>NC_072804.1:26427545-27677545 GCF_028583425.1 Eublepharis macularius
GCTCCCTGATCTCCAGACAGAGGGGAGTTGAGATTGCCCTACATGATGACTTCCTGATGACTGCATCCCTAGTCATCAGGAATTTCCTAACCCAGAGCTGGTTTCCAACCCCCAAGGAAGGGATAGTGATCTCCCAGGATTATAACTGATCTTCAGACTACAGAGATCAGTTCCCTAGAAAAAGCAGCCAGCTGTGGCGGTAGCCCCCTCTGAGGTCCCTCCTAGGATTTCCAGGTTATGCTTGACAACTGGTAGGAGCTTGAGGCATAGATATTGGGGCTGGGATTGTGTGCACCATGACATCACTTCTGGGAAAAACTGGAAGTGACATCATATCATTCCAGGAATCGCTGGAAACTCCACGGTAAAACCATGGAGTTTTTGGTAATTCCTAGAGTGACATGACATCACTTCAGGGCTTTCCACAGACGTAACATCATGCTGTGCACAATGCTGGAGTTTTTAAAAAAATTCTCCCACCATTGCTCAAGTGGTGCTGGGCAACAAGGAGGCCTCTCATAACTTGGCAACCCAAGTCCTGCCCCAGGCTCCACCCCCAAATCTCCAGGACTTTCCCAACCCAATTGATAACAACTAGGGAAGCCAAACATGGATTGAGAAAATCCTGGAGCTTTAGGGGTGAAAGCCTTAACGTGGCATAATATCAGAGAGTCCACCCTCCAAAACCACCATTTCCTCCAGGGGAACTGATCTCTCTAGTCCGGAGACCAGTTGTAATTCTGAATGATCTCCAGGCCCCATCTCGAGTCTGGCAACTCTAACCGGTTCCACTATCCAGACAGTGTATTTTAACGTTTGTACTTTGAACAAAGCATTGCGCTGGATGCTGGCACAGGTTTTAGGCTCCAATAGTAGCACGTTTTAGCCACAACCCACCCCAAGCCTTTCTCATGGGAGAGGCTATAAAAACACAACCTGAATGAATCCAAAACACAGGAGTTAGTTTCCTAGCTTGTCATTCCAGCCTGAGCCAGGCGACAAGGTTTTTCAAGGCCCTGGCTCAGGCCATTAAAGAAAGGGCGGTTCAGAAAGCAAAAATTCTAGGATTTTTTCAATAGTCTTAAACAGCCACGCTTCCCTCCACAGCTACAGCTGGAAGTCTTCCACGTGTGCAAGTTATGAAGGAAGCCAGCCAGTCAAAGGTAGCAAGGTTTCCATCTTCCTCATTCAATCAAAAAAAAAAATCAAACAGCCTGCAGAACCTGACAGATCAGCGAAGAGTTAACAGCCACTTGGCGAAGGATCAGAATTAGAATTCTGGAAAATTCTTGAAGGGTTTAATCATAGGTATGGGAAAAGCATTGTTTGGGGTCCAACAAGAGAAAGCATTTGTTGCAAAGAGAAGAACTGGAGACATTTAAGGCGGGGGGGGGGGGGAGTAACTTCAGAAAACACACAGAGAAAAGTTTAGGTAGAAGGGCTGCAGGAAGTCAGTATTTATTTACTTCATTTACACGCCCCTTTTTCTCCCCAGTGTTGATCCACAACAGTGCAAGCAAGCTTGCCAGGTCCCCTGCCATAGTGGGGGGGAGGGAATCCCCCACCCCCAGCCTCCACTGCTCACCTGGCCAGCAGGGAGAAAAGGCATGAGGAAATGGGGAGGTAGGCCTAGCACATGTGCACAAAGCGCACGCTGTCCACCCACAGCACCAGAAAATGGCGTCACATCTGACCTGACGTGAAAGCGATGGGTTGTGACGAGAGCTGCTCCTCTAGAAAACAGCTGCGAACACTACTTTTGGGCTAATTTTTAGAGAACTGGTGCCATCATAAGCTGTCCCTTCCGCATTACACTACAAATGATGTCGTTTTCCGGTGCTGTAAACATACGCATGCGCTTTGCACGCCTGCATGCAGGTAAGTCCCCTCTGTCCCCTACCCTCTCGTTTGGCCTCCAGGGGACCTGGAACCCAGAGTGCAAGACATCCTGCCTTCTCTCTTCGTTTATTCTTATGACAACTACCCTGTGAGGCAGGTTATGGTGAGAGCGACTAGCCCAAAGCCATCAGCGAGCTTCCATGGCAGAGCGGGCGATGTGAACCCGGATCTGCCAGATCCTAGTCTTACCCTCGAACCACTGCACCATACTGGAGGGCACAAAGTGAGTCTTCCTCTTACTCACCGTAATGTATGTATGCACAGAAAAAGTTTCTATTTCACCTTCAAGACCTGCATAGGAGTCACTCCCCTTGCACACGTTCTTGAAACTAGGTCCAAGGTCCCCAGCGAACATCAGGAGTGGCTACTCAATTTCTATGCGTGCAGCATCCAGTGGGGATGACGCCTGTGGCAGCCTCGCTCCCCAACACACACTATTTGCCTGACCTGGACCATGACCAGACAGCCAAGGGGCTGAGGGTGCCTCAGTGACAGAGCGACGGGCAGGCTAAACTGCCCGTGGGTGCAGGTTTTGAGAGACAGATACCAGGGAGCTGAAACAACCGAATGACTGAGTTCCTAGATCCAGCCCAAGGCACGTCACATCAAGCTGTTAATTCAGGACTTTATCTTTCCAGCTTTTTTCATAAGTCAGCGTGGTCAGTTTTACGGATAGTTTTATGCTGTTTATGTCCCATGGTTTGGTTTTATACTGGAGACTGAAGATTCTAAGCCACTCCAAGCAGGACGCAGCTGATGAGGCAGCACAGAAATCTCCTCACTAAATAAATATTACACAGAGAATCTGATTTGGATGCCAAACAAGAGCAAAGTCTAAGAAAGCAACCTGACTCCCAGATACAGCTGCTAGGCCATGCCTGGCAACCTACAGGAGAACAGGGGAGAGGACATGAAGGGGTGGCTGACAGTGACGGCATTACATCACTTCTGGGAAAGCTCAGCAGTGATGTCACACCTTTCTAGGAATCACTGGAAACTCTATGGTAAATGCATAAACTTTCCAGCAGTTCCTAAAGAGGATTGACCTCACTTCAGAGTTTTCCCCAGAAGTGACGTCACGCCATTGGCCTAACAGCCACTCCAACTGGCAGCAGGAAATGGGAGCTGGAGACCCCTTAGTCACAAGCACGGGCCTGTTCCCAGACCACGTAGGTACAACCGTTTCCAGCTCCAGCTTGGGAGATTCCAAGAGATTTGGGGGCAGAATCTGGGTACGGCAGAGCTTGGGGACAAAACAGAGTTCAGCAGGGACGTGACGTCTATCTACACTCTGAAGTGGCCATTTCCTCCAGGGGAACTGACCTCTGCAGTCTGGAGATCAGTTTCAATTCCAAGAGAATCCCAGATCCCCCCCTGGAGGTTGGCAACCATGGGATGTTGTACCCTTTTAGAACATAACAGATGGGTACTCAGGGACGCTTGCCACAATGGAAGCTCAGTTATCCAGCAAGGAACAGGCCGGCTGCATCTGAGCCAGCCTTGTAAGAGGCCACTTGGGGAAGGAGGCGAGGCTGCCTCGGCACATGCCTGAGCTTGCTCAAGGAGCCTCAGGAGGGACAGACACCCACATGTTTGTTCCAGGAAGGAGGAGATGGGCACTCGGTAATTATATCCTATGCTTTCTCACAAAGCAGCACCAAACTCTGCATCTGGAGGCAATACCTTCTGGGGGCTGACAATGAATGCCAAAGCAGCCGTGCCATATCAGACTGAAGGGCCACCTATCCCAGCATACTCTCTCTCACAGTGGCCACCACCAAGGGCCTCCGTGACTCCAGCAAGCAGGGTCAAGCACTGGCAGATTTCCCCTGCTGTTTCCTCCCAGAAACTGGTACATACTGCTCCTGTACATGGAGGTTTCATTCAGCCGTCACTGTTCTTTCCAATATGCAATTATTCAGTCTAATTCTTTGACCAACAACAGCTAGAGGCAAAAGGTGGCACCAATCCTATGAGCACACCAGGCACTTTCATTCCAGAAGAACTTCTAGGGAAGTCAGCAGCAGAGCAGGGCCACTGCTTGTAAGGTGCTGCAGCTGTGTGTTATTTTCTAATCAAGAGTTTCAACGGCTGCTATCTTAGATTAAGTTTTATTATTTGGATTTTTCTAAGAAGTTTTCTTAGCTGCCTTGAGGCCCCAAAGGCAAGTTGCAAGTGTTTGAAAAATAAACACATGGTGGCCATTGCTACATCTTGTGGTGGCGAGTTCAGAAGCTGAAAACGTCTTGCACAATTGTGGGTCGTTGCATCTGCCATGTTCTCACTTCTGGAGTTTCAGCACCATTTGCAGCCTATATTTCATGGGAAACTAACTCAATACTATGCCCCCATCACTATGAAACACTAGCAAGAAGGGAAAAGTGGCCGTTTTCACACATCTTACCAGTCGTGCAAAATCACACAAAACTCCCAGAATGACGCCGTCCTCCTGGTGCCATTTCCCATCATGATTCCGGTTTGTGGTGCAAATCATGTCACAAACCGGAGTCATGACAGGAAATCGTGCCAGGAAGACACCGTCGTTCCGGGAGTTTTGCACGATTTTGCACGTAAAAATGGCCAGTATCTCCCTGGCATGCAGTACGGGGACAAAAATGAGTTGCCTAACAAGGGTTAGCAACTTAGCACTTTTTGGTATTTCTCTGGATCAGACCAAAGGTCCACCCAGCCTATCACACTATCACACACGCTGGCCCACCAGTTGCTCTAGAGGGCCAACAAACAGGCATACAGGCTGAGGCCTTTCCTGATGACATCTCCTAGCTCCAGAATTCAGACTGCTTCTGAATGCGAAGTTCCCTTTTGCCATTATGGCTCATAGCCACTCATGGTAAGGTTGTCAACCTCCAGTGGGGTCTGAGAACTAAGCTACAAATGACGTCTTACCCAGGTTGGACACTTGTCAGCTTACCTCAAGTTTTGATGGGAAATGTAGGCATCCTGGTCTGGCAGCTGTAATGGAGAGCCAAGCTGTAAAACCAGGACGCCTACATTTCCCATCAAAACTTGAGGGAAGCTGACAAGTGTCCAACCTGTGTAAGGCGTCACTTGTAGTTTGGCTCTCAGATTCTCCTGGAATTACAACCAATAGCCAATTACAGAGATCAGCTCCATTTTGAGGAAATGGCAGCTTCAGGGGGCAGCATCTATCATATCACATCTCTTCTGAGCTCTCCCTTCAAACTCCACCCTCCCCAGGCATTGACCCTCTCAAATCTCCAGGAATTTCCCAAGCCACAGTCGACATCCCTGACTACTGGATCTCCTCTCCATGAACTCATCTAATCCCCATCGCAATGTCCATTGGCCACAAATTCCATGATTTGGTTACTTGTTGAGTAAAAAAAGGATTCTCGTTGGTTCATCCTCGATCCATCCATTTCATTGGGAGCCCCCCAAGTTTTAGTATCATGGGATAGGAAGGAAAAAACTCTATCCCCTTTCCCCACCCAGGTCAGTTCTCTAGACTTCGATCATGCCCCCCTCAAAGGGATCTTTCTAACCTGGAGAGCCCCAGGCTCTTCCCTTTAGCCTTTTCTCATAGGAAAGGGGCTCCAATCACTTAGTCATCTTGACCCTCTTCTTCCGCACCTTCCCCAGCTCTTCCTTCAATATGCACTGACCAGAACTGCACACAATATTTTAAACGAGGCCACACTTTAGAGGTACGTTATAATACCGGCAATTTTTATTGTCAATCTTTATCCCCAGGTTGGAGTTTTCTTTTTTCATTGCTGCCAGATTAAGATGGCAAAGTTGCCTGCTTTGGCGGACAATCGCCTGCCCTCTGCCTTGGTCTCTTGCTGCGGCTTGATCAGGTGGCAGGAGAAAAACGGGGTAGGGGGGAGAGTGCCCCACAATGCAACAGCATCACTGCCAGCTATGGAGCTGAAGTGACATCGCAACCGTTTGTGTACTGGAGCCAGTTTGGTGTAGTGGTTAAGAGCAGCGAGGCTCTAATCTGGAGAACCGGGTTTGATTCCTTACCCCTCCACTTGAAGCCAGCTGGGTAACCTTGGGTCAGTCACAGCTTCTTGGAGCTCTCTCAGCCCCACCCACCTCACAGGGTGATTGTTGTGAGGATAATAACAACACACTTTGTAAACCGCTCTGAGTGGGTGTTAAGTTTTCCTGAAGGGCAGCATATAAACCAAATATTATTATTATATTATTAACATTACAGGGAGCTCTAGGATTCCCCCAAAGTTCTGTGGGTTTTACCATAGGGTTTCATGGAAATCCTAGAGCATCCCATGACACAGTGACATCACTTCCAGTTCTGCAGTCAGAAGTGATGTCATGAGGTACTGTCTGACTAAGTCTCTGCCTGCCCCCCCCCCTTTTTCCTGGAGGTTGCCAACCCTATGCCAGACACTGAGTCCGTATTTTCACTGAGATAAACAATATACAATTAAAAAGCAACAAGAACCAACAAGTGGATCTAGCTATTATCAAAAAGCGTTAGGAGGGACTACCTAATTAACTCCACATTACACAACTGGGGGGAATTTTAGCACTGTGGAAGCCTTTCTAACAGTTTCAGGAAGGCAAGAGGAGCAGCCACAGCTTTGCAATATCCATCCTCCAGATCTCTGCAGGAGTTACCAAATCCTGGTTTCCAGCCTGCATTCCACAACCTTCCAGATACAAGTTTTTAGACCTCTTTGCCTCTGCTCCGGCCTCAAAATCACACTGGCAAAAGCCAAGGCCAGCAGCTGCACAAACTTCACTGGACATCCCCAGCTGTAATTCAGTATCTCTTGATGTGATCCTCTCCCATAGGACTATCGAGTCAGCCACAGATGCAGCGATCAGAGACAAAGGGGTTGGGGAAAATAGCTTTTCTCTAGAAAAAGCAAGCTTAGAGAGGAAAACTCCACACCTGCAGCTGGCAGTGACCTCACAGAGCCGTGCTCTGTGACTCTGTTACATCTATCATTGGTCCCGCAGAGGCCCTCTGTGCAAGAATCTCATTTACACTTGGCACTCCACAGGCAGCTCTGAACTCATTCTAAACACGCCCTGAAAAGCAGAGAGAATCCTCGCTGGTTGTCAAAGAGAGACAGCCTCTCTTTGGAAAGCTCCCTCGTTTATTGCACCACTGGGGGATAACGATCAATGGGACCCATTCTCCATCTTCCGTGGCTCAATGAAGTGGGAACCAGTTGGTACGGAGCAAAGACAGCCAACTGGCAACGACATCCAGGCTGAGCTGGACGTCAGTGAAATTTAAATTAGGAGCAACGAAACGGGTAATCAGAACACAAGAGCAAGACTGGCATACATCTTGGCACATGGATGGCTGGAGTAGCTGGCATGGCAAAGAAGCCGAAGGTCCATAGAAGGTTTACAAGGTCAACAAGGCTGCACTCTGTACTCCCTCCTTCTGAAGCTATTTACAGGACATACCAGGAGTTGCTGATGCAGCTGTATGCACACTCTAGGGTGTTATCTGCACGCACGCACACACACACACACACACACACACACACACACACTTCAGAGATCTGCTTGAAGTGACTTAAAAGTATGACAAAAAAGTCACACACTAATCATTTGCAAAAGTTAGGTCTACAATATGCTAAACGCAGCACTTGCAGCTCGGCTACAAAACACCCATCAGGCTTCTCTTCTAAAGAAGCATGGCTTAAGTCCCAGAACAGGCAAACCAGCTAGTTGCTGGAACTGGATCCAAGCTCCTACCAGCCAGGAACAAGCAGAGCCAAGCACCAGACCTCAGACCTTTCTGCAGCAGGAGGAACACGCAGCATTTGCTCGCCAGTCTCTTCCTTGCGCTTTGTGGCCCAAAGCAGTGAGTTTGCCGATCCCTATGGCTGCAGCTGCTGACCACATCCGAGCCTCTGCAGCGGTGCCACAGCAGCCACTGGGCCTGGCTTCACTTGCTCCTGGCTGGCAATGGTGCACCAGGAACGTTCCCAGTAATCTGAATGGCCAGTCCACCCCTGTTGTGGAGCCTAAAGGTTCATGGACTTTGCATCGACCTGCATGTGTATTAAGAAGGTGATGCATCCTCTTTCCGTACTTGGAGATAGTTGGGTGGGTGCTGCCCCTGTTCTACCGCTTCACTGAGCAAAGTTGGAAGTCTTCCTCTAAGGAGCCTTCTTCCAGCTTAAGGGACACTTCCAGTGGAGGAAGAGCTGCTTAAGCTTGAGAAAAGCTTCTTTCAGGATAACCCAGTACTTCTTAGAGACACTGGTGAGGAAACTTCAAAGACGGACAACACTTCTGGCATCACTGGAAATAGGAATGTCTCAGCTAGCCAGCAGAGTCGTTTCTTGTCCAGGGTCGAAAAGAGTCCAGTAGCACCGTTAAGACTTAACCAACTTTACTGTAGCATAAGCTTTCGAGAATCACAGGTCTCTACGTCAGATGCGATCTGACGAAGAGAACTGTGATTCTCGAAAGCTTATGCTACAGTAAAGTTGGTTAGTCTTAAAGGTGCTACTGGACTCTTTTCGATTTTGCTACTACAGACTAATATGGCTAACTACTCTGATTCTTGACCAGGAGAACTCCAAGTTGCAAACCTGAAAGCAAAGGGGCATCCCTGCTCAGCTTGTTCCCGAGCCATCAAACTTCCCAGCCTCCCATCTCATGCACTAACAAGGCTCATGATGAGCCACTGATAATAACGGCGCATCAGACAAGCATGTTTTTTCCTAGCACCTCTCCAACCTAAAGAACAAGCAACTCCTTGAGTTTCAAAACAATGCAAAACAGGTGATGGCAGAGTAAAGGGGCACAAGAAATGGGGTACAGCCTTGAAACCATAAAGAAACAGGAGTTTGGGAACAGTGGGAACTAATGGGTTATAAATGTGCCCTTAAGGATATGTTGGAGGTTTCTTGCCATTTGCTTCCACCCTTGATAATTTGAGGAGTGGGAGAAAAATGGGGGACAGGCTTTGATGTGACACTCTAGGAATTTCTCCTAGTCTCTATGGTCTTTATCATAGACAGCAGGATAAATTTCTAGAATGTTATCACCGGGAAGTATTATCCTATCCTCCTGAAATTCAATGCTCCCCAAGCATTGCTCCCTCCCCGCATGGGCCAAATAACATGCTTTGTTATTTTATCCACTAAGTCCTAAACACGACTGGCTCTAGGACCCCAAAGCTCACTGCCTCCTCCACATCCCATCCTGACCACTCTGGCCATCCGAGACAAACAACCAAAGGTAAAATCTTCATGTTTTAATAACAGACCACCACTAACCGTTTGCAATAAAGGAATCCAGTCTGTATTGACCATCCTTTGTTCTCTCAAAAGTCAACTGTGCAATTTAGTTAGAAAATTGAAGGCAAAATAAAATACAAAAATGCTGGGAGGAGCTCACTGCATCGGTTTCCAAAGCATCTCTTGGTTGTTGAATGGAATATTCTTTTTTAAGTTCTGCATTTCCACGGGAATGTGATCTGACAAAAAGTTTAGCAAATGACTGGATTGGAACAGGGCTCCAGGGTTGGCAAAGAGAGAAAAGGCATGGGCTAGGATACTTCTAGAGTACCCTGGGAGGGGAGCTAATTTTTTTTTTTAAATGGACTGCCTCAAGAGGTCTTGGAGTCATCCATTACTGCAGTTGGAAGGAGTGAAAGGACTGGAGGATTTTTAATAAACACTTCACTCACTTGGAATTTCAGCAAAAAAAGCCTCATGCGCTCAGAAAAAAACCAAGTCCAAGTTGTGGGAGGGGGGAGTCGTGTTGGAGTTTTAACTTTGGCCTGGCCTTCTACTATTTTGAGCCAACTGTGCCTCAATTTTCCCATCTGGGAAATGGGAGACAAATAGCCTCCACCCAAGTCTACTTAACCACTCCCAGGTACAGGGACCCCATGGAGACATAACACTAGATTCTATGACTTCATTCTACCGAGCTTTCTTCCAACAGAGAAATCCCTTCAACAAAGGCAGACTTCTCTCCATTTGAGAAAGAGTTAGCAGAAGAATGTCAACTTAGTGGAACAGAGCAGATTGCATTTTAGACAACCCATTTTCCTCTCCTGCAGGAACCAAAAGCAGCCTACAATACCACTCTCCCTGTCCTCAATTTTACCCTTACAACAACCACCCTGTGAGGGAGGTGAAGCTGAGAAAGGGCAACTGGCCCAGGTCACCCAGTGAGCATTCACAGCAGAACAGGGGCTTCAAAGTTGGATCCCCCAGATCTTAGCCCAACGCTCTTAATATACACATAATTGATTCCTGCAATTGCCACAATATCAATGCTCAATCACAGCGGAAATATACCCATGGCTTACCAGTTAACGCAAGACATTCTTAGAGCCAAGCTACAAGTGACGCCTGACACAGGTTGGACACTTGTCAGCTTCCCTCAAGTTTTGATGGGAAATGTAGGCGTCCTGGTTTTACAGCTTGGCTCTCCATTACAGCTGCAAGACCAGGATGCCTACATTTCCCATCAAAACGTGAGGGAAGCTGACAAGTGTCCAACCTGTGTCAGGCATCACTTGTAGCTTGGCTCTTAGTGTAGTCCATATGGCCAGGGATATCAGGGAGGGATCACACGGAGGGAACTTGCTTGTCTGAATTGGCCTTTTTAGAAAGTAGGATATGAAGCCGAGAGTATATATGTATATATGTATGTATATATATGTATACACACACACACACACACACACACACACACACACACACACATACACACATACATAGATACACACATATATATACATACACACACACACACACATATATATATACACATATATACATATACATACATACATATACATACATACTCTCTCACTCTCTCTCCCCCCCTCTCCCCCCTCCCCCCCCGGACATCCCACAGAACCCAAATCTAGCACCAAGGAAAGCTGAATGCGACAAATCAAGAATAACCAAATCGAGAATATTTTAACCTGTTTTCTTAACTTGCATAGTGTGGCCTGCTTCCGCTATAATTCCAGTGGGGTAATTGTGTTAATCTATATATTGTAGAAGTCCAGGGGCACCTTAAAGGCAAATGACTTTTACTTCAGAATGAGCTTTTGTGGTTCAGAGCTCAGTTACTTAGATATAACAAAGAAAGAAAACGGTTATGCAGAAAATTATAGAAGGGGGGGGGGCAGAAGCTTCTGATAGCCTGCCCATATGAAGTTTGAAATTGGCAGCAGCAAAGACGCTTTGGAAATGGACGGGGAGGGAAGATAATTGCTCTCTGTCCTGGTATATCTCTTCTCCAATTGTAATATTCTGAAGGCTACACAAGGGAAGGAAAAAATATAAATAAAAAAGTATTTTAAAAAATGGCCCTTGCATGCTTTATAAAAAGGTGCACTCCATTCCATCCAGCCATTATCAGCTGTGTTCGCATACAGAAGAGTCAGATCAACACGTGCCAGCCCTTTGATCACCAGCTGTTCAGCAAAGCAGCCACTGGGCACCTGATAAAAGAGACGGAAGCAGATCAGAGAACCAGCAGCGCACCCAATGCAAATGAACTTGCTGTAAGTCCCTCAGGTAACCTCTGTTAACCGAGAGCATACACCTTGTTGCTGTTATTAGTTTTGCATTATCCATTTACTTATTTAGATACTTAAACTTTGCTTTTTTCTCCAGAGCAGCTTACTATATTGTTGTCCCTTTCCCTATTTTAGCCTAACACCCACCCTGTGAGGTAGGTTAGAACGAGGCAGACGGGACTGCTTCAAGATCACCCAGTGAGTTTCCATGACAGACAGGAGATTCGAACTCGAGTCTTCCAGAACCTAGTTCAGCACTTTCACCACTATACTACACTGGTCACAATCATATTCTGCTTCCCAAAAACTGACCATGAACTATGCCGCAATCATAAAACATATACAAAGATCAAAAACTTGAGAAAAAATAAATTTTAGATGGGCTCAAGTCAGATCTTTTGGCCAGGAAATAATCCACTGGATTCAATGAGATTTACTCTTTAGTAACTATGCACAGGTTGGCAAGTTTCAGCTTTTGATTTCAACGGGACATCACTATACTGATCGTCCAGTTCAGGGCACCCCAAGTGGCTTCCCAACCCTGAAGCTTTAAACTTTCATTTATCTTCCTTTAGGACCAATCAACAGAAATGACACAGAGCTAGATATCTCAGCCCAAGTGAGATTAATATTTCGGAATACAAGTGGAACACAATGGAGGTGGTGGGGAATTCAGAACCCGAACAAACTGCAACCTTCTGTCTGCCACACAGGGAACTTTGGTATTGTTTTCGATGTCCAGACTACAACAGCTTTCACAAACACATGCAGGTTTGCTCGTGAGTGACATGAACAAGCCTCTGAAGTCTTCCGACTCACATGTGCCTTTTTCCTGCATGTGGCACCAAGACTGAAGGCTTCCAGGTATGTAAGAAACTACAGTTCACAATAATTAAACCAGGCACAATGACCCTCTGCTACAAGGCACAGTTTCGCAGTTGAAATCCAACTTTAAAACTGAGGTTTGTAAGGAGCAGTAGAACAAACCACATGTTTGCCATGTCACCCCATCAGAACATCACAAGCTGCAGTTTCATACAAACCAGGAAGCCTGGCTTACACACAAAGAGGAGGAAGGAGGGGACATAACAGCCTGAAGACTTTTAGAACCCCATTCTGCACCCATCTGATGCACCCCTCTGTTCATGCAGAAGTCTGAATGCGTCCCGTATCTTTTTTAAAAATAATTTGTGTAAAAAAGCACAAATATAAACACAATTAGACCCCCGGAGAGTCTAATGTACTAAGCTTCAGACATAAAGACAGTCAAAGAGAAAACCAAAGTCTTTTTTCCGTGCTAGGATCCCTCCGAGACATCCCATATCTTGAGATACAAAAGGGCTTTCTTATACTAGCTCATTCTTGATCTCTTGTCCTGAATCTTCATAGTTTGGCTCTTTAATTATAAAAGGCTGCTGATCCCTGTTTTAAGCAATAACCCAACTTAGCCTGTCTGTACAAATAAATTTCTCCAGCAGGTCAAAGAATGACTCTCCAGACCTATCCCCCATCAAGAAGATAGCACTGGGGGACTTGGCAGCCCTTTTCTCATGGTCTCAGCCCAAATTGGGACACTGCATACCTGGACATTCAGTTTCAAAAATGAACCCCCGGTAGGGTTACCAACATTCAGGTGGGGCTTAGTTCTCCCAGAATTACAACTGATCTCTAGCCTAAAGAGATGAGTTTTTTGGAGATTCCAGCTTTGGAATCTCGAGTTCTCCAGGAATTTCCTAAACTACAGTGGCCAACCCTAATCCCTGCGCACATCTGATAGGGCCTAGGAGATGGGATGCAGAGCAGAAAGGTGAACAGTGTAACATGCTAGCAGGCCCTTCAAAAGCAAGCTCCACAGGACAGAAGTTTTGCTGTACTGTTATGTATTTCTGTAACACCACTGTTGCAAATGGGGCCCCTTCCCCAAGAGGTTTCTAATCTAAAGGCAGAATTTAAGGTTATTATATGATGGTGGGGGGACTGAAGCGGACAACTGGCAAGTTGGAGGGAGGGATTAACCCTTGGTCTGGCCTTTGATTGTTCCCTGCAAATCCACACTGCTGCCGCCCCCCAGTTGTTTTAATTGCTTTCTCCAAGCTGGACAGGGCAATGAAACTGGGGGGGGGGAGAGGAAGAATTTAAATTAGTGGGAGAGAGCTGGCCTGCCAGTTTTCTCCTGCAATCCATTCCCTTTATTGTAACAACACAAATTTGGGAGCATGCAATTGCCTAGTTTATGTAGCTGAAAGTTCAGCACAGGAGTCAACCAGAAGGTTGGGACTGTGGGATCAGACATCAATCCCAAATGTTAGAAGAGACCTTATCAACTCTCTCCTGGTGGCAGCTAGGAGTGCAACAGCAACCAAATGGAAAGACCAATCTCCACCTACAACAGAACTTTGGTTTACAAAAATCTGGAACCATTTGATAATGGAAAAAATAACTGACAATCTACATCAGACGGAATATCAATCTTCGGGATCAAACTTCTGGGAAAAATGGATCCCATTTTACGAATACATAGAAGCAAGAGATCTGCAACCTCCCTCTTCACACCACTCATTGTTGATGTATTAAAGTTGAAGCACTGTGTTAATATTTGTAAATGTAATGTATTATATTGGTTTGTTGTTTGATTATTATTACAGTTCTAAAATTGGATAAAAATATTAAAAAAAAAACCAGAAGGAAGAGGCTTGGGCAACACGAGATGAAAATGAGCAAATCTCTATCATGTGCATAGCATATATGCAACAGATATATATACACACACACACAGATCCTAGGGAACTCATTAATACCTCTCCTATATATAAGATTTCTTTAGATATTTGCTTTGTTTACACCCCATCTTTACTCCCCTATGGGAACTCAAAGTGGCTTACATCATTCTCCTCTCCTTCATTTTATCCTCAAAAAAATGAGGATTGTTCAGTCTCCCAGCAGTCCCCAGCCCATCATCACTCAAACTGCTGGACCGAACTGGCGTTGATGCCATTTTCATCATTTGGACATATGGGAAGGAAGCTCTTCAGTGACTGCATCCGATTTTCATTCTAACATCTACCTCATCACCATGGATCACTCCACCCAACAGGCACATTTCCTGGCCACCATTGTGAAACTATGCAGTGGATGCGTAAGTACCACCTTCTACCGAAAACCCACTAACCACCAAACATACCTGCATGTTTCCAGCCACCACCTAGAACATACAAACAATTCACTGCCTGCAGTCAAGCACTGCGTTGCAATCGCTCTTGCTCCAATCCCTTCTCACTGGAAGGATTTTCAACAAAAATACCCTCCTAGTGAACTAAAGGGGGAAGTAAAACTAGGCTGGCACCTACAGCTTAGAACTTAAACCAATTCAACGCATCA
This sequence comes from Eublepharis macularius, assembly GCF_028583425.1. Lineage (NCBI taxonomy): Eukaryota > Metazoa > Chordata > Lepidosauria > Squamata > Eublepharidae > Eublepharis > Eublepharis macularius. Next base: position 26,442,352 of record NC_072804.1, read on the forward strand.
TCAGTGACCTACAACCTCTGCTGGGCAAAGATATTTCTCTTTGCCAGGCTTTGAGTGGCAGGCCTTTCTTCATTTACGGACAGCCTCTTGGTCCAAAATATCTGCTTACCAACAACAGAGACAGAAAAGACACAAACCTAGGAAGGAAACCCTGCCTCAGACTTAGATGCCAACTTCGTCTCCATACACACTCAAGCAATACCATCACAAAGCCTCATAATATCAGCAACCCCGTCCAGGGTTCACCCACTCGCACACCATCCAATTTAAAATATGCCGTCACATGCCAACAATGCCCTTCTACTATCTCATATAAGGACCGATCCATTTGTCCAATGTAGAGAATCAGTGAACACAAAGCGGATATTAAACAGGCCTAAACAGAGACTTGCTATTAGAGATATTAATTTGCTCTCTCTGCTTCACATGTTGTACTAGACTATAACTCTTTAATGATGCTTGTTAATTTTCTTAGGCTTCAGGCTGCTTCTTCCTTGATGTGGTGTTGTTTATTGTATGTCAGGGGTCATTTCATAGAAAAAAAGCTGGAACTCATCAGCATAACTCATTAGCATATGCCACACCCCTTGCCATTGCCGGAAATGTGCCAGTAGCATAACTGATTTGCGTATGCCACACCCCCTGACATCACCTATCCTGGCTGTTTTGGACCCAATCCTGGCCATTCAAGGCCAAAATTGGGCCCAAAACGGCAAAAAGGGGCTGAAAATGGAAGAAAAGGGGTCCAAAATGGTCAGGATTGGGCTGCTGCTGAGTGGGAGAGTGATCCACCACCCATCAGAGGCCCGATCCAGGCCATTTCGGCCCCAATCCAGGCCAAAACAGGCCCAAAATGGCAGAGAGTCAGGTGGGCAGGGCCACTTGACATGTGACCTCTTTGGGGAACTGCCAGAACTGCGTTCCTGTGCATTCCCTCTCGAAATGAGCCCTGGTCATTACACTTTATTTATCCGTACCCTGTGAGAAGCTGCAACCTCTGACCGCACTCATCATCAATTTTGTCTAACAACTATCATTCCAATCCTTTTCAGTGAATCACACCAAACCTGTCTCTACTCCAGCTCCTCTTCTTTCTTCTCCCCCCTTCTGTGATTTTTTTCTTATAAAATTCTCCAAAATGATTTCCCCCCCATAGCATCTGAAAAAATGAACTCTGACTCATAAAAACCCACAGGTTTTTTTCATCTTTAAGGTGCCCCTGAACTTCTATTTTGCTTCCGTAGACTAATACAGCTACTGTACAGGTTTCCCCCACCCTGCCCTTCTACCTTACTCGAGCACAAGACAGAAGAAAAGAGTCCTGTCCCAGCGATCACCAATGAAGTCCCAAAACAGACAAAGAGAAAAGCAATGGTCTATCCCGAACGCTGGACAAATGCTGCTCTACAGAATAAAAGGTTTGTTTGTTTGTTTGTTTGTTTGATTGATTGATTGATTTTTAGCCCTCCCTCCCCTCAAGCAGGCTCAGGGTGGGTCACAATCATAAATAAGATATGTCCGGAGCAGGACCTTCCCGCCCCGGACTGGGCCCACCCAGGGCCCCCCCTGGACCGAGGCCAGGCCCCGCCAACGCCTCCCCGCTCGCCAGACCCCCAGCGCTCACCTCAAGACCCGGGGGAAGCCGGCTCGAAGGAGCGCTGACGGGCGCGGCGGCAGAGCAGCGTCCGGGCGTGGCGCAGGCCGGAGGAAGCGGCTGGGCCGGGGAATGCCGGGCCGCCGCCACCGCCGCCACCACCCCCGCAGAGGGGCACCAGACCGGCGCCCCCGACAACGCGGGCAGCGGCGGGCGGGGAAAACCTGGAGAGGCCTCCGCCGAGGAGGCGGCTGGGTGGAGACATGGCGGCCGAGCAGGCCAGGCCCGGGCCGGGAAGGGGAAGGGCGCGGATGCGAGCAGCGGAAGGGAGGCGGGCACCCGGGGCAGCGCGAAGCCAGATTGGGGAGCAGAAGGTTGGGAGGGCTCCCCAGTATGAAGAGACTGGCACGAGAAGGGGGAAGGAGAAGGGGTCAGCGGAGTGCAGGGAAGGGAGGAAGACGGAGGAGGCAAGCGAGCTGAGAGGAAAGGGGTGGGAACAGACAAGGGAAGGCACCAGTGACAGGACGGACAGCAGAGCACGGGGCGGGGAAAGGAGGGAGCACGATGGCGGATTGGGGGAGAGGGGAGAAGCGGGTTGAGGCGGTGGCAGAAAAGGGAAGAGCCCGAGGACGCCGAGGAGGAGAAGTTGGCGGGGAGAGCGCATACGGCCAGAGCGAGGAAGCGAGAGAGAGAGGGGAAACGGCCATAGGCTCTCCAGGCAGCTGGTAGGAGGCAGAAGCCAGTGGCTCAACTGCTGCCCCCGCCCAGTCTGAGGCCGAGGGAACTCCTTTGCCACCACCCCAACCGGGGTCCAAGGGTACGGCAGAGCAGGGGGGGCCAGCGGCGGGTAGGGCGGGGCCTCACAAACTGGTGGAGAATGCAGGCACTGGCAGCCCCGTGAGACCCCCCCGCCCTTACCTGCCCACCCCCGCAAGTTGGCGCAGCCCTCGCTCGCTGTTGAAGCCCGCCACCTTAAGCGCCCCAGGGACAACCGCGCCGTCCAGCAGCGCCAACCCCGGCATGGACCTCACCCAGTTCGGGCAATGGCTGACAGAGCATCAAGGGCAGCTGTTACGCGAGGTAGCCCAGCAGCAGTTGGACGCCCAAGCCGCCCTCGCCCGGCAGCAACAGGACGCCCAAGCATCCCTGGTGCGAGACCTACAGCAGGTCCTTGCCCAGGCGGGGGCGGGAGCGGGTGTAGCCGGAGCAGGAGGCGGCGCCCCTGCCCCCCGTCCACCGTCCCAACTAGCCAAGCTGGGCCCGGAAGATGACGTTGATGCCTTCCTAGAGGCCTTTGAGCGCACGGCCGAAGCCGCCGGATGGGCCCCGGCCCAGTGGGCCTTCATACTGGGTCCGTACCTGACAGGGGAGGCTCAGGCCGCCTTGAAGGCCCTGCCCAAGGCCGAGGGCGCCGACTATGCCAAGTTGAAGGATACCATCTTGGACCGGTACGAGATAACGCCGGATACATATCGCCAGAAGTTCCGGGCCCTGACCCTGCAAAAGACGGACCGCCCCCGCACTCTCGTGGCCAACCTGCAGGACGCCGCCTACCGCTGGCTCAAGCCGACCACAGATGAGGGGCGACGAATCGCCGACCAGGTGGTCCTGGAGCAACTCCTCCAAGTGATCCCTACCCGAGCTAGGAACTGGGTGGCCTACAACAAGACGGGCACCCTGAAGGAGGCCACCGTATTGTGGGAGAATGTGATGGCGGCTGAGACCCGGGAGCCTCCTCGGGGGGACACCCGGCCCAGCGGGGAAGGGGGCTCCGCCACAGGGACTCGAGGCGGCCGGGCGAGACCCGGGGTGCGAGGGCCCCCGCCCGGCGCCAGGGGGCGGAACCCACCGGGAGTGTCGGTGGGGCCCCGGGCACCCTGACCTGTACTGCCGCCACCAACCCCAGCCCCCGCGGCCCGACCAGGAGGGGGAGCCGGGAAGGAAACCAGCGAGAAAGGCCCCTGCTTCACCTGCGTTCAGTGGGGACATTGGAAGCGTGAATGCCCCCTCATGGAATGCGACCTCGGCTGCGACACCGCCCTGCCGGTCTCGCTCAGAACCTCGCGGCCCCCACCCATGCTGGTACATGTCCGGGTGGCAGGGCGGCGGCTGACGGCCCTACTCGACAGCGGGAGCTCAGTGTCCATGATCCGGTCCCATCTCCTGCCCCCGGACCTCCCCGTGGTCCGGCAAGCCACCATTGCCTGCTTTCACAACCATATCGAGGAGTGCCCCGTCGTCCTGGTACCCGTCACTTACCAGGGGCGCACCTGGGACACCCCCTTGGCGCGGGTGCGGGCTCTCCCATACCCGGTCCTACTTGGAAGGGATGGCCCTCACTTCCGGCCCGCCATGCGAGAGGCACTTCCGGTGGTCGAGGGGGAGGAGGACGAAGAAGCCCTGGCCGGGGAAGAGGTGGACGAACCCGAGGCCAACCCCACAGAGGCCGAGGCAGCAGGTGCCCCTGAGCAGCTCCGCCAGGAGTGGGGGGGGAGCCTCAGTTCGCGGCAGACCAAGCCAACGACCCCACCCTAGAGGATCTACGCCAGATGGTGGCGGTAAGCGAAGGGGCCGTCCTTGACCCCCGTCGGGCGGGAAGATGGCCCCAAGTCGTCCAGGAGGGGGGGGCGTTGGTACCGGAAGGTGAAGGGAGCCCGGGGGGAGGTTTCCCAACTGCTGGCGCCTGCGGCCTACCGACCCGAGATCCTGAAGACCGCCCACGATCACCCCTGGGCGGGACACCAGGGCGCCAAGAGCACAATGGCCCGGATCGAAGCCCACTTCTACTGGCCCGGCTTGGCCGGGGACGTACGACGACACTGTCGGGCCTGCACCCTTTGCCAGCGGCTGTCCCATCGTCGCCCGGTTAAGGCCCCCCTTGCCCCATTGCCGGTCATTGAGGAGCCCTTCACCAGAGTGGCAATGGACTTCGTAGGACCTCTACCCCGGACGGCGCGGGGGGCCCGCTACATCCTGGTCCTTATGGATTATGCCACCCGGTACCCCGAGGTCCTCCCGATGAGGGACATGAAAGCCCCCGGGGTGGCACGTGCGCTATTGCATTTCTTTGCCCATGTGGGCCTGCCGCGGGAGCTCCTGTCCGATTGCGGGAAGCCTTTCACAGCTCAGCTCACGCGGCACCTGTGTCGGACTCTGCAGGTCCGCCAAATTTTCACCAGCGTCTACCACCCCCAGACGGATGGGCTCGTGGAAAGGTTTAATCAGACCCTGAAATCTATGCTGCGGAAGCTGGCCCACGACCGCCCCCAGCAATGGGACTTATACCTAGACCCCCTGCTCTTCGCGGTCCGGGAGACTCCCCAGGCTTCGACGGGGTTTGCCCCATTCGAGCTTCTCTACGGACGCCGCCCTCGGGGCATTCTGGGGCTGGTGGAGGAACGATGGAGACCAGCGCCGGCGGTGGAAGCTCGGCCCATCCCCACCTACGTCCAGGAGCTACAGGCCTGCCTAGCGACCTGTCGAGCTGAGGCGCGGGAACACCTCCAGGCAGCCCAAAAGGCTTACTACGACCGAGGGGCCCGAGCACGAGAGTTCCGGGTCGGCGATAAGGTTCTCGTCCATCACCGAGTCATGGGGCCTGGGCCAGGGGATCCGTGGAGGGGCCCTTACCCGGTCACCAAGGTCAAGGGGCCCTTGTCCTACGAGGTCCAGTGCGGCCCCGAACCCCGGCATCGGAAGCGGCTCCACGTGAACGACCTAAAAGCGTGGCACAACCCCGCGACCCTGCAGTGCAACCTGGCCCCGGAGCCCCTGGAACTCTCAGAAGGAGACCTACCCTGGGCAGCCGACGCGTCAGTGGTGGAAGAGCCTGAGCTGGACCCCGACCTCCGGGCGGAACAGCAGGAGCAGGTGCGAGCCGTGTTCCGCCAAGTCCCAGGGGTCTTCTCGCGCCGCCCGGGGAGGACAGCGGTCATCTCTCATCCCATCCCCACCCCGCCAGGGCGGGTGGCCCGGGCCCCGTGGCGGCCTCTGCCGTGGAAGAAATGGGAGGTCGTAGCCCGGGAGGTGGAGGAAATGTTACGCCTGAACGTGATCGAACCGTCCCGCAGCGCGTGGAGGAGCCCCATAGTGTTGGTAGGGAAACCCGATGGCTCGGTGCGCTTCTGCGTGGATTACCGGCAGGTAAATGCCCTCGCCACTTTCGACGCCTACCCCATGCCCCGGGCCGATGTCCTCATAGGCCAGCTAGGAACAGCCCAGTACCTCTAGGCCCTGGACCTCACAAAGGGGTACTGGCAGATCCCCATGGCACTCGAGGACCGCGAAAAGACGGCCTTCGCGACGCCTCAGGGCCTCTTCCAATTCAAGGTAATGCCCTTCGGGCTCCACGGGGCTGCGGCCACCTTCCAGCGGCTCGTCAACCACATCCTTGCCCACTGCCAAGAGTTCGCCCGGGCCTACCTCGACGATATAATTATCTTCAGCCCCGATTGGCCCTCACACCTGAGGCACCTACGCATAGTCCTGGACGCCCTCCAGCAAGCCGGCCTCCGGGCCAACCCCCACAAGAGCCGCATCGGGTTCCGTGAGCTGACCTACCTCGGATATAGGGTAGGCCACGGGGTGTTGCGTCCTGTCCCCGACAAGGTGGTCACCCTAGAACAGAGCGCCCGCCCACGGATGAAACGGCAGCTGAGACAGTTCCTGGGGCTGGTTGGCTATTACAGCAAGTTCATACCAAGCTTCGCGAGCCTGGCCAGCCCCCTTTCCGACTGCCTCCGCAAAGGCCAACCCACCGCCGTCCGGTGGGACCCGACCCGGGAACAGGCCTTCGAGACTCTCCGAGGGGCCCTGTCCACCGCCCCGGTCCTCCACAACCCGGACTTCAGGCGTCCTTTCATCGTCCAGACTGACGCCTCGGACGTGGGGCTCGGAGCGGTGTTGTCCCAGGAGGTAGAGGGGCAAGAACGGCCCATCCTGTTCATCAGCCGGAAGCTGCAGCCAGCCGAAACCAGATACGCTACAGTGGAGAAAGAAGCCCTCGCCGTCAAGTGGGCCGTGGGCACCCTGCAGTTCTACCTCTCGAACAACCCCTTCACCTTGGTCACGGACCATGCCCCCCTACTTTGGATGGCCCGGATGAAGGACCACAATGCTCGCATCCTTAGGTGGTACCTCTCTCTGCTCCCTTTCAGCTTCACCTTGAGGCATCGACCAGGCCGGCTGCATGTGAATGCGGACTACATGTCGCGGATCCCCGAAGAGGCCCCGGAAGACCAGAAGGCTGGGCCCAGGGAGGGGGTGTGTCCGGAGCAGGACCTTCCCGCCCCGGACTGGGCCCACCCAGGGCCCCCCCTGGACCGAGGCCAGGCCCCGCCAACGCCTCCCCGCTCGCCAGACCCCCAGCGCTCACCTCAAGACCCGGGGGAAGCCGGCTCGAAGGAGCGCCGACGGGCGCAGCGGCAGAGCAGCGCCCGGGCGTGGCGCAGGCCGGAGGAAGCGGCCGGGCTGGGGAATGCAGGGCCGCCGCCGCCGCCGCCACCACCCCCGCAGAGGGGCACCAGACCGGCGCCCCCGACAACGCGGGCAGCGGCGGGCGGGGAAAACCTGGAGAGGCCTCCGCCGAGGAGGCGGCTGGGTGGAGACATGGCAGCCGAGCAGGCCAGGCCCGGGCCGGGAAGGGGAAGGGCGCGGATGCGAGCAGCGGAAGGGAGGCGGGCACCCAGGGCAGCGCGGAGCCAGATTGGGGAGCAGAAGGTTGGGAGGGCTCCCCAGTATGAAGAGACTGGCACGAGAAGGGGGAAGGAGAAGGGGTCAGCGGAGTGCAGGGAAGGGAGGAAGACGGAGGAGGCAAGCGAGCTGAGAGGAAAGGGGTGGGAACAGACAAGGGAAGGCACCAGTGACAGGACGGACAGCAGAGCACGGGGCGGGGAAAGGAGGGAGCACGATGGCGGATTGGGGGAGAGGGGAGAAGCGGGTTGAGGTGGTGGCAGAAAAGGGAAGAGCCCGAGGACGCCGAGGAGGAGAAGTTGGCGGGGAGAGCGCATACGGCCAGAGCGAGGAAGCGAGAGAGAGAGGGGAAACGGCCATAGGCTCTCCAGGCAGCTGGTAGGAGGCAGAAGCCAGTGGCTCAACTGCTGCCCCCGCCCAGTCTGAGGCCGAGGGAACTCCTTTGCCACCACCCCAACCGGGGTCCAAGGGTACGGCAGAGCAGGGGGGGCCAGCGGCGGGTAGGGCGGGGCCTCACAAGATACAATTAGTAAAACCAATAAAATAACATCTCATGGATATCCACATTCCAAATGGGACACCCTTCCCCCGTTCCCTGTTTTATTCTACTTTATTCTATTTTATTTCAAAGTAGCCTATATAGCACATAGGCTTTTAGAAAAAAAAGTGCAAATTAGTACAAACATTGTTAAAAACTCAAAAGAAATCCCAAATTTGAAATAAAATGGAATGGTACTAATGTTTAACTAATACCATTTAATTAATATGTACTTCTAAAATATAAAAAGAAAATTCTACACCGTTAAGATTAAGAAACATTCATGCAGGTTCAAACAAACACTTAATTTCTTCTTAAATCATAAGAAAGGATCTAATTATTTGTATCTTTATGCTCTGAATTTGAATACTTATAGAATCCTTTTAAAATTATTTTTCTTGCTTCACTTTGAGAGTGCCAGGTCTCCAAAGAGGCAGCATACAAACCTTTTAAATTAACAAACATGCTACAGAGAGATGATTTCATTATCCAAAGTTATGTTTTAGTTATATATCTAAGGCCCAAATTAGTATAGTTAAGGGAGTGGATCAGGGAGGTCACGAGTTCAAATTTCTCAAATCAACCACGAATGTACTAATTGGCCTTAGGCCAGCCACTCATTCTGTGTTATTTCCCAATTCCTTCTACAAAGAGTGTAGTAACAGCACAGCAGCCTATCCTACAGAGCTGTTAAGAGGATTACAGGAGAGCTTTGAACACCAAAAGCATTATATAAATGTCAAGTATCACTCCTAAAAGTAAAATTTAATGGCTGAGCACAAGGCCACCCACCAAGGAAGGTGGGCTTAAGAGACTCTCTAGGCATGTGGGAAAAATATTTGTAAGTTCCCTCCAAAATGGCGCCATGAGAACTGAGCATGCTCATTGTCTTCTAGGAGAAAGGAAATGGGTAGCTGAATGCCAGCTCAAGAAGAAAGGAGATGAGGAAATGAACTTGGCCACTAACAGCTTACAGTACCCTGGAGAACAAGATTTGGATCAGAGAGAGGAAACTTTGCTCATGCGTTCCCCAGAGATTCCCAATTTAATTATTATTAAAGTAAGTATTCCATGAAAAAGATGAGGCTGATGTCACATGATTGTATTTGTACACACACACACACACACAGCCAATGAAGCAGAACAAAGGATGTGCTGCCATTGTAAAATGATGGTTTTTCAGCTACACATTCTTGGCACGACATTTCTTTGTTACTGGGTGTCAGTGGTGCTCTTTTATGTCCTCAAGATGTGTACTTTGGGCATTAGAAGTTCAATATGCACCCCTTAAAATATAAGGTGCAAACAGATCCATTGCAAGTGTTACTGCGGAATGCTCAAAGTCAAGATGGGCGCTACCTCCCACTAAGTGTACATGATCCTGCAACAAACCCAGGTTTGCCCTGTGTAATGTGAGATTAGGCACCACTGGTCTAAAAAAATCTTCTGAGAACCTGTCTTCTTTACAGGCTTTACTTTCCCCATATGCAACAAATGCATTTAAGAAGATATAAAATTATTATTTAAATCTGCAGAGAAAGATAGTTTACTTGTAATGTTAAGGTTTCTACCATAGGACAGAAAAGTAGGAATGAGTGAGAGTGAGTGTGTGCATGCATAAGTAAACAAACATGTAAAGAGTCCAGTAGCACCTTTAAGACTAACTAACTTTATTGTGGCGTAAGCTTTCAAGAGCCACAGCTGTCTTCGTCAAATGCATGAAGAGAGCTGTGGCTCTCGAAAGCTTATGCTACAATAAAGTTGGTTAGTCTTAAAGCTGCTACTGGACTCTTTACTGTTTTGCAGCTACAAACTAACACGGCTAACTGCTCTAGAACTAGAAACAAACATGGTATGCCCCCAAATCTTCAGATCCTTCCTCATCAGAGACTTTTCTCCCAGTTTCCCTGTCATCAGATGCTCGGATATCCAAGCCCAGAGCGTCTTCTACATTGGCACCCCAGCTTTAGAATAAGAGCTGCACTCCTGCTGCTTGGTCTTTCTTATTTATTTTATACTCCACTTTTCTCTCCAATGTGCACCCGAAGTAGCTTGCATTGTTCTCCTCTCCTCCATTTTACGTTCACAACAACCCTGTGAGGTAGGCTAGGCGGAGAGCATGTCGCTAGCCCCGGTGATACCCATCGAGCTTCCACAGCAGAGCGGGGATTTGAATTTGGGTCTCTCAAATCCTAGTCAGACATGCTTAACTAGTACAACAGACTGGCTCTCTACCAAGAGAATCTCGATCAAGGCATTTGATTTGAATGAGTTACGTTTCTAGGATTGCTGGAGGAGGAGAGATTGCAGTGTGATCTGTTATTGGCATTCTTCGGCTGCAATCCTAAGGATGCCTTCCTGGGAGGGAGCCCCATTGAAAAACATGAGTCTTACTTCTGAGTATACCCACTTAGGATTGCTCCCCAAAAATCCTTTCGCGGCCCTAAGAAAGCATCCTGTTTGAACGAAGTTGTTTTATTGCAGTTTAAAACAGAAAAGAGTCCAGTAGCACCTTTAAGACTAACCAACTTTACTGCTTTCGAGAATCACAGTTCTCTTCGTCAGATGCATTTATTGCATTTTAAAGTGATCTGCAAAACCTATAGCTAAGGATCGGGGCTGAGGGGGGGACTGTATACCTACCGGCACATCGTCTTTTGCATAAAGGTGGGGGAGGGCGCGTTAAAGGTGTTTCCACAAAAACAAAGTCCTTGCGGCATCTTAAACACTCGCGCGAGTTTTATTGCGGCGTAAAACGCCAGGGATTCGCAAACCCACTTGCATGTATGCCACAATAAGAAATATCGTAATCCCTAAAGACTTTCGTGTGTGTGTACACGCACACACACACACACACACACAAAAGTTCCAGGCAGTCCCGCTGAGCCGAGCCTGCGAAGTCGCTTCCAGGGGCAAGTGGCTGCGCGCTTGGAACGCGGAACTAAAGGCGCGCGCCCCGCCGCGAAACAAAAGGCACGGCGAGCGCTCGGCTCCCCACGACGGCGCCGCTCCAGCCCCGGGACCGGCCCGGGCCACTCACCTCTTCCAGCGCCACCACCGCGCCCCGGCACTTCTGCATCTGGGAGGCGAAGCTGGCCGCGGCCGGCGAGGAGAGGTCCTCCGACGTCGCCGCCACGAACTCCGAGACGCTGATCTGCTCGGGCATGTTGGCAGACGCGTTGCCCTGCAGAGCCGGAGCGACCGCCGCGGGCAGAGGCGCCGGGCATCCGAGGCGGGGGACGGGGAGGGAGACGCGCCACGGCCCGCAGCGGCCGAAGGGCAGCTCAGAGCGCCGGCAACGACTCGCGGGCCGCCGCCGACTTACCCGCCTGCCCGCTTTCCCGGCACATCCCCGCGGCTGGGGCTGCTCTGCGGCGGGATCCCGCCGACCGCTTGGCAGCGCCTTCCCCTCCCTCCGCGGCGGCTGGCTGCAGGAGCTTTCATGGCGGTCACGTGGGGATCCGGTTACGCCGCGCTTGGGCCCGGAGCCAGTTAAAGCCGAAGCGCGCCCGGGCCGCTCGGCCCCTTTCGCCTTGGAAAGCCACGCGCAGGCTCCGTGGAGGTTTACTCGGGAGGCAGGCCCCTGGACTTCCACCAGTTAGCCGTGCAGCAGGGCTAGCGCATCCCGAGAGGGTCAGATCTGGGAACCCAAGCTTGGCTAGGGGCTGGATGGGAGACCGCGGTAGGGTTGCTGTGTGGAGAAAGCCTGGGCTTTTTTTCTGGGAAAAGAGCTGGTGGAACTCAGGACTGCACAATGAAGTCACTTTGAGTCAGCTGGAACATGGGGGGAGTTTTAAAAAGTTCACCCTAGGCAAAAATGGTCACGTGGCAGTGGCCTCACCCCCTGATCTCAGGACAGGGGAGGTTAGATTGGCAATCTAAACTCCCCTCTGTCTGGAGATCAGGGGGCGGGGCCACTGGCCATGTGACCATTTTCAAGAGGCGAGGGAACTGGGTTCTACCACGTTCCAGCTGAAAAAAAGCCTTGGAGAAAGCCAATGGCAAAGGACCTCCGCTCATCTCTTGCCTTGAGAACCAGGTGAGGGGGTCACCTTAAATCTGTCCTGACTTGGCCATACTCAGTTATTATGGAAAAAAGTAAAAGACATGGATCCTCTTAAAAAAAAACAAAAATAACACCCCCAAATCCAACATCAAATCATATATCGCAGCCAGGGCCACGGATTGATGCATAAAAACGCTTTGTGGTGCCACAGTGGTGCAAAACATAGATCCGCATGAATTCAAATGACTTGTTTTCATTGAAACCAAACCACCATTATATTGTAGTCAATAGGAAGCACCGTAAAAATCATGACTCCACCTGTGCAGATCTCTTGGATCTTCAGGACTTCTGCATGGGACCACCCAAAACTCACCATCAAATCATGTATCATATCCGCCTGCTGCACCACAAAAATAAGACATCTACCACTTTGTTGTGCCATCACAGCAAAAAAACCGGATTTTTACATGAGGTTCCCAAAGCTCACCATCAACTTACATATCATGTCCATAGCCACAGACTGCACCACAAAAACCACACACTGCTTCATGGTGCCACCATGGCACAAAACCATGGATCCAAGGCACAAAACAGTGGACTGCTGATTTTTGTGGTTCCATCTGTGGCCATGGATGTGCTGAGTGATATGATGATAAGTCAGGAGGAACCTGTGTAAAAATCCTGACGCTCCATGAGGATCTGTGTCTTGGAATCATGCCCTGCAATGGTAGCTGTGTGATTGTTATAGTGCTGTCTATAGACTAAGACAGGCTCTACAATATGATGGTGGTTTTAATTTGTTTCAGTGTAAAAATTATATGAATTCATGAGGATCCATTTCAAATAATCTAGATCTGACTTTTATCCAGTCCCATTATTATTATTAGCTTATACTGTACATGGAAGGGAAGCACCAGAAAAGCCAGTGGCCCTACTTATGAGTAAGTGTGCATACGGTTACAGTACTTCCCATTTTTTATTGACAACTTCCTTGAAAGCAGGTCTCATCAAAATCCCCCAAATACAAAGGACTGAGTTGCATGTGCCTAAAGGAATTGTGATCATTTATTTGATTTTCTTTTTTGAAGCTTATTCCTACTATTAATAACACCCCTACGCTTGTACTTAATACACATTTACTCAAGAGTAAGCCCCATTGACCACTGCAATTTATTTCTGAATAAACATGAATGGCATCAGACTACAGATATGTTTAAGACGGGCCTTTTCACCTTGTTCCTGTGAAGGTTTTCCCAGAAGCAAATCCTAATTTGTTGAGAATTATAGTCTTTCAGATGGCAAATGCAGAGCTGGATTGAGGCTAATTTACCATCCAGAGTCTCTGAGTTTGAAAGATTCCTGTCTCTTTAAGAGCTGAGCTGCAAGGAGACAGCGCTGTTATGTGTAATTTCTTCCATCCAGGCATTATAAAGATTCGAATAACTACAGCTGGCCAAACTCCTATCTGACTCTTAAAGATGCAGCAGTTCTGTGCGTAAACATTCAGCAGTGTTTATCCTCCGTTTCCCAATCCTTTGTGACTCAATGGTTACTTCCAGTAATTTAAGTTCTGGCTTCTAAAAGGTTTGGCTGTCTAGTTCTGTGTTGCTCCCTGAAGCAGGGAGCAATCCTAAAAGGGTTTGCTCAAAAGTAGATCCCATTTTTTTCAGTGGGGCTTATTCCCAGGAAAACATTCTTAGAATTGCAACCACAAAGTCCTTCCAGCCTCCCTCCAAACCATCCCAATAACTCCAGCTGTTAGTTTCAAGTGGGTTAGCCCCATTGGTGTGTAGTAGAAGAGCAACATTGGAGTCCAGAAGATTTCTAGGGTGTGAGCTTTCTGGAGTCAAAACTCCCTTCGTCAGCACCCCTCCCACCCTCTGCTTGGATTTTAAATACTCCTACCTTTTTTCCACTCCATGTGCCTGACAATTTGGAGATGATCGAAAAAAGCTCACACTCGAGGAAACTAGTTGGGTCTCTGAGGTGCTACTGGACCCGAACCTTGCTCTCTAGCTGCTAGGCAAGTTTCTTGGAAACTTAGGAGAGAACTTTTTATTTGTAACTTATTTTCATCATTTATACCCTGCCTTTCTCACTGCGATTGAGCGTGAACTACATTTTTAAAAAAGCAATAAAAGTGCTTCCACACACGCACAAACTTTAAAATTACAACCGTATTTTCTTTTTTTAAAACGCCCTCCTAAACAATGACATTTTCTGATGTCCCAGGAAGGCCATGTAACTTACAGGGAAAGTGCGTGGAGTAAACACCCCTGGCCAGAGTTGCTTGACTATTGGCGTGGCTGCTTCCGTGTAGCATTGAGAATATGTGTCAAGTCACCAGCAGCCTCTACTGGTGGTTTGTAGGGAGCGGCAAAGAGTGAATTAGTGTCCAGCCCGGTCTGAGCTGATTGGGCCCTGCAGAGAAAGCCCTGCCGTTAGGGTTGTTAATTAGAGCAGGAGAAAAAAAATGCCCTGTCCCTATAAGAGGGACTTAATAAGGGGGAAATTGGCAGCTAAAGTGTTTCATGGCATGGAGGGATATAACATCATTTGGTAAATAATATCCCCTTGAGCCTTTATTAAAGAGACAGGACAGTTTTCTCTAGCCCTGTTGCAACCCTAAATGCTGGAAATTCCAAGGGTCTGAACAGTCAAACTTATTCCCCCCTGCTGCTACAGAGATTCTAGGCTTCCTGCCAAAGCATTTAGTGGTTCCCTGAAGTCTGCTCTGTGATGGGAAGAGAAAGAGATCCCGCTGTACATACAAGAATTTTGTGGCACCTTAAAGATGAGTAAATTTGTGTTCCAACATAAACTTGTGTGGCCTAGAGCCTCCATCTTCAGATGCAGAAATCAAGGAGGTACATATTGCCATGGCAGACCCGTAATAAAATTCTGCTAGTCTTTAAGGTGCCCCAACACACCTGTTGTCTTTGGCTGCAACAAACTAGCGCTCTGGGTTGATATCCCTGATGGAGGTGGGAGAGGTGATGGGCTGGCATCCTTCCATAGCTCCATTGTCCCTCCTCTCCTATTCTGGGAAAGGATTGCAGGACTGAAGATTGCCCAAGCCGGAGCTGGATATTCTACAATAGACAGGAGGCAGTTGAAAGGGAGACTAGGGGAGCGCTACACAGAGCGCTCCCTCTCCCTTGACATGTCTGGGCCTCGCCTCTGGCTCCAGCAACACTTTGCAGACTGAAGCGATCTTGAAAGAACTAAATGCTCCAGAAGGAAACAGATTGGATGCATATCTATCATGCACGATTGGCTGGGCTTCAATGGAACTCGTTGCGTTTTTGTTTGTCATAGATGGATTCCTCCCCTCTCCCTTTCTCGGAGATTTCCTGTTATCGCCCGTTGCCCCCTGCTTTCTCAGTCTCTCCTCATTTTGCAACGATTGTATGTTATTGCAACAGCATCCAGGAAGCCGAAGCTGGCTGAAGGCTCCCTCACCCACTGGGCATGCTGCCAAAGAGGGAGAGTGGTAGAGCTAGAGAGGCTGCCTTATACCATGTCAGACGCTCGGTCTATGGAGGTCAGTATTGTCTACTCTGACTGGCAGCTGCTCTTTGGGGAGGGGACCACAGAGACAAAAAAGTGTAGAATCCGAAACAACCTGATTTTCCGTTTTCCATTGAAAGCTGCCATCGGCTGTGACTGGCTGGGGAGGGAGGGAGGTGTCACACTGGGTCCTGGCAACTCCAACCTGCTTTTCAATGGGAAACAGAACAGAAAACCAAATCAGTTTTAGACTGATTCTGCACACATTGGATAATGCACTTGAGCAATAATTTTGAAGTGGATTTTTTGTTTGACGCACAAAAAATTCAGTTCCAAATGATCTCTAAAGAGGATTGGAAGTGCATTAAACAACGTATGCAGAATCACACACACACACGCACACAGAAAATATTCCCTCCTTCCTAAGACCAGGGCCGGATCGAGGGGGGGGCAGGGGAGGTAGTCTGCCCCCAGCACCACCAGGGAGGGGGCGCCAGGAGCAGCTGCCAGAGGGCGCAGGAAGCAGCGTGGGCAGCCTCGCAGCCCCCCCGTGCTGCCTTTCGCCTGCCCCACAGGACGGGGCGGCCGGCTTGCCGGGCACCCCCTGTCCTGCACGGCATGCAAAAGGCAGCACGGGGGGCTGCAGGGCAATTCTAGATCCGACGCTGCCTAAGACCTGGTTTAATTGTCTTCTTTTCTCTCTTCCCCAAGATAAAAGATGATTCATCTAATTATGTATTCACAAGATCAGCCAGATTGGCTTTTAAGGGGCAGGGTGAGCTGTACTGTTTATTGCAAACTTGCCTGCCAAGTATGTCCATTTTTTCCTTTCACTCTCTGCTCTTGAAGTATCCAGGGAGTTTCTCTCTGTCCTAACTGACTAGTCTGGCAACACAGACACATTCTTCTCCAGGTGGCTACATCAGACTGTCAGTAAAAATACGTGGGGTAAAGGCCAATCACTTAAGTAAATAAATAGTACCCCCCTCAGTAACATGATATGGCTGCACTCTGGGTTTTAGAGGAATTTCTTTCCTATGTATCCCTGAACCTCATAAACCTAATCTAATCTTTAATCTAAATGGGACAACACCAGAAGGGGTGGTATTTTTTTAAAAAAATATATTTTTAACGATTTTTAACAAATACAACAATAACAACTAGTACAACACTTACAGAAAGCCCGCAGTGAACTTTAACAGTTAGGATTAAATGCAGAATACTTTAACAGTTAAGATAAAAAAGGGGGGAAGTTCACAAAAGTTTGGAGTAATGTAGAAGTACATTTACTAACTATTATATTGCTATAACTCTTAAGATTATCAGGAATTGAACTTAATACACCATTGTTATGTTCCACAAATTCCAGAAAGGGAAGCCGTTTCTCAAATAACACTGAATGAAAAGCAGGGTTTTCTGAAGAAGAGATACAATCTGTTATTTTGAGGGCGTGGTATGTTTACTTTTGTTCGCCTCGCTAGCACACTCTAAATTATCAAGTTCTGGTTATAAAGAGGTCTTGAAGTAGTGGTCTACTGGTGTCCTAATTTTGATTTCTAGCCACCTTCAAAATGGCTGCAAATGAACAGATGTGGATTTCAATTTGCGTGCATGTGTGTGCATGCGTGTGTGTGTGCTCACATCTTTTTTCCGTCCATGCACACAATTACTTGAGAATGTTGCAAAAACAAGACAGTGTTCAGATTGGACGGGATTCCAGAAATGGGGGGGGCGGGCAGAGACACGGATAATCTGGGTTTAAAACCAAAATCCAAAACAGAAGACACCTAGGAACAGAACGAATGGAAGGTTACTACAAACTGTGAACCAATTCTGAAATTTGCTGTGTTGGACTGAAGGGAAATCCACTCCCCCATAGCGTGGGAGACCATCTCACCAACACTGTGGTAGCCTCCGGGGTGATCTCTCACTTCCCACTGGAAGTGGAGCACAACCTTTTCAGAAGGCAGAGCAGTAATACAGCTGACCTGGGGGGACTCTGTTCATTCCTAAAGGAAGGACTCTGGATCCCACAAAGAAGCTTTCAGGGCAATCCTAAACAAAAGTTACACCCGTCTGAGCCCATTCACTTCAATGGACTTACAAGGGCCTAACTCTGCTTAGAATTGCTGCATTGGATACCTCTTTGCCCAGTTTTCTGTATTGGATTTTAAGGGAGATGGCCAGTTTAGAGCTACCCAAAAGAGTTAGCTGTGTTAGTCTGTAGTAGCAAAACAGAAAAGAGTCCAGTAGCACCTTTAAGACTATCCAACTTTACTGTAGCATAAGCTTTCGAGAATCACAGTTCTCTTCGTCAGATGCATCGTCAGATGAAGAGAACTGTGATTCTCGAAAACTTATGCTACAGTAAAGTTGGATAGTCTTAAAGGTGCTACTGGACTCTTTTCTATTTTACCCAAAAGAGTCTTACTGTCCTTCTTTTCAACCAGGGTTAGGCAGCTGTCGGTACAAAGGGAATTCAGGTTTTGACTCTTAGATCTGTAATATATCAGGCCTGTTCACTGTGATGCCAAGCTACAAGTGACGAATGACACTTGAACGGCAAGTGGATTGAGTGGAGGGCAAGTGAACAGGGAGAAATACACTTGCCGTTCAAGTGTCATTCGTCACTTGTAGCTTGGCCCTGAGATGCCAAGCTATTACACAAACATATGAAAAGGTCTTCAGATCACACTTTCCCGCCACACACAGTCAGTTCCATTTCCCATAGCAAATACAAGTACTATTTCTTTCCAGTATTTGTTTTGTGTATTGGGGGAGCAAATGGATACGGTTGCCAACAACCTGGAGGAAAAAATAATGTCCTGCCCCTTAAATAGTGACTTAATGTATGGAAATAGGCAGTTTTCATGGCATGGAAGCAAATAACATCCCCTTAATCTTCTATTCAGATTTCTACAATTCAAATCCTGTTGCACTGTTTTTCGATGTCCCACATACTGTTGATTGTATTTGATATATATCGTGTAATTCTCCTTAAGTTTCACTGAGAAAGACCGGTGATAAATAATATAAACAAATAAATAATACATAAATAAATGGGACAGGGCTTTTTTTTTTCTCCAGGCAGTTGGCAGTCCTACATCATGGGTGGATTACAAGACATCCTCTCCTCTCCACTTCAGTAACATCTGCTCCCAGCAGCTGCTTTTTATCAGGTGGAAGTGTCTCTGAGCATATGCAAAAGGCACTCTCTCCTACTCAACAAGGTCTTGTTCACACACACAGGGAAATGAAGAGATGGAAGCTTGAGCTAGTAAAATGGAGTGCACCACTTTAGACTGTAGGTGCAGGATCACAGTCGGTTTGAAACACTCTTCTGTTTGAAAACTCCCTGCAAGAAGAAACCAGCATAGCAGGCAAAGAGAAGTGGTAGACATTTTTTTCCTGTCATGCATGGAGCCTTTTTAAAAAACATTTAAGCAAAGGAACATTCCAAGCTGGAATCCGCCTCCTGAAGGTCTGCCTTCTCAGGGCTCTGCCTGTTTGGTGTGGTGCTTAAGAGCGCGGGACTCTAATCTGGAGAGCCGGGTTTGATTCCCCACTCCTCCACTTGAAGCCAGATGGGTGACTTTGGGCTAGTCACAGTTCTCTGGAACTCTCTCAGCCCCACCCACCTCACAGGGTGTTTGTTGTTGTGGGGATAATAATGACACACTTTGTAAATTGCTCTGAGTGGGTGTAAGTCATCCTGAAGGGCAGTATATAAATCGAATATTATTGTTAATCGCAGATTTTTTTTCAGCTGGAACGCGGTGGAACGGAGTTCTGGAAACTCTTGAAAATGGTCACATGGCTGGTGGCCCTACCCCCTGATCTCCAGACAGAGGGGAGTTTAGATTGCCCTCCGTGCCGCCAAGAGGGCAACCTAAACTCCCCTCTGTCTGGAGATCAGGGGGCGGGGCCACCGGCCATGTGACCATTTTCTCAGAGGACAACGCACTGAATTCCACCACCTCTTTTCCCAGAAAAAAAGCCCTGATTGTTATTATTGTTATTTATTCTCTTGTGTATGTGAATCAGGATTAAGTCATAACAATTGGTCTTTTTAATTTTTGGATTAGAAGGGCTTCAAAACCAGGCAGCTCTGAGTCCAAGGTGGATCTAGTTTTATAGGCAACTGACGCAGCTGGCTAGCGCCATTCAACGGACACCCATCAGTCTGGAAACAACCAGAGGGTTCATCCCTGCGTAGTGGAAACTGTTGCAACGAATTCTGGGACAGCACATTAGAAGCCAGTGATGCTGAAAGCAACACAAGTCTTTTCAAGCTTGACGTGTGCCTCTCGTGTTGCCTCAGGCAGTTTACCAGATTGGAAACCCAGGATCGGCAGAGCTACAAGTTATGTGACATCAGAGCCATGTAACTTGAAGACTAGGAGCCAGGTGATGACTTCTGGGGTGCCGAGGACAGTAGGCAACAGAACTGCAGAGACTCAGGGCCAAGCTACACGTGACGAATGACACTTGAACGGCAAGTGTATTTCTCCCTGTTCACTTGCCCTCCACTAAATCCACTTGCCGTTCAAGTGTCATTCGTCATGTGTAGCTTGGCCCTCAGGCCCAGCGGGATTTGTTGTCATTCCGCCAGGCCAATAAGACGGAGATGTTCTGCCAGGCATATGGTGGTTGAGGTGGGCGGACTGACCATCCTGCCGTAGGGGGACATATTCTCCCCCCCTCCCGGTTTTGCTGCTATTGTCAACGAGCCACCCTGCCCCACGAGCTTTGGGTTTAAAAAAAAAATTAAAGATTTTATTATTTTAAAAAAGATATAACAATAGAAAGTGCATAAAAACTTATACAGGCACTACATTTAAAATTAGATTACACTAACAGGAAGATATATTTACAGTATGTAACAGCATAACTAAATTGTATAATAGTTCTCATTCCCTCTCCTTAGTTGCTTATACACAAACGTTAGTATCAGCAATTTTTAATTAATCATTTCTCCTGTGTTTTATCTTTTTGTCTTTGTATCAAGTTACCTTAATTTATCTTAGTTTTAACCTAAATAAAGAAATACTTCCCAAAATTCAACGATTGGTCTATTATGGACAGAAGAAGTTAATTTGGCCATAGATGCATATTCATGAATCTTGTCTGTCCAGATCTGTTTTCTATTTCACTGCATAGCGCATTCTTGCTGCTGTCACCATGTACCAGAAAAGATTGCCCTGTTCTTTTGTAACATGATTTGGTAAAATGTTTAATAACATCTTTTTGGGGTTTAGCTCAAACCCGAGCTTGAAAATCTTACGAGCTTTGTTAATGTTGGAGAGTCATTGCAAAATGTACACTGCTGTTTTAATGATTATGTATTCATATTTTTATTGTTATGCTACCATGTTTTTCCTTTGTGTTTTGGTTGTAATCACCTCTGAGCACGTGTGGGGTAAGCAGACTATAAATCTAATAAATAATGATAATAATAAAAAAGATGCACCATAGTGAGGTCAAGTTGAGGATTAGAACCACTGAGAAATCTTCATCTTGCCGATCTGCTAGTCCACTTGGCTTGCATTCATAAGGGTGGGGCTTTGGCTTGGTGGCTGAGCGTCTGCTTTGCATGCAGAAGGTCTAAGGTTCAGTCCCCACCATCTCCAGTTAGAAGGATCAGATAAGGATTGCTGCTGAATGTGCACGCGCATGCGCACGCGCACGATGACATCACTGCATGTGACATCATCACGCAGGGCTGGGTGCACGCACGGGGGTGGGGCCTTCCAGCCTTCCAGCCCTCCCGTTCAGTTGCTCTGCGGGCCAGGCACAGCCAACCCCCCTGGCTACCGGCTGCACCTGGCCTGCAGAGCAACTGAATGGGAGGCTGCCTGCTCAGCTGCCCCACGCTGCCGCCGCCAGCACGCACTCCTGGCTGGGCGCAGCAGCTGCGGGCCAGGAGCAGCAGGTGGCTGGAGCGGCGTGTGGTGGCATGCATCCTCCCAGCCCTCCAGCTCAGATGCTCCGCACGCCGCCCTGGCCGCCTGCTGCACCTGGCCCGCAGCTGTGTGCTGGCGGCAGCAGCAGCACAGAGCAACTGGGCGGGAGGGCTGGGAGGCTGCCTGCTCAATGGCCCAGTGCTGCCGCCACCAGCACGCGCTCCTGGCCGGGCGCGCAGCAGCACAAGGCAATTGAGCTCTGTGGCACGCGCCCCTGGGCCGGTGCCCCCTCCAGCACCTTAGCACCCGAGGCGGCTGCCGGTCCAGCCTCAATGGGTGGGCCGGCCCTGGGTAGGGGTGGGGTTTTAAAAAAAATTAAGAATTTATCTTCAAGAAGATGTTTTGACTAGAGTCAGGTACCTTTGAAAAAGAACTCAAACCCCCAGGGCTTCAAATATTCAGCCTCAGCATAACCCAAAGTGTCAGCCACAAAAGAGAATGAACTCTATGACCTGCACAGAGCAGGTAAATACAACAAGGCATTCAGAAGACAGGAACTGCACAACACACTGAAGCCCCGCCCCAGGGCTATCTTCTCCAGGTGAGCCTTGCACCGTTTCATAACATGAAAGAGGGCTTGCGGAGAACAAGGTCAGGAACTAGGCACACCTCCTACCCTCCAGCCCCTCTGGACTTCTTGCTGAAATCTTTACTGTGTGCTGCAGTCCCTACACTGTCATCTGTCCTTGGGGCAGCATCAGAAGATGACACGGTGTCAGTGGGGGCTTTACTGAGCTCTGGTACTAGGGTTGCCCCTCCAGGTAGTGGCTGGAGATCTCCCGGAATTACAACTGGTCTCCAGGCCACAGGGATCAGTTCACCTGGAGAAAATGGCTACTTTGGGGGGGGGTGGACTCTATGGAATTATGCCATGCCAAGGTCCTTTCCCTCCCCAAACCCCACTTTCTCCAGGTTTCACTCCCCAGATCTCCAGGAATTTCCCAGTTTGAAGCTGGTAACCCTATCTGGGACCAGAAGAAGGCCTAGCACTATTCAGCAGCCACCTGCTGCCTCCAGGAAAGGCATAGGGCGATTGAGGCTCTTACTGATTCTACAACCAAGTCAATTCAGGGACCCACAAAACTGAGCGTGTGCCCCAGATTTCATGGCACTATCTTGGGTTGCCAGCTTCCAGGTGGTGCCTGGAGGTCTCCCGGAATTAAAACTGGTCTCCAGACTACAGAGATCAGTTTCCCTGGAGAAAATGGCTGCTTTGAGGGTGGGCTGTATGGCATTATATCCTGCTGAGGTCCCTCCTGTCCCTAAACCCCACCCTCTCCATGCTTCGCCCCCCCCCATCTCCTGAAAGTTCCCAACTCAAAACTGGCAACTCTAGCACCATCTAAGAGGATTCTGGGGTTAGTTTAGGTTCCCAGACAGATGGGGGGATGTTCAGCCCAGGCTTTCACAAAAACTGCGAGCTCATTTTGACAACTGGAAACTTGAATTTTTACAAACGGATACACCCTGGATGCTGAATTCTGCTGCTAAACATGCACCGTTTTCATTACTGCAGTCAAATAAAGAAACACACATAGGTTGCCTTTAGCACTAATCTCCTGACTCGGCTTTCTCCTTCACGCTAAAGCTACACTGCTCAGCATGCCGTTGTCATTTTCCCAGGCTGCCCCTCTTTCATCTTGTATGTGTATACACACGTGCATGTTCCTGGAGGAGAGGGCAGTACAAGTCTTTTCCACCCTCCTTTAAGGATGATTGGATCGGAACACGAAGCTGAAGTTGGTTCCCAGTTCCCAGTTCCTTATTTGCAGTTCCTTATTCCTTATTGGTTATTCGCAAAGCCAAAGAAAAATATTGTGGGAAAACTGAAAAGCTATAACTCCAAAATAAAGTTTGCAGGGGCACATATTGTACATCTCCATATTCATAAGACTCAGCACTCTAAGGGGACCTATACTGGGTCATCCTACAAAACCCAGATCTTGAGTAAACAGCTTCAAAATAGGATTCCCCCAGAACATTACAATAAGAGGAAAGGGGTGGCAGCTGCAGCAGAAAAATACTTTGGATCACCCCAAATCACATATATCTGAACTCGAGAGATTGTCCCCTACAAGAGGACATGTGCTGTTGCTGATCCAGTCTCTGGTTCTGGACCTAAGTCCTCGAATGTGGACTGTCTCTAAGCACCCTGTATTAGACATGGCTTTGAATATGGAAGTGGTGAAAATATAAGCCCCCTGAAACCCAAAATAATCTTTGGATCACCCCAAATCACACACCCCTGAACTCCAGAGACTGTCCCCTACAAGGGGACATGTGCTGGTGCTGATCCAGTCTCTGGTTCTGGACCTAAGGCCTCGAATGTGCTGTCTCTAAGCACCCTGTATTAGACATGGCTTTGAATAAGGAAGTGGTGAAAATATAAGCCCTCTGAAACCCCAAACAATCTTTGGATCCCCCCAAATCACACACCCCTGAACTCCAGAGACTGTCCCCTACAAGAGGACATGTGCTGGTGCTGATCCAGTCTCTAGTTTTGGAGCTGAGGCTTCCTATGTGGCCTATAGCTTACTTGCAAATTATTCGCAGTTCCTTATTCCTTATTCGTTATTCGCAAAGCCAAAGAAAAATATTGTGGGAAAACTGAAAAGCTATAACTCCAAAATAAAGTTTGCAGGGGCACATATTATACACCTCCATATTCATAAGACTCAGCACTCTAAGGGGACCTATACTGGGTCATCCTACAAAACCCAGATCTTGAGTAAACAGCTTCAAAATAGGATTCCCCCAGAACATTACAATAAGAAGAAAGGGGTGCCAGCTGCAGCAGAAAAATACTTTGGATCACCCCAAATCACATAGATCTGAACTCGAGAGATTGTCCCCTACAAGAGGACATGTGCTGTTGCTGATCCAGTCTCTGGTTCTGGACCTAAGGCCTCCTATGTGGCCTCCCTCCAAGCACCCTGTATAAGACATGGCTTTGAAAAAGCAAGTGGTGAAAATATAAGCCCTCTGAAACCCCAAATACTCTTTGGATCACCCCAAATCACACACCCCTGAACTCCAGAGACTGTCCCCTACAAGAGGGCATGTGCTGGTGCTGATCCAGTCTCTGATTCTGGACCTAAGTCCTCGAATGTGGCCTCCCTCCAAGCACCCTGTATTAGACATGGCTTTGAATAAGGAAGTGGTGAAAATATAAGCCCTCTGAAACCCCAAACAATCTTTGGATCACCCCAAATCACACACCCCTGAACTCCAGAGACTGTTCCCTACATGAGGACATGTGCTGGTGCTGATCCAGTCTCTGGTGCTGGACCTAAGGCTTCGAATGTGGCTTGTCTCCAGGCACCCTGTATTAGACATGGCTTTGAATAAGGAAGTGGTGAAAATATAGGCCCTCTGAAACCCCAAACAATCTTTGTATCACCCCAAATCACACACCCCTGAACTCCAGAGACTGTCCCCTACAAGAGGACATGTGCTGGTGCTGATCCAGTCTCTGATTCTGGACCTAAGTCCTCGAATGTGGCCTCCCTCCAAGCACCCTGTATTAGACATGGCTTTGAATAAGGAAGTGGTGAAAATATAAGCCCTCTGAAACCCCAAACAATCTTTGGATCACCCCAAATCACACACCCCTGAACTCCAGAGACTGTTCCCTACAAGAGGACATGTGCTGGTGCTGATCCAGTCTCTGGTTCTGGACCTAAGGCCTCGAATGTGCTGTCTCTAAGCATCCTGTACTAGACATGGCTTTGAATAAGGAAGTGGTGAAAATATGAGCCCTCTGAAACCCCAAACAATCTTTGGATCACCCCAAATCACACACCCCTGAACTCCAGAGACTGTCCCCTAGAAGAGGACATGTGCTGGTGCTGATCCAGTCTCTGGTTCTGGACCTAAGGCCTCCTATGTAGCCTGCCTGGAAAAAAATTGTTTTAGGCATTGCTGTGAATAAGGAAGTGGGGAAATATAAGCCCTCTGAAAGGCAAAACAATCTCTGGATCACCCCAAATCACACACCCCTGAACTCCAGAGACTGTCCCCTACAAGAGGACATGTGCTGGTGCTGATCCAGTCTCTGGTTCTGGACCTAAGGCCTCGAATGTGGCTTGTCTCCAAGCACCTGTATTAGACATGGCTTTGAATACGGAAGTGGTGAAAATATAGGCCGTCTGAAACCCCAAACAATCTTTGGATCACCCCAAATCACACACCCCTGAACTCCAGAGACTGTCCCCTACAAGAGGACATGTGCTGGTGCTGATCCAGTCTCTGGTTCTGGACCTAAGGCCTCGAATGTGGACTGTCTCTAAGCACCCTGTATTAGACATGGCTTTGAATATGGAAGTGGTGAAAATATAAGCCCCCTGCAACCCAAAACAATCTCTGGATCACCCCAAATCACACACCCCTGAACTCCAGAGACTGTCCCCTACAAGAGGACATGTGCTGGTGCTGATCCAGTCTCTGGTTCTGGACCTAAGGCTTCGAATGTGGCTTGTCTCCAAGCACCTGTATTAGACATGGCTTTGAATAAGGAAGTGGTGAAAATATAGGCCGTCTGAAGCCCCAAACAATCTTTGGATCACCCCAAATCACACACCCCTGAACTCCAGAGACTGTCCCCTACAAGAGGACATGTGCTGGTGCTGATCCAGTCTCTGGTTCTGGACCTAAGTCCTCGAATGTGGCTTGTCTCCAGGCACCCTGTATTAGACATGGCTTTGAATAAGGAAGTGGTGAAAATATAGGCCGTCTGAAGCCCCAAACAATCTTTGGATCACCCCAAATCACACACCCCTGAACTCCAGAGACTGTCCCCTACAAGAGGACATGTGCTGGTGCTGATCCAGTCTCTGGTTCTGGACCTAAGTCCTCGAATGTGGCTTGTCTCCAGGCACCCTGTATTAGACATGGCTTTGAATAAGGAAGTGGTGAAAATATAGGCCCTCTGAAACCCCAAACAATCTTTGTATCACCCCAAATCACACACCCCTGAACTCCAGAGACTGTCCCCTACAAGAGGACATGTGCTGGTGCTGATCCAGTCTCTGATTCTGGACCTAAGTCCTCGAATGTGGCCTCCCTCCAAGCACCCTGTATTAGACATGGCTTTGAATAAGGAAGTGGTGAAAATATAAGCCCTCTGAAACCCCAAACAATCTTTGGATCACCCCAAATCACACACCCCTGAACTCCAGAGACTGTTCCCTACAAGAGGACATGTGCTGGTGCTGATCCAGTCTCTGGTTCTGGACCTAAGGCCTCGAATGTGCTGTCTCTAAGCATCCTGTACTAGACATGGCTTTGAATAAGGAAGTGGTGAAAATATGAGCCCTCTGAAACCCCAAACAATCTTTGGATCACCCCAAATCACACACCCCTGAACTCCAGAGACTGTCCCCTAGAAGAGGACATGTGCTGGTGCTGATCCAGTCTCTGGTTCTGGACCTAAGGCCTCCTATGTAGCCTGCCTGGAAAAAAATTGTTTTAGGCATTGCTGTGAATAAGGAAGTGGGGAAATATAAGCCCTCTGAAAGGCAAAACAATCTCTGGATCACCCCAAATCACACACCCCTGAACTCCAGAGACTGTCCCCTACAAGAGGACATGTGCTGGTGCTGATCCAGTCTCTGGTTCTGGACCTAAGGCCTCGAATGTGGCTTGTCTCCAAGCACCTGTATTAGACATGGCTTTGAATACGGAAGTGGTGAAAATATAGGCCGTCTGAAACCCCAAACAATCTTTGGATCACCCCAAATCACACACCCCTGAACTCCAGAGACTGTCCCCTACAAGAGGACATGTGCTGGTGCTGATCCAGTCTCTGGTTCTGGACCTAAGGCCTCGAATGTGGACTGTCTCTAAGCACCCTGTATTAGACATGGCTTTGAATATGGAAGTGGTGAAAATATAAGCCCCCTGCAACCCAAAACAATCTCTGGATCACCCCAAATCACACACCCCTGAACTCCAGAGACTGTCCCCTACAAGAGGACATGTGCTGGTGCTGATCCAGTCTCTGGTTCTGGACCTAAGGCCTCGAATGTGGCTTGTCTCCAAGCACCTGTATTAGACATGGCTTTGAATAAGGAAGTGGTGAAAATATAGGCCGTCTGAAGCCCCAAACAATCTTTGGATCACCCCAAATCACACACCCCTGAACTCCAGAGACTGTCCCCTACAAGAGGACATGTGCTGGTGCTGATCCAGTCTCTGGTTCTGGACCTAAGTCCTCGAATGTGGCTTGTCTCCAGGCACCCTGTATTAGACATGGCTTTGAATAAGGAAGTGGTGAAAATATAGGCCGTCTGAAGCCCCAAACAATCTTTGGATCACCCCAAATCACACACCCCTGAACTCCAGAGACTGTCCCCTACAAGAGGACATGTGCTGGTGCTGATCCAGTCTCTGGTTCTGGACCTAAGTCCTCGAATGTGGCTTGTCTCCAGGCACCCTGTATTAGACATGGCTTTGAATAAGGAAGTGGTGAAAATATAGGCCCTCTGAAACCCCAAACAATCTTTGTATCACCCCAAATCACACACCCCTGAACTCCAGAGACTGTCCCCTACAAGAGGACATGTGCTGGTGCTGATCCAGTCTCTGATTCTGGACCTAAGTCCTCGAATGTGGCCTCCCTCCAAGCACCCTGTATTAGACATGGCTTTGAATAAGGAAGTGGTGAAAATATAAGCCCTCTGAAACCCCAAACAATCTTTGGATCACCCCAAATCACACACCCCTGAACTCCAGAGACTGTTCCCTACAAGAGGACATGTGCTGGTGCTGATCCAGTCTCTGGTTCTGGACCTAAGGCCTCGAATGTGCTGTCTCTAAGCATCCTGTATTAGACATGGCTTTGAATAAGGAAGTGGTGAAAATATGAGCCCTCTGAAACCCCAAACAATCTTTTGATCACCCCAAATCACACACCCCTGAACTCCAGAGACTGTCCCCTAGAAGAGGACATGTGCTGGTGCTGATCCAGTCTCTGGTTCTGGACCTAAGGCCTCCTATGTAGCCTGCCTGGAAAAAAATTGTTTTAGGCATTGCTGTGAATAAGGAAGTTGGGAAATATAAGCCCTCTGAAAGGCAAAACAATCTCTGGATCACCCCAAATCACACACCCCTGAACTCCAGAGACTGTCCCCTACAAGAGGACATGTGCTGGTGCTGATCCAGTCTCTGGTTCTGGACCTAAGGCCTCGAATGTGGCTTGTCTCCAAGCACCTGTATTAGACATGGCTTTGAATAAGGAAGTGGTGAAAATATAGGCCGTCTGAAACCCCAAACAATCTTTGGATCACCCCAAATCACACACCCCTGAACTCCAGAGACTGTCCCCTACAAGAGGACATGTGCTGGTGCTGATCCAGTCTCTGGTTCTGGACCTAAGGCCTCGAATGTGGACTGTCTCTAAGCACCCTGTATTAGACATGGCTTTGAATATGGAAGTGGTGAAAATATAAGCCCCCTGCAACCCAAAACAATCTCTGGATCACCCCAAATCACACACCCCTGAACTCCAGAGACTGTCCCCTACAAGAGGACATGTGCTGGTGCTGATCCAGTCTCTGGTTCTGGACCTAAGGCCTCGAATGTGGCTTGTCTCCAAGCACCTGTATTAGACATGGCTTTGAATAAGGAAGTGGTGAAAATATAGGCCATCTGAAGCCCCAAACAATCTTTGGATCACCCCAAATCACACACCCCTGAACTCCAGAGACTGTCCCCTACAAGAGGACATGTGCTGGTGCTGATCCAGTCTCTGGTTCTGGACCTAAGGCCTCGAATGTGGACTGTCTCTAAGCACCCTGTATTAGACATGGCTTTGAATAAGGAAGTGGTGAAAATATAAGCCCTCTGAAACCCCAAACAATCTTTGTATCACCCCAGATCACACACCCTGAACTCCAGAGACTGTCCCCTACAAGAGGACATGTCCTGGGTCTTTTCCAGTCTCTAGTTCTGGACCTAAGGCCCCCTATGTTGCCTTCCTGCAAGAACCTTGTATTAGACACTGCTTTGAATAAGAAAGTGGGGGAAATATAAGCCCTCTGCCCCACAAAGTGGTTCTGGAGCTGTGACCTTTTTCGGCTGCCTCCAAGAAGCTTGTATTGGGAACAGTTTCTCTCTCAAAGCAGCCCTGGTCTCGGGTCTGCTCAGATTTGGAACCAGGACTAGAATGTTAATTTTTATCCCCTTTCCTATTATTGTCAGTCAGATATACTGTAAAACCAGCACATGTCCTCTTGTAGGGGACAGTCTCTGGAGTTCAGGGGTGCGTGAGGGTGATCCAAAGATTATTTTGGGGTGCAGAGGGCTTATATTTTCCCCACTTCCTTATTCAAAGCAATGTCTAATACAAGGTTCTTGGATGCAAGCCAAATAGGATGCCTTAGCTCCAGTACCAAAAACTGGCGGGGCGGGGGGCGTCGGGGGGAGCGGCGCAGCCGCGACCCCCGGGGGGCCCCGGCCCGCCGCAGGCGGGGCGGGGGGGCGTCGGGGGGAGCGGCGCAGCCGCGACCCCCGGGGGGCCCCGGCCCGCCGCAGGCGGGGCGGGGGGCGTCGGGGGGAGCGGCGCAGCCGCGACCCCCGGGGGCCCCCGGCCCGCCGCAGGCGGGGCGGGGGGCGTCGGGGGGAGCGGCGCAGCCGCGACCCCCGGGGGCCCCCGGCCCGCCGCAGGCGGGGCGGGGGGCGTCGGGGGGAGCGGCGCAGCCGCGACCCCCGGGGGCCCCCGGCCCGCCGCAGGCGGGGCGGGGGGCGTCGGGGGGAGCGGCGCAGCCGCGACCCCCGGGGGCCTGGCTGTCTTTGTCTTTGTCTTTGTCTTTGTCTTTGTCTTTGTCTTCCGTCTCCCGTCTCCCGTCTCCCGTCTCCCGTCTCCCGTCTCCCGTCTCCCGTCTCCCGCCCTCCGCCCTCCGCCCTCCGCCCTCCGCCCTCCGCCTGGGGGGGATGGGGGGATTTTATTTTTGGCAACCTCTTCTACAAGCAAAACGTTTGTGGTACAAAGTTGTAATGTTATAAAATGGTAAAAATTTCATAAAATTGCAATTTTACTAACAATCCATCTCAAATGAGTATATAGATAATTCAAACAGCATTGCTTCTATAATCATATTAGGCATAAATATTAAACATAACTTTTAAACATTAAGTAAAAAGTATTAAATACTCGGTAGAGATGGGTTGAAGGTTTTAGCTTAAATCCTGAGCAGCTTGAAACCTTCAAGTGAGAACTGAAAACACGTTTCTCTGTTTTAGAGAAACTGTTTTTCTGTACAAAATAAATGGGATGTATGTTTTTGTTGAACTCTCCCAACCAGGAGACCGACTCCTCCTAAGAGTTTAATGGCTTCTTCCATTAACAAACACTAGTTGTTTTCATTAAGTGAGGTATCAAAATATCAATGTTCATTTAAATGAAACAGAAAAATAAAACAGATGAACACAACAAGAATTAAGTTTCCTAACATTTCTTAATGAAATCTAACTCAGTCAGAGTAACGATGAAATGCATTCAAGTTACCGTAGCACATATTACAAGGGTAAGTTCCCTGCCTAGATCTTCATGAGATTTCTTTTGGCCAAAACCCTGATCTGCTATTTGGATTACCATTTTTATATATTATGCAGAAATCTAACATCTTTTCATATGATAACATAGATAAATATCAAACCACTATTTACTATTTCCAATCATGTGACATTCTACCTAGCCAAAAGTACCACTATGCCCAGCTGCAAGATAAGAGATATGGATAGTAAAAATGACAGGAAAAGTTACATGACCAGATCATCCTTGGTCTCTGCTAACAATTACAGAACATGTATTTGATACTGTTCACTATTTTTAATTGGCTGTCAAAGATAAAGAAGCACCAGTTATACACCATACTAGAAAAAGAACTACAGTGAAGTTCATACAGCGTTATTTAGAATGCATATGTTTCATAAGTATGTGTTCTAAACCATAATCAGCAGTCTACTGGTTTGAATCCCACTACTGACATGAGCTCAGTAGGTGGCCTTGGGTCAGCCACTCCTCTCAGCCCCAGCTCCATTGTGGGGATAAGAATAACACTAACTTGTTCCCTGCTCTGGGTGAGGCGCTAATATGTGTAAAAGAGCGGTATATAAGCACAGTTATTATTATTATTTATATTTCCATGACGCCATCCCTTGACCTGTGAAATTAAGTACTTTGATAAATATGAAAGTGATACAAAATATAAATGCATTGCATAATGTGTGAGTGTACATATACAAACTTTAAAAATTGTATTGGATAATACTGCAAAGCATGATTACTGAGAAAGCTGCTTTCACTGCTTTCAGTGTGGAGAGCTGCTTGTAGATCAAAACAACCTGGCGAGCTGTCTTCATGTAGAGTGCACTTGATTCTCTTGGTTTTCAATTCTGCTTTCGTTCAGCATGGGTAAATCAATGTGTCAGCAGTAAACATTTGTATCACTCCTCTCTGAATGACCTTTTAAATTTTACTGCCTATCGTGTCAAAGCAATTAAAATTAACAATACAGTTACTAAGCTGCTAAGATCAATTAATGGCTCTTAGGCTTTATCTATTGATCTAGTGACATCTTCAAAACCCACTGGTAACAGACTATACATACTTCTCTTCTATCCACAATATATACACAAGGATTGATTACATATTCTTATCTTCTAAATTACATATTTAAATGACATATTCCTATCTCCTAAATTAATTAGTCAAATTCTTACATCAAGGATTGGTGACAAGTTGTGGACAGACTATGCTTGGACAGAATGTACACTGAAAATAAATGACATCAAACAAATTGGAAACTAAATACATCAGTTTTATTTAACAAATAAATTTCTTCTGAAGTCTCTTTAGAAATTAAA
Organism: Eublepharis macularius; assembly: GCF_028583425.1. NCBI lineage: Eukaryota > Metazoa > Chordata > Lepidosauria > Squamata > Eublepharidae > Eublepharis > Eublepharis macularius. Next base: position 26,474,520 of record NC_072804.1, read on the forward strand.
CAATAGAAACAAACTATGTGGCATTCCTCAAATCCATGTGTAGGATGCTATGGAAGTGGTACTTAGAGGGAAATTAATCTCCATTGCCTCCTGTCATGAAGAGCAAAAAGAAAACATTAGAAATGAAATGATATCTAGAATAAGAAAACTAGAAGATGAACACAAAAAAGGCCACCCAATCTATAAACTTACTTGCATAAAATTAGAGGAAAAAACCTCCTCACATTCTATACAAGCTATTAAAGGCACCCAGGAAAAACTCAAACTAATTCTGTAAAATTAGCCGATGTATTTGCTGAATACTACCAAACCATTTGTACATCAGACAATCCTGACACTAATTATATTTTAATTTTTTTATCATTACAAGAAATTTGGAAAAAAACTCACAAGAACATAAACAATATCTGGACCAGCCAGTCACAACAGAAGATGTTACAGTCACTATTAAATCCTTGACAAAAATAACAAAGCTTCAGACAGGGATGGATTCCCTGCCAAATTTTTACAAAAAAATACATTCACCTACTTTCAACTCCACTAACTGCCACATGCAGCTCTCTTATGATAGGAGGTAGCATCCCTCTATCTTGGTCAGAGGCTGAAATAGTAGTTACTCCAAAAAAGGACAACGATATTACAAATACTAAATCTTCTCAACCAATACCCTTACTGAATCAAGACCAAAAGATCTTTACAAGCATATTTGCCAAAACATTGTCTAAGTTTAAATAACCAACTACATTCACCTTGACCAGACTGCCTTTATGCCAATAAGGAATCTTTTTGACAATACACGTAACACTTTAACTATAATTAATTTCTGTGTAGCATACAAAACCCCTGCATTACTTCTGACCTTTGATATAGAGAAGGCATTTGATTAAGTGGAAATACCATATCTAAAACTTTTACTTCAAAAAATGGGTTTTGGCGACCAGTTCTAAAATGCCATTAATGCTCTTTATCTTTCTCCAAAAGCTACAGTTAGGACTAACAATGTACATTCGATAGATATCCATATAACAAGGGGAACTAGACAAGGCTGTCCCCTTTCCCCATTTCTGTTTGCCATAACTATAGACAGGGCCGGTGCTACCATTAGACCAACTAGGCAGCCGCCTTAGGCACAGACCTCAAGAGGGGCATAGTTTTATACAGATTACTTTCTTGAAAAAAATGCAACTGAGAAAACCTATTGAGCACCCCCTAAATGGTCCTGTACACAGACATCAAGCAGCTCAAAAGCTCACCGTAACTTATTTATTTATTTATTTGATGTATACCCTGCCCGCCCCACAGATGGGCTAAGGGTGGCTAACAACATTAAAAAATACATTAAAATCACAGAAACATAAAATCAATAATATTTTTTAAAAAATGATTAAAATAGCCCAGGAGCAGGCTATTTAAACAAATATTGGGAGTCTGTATACAGGCATGGCAGATGGCTGAGGGCAGCTCTGGAAGAAATGGTGGTCTTAGATGGAAGAAGAAGGACACTCACTGGCACTCAGCCAAAGGCCCAGCAGAACATCTCCATTTTACAAGCCCTGCAAAACTGTAACAGGTCCCACAGGGCCCAGATCTCCAGCGGCAGAGCATTCCACCAGGCCAGGGCCAGGGCAGAAAAAGCACTTGCCCTGGTTGAGGCCAGATGGATGTCCTTTGGGCCAGGGACCACCAGGAGCTGCTTGTCTGCAGAGCACAACACCCTGCAGGGGACGTAATGGAAGAGGCGGTCCCGCAGGTATGGAGGTCCCAGTCCATGAAGGGCTTTAAATACCAAGGTTAACACCTTGAACCAGATCTGGAACTCCACTGGAAGCCAGTGCAGCTGGCACAGCACATGATGAATGTGCGCTTGGATGGGCATTCCGGTAAGGATGCGTGCCGCTGCATTCTGGATCAGCTGTAACTTCCAGATCAGGCCCAAGGGCAGTCCAGGATAGAGTGAGTTGCAGTAGTCTAGCCTGGAGGTGACCGTTGCATGGATTACTGTGGCCAGGTCCTGTGGTGAAAGATAGGGCGCCAGTTGCCTGCCCTGTCGAAGATGGAAAAAGGCAGACCTGGCAACAGTCATGACCTGGGCCTCCATTGAAAGTGTAGCATCCAAGGTCACACCCAGACTCCTCACCATCAGGGAAGGTTTCAATTGTACCCCATCAATGGCTGGGAGCCGGTTCCCAGCTCGATTGCCCCATGATCCAGACACAAAACCTCTGTCTTCAGGGGATTCAATTTCAGGCAACTCTGATGTAACCATACCGTCACAGCCTCAAGACCCTTGACCAAGGAATCCAAAGCAAGATCGGACTGGCCATCTGTAATGATTCCAAGTAAATGTGTGCATGTATCTTTAAATGCTTGATGAGATAGGTGAAGAGTGGGGGGGGGGTGAAGGAGATGGATGAGTGAGTGATATGTGTCAGGCTATGGCATTCCAGACTTGATAGTCTGTTTCACTCCCTTCTGCAAGAAGACGAGGTCTTTTGATTTCGAAAGGTTTATTGTGAAAGACAGCATTCAAGCCCAGATGTGCATGTTCCAGGATTAGAGATCCTGGCCGAGCAAAGCGTTGCTAGGAATGAATCATAGAGTAAAGGTTGTTACATTTCACACTCCCAGAGCCCAGCCTCCCCCCCCCCCCCCCGAGTTCATACAGCAAAACTTCTCAGAGGTGCGCTGAGCTGGCCAAGGTCGAAACAGCAGATAAGACAGGATCCTTTCCCATGGAATCGGCTCCTTGCAGGTGTTGCCTGGAGGGAAAGAAGTCTAAACACTACACGATTAAATATGGCATTACTTAGGTTAAAACAGTTTCTGACAATATGATTGGTTGAGGACTGAGAGGGTGGGTGGAGTGAATGCAGTTTGAGACTGAGAGTAGAGAGAAAATTTTTAGTCAGAAGAAAGCAGGCTAGCTGTGTGCTGCCTGAATATGTTGAAGTGTTTATGAGAGAAATATAACCTGTGTGGAACCTGAACTGAGCATGTTTGTGAAAGGACACTCAGTCAGGGAAAGAGAGGCCAGCTGTGTGAATGAGAGTAAATGAGAGTAAACTTTAAGAACCAAGAACTACGTTTATGAAACCAATACGCTTCTCGACTAAATAAAAGTTTATTTTTGTTTTGCTATATCCCAGTGTAGCTGTCATTGCTATATCCCATTCCTATCTTCAGCGCCACATAGAACCACGAAGGAGCCTGACGCTTAGGAACGTTACCAAAGGGAAAATTTAAATAAAATACCTTGGAATAAAATATTCCTGGTGGCAGCAGACTACCCAGAGGGTTAAGGGATAGATTAAAAGAAAAATCTACCCTAAAGAAAGTAAAGGTCATAACACCATCCATCAGCAGATAGAGCTGAGTGTCATCCGCATACTGGTGACAACCTAGCCCAAAGCTGCGGGCTAACTGGGCAAGGGGGCACATATAAATGTTAAATAGCATCGGGGAAAGAATCGCCCCCTGAGGGATGCCACATACCAAAGAATGGTAAGCAGACATCTGTTCCTCGAGTGCCATCCTCTGTCCTAGACTGTGAAGGAAGGAGTTCAGCCATTGCAGGGCTGTTCCACGAATCCCCACATCGGCAAGGCAGTGGGTCAGAAGATTATGATTGACCATGTCAAATGCTGCTGTAAGATCTAAAAGTATCAGCAGTGCTGAACCACTCCGGTCCAGGGGTCGCCGCAGATCATCTGTGAGGGCAACCAGAACCGTCTCAGTACCATGGCCAGGCCTGAAGCTGGACTGGAATAGATCCAGGATAGAGGCATCACCCAGGTATACCTGCAGCTGTTCCGCTACCCGCCCTCTCAATTACCTTACCCAGGAACGGAATATTCAAAACTGGGTGATAATTGGCTGGATCAGCAGGATCCAGTGATGGTTTCTTTAATAAGAACCGCACCACTGACTCTTTCAGTGAGTCTGGAAAAAACCCAGAACTCAGAGAAAGATTAATGATGTCAGCTAATGGTGCCCAAATCCCATCACCACCACTTTTCACCAGCCATGATGGGCACGGGTCCAGTGGGCACGTGGTAGGTTTCACAGCATGCAGGACCCTGCCCACCTCCTCCTGGGAGAGTGGCCTGAATTGATCTAATGTCAACCCTGAGGACGACCAAGGGGCCTCCAGTACACATACTGCATCAACTGTGGTGGACAGATCCTGGCGGAGTGACAAGATATTATCCGCAAAATAGTCTCCAAAAGCCTCACAGCTTATTACCGAATTTACATTTTTATTTGTCCCATGTGTGAGGGACGTTAAAGACCAAATCACTCTGGAAAGTTGTGCTGGGCAAGAACTAGTGGATGCAGTGGAAGCTGCATAGTAGTCTCTGCAGCTTTCAGTGCCATCTCATAGGCCTTCATAAACGTCCTATAAGATGTTCTTGTCACTTCATCATGGAGTCGCCGCCACACTCGCTCTAGCCGTCTCAGCTCCCATTTGATTTGTCGTAGCTCATCAGTATACCAAGGAGCTACTCTAGTTCGGGGGCGGAGAGAGCAATCTCATCAATAGCTTCAGAGAAACGGGCATTCCAGTCCTCTATCAGCTCATCCAATGAGCCACCAGGGGGCATCGGATCCTGCAGAGCGTTCTGCAATTCAATTGGATCCATTTGACTCCATGGGCGAGCATAAATCAGCTCATCGCCCAAGCAGGAGGGGGTCATGGTGCCCAGACAAGCCCTCAGGATGAGGTGGTCTGACCATGGCACTGCTATAGCTTCATCCAGATCCACCTGTATCCCGAACCCAAAGATCAAATCCTGTGTGTGTCCTGCTCGATGTGTGGGCATTGATACAAACTGGGAGAGTCCTAATGCTACCATGGAGGCTATCATGTCCATGGAGGTAGCATCATCGGCATGGACATTGATGTCCCCTAAGACCAGAAGCCTGGGGTACTCCAAGGCCCAGCCAGCCACCGCCTCTAACAGGCCAGGCACAGCATCTGCTGGTGCGCTGGGTGATCAGTACACCAGACAGATGGCTATACTCTCCTCGGCATCCCACACCAGGCCCAGACAATCAATGCCAGCAATCTTTGGCAAGGGGAGCAGCCTGATGGAGAAAGACTCTCGAATGAGCACCACTACCCCAACAAGACATTTCCCAATATGTAAAACAAATAGGAGAAACCTGTACCATAAATGTGTTGGAATATATGTGTGTTGCAAGGTCTGAGATTCAGTCATTATGGGGTTAATGTGTTTACCTACCATGCTATTGTTTAGATTGACCTGGAAGGGGAACCTGGCTCAAAGCCAATAATCTGCAAGCCCGGGAAACTTGAGAGTGTTTGTAAACTGTTATTGGTCAACAGGTCAGGTGATTTTCTTTCAGGGTCAAGAAGACAGAGGAAGAAGAAGATTCTCGATTCAGTTATCCCAGCTCTTTGTTTGTAACCAGTAGTGAGAATGTAGCTCCAGGCATTTGTTATTTTGTAGGCAATCCTGTTAACCTTTTTTCCTTTAGAAGTAAATGATTTTAAAAGCTAAACTCGTGTGCTGACTCTCTATTGATTCAAGATCCATTGCACCTCTGAAGAAAAGCTATTTTTTAACCTTTTCCCCCAACAAAGTAGACCAGTTGAAGTAATTATTAAGGTGAAAAAGATGCTAGCGATTCATGTATATTGTTCTTTGAATAACAGCAGTATGGTATGGCTTTGGATAGGCAATATGAGATCATTAACTCTCTAAAAAGGCAAACCTTATGAGTTATATCATCCCGCTTTCAGATAATACTGCCAGTCATTGCTGCATCTCAAAATAGTCTAGGAGACTCAAAGTTATCTCAGAAGTCTCAGTCAACTTGAGAGGAACAATCCTTACTGAAACTACTCCTTTTTAGCTCTCCAGAGAGCCAGCTAAAAAGAAGAAAGCAAACAAACAAAGTAACTGCAGACAAAAGTATCTCCTTTTCAAGTACAACATAATTCTCTCTCTCATTGTCTCACAGCAAACATGAGAAGGGGGTGGGAGTAGAAGACACTCTGTTGTGCCAGCCAGGAAAAAGGTGGGGAAATAGCTTCCAATGCTACAAAAAGAAACTTTTCAGCAACTTGAGGACGCCAAGCAAGAAGTGAGAAGGAAAACAAAAGGGAAAAGGTGGGAAACTGCCTCCAGAGCGAAGAAAAAAACCCACTTCATAGAGCAAACTGTATCCCAGCAACACCAAGAGAAGAGGCAGAGTGGAAAACACTAAAATCTTCACAGCTATTCTGCTGTGTCTGGAAAGAAATGGGCAGAAAGTCAGCTTCATGACTGCAATAAAAGGGAGGAAAGTAGGGAAATTCTGCTGTAGCAATGCGCAGAGCATACTTGCTGCAGAGGAACAAGTGCAGGGAAAAATACCTCTGCACTAGAACCTACAACTATATAGTCAAGCTTTTAAGGTTTTCCTCAAAATTTGAAAATCCTTTAAAGAGTTATGATGACCTCGTCCAATCCTTAAGGCCACTTTTGGTAGGTGCTCGAGAGGGAAAACTGGTCAAGACCAATTTGTCATCTAAACCTTGGTTTGATCAAAGCTGTATTTGTGCTAAAAATGCTTTAATCTATGCCTATAAGTAAGCACTGAGAGCTGATGAAAAGACCAGACAGGATGCATATCGTTCTCTTTCATTTTTAAAAAAGAAATATAAATCACTGGTTGCCCGCTGTAAGAAAGAACATACCAGAAAACTGTGGGCCAATATAATTGAAGCAGCTACGAGCAAAAACTCAGTGGTGTTCTGGAAACTAGTGTCAAACCGCGCCTCCACAGCCGCCTCCCCCTTGGCTTCCTGTATCCCCCCAGATAAATGGACTTTTTTTCCAAAAAATGTATGATGATCTTATTCAACCCCCTCCTGCCCTAACAATAGAAAATCTGGCCAAATGCCCCCCAGTTCATGCTGAAGAGGTAAAAGCTTATATTAGCCAGTTAAAGAATGCAAAAGCCCCTGGGCTTGATGGAATATCTCCAGAATTACTAAAAACAAATAAGGACTGGTGGGCAACTTTCCTAGCCTCCCTATTTACTTATATTGATGAAACCGGCTACATCCCCAATGATTGGAGAATGGCTATAGTAGTCCCCTTCCATAAGAAGGGAAAGAAGGGGATCCATCCAATTATAGACCAATCAGCTTACTAAGCAGTGTAAGCAAGTTGTCTACAAAACATCTGCTGGAGAAATTTTTAGACTGGCTAGAACAGGAGGATATAATTGCTGATGAGCAAGCTGGGTTTAGAGCTGGCAGGTCAACAATAGATCACTGCCTAGTAATGCAACACCTTGTAGAGAAATACGCTACAGGAGACCAAGCATCACTTTACCAGGCATTTGTTGATTTAAAAGCAGCTTTTGACACAGTCTCTAGAAATAGACTTTGGAGGAAACTGCAGGCCTCCTCTACTGATAGGCGACTGCTGTTCCTTTTGGGGGCTATGCACAAGCAAACTGCCCTGAATAAGGTGCAGCCGAATTGGGCATTTGACTGACCCCATTCAAACTTACAGGCAGGTGTGCCTTCTAGCCCCCTTTCTGTTTATCTTCTACATCAACAATTTGGTAAACCTTTTGAATGACCCTGGATTGCACCCTCCCAAATTATCAAATAGGCACATTCACGTACTGCTCTATGCAGATGATGCTGTATTACTTTGTAGGACCCCCATAGGGCTGAAACGAGCTCTAAAAAAATTCTCCCAATTCTGTGATACTGAACACCTTCTAACTAATTACCAAAAAACTAAGATCCTGGCTTTCGGTAAAAATCCAAAGATCAGACAATGGGAGCTTCAGGGGCATCAGTTAGAACAAGTTACCAGCTTCAAATATTTGGGTGTAGTTTTGCAAGCCTCAGGTACCAAAACAACACATAGCAGCTTCATTGCTGATGTGGGAGAAAAAACAGCACACGGTATACTGAAATTCTATCGATCACAAGGGGCCAGCTGCACCAGCTGCACTCAGATTGTTTAAAGCCAAACCATTGGCCCAATTACTATACGGATCATTCTTGGGGCTGCCAGCCTCCTCTTTCTCTCAACTTGAGAGAGTGCAGTCCAAATTCCTTAGAGCCCTATTACAAGTGCCCAAATGCATGTCTAACTCATAGGTTAGACTGGAAACAGGAATGTTAAGGGTAGAGGCCAGAATCACCATCCTTTCCATTTTCAAAAGGCTGTCAGGACGTCTAAACCCGCAAGGTCTGCTCCCTCTGTTATTCCAAGACAAATTTCAATCTAATTGGCAAAAGGCGACTCTGAAATCCCTGGGAAAATTGGGTCTTTCCCCTCAAAGTTTGCGAGTCATGGGGTTAGACCGAGCAAAATCACTCATTAAGCAGAGAGTGACAGACATTGAAAGACAAACATTTTCTTAGAGCACCAGGTTTTATTTCTTCAGATACTACTAAATATATTGCCGCTCCTGCAGCCTATTTTTACTTTCTTGAATCCAGTAACTCCAGAAAGGCATTTGCTTTAGCTAGAAGTTCAACTCTACCCTCTGCCGTCCTGGAAGGAAAGTTTAAAGCTGTCCATTACTCTCTTAGGCTTTGCTCCTATCCCCTAAGAGAAATTGACTCAATGGAGCACATCTTCTTTAACTGCCCAAGTCATAGTAAAATTAGAGCGGAAACCATCAGTCCATTAGTAGAAAGATGCCCTGGGAGTTCAAATAAAATCAAACTTGATTATCTTTTGTCTGATCGGAATCGCCAGACACCACATCAAGTAGCAAGATTCTGTGCCCAGGTCTACAAGCAACATAAATCGCACAAGGCAGCTTAAACTACTAATTTATGATGATCTTATTTTTTTACTCTTATATTTATTCATCGTTCTTCCCCAGTATCCAGTCTCGACTATTTTTAAACTGATTTGCAAATGGTTTTATATGTACTGGTCGCAGACTGTAATAATAAACTTGACTTGACTACCTCTGCACTAAGAACAGCAGAAATACCTGAACCTACTTCATGGGGTGAATGATCCTAGCTACCACCAGAAGAAGCTGAGAAATGGAGAAAAGCAGAGGGTGTGGTGTCGGTGTTGAAGAGAATGATAGCACATTGAAAGAGCTCCGTCTCTCCCATGCCTGAAAATTAAAATTTATGTTGGAAGGGTAAAGTAAAAATATTTACCCTTCCAACGTAAAGATACACTAAGAGATCCGAAAGGCAGATTCATATTTATTAAAGGCACTATAGAAAACCAAACTTACACATTTGGCTCAATTTATGCCCCAAACCAAGACAACCTAATGAAATTCTAAAGCAAAGTTCATTAGAATACACATGTATCACTTAGTATAATGTGCTCTAAACCATATTTTCATGACAAACCCACAGAAACAGCAGCAACATAATCTAAGAGTATAATGAAGAGCAACAAATAGAAACAGGAGGATTAAAACTATCCTACTCACTAGGTTGGAGGCAAGTTCTGACGACAACAGGGCCAACAACAAAGATTCTCAGGTCAAACTCCATGGTCAAGTAACAGATTCCCAAATCAAAGACTATGACCCACCAAGGCTCAGGCAGCCAGAGCCTAAGAGCTCACCAACAGCCAAGTCTGGAATACCACAATTGTGACTAGCTAATCCCATGCTAGCTGCGGCCTTATAAAGGGAGTTTCTCCTACAGGTGAGGCTGGGTTCATTAAGCTTCTTGCTCCAAGCTGGCTCATCTCTGCTACTCAGGAGGAGTAGATCAGATCCTCTACTGGCTCTCCTGACATTTCCTCAGCAGGGGGAAGGCCGTGGACTGCCAGGCATGCGCTCCTGTGCTTGGTCCATGCCTCTGCCCTTACCCTCAGCCTTTGCTGCTCCTGGGGTTCTTTGGGAGACAGTGGCAGGTCTGGCAGCAGGCAGGTCCATACTAAGGCCACCTGGCTTGATGACACTGTGGTTGCCAACCCTCCTGGAGATCCCCACAAATTACAACTGATCTCCAAATGACAGGTTTTAACATTCTCCGAGACATGGAGGCTTCTTAGGCTGGCCTATGTGGAATTATACCCCACATAGGTACTACCTGACAATTGATGCCAACCCACCTAGAGAACTCCGAGAGTTACAAATTATACCCCACTGAGGACCCTCCATATTATGATTACCGTACCTGGAGATCTCCTTCCATTTTAGCTGAACTCCATATGTCCTTTTTTACCTAAATTGGAGACAATGGTGGTATTGGGAATTGGCAACTGGGTGTCTGAAGCACCTCCTTACAGTAGTTACCAACTTGGGGTTTCAGGGGGCTTATATTTTCACCACTTCCTTATTCAAAGCCAAGTCTAATACAGGGTGCTTGGAGGGAGGCCACATTCGAGGACTTAGGTCCAGAACCAGAGACTGGATCAGCACCAGCACATGTCCTCTTGTAGGGGACAGTCTCTGGAGTTCAGGGGTGTGTGATTTGGGGGGATCCAAAGATTGTTTGGGGTTTCAGAGGGCTTATATTTTCACCACTTCCTTATTCAAAGCCATGTCTAAAATACAGGGTGCTTAGAGACAGCACATTCGAGGACTTAGGTCCAGAACCAGAGACTGGGGCTGAATCCACATTACCCCTTTCCCCGCATTTTTTCCGGATATCTTCCGTTTGCCTCTAATCCACGACTAATCCGTTCACATTTCCACCTCCAATCCGACTTTTCCGCGCGTCCTCGTGGTCACACGGCTGCTTGAAAACCGTTTTTTTGGGCGGGACCTTTTTTCCCCGCCTTTTTTTTTTTTTTTAAAAACCATTTTTCGTTTTAACGTGTTTTTTTTTTAAAAAAACCATTTTCCGTTATAACGGACATGCGTAATAAAGAAACATAACCAATTCGAAACATCAAATGAGCACTGCAACACCATTGGTCCGCGTTTCTTGGCGGGGTTTTTAAAAACGTTAAAAAAGGGGAAGTGTCTGGGGAAAAACTCTTTGTGGGTTTGAGTGGTTGTTTGGTGTGTTTGGAGTTGGTGTTTTTGCAATCTGTGATTTTTGAAATGGATCCTATTCTGGCTATCATCGGGCATGTACTTCTGATTATGATGGCATGCCAGTCTCAGATGCTGCTGGCCTAGTGGCGGTACCATGCCCAAAGGCGCAGGGCTGTTGCCAGATTTTTGTCCAGCAACTCGTTTACCACCTTGGCAATGACGCATGCACGAAGACGGCGGCGCCAGCACCGACAACAGTGGTTTTTTCTGGCAGAGATGCAGGAACTGAGGCAGCATTGGGTATACCCACGCAGCACGGATTGGTGGGAGAACATCGTGCTGCGACATTGGGATGAATATCGGTGGATTCGCCGTTTCAGAATGTCCAAGGGCACATTTTTGGAGTTGGTTGCCGCTCTCCGTCCAACGCTTCAGCGAAAGACAACTACCTTTCGCTCCCCAATATCTGTTGAGCGAAGAGTAGCTGTTGCGATCTGGTGGCTTGCAAGCGGCACGAGTTATCAGGTCACCAGTGACTTGTTCGGACTTGGAAAGTCAACGGTTGCATCAGCGGTCGTAGAATTCTGCCTCGCCTTCGAGCTCCAGCTGCTTTCTCGAACGGTGCTCTTTGGCGACTCTATTGGCCAGGTAAGTTATATAGTGAACTAGCAGAATTTCGTTATGCCGGTTTTCCTTTAAAAAAAAAAATTTGTGTTGCCACTTAAAAACCTTATAAACAACCTTTTATTCACAGTGCTGCCCCCCTCCCCTACGCTTCCACTCCCAGAAAGAAGCTATTGGTACACTGGAGTCATGGATTGCACTGTGTCTCATGCCACATAACTGTAAGACTGGATGGGAAATTCCTACTCAAATACATTTGTGGATGACCTTTTAAACTGTGGTGAACGGCATCATAATAGTGGCCATGTGTCCGCTATGGTACGTCCACTGCTGCAATGTTAATGCCAGCAGAATTTAGGCAAGACAAATTTAACTTTGTTCCAATTAGGGAAATTCGAACACATCCTCTCTTATTGCCATTCCCCCCCCCCACATTCAGGTTATGATGGCATAATTGAGATTTTGGACTACTGGGGTCATTGTCTGCACAGCGTGTCATGCCACAGAAGCATGCAACTGGCTGGACAATTATTTCCTGTGATCTTTGTTTTTTTTTTTTTAAAAAGGATTGTACAGCTTTGTGATTGGCCCCATGGTACTGCAATGGTGTCTCCAATTGCGCATTGTTAATGCTTGGTGTCCCTCGGTCTAAAATAGACCTCTGTATAGAGACCACATCTTCGATTGTTGTTGACATGTCTAAGGCATCAATTTGACAGTCACTGACTTTTTTTTTTGGTTCTTCGGTTATAGTTGAATTGAAGCAACATGACGGAGCAGAGAGAGACCATATCGTTCTCTTTCTGTTTTTGAATGAACAGAATGCAACTACTATGCCGTTGTTCCCCCCCAAAAAAGGTAATTAGAATGATGCCACCACGTGAAAAATCCCCTCTCTATTCCTCAGAAAGATCTCGATGACATTTGTAATAGATGTCCCTGGCACAACGCAAGAAACATTGTTACACAGTGAATGTTCACATTGCTTTCATGTGCCAATCACTGTAACATTCATGGCAACTGTCTTTGAATCATTAGACATGAGAGATAGGAATAGTCAGCAGTGAATTTGATGTGGATTGATTTACTTAAGGGGTTTGAACACTTCAGAACACATTTAACAATCTGCTACGAACCCATTTGAAATAGGTCCTTCAAGCATCAAGCGATATCAACCCAGGGCATTTTGTTATTTTGATTACTGTGGAATCTTTTTCTTCTATCAGTATTGAAACAACACTTGACCGTGCTTCCAAATTGATCCCTCAGTTTGGTAAAACAATACTCTTTATCCCCACCCTATCTTTTCAAACAGATAATGGATGGCTTCAGGAGGATGGGGTTTCCTCATTGTGTGGGAGCAGTCGACGGGACACATATCGCCATTTGTGCCCCTGGTGGCCGTCCAGAGCAGTATGGCAACCGGAAAAACTTCTCCTCAATACTGCTCCAGGGGACTGTGGACCACAGAGGAAGGTTTGTGGACACCGAGGTGGGGTGGAGTGGCAAAAACCATGATGCTTTTGTTTTTGCCCACTCCGCCCTGTGTTCTGCAATGGACTCTGGCGCACTGATCCCAGATAACCACGACATGGTTTTGGATGGGATTAGAATTCCACCAGTGATTTTGGCTGACGGCGCATATCCCATGCGCAGGTGGCTCATGAAGCCATACGGCCGAACCGCAACAACAACTGCACAGCGGAATTTTGATCGGCAACTTGCTCGCTGCAGGAACGTGGTGGAAAGGAGCTTTGGTCGATTGAAATCCAGGTGGAGGTGTCTCTCCCACAGGCTGCAGATTAGAGAGCAAAATGTCATCTCTGTTGTGACTGCATGTGTGGTGCTCCACAATTTGTGCGAGAGCAAAGGCCATCCAATAGTGGGTGGTGGTGAATGCCCCTCACCGGTGCTGCTGTCCCAACAGGAGGAGCAAGATTACAATGGCAACACCGGGCACCTGGCGGAGGGCAAGATGGTCCGCGATGCCCTTGCCAGACACATGTTGGGAAGGATGGACTCACTTTGAGATTTCTTGTGTGTATTGGCCAAACGTGAATACCGGAACAACACACATGTTAACCAGGCTCAAGACATAAAGAAACACTGTGATTAGGGTTGCAAATATTCTTCTTTCCTATTGTATGCTAATAAAAATACCCTACATAACATTAGAGAATCTTGCCTAATATTTCTCTTTTTAATTTATAATATTTAATTTTAAGCTTTGAAAGGAAAATTGAAATATATAGTGTGGTTGACTTGCCTTCCCAAAGGAGATATTTTCAGTGTGTTCACATGGTTGGGCACAATGCGGTGTGACAACAGATAAACAAATGATTTTTCCTAAAGAACCATTATTTTTGAAATTTCCAAAGTCTCCAACAATGACATTTTGGCAGCCAACCATTGCTAAATATGTTTGTCTTTGAACCATTGGAAAAGAACGTTCTTGGATTCATCCAAGTAAGCAGTCTTTGAAAAGGGGGAGAAATCTGATTAGGGATGGCCACACACATCAAAGAAAGCCACAACAGCCACTTTGCAAGATGTGCTTTTAAGGACAAACCGAGTTGTCCTTGAATTAACTTATGGGTTCCTGAATTATCTTCGCCAGGTTACATCTCACCAAGAGAGCATTGGTTCTTGAAAATCAAAAATGCACCAATCATTGTTAGTTGGAAAGGTGCTTCTTGTCCCAGAAATATTTTTCAACCGTAGCTTAACATAGCAAACTCCATGATCCATTGGCTAGATGCATCAGTGGATAAACATCTCGGAGGCAATCAAATCATTGATTGTCACAGGTAAGAATGGACGTGATTTAAATTTAGATAACATCTTCTCACCTCACATCAGAGAATACATCTTTTCCATTAATTGTATTTTTTTTATATAAACAAAAAAGGGGAACTTGTTTGGAGACACAAACAGAACATGATTTGGGCTCCCCTTTTTGGGGGGGGGTTCGGTTTCACTAATAGCTGGCTAACTCTGTTATTTGCTTTTGGGTTGACACAAGACACGTCTTGAGTGCCAATGGGGATAATTTTCACCATTGCGTATGCCGGAGGAGTTAATTTGGGAACTGTCCTTTGTCTCAGTCAGAGGCCCAATAAGTCATGGAATGGGAAAAAACTGAGGAAAGCCGGGGGGGGGCAAAATTCCGATAACACATGCCCTGACTGATCTAACAAAAACAAGGGGGGACTGTGGGGTTGAAAGAACGGGACTGAGTGTGAGGGCAATGGTTGAGATCATAGAAACCCAACAATAGCGCAAACAGTGCCCATAAGTGCGGTTGAGGCCATGCCAGAAAGAAATCACCATTATCAGCCTGGATCAGAATTTGCGCGGAAAAGCCCCTCCATGTCAACACGCTACTGGTGTGGTCCTGCTGGAGCTGGGTGTGAGTGTGGACCATACACCACGTTGCCCTGGATTGATGTGCCCTCTGCAAGTGCTGAAAATGCAATTTGCAGGAAAAGGAAAATGCATGAGCGTGCTAAAAAGGTGCAAACATAACTTTTTTTATGAACACGAAGAAATTGAAAATTGCAGCTCTTCATTGTTAGAAACACCAAGCAATCAATGCCATTAACACAAATGCAATTATTAAACGTGTGGTAACAACATAAACAAAGACTCATCATAGGACAACAGGGCACTATGTTCAGAGGGTCAGCCTATCTCTAGGTTTGCCAACGCATGACCGTCTGGTGTTGGGGTGCTTGTTAGAGACAGTTAAAACGTCTTGAGACACCTGTTCTGTTTCTTGCGTGACAAATGTTTGCCGACGATGACTGGAAAGCATCTCTCCAAGTGCTTTCAATGTTTGGACAGCATCAGTCATCACAGCAATGTTTTGTTGCCATGCTCTAGCGAAGTTGTCACTTTCCGACCTTGCTTGCTCCAAAAACTCTCTCTGGAGCCGCTTCTCATCCGACCTCCAATCACACATGACCTCTCTGTCAATCCTCCACTCTGCGAGATGAGCGTCGTGTTCCTGCCGAGATCGGTTCATCATTTGGTCAGCCACGCCATATAGCGCCGCGTTACGCCTTTTCCTGTTTCTGATTCGGTTTAACCTTGTCCCCGGAGACAGTTCTGCCAAACATGCGTTCAATCTTCCTAAATTTGTGGAAAAAAACCTGTCATTGATCCATACACATAAATTCCACTACAGCCATGTATTTTCACAAAGCATTGCAGAAAGTATTGTGATGGTGGGATGTGTCCCACACTGGCCCCAAGCAAAGAAGGGAATTGGCATGACAGGAGCACTGTTATTCCATGTGCCACAATGGTAACCGAAAAACCAAATGACACTTGACAAAAAATCAGTCCATGCATAGATTGCCATGCACACCTGTGGATTGATTATCATAAGCTGTTGGGGATTGTCAAATAAGCATGTCGGAGAGGATCGATTCCAGTGTGCACTCCACAAATTTCTGAGGTAGTGTGGAACAACCGTTTTCAATATTACAGATGTGTATTCTGAGATGAGAGACATACTACTATTTTGGATTTGTGAGTACACAGATCTTTAATTTTCACACCGCCCATGAATAATCCACTCACCATTGTTGTCGCGCAAGCGATGGGCCATTGGCAGGTCAGATTCACTGTCCGCGTCGTCCTCAACATTGGCACTGGTGGGATCGTTCTCTGCAAATTGAAGCACGTGACAGTATGAGTGATTAAAAAAGGTATATCTTGGTTCAAGAACACAAAAAAAATCTGGATGTCCTCCATTCTCCAGGTTTGTGGCCAGATGGGGTTGTCACTGGATTATGGTATGCAGAAGTATGGAAATGCAGATCCTATCTCTCTTGGATGACACCAGAGGGGCAAACTGTATCCATTTCCAACGTCTCAAATTCAGTTTTCTGTTCAAGAGGTAAAAGTTCAATGTGGGCACTGTAACACATGGAATGAAATTAAATGTACGCATAAATGGACTCTTGATTTTGTGATAACCTGAAAGCCTGCAAGACAGGAGTACCTCTGTTCTTCTTTTTTTTTTTTTTTGAAAAGTTTTTTATTGGGTTAGAACATTATTATTTTTACATTACAATCAATTTTCCCCTAATTTTCCGTTTCTAACCCCCTCCCTTTCCCCCCCTTTTGTTGACTTCCAACAGCTTTCCCACCCTCTGTCCCTTCTCCCTTTCTTCTATTAAATTCCTCTGTCTAAAACAGATATACATTCTCCATTATATTAAGCAGTACATCTTTAACTCCTTTACTTATTATACACCCAAACTATACGTCCTTAGATAAACAATTTATCCCATTTTCCAGTTTTGAATATTTCTATATAAAACTATATATCATAAACCATAAAAATTTCCCACATTTAAATCAAACAATTTGATTTGTTCTCTATATATTACTCATTTCATCTTTTTATGGTAATTCTATATAACTCCTCGCATAATCAATCAATTTAACTCTTCTGTACATTCAGTTTGGTGCATATAAATCTTATCAAAGAAAGAAAATATTGTTATTTACTCAATCCTCATGTTTAAACCTTATCATTAATTACTCTCTATCAATGTTCTATTAGTTATCCTATACATATCTATATATATCTCAATCAATTAATCTAACTGCTTATAAATTCACATTTCTCTTCCTCCCCCGGTAAAGTCACCCCTCTCTTTTATACTTTTATTATACTTCAGTAGTTCTCAAACTGCCACAGTTTTCCTCCCACCTCCCATTTCTTCTCCAGATATTGTTTCAGCTTCTCCCAGTCTGTGTTAAACTGCCCTGAGTCCAGATCTCTCAGTTTTCTTGTCATCTTGTCCATTTCAGCCATGTACAGCAATTTGTAGATCCAATCTTCAATAGTTGGCACTTCTTGTACTTTCCATTTCTGCGCATACAAAAGTCTAGCTGCTGCAGTCATATAGAAAATCAACGTCCTATGATGGGCTGGAATTCCCTCCATTCCCAAGTTTAGCAGCAGGAGTTCTGGGTTCTTATTTATTTGAAACTGTAAAATTTCACTCATTTCTCTTATTATTTCCCCCCAGAACTGCCTAGCTACCTCACACGACCACCACATATGATAGAGGGAGCCCTCATGTTTCTTACATTTCCAGCATTTATTAGAAGTATTCAAATTCCCTAGCGCAATCTTCTTTGGTGTCATGTACCAACGATAGATCATTTTGAAAATGTTCTCTTTAATGTTAATACATGTCGTTGTCTTCATTATAGTTTTCCACAAGTATTCCCATGCCTCCATTGTTATTTCTTTATTGAAATTTATAGCCCATTTCACCATCTGTGTTTTAACTATCTCATCCTCAGTATACCATTTCAACAGTACTTGGTATACCTTGGATATTCTTTTCTTGTCTTCTTTAAGAAGGGTCTGCTCTAGTTCCGAGTTCTCTGTTCGTATGCCCCCTTTTGCAAAGTCCGAGTTGTATAAGTCTCTAATCTGTCTATACTGGAACCAATCATAGTTAGGTGATAGTTCCTCTTGCGTCTTTATTCTAAGTTTGGATACTTCAATCTTAGTTATTTCTTTGTACGTTAAACATTGTTGTTCATTATCCACAGCTCTCGGATCTATCACCTCATATGGAACCACCCACAAGGGGGTTCCTTCTTGTAGGTAAGTTCTGTACTTCTTCCAGATTGTATATAGACTTCTCCTTACAAAATGATGCAGGAACATCGAGTTGACCTTTACTTTGTCATGCCATAGGTATGCGTGCCATCCAAAAATTTTTTTATATCCCTCTAGGGCTAATAGTTTCTTATTCTTTAATGTCATCCACTCTTTTAGCCAAACTAGGCAGATTGCATCATGGTAAAGTCTCAGATTGGGCAGTTGCATTCCGCCTCTCTCCTTTGCATCTTGTAGAACTTTTACTTTCACTCGAGGCTTCTTGCCTGCCCAAACAAAATCTGATATTTTCCTCTGCCATTTTTCAAATTGTTTAGAGTCTCTGATGATTGGTATTGTCTGTAACAAAAACATTACTCTTGGTAACACATTCATCTTAACTGCTGCAATCCTGCCCAACCATGACAAATTCAGTCTATTCCATTTGATCAAGTCTCTCTCTATCTGAGTCCATAATTTTTCATAATTATTCTTGAACAAATCTATATTTTTTGCAGTCAGCTCAACTCCCAAATATTTCACCTTACTTGTTACTTCACAGTCCGTTGTTTCCATTAACAATTGTTGTTTCTGCTTAGTCATGTTTTTGCATAATATCTTTGACTTCTTTTTATTAATGAAGAAACCTGCCAAGTCACCAAACTCCTTGATCTTGTCTATCACTTTTGGCATGTTCTCCAATGGATCTTCTACAATTAACATTATGTCATCTGCAAATGCTCTAACCTTGTATGAATAGTCCTTTATTTTTATTCCTCGTATTTCCTCGTCTTGTCGTATTTGTATCATCAGAATCTCCAATACTAATATGAACAACAATGGAGATAACGGGCAACCTTGTCTTGTTCCTTTACTAATCGTCAATTTCTTGGTCAGTTCATCATTCACTACAATTGCTGCAGTCTGGTCCCTATATATTTCTTTAATTGCTCTGATGAATCTTTCTCCCAATTGTAGCTTTTCCATAGTGGCAAACAAAAAATCCCAGTTTAAATTGTCAAACGCTTTTTCAGCATCTACAAAGAAGAAACCAACCTCTTTATCGCAACGCTTGTCATAGTATTCAATAGCATTGATCACTGTCCTTAAATTGTCTCTTATTTGTCTGTCCGGCAAAAAACCTGCTTGTTCTTCCTCTATAACTTCCGAGAGCCACCCCTTCAGTCTCTCCGCCAATATCTTTGCAAAAATTTTATAATCATTGTTAAGTAATGATATAGGCCTGTAATTTTTCACGCTAGTCAGATCTTGGCCCTCTTTTGGGATCAATGATATATTCGCTTCGCTCCAAGTGTCTGGAATTCTTTGATCCCTAAAAACTCCGTTCATCACCTCTTTTAGGAATGGTGCCAGTTCGTTGGCCATTGTCTTATAAAATTTAGCCGTAAGTCCATCTGGCCCTGGCGCCTTTCCTAGATTTGCGGATTGTATTGCCATATTTATTTCCTCGTCAGTTACTTCACTATTCAACTTATTTCTCCAAGCTTCCGAGATCTCTGGAAGTTTGGTTTTCTCCAAATATAATGCTATTGATTCTTTGTTTACTTCTTTTTTATTATACAGCTTAGCGTAAAATTTATAAAAGGCTCTGCTAATGGTAGTCTGCTCCAAATACGTTTTGTTTTCTTCACAAATTTTATTTATTATTTTCTTTTCCCTTTTCTTCTTTAATTGCCATGCCAAATATTTCCCAGGTTTATTAGCACCCTCAAAAGCTTTTTGATTCAGTCTTTTAAGGTTCCACTCCAATTCTTTATTACTCATTGCTGTTAACTGTTCTTGAAGAATTTTGATTTCCTGATGTATTTTCTTTTTCCCTGGTCTCTTTTTTAACTGTACTTCTTTGGCCTTTATTTTCTCCTCAATCTCTTGTCTTTTCTCCTCTTTCTTTTTCCTTGCTCTACCATTTAAGTCCATTAGTATGCCCCTTACAACCGCCTTATACGCGTCCCAAACTTTACTGGTTGGTACTTCTTTATTCACGTTGTATTGTATAAAAAACTTAGTCTCTCTTCTCAATATTTCCATATTCTCACTTTCCTGTAACAAGTCCTCATTTATTCTCCAGGCTTTCCTTTTTCTCCTTTTTCCAAATTTCCACATAATTGGGTTGTGATCTGAGCCTACCATCGGCATTATTTCTACCTCCTTAGTCCATAACGCTAAGTCCTTTGAGGCCCAGATCATATCAATTCTTGATAATGTAAGATGCCTTGCAGAATAAAAAGTAAACTGTCTGGTTTTAGGATATTCTCTCCTCCATACGTCTTCGAGAGTCTCTTGTTGAATCAACTCAAAAAAAAGCTTTGGCAATAGTCCTCTTTTCTTTTGTGCTTTTGTAGTCTTTTTGTCTAGTTCCAAATCTGTCACTCCATTGAAATCTCCAGCAAGAATTATCTGGTCATATACAAGATCATCTAGGTGCTTCCTTAAGTCCTCAAAGAAGCTTTCCTTTGCACCGTTAGGTGCATAAAGTCCGACTACCAACACTCTCTTTAAGTTCCAATTACATTCCACTGCTACAAATCTAGCTTCCACATCTCTCATAACATATTTTGGCTGCAGCTCCTCTTTTATATACAACACCACTCCTCTTTTTTTCTTATTGGAAGCCGCTACAAATTCTTTGCCCAATTTTCCAGATTTTAAATATTTTACATCCTGTTTTCTAATATGGGTCTCCTGCAAACAGACAATATCACATTTTTGTTTTAGTAGCCAATGAAAAATATTTTTTCTCTTATTCGGTGAGTTTAGTCCATTTACATTCCAAGATAATACTTTACACTCCATATTCATGATTTTGTTGGTAAGTCTTTTTCATTGTCCTTAATAAATCTCTCCATCTCCCGCTCAGATCTGATACGCTTTCTTGCCCCTCCAAACTCAAAGGACACTCCTTCCGGTAGCTCCCATCTGTACCTAATGTTCATGTCCTTCAAAGTCTGAATTAGCACTCTATATTTTTTCCTGTCCAGTAACACTGATCTGGGCAATTCCTTCATTATGATAATCGTCTTGCCATCAATCTCCAATGGATCTTGAAATTGTTTTGTCACAATCCTCTCTTTCATATTTCTAGTTGTAAACTGCACGATCACATCCCTTGGTAGTTTCCTCTGGGTTGCAATTCTCGAGTTCACACGATACGCCACATCTAGGATAGCCACAATTTCCTCCTCCTCCTTCCCCAGGTATTCAGCCAACACCTCAGTCATCTGTTCTTGCGCTGACTTCCCTTCAACTTCTGGCAGACCACGAAAACGAAGCTGCTTCTCCATGTGTTTAGTTTCTGCAACTGACATCCTCCCCTTTACCAATCTCATCTCTGTTTGTTGCGTTTCTATTAAATTCTCCATCGCGTCTTCTACTGTTTTGACTCTCTGTTTCGTTCCTTGTAATTCACTGCTAATCGTTTCCACGCCTTTTTTCACTTCTGACAGCTCCGACTTTACTGTCTGTGTAACTTCTTTGACCTCTTTAATAAGCTCCAATTTCGTGTCCTTAAGTTCTTTCATCATGTCTATAAGTTTTTTGTCCAAATTTTCTATTGCCGATTGCCACTCTTTTTTCGACATCGTGGGGCTTGCTTTGGCTCGCTCCCACGAATCTGCTCTCTTCCTCAGCTCCGTGGCGTATAATTAAACGTTTTCCTTTTTTTTTCAAATGTCCCAATCTTTGCCAAAATTAATTTTTTATATCCAAAATGTCGGGCGTCTTTTCTCTATGGTTTCTCTATGTTATTATAATCCAAGATGGCCTACTTCCTCTTCCGCTGAAGCCACGACCCTTCCACTTTCAAAAATGGCGATTCCCTACTTCCTGTCCGAGTACCTCTGTTCTTGTAAGGAAAGCGATCTGGTCTGTGTCTTAACAGTTCTAAAAACACCAAACCATCTACCTTTCACGGCAAAATACAAAAAAGTGTTATTTTCAGATGGACACTATGAATGTAACAACACATTTTTTTAAAAAAGCAACCATACAGTATAACATTTTCACAAGGGAATGTACTCAGCTTTGAAATCACATGTGATGGTGACCTGCACTCCTCACTGTAGGAAAGGAAGGATCACATCTTCATGGCCAGGTATATGCTTAAACAACATAAACCTTGTCTTGTCTGGATTGGTCATCTCTTTTAAAAAAAGAAATTGAAAAATGCCAGCACATGATATCCCCAAATCATTACTACGCTTTTCAGGTTTGGTTCCCGCAATAGAAGGCAATCTGAAAAATAGCTCTTAATTAGGAAATACAAATTTGGCCCCCTACATGTACACTCAATACCCACCCTTGTCTTCCAGTCCATCTATGGTGCAGTCAAGGTCATCATCGGCTACATCCGTGGACGATGTTGAGTTATTTTCTGGGGTCACGGAAAAAAAAAACATATTATTAGCTTTTCACAAAGGTGAGCTTGCGCACAGACAGAAAATTTTTTGTGTCACTTTTATGTTGTCTAGTGTGCACTCACGTTCATACATGGTCGTTGGTGACGAGGTCCTCAACAGGGCAGAATCCACGGTCACCAAATCATGAGTAAATAACTCTTCTGATCCCTCCATGATTACATCAGGCCTGTTCATCTCCTGGCGTCCAATACCCAAATTCAAGCTGCGTGCTATTCTTCTCGGCTTCACACTCGCATCACCTCTTAGGATACTGTCCAGCTCCCTAAAGTATGGGCGGGTGATTGGACCGTTGCCTGAGGTGGAATTGTGAGCAATCATGCGTTTGTACTCCAAGCGCATAGCCTTGGTTTTATTCCGGCATTCCAAGGCTGTGCGTTGATGGCCACGGGAGGACATCATCAGTGCAATTTTTTGAAAGCAGTCAATGTTTCTGTGGGAGCTCCTGAGGGCTTCTTGAATTTTCTTCTCTCCCCAAAAAGAAAGTAAGTCCAGCACCTCGCGTTCCCTCCATGTTGCAGATCTAAATGAAGCTGGTGCAAGGGCTGTCATATTTACGCAAGTAATCACAATGCTCCAATCTCCCAAAAATAGGATGTTAAATAAAGATTATACTTCCCTTCCAGCTTTTGATGGAGGCGCGAAAAGAATGCTGTGATCCCCAGTTGCTCAGAGGTTGACATGAACTGAGTTCTCCCGCCATTTGTTCAATCTATTCCCTGACCATGCGCAAAGCAGACCAACGGCTACCGTTCCTCTCTCCAGTCCTTTCATCTGTTTTTATATATCAAAATTCCGTTATATCGAAGTATTGTTAAAAAGGAGGACCGATAGAGACCCGGCAAACACCGCAGCATTGTCTGATCTTTGGGTTGGGGTGGTTGTATTTCTATTTTTTAAACTGTCAGTTCAGCGACCAAACTGTCAAATGTGCAATTGCCTCAACCCGGCAAAAGCCGTGTTTTGCGACCAAGATGCGGATGCTCAGAGATTAATTTTAGTGTGGATTTGAACAGCATTTCCCTGTATGTCCTCCTGGTCACTGGTTCTCTTCTTTCAAAAGCTTAGTTGGAAAATGATACATTTGCGCGGGAAAGCAAGGCAGTCTCCAGAGTTGATTTCCCTCCTTTTTGCAGAAAAACATGTCCCATTGGACAAAATTCAAACGATAGACCAATGAACTGCTTGTATTTTCGCGCCTTTTCGTAGCCGTTGTTTGCTCGTGTTAGGTATCGGCCAAGGTTATTTCTGTAATATCGATCTCACAATACGATGGCTGGACGGGCTAAGGGAGTCTTCTGGACAGATGAAGAGGTGGAGACACTTCTGGACCTCATTGCACGGTCAGGGAAAGCTGAGCGTGTAATGAAGAGCACTCATTTGCCAACCAAGCTAATATTTCACAAGCTTGCAAGGCAAATGAGTGCTCGAGGTTACCAGCGGACCCCCGAACAGTGCCGGTCCAAATTCAAAAGGGTAAAAGGTGATTTTTATGGGGTGCTGGAAGCTTGGCAGGGGATTCCTCGCCAAAGCGGAAAGCCCCCCTACTTCACCAGTCTCATGCACCTCTGGGATCTCTCCGGAAGACCAAGCTGGCAGACCCGAAGACATGCAGGTAAGGTTTTTTATTTTATAATTTGCGTTCTGTAAGTGTTACTTGAAAGCTCACCCTTTGGCTTTCTTAGGATACAGCGGATCCCCTTGCTTCCGGGAATGTCCTGTTATCTGTCCCTTTAGTTTTGTGAAATAATGTAATATAGATAAAGTCTTGAGGTGTGCTAGCGTGCATTAGAGTTGATTCCACCAATTATTGGTGTTTGAGAGAAGTTGAGAATGTCAAACAGTCTTAGCTTTCCTAGATATGTGTATGCAACACATTCTTTCCGCCCAACATCAATATTGTTGGCTTTTGTTTTCATTAATAGAAAGGATGAATGTTATGTTTGAGTCTGAGTTGATTCTCTGATGCTTGGCTTGTTTCCTTCTCAGCCATACTTCGTGGAAGAGTTGCAGCTCATCGTGCAGGGGAGGAAGAAGAGGAGGAAGCACAGGAAATTACTCCAGAGTCACCTGGACAAACCGCCCCGGAGGACACAGAGGTTCCAGGGACACAGCAACACTCTGGTGAGCATAGTAGTGAAATTTCCACTAAGTGGTAGTCACAAGTCGCATGGGTCAACAATTCAATAGCACATTGCTCTACTTCGGCCCCTCAGAACATATGAAGCGTTGTCCTTTGGCATTCATTTATTTTCAAGCTTAGTATTTAGTGGTACAGGTTGTGCACGTGTGAGACATTGTACTGTTTGAACATGCTTTTTCCTTAAGTATTTGCTCTCCTGAAATTAAACATTTACAATTTCCAATAAATGCTGCAAAGCTCTATTGACAATGTAAAAATCAATACTGCAATTTCTTCAAATTTTTTAAATGCACTCTTTTTTTCTTTCACAGTTGAAGAAAGCGCCCCGGGAACGTCAGCAGAGGATGCTCCCTCAACTAGTGCTCCAAGAATCACCAAAACCCAACCCAGGAGGAGAGGTGTGGAGGACATTCTCACCGCTATGGAGGCCATGGAAGGAAGACTGGGTGCCTCGAGTGAGTGTTGTTTTGACAGGTGAGATCAACCCTTCACTTGGAAGAGTGTAATATCTATCCACTTCTCCACCTCTCCACAGTCACCAACTTGCAGGAGAAGATGACCATGGTGGAGGGGCATCTGAGAAGACTGGCGCGAAGGGTGTCCACCCTTGAACGGCGTGACCGGCAAACGGACAGAGCAGCACACACTTGAACTGTCTTTATTTTTGTAAATATTTATGGATTGCTTTGAACATGTGTAAATAGTTAATAATGGTTTTAACTAATTCATGCAGTTAATGTTAAATTAAAAGAAAATCAATGTGTGCCTTTTGTAAATATTTCCTGTTAACCCCCAAAAAAATATTTATTAGAATTTTTCAATTATGACATTAAATCAGTTTTTGGTACTGTTTCTTGGTGTTATTTTTGCCAGTCACTGGAAACATGCCAGGGCAGCAGTCAAGATAAAAAGCAATCCTGCATCTGAGTGTTTTGCATGTTATTGCAGTCACCCTTTGACATAACCTTTCCATTGCCCCATGGGGAGGGCAAGGAGGTGTTAGCCCAAGTGGAAGAAGGACCAGGAGCCATTCTAATTGGGCCAATTTTTATTCAACATATGCCTCTGCACAGCCTTTACTTGCATACCGGAATTGGAGTTTCTGTATTCTTGCATTTTAAAAAATGTTGACAAATTTAAAGTAAGTCGTGATTTGGTCACCCTGGTAAGTTTTTTTTAGGAAAAAATATTTTCTTCAAATCCTGCAGCTATTCCTTCAAGACTGAGCATGCGACTCTCAAGTTTGTTTTTAAGTTTTTATTTTTTTTTCTGCATAAAATTTGGTATAACGATATTACAAAACGTCGAAAGATAGGTGCTCTATAAATCGTCGTTTCGGGGAAAAACCAGTGACCGCGCTCATATTGGGCCCCCATTACATGAAAAGAGCAAACGAGGAGGAGAAACGTCTGTGTATGATGACTTTCAAAAATGACTTTCGTTGAACGATCAGATGCCGTTCCCTTTATCCTTTACCTCGAATGCTCTATTTAACGTTATTTCGATATTATAGTCAGAAAAAGGGGGGGAGAAAGTTGAAATTATCAAAGGACCATCGAAAGGACAGTCAATCCCCAACATTCCATTGATCAAAAAAAGAAGTATGACTAGATTCTGCATAGCCTAATGTATTTAAAACTGCAAGGTCAAACACAACCGTTCACAAACCACGAAGTAATGGATGTTTTGAGCAGCCAATAGGAACTCTTTGAACGGCAAGAAAAATGGAGGAGGGAAAGGTTCAAAAACAAAACCCGCGAAAATTGCGGATTTCCCGTTCACGGCCACCGTTAACATCCCGCGAAAAACCCGTTCCTAAAAAATCGTGGAATATGCAGATGAGATGCGTTTGGCCGAACAGGTAATGTGACCGCGGCTCGGAATTGCGGGGGAAATCCGGAAAAAAAACGGAAGAAAAGGGGTAGTGTGGATTCAGCCTGGATCAGCACCAGCACATGTCCCCTTGTAGGGGATAGTCTCTGGAGTTCAGGGGTGTGTGATTTGGGGGGATCCAAAGATTGTTTGGGGTTTCAGAGGGCTTATATTTTCACCACTTCCTTATTCAAAGCCATGTCTAATACAGGGTGCTTAGAGACAGCACATTTGAGGACTTAGGTCCAGAACCAGAGACTGGATCAGCACCAGCACATGTCCTCTTGTAGGGGACAGTCTCTGGAGTTCAAGGGTGTGTGATTTGGAGTGATCCAAAGATTTTTTTGTGTTTCAGAGGGCTTATATTTTCACCCGTATTCAAAGCCATGTCTAATACAGGGTGCTTGGAGGGAGGCCACATTTGAGGCCTTAGGTCCAGAACCAGAGACTGGATCAGCACCAGCACATGCCCTCTTGTTACGTGCAAAATTTTGCACCTTTGTGGTTCGTTCTCCCTTTTCTGACCAACCACAATAAAAATTAAAATAAAATCCAGGAGTCCTTCTTGAATTGAAGCAAAACAGATGGTTTTTATTTACCCAGTGGATGAGCCCTTTTTCTTACACAGAAGTAGACAGTCTCCTTGTGTGTAAAGGTTCAACCCCTTACAATAGAAGCGTAGAGCAATTAATACTTTCAGATAATCATAACAATATTACAATATTCTAATATTTGTTATCTTATTGGCTCATAAAGTATCTAGAGTTAGTTCTGATTTGAAGATGCAATTCTGGGTTGGCTCTTCTACTTGGGGGAATTCCAAATCCTGCAACCCCTTATCTTGTCCTCAATTTAGAAGGCCACCCTCTAACCTCTTACCTACTTTCTTCTAGGCATAATACTTTCAATAGCGCCAATGCGTCTCAATCGAGCAACCTTGATACCCTCTGATAACTGAAGTCTGTTGGTAAGGGATGTTTTTTTTCTCTGTGTCCTTTCCCCCAGTTCCTTCTCAGCCTTAAGGAAGATAGGCCACAGGTGGCCAAAACCAGCTTGCTGCATCAAATCAGTTTTCTACAAAAGGCTCTCTGGTACTGATTCCTATTGGAATCTTATAGAATAATATAACATATGCATAATATTTTATAAGTGCAGCTCTACAAGCAGTATATTATTAGTTCTCAGTTCTTGCTGAGTTTCAGCATACTTCTCTTGGTCTTCTTCTTTCAAGTGTCATATTCTTACAGGTTGCATTACAAGTACTACATTGGCTCCTGAGCGTAGGAAGAAAGTGCAAGGCATATCAGTGATATATAAAAGTAATATATAAAATCCTTTTTCTTCAAATCTATATCCATCACTCTTGTAGGGGACAGTCTCTGGAGTTCAGGGGTGTGCGATTTGGAGTGATCCAAAGATTGTTTGGGGTTTCAGAGAGCTTATATTTTCACCACTTCCTTATTCAAAGCCATGTCTAATACAGGGTGCTTGGAGGGAGGCCACATTCGAGGTCTTAGGTCCAGAACCAGAGACTGGATCAGCACCAGCACATGTCCTCTTGTAGAGGACAGTCTCTAGAGTTCAGGGGTGTGTGATTTGGGGTGATCCAAAGATTATTTGGGTTTCAGAGGGCTTATATTTTCACCACTTCCTTATTCAAAGCCATGTCTAATACAGGGAGCTTGGAGGGAGGCCACATTCGAGGCCTTAGGGCCAGAACCAGAGACTGGATCAGCACCAGAACATGTCCTCTTGTAGAGGACAGTCTCTAGAGTTCAGGGGTGTGTGATTTGGGTGATCCAAAGATTATTTGGGTTTCAGAGGGCTTATATTTTCACCACTTCCTTATTCAAAGCCATGTCTAATACAGGGTGCTTAGAGACAGCACATTCGAGGCCTTAGGTCCAGAACCAGAGACTGGATCAGCACCAGCACATGTCCTCTTGTAGGGGACAGTCTCTGGAGTTCAGGGGTGTGTGATTTGGAGTGATCCAAAGATTGTTTTGTGTTTCAGAGGGCTTATATTTTCACCACTTCCTTATTCAAAGCCATGTCTAATACTGGGTGCTTGGAGACAGGCCACATAGGAGGGCTTAGGTCCAGAACCAGAGACTGGATCAGCACCAGCACATGTCCTCTTGTAGGGGACAGTCTCTGGAGTTCAGATCTGTGTGATTTGGGGTGATCAAAAGTTTTTTTCTGCTGCAGCTGCCGCCCCTTTCTTCTTATTGAATTGTTCTGGGGGCATCCGATTTTGAAGCTGTTTACTTAAGATCTGGGTTTTGTAGGATGACCCAATATAGGTCCACTTAGAGTGCCGAGTCTTCTGAATCTGGAGGTATATAATATGTGCCCCTGCAAACTTCTTTTTGGAGTTTAGAGCTTTTCAGTTTTCCCACAATATTTTTCTTTGGCTTTGCCACTTTGCGAATAATGAATAAGGAATAAGGAACTGCGAATAAGGAACTGGGAACCAACTTCAGCTTCATCAGAGTTTCTGGGTATGAAAAAGGAGGCTCTGATTCAGAAGTGCAAAGAGTTAAATTTATCTCATAAGGGGAATAGTGTCGAAGAACTGAGAGTTATACTGATACAAAGCAGTGTGGAGCCTAATAGAACGGCAGAGGAGAGAGACCCTGAGGGACTGCACAACCGTAGTCCAGAATATTTAGAGTTTCTGAGGGAAAAGTTGAACGTTGAAACAGAAGAAAAACAGTTTGAGAGGGGAAAGTGGAATGAACAAAAGCAGATTGAAAAGGAAAAGTTGAACGCTCAAGCAGAACTTAGAACTTGAGAAATAGAACAAAAACAGTTTGAGAGGGAAAAGTGGAAAGCTGAAATGGAACTTAGAGTTCAAGAGATGGAAAGACAAACTAGTTTGAAAGCAGAAAGATTACAATTAGAAAGGGAGAGACTTAAGAATGGGGACAAAAAGGAGGGAAACTCTGAACCCAGAGCTGATTTACCTCGAGTTACCCCAAAAGATTTTATGGTGTGTGTGTCAGGAGAAGATCCACAAATTTTCCTATCCACTTTTGAAAGGTCTGCTCAGAACTGAGGAATACCAGAGACTCAACAGATGAAGTATTTAGCCAGTTTAATTAGAAGGGAATTGGCTGAGATCTACAATACATTTCCCTCAGATAAACCTGTTTTTTATGCTGAATACAAAGAGGCAGTATATGACAGATTTAAGCTAGGTGCTGATTACTTCAGAAAGAAGTTTAGAAGTCTAGTGCCTCAGAAAGAGAAATCATTTAAGTTTTTTAGTGCCAAACTGACAGACTATTTTGATAAGTGGATTTCATCTGCCAAAGCTAACTCTAAAGAGGGAATAAGGGATCTAATGATTTTGGATCAGTTTTTATTTCAACTTCCTTCAGAGACCAGACTTCTGGTTAAAGATAAACTTCTAGAGAATGTCAACCAAGCATCAGAATGAGCAGATAAATTAACACTTAATAGAGGAGGTTGGGATCGCCATGAAAAGAAAGACTATTGTTATAAAGCAGAGTTTAAATCAAGTAAAGGACAAGAGGGAGAAAGGAAAGGAATACATGAGAGTTCTGAGATTATAAAAGTCAGGATAAAAATACAGAAAGAAACCAAGATGGATACTGGAATTATAGAAGATGTTTTGTATGTGATCTGAAAGGGCATTTAGCTTACAAATGTCTAAAGAACCAATCCAGGCCAACAACACTTGAGCATGTATGGAGGGTCACTAGAACTGACTCAGATGATCAGAGTAAAGAACCTAGAGACTCCAAAAGCTCAACAAACACAAATAAAACATCTAGTAAGAACACTGCCTTACCCATAAACACTGAAGAAACAGTTTATTTGTGTGGGGTAAAGATAGATAAGGTTGCACAGGATACTGAACTGAGAGAGGTGGTACAAATAAATGGGTGAGATGCTTTAGCCATTCTAGACACAGGAGCCTCAGTAACACTGGTCAGGGAGGATTTGGTTGATAAGAAAAACCTGATTCCAGATAAGCAAATATCCTTGCAAGGTGTGTGGGGAAATTCTAAAAGAGTGCCACTAGTCCAGCTAGAAATTAACTGGAAAGGAAAGGAAGGATATTTTCCTGTAGCAGTTATTAAAGAACAGAAAATACAAGTAATATTGGGAAGAGATGTAATGGGAGCAAAAGCAAGAATTCAAATATGCACTGACTCCGATGATTTTCTAAAAGTTGAAGCCAGGGGAGCAAAAGACAAGCCCCTAGGTATCTTAGCAACAGACACAATTGATACATTGCAGGAGGGAAAAAGAGAGAGACAAACTCTTGTCAGTAGTATTACTGCTGAAATGTCCCAAGAAACAAATATGAAACAAATATGAGTAGGGGGTTTCGCCATCAGAGTAATGGGAGATGTAAACTAAGGCAGAGTTTTAGGCGAAGACTGGAAAGGTGTAACTCCCAAGTACCTCAGCCAATGGGGAAAGGGAGAGGGAAATTGCGGACGAGGATAGGATGCTTGAAATCTGTCAATTATCAGTGATGATTTACAGTCTATAAAAATCCTTGTTCAGGAAGCCTCTGGGTTCCTCTTTGGCACCTACAGGCCTGTATAATTCTATTGCTTCAATAAAACGGCTTGTTCCTCTCAGAGCCTCGATCTCTCTCTTCTTGAGGTTTGAAGCGGGAAGGGTCTAGTCATCTGGCCCAGCTGCCTTCAGGCAACAGCTTTCTGGTGCCGATGCCTGGGAAACTCTCTTCCTGGGGACCTCACTGCTCTCCCACTCTGAGGCCATTAGCCACCCTCCCGACTCTTGACTCTTGACCTACGGTGAGACCCACGGACGACTCGCCAGCCGGCACACGACCCCTTGCTTCATGGGCGCCTCGACCGCTCGTCTGTTGAACTGGACCCTGAGGCAGAGAGACTGGCAGACTGAGAGGGACAACTCACTATCCTAGTGCCTGGGGAACTGCTACTCCCGAGGCCACTGCTGCATCTTTGGTAAATATCTTGTGTGACTGAGTTGTTGTGTGGCCGGTTGAAACTGACACGTCTGTTTCCCTCTAATTATCCCGGGGGTGCCCAGGGCCTCTGCTGTCAGTGCAAACGAAGGGGCAACACAACACCTATACGAGCCCCGCCGGGCGATGACTGTAGGGTCAGGCGAGCTTTGCTCCTGACACGTCGGATTCAGCAGCGTTTCACTGGCAAAACCCCCACCTCACAGCGAGAGTCTGTGTGTGTGTTGATGTGAAGCCGGCATTGAAAGAAAACAGGGCCCCCCGTTCCACAGCTAGATATCAGTAAGAAAAGCTCAATCTAAGTACTCGGTGATGACCGACAAAAACCTCTTGAGTGAGGGATGAGAAGCTCCAGTTCCAAGATCCCTGGTAGAGAAACCCCTTTAGAGTGTGTCCTTAAGTATTGGGATCTGGTAGCCGACAGGGACATGAGAAAGAAAAAGATGATCAGATACTGTACAGAAATCTGGCCACAATATAAGGTAGATGACTATGATCAGCAGGATGCCAACAGATCTTTCCGTCTTACCCTGATCAACCCATGGTTTGTCTGGATGCTTAATGTAGGGAAATTTGAAGGGGCTAGATATATGGAAATCTTTCCATCAGGTGGCGAGGGATGTTATGCTTTCCTGCCCTGCGCCCCCTCACCACAGACTCGAGGTCAGGCCCTGGCACTAGTCAAGTCCACTCCTCCGGGGCCACCCCCAGTATATCCTGGACTTTCACAGATAGATAGCTCTGGCCCAGATAAAGGGGGACCCCCACCTCCAAATTCGCAGACAGCAGCATCAAGTACACCTTCAGCTTCAATGTACCCACTACATATGAATCCGCAAGTTGTTGTTCCCCAGGGGGGCCAACCCACCAGTGTCTCTGTGAAACCACCATCCCTGGAGTCCAATGGACTTTGCCAAATTTAAGAAGATGTCTGGAGGCTTCTCCAAGAAACCCCAAGAGGTTATAAACTTTCTCCAGTCACTGTTTCAGATGGCCACTAGACATGACTGCCAAAGGATGCCCCCCTTGTCTCAGGATAGTGGCAGCAGCAGCACTTCTGGTCCCAGAAGCTATCAAGCTCACCTTGGGGGGCACATTGGAAGTAGTGTCCCCACACACTATCCAGACCCTACTAGATGCCAGAGGATCCATCTAGATAACTGCTGGCTGGCTTCTCAAGATTCAAGCCCTTCTGTTTCAAAGCCCTTAGGTTTCTGTGGTTCATTCAGAGTGATGGAACCCAGCCACTCTGTTGCCTCCAACTGAGGACCCACATGAGGTCTGGCTGTTACATGACTGTTTAGATGTAGTAGACACCCAGACCAAAGCCCGATCAAACCTCCAAGATGAGCCCTTGGTAGATCTGCAGAATGTCTGATTCTCTGATGGTTCCAGTTTTGTCTCTGAGGGAGTTCGTCACATGGGCTGGGCAGTGGTTACTTTAGCTGGGGAAACAGTCAAGGCTGGGGCCCTGCCCCCAAGCTTCTCCGCCCAGTGGGCTGAACTCAGAGCAGGAATCCAAGCCCTTGAGCTCTCTTCAGGACAGTCACTCACTCTGTATAGAGACAGCAAATATCTCTGGGGTATTGCCCATGCCCATGGGAAGTTGTGGCAAGAAAGGGGCCTCCTCACGGCATGTGGGTCCCCAGTGAAGCATGGGCCTGATATCGGGTGTTTGTTGAGTGCCATCTATTTGCCCAGTGCCCTAGCTATTATACACTGTCGTGGACACCAGAGGGGAGGTTCAGAAGTTGCCACTGGAAACCGTGCGGCAGATGCCACCACCCACCAGGTGGCTCTCTTACTCATTCCAGAAGCAGAGGTGTGCCTAGCTAGCATTGAACTTCCAAGCCATCCCAAATACTCCGCTACTGAATCCCAGTATGCCATTGACTTAGCATGCACCTTTGATACTGAGGGATGGGCTATCCTACTGGACATGCAAAGCCAGATCCTGATCCCCAAAGCACTGGTCCACCCTCTGCTCCAGCGCATCCACTCGAAGAACCATTTAGGAGAGGAATCCCTCCTCACTCTGTGGAAGCAATACTTCCACACTGTAGAACCAGTGCATGCATTCTTTGCCTCGGAGGTCCAGTCCTGCACCATTTGCCAAGCCAACAACCCCTCAAACTGACCAGAAGGACCAGGACCCCCAAAGCATCTGCACAACCCTTCATTGTACCCAGGACAATTTTGGCAAGTGGACTTTGCTGAGTTGCCAAAAACAAAAGGGTACCGATATCTTCTCGTGTTCATTTGTAAATTCTCTGGTTGGCCAGAAGCTTTTGCAACCCGAACAGCCAAAACACGTGAAGTCACCAAGTGGCTGCTCCAAAACCTTGATCCAAAATGGGGGGTCCCCCAGGGGGATAGATAGTAATCAAGGAGCCCCATTTCACTTATAAAGTCTTAGCTCAAGTTAATCAGGCTCTGGGGATCCAGTGAAAATTTCATTCCCCATATCATCTGCAAGCCAATGGTCGAAAGGCTAAATGGCTGTCTGAAGGGACTGCTAGCCAAAATAGGACAGGAAACAGGTCTAAAATGGCCACACGCACTCCCACATGCACTTAGCGTCCTCTGTTCAGCCCCCAGGGGTAAACTCAAGCTGTCTCCTTTTGAAAGGGTTTTTGGGCACCCCTGGCCCCTTGTTATAGACCAAAGGGGGGAAGTCCACATCGGGAATAGAGTTTTACTAGCGCATGTCCAGTCGTTGTCTCGCACCCTGTCTGTTCTTTGTTCTGCAGCACTGCTTAAGCACTCCTTCAGCCTTGATGGGCCCATACATGACCTTGCCGCTGATGACTGGGTCTCAGTCAAAATCTGGGACACCAAGCCCGTCCAGGCCTGGTAGACGGCACCCGCCTGAGTCCTGCTAACCACTAACACAGCCGCCAAGGTCGAGGAATTCAAGTCCTGGATCCATCACTTGTGACTCAAAAAGGTCCCTGCACACGAAAAATGGACAGTGCGCCAAGTTGACGGAGATCCTACTGATGGACTCAAACTGTTGTTCCAAAAGGATCCTGATCCCAGCGCCTAAGAACTGCATTTAATGCTGTTGTTTATCTTCTATCTCTGCGTAGAATTGTTCATTGAGATTATTTGTCTACTGTTTATTGCCTGGTTGTGCAACTATGGCCACACTTATGATAGTCCTTGCATGCCTCAGCATCCTCGTGCCTTCTTTTTTTTATTGTGATTCCTGTTCCCACTGTAATGGCTTCCGTTGAAATCTCCGAGTATTCCAGACAGTTGCCTCTGTTAATGACCGGTGTTACCAAAAAAACCCAGCTCTTTGTCAGCACACGGGTAAGCAATACATCATAGTGTGACCACAACAGGTTCTAAGGCTGGAATAACCTGTCCCGGTCCCAGGAAGAAATCTCTTTCTAACGTTAGCAAAACAGATTGCTGCCTCCCTAAACGTTTCCAATTGCTGGGTGTGTGAGAAACCCCTTATGAGTGAACAATGGCCATAGGTAGCATCAGAAGTAACCCCTAAATCATTAGCCCTAGCTGGAATCATTCTGCTCCCATGCTGTATCCCTTGCATAACTCGATTGATACGAAGTACTGTCTCAAACATGACTATGGTTGCAACTCTGGCACAACCACTTCAAAAAGGGAGCTCCATTCCCCTTGCAGCTCTAATGACTATAAATGCATTTCTGCCCAAACAAGTTCAGCTGCTGAACCTCTTAAATGAGGCAGGAAGGTACACAGAGAGGCCTGATCCAGAAGGAGAGCAAAGGGGGGAAAACCTGTAAGCCAGCACCAAAAAGAGAAAATCCATAATTGCCCCCCTCCTGTCTCAGGCCCTCACCCTGCCTGCAAACCCTAGATATATCTCAGACCCCTGCCCTGCTCACAGGTTCAGCTACAACTCAGGCTATATTATATATATGCAAGGGGTTAGATAAAGTAACCATTTGCTTGCTCGCTATGACCTTTTTCTTACCTATAGATTATAAAGAAGTTTATACATAGCTGTTTTCTGTCTCATTGAAACAGGAAAGGTGTGTGGGTTTTTGCAAGATAAATATAGCTGTGTTCAGCCATGGAAAATAGGAAGTAAGTAGCAGATACTTGCGCTCAGCTATATAAAATAGGAAGTAAGGTAGCAGATGCACCAACGGCTATGACCTTTGTGGTTAGACTTGCAGACATGTGTGTGTGTGCTAATGTGTGACAAACTAT
Source organism: Eublepharis macularius (assembly GCF_028583425.1). Taxonomy (NCBI): domain Eukaryota; kingdom Metazoa; phylum Chordata; class Lepidosauria; order Squamata; family Eublepharidae; genus Eublepharis; species Eublepharis macularius. Next base: position 26,510,366 of record NC_072804.1, read on the forward strand.
GTATGGTATAAAACAAATATGAGTAGGGGGTTTTGCCATCAGAGTAATGGGAGGTGTAAACTAAGGCCGATTCCACACTACCTTAGTTCCCTCTTTTCTTGTGCAATGATTGCTCCATCTGTTATTGCGCGTTCTTCGCTCGTTTGTCCACATCACCCTTTGAATAGCGCTTCTCCTGCGCAATCCGTTAATCACATCCCCTTTCAAAAAGACGGGTAAAGGGGCGGGAAAAACCCGAACGGCCCCACGTTTTGTTTGTTTTTTAAAAGGACAAATTGACGCTATATCGACGTGTAATCATCTTGAATCAACGAAGCCGCGTTCCCTCCCTTGCCTGTCATTGGTTAATTTTCGGACCAGCCTCTGAAATGGTCAGTTATTGGATCCCCGTGGAGGCAGCAAAATTTGAACAGCTTTAAAATTGTACTGATGGTACTGATGAACGCGAGGAACTTCACAGCCTGCTTGCCAGGTGAAATCAGCATGGGATGGGTGATCGGTCACGATGACCTGCAGCAGCATCCCAGGGCAGAGCTTCATTTTGTCTTTGGAAACTTGACAGCTATGCCTAGCTCGGCGGCACAGTCCATGTCGTCCGTCTCAAGAGCCATGATTGCAGTGTCACGAGGATTACTAAACATTACTGAATTTAATTAACATATTAAACTGTTCCTCTGATATTTGAGGTCTGTCCGCTAGATTGAAATGAAAGTAATATGATGAGATGTCGACATTTCGACATGGTACTTTTTTATTTTTTAAAAAAAGGGTGGGAACAAAGGCAGGGCAGGGAATTGCTCCTTAATTTGGAGGCCGGTCAAGAGAGGCTAGGAAATTAACAGAGGGCGGTTATTCGTCACAAGATAACCTGCAACAAAAGTGCAATGGGCTGTGGCGACACCATGCCGATTTAATGACGGCTTCGGAGACGACGCGTGTGAACAGATTAAGGAATGGTGCTGCGGAAGCGAAAAACTGCTGCGAGAACGAAGGTAGTGTGAATTTGGCCTATGGCGGAGTTTTAGGCGAAGACCGGAAAGGTGTAACTCCCAAGTACCTCAGCCAATGGGGAAAGGGAGAGGGAAATTGCGGACGAGGATAGGATGCTTGAAATCTGTCAATTATCAGTGATGATTTACAGTCTATAAAAATCCTTGTTCAGGAAGCCTCTGGGTTCCTCTTTGGCACCCACAGGCCTGTGTAATTCTATTGCTTCAATAAAACGGCTTGTTCCTCTCAGAGCCTCGATCTCTCTCTTCTTGTGGTTTGAAGCGGGAAGGGTCTAGTAGTCTGGCCCAGCTGCCTTCGGGCGACAGTCCAAGAACCTTGTATTAGACATTGCTTTGAATAAGGAAGTCGAGAAAATATAAGCCCCCTGCACCCCAAAATAATCTTTGGATCACCCCAAATCACACACCCCTGAACTCCAGAGACTGTCCCCTACAAAAGGACATGTGCTGGTTCTGATCCAGTCTCTGGTTCCAGAGTTGAGGCCTACTATTTCACCTTTCTATCAGAACCTTGTACTTTACATTGCTGTGAATAAGGATCTCAGAAATATAAGAGCCCTCTGCACCCCCAAATAATCTTTGGATCACCACAAACCACACAGACCTGAGTTCCAGAGACTGTCCCTCACAACAGGACATGTGCTGGTGCTGATCCAATCTCTGTTTCTGGATCTGAGGCCTCCTATTTGGCCTGCCTCCCAGAACCTTCTATCAGACATTGCTGTGAATAAGGAACTGGGGAAAATAAAAGCCCTCTATGCATCAATACAGTCTTTGGATCACCTCAACTCACACAGACCTGAACTTCAGAGAATGCCCTCTGCAAGAGGACATGTGCTGTTTCTGATCCAGTCTCTACTTCTGGAGCTGAGGCCTACTATTTCACCTATCTCTGAGAACCTTGTATAAGACATTGCTGTGAATAAGGAACTGGGAAACATAAGAGCCCTCTGGACCCCCAAATAATCTTTGGATCACCCCAAATCTCACAGCTCTGAACTCCAGAGACTGTCCCGTACAAGAGGACATGTGCTGGTTCTGATCCAGTCTCTGGTTCTGGAGTAAGGCCTCCTATGTGGCCTGCCTGCAAGAACCTTGTATTAGACATTGCTGTGCATAAGGAAGTGGGGAAAATATAAATCCTCTGAACCCCGAAACAATCGCTGTGAATAAGGAAGTGGGGAAGTATAAGCCCTCTGAAACCCAAAACAGCACTGAACTCCAGAGACTGTCCCCTACAAGAGGACATGTGCTGGTTCTGATCCAGTCTCTAGTTCTGGACTTAAGACCTTGTATTAGACATTGCTGTGAATACGGAACTGGGGAAAATATGAGCTCTCTGCACCACAGAACAATCTTTGGATCACTCCAAATTACACATGTGCTCCAGAGACTGTCCCCCAGAAGAGGACATCTGCTGGTTCTGATCCAGTTTTTGGTACTGGAGCTAAGGCATCCTATTTGGCTTGCATCCAAGAACCTTGTATTAGACATTGCTTTGAATAAGGAAGTGGGGAAAATATAAGCCCTCTGCACCCCAAAATAATCTTTGGATCACCCTCACGCACCCCTGAACTCCAGAGACTGTCCCCTACAAGAGGACATGTGCTGGTTTTACAGTATATCTGACTGACAATAATAGGAAAGGGGATAAAAATTAACATTCTAGTCCTGGTTCCAAATCTGAGCAGACCCGAGACCAGGGCTGCTTTGAGAGAGAAACTGTTCCCAATACAAGCTTCTTGGAGGCAGCCGAAAAAGGTCACAGCTCCAGAACCACTTTGTGGGGCAGAGGGCTTATATTTCCCCCACTTTCTTATTCAAAGCAGTGTCTAATACAAGGTTCTTGCAGGAAGGCAACATAGGGGGCCTTAGGTCCAGAACTAGAGACTGGAAAAGACCCAGGACATGTCCTCTTGTAGGGGACAGTCTCTGGAGTTCAGGGCTGTGTGATTTGATCCAAAGATTGTTTTGTGGGGCAGAGGGCTTATATTTTCACCACTTCCTTATTCAAAGCAATGTCTAATACAAGGTTCTTGCAGGCAGGCCACATTTGAGGACTTAGGTCCAGAACCAGAGACTGGATCAGCACCAGCACATGTCCTCTTGTAGGGGACTGTCTCTGGAGTTCAGGGGTGTGTGATTTGGGGTGATCCAAAGATTATTTGGGGTTTCAGAGGGCTTATATTTTCACCACTTCCTTATTCAAAGCCATGTCTAATACAGGGTGCTTGGAGGGGGGCCACATTCGCGGCCTTAGGTCCAGAACCAGAGACTGGATCAGCACCAGCACATGTCCTCTTGTAGGGGACAGCCTCTGGAGTTCAGGGGTGTGTGATTCGGGGTGATCCAAAGATTGTTTTGGGTTTCAGAAGGCTTATATTTTCACCACTTCCTTATTCAAAGCCATGTCTAATACTGGGTGCTTGGAGAGAGGCCTCATTCGAGGACTTAGGTCCAGAACCAGAGACTGGATCAAAACCAGCACGTGTCCTTTTGTAGGGGACAGTCTCTGGAGTTCAGGGGTGTGTGATTTGGGGTGATCCAAAGATTGTTTTGGGTTTCAGAGGGCTCATACTTCCCCACTTCCTTATTCACAGCAATGTCTAATACAAGGTTTTTCTAGCTGGGCCACATAGGAGGCCTTAGGTCCAGAACCAGAGACTGGATCAGCCCTAGCACATGTCCTCTTGTAGGGGACAGTCTGTGGAGTTCAGGGGTGTGTGATTTGGGGTGATCCAAAGTTTTTTTCTGCTGCAGCTGCCGCCCCTTTCTTCTTATTGAATTGTTCTGGGGGCATTCTATCTTGAAGCTGTTTACTCAAGATCTGGGTTTTGTAGGATGACCCAGTATAGGTCCACTTAGAGTGCTGAGTCTTCTGAATCTGGAGGTGTATAATATGTGCCCCTACAAACTTCATTTTGGGGTTCAGAACTTTTCAATTTCCCCCCAAGATTTTTCTTTGGCTTTGCGAATAAGGAACTAGGAACTGCGAATAAGGAACTGGGAACTGGGAACCAACTTCAGCTTCGTGATCGGAACCAGGCAAGGCAAAAGAGAAGCATGGAAAAATGGTAGCCCTGCTCCCTCTGAGCACTTCAGTCAACAAGAGATGGAAGCTTGCCCCGGAGGCTCATTTATTAATGGGACGGCCTCTCATTCCTTCTGGGAAGTGACCATCTGAGCCATTCTCATTTGTGGACTTGTCAGACTGTGGACCTCAACAGATGCCTCATCATGTCGACATCCCCCACCTCCCAAATCTTCCCTTCTCCCTCCTTCCCTGGCCTGGGATCAGCAGCATGTATTTCTCTTTCAGGGGAAGTGGTTTGTGGTAGCTGGAGAGTGCAGGGCTTAACCATTTGGGCAGTGGGACAGGAGAAGCCTGGCTGCTCTGCCAGCCGAATGGTGACTCCTAATTTCATGTTAATGTTTGCTGTGGCTTCGGCTGCAAAATCCACCACCCCTAATGGGACACAGATGGAAATTCCTGTTTGGAGAGGCAAGGAGGGGGAGACTAAATTATGGGAAGGTGAGACAGCCAGTCTGGATTCCATATGGCACTGGGGCCTGACGCCATCACGTTCTTCTGGGAGAGCAAAATGTAAATGTCAGAATGGAGAGGAGACCGGAGCAGGGAGGCAGAATCAGCGGCTGCTTTTTGAGAGTTATATCCCTGCCAGAATAGAAAAGAGTCCAGTAGCACCTTTAAGACTAACCAACTTTACTGTAGCATAAGCTTTCGAGGACCACAGTTCTCTTCGTCAGATGCATGGAGGGTAAGAAGAAAGATATATAGGTGGAGAGGGGAGGGGGGGTAGATGCAGTCAGTAGCTTCTGATAATGGGATCAGTTTGCTTCTGATAATGAAATCAGTTACTTCTGATAATGAGATAACCATTCATAGTCCCTATTCAATCCAAGCCTGACCAAGTCAAATTTACATATGAATTCCAATTCAGCAGCTTCCTGTTGGACTCTGGTTTTGAAAGGTTTCTGTTGAACTACAGTGCCCGTTAAATCCTTGATGGAATGTCTTGGTAGACTGAAGTGTTCTCCCACTGATTTCTGGACATTGCCATTTTTAATGTCAGATTTGTGTCCATTTATTCTTTTGTGCAGAGGTTGGCTGGTTTGTCCAATGTACAGAGCAGATGGACATTGTTGGCACATGAGGGCATATATCACGTTGGAGGATGAGCAGCTGTAAGAGCCAGAGATAGTGTAGTTGATGCTGTTGGGTCCTGTAATTGTATTTCCTGGGTAGATACGAGGGCAGAGCTGGCATCTGGGTCTGTTGCAGGGTCCGGTACCTGTGTTGGTGACTCTGCTAGCTGATTCATGGGTAGGTGAGAAGTTGTTTAAGGTTGGGGGGCTGTCGTAGGCAAGGAGAGGTCTTCCACCCAGGGCTTGTGAGAGTGAGGCATCATTTTCCAGGATCGGTGTAGATCACTGATGATACGTTGGATGGGTTTGAGCTGGGAACTGTAGGTGACAACCCATGGTGTTCTGTTGTTAGTTCTTTTAGGTGCTCCAATGCTCTTGATTGGGACTCCCACTTAAGAGATTTACAACAAGCATTTTGGGGGCTACAGTACCCACCTAATGAAGTGAGGAAACAAATTGATAGGGCCAGACTAGTACCAAGAAACAGCCTGCTCCAGGACAATCTGGTTCTCCAGATTAGAATCCCGCCGCTCTTAACTACTACAACTGGCTCTGGATGACTGGGTAGACCAGCATGTTTGCCAAGCCACTACCCTGGGAGGTAGGAAAGTTCAAAAGTGTGCAACATTCAAGGCCAGCCAAGGGAAAGGCAGTGGATCTGTGGGAGAGCGCACGTTCCGCATGCACAAAGTGCTCGTGTTTGATCCCGTTAAGGAGGAGGATGGCAAAGCCCTTTCTGTGCCTGGGACCCTGGAAAGACACATGGCCAGTCAGATACTTGGCAGGACAGACCAATGGGTTGTCTCTGTGGAGGATACGGGTCTGGACTGCCCCATGAAAGCCACATGGTTTATTGCAGCATGATGGGAACACTCTGAGTCTGCATATTGTCCCTGAGTAACTGAGCCCTGTGCAGCAATTTAAATTGGCAGCTGCCCACCATGCAATCCCAACTTCTTGTTCTTCCTGCTGTTTTAAGTGATTGCCACAAGGGAGCAGCTTGCCTCTAACTTCCCAAACACGTATTTTTTTAAAAAGCAGAATAGCTTGGAGATTTCAAACTGCTGCTTGGAGAACAAGCCCCTTACTCGTACAAGGTTACAGGAACATAAATGCATACGCCCCTTGGGTATCCCCATGCCGGCAAGGAAGTCTGGTAGAAACATAGAGCTGGAATAAACCCCAAGGGCCATCAAGTCCAGCCACCTGCACAAGTCAGGAACTTCACAGCTATCCTCACCTCACCTCCCTCAGTGACCCCTGCTCTATGCCCAGAGGAAGAGAAAAACCCTCCAGGGTCCCTGGCCAATCTGGCCTGGAGAAAAATCCCTTCTTAACCCCGAAGTGGCGATCGGCATTACCCTGGGCGTATAAGAAAGGGCCACGAGAACCAAGACCAGGTCATCCCTTCATGCACCCCCTCTCTTTGTGTACATTCATATTAAGACAGAGAATCATCATAGCTGTCAAGTGCCCATGTAGCCTCTTCTTAAATACCTCAAGGAAGGAGGCCCCACCACCTCCTGAGGAATCCTGTTCTGCCAAGGAACTGCTCTGTCAGGAAGTTCTTCCTAACATTTGACTGAAAACTCTTTTGCTTTAATTTTATCCCATTGTTTCTGGTCCAACCCGCCTGGGCAACAGAAAACTCTGTTCTGTCTTGTATGTGACAGCCCATCAAATATTTAATGCCTATCACATCACCTCTCAGTCGCCTCCTCTCAAAGCTAAACATACCAAGTTCCTTCAACCTTTCCTCATAAGACTTGGGCCATTTCCACACACGTTGAATAATGCACTTTCAATGCACTTTCGCAATCCTTTGGAAGTGGATTTTTTGTTCCACACATGAAAAATCAGTTTCAAATGTTCACTAAAGTGTATTGAAAGTGGATTATCCAACGTGTGTGGAAGCAGCCTTGGTCTCCAGATCCCTCAATGTAGTGCTGTCACACGTTCAGCATATGATCTACTAGAACCCTAGATCCTTCTCACATGTACTACTGCCAAGAAAGGTCTCCCCTCTCCTATCTGAATGCAGAACTTTACATTTATCTCTATTTATCTCTGTTGACATTCATTTTATTAGTTTTAGCCCAATTTTCCAGCCTGTTAAGATCAACTTGAATCTTGATTCCGTCTTCTGTGTTTGCAACCCCTCCCAATGTAGTACCAAGCAGCTGTGACTGTGAGGCACCTGGCCGGGTAGGCAAACTCAGCGCAAACTCAGGCAGGCAGGCAGCCAATAGGGAATGACCTGGCGCTCCCTGGAAAGAAACTGACCTGCTTGGTCCAAAGTGTTAGGCCCGTCACAAGCAGAGTCTGTAAGAACTGTGGGTCAATATCATCTGTCTATATAAAATGGAAACCATGTTCCTGACAACGTACTTTTATACTGGTGCGCCTGTGCAGGAGCCAGATGAGCCCACCCGCCCGCGCCTCCAGAGGGCGCCACCGTGGGAAGTCCAGCAGTCCCGGGTTTTCTCGGGCCCATTTGTTAAAAATGGGCTCTGTTGCTAGTCTTGAGAATATTTCCCAAAGGCCTCCTTTGCAACACAGATGCTGCTTACAAGGCCTCTTCAAGGTTGGGGAAGCAAGGACCAAGGGAAGGCTTATCTAGGCTTATCCAGGTCAGCTGCATTTCCTAGGAGCAGAGTGGCACCTGCTCAGCACAAGTGGGTTGAGGCAGTTGCAGAACGTTAACGCCTGCAGAGCATGGATCGGTCAACCAAGATCTTCTCTGGGTTCTGGGCCTTTGGGCCTAAAATGGAATTGCCAGTTATGGATTTGGCTTGTAGCTCTTGCTCACAGCATTTGCTCTTAGCCATGACGTGTTCTACAGCTCCTCTTTGAGGCCCCTTTTGGATTACAATTGTTTTACTGCCTTGGATTCTGAAACTCCTCACTAAGAATGCTGCGTTAAGCCTGCAATGTCCTGTCACAGCTTAGAACGGCAAAGACTCTACCAGGGTATGTATAGTGTTAGGAATAGCTGTATTTTGTTTTATGTTTGCACACTTCCCAAATCTAATTTTAGTTTTAATAAACAAAAATACTCCCCGTAACTGTGTGGCATTTCTTTGATTCCTGGCTTCAATCTAAACCAATGCCTGGACCAGCTATCTTTGTAACCCTTTTGTGGAGACTCAGTGAAAGCTGACTCTTAAGTAACGTCTGGTATAACCAAGGCCTTGTTTTCTCTAGCCTCAATGTCAGGACTTGGTTGGAGAAAATGGTGGCAGCTACTATCGCCCTATTCCCTAACCCCACCCGTGCTCAGGGGCACTCTGTTGGATTAGAACTTTAAGCCCCAGTTCTGCTGACTCTTCTTGGAGGTGTGGAGACCTCGGGTTTCTCTTGTTCTCTCTCCACTCTTCCTCGTTGCGTTCAAGATAAACAGGTTTCGCTTACCGTAACTGTTGTTCATCTAGGTCTTCCGTGCAGGCACACATGGGACTGCGCACGCGCAGGCCTGCCGATACCGGAGATTTTTATAGCTCAAAGCCACCAGGGGGCGCTCTCGCCTTCCACCGCGCATGCGCGGCCATTTTCCCGCCTAAATGGACTATAGAAGGCGGAGCGCCCCACACATACCCTCAGTTCCCCTTTCGCCGCCGTACTACTTTCAATTATACTATACAGCGGGGAAGGAGGGAGGGCATGTGTGCCTGCACGGAAGACCTAGATGAACAACAGTTACGGTAAGCGAAACCTGTTTTTCATCCACGGTCTTCCTGTGCAGTCCCACATGGGAGATTATAAAGCTTAATACCTGGGTGGAGGTGCCACAGTAAAGTCACTCAAAAATAGAATGCAACACTGCGGTGCCCACTGCAGTCTCCTTCCGGTCCAGGACGTCCAGCGCATAATGCTTGATAAAGGTATCCGCTGAAGCCCACGTCGCCGCTCTACAGATGTCATGCAGAGGAACACCTCTCAGCAGAGCCGCAGATGACGCCAAGGACCTAGTGGAATGGGCATGCACCTCCAAAGGACAAGGTAAATGAGCAGAATCATAACATGTTAAAACTGTTTGAACAACCCATCTCGCAATAGACTGAGATGTCGCTTTCTTTCCCCTCTTTTGTCCTGCAAAACAGACAAACAAATTAGAATCCAAACGAAAAGGCTTGGTACGATCCAAGTAAAAGAGAAGAGCCCTGCGCACGTCCAAGGAATGGAGGGCCCTCTCCGCATCAGAAGACTGCATCGGGAAAAAAACAGGTAAGGCAATGTCCTGAGACAAATGAAACTGAGACACCACTTTAGGCAAAAAGTCAACTTTAGTCCGTAAGACCACCTTGTCCGCATGAAACTTCAAATAGGGGGGTTCTGACGAAAGCGCAGCCAATTCCCCCACCCTTCTGGCTGAAGTGATCGCCACCAAAAAAGCCACCTTCAAAGTAAGGTAGCGTAAAGGACAGGTAGCTAGAGGTTCAAAAGGTTTAGACATCAATTTAGTCAATACAAGCGGTAAAGACCATTGAGGGACAATAGCCCGAACAGGGGGGTACAAATTATTCAGTCCTCTGAGAAACAATTTCGAAGTGTAGTGTGAGAAGACTGATTTCCTATCTATAGGAGGATGGAATGCCGAAATTGCTGCCAAATATACCTTAACAGAACTATTGGCTAAACCCCCTAGTTTAATCTCCCAAAGGAATTCCAAAACCTCAGGCAAAGAGGAAGAGAAAGGGTCCAAATTCCGGCTGCGGCACCACCCAGAAAAGCGTTCCCATTTGAACGCATAGGACTGTCTCGTGGAAAGGCGTCTAGCATTCAACAAAACATGAGCTACAGCTTCAGAAAACCCCGATTGTGAATTATCAGCCACGCCGTCAGTTTGAGTCGTTGAATGTCGTGATGCAAAACCCCGTGCCAGGACAGAAGGTCCGGAACGAGTGGCAATCTGATCGACTGCGACTGCAATCGAAGGAGAGTGTGAAACCAAGGTTGTCTCGGCCAAAAAGGGGCTATCAGTATGACCGTCGCCCCCTCCCCTTGGATTTTGCTCAGAACCCTGGCCAACAGGGGGAATGGGGGAAATGCATAACACAGAGGACCCGACCACTCGACTTGAAATGCATCCCCATCGGACCCGGGGCCTAGACCCCCCCTGGAGCAATAGCGATGGGCCTTGCGATTGTCCAGTGTGGCAAAGAGGTCCAGTTCCGGGAAACCCCACATCGAGAAGATCGGAACGAGGTACTTGTCCCGAAGAGACCATTCGTGAACATCCCGGTGTAGTCTGCTCAGCTGATCTGCTTGGAGATTCTCCACCCCCGGGATGTGTACCGCTCTCAGCCAAACCGAGTTCTGTATGGCCCAAGTCCACAGCTTCATCGCCTCGGTACAAAGGGTCGCCGATGCCGTGCCACCCTGTTTGTTGACATAAAACATTGCAGTCGTGTTGTCCGTCAACACTTGCACTGATTTGTTGCGCACGGTATCTGAAAAGGAGATCAGTGCATTTGAAATAGCCCTAAGCTCAAGGAGATTAATATGTTCCGAGCGTTCGGCCTGAGACCATGTGCCGTGAGCAAAGGCACCCTCACAGTGAGCTCCCCAACCCAACAGGGAAGCATCAGTGGTTATGGACAAGTGAGTTTGACGATAGCCAAACTCCACACCCTTAAATAGATTCGCATCTGCCAACCACCATTCTAACGAGGCCACCACCCGTCGAGGGACTGATAAACGCTTATTCTGGGAATCAGAGTTGGGAGAAAAACTGGCATTAAACCACATTTGTAATGGCCGCATGAACAGCCTGGCAAACGGAACCACAGCCGTAGTAGAGGCCAAACAACCCAAGAGAGTCTGGATAAAATGAGCTGATTGAAAACGGCAGCGCTGCAGCCGAAGGACCATGCCCTTAATCCTGGCCGCCCTGTCTGAGGGCAGGAAGCCAGCATTCTTGATCCCATCCAAGACTACCCCTATAAATTGTACAGAACGTACTGGGGTCAATTTTGACTTTTTCTGATTAACGAAAAGACCTAACCTAAGACATAAATCCAAAGTCAGGGACACTTGGGTAAACACGTCATCAGCAGAACTCCCAACCAGGAGCCAATCATCCAGGTACGGGAAGATTCGACAGCCCTGTAACCTCAGATGGGCCACCACTACAGCTATACACTTCGTAAAGACCCTAGGAGCAGTAGCTAAACCAAAGGGTAAAACCCGGTACTGGTAAATTTTACCATCATAAGTAAAACGTAAATATTTCTTGTGTTCAGGAAAAATGGAGATATGGAAATAAGCGTCCTTCAAATCAAGGACAGCAAACCAGGAGTGCCTAGGTAAAAGGGTCAGAACCATTTGTAAAGTGACCATTTTAAACTTTCGAATTTTTATAAGTTTATTAAGGGCCCGTAGGTCTAAAATGGGTCGAAGACCACCATCTTTCTTCTCCACCAGAAACAGGTTAGAGTAAAAACCGAAGGGGGCAGGATCACAGGGCACCTCTTCAATTGCACCCTTCTGAATCAGGGTGGCCAATTCAGTTAAGATCTCCGTATGAGGAGGTCCGGAAGAAAAAACAGGGAGACTCAGGTAAGGTAAACTCACAAACTCAACTTTATAACCATACTGAACAATATCAGAAACCCAAACATCGGAACCGATGGACAGCCACTCCCTCCAGTAAGCATGTAGCCTGAACCCAAACATAGGCTCAGGTCCCTGTAATTGTCAGAATTGCTTCTGGGCGTGGGGGGCGTCCTTAGCCTGTTGATGCTGAGAACCAGGCTTGGGACGGTGACCTTGTCTGCGCCTGGAAAAGGATTGTTGAGGGCTCTGGTAACTCCTCTGAGACTGGTACGAATACCCCTGATAAGGCTGGTACCGATATGATCTGCCCCGCTGAGAAGGTCTGAAGTAAGGTCTGGCGGGATGCTGAGGAGCCTGGTGCAGAACACCATAGGACCGTGCTGTGAGACGATCCGTTCTCTTTTTCGACAGGTATTCATCTGTCTTCTCAGAAAAAAGGAGTGTCCCTTCAAAAGGTAAGTCCTCTACTTTGTTCCTCGTCTCAGGCGGGAGAGCAGTCGTGCGGAGCCACGCAAATCGCCGCAAAACCACTGCAGAGAGCAAGGAACGTGCAGACGTATCGGACAAACTCCTGCTCGTATTAATCTGGTGCCTCGAGAGGCGGGTGGCCTCCTCCTGGATGACACGCAGGAGGGTCCGCTGGTCTTCAGGGAGTTTGGGAAGGAAAGCAGCCACTTTCTTCCACAGGAAGAGCTGGTAAGCCGACATCATAGCCGCATAGTTAGCCACCTTGATGGCAAAAGCAGCAGAGGTGTACAATTTCCTCCCTAGAGTATCAATCTTTCTACTGTCCTTGTCAGTAGGAGCCGACATGGAACCTTGTTTGCCCCTTGCCTGCATCTCCTCAGTGACTAAGGAGGAAGGAGGTGGATGGACAGCCAAGAACGGATGGTTTTCATCCTTTGTACGATAAAGGCCTTCCACTTTTCGGTTAGTGGCGGGGATAGAAGCAGGCTTAGCATTGAGCTTCTTCCACAACTCAACAAAACCATCGATCAGCGGAAAGGCTACGGAAGGAGTGGAACCCGAGTAGATATGCTGGTAGATCTTATCAGTAAATTTCGACTCCGTAGAGGTCGTTTCCAAATCCAGTGCTTTAGCCATTCGCTGAAGCAATTCATTATAGGCTCTGAAGTCGTCCGTCGGCGAAGGTTCTTCCGCTGGGCCAAGTTCAGCATCAGGCGAATCCGAAGGAGGGGACTCATAACCCCTCGGTCGGTTCCGATGGTAATCAATCTCAGAAAGGTGCGGTGTTCCATGCGAGTCGCCATAGGATCGGATCCGAAAGGAGGGAGACATCGAGTCCCCTCGAAAAGAGCGGTCCGATCGGAGCGGACTATCCCCCCTGTAGTAGGAGGCCGCCCGGCCTTCACTGCTGTATCGCTCCCTCGATCGGCTCCGAGTCGGGTACGGGCTGTATCTACGACCCGATCCACTTCGATAACTCCGACCCGATCTGATGGACCCGGATTCGTGAGAGGTCGATCGCGGGCGTCCCGTAGGGGTCGGGGGTTTCTCTACCGGAACCGGGTCCTCTTGGGAAGAGGTCAAGACCGGAACCGGGTCGGGATCCTTGCGCCTCTTTTCCGGTGGGTCGGAACCGAGCGCACCCGAAGGGGCCGGTAGCGGAGAGGAAAGTAACTGCTCCAGAACCGCCTTGTCCCTTTTGGAAGAATGTTTTCTCTTCTTCTTCTTCTGCTTGTCAGAGTCGGACGGAGCGGATGGTTCTCCCGTTGTCTCCGAAGCGACTGCACCCTGAGACGGTGGAGGCGTCGGTCGTGACACCGAAGGTGTCCGGCTCCGAGACGCAGCTCGATCCAAGGCTGGTGCAGCAGATGAAGTCGAGGGCGGTCGGCTCCGAGGGAGCTTCGGAACCGATGGTGCTGGTTCCGACGCGCTCCGAACCGAGGAGGACGAGCGATCTCTCGGTCTCGACTCCGAATGACTCGGGGAAGGTAAGGCGCGAGGGGTCCTCGAGCTCACGGTTTCGGCCGGCCGAGGAGTGGATCCGGGCGCAGCAGATGGAGGTGCCTTCGCCGGAGGGTCCACAACAGACATGGCACGTTGCCACAGCGAGGCGTGCAAACGGTCCGCCCTCTCCGCCCTGGCCTTCGAAGTAAAGGCACGGCAATGTTTACAGGCCTGGGTATTATGGGTTTCCCCGAGGCAATAAAGGCAATTAGAATGGCCGTCTGACCTGGTCATCTTTCGATTACAGGAGACGCATCGCTTGAACAAAGCAGTATCCGACATCGCAAACGAGTAGAAGAGCTAAAAACCTCATCTATCGGCGGCGAAAAGGAAACTGAGGGTATGTGTGGGGCGCTCCGCCTTCTATAGTCCATTTAGGCGGGAAAATGGCCGCGCATGCGCGGTGGAAGGCGAGAGCGCCCCCTGGTGGCTTTGAGCTATAAAAATCTCCGGTATCGGCAGGCCTGCGCGTGCGCAGTCCCATGTGGGACTGCACAGGAAGACCGTGGATGAACTTTAGGATTTTATCTTGACGATTCAATGATGCAAACAGGTACTGACAAACATATGGGTGGGCACCATACTAGAGATCACCGATGTGATGCATATAGGAAGGACTATGAAAAACTGTGGTTTAAAGGCAACGAAATCAAAAAGACTCAACACATCTTTCTTTCTATCTAGAAAGCCCAAAATTTGTAAAAAGTATCCAGTGACTATTCACAAACAGGTGGTGAGATCTCATGAAGCTAATGTAGGGTACATATTGTGAAAGGAAGCTGTTATCCTGAATATTGCAAGTTTTTTTGTGCTGTGACAGAACTTTTCTCCACCACCCTCCATGAGAATACAGCCTTAATATTAACATAAAGCACAACACAATTCTTTAAAAAAAATTATTAAACATTTAATAATGATTAAGATTAGGCTGTTTTCAGCCTAGGAAACATTTAAGCCTCATTTTAAGCTGCTGTGTTTTATATTGTTTGTGTTCTGCTGCATTTTTGAACACTGGGTCTTAATAACTTGTATGATGCTTCATGTTTTTATTTTATTTTGGAAGCCACCTTGGAGAAGTTCCCTGGAGAAGTGGAGAATTTCCCAAATAAATAAATAAATGGAGAGAGGAACAACAGAGATATGAGAAGTGGGGTCCACTCTAGGAGCCTCGGCTGATGAGAAAGGCAGAAATTCTTTTCATGGTGGTTCAAAAATCTTTATGTCCATTTTTTTGTTCACAAAAAAACACAAGTGCCTCAAGTTCTTTGTTTTTTTTAAAAAACACACACACACACCCTACACGCATTTCCATCCACAAGGCCAAGCCAAACATCACAGAAAAGCCTCAGAACAATTTTAAATATTCAGTTTCAAACAACCAAACCCACTATACGCAGCAGAATGGTGTCAAAGAGGGCTCCCATTATAAATACAGTGCAATAATTATGTACAACTTTTACAATATTAAGACAAGACCCTGCCGTGTAGCTAGGCCCAAATGTTTGGAACACTTTTTAAAAAGAAGTCTTGTACAAGAGAAATATTGAAAGAATCAACTATGGCCTCCCTTATACAAGTGCATTGAATTAAGACTGAAAGTTGAGCTGTAATTCATTGACACAAACACTCAACTCACATTTAAAAAAAAATTAGCTTGGGAAGCTGGTTAAAAAGCAAACTCAGCCATTAGAAACATGGAGAATTAATTATTCTACAATAAACCAAAGTTCCAAAACAGTTCCTGTCAACTGAATACCACAGAACTTTGATATTCTTGAACAAAACCCACAACTCTATGTACAAAGTAAGACTTTCATTTATACAAAGAAATTACAAAAAAGAGGCTGGTTCAAAAAAAGCTTATTTTCAGACTGGTAAAGACTCATAGCCCTTAAGTATCCCCTTTGTCCTTGGTAAGGCCTGGAATGACATCAAGGCATCCTCGGTCCAAGATTTACCCCCCTCCTCTTCTTCCCAGTCTTTGCAAGAAAATCATGTTGGTTTGCACAAAATCAAGAAACAGCAAATTGCTAAAATCGAGTTTGGTAACCGGCAAGCCAAGAGTCAAAATCTTCCCCATAGCACTTCCCACCCTGTTCACTGCCTCTTGCTTCTTGCAGACGAAAGCAAGTAGCATACGAGAGGGGTTGAGATATGAACAGTTTGGAGTATGCCAGCCTGGAGGATTCTGAGACACACACATTGCTTGTGCAAAGCAACAGACCATGTTGGAAGTGGGTACACAGTTGTCTTGCTTGTTGTCTTGGGGATGCTGCATAAAAGTTGGGAGTACGTCCATGGGGTGCTCTCCAACTTGGCCTGACCACCCCCTCTCAACTTGCTGTCAGCCAAAGAATGGGGTTGACCAGGCCCTTGGATACCTGGGTAGAATTCAATAATGAACACGTTCCGTGCCTGTTCAAAGCTATAATCACCGGCTGTCCCCACGAGTCTCCTTTAGCACCAAGGTCTCAGAACTACAGATGTCACATGGATGCTGCTAACAATTTGTTCTGGGCAAAAATCAATTTGGAGATGTTCCAAAATGTAAAAGACTGGGAACCTCAAAAAGGCACCTTTGTCTGGGACCAACCCCTCTCAGCCCTGCAGGCAGGTGAGACAAGTCCATTGGCTGGCCTGCCCACTGCTCACCCTCTTGTGGAAGAAATGACCTCATCTCACACTGCAGCACTGCGGCATCGCCCAACTCAGAGTCTGATGCAGAAGCAAGCAGGGCCACAGCGAACCTCAGCTAAGAATGTCTGCAACTGCAGCCCTGGATGCTGCTCGGTCATACAGCCTTTTGCTGGCATTCTGAAGTGAGGCATTTACAGAAGATTTTGAACCATGCAATTGTTTGGGGACAGGTAAATCGGCTCCAGCAGTCCGGAATGTCACTAGGACTGGGCGCATGGATTTAGAGTGGGCATTCACTGCACCCTCACCGTGGGAGCTGCGTATTGCCTAGCACAGCCCACATTTCCCCACAGATCCCCCAAATGCAAGTACAGATGATGTGCCCCAAACTTGGGTATGTTGCACGGGTGCACTCAACACCCCCCAACCAAGTAAGCATGCCTTTTATTAAATGAGGGAAATGTTCAGAAGAGCCACTCATGGAAAAGGAAGGAAGGAAGGAAGGAGAGTTGCTATAATGACTAAATGAAGAAAGAAGTGAGAAAGATACAGTCTTCCTTATTTGACTAATGGAGGGAAATTGAGACACAGGATGCAACTAAGGTTGTGTAATGATTCAGTGGCACAGCTGGGGCAAGGAGATCTCCTAGCTATCGTCTAACCCTCAAGAGCACGTTGTTTAAAAGGCTGAGTCTGAAATTCATAAAACATCAACACTTGTTTCAGCAGCTGTTGGGAGGGGCTTTGCAAGCCAAGTTTAAAGTTTACCCTTTTAGGAGGACAGCAGGCAGCAATGCCCTCGCTCCAATCTGGCTTTGCGATCTCATTGCACAACCAAGCCAGGTTGGACGGTATCACTGAAGCAGCAGCCACAATTTTTTTTTTAAAAAAAACATGATGTTCAAACCGCAGACCAAGGAAAGAAACAACTGACACCTGGCACAGAACTGCACATGAAGGAGAAAAACATGGTGTGTGTGTGTGTGTGTGTGTATTGGGGGGGGTTCAAAATCTTCTGCCTTACCCCCCCCCAATCATCCTTTCACCCTAAAAGCGTGTAAGCAAAGATTACAGCAGCAATGGAGGTTTTTCAGATGACGGGCACTCTGATTTGATGTACTTGACATTTCCAAACCTCACAAGCAAGTTGATTCTGCAACATTCAGAACAATGACCATTCCCCCAACAGATACTTCTTCATTGTCACTCATTCACCATACTTTTAGGGGACTCGGGGTGTGCAACTGCCGCTTGCAGGTAGGGGGTCACGGGGGTGGTGATGGAAATGCTTTCCCACACAACCACACCCCGCTACAAAGAACAGTTCAGCGGAAGGGGACGGCTTTGCCTTCTCTATGGCACGTTAGTTTTCAGGGTGCAGAAATATTTTGCCAACAGGCAAGCATTGCATCATGCAAGCCCCCCCGGGCTGGCACCTGGAGTCGGCCTTGCCAGAACTGACTAAGGCATATTACCTAGCTAGTAGGACACCTGCCAAGCTCTGGATCCCTATCGCTTCACTCCTTTGCTCTTGCTGCCTGTCCTTTCTGAATAAACAAGGTGTACTCAGAGGAACATTGCTCACCTCACTCAAAGGGAGCAGTCAAATGAGCACCCAGTAGTGAGGAGAGACGGGCCCACACCAGGCAAGGGGGACCCACACACAGCTCTAACCCAAGAGCCTCCACACAAAACCAGTGTTGCGAGCTCTCCCCCACAGTTCGATGGACCACTTCAAGAAGCAGCCTGAACAGCCATGGAAGAGAATGACGCACCTGGACAAGCCCTCAAATTCTCCAAAGCTTTCAACACCCACTTCATTTTCTCATTGAGCTCAGGATCAAATCAGTTCAGGGTCTGTGGTTAGAGAATCAAGAAGGGGCCAGCAGAGAGAAAAAAATATATGGGCACAGCAAGATGGGCTAAGTCACCATTCATGAGAACGTGGAAGCCCAGTTCTCCCTGCAGCAGGAGGTAATACCAGGGACTGTAATCCTTGACTAACAGCTGCCACCCTGGGCAAGTTTGAATTTCAGAGTAAACGAGACTACAAGGAAAATGCTCAAAACTTTTGAAAGTTAAAACCAAGCAATGCTTTTTAAATTTAAGACCCAAGTGCTGAATTGATTGAGATTCACTGCACAAGGGGAAAGGCACTGCCAACTCTAAAGAGATGCACAAGAAGCCAACAGAGTCAATGCAATCATTTTTTCTTCCCTGAGTAAATGTCCATTGATTATAGACAGCAGGTTCATCTGAGGACAGAACTTAGAGGCACGAGGCTGCTGCTAAAAATGACATCCCTGCATCTAGGCTTTGTCCTCTTCTCTGTATAACGATGCAACAAAACTCATCACCAGCTTCCCCTTGTCCCAGCTGCCAGGGCACCCAACAATACAGAATGGGATTCAACAGCATGTCACCAATATGCTACCCCTACAAGTTTCACAAGATGTCAGGGACCAGAACTAGAGGCAAAGATGCCATTTTCTGCGGCAGGCCTGCGGCCAGATCTGTCCTGGGAGAGAAATAAAAAATGGTGGATAATATCTATAAAATAGACAAATGTTTATAGGAGTACAAATACGAAGCAACAAACATGCAAGCTTTCAAGTTACACTGAGACCATTATGAAAAGCTCTGTGCATTTCAAAAGTTCACTACACCTCTGTAGAAGCAGACATGGGTCCAAAGATGGCTCAAATTCCCTATTTTTTTTTCTTTGTCATGGTGGAATGGGGAGGGGGGCGGTGGAGAGAAGAGGACTTGCTGGCTCCACTGCTGAATTAGGAGCTGAGCAGCCAGATCCCTTTGGATCTCCAGAGGTAAAAAGCACCTTCTTGAGGATGAAGGTATGAAGGAAGGGAACAAGGAATTAGGGAGCCACTGATAGCCAGTGGATCCACCATCATGGCAGAGGGCGGTAAGACCAACATTCATTCTGCTAAAGGATGCAAGCCTTCCAAGGCCTAGAAGGTAGTTCCAACTCTATGCTGGGGGGAGGGAGGGGGAGACAGTCTCCGCAACAAATTATGACGTACGGCAAGGGATTTTCACCTGGCATAACTTCCAACGTGGATGATTTCTTGGTTGAATGCACGTATCATCCAGCATCTGCTGAAGACCAGAAGATGGCCTACCACCAACTAGAGACTGCCTGACCAATCTGCTCCCACCAGGCACAGGAGACAACTGCGGTGGTCTTTGGGAAGAACGATCAGCTGCCACGAGGGGAGTCCAACTCTTCTATATTCTTTTAAACCCGACCAGCACCAATGGGGCTTTGAAAAGGAGTATGACAGTCCCCTTCCTCTTGAGGAGTGTGCGAGTGAGTGTGTGTGCACAAGTACACACACATGTGAACACGCATCGGATGCTGGGGGCCACTGGAGGGCATCTTGCCCAAGGCTTACCAGTAGCCCTGCTTACATTGTTGAGATGTAAAGAAGGGTTTGCAGTGCGATCCTAAGCAGAGTTTACATCCTTCCAAGTCCACTGAAGTCAATGCACTTAGAAGAGAACGGAACCGAGTCAACTGGACTTCAATACTGAGAAGCAGCAGACCAGGTGGATACGCCCACGGGTCATCTTTTTACAAAGGAGGGGGATGAGCACAGACCCCCTTCCAAGCAATGCAGCGTAACTCCTTTATACAGATCTTAGCAAAGGATGCATCCGGCTTATTTAGACCTTTCCTTCAACAGAAGAGTGATGGAATAGCCCAAAACAACCTGGTTCACTCTGCCTGCTCCCTCAGTACAAGCGTTTCCTATCCCCTAATACACAATTAAAGAGCTGATTCCACACCCGGTCTCAGGGGGCTCCACAACTCAAAAACAGGACAATGTCTGGAGTACCATGTTACACCAGATTTCTGAGCAGAACCAGGGACGAGCTTGAGGCTACAAGCAAGCAGGTCCATCACTAAAGCCGTTCTGAACATCACAATAACCAAGAAGCTGGGAAACGTCAAGCCGCTGTTAAGCCCAGGAGTGTGAGACCAATGACCCAGCAAAGTGGTTATTAATCCCCTGACTGATGGACTCAAAATTGAGGTCTTGGGGAGGGGGGACACAGGATGAGATCACTATTCATTCAGCCCTAACACCAACGCCTAGTTGCTGGAAGGGGCATGTTTCCTTCACTGCACACTGTTCCACCCTGTCATGGTAGGGCCCCAATCTGGCCCTTTCCACTCAGGTTCGAAATCCATACAAAGCAAAGATGCATCTGGTCTTTCCTACATAAGGCCTGTCTGCTTCGAAATATTTCCCTGCGCACACACAAGGAGGAGGAAGGAATAAGCCTCCAATTCCATAAAGCATTTCTAAGGGGACCTAAGAAGGAAGAAGGCAAGAGTGAAACTCTACCTAGGGGTAACCCACCCATTTGCCTCCTTGCACCGAAGCGCTTGCAAAGAACTTGATGGCTTCAGAAAATGGCTGAGATGGGCAAAAATCTCCTCAAGCCGTGGAGAACTGCTTGCGAGGTCTCCTTCTACCCAACACTTCTGAGAAAAGCCCTGAGGCTTTGGAGGGAGGAGAGGGGAAATGTTAGCACCATAAAACAAACGTAGGAATCCTGGCTCAGTTCTTTAGCAGGTCACCCAAATCGTAGGCCTCAAATAAGTCGCTCACTCCTTCGCCCTCCTCTAGCCCCCACAAATAGTCCTCTTGGTCGAGGGGAGGGGAAAAACTGACAAAAGGGCCGGCATCGCTGTAGGAAGCGGAAGGGAGCTGGTCCTCCGTCTGCTGCAAGAGATGCTGGGGCAACCCTAGGAAGCCATCCTCCCCTTCCATGAGGCTGCAGGGCAGGTCTGTCTTCACAGGCTCGGCTGGAAGAAAGAAAAAAGAGCCACCAGTGAGTGTCACAATGCCCTCATATCACAAGCACAAGTCGCCTCCTTTTTTGTCCGTTTAATAAATGAAATATCGATACCCCTCCTTTCTCTTGTGATTCAAGATAGCTGACGATTTCAAGATTAAGAGCATATAAAATGCAGTGTGTGTTATGTGCCGTCAAGTCGTCTCCGACCTATGGCGACCCTGTGAATGAAAGACCTCCAAAATGTTCTCTAACAGACTTGCTCAGATCCTGCAAACTGGAGGACATGGCTGCTTTTATTGAGTCCAACCATCTCGTTTTAGGCCTTCCTCTTTTCCTACTGCCTTCCACTTTTCCTAGCATTATTGACTTTTCCAGAGAATCTTGTCTTCTCATGATGTGACCAAAGTACGATAGCCTTAATCTTGACATTTTAGCTTCTAAGGAGAATTCAGGCTTGATTTGATCTAGTACCCACTTATTTGTCTTTTTGGCTGTCCATGGAATCCGCAGAACTCTCCTCCAGCACCACCTTTCAAATGAATCAACTTTTTCCTGTCAGCTTTCTTTACCGTCCGACTTTCACATCCATACATGGCAATGGGGAATACCATAGTTTGGATTATCTTGATCTTGCATAAAATGCAGTAACTTCCTCTTAACCCCACCTCCAATTTTTTATCCTTCCCCGATTTCAACTCGGGGTGGGGGAAATGCATATTTTGCACATGCATAAAGCTGTGGTATGCACAAAGCGAACACTGGATTTTTCAAGGTTCTGATGTGCAAGCTGACATGGTAGAATCTGTTCTGCCACTTTAGGACTGTACCATCTTGTTTTCCTGCATATATCTAGATCAGGCCAAAGAGAAGCAACAGAAGGGGAGGTTCTATTGACCAAAGCAATGTGGTCTTCTCCTGGCCAAATCATCATCTATAGGGGCAGGGAGAAATGGGGGGGGGGACCAATGGGGCTTTGAAGAAGGCAGAGGTGAACGAGGTGCCCACTGGCACATACCACAACTGCACTGGGATGCTCTCCCATGTCCATCGTCCAGAGAGGACCTTTACCTTTCACCGTTGGAGGACTGGCACTGCGGCCCCCGCTCTGGAGCATCGGGGCTGGGAAGCCACTCTCCTTTGCGGGACTCTCCTCTAGGACTTCCTCAGGGCACAGGTACACCTCAATCGGGCCATTGCTACTTTTCAGGTGGAGCTGAACATTCTCCTGGTGCAAAAAGATGAGATGCTGTTAGACTGGGGCAAAAAGCACCACCCACCAAGAAACGTATCCTTTTACATGGCTTGCCCGAGACTGAAAAAAATGGGAGTGGCTGGGATATCAAGCCCCTGGTACAGCTTGAGGGCTGCATTCAGCTCTGAATATGGCCAGCCCTAGACGTCATTTCTCCATAGCCCCATAGCCAGCATGAGATCAGATTAGGACTCCAGAGCCCTAGGTTCAAATCCCCACTCAGCCATTACACTGGGCCAGCTGCCGACTCTGGTCCTAGCCTACCTCACAGGGTGGGGGTTGTCAAGACAAAATGGCAGCTGGCGTAGAACCTTAAGCACAACGAATACTGAGACAGAACTGAAAATAACATGGAGTGAATTCCTTAGAATTCTGCCCCAGCACAGTATGAAAAAATGTGAGGGCAATATATCATATTAGGAGTTGTAATTCCTTTGCCCATAAATTTTATATAACCAGGTCAAGAATATAAAATTCAAGATGGGGTGCTGGATACCGACCAAAGATGTATTTATGTATTTTATTGCTGGGGTGCTGTGATATTTTTATACCGCTGAGGAAGGCCTTTGGGCCAAAACGCATCAGGTATTTTGGGTCTCGGCCTGTATGTACGGCAATGAGTTGTACTATTAGACCTGTATATTAGTGATTTTATTTTTTTTTCGTACGAGGTTTTATTACACATGTAGAATCATATGATGTTTTTAATCTAATTTAGTTATTTTCCACAATTTTATTTTGTTGTTTTTCCAATCTCTTTGGGCCCCCCCCCCCACGCCTGACTGGTTCCAGTTGGGCTGCTTGCCGCGTTAGAAAGTATCTCCTCATGTTTAACCAAGGCCTACCCTGCTGCAACTTACACCCTTTCATTTGGGTTTGGCCCTCTGGAGCAAGAGGCCTGTACATGCATCCCTGGCATAGCCTTTTCGGTTTGAAGAACGTGACCCTGTCTCCCCGTGGTTTGGAATAATTTATTACATTCCTATTCCCTCATGGAAGCTCAGTTCAGTATGGTGTAGTGGTGAGTGCCAGACAAGGATTTGGGAGGCCTGGGTTCAAATCCCCCTTTGCCATGGAAACTATCGGTGGCCTTGGGCCAGTCACACACACTCAGTCTGACCTACCTTATAGTAGATAAAATGGAGGAGAGAAGACCAACATAAACTACTTTGCGTCTCCATTAGGGAGAAAGGCAAAGATATAATTCAGTGTTCCCAGGTTTTCCATTCAGGCATCCATCAGATTACAATTTCATGTGCCTTTCAATGGCGCCCTGGCACCCTTTCCTTGTAGAGTAGAATAGGAGAGTGGATCCAGCTAGCTTTTTCACTCAATCTCACCCAGTTGTCTTGCCATATGACTTTTCTACATGAAGGCTCTGGAATCCTCAGTATAGTAATTTTTGAGCTGTCATAAAGGATCCTTCCCTTTTTTTTTTCACCTGCAAAAAACTGTTTAAATCCAACCCAGTGTTACAGGATCAAGGTATTTATTGCAGCTCAATCTGGAGGAACACGGCAGCATTTTAACTTTTCACTTGATGCATGGCAACATCGAAGCAGGAAGTGACCGGCAAAGGGCTCTATTGCAGTTATTTCCACCAAGATGGAGGGAAAGACACGCCAGCCACCTTCCGGCATGGCTCACCTCACAAAGGTCTGGCACTTCCAGCCGGGTCTCTGGTGGGGCTCGGACCACAATCACCGTCTGCTCATTGAAGTTGCTGATGGCGCGGATGTCCTGATACGTTACATAAGCTAGCGTAGGACAGGAGGCGCAAGTTAAAGGAAACGCCAGACAAAAGGCCCAGATTCCAGAACCAACCAAAGATGTTCTTACTGTTTAGACAAAAGAATGCAATTTTGCTCTTCCTACCAGAAGACAAGCAGGCAGGCACCATGTTACGTCATCTCCCCTTCTGCCACGTTCAGAAATGCCTCACCCTCATGTGTAATCATGTAAGGTCAGACATCCTCACTGTACCACACTCTGGTAGTTATTAACACCCTGAAAAATGATTTCCAGGAGAGACCTATGGCTCAGTGTTAGAGCATAGGGGTGGGTGAGCCAGGATTCGTGAACTGGCTAAATAGCTGGATTTATGGTGATCCAGCATAATCTGGCCATGCTGGATCACATTGGAGAATCAGGCAAGACAGTCTCCCTGGGCCACGCCCTGGTGGCTCCCCTGCTCCTGGCTGGCCCTTCTCCCATCCTCTCTGCCTGCTGTCTCTGGCCCCTGCCAGCTTCGTGCCATGGCATGGAGCTTGCCTCCGCTTTGCAGCACCGCTCTCTCACTCCCTGCTTGTCCCACCTAGGCTGCCTGCTTTTCTCTGTGAGGTGAGGGCTGTGCGAGGAAGGAACAGATTCCTTGCAAATTTGGTGGAGTTTACTTGAAAAATGCTGCCCCGACCCCCTGGATAGTTTTCCCCATAGGGAATAACTGCCAGATAAAATCAGGATACTCTAATCCTACCAAACCAGAATCTGGCCCAGATTTCAGGAATACAACATTTGCATGGCATCCCTAAAACCTGGATCCCACAGAAACCAATTTTTTGGGGGTGCAAATCCCTAGTAGAACATCAGCCTCTCCCAGATTCAATCCCCACCACCTCCAGTTAAAAACGATCGGGTAGCAGGGGACGTGGAAAAGGCCGTGACCCGAGAACCTGGGGAGCTGCTGTCAGTCTAGCCTTGAAAGGGCAAGGGTCTGACTCCATATAAGGCAGCACCATGTGATGTGATCGTGCAAGGAGATCATTTACATCATACAAGTGTCCTGCTCCCTTTTGCAGCTAAAACAGGATTTCTGCCCTATTCTCCCTACCTTAATAATTCCCTGCCATTGGAAAACTAGCACACTACATGAAGGGCTGTGTTAGAACCTCTCTCCCCAATGTGCTGCCTACATACAGCTTTCAAATATGCTATACTCTGCTTGCAAATTATATGTTTTTGGAAATGATACAGCCCAGGAAGGACTGTATCACATTATAACTCTGGAATTGTAGGGCAGGTCTCAGGTCTTCCATCCCACTTCTGTATCCTCTAACATCTCGGAAATAAAAGCAGAGCCATAAGCTTACAGTTTGGTGAAGTGGTTAAGAACGGCAGGACTCTAATCTGGAGAACCAGGTATGATTTCCCACTCCTTTGCTTGAAGCCAGCTGGGTGACCTCGAGCCAGTCAAAGCTTCTAGGAGCTTCCTCAGCCCCACCAGTTGTGGGGATAATAATGACACACTTTGTAAAATGTTCTGATTGGGAGTTAAATTGTCCTGAAGGGCAGTATATAAATTGAATGTTGTTGTTGTTATCATCATCATAATAAGGACCACAGCCTGAGCCCCTCAACTACTCGAACAAGTATACTTCGTTGAAGACTTCTCTGCTGGAGGTATTCATATATTCTGCAATAGCCAAGTCAGTGAGAGTACCTAGTAAAGAACAGAAAGATGCTAGAAAATAGCCACAGCTATCATACCATTTTTTTCTTTTAAAAATAAGCTGCGCATTGCATGGTGCTTTAATAAGCAGGCATATCAGCAACAAGATGTGCAAGCATGCACGTATTAAGACAAAGAGGCATTCCCATGCACGTCACACCGAGTTTTCACTTCTTGAGAACCAAGAGAGAGCGATTGCTGAGTTACCCCCCAAAAGAAAGGCTGCCCCTAGCAAAAGGGGCCCGCTAGAGCACGTGAGCCTCTCCCTAGCATCTCGCCCCACCGAAAGGATATCTCTGATTGGTTTCATCTTCCGTCAGGTGCTTCAGCTGAAGGGTGCATTCCTGGATGAGCTTGTCCAGCATCCTCTCGGTCTTGGAAAGCTCTGCCTGCTCCTGCCGCAACGCTTGCTGTCTCGCCGCCACAGAGGAGTCCTCAAAAATCCCCGTCCCCCTAGACAGCAATGTTCACAGGTTAAAGCAAGTCACTGGAGGATCGCAGAAGCCCATTTGAACACAGGCCACACCGCTGCTGTCGAAAGTTCTGCCACCTTGCACGACTCCCCGGGGTGTGGGCAGGGCATGCCTTCCTCGGGGAGCAAAGTTTTACAAAAGAGAAGAACTAAGGACAAAGCTTTCTAAAGTGAAGAAGACTAGAGATTCAGCTGCATCACCGGGAATGTAAGGAAGAGTTTTGTCACAGCGCTACCCTACCAAGGGGTACAGAAAGCAGCAAGAAAATCTCTCCTGGGCAATTCAAGTCTTCCTTGAGTGCCACTTTCCAAATGCCCAGCTGTAACGAGAATATGGATTACGTACATTATGCCTTACTGACACACGTGTATTCCTCCGAACTACTTTAATGCAGCTTTTTTTAAACAGGTTGTATAGGCACACAGAAGTTCTTTTCATCAATGACAACCAATTAAAAACAGTGGACAGTAGTGGATAAATGGTTCTCTACCAAGGATGATCTGCTCACTTCACTTTCCCTGTCACCTTCTAATGATTTACATAGCTTATCCTGCAGCTGGACATGCCACAGGGCCGGATCTAGGGTTGCTGGAGCCCAGGGCAACCCAAGTCCAGGCGCACGCACACCCAGCGCTGCATGATGACATCACTTCCATGACATCATCATGCAGTGTGACATGCGCTGTCCGCATGGCAAGCCGTCTGCCCCGGTGCACTGTGGAGCTGGTGGAGGCAGCACGGATGGCTGGGAGGCCGCCTGTGCCATTTGCCTGCCCCACTGAGGGGGCAGCAGGCTTGCCACGTGCCCCCTGTCCTCGGGGCAGGTGAATGGTGCGGGCCAGCTCCCTGCCCTCTGCTCAGCCATCCGCGCGCTCCTGGCGGCTGGCAGCTGCACCCGGCGCCCCCTCTTTGACGGCACCGGGGACAGACAACCCCCCTGCCCACCCCGTTGATCTGGCCCTGACATGGTATCACTTTTGCTAGCTGGAATGTCACATGACTGAAAATTTGAATAATCGATCAAATTTAAAACCCATCATCTTTTAATATTGATGTCACATCTTAAAGATCTTAGATATTTCAGAAGATAACATGTCAATTAATATAAAAGATGCTGCCCAGATTATTTATTTATTTATTTGATTTATGCCCCACCCTCCCCACGAATGGGCTCAGGACAGCTCACAACATTCATAAAATACGAGTTAATCGTAAAACAATAAGATCAATAATAATCCCACGACAATCATTAAAATAGTCCAGGAGCAGGCTACTTAAATAAACCGTTAGGAGTCCGTATACGGGTATATATATGGGCATAGCACATTGCCGTGGGCAGTCCCAGAAAAAGTGATGGTCTTGGGTGGAAGAAGGGGGACAGCTGGAGTTGTAGTTTTGTTGAAAGAAATCTCATGAAGATCTAGGTGAGAAATATGTATTTGTATGTGTGCTTATTGAAATTTCAGTGCATTTCATATGAAATCTGATTCTAAATCAGTCTTTAGATTTGATTGAGAGATGCTAGGAGAGTTAATGTGTGTTACATTTATTTGTTCCATTATCACAAGTTTTATTTTAATAATCCTTTATATTTTGATGTCTTGCATTATTAAAAAAGTTGTTTACTTCAATAAAGAATAAACAAACTCTAAAAGAAGTCTCTGTGAGCCTTGATGGGAAGAGTTAAAACAAGGAGCACCCCTATGAATTATTTGCTCTGAGAGGCTCTCCAAAAGAGAGGTCTCCGTTTTAGGTCTCATATCTAAGGCATTTACAGCTATTCAGAGTTGGAAGATAAATCTGGATACTGGACGGTTCGTAATAAGACATGCTGTTTGTATCTGTTCCATCACAGTTTCTATTTTAATCATCCTTTATATTTGTGTATCTTGTTTTATTAAAAAGATTAGTGTTAATTTCAATAAAACATGAACATGAAACTAAAAGAGAAGTCTCTGTGTGCCATGATTGGGAGAGCAAAATAAAGAGCACCCATATAAATTATTTGTACTAATTGACAGGGTCACTAAAAGCTGAGATCTCTGTTTTTAGGTCTCAGTATCTTAGGCCTTGGAGCTGCTCAGAGCTGGGATATAAATCTTGACACTGGACAGCTAGAAAGCCTTAATGAGACCCAGATAAGCATTCTGTTCAACGGCACTCCTGGAGGGTAGGACCTGGCCCAAAGGAGACATGGCATACTAGAAGACTAGGAATGAAAGCAAATATTTAAGCCTTTAAAAATACATTAGGTGATTTTAAAAATATACAAAATATCAGAAACATAGATATTATATTTACCCCATGAAACACGAAAGGATGGCTCACATCTCTGCCCTATAACTTCAGGTCATTACCGATGAACTTATCAATGTGGGCATCCCAGTCTCTAACTCGTACAAACAGGTTAAGTTATACATATAGGTCAATTTTGTAATCTGAAGTATCCAATCAGCTACGGGAGAAGCTTCCTGCCATTTTCAACTTCCAGCAATGCCTTTATTTGCTGCAAGTAGCAGAACAACGATCCACCTTGGTGAAAACAACCAACTCTCTTCCAGATAACAAAGTAAAATAACTAAAGGATCTCCCGGTAGCTTACGAGTTGGATCGCAAGACTCCATTTCAGGAGTTTGGATTCTACGGGTTTGATCCAGACTGAATTGTCTGCTGATGGAAGGCACTTCTCTCAGCAGAACAGAAATTTCCTGCCTCCCCAACTACCAAAATACTGCTCCTAGGGACAAGGGGCGCTCTGAAGGGCAAATGAAGGGTCTTGCAGGAGGGACGGGAAGCCGATGGAAATCACACCTCTCTTGTTAGTAGAAAATTAGGGTAGCGCTGTGACAACTCTTGTTAGTAGTAGTAGAGTCCAACTCTATGACTGTCTCCCACTAAGTGTCCCTTTATCAGAGAAAGAATTCCTCTGATGGAGAATGCCTTTTAAAATGAACATACTGTTTTAAAATATTGAAATATTTTCTTGCAGATACACCCAGCCTCATTCAGTGAAGATCCTTCTGCTGTAGTGGCAGCGGCTGCCAAAGCATCAATTTTTGGAATCTGCTCAGCCAATAAGAAGCCCTCCTGGACAAAAACCCAATCTGGCCGCACCTACTTTCTAAAAACATTTGGCAGGTGTCAAGGAAGGTGTGGGAAGGAATCATGGCACACACAGGGGACCCCGCATGGGGTACCCCAGCATTAGAGTATTTTGGATGTGAGCATACTTATCTGGGAGGCATTGAATGCTTTGCAAATGTCTGTATCAGAAAAAAAAACCCTGCCTTATCCTAAACTGGTAACCGCTAATAATACATTGACACAGTTCTGTATGTTACGTTTGTATATTTACAAAGATGGGGGAAAGGGAAGAGGCCAGCCATGTCCCCCCATTTACTTCTGACCCACATATTAAGAAGAGGAATTTCTAAAACATTAATTGGATCAACCATGGTGGGACTAGCAAGAAGATGAATGGGTGGGTTTAGGGATTCTTCTGGGAAAAGATCACCTGCCCCACTGCATAGATCAAGGGCACAATTCAGCATAGGGCCAGGGCTCAGTGCTACAGCGCCTGCTTTTTGCATGCAAAAGGTCACAGGTTCAGTCCCTGAAGTCTCCAGCTAAAAGGGCCAGGTAGTAGGGGGAACGAAGGACCTTGACATGGGAGACCCTGGTGGGACGCTGCCACTCATTGGACAAGATGGACCTTGACAGACCATGCTCTGATTTAGTATAAGGAAGCTTCATGCCATTTTCTGAACTTTTAAGTGGTTTTAACTACACGTTTTTATTTCACTCACTCACTCACTCACTCACACACACTTTCTTCAATTTTAACTCCTTTGGAAAAAACTGCCAGCAAACCATTCCAAATAACCATTCCAAACAATAAGAAATCCAACAAAATTTCCTCCCGTTGCGTTGTCCTACTGTGCATGCAACTGTACACCAAAGGCTATTCGCTACAGTAGTTTGCAGAGGGGTGAATGTGCAATGAAGGACTATTGTGAAGGACTGCTATGGGTGCAGTAAAGGACTGTCTCTGTTCGGAGCAGGGACAGCTTTGGGACTGGGAAGGCCACCAAGAAGAGTGCTCCAGTAGCCTCACTGCAAAGATCCTCCATGGGCCACTTGGGGCAACATTGGTAGTTGGTAGTACCACCCAGGGATTTTTTTTCTGGAAAAAGAGGTGGTGGAACTCAGTGGGTTGCCAGCACAGGGGGCAATTCTTGGCAGGAGGTGGTGCCCCTGGTACCACATGTGCATGCACAATGTGCACACATGCTCCCAGTTGAGGGCAATCTCAACTCCCCTCTGTCTGGAGATCAGGGGGCGTGGCCACCAGCCATGTGACCATTTTCAAGAGGTTCCGGAACTCCGTTCCACCACATTCCAGCTGAAAAAAAGCCCTAGTACCACCAAACATCCATCCTGGAATCAATTGGACCCAGCACAGCACTTACATCCACTGGATGTTGTTCTTGGATTTCTTCCGGATGAGCTGGATCCCCTCCAAGACATTGGTGATGTCATAGATGCGCCGCTTCTGGACATCCAACACCTCCGCGGCCCGGTTCAGGTCCAGCACCCCGTCCTCCGACTCACTGAGCAAGTGAATGAACTTCTTCGTCAACAGGCCCAGCGACGTGTCATAGCGGGTCTTCTCTCCAGGCGATTTAGGGGCTAAGGTGCAAATAAAAGAAACAGCCGGGAGGCCGGAGAAGGGTAAAGCTTTCGTCATTAACATCCTTCTCTTCCACAATTGCACATGGAGAAAATGAGGCTTGTTTTAGAGGCCAAGGTTACTAGTCCTCATGACTGCACAGAAGCTGCCTTATATAAAGCCCGCCTAGCTTAGTACCATGACTGATGGGGTTTTCTTGTTATCAAGATCCTTTTGTGGATGCAAGGGATTGAACCTCGGACTATCTGCAGAGCTCAGCCAATGAATCACAGCCCCTACCCTCTTGTATAGAGTCCTGATCAGCAACTAGCTTTACTAGAGAGCAAGCCCACCTGTCCTCTTACCTTCTACCTCTCCCTCCCATCTTCCAGATCCCAAGTTACCCACCTCCCTCTGAAAGACAAACCACATCTTGTCAAAAACATCCCCTCAAATTATTTTGTTTGTTTATACCCTGCCTTGCTCCCCAAAGAACACCCAAATCAGCACACATCCTCTTCCTCCTCTCCTTCATTTTATCCTCACAACAACCTTGTGGGGTAGCTTAGGCTGAGAGCGGCTTGCCCACAGTCACCCAGCAATCTTTGGTGGCAGAGGTGAGAGTCCAACGCAGGTCTCCCGGATCCCAGTCCGCCACTGTAACCACTACACCTCAACAGCTCTCTAAAACGATGGGTACAAAATAGGTTTTTTAGAACGTGGTGATGCAGGGCCTCACTGCTGTTCCTGCTGGAGTGCAAGAAGCGGGATTTGTGCTTCTCATGGACCAGCCTCCTCCTCAGCTAGAAGGGAAGTTCATGGATCTGTGGCCCCAGGAACAGACAGGTGACTTTCTTCGAGGCAGATGAGAGCAGGTTCACATTCCTACTCACTGACATACCTGAACCCCATTGTATGAACATGGGCTGGTCAGCCTTGCCTTGCCCTACTCCCTCAAGGCTGTTGTGAGGCTAAAATTGAGAACAGAGCCATGTATGCTGAGCTCCTCCAAGGAACGTCTTTACAAACAATCTGATAGACCTTTAGAGATAACTCACTTCCTTCATACCAATGTCAAGCCTTAGGGGTTTTTTGTCCCCCCCCCATTTCTGGAATCCTATTCCTACTGCATGCTTATTGGATGTCTGTCTTACGCTATCTGATCCCATTTATTTTTATTTTTTTGGGTTTACATTTTGTAATCCATTTCGAGTCTCACCAAATGAAGAAAACAAAGTGAATATAAAATTCTGAGCACGGAAAGTGGAATTTATTGTGCAAGGTATGAAGCAGACATGACCGTGACCTGGGAGACAAGACAAGATCTATGGCTAAAGAATTCTTCTCCCCGCAACAACCAGAGACTTCTCGTGTCTGTCCCACATCTGACGGAATCCATAAAGGCTGTATGTACAACAGCAGTATTCATGCTTAAATCTGGGCTCATATCTCCCCCTAGTGGCCAGCTTGGTTTAAATGCATTTAGCCAGATGGTCCCACATCATCGCTTGTACATCTCTTTGGGGTCACAAGGCAGGTTCATCGTCACCGAGGTAGGCTCAGTTCAACATCCCCTCTTTAAACCCGAGTTCAAGATGGGAGATGAAAAGCCAAATTGTCAGCTTGCTCAGAGGGGCTTAGGGAGGGCAGCAGTCTAGGCGGCATGACATTGTAGCGCTTTCTCAGGGGACTTGCACCTGCAGCCCGACACGACAAAGCAGACTTCAGTGCTCCAGAGATGTGCAATGTTGGATAGCAATAGTCAGTTGGGGGCTGGGTTTATTGTAGAACAGCTTCGAGCAGCAATAGTTTATCTAGGAGGAATTTCAGCAGCAGGGCCCTTTAAAATTCCATAGCTCTTAGCCAGCCGCGGTGCCAATTCCAGGGGTAGAATTGGGAGCTTCTGGGCATAGAAACAAAAAAGTCTCAGATTTTCCCAGAAACGAAGAGGGACAGAGTCAGGTCGGCCTCTTGGGAAACAAGAGTTTCACAATCTTAGTGCTGCCTCCTGACCTGCGTAACCAGCCACTGAACTTCTAAAGGTACAGGAACAAAAGGCACAGGGCTGGATCCTGCTGCAGATCCCCAATTTGCCTCTCATGTTCTTCCTGATGGTCCCCCAGGAGCAGCATTTCAGGGAGATCAGAGGGCTGCAGCAAGAGGAGGGAGCGGCCAAGACAGTTCAGGTCCACAGACAAAAGCGCCTGGTGTGAGTGGGTCCGAACCACGGTGCCTCCAGAAAACCCAGGCATTCGGGGTAGGTTGGAGGAGACATATCCTGACCCCCCACTGCTTCCAAAGGGCAAAAGCAGAACTTGGAATGGGTCCCAGAATCAACCTAGAAACTAGTGAAGATGCAACAGAAAGGTCTGATCCAAACAGAGCGGCTTGGTATTGTCAGCTGCTGGGAACTGCATCCCCAACTCTGCCGTTTCCAAAAACTTTTCGATGCACCTCCATGTACAGAGTCCAAATACGGGAAGCCACAAACCACGTACAGCTGTGGGCAGGACAGGACACGTTTCTTGATGTCCCATGGAATGTAACATGGGTCCCTCCCATAAACAATCTCATAGCCATGAAAGAAAATACTATTTTATTTCTGAAATAAGATCAGAAGATGGTTATGTGCTTACATGCCTGACCTGGGCCTTCCTGGTAAAGAAAGAAAACAGCTGGCGCTGCTGAGCACCATCACAGCCCCCTGGAAAAATCCCCCCTGGATCCCACTCACAAAATCAGGTAGATTCAAGGCAGGAAGGGAGGAGACTTGCCAGTCCTTTATAGGACAGAGGAGGGGAAAGCCCCCTCCTAGGAACCCATGGCTTACTTTGCAACTTGCGCCTCGCCTCCTTGCAGCTTCAGAAATTTCATCATGTACCATACTTTCAAACTAAGTGCACAAGAACTAGAAAATCGATTTTGAAGAATGAAGGCTGTTATTTAAAAACAAATGCTTCCTCCACACCCCCTTCCATTCAGGGTAGACCTGCTTACTTTTGGGGCTGGGGATATGGGTCAGCGTTCTTCCCTTGCCCTTTGGGGTACGGAACTCCGGGATACACTGCTGGCCCATCCCTTCTAGATCCAACTTCCTTTTGGCCTAGAAAGAAAGGATAAGAGCATTAAAAAAAAGAACAGACAGAAAACAGATGGCGTTTTAACAGGCAGATTTCCATTTAAGAAATGAAACAAGATTCTAGTATTTAAAAAGTACATTCATTTCTCCAGATAATCAAGTTTTACATTAGTAGAGTTTAGGACAACCTTTTAACTGTTACCAAGGTAAGTAACATCCTAATGTTCCAACTCAGAATATCCAGCTTTGACATCCACATCCATCGAAATCACGACCTGAATTACTAAAGCTAATAACTATACTTGAGTTCTGGCGCGCATGCCTAATTCGCCTATGGCAAGTAAGCATCGTGCGCAGGTAACAATGGGAAGTTTTTGCAAAAAGAGGTTTTTTCTGCAGTGACCTCCTGGTTATGGAATCTTTTGATGTTCACCAAATTCTTGGTACTTGTAAAAGGGGCCTTTAAAATCTATCCATTTACACAGGCCTTTTATTGGCAGAACATTTCCTCTGGTTTTATTAAAATAGTAGAGTCCAGTAGCACTTTTAAGACTAACCAACTTTATTGTAGCATAAACGTTTGAGAGCCATTTCATCAGATGCATCTGACGAAGACAGCTGTGGCTCTGGAAAGCTTATGCAATAAAGTTGGTCAGTCTTAAAGGTGCTACTGGACTCTTCACTATTTTGCTACTACAGACTAACACGGCTAACATCTCTGGTTTTATTGACAGCCATTTTATTTCTGGCTTGGTTCATCGTACTGTGTGTGTGCTTCTTATAGTCTCCTGTCTTGAGAATCTTTTGTCTTGAAAAGCAAACTGAACTAATAATAATAATTAAGGGATTGGGAAGGGTTTCCCCTCCCTTTCAGCCATCTCCCTGCCACAAACTTGAATGCCATAAGGAAGTGTGAGAGGACAGCTTCCTCAAAGGCTAACTTTTGTGGACTTCGATGTATTGTCGAAGGCTTTCACGGCCGGAGAACGATGGTTGTTGTGGGGTTTCCGGGCTGTATTGCCGTGGTCTTGGCATTGTAGTTCCTGACGTTTCGCCAAAGTCTTTTGGTGCTACACCTCTGAAGATGCCAGCCACAGCTGCTGGCGAAACGTCAGGAACTACAATGCCAAGACCACGGCAATACAGCCCGGAAACCCCACAACCACCATTTTGTGGACTTCTTTGCAAGATAAGTGAAGCTGCAATTTACTGACCACGAAGAGCTGCAGTTCACGGGAGTTACTGATGTAGCTGAATCCTAGCAATGTTTCGCAGAAATACCATTGATTTCAATGGATGTAATTCCAAGAAATTTTGTTTAGGATTGCAGCCTTATATTCTTTTATTCCGAAATTATTTTTACCAGTCAATCTGGACGCATGGGTTCACAAAACAGGCTCAGAGTGGATCACATCAAAAGCATAAAACAAAGTAGCATGATAAAGATCCAGAGGCGTTGGCCATGTTAGTCTGTAGTAGCAAAATTGTAAAGAGTCCAGTAGCACCTTTAAGACTAACCAACTTTTCTGTAGCATAAGCTTTTGAGAACCACAGCTCTCTTCATCAGATGCATCTGATGAAGAGAACTGTGGTTCTTGAAAGCTTATGTTACAGTAAAGTTGGTTAGTCTTAAAGGTGTTACTGGACTCTTTACTATAATAGATAAAAACAATTCCAATGAGTAAAATACAGCAGCATTCAAATTGCACTTCTTGATCTCACGCAGAAAAAGGGCTTTCACAGAACCGGCCACCCAAGATCCAAGGACTTTCAGCAGGCAAAGCTTATGATGATCTACATTTGAGCCACAGTCCTTCCACCTGAAGCACATGAAAAAGCTGAACATACCATGTTTTAACTCAATCAAACTTTGCTGTGATCAGTGAAGCTACTTTCTACTGTGTCAGACCATTGGTCTTGTCAAAGGCCAGTATTGTCTACTCTGACCAGCAGTGGTGCTTCAAGGTCTCAGGTAGAGATCTCTTTTTGACTCCCTGGTCCTTTTAACTGGAGATGATGGGGATTGAACCTGGGTCCTTCTGCAGACAAAACAAGTGCAAAAGGAAACAATACGAAGTGAACTACAAGGAACGCAGCAGAGAGTCAAAACAGTAGAAGACGCGATGGAGAATTTAGCAGACATGCAACAAACAGAGATGAGATTGGTGAAGGGGAGAATGTCAGTTGCAGAAACTAAACACATGGAGAAGCAGCTTCGTTTTCGTGGCCTGCCAGAAGTGGAAGGGAAGTCAGCGCAAGAACAGATGACTGAGGTGTTGGCTGAATACCTGGGGAAGGAGGAGGAGGAAGTTGTGGCTATCCTAGATGTGGCATACCGTGTGAATTCGAGAATTGCAACCCAGAGGAAATTACCAAGGGATGTGATTGTGCAGTTTACAACACGAAATATGAAAGAGAGGATTGTGACAAAACAGTTTCAAGATCCATTGGAGATTGATGGCAAGACGATCATTATAATGAAGGAACTGCCCAGATCAGTGTTATTGGACCGGAAAAAATACAAAGTGCTAATTCAGATTTTGAAGGACATGAAAATCAGGTACAGATGGGAGCTACCGGAAGGAGTGTCCTTTGAGTTTGGAGGGGCAAAAAAACGCATCAGATCTGAGCGAGAGATGGAGCGATTTATTAAGGACAATGAAAAAGACTTACCAACAAAACTATGAGTATGGAGTGTAAAGTATTATCTTGGAATGTAAATGGACTAAACTCACCGAATAAGAGGAAAAATATTTTTCATTGGCTACTAAAACAAAAATGTGATATTGTTTGTTTGCAAGAGACCCATATTAGAAAACAGGATGTAAAATATTTAAAATCTGGAAAACTGGGCAAAGAATTTGTAGCGGCCTCTAACAAGAAAAAAAGAGGAGTGGTGTATATAAAAGAGGAGCTACAGCCAAAATTTGTTATGAGAGATGTGGAAGCTAGATTTGTAGCAGTGGAATGCATTTGGAATTTAAAGAGAGTGTTGGTAGTCGGACTTTATGCACCTAACGGTGCAAAAGAAAGCTTCTTTGAGGATTTAAGGAAGCATTTAGACGATCTTGTATATGACCAGATAATTCTTGCTGGAGACTTCAATGGAGTGACAGACTTGGAGCTAGATAAAAAGACTACAACGGCACAAAAGAAAAGAGGACTATTACCAAAGCTTTTTTTTTAGTTGATTCAACAAGAGACTCTCGAAGATGTATGGAGGAGAGAATATCCTAAAAGTAGACAGTTTACTTTCTATTCTGCAAGGCATTCTACATTATCAAGAATTGATATGATCTGGGCCTCAAAAGACTTAGCGTTATGGACTAAGGAGGTAGAAACAATGCCGATGGTAGGCTCAGATCACAACCCAATTATGTGGAAATTTGGAAAAAGGAGAAAAAGGAAAGCATGGAGAATAAATGAGGACTTGTTACAGGAAAGAGAGAATATGGAAATACTGAGAAGAGAGACAAAGTTTTTTATACAATACAACGTGAATAAAGAAGTACCAACCAACAAAGTTTGGGATGCGTACAAGGCGGTTGTAAGGGGCATACTAATGGACTTAAATGGTAGAGCAAGAAAGAAGAAAGAGGAGAAAAGACAAGAGATTGAGGAGAAAATAAAAGCCAAAGAAATACAGCTAAAAAAGAGACCAGGGAAAAAGAAGGTATACCAGGAAATCAAAATACTTCAAGAACAGCTAACAGCAATGAGCAATAAAGAATTGGAGTGGAATCTTAAAAGACTGAATCAAAAAGCGTTTGAGGGTGCTAACAAACCTGGGAAATACCTGGCATGGCAATTGAAGAAGAAAAGGGAAAAGAAAATAATAAATAAAATCTGTGAAGATAACAAAACGTATTTGGAGCAGACTACCATTAGTAGAGCCTTTTATAAATTTTACGCTAAGCTGTATAATAAAAAAGAAGTAAACAAAGAATCAATAGCATCATATCTGGAGAAAACCAAACTTCCAGAAATCTCGGAAGCTTGGAGAAATAAGTTGAACAGTGAAGTAACTGATGAGGAAATAAGCAAGGCAATACAATCCGCAAATCTAGGAAAGGCGCCAGGGCCAGATGGACTTACGGCTAAATTTTATAAGACAATGGCCAATGAACTGGCACCATTCCTAAAAGAGGTGATGAATGGAGTTTTTAGGGATCAAAGGATTCCAGATACTTGGAGTGAAGCGAATATATCATTGATCCCAAAAGAGGGCCAAGACCTGACTAACGTGAAAAATTATAGACCTATATCACTACTCAATAATGACTATAAAATTTTTGCGAAGATATTGGCGGAGAGATTGAAGGGGTGGCTCTCGGAAGTCATAGAGGAGGAACAAGCAGGCTTTTTGCCAGACAGACAAATAAGAGACAATTTAAGGACAGTGATCAATGCTATTGAATATTATGATAAGCGTTGTGACAAAGAGGTTGGTTTCTTCTTTGTAGACGCTGAAAAAGCGTTTGACAATTTAAACTGGGACTTTATGTTTGCCACTATGGAAAAGCTACAATTGGGAGAAAGATTCATCAGAGCAATTAAGGAAATTTACAGAGACCAGACTGCAGCAATTGTAGTGAATGATGAACTGACTAAGAAATTGACGATTAGTAAAGGAATAAGACAAGGTTGCCCGTTATCTCCATTGTTGTTCATTTTAGTATTGGAGATTCTGATGATACAAATACGTCAAGATGAGGAAATTCGTGGAATAAAAATAAAGGACTATTCATATAAGGTCAGAGCATTCGCGGATGACATAATGTTAATTGTAGAGGACCCATTGGAGAACATGCCAAAAGTGATAGATAAGATCAAGGAGTTTGGAGACTTGGCAGGTTTTTATATCAACAAAAAGAAGTCAAAGATATTATGTAAAAATATGACCAAGCAGAAACAACAATTGTTAATGGAAACAACGGATTGTGAAGTAACAAGCAAAGTGAAATATTTGGGAGTTGAACTGACTGCAAAGAATATAGACTTATTCAAAAACAACTATGAAAAACTATGGACTCAGATAGAGAGAGACTTGATCAAATGGAATAGACTGAATTTGTCATGGTTGGGCAGGATTGCAGCAGTTAAGATGAATGTGTTACCAAGAGTAATGTTTTTGCTACAGACAATACTAATCATCAGAGACTCTAAACAATTTGAAAAATGGCAGAG
The DNA here is from genome assembly GCF_028583425.1 of Eublepharis macularius. Taxonomy (NCBI): domain Eukaryota; kingdom Metazoa; phylum Chordata; class Lepidosauria; order Squamata; family Eublepharidae; genus Eublepharis; species Eublepharis macularius. The sequence goes on from NC_072804.1 coordinate 26,549,641, forward strand.
GAAAATATCAGATTTTGTTTGGGCAGGCAAGAAGCCTTGAGTGAAAGTAAAAGTTTTACAAGATGCAAAGGAAAGAGGCGGAATGCAACTGCCCAATCTGAGACTTTACCATGATGCAATCTGCCTAGTTTGGTTGAAAGAGTGGATGACACTAAAGAACAAGAAACTATTAGCCCTAGAGGGATATAAAAAATTTTTTGGATGGCACGCATACCTATGGCATGACAAAGTAAAGGTCAACTCGATGTTCCTGCACCATTTTGTACGGAGAAGTCTATATATAATCTGGAAGAAGTACAGAATTTACTTACAAGAAGGAACCCTCTTGTGGGTGGTTCCATATGAGGTGATAGATCCGAGAGCTGTTGATAATGAACAACAATGTTTAACGTACAAAGAAATAACTAAAACTGAAGCATCTAAACTTAGAATAAAGACGCAAGAGGAACTATCACCTAATTACGACTGGTTCCAGTATAGACAGATCAGAGACTTATACAATTCGGACTCTGTAAAGGGGGGTATACGAATAGAGAACTCGGAACTAGAGCAGACCCTTCTTAAAGAAGACAAGAAAAGAATATCCAAGGTATACCAAGTACTGTTGAAATGGTATACCGAGGACGAGACAGTTAAAACACAGTTGGTGAAATGGGCTATAAATTTTAATAAAGAAATAACAATGGAGGCATGGGAATACTTGTGGAAAACTACAATGAAGACAACGACATGTACTAATATTAAAGAGAACATTTACAAAATGATCTATCGTTGGTACATGACACCAAAGAAGATTGCGCTAGGGAATTTGAACACTTCTAATAAATGCTGGAAATGTAAGAAGCATGAAGGCTCCCTCTATCATATGTGGTGGTCATGTGAGGTAGCTAGGCAGTACTGGGGGGAAATAATAAGAGAAATGAGTGAAATTTTACAGTTTCAAATAAATAAGAACCCAGAACTCCTGCTACTAAACTTGGGAATGGAGGGAATTCCAGCCCATCATAGGACGTTAATATTTTATATGACAGCAGCAGGTAGACTTTTGTATGCGCAAAAATGGAAAGTACGAGAAGTGCCAACTATTGAAGATTGGATCTACAAATTGCTGTACATGGCCGAAATGGACAAGATGACAAGAAAACTGAGAAATCTGGACTCAGGGCAGTTTAACACAGACTGGGAGAAGCTGAAACAATATTTGGAGAAGAAATGGGAGGTGGGAGGAAAACTGTGGCAGTTTGAGAACTACTGAAGCATAACAAAATGTGGAGGGGGGTGACTTTACCGGGGGAGGAAGAGATAAATGTGAATTTATAAGCAGTTAGATTAACAGATTGATATATATAGGTTAATAGATAGAACATTGATAGAAAATAATTAATGATAAGGTTTAAATATAAGGATTGAGTAACCAACAGTATTTTCTTTCTTTGATAAGATCTATATAATGCACCAAACTGAATATACAGAAGAGTCAAATTGATTGACTATGTGATGAGCTATATAGAATTACCATAAAAAGATAGAATGAGTAATATATAGAGAATAAGTCAAATTGTTTGATTTAAATGTAAGATTTTTATGGTTTATGATATATAGGTTTATGATATATAGAAATATTTAAAAATGGAAAATGGGATAAATTGTTTATCCAAGATGGAAACAAAGACTTACAGTTTGGGTATATAACAAGAAAAGTAGTTAAGGATGTACTGCTTAATATAATGGAGAATGTATATCTGTTTTAGATAGAGGAAATTAATAGAAGTAAGGGAAAAGGGACAAAGGGTGGGAAAGCTGTTGGAAGTCAACAAAAGGGGGGGAAAGGGAGGGTGTTAGAAACGAAAAATTTGGGAAAAACTGAATGTAAATGTAAAAATAACGGATTCTAACCCAATAAAAAAAATTTTCAAAAAAAAAAAAAAACAAGTGCAAAAGGAGGTCAAGAGAGTCCCCACTCTCCTAGCTTTCCACAAACGATGCAAAACCGAATTATTCAAAAAGGCTTTTGTATTGTAGGGAGGGGCTCTCAGATGCTTCGCTAATGAGTTAAGGACCATAGACTTCACCACTATGCTGCCTCACGTACTATCTGTTGCTTTAAATATGTGCTCCTGTAAGCTACCTGTGCTTCATGCTGTCCAATGTCAGCCCTAGAATTGCTTATGTTCTGTTTCAGCATTTCTCCAACTCTGAATTGGATTCTTGCTAATGCTATGCCTTTGTAAACTGACCCTATGGCATTGTTTATGGAAATGTCCTTGATATTGATTGTACTAATCTCACACTGGGTAATCCGCCTTGAGTCTCATTGAAAAAGGCGGACTATAAATGACATAAATAAATAGATGCTCTGCCACTGAGCTATGGGCCTTGCCTTGCCACTGAGCTATGGCCTTGCCCTAATGTGGAGTTTAAACGGAAACAAAAATAATTCCAGAGGGATTGCCGAGTTATTGAGCAGCAACAAAATCAAAAGAGAAGTCCATTGGGCATGTTAAAGACAGATCAGATTCCAGCAGAAGCTCTTGTGAGTCGGAATTCACTTCATCAGATGTAAAAGTGTAATGGGAATATGGTTTCACTTGATGAATTTCTTTATTCAGCCATCAACCAGTAGAAAGGGAATATGGTTTAGTGCACATTACACCATAGTAGTACACATGTATTCAAGTGAACTGTGTATGAACTTTAATGTAGTTTTTTTTAACAGGTTGTATAACCACACAGATATTCCTTTCATCTTTGACAACCAATTAAAAGCAGTGAACGGTAGTAGATGAAGGGTTCTTTAGTTGTTAGAATGGACTGAGGATATCTGCTCATTTAATTTTTCCTGTCACCTTCTAATGATTTATACAGCTTATCTTGCAGCTAGACACAGCATCACTTTTGCTAGCTAGAATGTCAAATGCCTGGTTTTAAATTTAGCTGATCATTCAAATTTTCAATCATATTTTTATATTGATGTCACATATGAAATATCTTAGATTTCTCAGTAAATAGAGTATGTCAAGGAGTTGGGGTTTCGTTGAAAGAAATGTCATGAAGATCAAGGAGAGTTAATGGTGCATTTATTTGTTCCATTATCATAGGTTTTATTTTAATAATCCTTTACATTTTGATATCCTTTATGGGAAGAGTGAAAACAAGAACTCCTATAAATTATTTGCACTAATTGACAGTGCAAAAGAGAGGTCTCCGTTTTAGGTCTCCTGTCTATGGCATTTTCAACTATTCAGAATTGGGATATAAATCTTGACACTGGATATTTTTGTAAACTTTAATGAGACATGGATAAGCGATCTGTTGCACAAGAATGTCTTTTGGGCACTTTGCAAAGAAGTGATTTCTTGGCTCCCACAATCATGGACAGCCGTTCTGCTATGTTTCTTTACATAACATTTCTGCCCCACCTCTTGGCCCATACATACCCCATCACACTATCTAGACTATCAATAAAACAGCAAAAATAAAATACCACAATGATAACTTGCCTATCAAAAATTAAAAGCCATTTTGCCGCCATTCTAAGAACCACCAAAGAGGGCACGAGTCAAGACCCATGGGAAGGGAATTCCACAGTCTCAGTGCTACTACCTAAAAGCTTGTGTTCTGCTTCACCAAAGACAGCACAACCGCACTAGATAATCTCAGTGCCCAGGTAGGTGCATACTGGCAAAGGTGTTCCTTATACAGTGTCGACCCTTTACTCATGCAGGAGAATGTGGTAACAAATCCCGACAGTGGTAGAATGGATTGCGCCACTTTAGAGTCTGGGTAGAAGATTCCAGCTTTGAATGTTATTCTACATTTAAAAAAACAAATCCCCTACAAGTAGAAAACCAGCATTGCAAGGTGGTAGGTTATATTCCCTCACTGTGCTGGATTTCTGCTTGCACAAAGCTTCCATATGGAGCAGCAATTCAAAATGCAATCCTCCCCAGCTCCCAGCCTGCACTCTACTGTCTCCCTCCTTTCAAGCACAAGACACATTCCTTGCGGCAGAACCTCTGGGGGTGTGGAGTCTGCAACCTCCAAGAAGCCAGCTGGTACAGGTCCCGGGGTGCGGCAACCCTTCACAGAGCCCCTTGTGACTCAGAGAACCTGAATGCAGCTTATTAGCCATGCAAAGAGGCCCCATCAGGCATTCACACAGGCTTTTTTCGCTGCTATCCTGAGATGGCAAAAATAAGCAAGTGGAGAATCCAATACCTAGTAGTCCACTGTATAGGACTGTGCACTTGGTTCAGCAAGCCATCAGTTCTGTAGGCCCCATGCTAAAGCTTAGAAGCAGGTGTGAGAGCCAGTGTGGCACAGTGGTTAGAGTGCCAGACTAGAATCTGGGAGATGCCTGTCGAAACCCACACTGCCATGGAAGCTTGCTAGCTCGTTACTCTCTCTCAGCATAACCAACCTCACAGCGTTACTGTTGTTGTGAGCATGAATTTGAGGAGGGCAGAACAATGTTATAAATAGAGATGGGTGTGAACCTGAATACGAACCAAAAAACCCCACGAACCAGCCCAGTTCGTGCTTCGCGAACCAGTGGTTCGTGGAAGCTCATTTCCACGAACTGGTCTACTGGTTCGTTTTAAAGGGCAATGCCTCTTTCCATGCCGCTGCAAAGCGGCAGGGAAAGGGGCAGTTTAATGGCCATTTCCCCTCCGCTCAAGTGGCAGGGAGATGGCCATTTAAACTTTTCCTGCCACTTGCAAGAGGCAGGGCCCTTTAAACTATCAGCTGGCAGGCGGCAGTGGGGAATCCGCAGTGGCCATTTGAGGGGTGGGAAGGCCCTTTTTGGCCTTCTCTGCTTCCGTGCGGGCCTGCAGGGTGCCAGAGGAGGCCAAAAAAGGCCTTCCTGCCCCTCAAATGGCTGCCACAGCGGCCATTTGAGGGGTGGGAAGGGCGTTTTTAGCCTCCTCCGCTGCTGCGTGGGCCTGCGGGGCAGTGGAGGCCAAAAACCCCCACGAACCACAAACTGGTTAGTGAATTTGCCCCAGTTCATGGGAGTTCGTGGTTCCTGGTTCGTGAGAACGCCACGAACCCTGAACCCCATGGTTCGGTTTTTTTGTGGTTCATGCCCACGTCTAGTTATAAACTGCTCTGGATCCCCCTTTGGGGGAGAAAAATAGGGTGTATGTGTGTGTGTATTGAATACTTATTAATAAGTTTAAAATCGTAATAAAAAGGGAAGAGAGAAAAGAAAGGAAAAAGAAATAAAGGAGAGAAAAAAAGAACAAAAATTAAAGAAAAATAATACATATATAAGAAATCATTTTCCATTTTTTTTTCTACACCTATCATATCTTTACAAACATTATCCTTGTAGTTTTGATACCTCCAAAATTTACCTTTTCAGTAATGCTCCCCTTCTATTTAGTTTCCCCAAATTTATCTTCTTAGAAATCAAATCAACAAATCATCAGTTCATTTTTTTCCTGTCTCACACAGAAAGTCAATAAGGGGTTTCCAATTTACTATAAAAGTAGACAATGTTTTCTCTCTGGTCAGAGCTGTAAGTTTAGCCGTCTCTGTTATAACTCCATCATTTTCACAATCCAGTAATCTATGGAAGGCAGTACTGGACTTTTCCATTTTTGCACATCTAAAAGCCTAGCTGCCGTTATCATATATAAAATAAGGTACCATGTTTACGTTTATATAAGACTAGCACTGAGGAAATCTGTGTTTCAACTCCCTCATCAGCCTTGAAGTTTCAACAGGTGAACCTTGGCCACGTCACTGTTGGCCAAGCCTACCTAACAGGGTTATTTGGAGGACAAAGTAAGAGGCAGAACCAAAGGATCCACGCAAATGGACAGTTTCAGCAGCAACAGCTGTAACCTCGTGGACATTAAGGCTCAAGAAAAACCAAACTGGTTTCAAGACACTTCAAAGAAAAAAGTAGGCACTAAACAAATATTTCTAGCAGGGCATTCGACGATTTCAGGACTGCAACACAGAATGCCTGGTCCTCAGTTGCTAATCTCGGAAAGTAGGATGCTCAGAGGAGAGCCCCAACAACTGCCTTGTAAGGTTGGTTAGGTCAAGACGAACGGCCCAACCACCCACTGAGCTCCATGGCAGTGCGGGGACTGGAACTTTGCTCTCCCTTACCAGTACACCACCCAGTCTATTTATTGGCAGGATTAATGTGCCATGCAAGGTCACCGTGATCTTGGGGCAGCACACAGCAAATATAAAGAAAGCCACAATGTATAGTCCAGTTCAGAAACCACCGCAGCTGCCAAGAGATAGAAGCCGAAAAGGGAGAGCTTGCCCAAGTCATGCCCTGGAAGAACCATCAGTTCTGGGAACTCGCAGTTGCTTATCCATTACGGGCAGCCGCAGAAGGGGGAGGTGTGTTGGCTTATGGAACAAGGGCACAGCAAGCTATATAAAGGAAGGCCAACAGGAAAAATACGGGAAAAAGAAACAGCAGCCCCAAGCCAGCCAGCTGGCCTATCACTTCCTGCCCACTTCCTGCCTAGCGGCAAGCCCGGTCCTGAGGTGCCTGGCACTCTCCTCAAGTGCTTCCTGTTTGGTGCGGGTGCACAGGCAAGCCATAGCAGTGCCAGGAAAGGGGGCAAGCAAGCACGGGAAGAAAGCAAGAACTGTAAAGTTTCCAGAAATTTTGAAGGCATTGGAGGAGAGGAACCAAAAAATGATGGGAAAACTTGGAATGTACCCAGAGTTAGCCATGTTAGTCTGTAGTTGCAAAATAGTAGAGAGTCCAGCAGCACCTTTAAGACTAATCAACTTTATTGTAGCATAAGCTTTTGAGAACCACAGCTCTCTTCATCAGATGCATCTGACGTAGAGAGCTGTGGTTCTCGAAAGCTTATGCTACAATAAAGTTGGTTAGTCTTAAAGGTGCTGCTGGAGTCTTTACTATTTTGAAATATATGCACTGTTTGCTTTCTTATCAACCTTAAATTTATTTTACTGCTTTAACAACCTAACAATGTCTTTTATAACTTGGTTAGTACAATGTTTTGTGCTACAGCATATTTATGAAATTTAAAAACGACAACGTGGCTTAGTTTTCTATAAGTAAAATTACAAATACATCTAATAGTAAAAGGAAAATGCATACAGCAAACTATATTATGTTGTTCCTCCATGCCCAGTTTTTTAAAATGTTACTGTTATATTTACATGTGGCATATAATTAAGCATAGATTCTATTAACAGCAGTTCTAATACTGAAATGGAGGCTGCAATCCTATGTATGTTTGGATGCGAGTAAGCCACGCTGTGCACAGCTCTGTCCCGAGCAATATTCTTAGGGTCTTGTCTCCTTCCCACAGCTTCTTTTGCAGCTAAGTTATATTTAAGAGGATCTGAATGTCACATGGGCCCAATGCCTACATTCAAAATCCCCAAAGATATACTGAAATATTCATAGATCGGTTTCACAGGAAATCACTCCAACTGCATGCCCTTCTAAATTCAGATGTTTTTGCAGAACATGAAAAACTTCCTGACGCTCAACACCATCCTTTCTGCTTCCTCCTCACCAACCATGCTCTCAAAAACCCAGCAAGTCTTCTTTAAACACATAGACCCATTAATACACCCTACCTCCACCCCAAGAATCCATCCGAAGAGTTCAAATGATGCTAAAATAAATAAATAACTCTTTCTGCCTACTGACATAAAGCAATCTCATTTTAAACAAACATGGCAGTTGTGTGCAGTAACATCATTGCAGGACTTAAATGTGTGAGGACGGCGAGTAAGAATGACCAATGTATATTGTACTACAGTTGTGGTGGTGAAACTAGCCCCAATGATTGGCTGAGCTAGTTTGATAGCATGGAATGGTCACAAACATTCCAACCAGTTAGGGGGGAAAGGTAGCTGAATAGCCACAACCAAGCTTCTGAGGGACAAGGAAGTTTTCTGTTTGGCTGGGATTAAAACCTCACACAGGCCTTACAGAGAAAAGTGACATGGTGGGACCAGCCAAGAATCAGGAAGAAATTTCAAGAAACAAGATGAAGGGAGAGGGATCCTAGGGGAAGAAAGAGCACACAACAGGCGCATTGAGAAACAGGAATCGTAAGAGAAAGGTTAGGCAGAGGAAGTTTGAGTTGCCAAGCAGGCAAAGTATTCAGCACTGTGAAGGCTGAAGAGGACCAAATTTCTAAAGCTCTTTCCCAAGCAAAGCACTGTATAGATACATCAAAACAGTCAAGGCAGAGATGTGAATGGATAAAAATGGCCCTAGCAGAAATTCCAAAAGAAGTTGGTATAAGCAGAAGTGGAATATGAACAGGAGGAGTACCCTTCAAGGCAGGAGGAGGAGGCCAGGACACACAGAAGAGAGGCAGCAGTCACCTAGGTGTGTCCCCACATCACTTCTTGATGGCAGTTAGAGAGGCAACCAACTGAAAAATGCTTGCCTAGCACCGAGAGAGAGAGCTGTTAGCAATGGCAACCACATGCAAAGAAGGGGGAGGGTTGCAGCTGTACAGAAAAGGAAATTTCACCAAGCACATCAGTCCTCACTAAGCCCTGCACAGAGAGCCACACCACACATGCCAAAATCCCACTCCCTCTTTGCAAAAGTACAGGGACCCTGATCCCATTTTTCACAGGGTCAGTCTTCGGGCTGAAGGTGCTCTCCGCGACTGATAACAGCTGGGTTTTCCAGTTTCACACCAAAGAGAGTCAATACAGCAGAATTTGATTCCTTGCAATGTTGCTTTTTAAAATTCATTTTAGTTTTCTTAAAGGCTGGAGAGAACAGTGCCATTTTAGGGTGCTTGTCTAGGATCTGGGAGACCCAGGTCCATATCCTCTCCTCTATTATTGTCACAACTACCCTGTGAGGTAGGCTAGGCTGAGAAAGAGAACAGGTAACCCACAGTCACCCAGCAAGCTTTCCATGGCAGAGCAGGGAATGAAACCTGGGTGTCCAAGTCTAACACTCTAACTACTGTACTGTGCCGGTGGTGCTGAGCAATCTCCACGGCAAAATGCTCTCTTCTATGCCACAGTCTGTCTTGGCACCCAAATGGTTAACCCAGCCACACGGGAAGCACCTGCTAAGCCAAGCCCCGCCACACCACACCACAGCACCTGGCTTCTCCGAAGACCCGCTCATTGCAAGCAAGGAAGGCTTCTTTGGAGACCCATACACTCTACTCCCTACTCCCCCCCCCTCTCTGAACAACACACCTGTCAGCCACAGATGCAGCTAGGAAAGGTGGTGTCGAGAGTGCGCTTGCAATTCCCGATTCAAGGTGCCCACCCTTTCCCCATGACATCAGACAAGTAAACCGGGTTACACTGGCAGCTCTTAGCCTTTCATTCACCCACCACGTATGCAATGAAGGCCCTCCAAGCCACAAGGAAAAAGATCAGGATATCAAAACAGCAGTCCAGATAAGTATTTATACAGAAATATGTATGATACATGCAGACGATATGCACATCTCAGGCATGCATTTAAACAGATCAAAGGGCCCAAAAGTCAACTCCTTAGTGAGGTCCGATTCCTGTTTGCTGAGCACCGCTTTTTCTGAGCACCTAGGTGGAGAAAGTGAGGGTCTGGGATTTTATCCTAAGGTTGGTGCAAGTAGTATAAAGCAGCTCTCCCCGTCCAGCGGTCAGAAAGCATTACAAGTTGGTGGGGGAGGGCTGCTTCAAATCCTGACCACCCCCATATATGGTTCCCCCATTTGGGATCACTAGGTTGCAAAGGTACATACATGCACACAATCTGGAAAGGGTAGTTCTCTCACCTTTCCTGCCACCTGGATTCAGCCAGATGAAGGGAGGAACAAAGATCTCCTTCCCTATCTATGAATGCTGCAGAGAGCTGAACCTGGCATGGCTTCTGCCAGCCCAGGTTCGACTCTCCACTCTGCCCTGGAAGCTTGCTGAGCATCCTGGCACTCGCAGCATAACCCACCTCACAGGGTTACTGTTGTTCAGATAAAACAGAGGACAGGAGAACGACATCATAATCTGCTGTTGGCCCTCACTGAGCAGAAAAGTGGGCCATAAAGTAGGAAGATGTCTTATATCAAATCAGTCCCTCTTGTTCGATATTATCTGTGGCACACCTGGATTCTCTGCTACCCGAGATCTTTTCACAGGAGATGGAAGGTATTGAAGCTGGCACTTTCTGTACGCAAAGCAGGTGCCCTTAACGTGGCTCTTGAATAAAGGAAGCGTCTTTATCCCACTGGGCCATCTAGTTCAATTTTGTCTCTCATGACTGACAGCAGCACTCCCGAGGCACAGATGTTTTCTAGTCCAGAAATCCTTTTTGCTGGAGGTGCTGGGGATTGAACAGAAGAACTTCTGCACACCAAACAAGCGCCCTGCCGCTGCCCTTAATATTAGTTATGGGCAACTGATGCTGCTCTCAGTTCAGCGCCCCCCCCCCAGCTCCTTATTGTTCTCTATCCCACCTGAAAACCAGGGCTGACAGGACGAAAGGGGTCCAAGGAAGTCCACGCGGCTTGCTAACCAGCTGTTAGTAGCGGCTGCTACTCTTGTTGTCCTCCCTCCAAGCTCACTGGCACATGGCTTGGGAGACAGGTGGGGCCTTCTTTGGCTAGAAGTTTAAAGATGGTAAAACAGCAGAAATCTGTCCAACTGCTGGGGAAAGACTCTCTCACATCCCCCTCCAAACTCAGTGCAAACACAGTGCAATCTCCAGTGCACAGTGCAAACTCGGTGCAATCCACAGAAAGGACTCTTTATGAACATCAGAGGAGCCCTGCCGGATCACACCTGTGAGTGTCCATCTAGTCCAGCAACCCGTCACACACAGCAGCCAACCAGTTGCCCTGAAGGACCAACAACAGGGCACAGAGGCCGAGGCCTTCCCCTGAGAACCTCAGGTTGAGGCTGCCGCTTGGCACCGGTTTTCAGAAGCTGACTGCCCCTGGATGTGGAAGCTCCCCCTAGACAACGCAACCAGCGGATCTATGAGCTGCTTGGCACAGAGGGCGACTGGCTCCTTAACTTACAGGGAAAGTTCCCAAGGGGTTGCCGTCCTGGAGGGCCACTGGCAGGCAGCCCCAGTAGTTCTGCCGGGGCCACAGGGCTCCGACCCTTCTGCAGTGACAACGATCAGGGCATCGTATCAACAGCTGCCTCATCTCACACTATCCGGGGTCTGTAAGAGGAGGCAACTGATAAGTGACACCCATGAACGGCAGCCGTGCTGTTGGCCACATGGCTCACTTCGGAGCGGTCTGAGCATCCCAGACTGCCCCCAGCTGGGCATCCATTCAATGACTGGTGTTGAAAGTCCTGCTACCTACAGAGGCTCTTGTTCCCAGCAAAGGTCTTTCTAGACAGTTGGGGGTAGATCCCCACAAGGGGCATTGGAGAAGACATACACTTAGCCACGTGCAAACTAACCTAATTCCAGTGCCCAGAAGGCCCGCATCCAGGTAGCGAGGGGATGCCAACGAGCTGCGAAATCCCAAGGGCGCGGACTGCACCCCTCTTGAGCAGCCTCAAGAAAAAAGGAAGGCAGCCGGGAGGAAAGAGAAGCGCCATTTCCCTGTTGCTCAAGTCAGCACAAGAGAGCACTGCAAATATATATATATATATTCAATCCCACGCCATGTGCATGAGATGAGGGTTGCTGGCACTCCCCCTCCACAAAGAGAGAAGGGGGTGCCTTTGAGTCCCCAGGGGTGCCCGGAGAGTGGGAAAGGACAAAAGGAAGTCCAGGAGCAGCTGTTTCGTCTGGCCTGCTGCAGAGCGATCCTGTCATTCCCGCACCACCAGCCGGATTAGCCACTCGACAGCTGGCCAGACAAGCTGCTATATTGATAATGGAAGAGAAAGAGGTCCCCCTCCCTCCCCTTTCAGCTTGACAGGCCCCCAGCCAAAAGGGACGGCCATGTGTGCAGAGGGGGGAGGACGAGGCAAGCAGGAGGCGGCGTAGACAAGGAAGTTACCAAGGGGTGGAAAGCAAGCAGGCCTCACTGCCCCATCCCACTCAGGCAAGAAAGGGAAACTTTGAAAAGTCTCGTTGGGTGGAAGAGTGATTCTGCTTCTTGAACCTCGTTCCCTCCCAGCCCACATTTTCAACAGAAACATTTTTCCTCACACCGTCCTAACCACACCAACATTCCTTGGCAACTTTCCTCCCAAGGGGAGGGGGAAAGGATAGGGCAAAGCAGGTAGAAAGAAAGAACCTCACAGCGGCGAAAAGACCCCTTCCCCTACAGGTTCCCAGAAGGGGATGAGATTCCTTCTCCCGATTCACAGCCAAGAAAAATGGCCCACCCCAGCCCTGAGGGGGCACAGATAAAATGCCGATGCTGGGATCTATACTGCTGGAGGGCTGTGCCCTGCTCCAACCTTGCCCAGGCAGCCGAGTCCTGCCCAGAACGCACCCTACCATCCTTCCTTGACACACACGCCCTGTGCTGGGCGTGGGAACCCTTTGCTCAGTTATCACAAAGCACCACTGCTTCAAGCACACACACCCCTTGCATGCCTAGGAAACAAGAGCTCCACAGTGAAAGAACCACCTTACAACTGCTCTTGAAAAAAACCCTCTTAATCCACCCAAATCCTCAAGCATTCAGCATGTAACACAGACATAAAATACGCACGGTTATTGCAGCAACACAGAAAAATCTCTAATGCCCTTGCAGCTTGGGAGAAGCGAACGGACGGTTTCCTTGACCATTGAGAGCCAGTGTGGCAAAGCAGACAGTGTTGGACGAGGATCCTGGGAGACCCAGGTTCAAATCCCCACTTGCATCATGCTCTCTGGGCGACCTTGGCCAGTCATTGTCTCAGCTGAGCCTACCTCACCAGATTATGGATGAGAAAACGCAGGAAGGGAATAACAACGTTCTAAACTGCTTTGAGCTCCAACTGGGGGAGAAAAGCAGAATATAAGTAAAATTCAGACCTGGACAATTCCAGGCACCAGGTCGCCATTGCAACCTGAAGTGTACTAGTGGCGCTTAAACCTTCGGCACCCTCAGCCTGTGAACTCTTTTACAGGGTTTAAAAGCAGGAATTGAGTCCAGTGGCCCTTTAGAGACCAAAAAGATTTTCAGGGTATGAGATCTGGAGAGTCAAAGCTCCCTTCCTCAAATACAGAAGTGGATTTCTCCACTCCTCCCTGTTACCTGAAGAAGGGAGCTTTGACTCTTGAATGCTCCTACCAGGAACATCTTGTTGGTCTCCAAGGAGCCACTGGACTCAAATCCTGCTGTTCTACTGCAGACTAACATGGTTACCTACCTGAAACTATCTTCGGGGTTTAAAAGGAAGAGGAAGTAAATGCAGAATCAGCCCTTAAACAGAATGCCCTGCAAAACTTAAGGCATAGAGCTAATTTGCACCTGGACACCATCTCAATGGCTGCTGGCTCTCCTTTGCTGAGAACTTCTGGTCTCTCCTGGGACAGCTGGGAGAAAACGGAAGGCAGGCAAGGGGCTGTGCTAGGCGGGGGAGGGAAAGGGAAGAGACTTTCCACCGAGTGAGAGAGGGGGGACAGGGAAACCAGCCTGGAAAGAAGACAGCAAGTCTTACTCTTCAAGCCAATTTTCAGTGGTATTGGAATCATTTAGATCAAAAATAGTAGTTTTACATATTGTGAGCAGTTTTATATTCAGGCTTAGTATACTAATAACATACACAGGATTATTATCCAGATTTGGATAATAACCTTGAGCCAGACAAATGGGTATCTTGCAGCATCTTGAAAATTACCTTTTAAAAAAATTAGCATTAGTTTTCATTGACCCACCTTAGCCTTTAGGGTGCCAGAAAACTCCCATTTGCTTTTCCCATCCATGATCTTCCACTGGTTCTCCTTTTGCATTTTTACTGGAATTCCAACAGAGCAAATTGTCTTTCTTGGAGTGGAAATGGACTGTTTCATTTTGAATCACCAAGACTGGAAGGGGGGGGGGGTGCACCATGGTGGAGACTTGGGTTTAAATCCCCACTTAGTCATGAGGTTCACTGGGTGACCTTCAGCCAGTCACTCTCATTCATATTAATCTACCTTACAGGGTTGTTGTAAGGATAAAATGGAATACAGGAGAACTAGGAACTCCTTGAAGAAAAGAGACATTGTTTTCAATGATTTGCCAATTCATTTTCCCATGGAGTATTTCACACATTTCCTTTGAATGAATGTCAATTAGTTGCTGTAACAATTAAAAACATACCAATTTTTAACTGAACAGAGGCTTCTACACAACCTAGGAACATAATGCAAAACCAGTTTGAAGAGCCAGTTTGGTGTAGTGGTTAAGAGCGCGGGACTCTAATCTAGAGAGCTGGGATTGATTCCCCACTCCTCCACTTGAAGCCAGCTGGGTGACCTGGGGCTAGTCACAGTTCTCTGGAGCTCTCTCAGCCTCACAGAGTGTTTTGTTGTGGGGATAATAATTACATACTTTGTAAACCACTCTGAGTGGGCATTAAGTTGTCCTGAAGGGCGGTATATAAATCAAATATTATTATGTTATTATAACATGGCTTTTGCACTACAGACCTGCCCCCTCAGAGATAAGGCGGGCAATTGTAAAGTGCAAGTTTGCAAGTCAGAGAGCCAAGAACTCCGGAGCAAAGCTGGCACTTAAGAACAACATTTTCCCCCCATGTGAAGGAACATAGGGGCACTACCTGTCCAGGGGGCTTAACCTCCCATGGATTTTTAAGGGAAAGGTAAACAAAGGCATGGTCTGAACACGTGGCGGAACGAGGCAGCAGAACTGTGAACTGGCAGAATGGACTGGGATGCTTCAGCCCACAGGTGGGGAGAGTCATATTTTTCACGCTTGTCCTCCATAAAAACTCCATGCATGTAAAAAAAAATAAATAGTGCATTGGGGTGAATGGTTCAAGCACGGTGCATCCCATGCTGTTCTAGTTTCCACTTACAGAGAATTATTAAAACAGAAAAGAGTCCAGTAGCACCTTTAAGACTAACCAACTTTACTGTAGCATAAGCTTTCGAGAATCACAGTTCTCTTCGTCAGATGCATCTGACGAAGAGAACTGTGGTTGGTTGTTGTGGGTTTTCCGGGCTGTATTGCCGTGGTCTTGGCATTGTAATTCCTGACGTTTCGCCAGCAGCTGTGGCTGGCATCTTCAGAGGTGTAGCACCAAAAGACAGAGATCTCTCAGTGAAAGCCTTCGACAATACATCGAACACCTCTACGGGGAGGAAACATTCCACTGAGAGATCTCTGTCTTTTGGTGCTACACCTCTGAAGATGCCAGCCACAGCTGCTGGCGAAACGTCAGGAACTACAATGCCAAGACCACGGCAATACAGCCTGGAAAACCCACAACAACCATCGTTCTCCGGCCGTGAAAGCCTTCGGCAATACATCGAACACCTCTACGGGGAGGAAACATTCCACTGAGAGATCTCTGTCTTCTGGTGCTACACCTCTGAAGATGCCAGCCACAGCTGCTGGCGAAACGTCAGGAACTACAATGCCAAGACCACGGCAATACAGCCCGGAAAACCCACAACAACCATCGTTCTCCGGCCGTGAAAGCCTTCGACAGAACTGTGGTTCTCAAAAGCTTATGCTACAGTAAAGTTGGTTAGTCTTAAAGATGCTACTGGACACTTTTCTATTTTTCTACTATAGACTAACACAGCTAACTTCTCTGGATCTAGAGAATTATTAGTGTTGGGAACCTCTGAAAAACATCAGTCTGAAGTGATACAGTCCTTTCCACCACTACCACGTCTAGACCAGGTCTAGACACAGGTCTCCCACAGGCAGGATAATGAAGCGGGAAAAACATATCACCTATGAACCCTTCGACCACAGGTAAAACTAGGTCCGGGGCTTGATTTAAATGGGAGCAAGAAAGCTCTCCAGGGGCTCCGAGTCTCATTTAGAGACTTGTGCCAAGCGGTGATGCAGGTGCCATGGGCGCACCATAACCACAGCCCTTGTGGGTATCATGCTTCCGTGTTAAAAAAAGCATGCTTTGCAGAGGTTGCTCCAAAGTTTAGAAAAGCCCATGCAAAACTGCACAGGGAAACTCTTTGCCGTGCGTAGCAACACATTTCGATGGAGCCTAACTCTTTCTTTGAAAGCATACAGCGATGTGCCGTGCTGAGTCAAGGTCTCTAACTGCTGCACGCCACAGGAAAGCTGCTGGTTTCATCCAGGGATTTGGGGAGTTTGTTCTAGTCAGTCTGGAATATCCTGTTTCATGGGTTTGACACCAAAGGCAGGAACCATTACAAAATAAGCATACTGCCAAGACGGAGATAACGTGGAACGGTTCTAAATCCCTTTCTCGCCTTTTCACCTGGCACCTAAACACTAACCGTCATGCTGTGTTTCAGCATTTCTTCAACTCTGTATTGAATTTCTGCTGGTTTTAAATCTTTGCTAATTTGCATGTAAATGCCGTACTACACGTGTAATGAAATGCCTGTGAAATTGACTGTACTGACCCAGACTCTGTAATCCGCCTTGAGTCTCGGTGAGAAAGGTGGACTATCAATAAAGCAAATTAATAAACAGTCTTGTCTGGGGATAATATGTGAGATATGGTCCCATCTCCTGTCACCACCCGCCTCCCCTCTGAAAGCAATTGTTTTATTTACTTTCATCATTTAGACCCCCCCTTTCTCCTCAGTGAGCAGCAAAAGTGGTTTACATTGTTGGTTGTTGTGGATTTCTTGGCATTGTAGTTCCTGACGTTTCGCCAGCAGCTGTGACTGGCATCTTCAGAGGTGTAGCACCGAAAGATAGAGAGACATTCAGCAGGACACTGAGACGGTGACACGGAGAGCCTTCGACAATACATCGAACACCTCTACGGGGAGGAAACATTCCACTGAGAGATCTCTGTCTTTTGGTGCTACACCTCTGAAGATGCCAGCCACAGCTGCTGGCGAAACGTCAGGAACTACAATGCCAAGACCACGGCGATACAGCCCGGAAAACCCACAACAACCATAGTTCTCCGGCCGTGAAAGCCTTCGACAATTTATCGGTTTACACTGTTTTTCTCTCCTCCATTTTATCCTCACAACCAGCGAGTGAGAGAAGTTCGGCTGCGAGTGCGTTTGTGTCTGACGAGGTATAAGGAGTGGGGGCTTCATTTTGGTTCTGTTGGGCTGTCTGGTGCATAGACTGTAATTGGGAGTGTGCCTGTGGACATGGCGGCCATGAGCCATACGATTCTGCAGTGGGAGTCACTTTTTCCCCACAATAGAAATAAATAGGGTGGCTGGGGGTACCTTCTTTGGGGAGGCCATAAAATGGCCCCAGGGTCCAATCTCCTTGAAACTTAGGGGGTCTTTGGAGGACAGTTAGGAGTAGGTCCCCTGCAAATATGGTGGATTTTGCTTGCAAAATGCCACCCCAGGCCCCTAGACAGCCCCCCTAGTTTTCCCCATAGGGAATAATGGAGATTGGAGGTGGTTGGGGGCACCTTCAAGGGGACATAAAATGGCCCCTCCCAGGGTCCAATCTTCATGAAACTTGGGGGTCTTTAGAGGACAGTCAGAGGGATGTCCACTGAAAATTTTGTAGATTTTTTTTTTGCAAAATGCCACTTCCATCCCCCTAAATAGCCCACTGAATAGCCCCCATAACTTTCCCCATCCTACTATATAATTCCCTTAGCGTCTTTCCGACGATGCACATTGATCCTGGTGCACCTGCGCGGGGGATTGCCCGGCGAGTCTGCCCAGCCCTCTGCAGCTGGGCTATGTAGCCCAGCTGGTGGGGGAGGGCGGCGCAGGAAAAGCGATGGGCCTGCAAGCCCTGGTGGAGCCCAGGCAACAGGGCGAAGCGCCCTGTGCCCTCTCAGCCCCACCGGAGCCACGCCACACCGCTCTTGGCAGGGCCGGGGCGATAGGGTGGAGGTGAAGTGCCTGGCGCCCTCTCAGCCCCACCGGAGCTGTGCCACGCCGCTCTCGGCAGGGCCGGGCGATGGGGCGGAGGCGAAGTGCCTGGCGCCCTCTCAGCCCCACCGGAGCCGCGCCGCTCTCAGTGGAGCCATGATGCATTGTGCACCAGCTCCAGGGGGGGTTCACAGGGCTACAGGCGCGTCGCTCCCCTGCCTCTCAGCCCTCCCCAGACCTCCCCCTTGCCCCTCTACCTGTCAATCCTCCCTAGACCCCTCCGGCCTCTCAGCCCTCCCCAGACCCCTCCGGCCTCTCAGCCCTCCCCTTGCCCCTCTGCCTGCCAATCCTCCCCAGACCCCTCCTGCCTCTCAGCCCTCCCCAGACCTCCCCCTTGCCCCTCTGCCTGCCAATCCTCCCCAGACCCCTCCTGCCTCTCAGCCCTCCCCAGACCCCCCTCGCCCCTCCACATGCCAATCCTCCCCAGACCCTTCCTGCCTCTCCACCCTCCCCAGACCCCCCTCGCCCCTCCACATGCCAATCCTCCCCAGACCCCTCCTGCCTCTCCACCCTCCCTTGCCCCCTACCTGTCAATCCTCCCCAGACTCCTCCTGCCTCTCAGCTCTCCCCACCCCCCTTGCCCCTCCACCTGCCAACCCTCCCCAGACCCCCCTATGCCAGCCCTCCCCAGACCCAGCTTTCTAGAGCCCATTGTATTTATTTGCACATCGGGCTTTGTTTCTAGTAGGGAATAATGGAGAATCGAGGTGGCTGGATGTATATTCTTTGGGGGGCATAAAATGGCCCCCTGAAGTCCAATCTTCATGAAACTTGGGGAGTCTTTAGAAGACAGTTAGGAGTAGGTCCCCAGGAAATTTGGTACAATTCGGACAAAAATGGCCTCCCCGGGCCCCTGGAAAGCTCCAAATCGCATTTCCCATTGGAAACAATGGCCAAATTTTACCGAATTTGCTCTGTATTGCCATGTCGAAGTAGAGAATGAATTCAGTATTCGGGGAATACTGGATTTTCCCCCAGTTTGGTATACTGAACTCGAATCAGCCGATTGTTTTTTCAGTGCATACCTCTAGCCTACAGCAATAAAATGCTCAAGGAATTGTGCACTCAATTTTTTTGTCTATGAAAATAGCTCTTAACAACATAAGCAATTAAGATTTTCAGTGGCAGGAAATTTTAACAAGTTGTTTACATCCACACTGATCCAAAAGTAAAAGCCAAAAACCACCATCCATGTAATACCTGTATTAGGACCAACCAAATGTCATATACCAGTGCACCAAGTTTCCAAGTTCCCAGAACCGTTCATCAGGCTTGATTAAAAATCCTGGGGAACTTGAAATGACTGTCACATGTCATTGGGTGGGTCCTAATAAAGGTATTACATGGATTGTGCTCTTTGGATTTGGGGGGATTTTAAACCGGACACAGGGTAAATTCCAGGACCTAGTTAAAAGACATCTATATATTTGCTTAGCTGTAATCGTTTGTGCTGCTTCAGGTTTTCAGAAAACTTAGATGGGTGGATGGAGGGGGAATAGGACAAATGATATGTATGACTGAGGTGTGCGAGGCAAGGCAGAGGAAGAGGAAGGAAGAGCTAAGGAAGTTGCTGAAGAGCAGAAAGCAGACTTGGCATTCTGCCCCCAACTCTGAGCTGTTTATTTCCCCAACCCATTCTCTGTAACCATGAGGACTAGCAACTCTCTTTTCAGAGGTGGCAATGAAGACTTTGAATAGGCCAGTGGCTCCATACCAGATCCCAGACCTGTGCTTGCACACCTATCATAAAAAGACAATAACAACAACATTCGATCTATACACCGCCCTTCAGGACAACTTAACGCCCACTCAGAGCAGTTTACAAAGTATGTTATTATTATCCTCACAATAATCACACTGTGAGGTGGGTGGGGCTGAGAGAACTCTGAGAAGCTGTGACGGACCGAAGGTCACCCAGCTGGCTTCAAGTGGAGGAGTGGGGAATCAAACTCGGTTCTCCAGATTAGAGTCCTGCTGCTCTTAACCACTACACCAAACTGCATTGTGGAACAATGGTGTGAGTGTTGGGCTAGGGCCCAAGTTCAAATCTCTGAAAAGAAGATGCTGGGTGACCTTGGACCGCTTATTTGTTCTTAACCTAACCTATCTCTCAGAGCTGTTGTAAGGATAAACTAGAAGAGGGGGAAACCACGTGTACCGTTGGAGAAAACGTGGAATAAAACTGAAATAAAACTCTCTCAACGGAACAGAAGAAACAGAAAGCCACCTTTAAGAGAGAGGTCGCTGGGAACTCTTGCACCCTCTAAACCACACCCAATCTGCCACCAGCTTTTGTGCAATTGGAAGCAAACAACTTGTACATCAAGCATTGACCCAAGAGTTCCCTGGAAGAAGTCTGCCCTGCCAGTTTTCTGAATCATCAGCTCTCAAGGTTAACTTGCAATGTGCCAAGAGAACCACACACTGCAGCCCTGAAAATTCCAAACAGCACCAGTAGAATCAAGAAATTGTCACTGCCTGATCCTAACCAAGGGTCATAAAAATACCCAAGGAACATGCAGAAACATGGCAGGCAGCCTGCTTTGTGGGAAGACACACGGAGCTCACAAGAGGCTCTAATTATTTAATGGACTGACTTCGCATTGCACAGAGTTTGAGAATTAGCTGCAGAAGTCTGACTATAGCAAAGTTTGATCTCTGCTACTGCACATTCAGGAGGAACTGCCCCATGATACCCTAGATGGGCCAGCGCTCCGAAATTCCAGACTGGTTACATTATGGAAATGAAAGTGGAGCTGCACAAAGCGGGCTGATCTCCCATCATTTCAGCTATCCCAAGTCACGCAGATGGGAGACTCTTTGCAAGAACCAACCTGCTGCAAGGAAACATGGTACCAGCCCAGCAGCAGGGCAGTGACCAGGGCATAATGCCTGAACAATGCTTCAGCTAACCAGTCCCAATGCTTGACGTTTTGGTTAGGGGCCAAACTTCGTGGCAGCAGTTTGATTAAGAACTAGGAGAATGAAGTTCAAACCCTCATTCAGCCATTAAGTTCACTGGGTAACCTTGAGACAATCACCTTCTTTTAGCCTTGCCTACCTCGCACGGTTGTTTTAGGGCAAAATGGAAGCTACTTGCTCCAAAATGAGCTACTTGCACAAAAGGCAGGACAAGAATGTGAGGCAGTGTTGTGCAATGGTTAGTGCTAATTTAGGACTTGGAAGACCCAGGTTAGATTCCGCACTCCTCTACAAAAGCGGAGGAGTGCGGAAGGTCAAGTTACTTGACCTTGGGCAAGTAACTCTCCCAGCTTTACCTATTTCACAGAGTGGTTCTAATGAGGACAAAACATAGAAGGAAAGAACCAGGTTTAAAACATTCTGGGTCGCCGGTGGGAAAAACCGCCGGGTACAGATATCTAAATAAAGCGATCAATTCTACAGGAATAGTTTTACAAACAATTATATCCTATTCTCCCATTCATGCCAGACGCTACAACAAATTATCCAGAGTTAATCAAAGGGGCTGTTACTGCAAGTCACGTGAACACTTCAAGGACATCACCAAAAATTCATTATTGCACTTTTCTTCTATTTTTTAAAGAAGCAGCTCTTCTCAGAACCAAACCTGCCAGTATGCCCTAAATCTCTGCCGTGTGCCAGATCCAACATTAAATTGAAAGCGTTAAAATCTTTAATGTACCTAACTTTACATTTCGGCAGCATGACAGTTCGCATTTTGAGAGCCAAAACATCACGTATCTTCAGAGTCCACAAAAAATAGTTTGAGAATTCTGCTGTCATTTCTTTTTGACCAAAGTCTCTCAAGAGTTTAAAAAATAGAAGAGCTCCCAGCTCTTTGTGTCTCTCTCCATTTTCTTACTCCCGCCAATAAAAGTTGCCACAGAAAAAAACTGCAAGCTTCGAAAGAATACTAAAGTATGGAAGAGCAAAGCCTACAGATCCTGCGAATGCCACCACGTTATCTGTCTAAATGCCGAGGACGTTAACAAATTCTATGGCCACACCGGTCCAATATGGAAGTTTAGACGCCTTCTACGGTTGTCCCAAGCTCAGAAAGATATTTCAGTTGTCCTTCTCCTGCCTCTCCTCAATTCAGTAAGAAAAAGCTATCACTCTGTCACCCACTTTTGCACCAATGACCTAAAAGCAGCGAAATGGAAACAAATGGGAAATCTGCCGAATAGGCTGGCTAAAAAGGGTCTTCCCAATCATGCACAAAACAAAATTATGGGTTGGAAATGATTAATTAAAACAGTTGATATTAAAATTTGGCTATAAGAAACTAAGGAGAGGGAAGGATAGCTACAATACAAGTAAGTTGTGTTGTTCTAGATTTTGATTGTATCTTCCTATTAGTTCAAACTAATTTCAAATGCAGTGCTTGTATAAGTTTTTGCACACTTTCTATTGTTATATCTTTTCTTTTTAAATAATTGTTTTTTAAAAAATATAGGAAACAACGGGGGGGACCTGCAAGGATTCGAGGGGGAGGGGAAATGCCATTTCTCCCCTCCTCGCTTGCAATTTGAGAACTAGTGTGGTACAGGGGTCAATGTATCAGTCAAAGGATTTGGAAGAGCCAGGTTTAAATCTGCTACTCCACCATAGAAGCTGGCTGGGTCTCCTTGGGCCAGTCACACACTCTCAGCCTAACCTACCTCACAGGGCTGTTGCAATGAAGATAAAATGGAGAAGAATGATGTAAGCCACTTGGGTCCTCACATTGCTATTAACTTTGGAGAGGGTTAACCCCCCAATTATTTTTTTAAAAATCATTTTTCTGTAAATCTGGGGGTTCCCTTGGGTTGGCAGATCCTTAAAGAGTGGCCATGGGCAACCTCCTTGTGTCTCTTTGGTGAGAGGCAGTGTAGTATAGTGATTAGGGTCAGGCTAGGATCTGGGAGACCTACTTTCACATCTCCACTGCCAGGGAAGCTTGCTGGGTAACGTGGGCTTAGTTACTCTCTCTCTCTCTCAGCAATAACTTCCTTCATAGATTTGGTGTGAGGGTCAAACAGAGGGGAGAATACGGTAAGCCACTTTGGGTCCCCCGTGAGTGGGGGAAACGGGAAAAAGGTATCAGCAAATATGTATCAGAAACATTTTTGATAAAAAAGCACTTACTCCATTTGCACCCTGCCTTTTCTCCTCAATTGGGATCCAAAGCAGCTTACATCATTTTCCTCCCCTCCATTTCATCCTTATAAACACCAGCCTGTGAGGTAAATTAGGATAAGGGTGTGTGACTGACACAATGTCACCCAGCAAGTGAAGATTCGAACTTGCCATCGTAGTCTAACACTCTAGCCACTACCCCACACTGACATTAATAAATAACGCTTATATACACTTCTAGTCAGATTAGTGCCCCACCCAGAGCAGTGAACGAGGCCAGTGTTATTATTATCCCCACAATACAGCTGGGGCTGAGAGCGCTGATTCACAGCCTTAACCTCATTGCTCCATCTATTACAGCCACTCCTCACAAGGGATGCCATTTAAGTTTCTCCTAAAGTGCTTTGTTCTTGTCAATTTCATCTTTAGGGCTACAAAATAATCCAGGAAGAAACAATGTTAATCCACAAATTGAAAGCTTAAGTTATGCAAGAAGAGTGTCTGAGCTGCACCTCAAAGAGCAAATGCTAAGCACAGAATATGGCTGCAATTTTGCAGTTGCATGGGGGGGGGGGGGAACGCATCTCAAGAAGCTCAGTCCCCATGTTTAAAAAAACCCAGAAGTTTCTAGCCCTCATGACTGCACAAGACAGATGAATAATGCTTGCTGAAATCTCAGAAGCTAGAAAAGCAGATGATTCCAGTTGTTAAAAAAGAATGCATTCATGGGCAGTCCCTTCAAACTCTTGGAAGCAGCTGCTTCAGCCTTTCCCTGCCTGCAACAGGAAGGGTTCCAGAAATCTACTTGCCAAGCGAGCAGTAGAGACAGCCCCACGCACGAGTTCTCCATGAGTGGCAGAAGAAACTCCTCCTCCAAATACTTCAGAACCTGGAGGGTTTGATAGAACTAGGTCCTCCTTTAATGCGTATTGGGCTTCTGCCAAAGCAATATCTCTCAACATTCCCTCTTCTCTCTCCGTTGGTGTGGGCAAAGGGCTGGGGGAGGGGGAGAAAAGAAGGGGTGTCTGTGGCAAGCATCAATAATGGCAGCCTACTAAGCATTACACCTCACTATTTTAGAGGGATATGCACCCAAGAAGAGATAGCATGTTTCCAAACAGAATCACCTATGGCAATTTGAGAAACAGCTATAGGTGACCAGGCACAGAAAGATTTAAAGCAAAAAGGGAAGAGAGACCCACAAATGTTTAAACACAGCTACGGGTAATAAAACAGTTCAATAAAAGTTTGCGGGCTAGCAACTGTTGCTAACTTTATTTACAAGGCTGGGACACGTGGGCACTGCATCAATTGCGTAGGATGTATTGGGGGTTCAAGTACTAAACCCGTCAACCCAAGCCCGTAACATTACAGCACATCGGTTTTCTCTGGCCAAAACCATGAGCTATCCAGATTCCATTTAACAAGCTAACCCAAACCACACTTTAAAATTAAGCAATCATTTAAAGAGAAGCAGTCAACAGATGCAGTTTCTCAGATGCAACTACCTAGTGCCTGAACCACTTAGGAATGGATTTCTAGGCCAAAAAACCTGAAGTTCTGCAACAACATTTTATACAGCACCCAAGCTTCTAAACAGTAACAAATACATCCTGCCACAGAAAATGTGTGGAAGATTGTTCTCTTAATCATGTTTTACAGCAAAGATCTGCAACCTATGGCTCTATAGCCAAATGTGGCTCCATATGGAGACAAAAGAGAAAATAAAGTCTTTAAGATGTAGGGTAGTTGGGATGCAAGAATAAGCAATATGGGAAAGGAGTAACAAGCAACAATTTTTATGAGACGGAAGGCCTTCTGAGAGATGAGGCCTCCTGTAAAGTATACAATGAACAGTTGCCAGGACCAAGAGTTATGCCAGCGCACTAAAATAATCATAGAGGGTGCTTTTTTTATATACTTATTATGAGATCTCATCTTCACCGCTTCCTAATAAAGTGTTCACAACAACTAGTATTGGGTCTGTGGAAACTTTATGGATTGTTAATCAACATGTCAATTATCAGTAATGTTAACTTGGATAGTTTCAGCTATACAAACAGGATTTCCGGTACTGGCTCTTCGTTGGACTCTTCCTTTGATTTTTTACACAGTTCAGCTCTTTAATCGCCAAAGGTTGCAGACCCTTGATTTGAAGAAACAAAGATCGTAGCCATGTATTGGACTCCAAAGCAGGAATGCTGATCAGATGGAGGCAGGGCTCCAAACCCCCCCGTCTGCGCAGAAGTTCATCCAGGGCTTGGGTTCCAAAGTCTGGTTTGCACAATTGGCACGATGCCCAAATGGAACAAAGTGCACCTGTAGCCACATCAACAGAGCTAAGGAGAGAGGACACTGCACTTCTACAATAGTCACAATAGTAAGTTTTGTGCAATAGCCAGTTTTGTGCAATAGCCAGTTTGGTACAGTGGTTATGATCGTGGGACTCTAATCTGGAGAGCCGGGTTTGATTCCCCACTCCTCCACTTGAAGCCAGCTGGGTGACCTTGGGCTAGTCACAGTTCTCTGGAGCTCTCTCAGCCCCACCCACCTCACAGGGTGTTTTGTTGTGGGGATAATGATAACATGCTTTGTAAACTGCTCTGAGTGGGCATTAAGTTGTCCTGAAGGGCGGTATATAAATCGAATGTTATAATATTGCAATCACACTTCCAAAAAAAGTCAAGAGCTCTGCCTAGTTCTTTTTGAGATTCTCTGGTCTAGACTAACCACTGTGCAACAGGATAGCACATGTACCCAAGAATGTGATGCCAGTAAGCGTTTTACAGAAAGAGGTTTGCAAAAGGAATCTTGGGGTAGATTTAGGTAGCACTTCTGTTCCACTCAGGGAACAGAGCCACTTGGGCACTGGAGCCAGCAAGCTCTTAAAAACTGTTTGCTCAAATACAACCAGAGCAGCAGAAAAATAGGGGGGGGGGTCACTACCATTATGGTGTGTGATGCATCTGGAGAACTATGGTTCTCAAAAGCTTATGCTACAATAAAGGTGGTTAGTCTTAAAAGTGCTACTGGACTCTTTACTATTATGGTGTGTGTGTGTTATGTGCCATCAAGTCGCCTCCAACCTATGGTGACCCTATGAATGAGAGACCTCCAAAACGTCCCATCATTAACAGACCTGCTCAGATCCTGCAAACTGGAGGACGTGGCTTCTTTTATTGAGTTCAGCCATCTCGCTTTGGGTCTTCCTCTTCTCCTACTGCCTTCCACTTTTCCTAGCATTATTGACTTTTCCATTATGACAGCCCCCTCTAGAACGGTCTGAGTGCAATTTAAAGCACAAATGCCTGGCAAGGAAGAAGGAAGCAGGCCCAGGAGAAAAGCTTTCCTTTAACCTCAGTCAGGCCCACGGAGGGCTCGGCTGTTCAACCAGAACAGGAATTCCAAGAAGTGGAAAGAGAAAGGGAAAAGGGAGGGGGTGCTCTTAGCAAAGTCCACACCTGTTCAGAGGCGTCAGCAAACAGGAGGGAAGATCCTGAAACCAGAGATATGATTCAACCCTTGGGAGGACAGAGGGTTACAGCAGAGGCTGGAACCATTCCCAGGACTTGGAAGGGGGTGGCTCCAGGCCTGCCTGCCAATTAGGATCACTGGCCAGAGTCTTTGGCAGAAGTTTCAACAGGAGCCAACTCCGAAAAGCTGCTGCTGCAAAGCAGCAGGCCACGCCAAGATTAGTCGAGTGAGGTGCTGTCAGCTGCTCTTTTGGTTGCAGAGGAAGGAGCAGAACTTGAGCCCTGGGCTTGCCAGCCCTAGCCTGACTCTTTGGGCCAAGCAGAGCGTTTGGGGGTAAGCACAGCTAAGCCTCCTTTGAAGATCAAGAGAGATGGCCATGCCAGAATTCCGGGTGTTCCTTTGGGAAGGAACTGTTCAGGGATTCCCCCCCCCCCCGCACTTCTACCAACAGGGACAACCACAGCAGGGAAGAGGAGAGAAAGGAGAGGAGGAACAATCCAGCTTTCCGCAATGAATTCAAAGCTGCTTTAAGACAATAGTTTGCTGTTCTGCAAATAAGCCTTGAGCCCACGCTTCTGCTGCCCTTGGAGTGCAATTCCTTCCATCCCTGGTTGGCACTAGCCCCTGCTGGTCTGTAAACTCAGAACTGGGAACCATGGCTGCTTCCATTCCAAGAAGTTCTTCCAAGCTCCTTTTGTTACTGCTGTGAATGAAGAAGTATTCACAACAGAGCATCCACAAGTGGGAATTCCGAACACTTTCCTGCCGCCAGCACATGAAGCAGCAATTCCCTCTGCTGACACCACCGGAACGCTTAGTGTGCCATAATTTCGGTGGCACAGAAGAAAATGTTGGTCACAAGGGGCTGACAGCAGGAAAATGGCTCTGATGTTGGTGAGACCTTTGAAAACTCACACCTTTCCATCCAGTGAGATAATCCACTTGGCCTGTGCTCTTTTCTGAAAACAGCAGGTTTCAGGAAGAGCAGGTAAAGCAGGTTTCAGGAAGAGCAGGTAAAGCAGGTTTCAGGAAGAGCAACTCAAGATGGCGAAAACCTGGAAAGAGGACAATGAGAGCATGATACTGTACGTTTCTGCCCCACAACAAAAGCATCCCAACGAAAGGAGAGGGACTTCTGTGGAAGGAGCAGCCCAAGATTTCCAGTTCTGAATAGCTCAGCTCGGATGAATCCAAAAGCCCAGCCTACATCATGCCTTTTATTAGGGCCCCGCCAAATGACACACGTGAACTTTCAAGCGCTCCAGGACACTTCATCAGACTGGGTGGTTACAAAATAAAAAAGATGTTCTTGCAACACTCAGCCTGAAAAAGAGTTCTGGATGACTCAGAAGCTCACACTGTCCTGCGCCATTTGGTGGGTTCTAATGAAAAGTGTTGCATTCTTGGTTTTTGGACTTTGTCTTTTGGACCAACATAGCCAAGAACAACTTCTTTCATTCTGGATGAAACAGCAAGCCATGGCTGAAAAACAAAGCAAGGAGGGAATCGCCGCATGCACATAGAGGAGGAACCTTCAAGCTTCCTTGTTTAGGTGACTGCGACAGCAGTAGCAGACCAACTCCAGGTCTTCTTGAATAACTCTTCTTTTGGTTCCTTTTCAATTTGATTTCGGGACAGCCTAAAGGATGGAGGGCGCTCTGGTGGCTTGAGTGGATGACCTCTGTCTGAATGCAGACAGAGGCCATGTTTCTTTGTTGCTCCTCCTGGATCTATCTGCAGCCTTAGTAGATCATCACATCCCATTGAGTTTGGAGGCAAAAGCAGGTAACGGGATGTGTCTTGGACTGGTTCAAATCGTTCCTCATGGAACGGACTCGGAAGGTTGCTGTTGGAGACCAGCTCTCTTCAGGGTGGAAATTACCTAGATCTCCCATGTTATTTGTTAAAGGATTATTAGACCCCTTTCCATAAAATCTTGATGTGAGCTTACGACAAAATGCACAGATCACAGATACCTAAAACGGCCTTGCTCCAATGTCAAAATTCTTCCTCTGAGACATCCTGCTTGTCAGATAGGTCTCTGGTAGGTGAGAAGAGTCACGGAGCAAAGTATAAACACTTTCTGGTTTGGGTTATTATAATTAAGGTAAGTAAGACTTTAACCTTGAATGCATTCAAGGTTCTTGCGTGCAAGGTGTGATAGTCTCCAAGAGAGTATCAGATATACGGCTCCAGTTTTTCAAATGTTTGTATGATTTGTCACTCAAGCTTGTCAGATATCAGGTATTCTGGGTGTCTGCGTTGTTCTGACAGGGTGTTTATACTAACCTTTGATATTTTATTCTGTAAACAAATAGCAACTATTCTGTAAACAATCCATGCTAAAAGTATATAAAGCTCTCTACTGTAACTGGTCCTTACACATTTCTGCCTGAAATGGTGATGTGTGTCATGGGCTTATTCTATAAACAATAAACCCATTTTTCTTCTGTAACAACAACAACAACAACATTCGATTTATATACCGCCCTTCAGGACAACTTAATGCCCACTCAGAGCGGTTTACAAAGTATGTCATTATTATCCCCACAACAATCACCCTGTGAGGCGGGTGGGGCTGAGAGAGCTCCTAGAAGCTGTGACTGACCCCAGGTCACTCAGCTGGCTTCAGGCTGAGGAGTGAGGAATCAAACCCGGCTCTCCAGCTTTGAGTCCCATGCTCTTAACCACTACATCTAACTGGCTCTCTCATTGAGTTTGGTGTCTTGAAATATATATGGGTAAGTGGTAGTAGGGGACTTATGAATTGGCAGCAGAGTGCTATTACAAAAATTCCCCTAACATTATTCAACCTGAATGTAAAAGCCTTTAGGAGAAATCCTTTGTAGCTGCATAATTGAATGTCCTCAATACATGGATGACACCCAGCTCTATCTCTCTCTATCCAGATCCCCCAGTGATACAGCAGAGCTTTTAAATTGCTGCTTCATATCTCTGGTCAGTTGGCTAAAAGCAAACAAATGGAAATTGAACCCAGACAAGTCAGAAGTGATGCTTGCTGGGAAGGCAGAGGTCCTGAAGGAACACGTGCTTCCCACTTCCGACGGGAAACTTAGTTAAGAGCCTAGACGTTATGCTAGATCTAGCATTGCTACAAGAGAAGCACGTTGATGCAGCTGCAAAAAAAACGTTTTCTCCTTACTTAGACTAGCCTAACTCAGACTAGCCCTCTATCTTGACACAGCTGATCTGGCCACTTGGATCCATAGCACAGTAACATTGAGAATTGACTCTTGTGATGCACTCTAAATAGGCCCTCCCTCAAAGGCAATTTGAAAACTCCATTTGGTACAGAATGCTGCAGCTCAATTGTTACCCATCAGTCACTGGGCTCAGTTCAAGATTTTTGCTATCACATACAAAGCCCATCAGTGATCCAGGCAACGGTCACCTCTAGGCTGGATTACTGTTATGTGCTCTACGTGGGGCTTCCCTTGAGTCTGGTCTGGAGATTACAGCTAGTTCAAAACGCAGCGGCTCGTGTCATTGCGACAGTGCCAAGCAGAACATAATGTAACACCTCTACTGCGCCAGCTGCATTGGCTGCCAGTGGAGTACCGAATCAGATTCAAGGGTTTGGCATTAACCTATAAAGCCCTAAGTGGATTGGAACAAGCGTATCTGCAGGACTGCCTCTCCCTATACGTGCCCCAGAGGATGCTTTGATCAGGAGAGAAACAACTACTGGTGGTCCCTGGCCCCAGGGAGGCCCGCCTGACCTCAACCAGAGCCAGAGCTTTTTCAGTCCTGGCTCCAATCTGGTGGAACTCTCTGTCTAGTGAGACCAAGGCCTAGCAGGATCTACTCTTTCCGCTGGGCCTGTAATACAGAGATGTTCCGCCAGGCGTATGGTTGGGACTTGGCTAGTCCACCAGCCTGGATAGAGAAGATCTAAGCCCTATTAGTCGTCCACCATCTAGCTTCCAAATTGGCAATTGATTGCTCCAGTTGGCGAACTCGTTGCTGCTGTCGTGTATATTAGTTTTTATACTGTATTGTTATGATGTTGTAGATTTTAAACTGCTTTTATGATGTAAGTATATGAAATGTTTTATCTGATGCAATCCACCCTGGGCCTGCTCGCGGGGAGGGCGGAATAAAAGTCTAAAATAAATAAATTAAATAAATAAAGAAGTCATGGCCTGGTCCTTCGTATCTCCAAGACCACCTCTCTCTCCCTATTCCTTATGCAATTGCCACCCTGCAAATGGGTAGAATCAACAGCTGCCTGTACACACGCCTTCTCTGTAGTGGCTGCCACCTTACAGGGCGGGAATATTTCTTTATAGATCAGATCTGAATGCCAGGACTGTAACCTACCTCCTCCACTTCCTCCAAGTTGTTTCACTCGCCTGTATCACACAACCCATTTTCAGGGCCTATTCACAAGATCCTGCACCAATCCTACCCACCCTGTTGGGTTTCCTTGGGTAGGATTCTCTTCCCATCCGTTAACAGAAGAGAAGCATGCATTTGCTTTGCAGTTAAGGAAGCCATCTAGGAGACTGCGGCAGAAGAGAGGGGGCTTTGCACATTTTGATCACTTTGTTTTAAGACACATTCACACAAGCAAGCTGAATGCTCCTATCCTCATTCGGCACAGCAGACAAGCATTCACTCTCTAAACATTCAGGGGGTCGGTGGAATTGCGGGCGGGGAACTACACTGCTCACCGCTGCTGAGGACATGGGAACTGGCCAAGAGGTGCTTGCAGCACATCCATAATCCTAGTCGACATGGTATTCAGCATACCAGAAGTGCTACAAACGTGAAGAAGAGACAAAGAAGAGAGGAATGCTTTCCCAGCACGTGACAAATGCAAGTCATTTTATATAGTAAGCAGAACGAAGTGTACCAACTTCTGAAATGTACCAACGTCGGATCGCAAGTGGAGATAAACCTTTTCCTTTTTTAATGTTTTCCGTACATGAAAAAGCCCCCCCCCAAGCAGCAAAACTGGCAGAAATTTTCAGTAAAGTTCTCTCCCCAACGTGCTAGATTCCAGTACGTGGAAGCCCTTTCAGTGTGGGGGACGTTAAAAAAAAATATGCCTCCCCCATCTACAGTAGACAATTCTAGCATTCAATTATGTGTAGTGAACAGAATTGGTCAAAGGAACAACCAGCTCCTCTGAGTCTAGACATTTACATACTCCACAGCCACAGAGTGACAGCTGCACAGAGCGTGAGTGTGCGCACGTGTGTGTAAGAAGCCGTTGCTCTATGAAAGGTCCTTTCCAAGTCTGTGCATATACAAAGTTGCTAATAGGGAGTTTGCACTTCCATAATACACTTGCCGTATTTTGGTTGCCTACTGAAGAGTTCTCTTCCCGGAAAGCTTTTCCTCAGAGGGAGGGTGGCTGTGGCAGTTCAGAGATGGCACTCCACACATGCGGAGAGGTACTCTCAGTTCACGAGTTCCATAGTCAGAAATGAGAAGATGTTTTTTATTTCAGACCTCATAAACTCAATATATCTTGTTTGCAGGAATACTCAGCATACAAAGAGGTACAACCTGCCCCTATGAGCCTCCCCTGTAACAATACTATGTCAAAAGAATCTGAATCATATACAAGAGAAACATATCAGAAATGTATCTTTCTCGCTCCTTCCACTAGAAAACTACCTTGGGCCAGTTTGCATCCGATAGCAGTGGCAAAGGGGGCAGCTGCTTGGCATTAGCAATTCCATAGCACCAGTTGCAGGAAGTGCCTCCAATTGCAAGAGAAAGTTTTTGGGGACCCACTCTTCTGAACTCCCTCCCCAGAGATGGCTGAAGCAGCTCCCACCTGTTCACCCTAAGCAGTATGTTATTTTGTTATCTAAAAGGACCCTGTAAATCCAAAGGGCAGATGCAAAGATGAGGGTGCTGGGTATGCCTCTGTATGAGTCCCTGCTATGAGCATGCCTTCTTCAAACTAGCCTCTATTGAGCAATTCTGGCCATCTCTGCATGACGTATGGTATGAACTCACAGACACACAACTCGGAGACAACACAATTAGCCATGCTCAGTGGAGGCGGCCTGTCGCACCACAACACGAGTTACTGCTTAAGATGGGTCATGCCTCCTGATTGGAAGAATTCATTCTAAAAGCAACCCTTTCCAGGTATCATAGTAAAGTTAGCAGGGCACCATAGCTCAGTAATGGAGCACATGCTGTGCTCTCAGGTTCTAATCCCTGCTACCACCACTGAGGAAGTCAGGAAACAGCTGCTGGGAAGAGTCTCTCTGCTTGAGACCTTGGACACAGATCAAGATGGTTAGCCTTGTTTGTCTGTAGCAGTAGAAAACAGCAAGAGTCCAGTAGCACCGATAAGATTAACAAATGTTGTGGAAGGGTATGAGCTTTCATGAGCCACAACTCACTTCTTCAGAAACAGCTCGAATCTGAAGAAGTGAGCTGTGACTCATGGAAGTTCATACCCTACCACAAATGTTAATCTTTTAAGTGCTACTGGGCTTTTCTACTGAGACCCTGGACAGTCATTGCTTGACTACTGCACTAGATGAACCCACTGGTCTGATGGGGTATCTCCATAGGCACGATTTTTAATTTTAAATTTGGAAGCAAACACAGCCCCAGAAATTAATCTCAGCTAACACAGAGCTGAAACGCTGAGTCCTTGCTTCTTGCTAAACACAGTAGCAGCAACTTCCTGCCTTTCAGAACACCCCAATCATCACTTTTAAATAAACACCCTCTTCCAGAAGAGACGTGAGGCCTAGGTGTGCTGAAACACATGCCTGAGCTACTGCATCAGATAAGGCCCGGCCGACACCAATCACGATTTGAGAGGGGGAGGAAAAGGCTGGATTGGACCTATGGAGACGGTATTCACTTCTCCCCAAGGTACACATTCAGAGGGAAATTTATCAAAGCTCCATTGCAACAAAGAATAATGCAGTCTGAAATGCCTTTCCCTTCCTATGAAGAGTTAATGCATTCCCTTGGACTTTTTTTTTTAAATAGACGGCATCTCCTATGATGTTCAGTAATCACTGTTGCAATTTTTTTTTTAAAAAAAGGAAGCAGATATAGCTTTGCAGACTAAAAGTACAGGGAAGTTGAGAAATGCACATGCCAGTGTATTAAGATTCATCTGCTCACTACAGGATACCACAAACACACACACACACACACTTTGAATGCTACACTTCCCTTATACACTCACCGCCTCCCTAGCTTTTAATACAGGAGTCAAGAGTTTGGCTAGAAAGCCATTACCTGGAATTTGCACGTCCAGATACAACGAGGCACCACACACAAAACCCAGCACACAACAACACACACATGCTAAAGGAGCAATAAGGGTTTGAGAAGGCAACAGGCGGGTGGAAGGAGGTGGAGGGGGGAGACAGAAGGGAATGAAACATATTACCGGTAATTTTCCAGTGGAGGCAGAGCGCATGGCTTTGATCTCAGGTCCATGGGGGGTGGCGTACAAGCAGCTGCCCCTAGGCAAGGGGGCCACCACCGCAGTCTGGGGGTACACCTGGGTGAAGCAGGTAGCCGGGAGGCCCCGCATGTGAGGGCTGCCAAGGTTGGAGGCCACCAGATCAGCCGGGGAGATCACCGGGATGGCTTTCTTTTGCTGCAGAAGGGGAGCAATGGAGGGCCCTCCTCTCCCTGGGGCAGGAGGCCCTATTTTGGGGATTCTCAGCATGGCAATGGCTAAAAGGGGAGCAGGGACCAGGAAGGAGGAGAGGATTTCCGAACCAGTTTGGGATTGTTCTCCAGAGGCAGGCCGGGGGGAGGCTTTTTAGCCATTTAAAGCTGCCATGGGCTGGAGTGCAGGGATCGAGCCCCAACGCAGTTTCTTTTTAAATGCCTAATTCATCTTTGCAAGGCAAATGCAATGGGGAGGGTCGGGGGGGGGGCGGGGGGAGACTGACTGGCACCCAGCCCCGTCCCTCTTTTCATCTAAGTAAGTTTCCCAAAGTTTCTTTTTTTCCGGAATGAGGGAGCCATAGGGCGGCCAGACCTCAATGTTGGTCTCCCAAGCCGCTTAATCGCCCACGTTCTTTTAAAGAAAAGAACAGCAAAAAGGAAGGAAAAAAGGCCAGGGGCTCTTAAAAGAAGCTGCAGGGCCAACTTTTTTATTTTGCAAATTTTTCAAAGGCTCCCCCCGCCTCGAATTAACTATATGCCGGAGCTGGGAGGCGAGCTTTACAAATCGCCTGGAAACATCCCCTCCCCCCCCAGGCTTTTGTGGCTGGGAAACTGCAGCCGGAGGATTGCAGACAAAAGCCGGGTGGGTGTGCAAAGGCCGCCCCCTGCCCCGAAATCTCAAGCCCTGCCCTGCTCCGTCTCCCTGGCTCTAGACCCCCGGGAGGAAGGCTTCGGAAGAGCCACCCTTGGAGTCGCTGAGCACCCAGCCGGGGCCCGGGATCCTAGCGGGGCCCCGGCGCCTTTCCTGGCGCTCCCCGCCTTGCAATGCTGGTGCCTGCTGCTCCTTGGGGCTCCCGGCTGGGCCGCTGCAAGCGTTCCGGGCAGCGCCAGGGCCGGCGGGGGCAAGGATGGATCCGGATTCGGACAAGAGAGGACCGATGGCTGCCCAGCCCTTTCTCTTTCCGTTCCTCCTTCTCTCGCTTTTTTTTTTTTAAGCGCCAAACTACGTGCCGCGAAATTCGGATCTCCCGCGGAAAACCAGGCGCGCTGATTGGTCGCTGCAACTCCAGCCCGTCCCCGCCCACCGGATTTGATACATTTTGCAGCGAGGGGGAGGAGACCGGAGGTTCTGCTCTTAAAGGGGAAGCGCCGAGCGGCCGGAGCGCCCCGCCTGGCTTCGCTGGGCCTCCGGCTCCTCCTGCCCCTCCCGTCAGGGGGCGTGGGCGTGGCTATGCAAATATTGACCCGGGGAGAGTCTGCTGCACGCCTTTCGGCTGGATCTTAAAGCGGCCGGGAGAGAGGAGGGAAGAGTTTTCGGCGGCCCTTGTCAACTCGGGGCTGAGCTTACGGGGGAGGGCGTTCACACGTGTGCGCGTCTTTGGAGAAGCGTTCTTCTGCCCTCCTAGCGGCGATCGGAGGAGAGCGGTATGCTTAATCCCTCTCCGCGGAGGCTGAACAAAGGCCGCTGGCTGGCTGGCGTCGTGGGCTGCTGGGGACTGGGGGGGGGGGGGCCCGCCGGTATTGTTCTGTCTCTTGGTGTGGTCAAAAATTCCACCTCCAGGCTAGCTCAGCCCAGTCTTGACAGCCAACGCAGAATTCCGCTGCTCATCCACCTTGGCGGTACAGGGGGGAGTGTTGTGTGTGTGGCATCAGCCCTCTCCCATTGTGCCCCGTCTAGCGACTAGCGTTAAGGTACACTGCCTGTAAATGTGGAGGCTCGGTTTATAGCCGTTTTACATTTTAATAGGTATTGCATTTAATTACTTTTTATTCATCGACGCTCCACTTTTCTCCCCAAGGGGGGCTTGTAACATTCTCCTGTTCTCCTTTTTATCCTCACAGCAACCTTGTGAGGTAGGTTGGGCTGAACGTGTGTGACTAGCCCAGGATCACCCAGCTGGTTTCCATGGCACAGTGGAGGTTGGAACTTGGGCCTCCCAAATCCTAGACTGATACTAACCACTACAGCACACTTTTTGTATGACAGCAGCCCTCCCCTGTTGCTTTTTCCTTAGCAACTGGTATTAAGGTACACTGCTTCTGAACACGGAGGTTCCAGTTAGTCACCATTTGTTATATATTGTGAGAAAAAAGCAACTTTCTTTTATCTGTTCTGATTCTACTACCGGTTAACTTCATTTTGCCCCATACCACAAACCATGTTAAGGGCTAAAGAGCTGCTATCACTGCTCTACCTAACATTAATTGTAGTGCAATATGTTTATCATGACAATCCAACAGCACTCTGTTGTAAGCTAGCTTCATTCTTATCTTTGCTTTTCCATCTTCCGTTCCTCTCCTTTATCTTCCATTCTGTTAAAATTTAAATTGTGAGTTCTTCAGGGCAAAGGCCTTTTATGCTACTCCTTTTAGAAAGCCATTTACACAGATGGCGCTTTATAAACAAGAATTATAATAAAGACCATAAAACTAATGGATGAGGTAGTGTTTTTTCTTATGCAGCTGGAGAACGAATGAGAAAATTAAGGCAGTTTTCATCTTTATTTTGGACGTACATTACTTGTCCAAGTCTAAAATTCATAATCTATTTCTTGCATTCATACAACGCTTTAAAAAGTGCTGGCTCCTACTTTTTTGCATCATACCAAAGGTCCATCGAGTTCAGCATCCCGTTTATTAGACCGGTCAACTAGATGCTTCAAGGAGCAGCTTGAAGAGTTCAGACTGGTGCTACGTTGGTGTGGGGCTGTGGCTCAGTGGTAAAGCATCGGCTTCATGCACAGAAGGTCTCAGGGCCAATTGATCAGGTGGGAACTGATGTGATCAACATAGTTAATTGCCATTGATAAATGTAGATTACATAACTTGCTTTATGTAAGAGCCACATAGACTAAGAATCAGATGTTTGAGAGCCTCAAGACATGATGCATTGAAGTGACTTCAGATGAGGTGGGTTTGGGAGAGTGTCCTGAAAGTGACATCACAGGAAGGGGTGGGGTTTGGAAGAGAGTCATCACCTGACGTTTGACTTGGAAGTGACTTCACAAAAGTAATGTCACATTCTTGCTAGGCTTCACCCCCAAAGTCTCCAGATATTTTCTGAGTCAGACCTGGCAACCCCGACATTTTTATTGAAAATATGAAAGACATGGAAAGAAATAAGGAAGGAAAAAAAGAAAAAGAGAAAGACATGGAAAGGAGGAAAAGGAGGGAGGGAAATAGACTAAAATAAAATGTACGGCCACAGCGATACTCAGAGACCTCCGGGAGTCGCACAGTATATCTAGAAGAGCCGCGTGGCTCCCAAGCTGCAGTTTGGCTACTCCTGTTACGTAAGGATTGCTGCTGGTCAGAGTAGACCTATACTGGCCTTCGTCAGAGGTGATAAAGGGAGCTCTGGCTCTCAAAGGCTCATACCTTCGGAAACTTGTTGGTCTTTAAAGTGCTACTGGACATGAATTTTGCTCTTCTACTGCAGACCAACACGGCTTCCCCCCTGAAACTGGTCCTGGAGGTTCCCTTCATGTGTTTTATTGATTTCATTTTTACTTCATTTTATTTTGCTTCATTTGTTTATTTGCCCCAGTTGCAGACCAAAGTGGCTGACGTCATTCCTCTGTCCTCCGTTTTATGCTCACAGCAACACCTTGAAGAGAGACTGGCCCAAGGTCACCCAGCATGCTCCCACAGCAGGGCAGAGGTTGGAACCTGGGTCTCCCAGGACCGACTCTGATACCCATCACCAGGGCTTTTTTTCTGGGAAGAGGTGGTGGAACTCAGTGGTGGAACTCAGGACCGCACAGTGATGTCACTTGGGGTCAGCTGGAACAAGAGGGGAGTTTTTAAATGTTTAAATCACCCTCGGCGAAAATGGTCACATGGCCGGTGGCCCCGCCCCGATCTCCAGACAGAGGGGAGTTGATTGCCCTCCATGCCACTCCAGCGGCGCGGAGGGCAATCTAAACTCCTCTCTGGAGATCAGGGGGCGGGGCCACTGGCCATGTGACCATTTTCAAGAGGTGCCGGAACCGTTCCACCGCGTTCCTGCTGAAAAAAAGCCCTGCTAGTAACTATACCATGTCAGCTCTCATGATGGCTAATAGCAATTGATAGCTGTCTACCCTGTGAGGTCTACTCTGATTGGCAGCATCTAAGCCTGGCCACAAACCAACAGTCTGTGATTGGGTTTGCTGCTTTTTCAAAGGATGCCAGTCATGGGGAGGGAAGGTGCACACTTCCAATGCTCATAAACTTCCTGTACAAGCAAGATCCATGCTCAAAATCCAGATATGACGCTGCAGTGGGGGGTGGGGCTAGCATGCTCACATCTGTTGCCCCTTCCACATGCACTGAAAACCACCACCATAGGGTCATACATTGAGGGCTTCTGTGTATGCAAATTACCATCATCTATTGCTTGCTCTATTTTAAAAACTGGAGATGCTGCCCGGGACTGATTCTGGGACCTTCTGTCTGCAAGCAGATTTCCTACCCCTGAGCCACAGCCTCAACTCCCCCAACCCCAGTTGCCTTCATGAGCACCAGCTTTTGTGGTTAGAATGTCAAGCAAAGATCGTGGCTCAAAGGAGAACCCCATAGCTCCTTAGAAGATGAGTGGGAAGCAATGTGATATGCAGATATGTATCAATAGACTTAATAATCAATTAAAAAGAATTAACCACTGAATTTTGATTCTTCACGCACCAAAGATACAGCAGCATAACATACACCTGGGTTTTTCCTTAAATTTGCAGATTCTGCTAAGATTCTGCATGGAAAACTGGCAAGAGAACAAAATGGCTTTTTTTTAAAGATCAAATGAAACAAAGCACAAGACTGGACCAATCTCACCACTCCACCTGTAACAAAGAAACTACATGAACATATCCACTAACCAATAACATCATTTAATGTCTAGCTGTTCTCTAACTAGAATGATACCAGCGCCCCCTACTGGCTGGTTCTGTGTACAACATTTTTGTGTCAGAAATCTCAAAACTATAAATATCTCTTTGGGAACCTGCAAGGACTTGCAGAGAGTATCCATTTTTCCTCTGTATTCCCCCCACCCCTGCTTCCTTTTTCCATTCACTGGCAGCTCCCATACCCTCCCCATTTTTATTGATTCCTTATCTCCTCACCTGCCAAGTAACCTGCCTTTATTCACCACCCCCCGTGTTCAACTCCCCCCCCTCCCCCAGCATCTCCCTGGGAAAACAGCAAAGAGTCCAGTAGCACCTTTAAGACTAACCAACTTTATTGTAGCATATATCTATATATCTCTGGCCAGTTTCTTCATACCCTCCATGCATCTGACGAAGAGAGGCTCTCAAAAGCTTATGCTACAATAAAGTTGGTTAGTCTTAAAGGTGCTACTGAACTCTTTATTATTTTGCAACTACAGACTAACACGACAAACTCCTCTGTATCCCTGGGAAAATACTATAATAATAATAATAATATTCGATTTATATACTGCCCATCAGGACAACTTAATGGCCACTCAGAGTGGTTTACAAAGTATGCTATTATTATCCCCACAACAAACAACCTGTGAGGTGGGTGGGGCTGAGAGAGCTCCGAGAAGCTGTGACTCACCCAAGGTCACCCAGCTGGCTTCAAGTGGAGGAATGGGGGCTCAGACAAGTTGTATAGTGTCTTATTCAGTAAATGCCAGTCTAGGCCAGGACCAGATACATGGTGCCTACCACTAGGCACAGAGTGTGATGTTTGTTGCCACCACCAGATAAGGTTGGGCCTAGTTGTGTGGCCACCAGCTTGCCAAGACCATCCCCAGCAAATCCTTCTTCATCAAAGGACATGACAGGGGAGGGAGACGGATCCTTTTCCAAGGCTGTTTTGGCTCCAAGTTACAGAAACTAAGGCTTAGAAGGCTCAGCAATATTGTTGTGGTTGCCTAGCGACTGCCAAAATGGCCAGTGAGAGCTCAGTGAACATTCTTTTCTTAAAGGTACAGTGTTTCTAATATTTTGGGGTTTTTTTTTAGATTTTTTAGATTTCAGATTTTTCTGCAAGCCTGTGACTTCCCTCAGGTTTGTAAAGAAATCCCCCCTATCTATTGCTCCACACTCTCTGGGGTGGTTCAGAATTAATTATATGACAAATATAAATGTGCATGAAAATAGATGTAAGAACTTTCTACAATGGACAATAAAAGTTCCTTCTAGTTTTTCTAGCACTACTTTTTCACGTGTTCATGGTTGTAAAGGTGCAGGAGGGAAGAAAGGGGGCCACAGCTGGTCTTGCTTCCACCTTGCCAGCCAGAGGTGTTCCTAAGGCCACCATTTATTTATGGACCAAGGCTGACTCTGAGATGGCCTTCCTAGACTCTTTGGTTCAAGAGAGGCCTTTTCTCTGAAATTCGTCATTGCTGCTTCTTCTATCTGGGTGACTAAAATGAAGTGCGTTTTCCAGGCTGGGTAAGAATGGATTGGGGGTGGGGAGGAGTTTGACTGGGGAACCGGCACGGAGAATTAAAAACCTCCTTCTCTAAGCACGGCACTCCATTCTATAGTTAAGGCCCCCTCCCCAAGTTTACCTTGATGATAAACTGCACACGGGGAATATGATCTCAGATCATCACCTAACTAGGCTCAAACCCTACTTTGTGTGCCGTTTCCTATTTCCCTGGTCTTTCTGGCATTACTTCTTCTGCTCTTGTTCTTTCCATTCTCTTATTACACTTCCTGTCTCCTCCAGCTGCGATCAGACGCACCCTGAGCTCCAACTCCCTCCACCACTTCATTTCCTGCCCCCCCCCTTACAGATTCCTTTGCTGGCTTCACATATCACTCTGGTTCCTTCCACATGGGGACAGTTCCCCACTATGCTCTTATTGCCACTGCAAACGCACTGCACTGCAGTGCATTTGCACTGGTGGCAGAACTTCTGCACAGAGGTATTCCTCACAGTGCTTCTCCCACCCACCCCCAAGCATTCCTCCCCCTCAGCAATATTCTTGTTACTAATTTTTAAAAATGTTAAAAAGTACCCTGGATCATAACGATTTTTAAAAAATACACCCAAAAGCCCACCAGTGGAAGGGATGGTGGTGGCAGGTTTGAAGGGAAATGATGCCAGATGTGGGCAAGGAAGCACAGAGCCAAGCTACAAGTGACGCCTGACACAGGTTGGACACTTGTCAGCGTCCCTCAAGTTTTGATGGGAAATGTAGGCGTCCTGGTCTTGCAGCTGTAATGGAGAGCCAAGCTGTAAAACCAGGATGCCTACATTTCCCATCAAAACTTGAGGGAAGCTGACAAGTGTCCAACCTGTGTAAGGCGTCACTTGTAGCTTGGC
Organism: Eublepharis macularius; assembly: GCF_028583425.1. Lineage (NCBI taxonomy): Eukaryota > Metazoa > Chordata > Lepidosauria > Squamata > Eublepharidae > Eublepharis > Eublepharis macularius. The sequence goes on from NC_072804.1 coordinate 26,591,036, forward strand.
TCACAGAAATCCACAGCTTCTGCCCCCCAAACCTGCCCCAAACAAGAAAGATTATACCAAAATCTGCAGTGGACCTGGGGAAAACCCAGAATATGAGCGCCATGCAGAAACTCTCCCCTCGGTCCACTGTAGTTTGGCAGGGGAGGGGGAGAGCAAAACTTCCACGTGGAAATAACAGCCACGAGGAGAATCAGGGGAATGTGCTCATTGGATCTTAAAACACGATAGAATTCTTGTTGCCCAATCAAAGGACATGTATACCCTATTGTAAAGCATGTGCTATTTCCTCCATGGAAATGACTTTCTTACAGGAAACAAGTTACATATGCAGCAGCCCTAACAATGATGCTTAGGGCAAATTAGGAATTCCTTGCTGGAGGAATTTTGGCCTTCTTATTCCCACTTGTGTGTCGATGACAAATAGCGAGCTAGGGACATGAGACTGCAGAAGACCAAAAGGAGAGATCTTCCGAACGCACAAAGCTTCTTGCACACAATTCAACACGTCATTATTATATTCTGAATCTCAAGCCAGCACAATTTTGAAAGTCGATCATCATCGCTGCCTTCAATTTTTTGTTCCCTCCCCAAAAGCACGATGTTTCTTATTCAGTCACAAAGTTCTCCGGGCACTATTCAAGACACACTAAACTAGAAAGGGACTTAAACTAGCAAATGGAAAGCAAAGGGATCTTTTCTCTGCATGTGGAGCAATCCCAGCCGGGATGGGAAATGCTGATGTGGCCCTGGGAGCAGAAGATACTGAAACGGTCCCTCGGAGAGATCATCTCTCTGATACAATGAGAATACATGGCAGTCCAAGAGCCCGGCAATGGCAGCTGACAAAAAGGAAGATCCTTTCCTGGATTCCTTCCTGTTTGGCCAAAATCAGGTCATACATGACATTCCTGGACTCACGCTATTTGCCAGACAACTGATGTATTAGGACTTCTCGGGGATAATTTCTACTCCTCCTTGCACGGAAAAATTCTGCCCTCGGAGTCCAAAGGTAGCCTCTCCCAGCCTCAGCAAAGCCACTCGCTGTGACCGCTCTTCCTGTCATCTCTACCAAGGAGAGTTCTTTCCAGGAAAGATGCTTCCATTATTCCATGGTACAGTGAAATCTTTTCCTTTCCCAGATGAAAACGATTTCCACCCCACAGTCAATAGCTTCAGAGATGCCCAAGCGCAGTTTACAGGGGCAACTGTTCTACCCATGATGCCATCCTTCGCAGGGTCACAACAGGACCTGCCCCCCTTTCCTGGCACACCTAGTCTGCCTCCTGCTCCAGGCAATCTGGGAACAGGTGCTATTCTCTCATGATATGTAAACACGGATGTCCCAATGGCAGGGCTCTTTTTCTTCTCACTCTCCCATCTTCCCAGAATGCTGTTCAGTCTGGAAAAAAAAAATCATTCGTTTGTTCAGAAATATTCAGAAATAATGATGTGGCATAATTTCCCCAGTCAAACCTGTCTTTAATTTCTTTATCTACTCAGATGATTCATTCACTCCTTAAGTGTGCTTAAATAAATGCAGATAAACACAATGGAACCAACCAATCCCAATAAAATCTCACTCCCTAGATTTTTTTTTAAATATAGCAGAGGAAAAGAGCAAGAGTCCAGTAGCACCTATAAAGCTAACAAAATTAATGGTAGGATATGAGCTTTTGTGAGCCACGGCTCACTTCTTCAGATACTTCTTCGTGGCTCACGAAAGCTCATACCCTACCACAAAGTTTGTATAGTCTTCTAGGTGCTACTGGACTCTTACTCTTTTCCACTGCTACAGGCAGACTAACATGGCTACCCATCTTTAAAAATAGCAACACCTAAAACCAATAACAATGAAAGCAAGAGATAAGCAACACCTAACCCCAGCTTAAATAAATGGAGGTGAGTTTTCTAAGAACAACCAAAGATAGTTAGTTCTCCCAATATTACTCCCACTGTTATTAAAGAAGGTCTCCCACCTGCAGACATCCTGGACACCCGGACTGGCAGAAAGAAAGCGTTTGAGAGGGTCCTTGTAATTAGCACAGGGCCAGCTTCAGGTTTTGAGGAAATTCTGGGAAAGATGCCCTCCTACACCACCACCACCCCAGGTGTGCTACCATCTCTTCCCCCTCTCTCTCTGACACACAGACAGAGTTGTTGATCTTCTCCCTGTATGGCCGGGGTGCATTTTGCTGCCTTGACGGCTGTAGATACACCGGCCATACCTGCACTAGCTTTTGGCCTCCTCTGGCTGAAAATTTACTGAAAATGTACATACTGTAACATAGTGGATAAGTGGCTGGGCTGCAAACCAGCACTCTGCGGGTTCAAATCCCACTACTGCCACAAGCTTAGTAGGGCCTTGGGTAAGCCACCTCTCTCAGCTTCAGCTCCCCAGCTGTTATCATCTGGATAATAATAAATACTAGCAGTATATTGGTTTCAATGATATAAGCTGCTTTGAGTCCCAGTGACTGGGGGGAAAGTGGTATATAAACATGTTAAATAAATAAATACACTGTTTTCAGGTCCATCCTGGGTCTGCTTTCATGCAGGCATGCATTGGATGTTCCTAGCAGAAACTCAGATTCTCAGACCCATGGGGATGATTTGAACTGGGATCACGGTGTGTGGGGAGAGGGGGAGGGGTTTAACCTCCCCCCCTCTGTATTCCCAGCCTGAACAAGCCCTAGTGGTGGAGAGTGCCCTCAAGTCATACTTGACTTATGGCGACCCCTGGTAGGGTTTTCATGGCAAGAGACTATCAGACGTGGTTTGCCATTGCCTGCCTCTGTAACCCTGGTCTTCCTTGGAGGTCTCCCATCCAATTACTAACCAAGGCCAACCCTGCTTAGCTTCTGAGATCTGATGAGGTCAGGCTCACCTGGGCTATCCAGGTCAGGGTGAACCAGCCCTAAGGAACCATTATTTGCCCTACTGGCAAACTTAGGTGTACTGATAGGCTACATGGTGTTGGGGCGGAGGAGTGAAGGAAAGGCATAATCCCTCTTGGGTGCTGTGATCCAACAAGCCCCTAGGAGTCCAGCCTTCAACAGGAAACTCCCAGAAAACATCTACTTAACAGGGCCCAGGGTGGAAAACTGGAGCCAGGAACTGTGACTCATGTAATTATGCCCTTAAGCCCACTAGCAAAGTGTCGATGTTAGGGTTGCCAGCTTCTGCTTGGCAAATTCCTGGAGATTTTGGGGTGGAGCTTGGGGGTGGCAGGGTTTGGCAAGGGGCGGGACCTCAGTTGGGTCTAACGCTACAGAGTTCACCTTCCAGGGCAGCCATTTTCTCCAGGGGCTTTGGTCTCTGTCACCTGGACAGCAGTTGTAATTCTAGGAGATCTCCAGCCACCTCCTAATGAAGGCTCTGCGTTCTCGCACCCAGAGGTGGCGCCTCACCAGCGTCTGCCTCTTGCTGATGCTAGGCTGCCCCCCGCCCCCCGCCAATCAAATTGTGAAAACTCAGAAGGCTCTCAAAAAAATAAGCAGAGGATCTTCAGCATATGTTCTGGGACTCTTACCAAGCCTCCTTGACTTTGGCTCCCATCTTCAGGAACTTCAGCCTACAGGGGGGAAGAAACAGGAAAAATGTCAAAAGTGATGAGGAAAAAGTGACTTTGCAAGTGGCTTCTGAAAAGCTCAGGAGTGGGTCCCCCTTCAAAAAGCTTGAAAACTATTGGTCTTAACTCGGCATAAGGCAGACCTCTGTGTCCCAACGATGTTCCTTGGGATGGAACATTGGCAGGATACTGAAGTGGTTTTTCAATCGCACCTGGGCGATAACTCTGATATTCGGGGTTCTGCTTCCAGTAGGAAAGAAACAGCATTGGCCAGTTCCAGGGGGACTCATGGCAAGCCGCCAACTGAGCCAAGGGATGAAGTAAAAGAAGCCAAGACAGTTGTGTGTACGCAGTCGCTGTTTGCTGCCACCTATGCCAAGGGTGCCACCACTATATGCATATATGTGCACTCTTCCAGGAAAGAAAGAGCCACCCTCCACTCCCAGGGATACGTGAATGTATGCCATGTTTGCCACTGCAATCACAGTGGCAGGGCAAATAGTAGGCAGGGACTAGTTGGTAGTGGGCCCTGCAGGGGCCCCGGCAGCCCTGAAACCAAAGACCCTGAGGAAATGGCACATGGTGGCCAATCTTGCTCAGGGCTTCCTATCTCTCTCAAGGATCCTGTATGATTCTTGAGGAAGGAGGATCAGGTTATGAGGTGGGGACAAGCCACCAGGACAGTTCACAATTCTGAATTTTGTCAACAAGTTTCTCACAAATCCCACATCAATCTAGCAATTTAATACAGAAGATGAAATCTTGGAGCTGCTATTGCGATTGTTTGCAGCCATTCCTGACAAGTGGGTCTCAATAGTCTCTGGGCAACTTATAGGTTCCCATCCCAAGGTCAGACTGTGAAACTCAGGTGTGCCTGCCTGGGACAAACAACTCCTTGACTGCTGGGGACTTACCAAACTGTCTTGGCTCAATAGACCTGCAATTTCTCCTGGCTAGAAGGTAAAAAGACAAACAGAGCCATTAGGATGTTTTATTCAGAAGGCGTTTCGTTACCCTTTTCGGTCTCCTGGGGGCCTGCAACGTATGGCTCCATTGCCAAATGTAGCCCAGTGTGGAATCAAAAGGTGTCTCTTTATAAAAAAAAAATTAAATCTTTTAAGTTATGGTCTCTTGGGGGGGTAGGTGGGATGCTAGAGCCACTAGAATGTAAAAGAGAATGGCAGGGCCAGATTTTTAGGGGACCAAATGGCTTCTTAGAGATGATTTACAGAAAGGGAAATAACAGAGGGGAACAGTTGCCAGGAATCCAACTGGGATCCATGTGCAGATTCATGCCAGTGAACTAAAACAATTGTGTGCAGGGTGCTCCTCTGTATATTTATGACTTGTTGTGAGTTTCACTTCCTAATCAAAGACTCACAACAACCAGTGTTTGGGATGCGGAAACTTCATGGATTATGAATTCACATGTCAATTAGCAGTAGCGTTACGCCGTATAGTTTCAGTTACAAATGGCCTTTCTTGCAGTGGATCTTTGTTGATCTCTTCCTCTAAATTTTGATCCAGAGGAGTTCGTCGTGTTAGTCTGTAGTCGCAAAATAGCAAAGAGTCCAGTAGCACCTTTAAGACTAACCAACTTTATTATAGCGTAAGTTTTCGAGAACCACAGTTGTCTTCACCAGAGGCATCTGATGAAGAGAGCTGTGGTTCTTGAAAGCTTATGCTACAATAAAGTTGGTTAGTCTTAAAGGTGCTACTGGACTCTTTTCTAAATTTTGATGTAGTGTGACTCTTTAATGACCCTCAGATGACACTGTTCTCCTTTGATGAACGTGATCCTATGTCAAAGTGGAGTTACATGTTCTAAACATCAAGGTAGGCATATAGAAACAATAGGACCACATGCACAAGCTGCAATTTGCAAGGCAACATGCACAGACGGCCACATGGGTGAGGACCAAGTTGGAAAAGTGACCCTTCTACAGACCGTTAGCAAGGACTGCCTCCGTGCTCTCAAGGCTGCTGTTTTGATCACTCCTTTCTGGTATTCTGTTTCAATCACGTTCGACTGCCAAAGGAAGAAGAAAGCAACAATACACTAAGAATCCAGGAAGAATGTGTGGCTGCTTCTAGATGACAGAAAGAAAAGGCTTGGCCACTTGTTTGACCAGCTGCCACGGAATGATGCTGATTTATACCCGCAAGGAAATAGCCCCATCCAGGGGTCATTTAGTGGAAAAAGAGCTGGAGGGACTCATTAGCATAACTCATGAGCATATGCCACGCCCCTTGACATCACTGGAAGTGTGTTATTAGCATAACTGATTTGCATATGCCACACCCCCGACATCACCTATCCTGGCTGTTTTGGACCCAATCTTGGCCATTCAGGGCCGAAATTGGGCCCAAAATGGCAAAAAGGGGCTGAAAATGGCCGAAAAGGGGCCCAAAATGGTCAGGGTTGGGTCGCTGCTGAGTGGGAGAGTGATCCACCACCTGTCAGAGGCCCCAATCCAGGCTGAAACGGGCCCAAAATGGCAGAGAGTCGGGTGGGTGGAGCCACCTGACATGTGACCTCTTTGGGGAACTGCCGGAACTGCGTTCCAACACGTTCCCCCTCGAAATGAGCCCTGGCCACATCCCACTAGCTCCTTCAAGATTCCAAGTGAAGCAGCAGTACCTTTTCCAGGTTTGACAGTGTGGTGATGACATCTCCAGCCTTTCCTTGCACGACATCGCTCGACAACACAGTATCTGAGATGTTGGACCCACGGATGTTTCGTAGAACGATCTCTTGTTCCTGCTCAATATTGAACTTGATGGATCTCACCTCGTTGACTATCCTGTGGGAGTCAAAGCCAAGGAAGCTGGAGACTTTCCCCAACAAAAGATAATTTCCTAGACTATGGGCAGAGCTTCAACACTTCCATGTCAGGGAAGCTAAAGTGAGATAGTTAGAGGAAAGTCTCTACATTTCAAGATTTTATTTAGGACCTGAGGGTGATCTCCTATAGAAGTGTACACTATTCATCTATTCGTTTTTAAGGGGCTGCAAGAGTCGCTTTAAAAGAGCCCCATGGCACAGAGTGGTAAGCAGCAGTACTGCAGCCCAAGCTCTGCTCACGACCTGAGTTCGATCTTGGTGGACACCCAGTTCAAATAACTGGCTCAAGGTTGACTCAGAGCAAAGCTACAAGTGACTTTCTTCATGTGGAGAACACTTGATTCTTCTCGCCAGGTTACCTGGGAAGTGAAGTCCAAGTGGTCCTTCCCCTCTCTGTTAGAATTGCTGCCTGAAGAGCCACAAGAGGGCTTTGTTTGGGGGCGGGCAGCTGCTACTTTCTCCTGGGGAGCTGCTCTGGAAGCGGCCACGTTGGTGAAGCTTCAGCCACAGCAACAGTGGAAGAATCTGCAGCAGATCCTTCCACTGTTGCTGTGGCTGAAGCTTCACTGACTCAGCAACTTTCTCCAGAGCAGCTCCCCGGGAGCAGGCAGCCTGCAGGACGCCCTGGGAGAAAGTAGCAGCTGCCCGCCCCCAAACGAAGCCCTCTTGTGGCTCTTCAGGCAGCGATTCTAACAGAGAGGGGAAGGACCACTCGGACTTTACTTCCCAGGTAAACTTGTGAGAAAAATCTAGTGTTGTCCACCTGAAGAAAGTCACTTGTAGCTTTGCTCTCAGCCTTCCATCCTTCCAAGGTCAGTAAAATGAGTACCCAGTTTCCTGGGGGTAAAGTGTAGATGACCAGGGAAGGTAATGGCAAACCACCCCATAACAAAAGTCTTCCAAGAAAATGTCGTGATGCGATGTCCCCCCATGGGTTAGTAATGACTTAGTGCTTGCACAGGGGACTACCTTTACCTATTCAATTTGTATACCACCCTTCAGGACAACTTAACGCCCATTCAGAGTGGTTTACAAAGTGTGTTATAATTATCCCCACAACAATCACCCTGTGAGGTGGGTGGGGCTGAGAGAGCTCTGGAAGAGCTGTGATTGACCCAAGATCACCCAGCTTGCTTCAAGCGGAGGAGTGGGGAATCAAACCTGGCTCTCCAGATTAGAGTCCTGCCGCTCTTAACCACTACACCAAACTGGCCACAGCCCCTCATTCCATAAACTCCTGAAGATACCACCAAAGACCTGGAATACTTCAACTGAGAGAACCACTTCAACAGTTTCTCAAGGGCTACTGAAGGCCCGCTGTGTCCTCAGGGAAAGGTGGGGACGGGAAGTCCTGGCCAGAAGGTTCAGGCCATCAGCTCTTGAAGGGATCATGAATGACCTGAGAGGATCTAGCTGAAACATCCTTTCTCACACATCCCTGGGGCTCCTGGGACGCAGAAGTGCTTCCAATAAAAATGTCACATTGTGGCCCAGTGGCTTGAGGGTCAGATTAGGATCTGGGAATCCCAGTTTCAAATCCCCTCTCTGCTGCGGAAGCTTATTGGGCGACCTGAGGCTAGTTGCTCTGTCTTTCTTTCTCTGTCTCTCTCTCAACCTAACTTATGTCACAGGGTAATTGTGAGGATAAATAGAGAAGAATGATGTAAGCAGCTCCAGGTTCCAACGAGGGAAAAGCAAGATCTAAATATCTAATACAAAAATTAACAAATTAAAAAAATACCCAGATATTCCTAGAAGTGACCCATGTTCTCATCCAGAATCCCCATTTTTCTCTCTAGTTTGGTGGGTGGGATCAGGACAGGTTTTAATATTTTGAATTTTCTCACTCAAACGGAGACCAAGCGAGGAGGTTAGCGTGACTTACTGATTGAGCTCATCCCGGATCTCCCGGTATTCCTTTAGGTTCTCGTGGATGGCTTCCAGGACGACGCAGAGATCGTCACAGGTGGCATCGTTCAGGTTACCCAAGTTACCGTAGCTCAGCAGATCCTGGCAATGGGCCATGGCTGTGGCATGCATGACTTCTTTCAGGTGCATGGGTGGCGGAGGTGGGCGGGCATCATCGTCCATGCCATCCTGCTCGAGGATGGAGAGAGTTAGGCCCCAGTCTGTGGCCCTCCGCTAGTCCCTGACCCAATTCACACACCTGCGCTCTGCTTTCATCCCACGCTGGGCTTTGGTTCTCTGCCCAGACTGAATGTGTGTGCAGCAAACTGGACTGCGGCCCGTTCCGCATGGAAGTTTTGCTCTTGTTTTGTGTCCAAACTGGTGGGGTTTTTTTTTCCTGGAGCATCCACACAACATGGTTTCCTACTTGCCCACATTTTGTGCTTTTCCCCAAACCTAACTTGATACGCTCTTTCGGGAAGGGTAGTAATCAAAGCACCTTTTCAGGAAATGTGGCCGGGAAGGTGCTGATTTGTGTAAGACCTGCCCAAATTATTGCCATATTCTTTGCCTCGAAACACACACACCCCACACACACTACCAGATGGCAAGCTTGCCTAGTAAGATGCTGACATGGCGCTTGTATAAAGCTGGCCTTACTCCAGTTCATTTACTTTTCACCCCAGTGTGGATCCATAACACTTTACAGCTTCATTCTCCTCTGTGCTATCTTCACCACAACAACACTGCGAGGAAGGTCAGGCTGAAAGAGCGACTGGCCCAAGGTCGCCCAGAAAACTTCCATGGCAGAGAGGGGAATTCAATCCAGGTCTCTTAGGGTCTCACCACGCTAGACAAAAGGCACTTGAATTACACGGGTAATTCGAGTGTATTTTGTAATTCGAGTGTATTTGAGTGTAATTCGAGTGTAATTCAAGTGTATTTTGTCTCGTGTGGTTTGACCCTCACATCCTTGTCTGACACTCTCTCCACTATACCTCTGGTCCATCTAACTCTGTGTGGCTTTCTCTGCTCCTATCATTAGAGACAGGGCTTTTTTTCTGGGAAAAGAGGTGGTGGAACTCAGTGGGTTGCCCTTGGAGAAAATGGTCACATGGCTGGTGGCCCCGCCCCCTGATCTCCAGACAGAGGGGAGTTGAGATTGCCCTCTGTGCTGTGCAGAGGGCAATATAAACTCCCCTGTCTGGAGATCAGGGGGCGGGGCCACCAGCCATGTGACCATTTTCAAGAGGTTCCGGAACTCCATTCCACCACGTTCCAGCTGAAAAAAAGCCCTGATTAGAGATACTTTGGACCGTATCAGTGCACATGAAGTCCTCAGCAGGGCAAACAGCAGTTCTCCAAGGCCATTTCAGGTCAAGGAAACAGCATGGGGGGAGGTCTAAGCCCTCCTCCATGCACTGTGGACACAATTTGAACTGGGCCATATGAGCCTGGGAGCATCGAGTACCCAGAATGCATCTGTGACCTAACCCATGAACGTACCCAAGAAGAACGTAAGGCTCAGAAATGAAACTGGCTGAGTTACCTTGGGTCAGTAACATGCTCTCAGTCTAGCCTACCTCATAGGATTGTTGAGAGGATAAAAATGGGGGGGGGGGAGGAGAAGCATACATGCCATCCTGAGTGCCTTAGAAGAAGGGCAAGACAAGAATCATCTAGCTATATAGACAGACAGACAGACTTTAGCCTTTCAAATCAAGGGCTTTCTTATAGAACTATACCCTTTGCACTTCACCCACCTGTCAGCTACCTGGCAAAGATTTACTTGATAGCAGTAGAAAAGAGCAGAAGTCCACAAATTTTGTTAGTCTTATAGGTGCCACTGAACAGACTAACACGGCTACCCATTTTGATCTACTTGATAGCAATGAGCTTAGTTTTGTTTTGTCCTACCTGTTTGTCTTTGGGTTTTTTTTTTTAAATCAGAGAAATTAAAGCCACGAAACCATTTGCAATGGCATAAAGAAGATTATCTTAAGTATTTAAAGCATTTTTCAAATTAAAAGTATTTTTAAAGTGCTTAAAATGTTGATTTTTTTTTTAATGCAAAGAAGCTACTTGGAGGTCAAAAGGAGAACTTGCTGCCAGCTCTTTATCAGAATCAGATTTGCACAGATGCAGGTGATGGAGATAAAGAAGTAAAGTCTCCCTCCCCATTTAAAGGACAGCCTGCAGGTGGCACCAGCCTGTTCCCTACCAGCCATTTTTCTGCTCCAAAGAGCCCCATCTCTGTGAGCCAAGCTACAAGTGACGCCTGACACAGGTTGGACACTTGTCAGCTTCCCTCAAGTTTTGATGGGAAATGTAGGCGTCCTGGTCTTGCAGCTGTAATGGAGAGCCAAGCTGTAAAACCAGGATGCCTACATTTCCCATCAAAACTTGAGGTAAGCTGACAAGTGTCCAACCTGTGTAAGGCGTCACTTGTAGCTTGGCTCTGTGCTGCTTTTCAACCGTTTTGTCTGCTCAAAATTGAGCTCTTCCCCCATCTGCTTTCCTGCTTGCACGGGAAAAGATACAGGGTCACCCCTTATCTCCCCCCGGCTTCCTTTCCCAGTCCTTGTGCATTAAGACTCACATCCAGCCCAGCAGAGGCGGCCTGCGACTGGGACAGAGACTGCAACTGCCGTTCCTCGTTGTAAGCAGTCACAGACTGCTCTAAGTTTGTCGTCACTACAGCCACAAGCAGATTCGCACAGATGAAGGCCCCACAGGTGATGAAGATGAAGAAGTAGAGGGCCCCCCCGATCGTCAAGGCAATGCCTTCATCGCTGAAGGGGAAAGAGAGGTAGGGTTACAACCGATACCACAATTCTTTTCCATTGTGCAAACGGATGCATCCCGTCTAGAGAACATTTTTGGTCATCCACCCTCCAGTAATATGCCTTTTATACACAATTGGTGCAAAGATGACATTTAAAATGGGGTACATTTTCCCGGAAAATTCACTATCGGGAAACAAAAAGTGAGGCAAAGAACATAAGAGCAGGCTTCCCGCATCATGTCATGGGTCCACATAGTCCAGCATGCTACGTCCGGTTGCACTGGAGGGCCAACTAAGAGGGCAATAGAGGCCAAAGTCTCCCCCAATGGCACCTCCTTGCACTGATATGCAGAAGCTGACGGCCTTTAAACACGAAGGATCACTACGGCTAGTAGCCTTCGATGGAGTTCTGTGCCATGAATCTGTCTGATCCCCTCTGGAAACCATCTATGCTATTGGCGATCATTCTGTCTACCCGCACTTAATTCCATAATAAAATTATTCATAGAGTGAAGAAGTGCTTCCATTTGTCGGTCCTGAATCCATAGCCCATGTTCTAGTATTATGAGCAGAGGGGGAGAAGAAGTTCTCTGTATCCATTTACTCTACCCAGGATTAATGCAGTTCATGCCCCTCAATTACCTTTTTCCAAACTGAAGCTTTTCCTCATAGGAAAGGTGCTTCTACCCATTAATCTTCTTGGCTGCCCTCACCTGCACTTTTCCCGACTCTGCAAATACCTTCTTTGAGATACAGCATCCCAAACTTTGCCTAGTTTGACTTTGATTCACACAATGGGGAAAGTGAAAATGAAATGGATTTTAAAGGGGAAATAGTCAGTAGCATCCCAAGTGACGGGCTGAATAGAGGCGTACACTCCTGTTTGGACCAAAGTACTAGTGAAACTTGTTTATTTGGGTTAGTGATGAGAACAGGCTTACTCACTCAAAGGCATTATAGATGGTGATCCACCCATCCTGCGTTATGCAGATGAAAAGTGTGTACAAGGCTGTCCCCAAATTCCCGAAATGCATCGGGACGAGGCTTCCAAAGAGTGTCACACCAAACACAGAAAAAACCTGCAAAAGAATTGAGATGGTTTAACTACAGTTTGTTTGTGAAAATGGGATTCGGCTCACAGACCATCACTCAAATTCTAGTATGTCTCAACCAAATTCTGGTTCCAGTGCCTTTAGTCTGTCACCTGGGAGGACGTCACCAGGGAACAAAGCGGGATGAAGCCTGGATGTTTGCATGGCTGAAACCAGAGTTCGTGCGGTTAATAAATCAATTTCGCAGTCTCAGTTGACAGGTCCAGCTACCTATAGTTACTGGAATGATCTGCAATCAGACAACAGAGTTAACCACGTTAAACCAAAGCCACATTATGGCTTTGCATAATGTTTGGACTGAGCCTAAAACAAGAGTGGTATAGATAAGTATGATTCAGGTACATGTCTTTTTCCTCTATTAAGGGTAATAGAAGCTGGCTTCAATCCAAATTATTCCCCTTCATCTGCTTAATAAAATTGTAAGACCCACTATGGGATCCAGTCTCCAAAGGAATGGTTTAGTTTGATACTACCAGTTCCAGCAAATAAGCACAGGCACTAATTAACCCAGAGAAGGGGGATGGGAACTTCAAGAAAACTTTGTCGCCCCTTTCACCTGCCACTAACGGGACCAGGGAACTCCCTGGCCCTGTCAGTGGCGGGTGAACGGAGCCCCGGGCAGGGACTTGCAGGCTTATGCCTGCTTCCCCGCTGCCCCTTTCACCCGCCGCTGACCAGACCGGGGAGTTCCCTGGCCCTGACAGCGGTGGGTGAATGGAGCACCCGGCAGGGAGGTGCAGGCTTAAGCCTACTTCCCCGCCATTCTCTTCCCTTGATGCAAGAGGAGTGGGGAGAATCTCCCCTCCCTTTCGCATCGGGAGGGCGCCACTGAGCTGCTGCACCTGGAGCGAGAGGGGCGGGGAGATTCCCTCACCCCTCTCACCCCGGGCAGTAGCACGGAAAGAGGCATTTTAAGCCCTGCAGCCGGCACTCAGCTGCTCGTCGGAGAAGCCCCCAACGAGCAGCTGATTCAGGGGTTTAAATGCCCCTGTCCCGCAGGGAAACGGGCATTAAAACTCCTTCACCCGAAGCTCCCTGACGCGATACAAATAGCTTCAGGAATCTTTGATTCGGGATTTCCAAAATGGACCTATCATGCTGGGGCTGTTTCAGAAGTCCAAATCGGAAACCCGAATTGTACATCCCTAGTGAGAACTAGAGAGCCAGTTTGGTGAGGCGGTTAAGAGCGATGGGACTCTAATCTGGAGAGCCAGGTTTGATTCCCCACTCCTCCGCTTGAAGCCAGTTGGGTGACCTTGGGTCAGTCACAGCTTCTAGGCACTTTCTCAGCCCCACCCACCTCACAGGGTGATTGTTGTGGGGATAATAATAGCATACTTTGTAAACCACTCTGACTGGGTGTTAAATTGTCCTGAAGGGCAGTATATAAAACAAATGTTATTATTATTATTAAGTGTAGAGGGGAAGGCAGGAGACAGAAGAAAAACGAGGATGTTTGAGGCACTTCTATTGAACACACATACATGAACACAGAGCCCTGACCTGCACAGCCCAGATGAGCCTAATCTCATCAGATCTCAGAAGCTAAGCAGGTTGGCCTTGGATAGTAATTGGATGGGAGACCTCCAATGAAGACCAGCGTTGCAGAGGCAGGCAATGACAAACCACCTCTGTTAGTCTCTTGCCATGAAAACCCCACCAGGGGTCGCCATAAGTTAGCTATGACTTCAGGGCACTGTCCACCACCACATGAACACCTGCCTTACACTGAATCAAACCTTTGGTCTATCAAGCAGTGATTCCGCACATGCTGGGTAATGCACTTCCACTCCTCTTTATAGATCATTTGGAACGGATTTTTTTGTGTGCAGAACAAAAAATCCACCTCAAACGACTGATAAACTGCAGTATCCAACGTGTGCGGAATCAGCCAAGGTCTGTATTGTCTACTGTGACTGGCAGCAGCTCTGCAGGGTCTCAGATCCAGGTCTTTGGACACTACCTATAAGCTTTTTAAGTGGAGATGCCTGGAAGTGATCCTGGGACCTTCCGCATGCAAAACAGATGCTCCGCCACTAAGCCACAGCCCCAACCCTAGTTTAGAATAACCGGACGAGGACCACTCACCAGCATGATGGAAAAAAGCAGAACCATGATGTTAAACATGTCAGGTGTGGACTTCAGGATCACCTTGATCATCCTATCCAGCCCGGCCACCAAGGTGCAAACCTGCATCAGTCGCATTATCCTGGGAAGAACAAAAGGAACGAATGGTACGCATCAGCTGTCACTCTCTTGTCCAGCTAAAGAGGCTCTAACTTGTTTGCCACGGAGGGTTCTGCAGCAGCAGTGAGAAGACGGCCAGGACCAGACCAGAAGGAATGTCTGTGACACTTCAGGGTGTCTTTCATTGCTAAATAGCAGCCATGGGGGGATGAATCAGAACCACAGTGCATAGGGAAGATGCATCAGTGTTGTATAAGCAGATGGACTTGGGCAATCATGCCCAACACAAAAACAGGTGATCGCCACCAAGTCCCTATTTTCATCTGTGAAACGTTGGAGGGGTATAAGATTGCATACATTTGCAAGATGAAAATATGGACACTCTTTTGTTCTAATAATATCCCTGTTTTGCTACCAGGGATTGCTGCCTAAATACTGCTGTCAACGTATTATGTTTATTTGTACCCTGATTCTCAGATTGGCTTGCAAGGCAAATTACAGTTATGTTGCCAGTTTAAAGGCAGTTGTTGAAGGGCTGCCGTACACCAAGTCACTCTTTTATCAAGACTGGTATTACCTACTCCGATCGGCAGCAGCTCTTCAGGGCCTCAGGTGGAGGTCTTTCATATTACCAGCTACTTGATCCTTTTTAACTGGAGATGCCAGGGGTCCAGACTGGCGCCTTCTGCATGCAAAGCAGAAGGTCTTCCAATGAGCTGAGGCCAAATTCTTCCATCATTTAGACCCTCCAGCCTACCAACACCTGTACAGTCTACTCTGAGTGGCAGCATCTCTCCAGGATCTCAAGCAGAGATCTTTCCAGTTTGGTGAGGCGGTTAAGAGCAGCAGGACTCTAATCTGGAGAGCCGGGTTTGATTCCCCACTCCTCCACTTGAAGCCAGCTGGGTGACCTTGGGCTAGTCACAGCTCTCTCGGAGCTCTCTCAGCCCCACCCACCTCACAGGGTGGTTTTGTTGTGGGGATACTGATGACATACTTCGTAAACCGCTCTGAGTGGGCATTAAGTTGTCCTGAAGGGCGGTATATAAATCGAATGTTATTATTATTATTATTATTATTTCCCATCTCCCACTGCCAGGGACTGAACCTGGGTTTTTCTGTGTGCAAAGCAGCTGTTCTATCCCTGAGCCACAGCATCTCCCACGTATTCAGTGAAAGAATTGCATTTGCACACTACAGCATCCATTGGGACCTAGAAGAACACTCAAACTACCTGAATGGGTGGAGGTGACAGATGAGAAAATGATCCAGATGTTAACCCTCCACTTTCACCTCCACTTTCCATCTGTTGGCAGCTTCAGTAACTGGACTGTACAGAATTTCTGCTTGATGGATAGCACTTCACTCCTGGAAGTGCATTCTCATATAACCCATAGCCATCCTTCTTTGCCATGTCCTCTTTAATAATCCAGCGTGGTGCCGTAGTTAGAGTGTTGTTGTGAGGATAAAAATGGTGTTGGGCTGTGTGTGCTTGTGCAAACAGTTTCCATTGCTCTTGTGTGTGTGTGTGTGTATCTTCCTTCTCTAAATAAAAATACTCTCTAATTTAAGATCACTAGTCTCTTTTGGTGCCTTGGGGAGAGGACCCCATAAAAACTGGTGGAGTGTCCTGTTGTTATCCCTCTTGTATAGCCTTCTTCTTTGCCATTAATTCCTCCTCTTACTCACAAGGATTCCCATTCAGGTAATATGTGAGCCCAGGAGGCAAGGAACTCCCATTACATGGCTGATACCAAGACCTCACGTCATCCCCAACAAATATAAAGACTTTGTAGCATGAAGATGGGCCTTACTACGTCACACATTAAAAGTCTGCTTTGTGAATAGCTTTTAAGTAGGGAGAAAGAGTGATCCAGAATGGGGGGCAATGCATTTACTGGCTTCATTCTGGCTTCTGCCTGAAACATGAAATGAGGAAATGCAAAGACATCAATGCACTAATCACCCACATTCATGCACATGCCCTGACACACTTGTTAGGCTTTCCAATTGCCCCGTCCGAGTGGGGAATTCCCCTCCCCCAGCTGCAAACTCCTATGCTCAAGAAATTGAGAAGCAGGGGGACAAATGGCCTCCATAGTGATAGAGCATCACCCGGAAGTACATCACACTTCCCCAAACTCTACCCTTCCCAGACACTGCCTGAAAAATCTTTCTGCCTAGGCAGTGCTGGGAATCTCAGTACTTGTAAAGCAATCGGCAAAACAGGGACAAAGATATACCAGGGCAAGCATCAGAAAACAGGGACTGTAACCGATACATAAAGATAGCTGGCCTGCATGGTGGCCCACTAGGTGTCCAATAACCTCTCTGGTTCTGAAGCTGCAAGCAAAATCAAAAGGGTAATCAAGACCTTTGGATGAATACTTGTCAGAGATGCTTTAGGCTGATCCTGCACTGGGCAGGGGGTTGGACTAGATGTCTGTATGGCCCCTTCCAACTCTATGATTCTATGAATGGTCAGACATTGCTCACAGGAACATTTGGCTGGTTCGATCACAAGTCAGGCAGGCCTTCAGAACTTGTCCTGTAATTAGGGGACCGTGAAAAGACTGGAGGCTGCCCACCTGCGATTCTTACCTGAGGATGTTGAAAAAGGTCCTGTCGGACAGCGCAGGAATGAACAGCCCCAAGAACAGAAAGACCACAATGAAAAAATTGAGGACGTTCCAGCCATCCTGCATGAAAAGAAGAGGCATAAGAACGGTGGAGGCATAGCAGTTCGCTTCGTGGTTCAGGAGCTCTTAGTGGAATCGAGTAGAGTGTCCTCTCCATCACAGGACAGTCCTTTTTTCCGAGGCCTCTGAAATGGGCAGGTGCCAATTCTCTCCAGTAAAGCTGGCTAACGTAGCAACGGAGGCTTGATCCCTGTGCAAGCACAGGGTGCTCAGAAGCACCTGCAGTTAGGAGAAGGGCTGTTTGAGCTAACCCAGTTGCTTGAGGGGAATTAAAGGAGAGAGAGGAGAGTGCAGGTCGTGAAAAGGTTCAGCACCTGGATAGCAGAAAGAGCTGGTGCTTCCAGGAGTTCAATTTAAATTATAATCCTTCTGGGGACTTACCCACCCTTTGGACCTTCTGGTCCAAAGAAGTCAGGCAGCTCCCACAGACGGCAAGACTTAAAGAGCTAAACTACAAGTGATGCCAGACATGTGTTTTTTAACATGTCAGGGACCCAATTTTACCTGGGAACTGTAGTTTTCGAAGACAGGGCCACATGAGATCTCTGGGGGAGAGGAACTTTGCAGGGGAGGGGAGGGGAAGGGCTGGTAGTTCATCTCTCCTTTGAGACTGCAAGAAAATAATGGCAAAGTTCCGCTCCCCCAGCAATCCTGCACAGATCTGTCTTTGAAAACTGTCTTTGAAAACTACAATTCCCAGGTAAAATTGCATCCCTGACACATTAAAAAACATGTGTCTGATGTCATTTGTAGCTTAGCTCTTAGAAAGCCCAGGCACCTTTCCAGCTGATTGGTAGCTGCGGCAGGGGTGGGCAGTCCCATGGATTCAGAAAAGGGAACACAAGGGCCAGATTTTCCAGAGAAGGTTGGAAGAATCTATGGGGCCTGTGTAAAAATGCAGCACACTGTGTAAAAGAGAAGGGAGGTCAGCAGGAGCAGATGCAGGGAAGGGGGAGACCCTGGAAAATGGCCCCGTGCCAACCACCCCCTGCTCACACAAACCCAAAAGGAGGGAGAGAGAGCCTGCCTCAGCAGAAGGCGCTTGGCCATCCTGTGGACAGGCATATGAGGCAACGCTGGGTGGGAAGACGGGCATGTCCCTTGGTGCATTGAGCCCTCCTTCCTGCCCCTCTGGTGCACCCCTGCCCCTCTCTTTTGGCTGGGGTGGTTCTGGCAAGGGGGTGGCCCCAGTGAGGGCGACTCTGAAGCCATCAGTTTGCAAGGACTCTTCTCAGTGACTTTAATGGCCAATCCACACGCGCGCACACATCCAGGTCAGCCAATGAGGAGGCCCAACTGCCTGCATCAACCCACTTCAGAGGCAGCGGCGGTCTTAGCAACAGGGGGCAGCGGTGGTCTTAGCAACAGGGGGCAGGTGCCCCAGGCCCCACGCTGGGAGGGCCCCAACCGCCCACAGCTCTATTCCACCCCCCAAAAAAGGACAGGGAAAAGAACAAGAGCAAGCTCCTGCCACCACTTGTGTCCACCACAGCAGTGGTGGCTTCCACATACATCACATGAGGTGAGGACCACCTCTTGCTTGGCCTCAGTGGAGGGGGCTGGCAGTGATTCTGGGATCTCATCCCGGACTTTTGCCCAAGACCTCAGAATCACTAAGATCACCGGTGTCCAAAGGGGAGTCAACCAAAAGAGGTGGAGATTGGTGCTATAAACTACTTCCGTGGCAACTGGAGAAGTGTGTGAGGGGGAAAAAATTAGGCTATTTTTAACCAGTAAGGAGGTTAAGGGGTTCCTTTGGGACGTAAGGAAAGCCCTGATGGATCTGCCCAAAGGCCCATCAAGCCCAGTATCTCCTTTCCAGCAAAGGCTGCTGTGATGCCCGTAAGCCAGGTGTGAGGGCGACCGGCCGTCCCTGCCTGCCATGTCAGAAGCTCCCTTTCAGTCAAGGCCCTCCTGCACCTCTTGATAAGTTATGCAGCATTTGTCTCTTCCTCAGGCACTCGTGCCCAGGCAGAACTGGCCTCCTTTTTAACTCCGGGAAAGCACGTCTGCCTGAGGATGAGGGGGTTGGATATTCACAGACTGCCCCTGCACTGCAGGCTCCCATGTTTCTGCCACGCTGCGCTCAGGAGCCCACTGACACCCCACCCAAACAAAATGGGAGGAGTACAGACTCTTTAGCAGGAGGTCATGTAACTTAGGGTCTAAGCCTCTGTTTTTGGATGATGCACACATCTGCTAACAGAAGCTAAGCAGGGTCAGCCTTGGTTAGTAATGGGATGGGAGACCTCCAACAAAGACCAGGGCTGCAGAGGAGGGCAGTGGTAAACCACCTCTGTTAGTCTCTTGCCATGAAAACTCCACCGGGGGTTGCCATAAGTCAGCTATGACTTGACGGCACTCTCCACCACCTGTCTCTCTTATGTTGCATAAGAGAGAACACCTCTTCTAAGACTGCACTTACCATTTGCTCTTTTAGTAAAAACTTGTTTTTTTTTAAAAAAAAGCCAATTGATGGTCAGATTAATCAGAGGTACTTCAATCAAAGTCTTTTTAAAATGGAGGAATCAGATCAACTTCTGGATGGAATGCTGAAGCCCTCATTTATAGTAAACAGCCTGCAGAATTGCAGTACATCCAGATCTGGAAGAAGTGTAGCCCAACGAGGACCTACATTCTTGCTTGAAACAGAGATGCATAATAAAGAACGTTGTCTTGAGAGCTGAATTTTCAGCTGCCTGATTCTCACCTTCCAGTACAACGAGAATCCATAGTACCAGTTGAGAAGTACCTCGCAGATAAGGAAAGCCAGGACAATTGTATCTATGGCAGAGAAGAACCCGAAGTATTTCTACAACAGAAAAGAGAAGAACAAGCTAGATAATCTCTCCCAAGGAAGCTGTGTATGGTACTCCTACAGCTCACTGCAACAACGTGATGTGCAGTTGTCACCCACATGAACAGCTAAGCAATGGTAGTGATAAGGAATGTTCAAGAACATTCTCCAGGTGAATTTGCAATAGAATGTTGACAAACAGCCTCACTTCTAAGATGGAAGTAAAAGATCAGCATGAACAGAGTGGAGGGGGTGTTTGCCTAGAAACTAACAGAATGGTGTGCTGTTTGCAGAATCATACAAGCAAAGGTGTTTGGTGGGTAAGACGATTGGGAAGTGCAGCAGGAAATATGTGGAGGAGGCTAAGAGAGAGGTTGAGAGAGGTCAAAGGGTGGGGAATGGAAGAGAAAGTCTGAGGAATCAGAGAGGGACTCAGAAGAGATGTATAACATGATGTGTATGCATATGTGTGTGTGCGCACACATGTGTGTGTATCTACGGGGAATAAGCAGTGGAAGTGACAAAGAATATTCATGAACATTTGTGTAAAGGACAGATTGGGACGAACCTTCAGACTGTGTCCTAGAAAAAGCAACAACTCAGCAGCTCATATGCTTTTGTTAAAGATATTATCTACCTTACTATGAATACGCAATCTAGTTCACAGAATGATACCAGTCATACGCATAATGGGTTTAATCCTACAGATGTGTTTCATAAAATGGATGGGACTACTATATTTTGCTCCCCAACCAATGGGCAGGAGGAGAAGAGGTGACATCATGAATGGGAGGAGTTAAGTCCATGAACCTGTTGGGTGGGCAGAATTCAGTTCACACAGGAAGAAAACATTTGCTACTTCAAGTTACCCCCTACTCGTTGCTTTTATCCCTGAAAAAAAATTACTTATTTTAACCCGGCTGTCTTTAAAGTGGGTTCCAATGTGAATTAAAAATAGTGTTGTGCTGTTAAGCCTACCATGATTAGGGATTTAGTGACCATTTGGAGAAACAGGTCCATGGAACAGGTGGCAAGTGAGGGTAAGTGACTACACCCTCCTCAGGGCTTTTTTTCTGGGAAAAGAGGTGGTGGAACTCAGTGGTGGGACTCAGGACCGCACAATGACGTCACTTTGGGTCAGCTGGAACAAGAGGGGAGTTTTTTAAAGTTTAAATCACCCTCGGCAAAAATGGTCACATGGCCAGTGGCCCCACCCCCTGATATCTCCAGAGAGAGGGGAGTTTAGATTGCCCTCCGCGCCGCTCCAGCAGCATGGAGGGCAATCTAAACTCCCCTCTCTCTGGAGATCAGAGGGCGGGGCCACCGGCCATGTGACCATTTTCAAGAGGTGCCGGAACTCCATTCCACTGTGTTCCTGCTGAAAAAAAGCCTATCCATCCTACAATGTTTACATCAAGTCTAAATCTTGGATGGCCCCTTCAGGGCAACTTCAGCCAACATGAAATGAAGGATTTGCAAAACAACCACTGCATGCTCCTGTAATGACCACTGACATTCAAAGAAGAGATGCATTAAACAGAGACCCAGGAGATAGTGGAGCTGTGGCCTAGGGCCCTGTAGGGCTGGGGGCAGGGAGAATGAAGTGAACATCTCCGTTGCTCCAGTGGCATGATGTCACTTCCTGAGTGTCCATAGTTTCCATCACCAACATTATGATGTCATTTCTGGATTTGTTTGGATGACCCCAGGCTGGGTGTCCCTCTCCCCCCACCCTAATCCTCTGCTTGGTGCCAGTCCCCCTTTTAGAAATAAACACTTCCCTAGCACTGCCGCAGAGAGGAATGGCAAACCCACCTCTTCTAACGTTGGATCTGTTCGGAGGGCTATGTTGAACGCGTTGGTTATGATGAAACCTGCCAAAAGCAGCTTGAAGGCTGGGTGATGGAGGAATATCCCCATACACGTGTGTGAGACAAACTCTTCCACATCCCAGTTATCCTGTGGAAAGAAAGCAAAATTGTGCCGCTGTCAACGGGCTGGGGAGGGAACCTTAGAAAAGCGTAAGCCCCTCTTTTTTGCAATCTAGTTGGCTTTGAATTGGTTGTGTTCAGGTATTCTGTGCTGTGGATTCAGTGCATTAATCAGGCAAGCCCTCTTTCAGACTTATTTTTCCTTCCTCTGTAAAATGGTGTTTAATTTCTGGACCATATCTAGATAGCCTGCTCTTATTTCACCCTTCCTACAAGAAGCTCAGGAAGACATGTATGTTTTTTCCTTTCCCCATTTATCATCACAGCAACCTTGTGAGATCAGTTAGGCTTGTAATAACATTTGATTTATATACTACCCTTCAGGACAATTTAACACCCACTCTGAACAGTTTACAAAGTGTGTTATTAATATCCTCACGACAATCACCCTGTGAGGTGGGTGGGGCTGAGAGAGCTCTGAGAGAGCTGTGACTGACCCAAGATCACTCAGCTGGCTTCAAGTGGAGGAGGGGGGAATCAAACTCAGTTCTCCAGACTAGAGTCCCGTTGATCTTAACCACTACACCAAACTGGCTCTTAGAAAGGGTGGCTGGCCAAGGGTCACTGGGAATTCAAGCATGGTGCTCCCGGATTCCAGTCTGACACAGTAACTGTGATCCCAGACTGCATCTTGTACGATGCTTGGTTCAACTTGTGGATTTACCCAATTCTCAGAGTGACCTGCCCTGCATTTGGTTGTTCGTTAAGCTTGCACATTTCTATTACATCTCTTCAGGTATCTGCTCGACGTTGCACACAGGAAAACCACAACACAAATTTAAAAAAATAAATCAATAAAATGATTGAACAATTCAATTCCGTACCATCAAACTGGAGTTCTCCGCCATGGATTTTCTGACCATCCTTGGGACTAATCATAACCTTCCCAACTGTACAATGGGTTAGGATTTTTAGAATGTCTTCTAAATACTTACTTGGTTTCTTTTTTAAAAAGAAAACTATATGCCACCTCTCCCAAGACCTACTCAAGGTGGCTCACAAAATAAAATGGTACAATAAAGCATAAATGGAACAATAAAGCAAAAAAAAAAGTCAAAACACACAGCACAAAACCAAGCCATTAAAAAACCCTCTTTCACATGTTGCATATATACATGATACAGCAGACCTGATATGCAATTTGCTGCTAGGCTCAGCTTTTGAATTAAAGGTTTTTGTGGCAAAACGTTGTGGTCTGGGTTCTGTCCATTTGTTATCGATACGTGAGGATTGTCTTGATGGTGGTAATTATTCAGATACGGCTTTTTTTCTGGGAAAAGAGGTGGTGGAACTCAGTGGTAGAACTCAGGACCGCACAATGATGCTCCCCTCTCTCTGGAGATCAGGGGGCAGGGCCACCGGCCATGTGACCATTTTCAAGAGGTGCCGGAACTCTGTTCCACCACATTCCAGGTGAAAAAAAGCCCTGTTCAGACATCTAATAGCTTTATACGTCAAACAAAAACAGATCCTCTTCATTCACTTGGCCTCCTGACCCACCAGGCTATGCCTTAAACGCCACTCCCCATTCCTGATTTTTTAAATTCAAGAATCCGCAACCCTAGCAGCAACCATGAATGCACCTGACTTGCTCTGAAATTCTATCCTGGGGAGAGACATGAGAAAGGTGTGAGGCTCTGTCTTGGGAGGATCCATCTATGTGCAGCTGCATTCAAAGCCTGCACTCCCCCTCTCTTTCTGAGTGGTAGCACGGGGTACTCCGGGAAGGAATAGGTCTGGAAATCCCTCCTCCATTCTGTGGCATGCATGTCACCACTACAGAGGAAAGCAGGGCCTCCTCTTCATCCCCCCCCTCCCCTTTGCCAGATCAAACGGAGAGCATGTAGAAGTGGCTGCCAAGTTCTACCGGCTCCTGTTCACTCCCCTGCCCAAAAGGCAGCGTCACATGCTGGGAACAGCATGAACCCTTGCTTTCCAGATAGAGATGCCGGAGGAGTGGCTAAGGCTCCTGCTTTGCATGCAGAAGGTTCATGCCCAGCTAAAAAGATCAGATACTGGATAATGGAAACGTCCAGAAACCAGTGGGAGAACACTTCAATCTACCAGGACATTCCATCAAAGACTTAAAGGTCACTGTAGTTCAACACAAATCTTTCAAAAACAAAATCCAACGGGAGGCTGCTGAACTGGAATTCATATGCAAATTTGACTCTGTCAAGTTGGGACTGAATAGGGACTATGAATGGTTATCACATTACCACAGGTAACAGATTTCCTTTACAGAGGTGGGGTCTGGGGGAGCTCAGTGGCACTTGGCGTGGGCTTTCGGGAACCACAGATCTCTTTGTCAGATGCATCTGGCAGGGAGAGCTGTGGTTATCGAAGGCCCATACTGCATTGGAATTGGATGGTCTAGCTGTTTGGCTTCTACAAACTAACAGGGCAAACTCCTTTGAAGCCAATTGATACACACACTAAAAGGAGATGTTTACATATACTAGCAAAGGAATGTTTTGATTGCATCCTCCCCCTTCCTCCCCCTAATTGCCTCTTCTCTCTCCTCCTCTTCTGTATTTGACCAGTCTCTGTATCAGGCATCTGACGAAGAGAACTTGATTCTCGAAAGCTTATGCTACAATAAAATTGGTTAGTCTTAAAGGTGCTACTGGACTCTTTTGGATAATGTGAAAGATTCCCACCCAAGACCTTGGAGAGCCACTGCCAGTCAGAGTAGACAATACCGAGCTTGACAGACCAAGGGGCTGATTCAGAATTAGGCAGCTGCACGTGTTCAATGAATGCCAGACAGGCATGAGCCTTCCTGCAGGCTTAGATCCCATTGACAGCTCTTGTTGCTTCTCTTAGTCGTAGTGGCTGTTTGTTCAGTCCATGAGCAAGAAGTAAAGGCAATAGGGGGCAGCTACGGCCATTCAATACGCTGTCAGTATTATGGTCGCGTCTGGGTTTGGGTCCCAGTGGACAGCACATTGTTGAGAGCCCCCCAAAACCTGACACCAGCCCTGCTCCTCTTGTGGACTTCTGTGCCAGATCAAGTCACAGGAAAACAAGCATACCTGGATACGCGTGATGTCTTTGCAGTTGACCTCTACCAGTTCTGCATCAGGATTCGGCCGTCCTCCAGAGCCAGTATTTTGAGGCACGTCATGTGGCTGGGAGATATGAGGAAGACACACAGATGCTTTAGGTAGCCAGGAGATACCCTCGCATCCGAAGATGCCTTTTCTGCTCACTGCAGATCCCAGTCCCAAATGGTGCCCCTTTCTGACACCAGCTCCCCAAACACCCACTGAGAACTTTCCCATATAGGGCTTCCCCCCAGGATCCATGCTGTGTCCCCCTCCGCCCCTGTGCTCTTCTCTGATCTACTTCCTTGCAATGTTTCAGGAAAGATCACAGCAAAGCTGGGGTGGCAGCCACATGGGTGGGAAAGTGTGGATTTTCCCAGTTCCACCCAAACCGCAATCATTTTCCTTTCCCCAGTCCCATCGAGGACACGCTGCCCCACCCCTGCCACTGGGGGGCTTCTTTGGAGTTCTTTTCAAAACTGGTAATTGACATATTGTCATACCAATATATGGCTCTGTGTGTGTGCTGTCAAGCTGCAGACAACTTATGGGCTACTCTGTAGGGTTTTCAAGGTAAGAGATGGTTTGCTATTGCCTGCCTCTGCGTAGCAACCCTGTTCTTTCCAGGTCTCCCATCCAAATACTGGCCAGGGCTCACCAGGGTCATATTAGCCCATGGCCGGGCCCCTAGGCTTTCAGGTATTTCAGGCCCCCTGCAGCACTTTGGTCTTTCACCCCACTACAGCTGACAGCCTGACCCTGGTATGGTGGTACTAAACTGCAGTGCATAGCCCTCCATCCATTTTCAGGGTCTCCTGAAGAATTCTATTCACAATTTTAAAAATATTTTATTGTGCAAGTAGAACTCATCAGGAAAGTACATTTTGGGGCTATAATTGTTCAATACAGTAATATTTTGACGCGAATAATGTTTTATTATTTATTAAAAATGTATAATTTATGGATAATTGTTTTAATATAAGGGACAATTTGTTTCACTTAAATAAGGAAGCAGTTAATTATCTTATTAGTAGAGGTTATATAAGAGAATCAATGCTCCCACCTTTTATTACCCTCGCCTGAATATTGGAATAGAGAGATGGACAAAAAAGGAACTGGTAAGCAATATGGCATTAAAGTAATGTATATAAATATGTATATACTTATGAGAGTATATATATGTGGATAAATATATATGTACATGTATTGCTACGACGCAGAGCACAAAGTGCCTTTAACCATTGGAACTCTAGAGCACAGGCAACAGTGCCTCAGCAAAAATAATGGAGGGGCCCCTAGTCGTTGTGGGCCCCCACCTAGTCAGCCTTATGAATAATACAGCCCTGGGGCTAAACCCGCTTAGCTTCTGAGATCGGACAAGACTGGGCTACCTGGTCGGTCCAATGTGAATTACCAGTAAAAAAAAAAAAAAAACCTGGTGGCACCGGAGGGAGAAAGGCCACCACCACCACATTCGATTTATATACCACCCTTCAGGACAACTTAATGCCCACTCTGAGCAGTTTACAATGTATGTCATTATTATCCCCACAACAAACACCCTGTGAGGCAGGTGGGACTGAGAGAGCTCTAAGAGAGCTGTGACTGTCTCAAGGTCACCCAGCTGGCTTCAAGTGGAGGAGTGGGGAATCAAACCCGGCTCTCCAGATTAGAGTCCCGCTGCTCTTAACCACGACACCAAACTCCCATGGGGGCTGCATCAGCAGCTATAACAATGTGGCTCCCACAGTAAAGTGTGCCATCTAAAAAAGCCCTGAGATATCAGCTGGGGGGTAATAACAGTAATAACCAATGCATGTTTCTCCTGCTTTAAAAAATGGCAGAGGACAGCCTCGATGCTCAGAATGTGATTCTGTTCTTGAAACCATCAAGGTTTATCCTGAATATGTACTCAGATGAAAGGTCATAATTAAAACTATGTCTCTCCATGCATACAGAAAGAGCATGTCAGGAAGATGACTATACTGAACTCTTTCCCCATACATGCTAGCTTTCTATATGCAAGGAACTGGTTCAGCAGAACATTTCTTTCATTAAATATTTGATATATAACCGTTGTGCTGCCCACTAGAAGGACAGTGGCAGTAGCTGTAACTGCTGCTCCTCTCCTAATTCCTGCTGCCGTTGCCCCCCCCCCGCCAGAAGAGATAAATTTCCTTTCCTCTTTGGTGTGCCAGCTCTCTTTCAAACTCATGCAGCAAGCATGCCCTATGGGGGCTTCCTGAACTCCTGCAAGCTGAAGAGGAAGTAACCTCCTTCAATGAGGAAGTGACCATTTGGTTGCCTTGGCAACAGGCACCCAGAAACGATGCCTGAATTCTTACAAAGCAAAGGAATCTTCTACGGTTTGGGAACGTGGGCAGCTTGCAGTGCTTCTTATAAAAAGACCTGTGAGGAGCTAGCAGACTGCTGCACCCCACTCCAAAATCCACTGCCTGAGATAACCACCTCAGGTTGTGTCGTGATAGAGCCAGCCTTCGGTCTCCCACTCTCGCAAACGTGGTAAGTGGTTACAAGAAATGGAATTTCTGATGGTGGCACCTCACTTGCAAAAATCCCTCTCCATGCCCTGAGCCTGCTGATGTGGGGAGGGCAGAATATAAATTGAATAAAACAAACAAACAAACAAACAAACAAACAAACAAACAAACAAATGGTTGTTGTGGATTTTCCAGGCTGTATAGCCATGGTCTTGGCATTGTAGTTCCTGACGTTTCACCAGCAGCTGCTGACAGAGAGATCTCTGTCTTTTGGTGCTACACCTCTGAAGATGCCAGCCAGAGCTGCTGGCGAAACATCAGGAACTACAATGCCAAGACCACGGCTATACAGCCCGGAAAATCCACAACAACCATTGCTCTCCAGCCGTGAAAGCCTTCGACAATATAAAGAAATAAATGCCTGCTAGGTTGCAAACCTCCAAGCGGGGCCTGGAGTTCTTCCAAGATTACAGCTGATCTGAAGACAACACAAATCATTTTCCCTGGAGAAAATGGCTGCTTTGGAAGAGATGGATTATATGGCGTTGTGGTTGCCAGCTCCAGGAGCCTTGAGAGGGTGAAGTCTGGCAAGTGAAGGGACCTCAGCAGGGTATACCACAGAGTCCACCTTCCAAAGCAGCCATTTTCTCCAGGGGAACTAATCTCTATGGCCTGGAGATCAGTTGCAATTCTGGGAGATCGCCAGCCACCACTCGGAGGCTGGTAACCCTAGTAACCCCACTGAAGTTCATCCCCCACCCCAAAACCCTGCCCTCTCCAGGCTCCAGCAATTTCCCAACCCAGCTCTCATGAAGAGAAGGCCTGTGAACGAGAGAGTCCCAGATTCAAGTCCGCCACACAGACTATTACATCACACTGGCTGATTCCACACACGTTGGATAATGCACTTTCAATGCATTTTATCATTTGAAGTGGATTTTTTGTTCCGCACACAAAAAAATCTGTTCCAAATGATCTATAAAGAGGATTGGAAGTGCATTATCCAACGTGTGCGGAATCACTCACTGACTCTTGCCAATCCATATTAGTTCTGTAGGCTATGCAAAGGGGAGAGGACCTTTATGTGCCGCTGTTCTGTCTTCTCTTTGGTGTTGGTGGAAATGTCATCAAGTCACAGCCGATCCCATAGGGTTTTCAAGGCAAGACATGCAGAGAGGTGGTTTGCCATTGCCTGCCTCTGCATAGCAACCTTGGTTTTCCTTGGAGGTCTCCCATACAAATACTAACCGAGGCTAACCCTGCTAAGCTTCTGAGATCTGATGAGATCCGGCTAACTTGGGTCATCCATAGGGTTGCCAGATCCAGGTTGGGAAATTCCTAGAGATTTTGGGAGTGGAGCCTGGGAAGGGCAGGGTTTGGGGAGATAAGGGACATCACCAGGGTATGCTGCTATACAGTCCATATTCCAAAGTAGCCATTTTCTCCAGGGGAACTGATCTCTATGCCCTGGAGATAAATTATAATTCCGGGAGATCTCCAGCCACCACCTGGAGGCTGGCAAACCTGGAGGCTGGCAAATCCAGGTCAGGGGTCCTTCGACTCATAGATTTTAAACCAATAGAAGGCCTTCTTGGGAATGAAGACCAAGCCATAAATGTTACATAAATGCCAACTATGCAGGTCCCAACACTGGGAGATCTGTGAAAGGATGTTTTACAACACTTATAAATTTAATAGCTGATTTGGGCAGACCAGAGAGCCTTGCACAGTTTCACCAGTCAAAACCATCCCCCTCCCTATGCTGTTATTTACCTCAGAAAGGCAAAAAAAGAGAGGGGACCTGTCCTTGTTTCATTTCCTTTCTCCTTCCCTGTCGGGAATGAATGTCCATGAACATTCCTAGTCACTACCAGTATCTCACCTGGTTGGGCCCTGTCTTTATTTCTGCTTCTGTGGCTTTAGTAGGTGAAGTTGTCCCTCCCAGAGCTTTCTGAAACTAGAAGGGGCTGGACGCGTCACAACAAAGGGGCAAAACAAGTCTGGCCTTTTTCACTCTTGCAGAAGTATATTTTGAAACAGCTGATAAACCTTTTTAGGACATTCATGGGCCTAAGGTGACTGCTTACATTGGTGATGCATAACATAGTCAACTGGCCAGGAGGGAAAAAAAATTATTACCCCTTTTCACAGGTTTCCTGGGTGGAAATGGGCAACTGAAACTTTTCACAGCATGAAGATGAACAACCACCCCGGCACTTGATGCAGATCAAATGGATATTCAAGGGACTGTTAGAAGGATTAGTTTCAAAGCTGGAAGCCCTAGCGACTGTTTTATGATCTGAAAACATGAGGCCTGTAGTTCCACAGGAAACGATGCTGGTGTCGACACCTATTGGCCTCACTACCACCAATGAGAATTTGACTGGAAAGCATGGGAACGAGCACAGAGACAGAGTAACGCCAACCCCTTGGTTTCTAATTTGATTTGAGAAAGCCTGTATCTGATCTGATGTTGTTGTATCCAAATGATGGAGACTCAAGCCTTGCTCATCCGTTATAGTGAACGCACATACAATATGCATATTTATTTGTGTTATTTTTAGTGCACCTTTCTCTCTGAGTCTCAAGGTGGATTACACAGCGCAAGTCAATATGACCAACAGCTAGGACATTAGGTGACAAAGACAGTAAGGAATGGGTTGCAGAAATTTGAAAAAAAGCATAACTCCAAATACAGAGATGGAACATTGCTGAAACAAAGCATAAGTAATTAAACATGAAATATTTAACAAAGTGGACACTACCTAATAGGAGCACATCTGCATCAACAGACAGTATCCAGTAGTATAATCTACAGTCTCTGACTCTTTGCCAAAGGATCTCTTTGAGCCATTTCTTATAGCACAGCCCTCTTGAATAACTGTTTTGCAAAGTTTATGGAAAGCCAAGAGAGTGGGAGCTCTCCTGACCTCTTCAGGTAGGCCGTTCAGTAAGGTGTGGGCCACCCCAGAGAATGAACACATGTGGGCAGTTGTTGATTTAGCTCAACCTGCAGAAGGCCCTGATTAGATGAGCAAAGCTGCCATGCTGGCACATAGGAATGGAGACATTCCTGCAGATATGAGGGGCCAAGACCATGAAAGCCTTTGCCTGTGATAACCAAAACCTTGAACTGAGCCCAGTAACTGATGGGCAGCCAATGGAGCGACTGCAGAATGGGCGTATACGTGCCCTTGTCTATTTTTAAGAGAAAGCCGATGCACATTCACTTTATTGATGAAACCAGAGATCAGTATCAGGATAAATATGCAGTTTCAGTCATACATTCAGCCGTACATGTGTTGAATTATTCATTGCACACGTAAAGGAAAATCAAGTGTACACTGTACACAGATTGTATGTGCATTCACTGTAATTTGTGAACACGGCTCTAAAGGCGGGGTGCAGAAGGAAGGTTCTAGTAATGTCACAGCTGTCATTCTGGGAGAAAAGGAGGGAAGGTGGCAGCCAAAGGTCTGATGTTCCCCAAGGAGAAGGGAAGCCATACCCTCCCCAAACCTTCCCACAGTCCTTCGCAACCAATCCCTGGGTTCTCACCACAGAGTTTGCATCCTGCATAGCCATTGTACCGACGTATGGAGTCCGCCGCTACTAAACTATAGCTTCTTTTTGCATTGTGACATCACCATTCTAAATCTCATGGAATCCTGCAACCATGACATCACAGAAGCTACCACCTTCACCTTCTCCAGTTTGTTTTCTGTAACGGTTTAAGAGAAGAAAGCGCACAGCTTGTTGCTTGGATAGCTTGGTTTGCACATTGGGGAAGCACTGATCACTGTTTCAAGTTGGACATCACAGAAGGTCTGAAATTTTATCACGAGGCATCCATCCACCCCTTTTTAAGGTTTTTCCAGTGACAGGATGCTGTATAACTGTACGAAATTTCTGTCTGTTGTGGAAGTACGTGAACTGAGCCAATTTTGTGAGCACAGGCCTACACCAATAGATGGTACTATCAACAAACCTCAGATGTGTTAGCTGAGTGTAAACAGAGCAGAGAAGTTACGCTGTGCTGATTAAAGAGGAAAAAAGTTTATTTGAGAAATACATACTTGAGAGTGAAGAGGAGAGATAGGAATAGAGTCCTTGCTATCTGACCATCTTGTAGAGAGAATTGAATAAGGCGGGAGAGAGAAGAAGCAGGATATTGCCCTGTTTAGCCCAATAGGAGACAAGACAAGGAAATGACCCCCAGGAAACAAGAGGGATGCTGCTCTCACTGTCCTAACTAAGTGATCCTTGCTGCCCCCTGCATAGAAGGCTCATCTTCCCATTGCTGCTGCAGTACACCAGACATTGCAATTTCCAACAAGATGTACCCTGCAAACTTAGATTTTTTCCCAGGCTGCCATGGCCAAGCCTCCCTCTCCTCGTGCAAGGATTATTAAAAAGCATCAAAGGAGAACTTCCTCATTGCAGATATGGTCACCACTGCAATGAGCGTCATCCCCAATTCAAGACTGATTTGGAATTCTCACAGGTCAATGTTCCATTCCGTAAATGACTTGGCTTGAGGTATGTATGTATGTATGTGTGTGTGTTGATGTGTCCCATTCTCTACCTGATCTACTGGGGGGTGAAAGCACAGGGTCCCTGATGGGTTCCCAAGATTAGATCAAGACGACAGATAGCAAGAGGCGCTTACTGCGACTGTGTTCAACAGTTATTCTGACACAATTTGACGGTGATGATCAGACATTAGCCCATCACCAGGGACGTTTGGTACAGCACCAAATGCCTCCAATGCCTGCTGAACAGATCTGCATCAAGTTTCCCCCCCCCAACTGAATATGCACAAAAATGCTGAAGGTCCAAACATATTGGCAGCTATTAATGTTGCTTACTTAGACAAACACTGAATGGCAAGAATGTTTTTAATGACAGATTTATACAATACGAGACCGATTTCACTGTCTACTTCAACAAATGCCTCGAGCAGGAGATGAGCGGTGATCTTTTTTAGGGGCCTTGGTCTACACGTTATCCAGTTTCAGCTGTCTGGCTACTGTAGAAGAACCCTGCCAATGAGCATAGACTGAAGCTTTGTTGGCCTTTCCAAACACTTGGGGGATTTTGTTGTTGGGTAGATAAGATAGCTAAGCCACCTTGCAGAAGGAACTTAACATGATTTCTTCGGCATGCTTTTTTACTTGCTTTGACGGATCTGCACTTTCACACATCTACCACAAAGGGGAGGTAAGAGACTGAGAAAGAGGCTGGGAGCAACTTTTCTGCTGTTCTGTGGCTGTTCTTAGGGGAGGCCAACGGATCCCAGTAAGACATGAGAACATGCCTTGGCCCCCTCCTCACACCTATACTTCCAAGCAAACTTCAAACCTACATGGTTTTGGAACAGATCAAGACACATTTGCCACTGTGATGCCACCTTTCCCCCTAGTCAAGGTACTCAGAAGGCTAGCAGGGATTCCAGGGGCAAGAAGTCGAAATCTAACACTAGTCGGTTCTTCAGGAGGTCAGATGAGACTCTAAGGGCCAGAGGCAAGAAGTTTCATCCAAGTCTGGCATCTTGAAGACTGCCCAGAGAGAAGAGGCAGGCCAAAAGCCAAGCCTTTACAGGTTCGGAGGTGTCATGATTGGTCCTGGGGCCTCATGTGGAGGACCGGAGAGGTGATGCTTGAAGCTGGAATGGAGACTGCAGCCCACGTGGGACCCAATTAAAGGGAGCGGAGAGTCAGTGATGTGCAAAACCTCTGTGACCCAGAAGAGCCACTGCCAGTCTGAGAAGGCAATACTGATTTTGACAGGCCAAAGGTCTGACTGGGTAGAAAGCAGCTGAGATAAGGAGCAACAAGATGAGCTCTGGTCCCTCCACAGACATTCTCAAGTCCTCACTGCTGACTGCCTGAACTGGACCCAAAGGAAAGCCTCTTCCACTTTCACAAAACAGTAATTCAACAATCAGACACACCCTTTTTGTCACGCCAGCTGTCTCTCACGTCCGGCACCCCTTATGCATTTGTGGAGTTGTCCACAATTCAAAACAAGCAGCATTTGAATGGCTGTGGTGGTGAATTGCTCAGTCGGTGGATGTCCACTGCGCCTGAAAGCTCAAATTTGACATGTTGTAGAGAACTGAAAGGAATGCTCAGCAAACAGTTTTTTCTGGGCGTTCAGGGTGGTGCTTGCAACTTGTAATCAACCTACAATTTTAGTGGAGGAATGATTGCATGTAGACTTCTTTAAAATATCCTCTTCACTATTTTTGGACAAGGATTGATTGCCCCACCTACAAGTACAAGAGCATCGGCGTTTCAGGACACAATCCATCCATTGATTTCATCACTGTGTAGGTTAGGGTTTGGAAAATCCAAATAAGATCTAAGTTTGTGCTCAAGAACCAAGCGAGCGGGTATACAGCAGGGTGACACATATATACAGCATTCCTATAGGCCAACAGAAATTGTGCACGTTTTGCTGATAAGGATCTCTGTTACTCTTTAGATTTCATGGAATGTTTCACAGACTGCACAAAGTGTTCTGCTCAACCATTCCTGACTGGGTGATACACAGTGCAACCCTACGAAAAGGTACTCCAGTCTAAACCCATTGAAATCAATAGGCTTAGACTGGAGTAACTCTGCTTAGTATTGCACTGATAGAGTGGATTTGGGGAAGGCTTGGAATTCTGCAGACACAAATGGAAAACCATTTCTGTTATAGCATGTCCCATCTGCTCAAAAAAACGTGCAAGGCTTACTCAAACTGTAAATGACATACAGAAGACCTCTGGCCACTGACCTAGAAGATCTGGCCACTGATGACTAGCAGATTTGTACCTAAGGGACTAATATGGCACCAGGGTGGGATTCAAACCAGGCTTTCCAGCAACCAAGGCCCAGTACTTTACGGCTTTCCCTCCAGGATGTGTACAAGTCAGGAAACACATGGCCTACTCCAGCATCTTGGGCTACCATGAAACAAGAGCAGGCAACTTAAATCTCCCTAGTGATTTGTAGCCCAAATATGCATTGATTGCATACATGTGCATGTGAGCGAACACACAAAAGAAAAACCGTATCGATGGCCTTTGGTTGCTTTCCGTATCATCAAGAAGATCCGGGCTATTACGAGAAAATCTTCTACTCGAGTGGAGTTTCTGACGGTTAAAAAAAAGGTTTGTACAAAAGAACTTTGCGAAGCTGTGCCTGAAGCAAGCTGGAAGAGGCCGTCCGCCTCGGGTGGTGCAACTCCCCGCAGCTGGGACACCACCCAGACTGATAATTATCTCTAATTCCTCCCCTGCTGCTGCCACTGTGTTAACGATGCCCGCAGCTGCACGCTGAAGGGGCAATTAATTGCCTGGCCCTGTAACCGTGGTTACCAGAATGATGCAGCCGGTGGGTAAAGATGGAAGTCAATTGATCTGAAGCCGTTTGAGAAAGGACGGTTCCTGGATGCAGCTGGCAAGCAAATCTTGCGGTTTTGTTAGCCAGAGGTGGGGGATCTGAGCCACCCTGGGTCATTGTCTTGGAACTGGGCCACAGCAAAGCTGTGTTGGCATCAGACAGAGAATTGCTCCATCCCCATGTTTTTACGGTTGATAGTCTGAAGCTCTAAGCAGGCAGCTGAGCATGGAGGGAAAAGAGAGTTTTGGTCTATCGATCTAGAACATTTCAGTTCAGGATGCAGCAAACGTCATGGTAAGAGTGTTCAAAAGTCAAACTTTTTGAGTGTGCAGATCTGACGCAAACCAATCATGGAATCTCTGGGGTTTAGCACGGAATGATACCAATGCCGGTCGATCAAGTATGCATTCGGCACTGGCAAAACTGTGCATGCACAAAAAAGCTGCTGATCCAAAGAGATTAGTCTTATTAAGGATTAGGTAAAAGGTAAAGGTAGTCCCCCTGTGCAAGCACCGAGTCATTACTGTCCCACGGGGGGATGTCGCATCACGACGTTTTCTTGGCAGACTTTTGTTACGGGGTGGTTTGCCATTGCCTTCCCCAGTCATCTACACTTTACCCCCAGGAAATTAAGGATCACATAGACAAATACCGAATGGTAGGAATTCTTTTTAAAATCATGGCATTTATGGGAGTGGGGAATAATTTCATTCTGTATTTAAACAGTTGCCTGTCAAGTGCAATAGTGGCAAAGCAAAGGAAAGGCAAAGTAGACAGTACAAGAACGCGCATTCCTGAAATGCTGATCTCACTGTGCTGTGCCATTAGGAGGAAATACAGTGACTGAAGCAACCTGCCAAAGAATCACAAATGGGACAGTGAACAGATAAACAGTCCATCCAGGGCTTTTTTTCTGGGAAAAGAGGTGGTGGAACTCAGGACTGCACAATGACGTCACTTTGGGTCAGCTGGAACAAGGGGGGAGTTTTTTAAAGTTTAAATTGCCCTTGGCGGAAAGGCCCCACCCCCTGATCTCCAGACAGAGGGGAGTTTAGATTGCCCTCCCTGCTGCTGAGCGGCACGGAAGGCAATCTAAACTCCCCTCTGTCTGGAGATCAGGAGGCGGGGCCACCAGCCATGTAACCATTTTTAAGAGGTGCCAAAACTCTGTTCCACCGTGTTCCTGCTGAAAAAAAGCCCTGAGTCCATCCAAAAAACAACTCATTTTTTCACTTCTTGCTTCATCAGAGGACGGTTCTGCCCTTCCTTCCACCTACAGCTGCTGAGCTGCTCATGGTGGTGCCATCTTCCAGCAAGTGCAAGAAGGTAGTTAGTTACCCAGGTCCTTTGTGCCAGCATTCCTAACCTTCTGTGCTGGGTGGAGGACACAAACGTGATGCACAAGGCTGGCTCCAAGTAACATGTGCCTTCAGTGAGATGCTGTCCAGTGGACCTGCTCCTGATAGGTTTCCCAAAACTGCCTTGGCAAATGCTGGGAGGTACCTACAGAGTTTGGGGAGAATGTGATGTCATTTCCAAGTGATGCTCTAGGCTGCTTCCCCTCGCCTCTATGGTATTCAGTGTAGAGACTCTGTGAAATTCCTAGAACATCGCTGTGTGGAGGCCATTTTTTGTTCCTGTTCCTCAGTTCCTCGGGAGCAGGAAACTGGAGCTAGAGAATGGGCAGATAGGAAGCCAAGCTGCTAGTCCTGGTCCTCGAATAGCCCTTGTTCCCTGGTCACCTGACCTGGCCTCTCTATCTGCTGCTCCTAACAGCCATCACCGCTCCCTTGTGAGGGTGAGTAAGCACAGAACGTTTGCAGCTTGCTGCTGACCTACCTGGGAAGAGAGGAAGAGAAACAGCCACCTCTTCCCGCTGTGGCTGTGGTATGCTTGGGAGGAAGGATAGCCCTGATCTTCCCAGAGAAGGGTCAATTCTTCCTGGGAGGCAAATGCTACTACCCAGAGAAAGGGCAGGCTGTGACCACAGCTGCATAGTGGTGGGTGAATGGTAGTCCAGTGGTAGGTCGAGGAAAGCCAAGACTGGCTCTTTCCTTTGGAGAACAGATGTTTTGTCAAGGCATCACGCAAGTGTGTGCTGAATACAGGTAGGGAAACAGACACAGACCTAACTTGAGTCAGAAGTGTACCAAAGCCATCCAGGGAACAAGGAAGAAAACATAGTCCAGAAAGCTGAGTCCAAAGGTCAGGGCCAAGAGAGCAGGTATAGCAAAGAGCCGGGTCGCAGCACAGCCAGGCGGGTCTGTGCGCAGGTGCTTCTGAAACGAAGGAAAGGGCGTCCTGGCTTAAAAGCAATCACCTCCGAGGCAGCGCTGCATCCTGCTAGGACTCAAGGTCACTACGCCGCTGTTTGAGTGCCTGAAGCCTTGCACTTCGTCTCCTGTCCTGTATAATGAGACGCTGCCACACCCTACGCTGCTTATCAGGTTCAGGGGAGCTGGGTGGGGATGTTGGTCCCTGGTCTCAACTGCTGGTGCAGGTAAGGGAACAGCTGCTGTCTCTGATTCGGCCCTGGATTCCTCAGCCTGCTCTGGCAAGGGCTCCTGCTGTTCCACTCCCTGCGGGTCCTCCATGCGCCGGACTCCTGAGGAGCTTGGAATACTCTGTCCCCTGTCGTCCTCCACGAAGTCCTCGTCCTCAGAGGAATCAGAGCCAGGAAAGCCCTCGACGAGCACTGCATGGCAGGTGCTCTGCTGGGACTCATTTGAGCACCACGTCAACTGGACCGTGTGGGCTCTTAGGCTAAAAATGATGCTGAGCGCACAGGAACCTGCTTTCCCCCAGATCAGCTCCTTGGTCTATCAAGGTCATCACTGCCTACTGTAACTGGCAGCCCGTCTCCAGGGTCTCAGGCAGAGGTTTTTCACATCACTTTCTATCTTATCTTAAGTGGGCATGCCAGGGACTGGATCTGGGACCTTCGGCATGCAAAGCAGATGCTCTGCCAGTGAGCCACAGCCCCTCCCCAAGGTTACAGGTGGGCTGGCAATTGGGACTGGAAGTCTGGCAAGTGAGAACTACTTAGAATCTCCCACCTTTCCCGATTGAGGAAGGCTGCATGGAGGGAGGGCCAACTGCAGTCAAGAAGGAAGGGTTTTTAAAACCCTTGTGTTATTTTCATAATCCCAGCCACCCTTGACCCCCAGAAGGAGCACATGCACACCCACAGAGTATCTGTTTTCTCCAGCAGGGCAGGATATGCATTGGGAAAATGGCATTTAGGAAAATGTTATCGCCTAATCTCCAAAATCACAGCCCTGATCCATATTCCCCCTCCCTGCATCTGCTTTTTAAAAAATAAATTGTAAAAAAATAATTAATCTCCCAGATCCTATCAACCTGGACTCTAATAAACCATTCCATTCTGCAGTGCAGTATTAACCTACAAAGAACTCTTCTTTTCAACCACTAGATGGCGACAAAGAGTTGCACTTTGTGTCCAGTACCAAGATTGAGGCGTCCAATTTCCACGGACCTTGGAAAGGTGGCCTGGTGTTCTCAGTTCACCATGGATTCATCAACGTACAAGGCCTTCCAGTAGTGACCAGTGGGGAATATTTATTTATTTAACAAAATTTATATCCCGCCTTTCTGCCCTCATAAGAGCCACCAAGGAGGCTAACAAATTAA
The DNA here is from genome assembly GCF_028583425.1 of Eublepharis macularius. NCBI lineage: Eukaryota > Metazoa > Chordata > Lepidosauria > Squamata > Eublepharidae > Eublepharis > Eublepharis macularius. Next base: position 26,629,518 of record NC_072804.1, read on the forward strand.
AATACATATTAAAACCACATTTTAAAACCATTAAAACCAACCAAAATAACAACACATCATCAAAACAATTAAAACCAGAGCTTAAAAATACAAAGACATAAAAACAACAAAATATTTAAAACAATTAAAACATTATGCACGAAGGATCACTGAGGAAACGCCTGCTAGGAGAAGAAGATAACAGAAGGGGACAGATGAATCTTCCTGGAAAGAATGTTCTAGAATTTTGGAGCCACGACAAAGAAGGCCCTCTCCCAGGTTGCCAGTCGCCTAATCTCATGAGATGTGGCACTTTGAAGCAGTGCCTTGGAAGATCACTGCAGTGATGGGGGTAGGTTCAGAAGGGAGTAGGCAGTCCTTCCGGTACATTGGTCCCAAACAGTCCAGGGCTTTGAAGGTCAGCACCAGCACCTTCAATTGTACCTGAAACAAATTGGGAGCCAGTGCAGATGGCCCGAACTGCAGTGATATAGTCCCTGTTGGGCAACTGCCCACTCCCCACCTTGCTATATGCCGATGACCTTGTCTTGCTCTCCAGAACCCAGGTTAGCCTAAAACAAGCTATAAAAGCACTTACTACCTATTGTAAAAATGTACTCTTGGAGATAAATGAAGATAAATCCAAAATATAGTGTTCTCAAAGTCAACGAAACAAAAAAACAACAAATGGAAAATGGGTGCACATGAATTACAACAGGTCAACGAATTCAAATATCCAGGAATTGTCTTCCAGTCGAATTTATCCTGGTCCAAGCATATTCAACGTCTTACACAGAAAATCAGCTTGGTTCTACTGGCTTTAAGGAAATTCTTCTTTATTCGAGGAGCTTAATATGTACCAGCACTTTTGAAGGCATACAAGGCTCTTGTAATACCACGCATACTATACGGTTCCCCAATCTGGTTCCTGGGCCCAATAGAACAACTTGACAAGCTCCAGTTAACCTTCTTCTGGAAAATACTTGCTCTACCACCACGTATAGCCTCCACAGTCATACGGCTTGAATTGGGCCTTCCAAAAATCTCAACACTGATCAAATACAGACTGCAAAACTCCAAGGATCTTCACTAAGTCAGCAGAGAGCGCTGTTGGTCAAGGTGGAACAAAACTATGGCTATGGAACTGAGCGAGTTAGGTTCATGGGACCCAAGAGCTTTAACTGGGAAACGACAAGAACTACTTACAGAGAAGCTGCTTAAGCAGGACTGGGACTCCCTTCAAAAGGACGTGGCATGAAAATGCTCCCCGCTCTCCATGGGAATTAAATATCCTACCCAGTTCAACCCGCCTCATTACCTCAGTATGCTGGTTCACTTCCTCAGGATACCATCGGATCAACACTTCTGTGACTGCCCTTTGGCTGCCCTTCACTCACTGTCCCATACCTTCTTTCGCTGTCCAAAGCGCAAACTAGCCAGAGAGAGGTTCTTTAAAAAATGGCTACCAAGGCATTTGAACATTCCCGAATCCTCAAAAGATTGTTACTGAGCAGCCTTTGCAAAAGGTGCATTGTAGGCATGGCAACCTTTTCTTTAACTGTTATTTTTAATTCTTAAACTTTGTTCAAGTGCATGGCCTACGGGCTGTTAAGCGGAATATACTGAAACCCACTCGTCAGCATCCTGGCTGCCGCTTTCTGCACCAACTGAAGTTTCCAAATACTTCTCAAGGGAAGGTCCACGTAGAACAAATGGTAGAAATGTAATGTAGATATAACTGGGGTACGCACCACAGTGCTAGATCTTTTCTGCCCCTGGAAAGGCTGCTGGTAAAGCTGGTAAAAGATACTCGCGGCTGCTGCTGCCACCAGATTATCCAGCAGTAGGCCTGGGTGTAAGAGCACCCCTAAACTGCAGGCATGTTCCTTCAAGGGAAGCACAACTCCATCCAGAATGGGCAACACCTTAAATCCCGCATCAGACCTTCCGCTCACCAGTAGCTCTTCCCTCGTCAGGATTAAGCTTCAGTTTACCAGCCCTGGTGCCTCCAAGCACCAGTTGTCCCTCCTCCCTGGCATCGGCCAGAAGCATGAGATAGAGATGAACGTCATCCACATACTGATCTCCCAATTCCGAGAGATCTCCAGGACCCATCTGGAGGTTGGCAACCCTATTATATCTGCAAAGTGCTGAGCAAAATAGCCGTAGCAGGCCACCGAGCAGACCACTTCCACCGGCGGGCCAGATCCCCACAGGCCTCAGACCACCTGGAAGAGCTCCACTGGCCTATACTGTGCAGATGCAAACCTGGCAGGCAGGCGTTTCTCCACTGCTGTCACCACCATGGAGTACGCTTTAAAATGAACTTTCATCCCTGCCTTGGCAGATTTGTCCCGAGTCTTCCTCCACTGTCACTCTGGTAATTTCCCCTGTGGTTGTTGTGGATTTTCCAGGCTGTATAGCCGTTGTCTTGGCATTGTAGTTCCTGACGTTTCGGCAGCAGCTGTGACTGGCATCTTCAGAGGTGTAGCGCCGAAAGACAGAGATCTCTCAGTGTCACAGTGTGGAAAGGATGTTGGCAGGTAATTTATATCTACTCAGGAAGGTGGGTTTGAGGTAAGAGTTTTGTGGAATGCTAATGGAGAGAGGCTTCACTGTACCCTGAGGAGGTTCTTTTAAATATGGATTTCCCCTGTGTTTTCATCACTCACAGCCCCTCAGTAATCCAAGGGGCTACCTGGGTTCCGACGCTTGAGAGGGGGTGCCTGGGAGCAATTGTGTCAACCACCTGGGTCAGTTCCTCATTCTGGAGGTCAACCAGGGCCTCAAAAGCAACCTGGCAGTGCCCTGTTCAACAACCCATTTAGAGGGCAGGATTACTTGCTTAGCAGCCTCTGGATCTGGGAGGTCCTCAAGCCCAGCTAGAGAGCTACACTGTTGGTGCCGTGTGGAATTTCTCATTGCAGGTATGTGTATCAGAGACAGGCCTGAAGTCTGAGAGGCTGATGAGACATTCCAGAGTGGGCGAATAGTTGGAAAGAAGCCCTTCAAATGCAACAGTCATCAAAATTTTAACAAGCTAGAACTCTGTGTGTGTGTGTTACATACCATCAAGTTGCTTCTGACTTATGGTGACCCTATAAATCAGTGCCCCCCAAAACGTCCTATCATGGGCAGCCTTGCTCAGGTTTTTCAAACCGAGGGCTGTGGCTTCCTTTATTGAGTCAATCCATCTCATAGTGTGTCTTCCTCTTTTCCTACTACCTTCAACTTTTCCTAGCATTATTGTCTTTTCCAGGGAGTCTTGTCTTCTCATGATGTGACCAAAGAACGATTGCCTCAGGTTTGTCATTTTTCAGTTTGGTGTATAGAACTGTATATCCCCACAATTTTATGACTCTTTCCCACATGTGCACGAAATGTTTCTTGCAGAGCAAAAAGCACAGAGAACAGGGAGGATGTCTGGGGAGCACGTATCTGTGAAAGAATGGTGCTATGTTACCAAGGAAAGAGATGCAGGATTCTGGGCTGGGGGGAGCAGAGGAAAGCAGCCAGCAAAGGGACTGGCAGTGATTCTGTAGCACGAATGAGACATCTTCCAAGAGGCAAACAGCTTGTACGGCTGGCTACTCAGGGTGGGCAGTAGAACTTCGTGTGGGGAACGTATGATCAGAAGATGTACAGTAAGTCTGCCAAGGAAGAGGGGGAACGTTACAGGGCCAATGGAATGTTCACACCCTGGTCTGTAGTCTTAATGTCAAAAAGAATTATTTTCAGATTCCTGTGTGCAATCCCTCAGCCAACGTGTCCAGAATTCAAATGTCTGTCTTCAATGATGTGTAATGTTTTGGGGGGAATCCAGCACCAAATGTGGAGTCCGTCACAGACCGTGGACGGCAATGTTACATTTCAGTGATGTTATTCAAATACTGGCTCCAAGTGAGTGGTGCTGCGATCCAATTGCAAATCATATTTGGGTATCAAATGTACCTTTGTCTCAATGCTTGCTTTGTCTCGAGGCCTCCCACAGACGCTTGCACTGCTGGTTTGTTTGCAAGTTAAAATTAGCAATATTTTGAGGGGTTGAGCCTGCACAATTAGAGACACTCTTTGGCACGCAGGCAGCTGTTCTGGTGCATGTGCAGAACTGACGCGTCTTCTGGCATCGATGGGGGCTGTAGTTTTCTAGGCCTTCTGATTCAGTTTGGGAGGCCACGAAAACTACAATTCCCAACAGCCTGAGCAAGATGAAATTTCACTGGGGAATACAGGAAAGAGTCATACGCAGGGAAATCGATCCAGAGGAGTTAGCCATGTTAGTCTGTAGTTGCAAAATAGTAGAGGGTCCAGTAGCACCTTTAAGACTAACCAACTTATTTGTAGCATAAGCTTTTGACAACCACACCTCTTTTCGTCAGATCTGACAAAGAGAGCTGTGGTTCTCGAAAGCTTATGCTACAAATAAGTTGGTTAGTCTTAAAGGTGCTACTGGACTCTACTAAACGCAGAGAAATGAATTTCCTATGCAAACAAATGTCCTATGAAGAAAGGCTAAAGAGTCTGGGACTTTTTTATTTTAGAAAAAAAAATGGTAAGGGGAAGGAAGTTATGACCAAGGTTTATAGAATTATGCATGGGGCAGACAAAGTGGATACCCTACCCTGGATAACGCAGGCAAGACTGATCTCATCAGAGCTCAGCCTTGGTTAGTAATTGGATGGGACCGCTCAAGAGAAGACAAAGGTTGCAGAGGCAGGCAATGGCAAGCCACCTCTGTTAGTCTCTTGCCTTGAAAACTCCAGCAGGGGTTGCCATAAGTCAACTATAACTTGATGGCACTTTCTACCACCAGAGAAAGCGGATAGGAGTTTTTCTTCCCTCTCCCATAACATTAGAACTCACAGGCACCCAATGACGTTAATGGGCAATAGGCTCAAGACAGTGAAAAAAAAAACCACTTCTTTACTCAACGAGAGATTAAAACATGGAACTCACCATGAAAGGGTGTAGTGACGGCCACAAGCATAGATGACTTTAAAAGTGGATTAGACAGATTCATGGAGGAGAGATCCATCTTCAGTAAGAACTTGCAACAACCAGTGTTTGGGCTGCAGAAAATATATTGATCAAGATGTCAATTATCAGCAATGTTTAAGTTACAGTAATGCAAACAGGCTTTCTTACAAGCCATAGTAACTAAAGTAAACCTTCATATTCAGGGGCAGTAAACTTCTGAATCCCAGTGCCAGGAGATTGTTCATCAAGTGTAGGGAGACACAATGTTAGCTGGGAAGCATCATTTAGAAATATAGAGCTGGTGGAGATCACTCCTCAGAGGGTCTGTCAATTTCATCTTTGCCTCCCAAAAGGCTCTGTCAATTTCACCTCTGCAGTCTAAAATTGCATGGGATCACAATCAGAGGGCAGCCAGGAATGGAAATGGGCTGGAGCTGCCTTCCAGAGTTGGGCTTGGACCTGGAGAAGTTATAATGGGCTGAAGTTTCCCTTCTGGCATTTCACAGCCCCTTCACACAGTTCCAGCGTATAGCAAAGCCTTTGCCCTGCTGCCGGCTCTGCCTTTTTAAACTACCCTTCCTGGCTAATATTGCATCTCCTGACACATGTTCTTCACATGTCAGATGTCTCATATAGAGAGACTCTTAGGGAAGCTGGAATTTTCTTGAGAGAGCCATAGCAGCTTCCCCAACCTCCCCGGCCCAAGGTGAAGTTTGTAACTTAGGGAGGCAAAAACTGGCAAGGAGGGAGCCACATGCACTCATTTCCCAAGCATCCCACTGAACAGAAATGACTCCTGAATAGGCCAGTGATGCGCTGCGGTTATATGAAATCTACTTTGCACGTGGAAAGTGAAAGATCCCAGATTCAATCCCTAGCATCTCTGGTTAAAGGATCAAGTTAGTAGGTGATGGGAAAGACTGTGCCTGAGACCCTGGATAGTGGCTGTCAGACACGATTAATCAATTAATTAATTAATTAATTGGATTTATATCCAATTATAAATTATATTAATTAATTGTATTTATATCCCACTCTCCCTGGGGTCACAACATCATAAAAACCACTATATAGATACACGCACACACACACACACACACACACACACACAATAAGTAAATAAATTACAGTTTAAAATCATATAAAACAATAAAATATCAATACATATCGTTCTAGGTAGGCAGATCTCATTAGCCGAAGAGGTGATCTCCACCAGGTTCCATGGCGGTCCTACTCAGAAGTAACAGACTCCTGTATGAAAATATCTTTATTGAATACTTAATAAGTTTAGTTAAAATATAAAATCGGTATTAAAAAATATAAAACCAGCACTGATCTGGAGAGGTCAATGGCTGGAGTGAGGATGAAGGCAGCTTCATGCGTATTTGTGCTAGTGGTCATGATAATAACAACAACATTCGATTTACGTACCGCCCTTCAGGCCAACTTAATGCCCACTCAGAGCGGTTTACAAAGTGTGTTATTATTATCCCCACAACAAAACACCTTGTGAGGTGGGTGAGGCTGAAAGAGCTCTGAGAGAGGTGTGACTGACCCAAGGTCACCCAGCTGGCTTCAAGTGGAGAAGTGGGGAATCAAACCTGGTTCTCCAGAGTCCAGATTAGAGTCCCATTGCTCTTAACCACCAAACTGGCTCATAAGGGATGTTTGCAAAAATGTAAGCGGCATTGGGCTGAACACGCTGCTCCAAACTAAACTATTTACTTAAGGTTTACCCCACCCTTCTCCACCATGGGGACACAAAGCAACGTACATCATTCTCCTCCCTTCCACTTTATCCTCATAACTACCCTGTGGGATAGGTTAAGGTGTGAGAGAATGAGTGGCCCGAGGTCACCCAGTCAGCTTTCATGGCAGAGCAGGGATTTGAACCTGGGTCTCCCGGATCCCAATCTGTAACACTAGCCACTACCTCACACTGCCTAAATGCAACGTCCAGAGTGTGGCAGTCTGGTTAGAAGACACGCATTTTGATAACAAAGCCCTAGCATTTGTGTATAGCAGTTTAGACTGTCCATGGCATACTCTACCTGTTGGATAGGGCAGTATTATAATGCCCACAGGGTTTTTTTTCTGGGAAAAGAGGTGATGGAACTCAGTGGTGGAACTCAAGACCACCCAATGACATCACTTTGGGTCAGCTGGAACAAGGAGGGGGGTTAAAGTTTAAATTGCCCTCGACGAAAATGGTCACATGGCCGGTAGCCCTGCCCCCTGATCTCCAGACAGAGGGGAGTTTAGATTGCCCTCCATGCTGCTCGTCCCGCTCAGCGGCGCAGAGGGCAATCTAAACTCCCCTCTGTCTGGAGATCAGGGGGTGGAGCCACCAGCCATGTGACTATTTCTAAGAGGTGCCAGAACTCCGTTCCACTGCATTCCCGCTGAAAGAAAGCCCTGAATGCACATATTGCAAAGGTGTGTGAGGAGAGGAGCCGAAGGACAGTTACTTATTAAAAACCATCTAATCAATTACTGTCCTTTGCAAGATCTGAATGCATGACTTTCTGATTTGTCCTTCAGCTACAATATTGTGCTGCCCCAGCAAAACCCCACCTTGGCTGAATGTTGCTTTTGAACATGTTCATTCTGTATTAGGGGACCAGCTTTCAGCTTCTCAGCAGAAGGAAGTCACACCCTTCTGTTCCTCTAGCAAGCTTGGAAGAAGATCTCCATTTGAACCTAGAGGTCACGTGTTGCATGCACAAGAGGTTTCCAAGGCAGATCTAGATGCCGTACAGAAACCACAGTTTCCTGAGAAATCGAGGCACAGCCGCCTCCTGCCCATTCCATTCCCCCCCCATGCCAATTTGGCCTTTCAAGTTAACAACGTCCACCTAACTGTATCCCCAGTTCTGTCACAAGAGAGCTTATTACCAGTTCTACAAGGCTGGTCTGGAGATTCTCTGTGGTACAGATACCCAAGGCCAAGAATACTTAAGCAGAGATCCCATCAAAGGCTACGTTCCGCGGTATTTCATGGCAAAGCAGTATCTACAGCAAGGGTCAGCAACCTTTTTACAGTTATAGAACCAAACTTCATCAAAATTCAGAGCAAGAGATGAACAGACAGCCAGTGTAAGAAAGCCTGTTTGCGTTACTGCAACTTAAGCATTGCTGATAATTGACAGCTTGATCAATAAAGTTTCTGCAGCCCAAACACTGGTTGTTGCAAGTTCTTACTTAAGAACTGCCAATACACACAGGAGCATAAATCTGTGCAGGTTCACATTTGGATTACGGGCAACTGTTCGCCTCTATAATTTCCCCTTCTCTCCAGCATCTCAGAAGTCCTTTACTAGGTCCTGAGGAAGAATGGGGTCGGGGGAGGTACATAAATATTCTAAATGCATAAATATTGTTGTCTGCCACTCCCTTTGCATTCAGGTTATTCTATATCCCATCTCTGTGTTATCTGCTCCCACATCACTTCCAACTTAAGGCAACCCTATGAATGAATGACATCCGATCATTAACAGATTTGCTCAGATCTTGCAAACTGGAGTATGCGGCTTCCTTTATTTAGGCAAGCCATCTCATTTTCGGTCTTCCGCTTTTCTGGTGCCTCAATCTTGTCTTCTCATATGACCAAATTACGACAGTCTCAGTTCAGCCATTTTAGCATTTAGGGAGAATTCAGGCTTGATTTGATATAGAACCCACTTATTTTTTTGACAGTCAGAGATATCCAAAAAAACTCTCTTCCAACACCACATCCCATCTAACCCCTCCATTATACACGCCAGGCAGCAAGGTGTAGTGGTGAGAGTGTGGGACTAGAATCCGAGAGGCCCGGGTTCAAATCCTTACTCTGCCATGGACGCTTGCTGGGCGACCTTGACTAGTCACACCCTTTCAGCCTAACCTACCTCACAAGGCGTGGAAAGGATAAAATAGAGAAGAAGAGAATGATGTAAGCTGCTTTGAGTATAAACGCAGTATATAAATAAAATGATACAAGGATTTTGATTTCTTTTTTTAAAGATCCATACTTAGTTCTGTATTGAACCACACCGGGCTCTAGAGCCACAGGTTCCAGGCTTCTGGTCTGAAAGGTAAAAATGCCCTTTGGAGGAGACTATATGAGAGGGAGGGCAGGAAGGGTTACATCAGTGCTTAGTTCTCGTGGCCCCTTTTTACATGCCCAGGGAAACGCCAAACATCACCTTAGGGCCAGGTTGCAATTTTCCCCAGGCCAGTTTGGCTAGGGAACCTGACGGTGTTTTGCCATCTTCTGGGCATGCAGCAGGGGTCCCTGGGTGTGTGTGTGGGGTAGTTATGAATTTCCTGCATTGGGCAGGGAGTTGGACTAGATGACTCTGGAGGTCCCTTCCAACCCCATGATTCTATGATTCAATATGTGGAGAGTTCTGGCATCTCCATGCTAAACCCTTTCACAGATATTCTGGGTGTGCAGAAGTGAGTACACAGATAGTACCAGAAGTGTGGCAACATTAGCTGATGCTTCTAAATCCAGGGCTTTTTTTCAGCCGGAACACGGTGGAACGGAGTTCCGGAACCTTTTGGAAATGGTCACATGGCTGGTGGCCCCGCCTCTGATCTCTCAACTCCCCTCTGTCTGGAGATCAGGGGGCGGGGCCACCAGCCATGTGACCATTTTCAAGAGGTTCCAGAACTCCATTCCCTCGCATTCCCCCTGAAAATAGCCCTGGTTACACCTTTCTAAGGTCATTGAGGTCTTAGAATTGCACTGTGTGCAGCCTAGACTCTGAACTATGACCCAAGGGCCCTGGTTCGAATCCTGCCTATAGCAAGAACATGCTCTTATGAAACCACTGCTTATTTGGGCTCCTTACAGGGGCGGTGTAAGAACAGCAAGAAGGCAAGTGCTTGGAACCCTAAAGATAATACATAAAAATGAGCAGAGTCATATACATGCCCGAACAGCACTAAACTGCCAAAAAATGAAAGGATACGTGCAATTCTGCATTTTAAAAAAAGATTCTAGCCCTCCAGTTTTGTTGTAAAGGAACGAACGTAGAAATACACGCAGGCAATTATCAGTGAAATAATCAAGACCCAGAAGGGATCTGTGTGCAAGTTTCTAGTCCTCAGAGGGCAGAAGCTCAGTTCAGACACTGATCAGTTAATAATAACAACATTCGATTTATATACCGTTCTTCAGGACAACTTAATGCCGGCTCAGAACGGTTTACAATGTATGTTATTTATTATCCCCACAACAAAACACCTTGTGAGGTGGGTGGGGCTGAGAGAGCTCCAGAGAGCTGTGACTAGCCCAAGGTCACCCAGCTGGCTTCAAGTGGAGGAGTGGGGAATCAAACCCGGCTCTCCAGATTAGAGTCCCGCGCTCTTAACCACTACACCAAACTGGCTCTCTTGAAAATCATATCCTGCCTTTTGCCCTAGAGGTCTCCCAGGCAGCTCACAAAACAAAACGGGCAAAACGATACATGAAACAATCACAAAAATCCACAACTCAACATAAACCGCTGAAGAAGCATCAGCAACAAACTGTCAGCCAGACAGCCCAACAGGTCTGGGAGGAAAGCCAAATGTTAACCTGGCACTGAATATTCCTGGAAAAGGGATCATCACATGCTGCCATCTACTGAGTCAGACTTCTTGTCTATCAAGGTCAGCCCTGTCTTCTCTGACTGGCAGTGGCTCTCCAGGGCTCAGGTAGGGCCTTGCACATCACCCCCTAACTGAGCTTTTAAACTGAGGTGCCAGGGTTGGACCGGAGACCTCCTGCACGCCACGCAAACGCTCCACCACTGAACCACGGCTTCTCCACCACCACCAAAAACCTCAAACTATTTGGAAAGACTTTCTTCAAGTTAAAATGTCTTTGCTGGAAAAGTGCAAATCAACTTACAAACTGATGACCATTCAGTATAAGGACCACTGTGGAATAATGATCCAGAGTAGTTTGCCGTGTTAGTCTGTAGTTGCAAAATAGTAAGGAGTCCAGTAGCACCTTTAAGACTAACCAACTTTATTGTAGCATAAGCTTTTGAGAGCCACAGCTCCCTCCGTCAGATGTATCTGACAAGTGCTACTGGACTCTTTACTATTGTGGCATAATGGGTTGAGTGCCAAGCTAGGATCCGGGAGAGAGAGGTTCAAATTCCCCTCCACCATGGAAGCTTGCTGAGCGGCCTTGGGACAGTCACTCACACTCAGCCGAACCGACTTCACAGGGTTATTGATAAAACAGAGGAAAGGAATATGATGTAAGATGCTTTAGATCCACATGGAGGAGAAAGGCAGGCATGATTTTTGTGTGGTGCTAGAGGCTGTACAAAAGGACATGCAGTAGCCACCGAGATGCTTATCCACTATGGGCCAGATCATGCCATATTGGTTAGTCTTAAAGGTGCTACTGGACTCTTTTTGATTTTGCTACTACAGACTAACACGGCTAACTCCTCTGGATATTGACACATGAGGCTTCTTTCTACCAAGTCAAGGCCAGTGTTGCCTACTCTGACCGGTAGCTGCTGTCCAGACTCCTTGAGAGCGTTCACGTCACTGACTACCTGATCTTTTAAACTGGAGATGCTGGAATTTGAAGCAGAGGGCCTTCTTTCCGCAGGCGGCACCACTGAGCCTCGGCCCGATTCCGTCCATGCATACATTGCAAGTATGAAATACACAAACAGCCTGCAGAAACTTCATAGACAGCAACATACCGGAGATGAAAATGCCCCGTCTTCCAGAGGTCTCTAGAGATAAGGTTCAGGGTGGCTGCTCAGCAAGTGTTTTGAAATGATGCCCTTTCCCCAATGATATGGAACATCTGGCCACCAAGCCTGCTGCAGTTTGTGGGAATATAGGGAAGTAGGGAGGGGAAAGAGAGGCCTGATTCACCTAAAAGAGCTCCAATTCGGTAGTCAATATCTCTGATCCTATCACATTTTCCATACACCCTTCCTCCACAATGCTCTGATAAGAATCCATTCCTTCTCCATTTTATCCACACTACAGCCCTGCAGAGCTGATTATGCCAAGTACCACACAGCAGAGTTGTCCTGAGCATATACGGGGGCAAAGAGTTGTGTGTGCCACCCCAGATTCTTCCAAGGAAGGCTGTGTGTGTGTGTGTGCTTTAAAGTACATATAGGTCGATTTTGCGGAGAGACTCCCCCCTCCCCCGCCCTGGGTACCTTTCCATTTTCTTGGAAATGACTGCAGATCCGTTCCGGGCAGGGCCGGGTCACATTCTTCCCCTCCAGCAACGCGCCTTTAGGGGGGGCGGGGGGGCGGGGGGAAAGTGCGATTCATCACATCCGGACGATGCACGTGGAAAGTGAAGGCCCCCCAAGGTCTGGGCTGGGGAAAGGGGGGCGCTGCCATTCTCCCGACTGTTCCCCACTGACAACGTTCCTTCGGGGCCTGATCCGGGGAGGGGGAGGGAGGCGAGGCTAAAGGCAGCGCCGCCCCCCCCCCCCTCGTCCGCCTTTCCCAAGCCATCGGCGGCCTTGGGCTGGAGGCGCTCCTCGCTGCAGCCGCGCGGATGGGCCGGAGGGGGCGCGAGCGAGCGCGGCCTGGATGTGGAGCGGCTGAGCGGAGCCGGCGGGGAGAGGCGGGGCCGGCAGAGGCGGGGGAAGGAGCCGGCCCGGCGCGCAGACAGCCCGGCGCCAGCGAACACCTGCGAGCCTCCAACAGGAAGACAATGGCAAGCGCAGGTGGGGGAGCGCCGCCGAGCCCGGCCTCTCCCCGCTGTTAATCACGGCTGATTGCATCAGTTTGCCGAGCTTGCCAAGACCCACCAGCGGCGGCCGGCCGGCGCGGCTCTTGCCTCTGTGGCAGGACTTTCTTTTTTTCTCCTTTTGGTGCTAATTTAAAGCAAGTTTGCATTCACGTCGCCCGCCCTTTCCAGCACAAGGGGGGGGGGACACAGGGGGGGGTCAGTGCAAGAGTCTCCGGAGTGAGACGCTTAAAGCCGGCGAAATCACGCCGGATTAGTCCCAAAGCTGCCCCCCCCTGCCCCCCGGCACCGCAGATATGAAGGGAAATGAATCAGTTCTCCGCACTCACGAAGGGGAAAGCAGAGAAGAGCTGCGCCGACCAACTTTAAGAACTTCTCTGTCGGAATACCTGCTTTGCCTCCCCTCTTTCTTTCCTGTTTGCTTTCTTCTTTCTCATTCTCTTGTTTTTCTCTTGTCTTCCTTCCATCCTCTCTTCCTTCTTCCCTTCTTCATTTTGTTTCTTTTTCCTTATTCTGTTACTTTTTCTCATTCCCTCTTTTTGCTCCCACCCTATATTCTCTTCCATCCTTGTTTTGTATCTCTCTTCTTTTCTTCATTACCTGTGTAATTTCTTTCCACCTTCCCTCCCTAGGTGGTTTTCAAACCCTTGGGAAAAATTGCAGAGCTCCATTGAAGTTAATTTGGTGTGTCCCATGGAAAACACCCACAATGGGGGGAAGCGCTTTCTGGAAGAATCTGGGTGTACCCCCAGTCCTACTCTTCCCCCGCCCCCCCGCTCCCTGCAATCTGGAATTGGAGAGGAGCATTGGGTGTAAACTCAGTTTGGGGGGGGGGGTTTGGCATGGATGAGGCCCAACAGGCCGGGCAGGTGCCCTCCAAGTGTCCATCCTCAGGCAGACCCCTAAATCCCTGGCCCAAGTAGGGCACAGTCCTCAAGGCTCGAAGGTCTGGACAGCTCAATGTAAGACGCGTTTCCAACAGGCAGAAAGTCTGGAAATCAAGTTGCTAGCATGCAAGCTAGAAAAGCAGCTGAGACCAAGGCCAGTTCTGTGAGGAAAGGCCATGTTGTGGTTAGCTTGAGGGTCTAGGATCTGAGAGTTTGAGGTTAGAATCCCAGCTCTGCCATGGAAGCCTACTGGGTGACCTTGGGCCAGTCACATGCTCTCAGCCTAACCTACCTCACAGGGGTGTTGTGAGGTTGCAATGGAGAGCAATGTATCCTGCTTTGGGCCCCCACTGATGCAGAAGGCTGAGCATATAAATAAATGTAAAGTGGTAGCTTTGGCACCTTAGGTAGCATGGGTGGGGGCATCAGCTCTGTCTTGCAGTTGCCTGTACCCCCACTGCCCATTGCCACACTGCTGAAAGCACCTTTTGTCTTTATTCTGCAGGTGTCTTTAAACCCAGCACAGTTACATGCCCGGTGGGACTTCCCAGAGTCTTGCAAGAGTTCAGGAAGCCTTACTATGCACGAGTGGCTTAAAGGGGAACAAAAGGAAGCAGCTGCTCTGGGTGGAGAAAGCAGGCACGGCTAAGTGGTGGCCTCAAGCGGTGTCCTTGGTCAAGCCTGCACTGGCAGAGTCCCCTCCAGCTCTTGTGTGATACACCTGCAGAACTGCCTGCCACAGCACTGACGGATGGGCAAGAAGACTCAGGAAGGAAACAGCTGGGAGTAGCTATGTGGTCTTCTGTTCCCAAAGAAGACTGATGCCTGGAATGCAAAGTGGCAAGCCTGTATGGAATGGTGGTGAGAGTGTGCAGCTAGGATCTGAGAGACCCGGGTTCTCGTCCCCACTCTTCCATGGAAGCTTGCTGGGTTACTGTGGGCTACTCACTCTCACCCTAGTCTACCTCACAAGGTGGTTGTGAGGATAAAATGGAGGACTGGGAAATGATGTGTGCCACCAGGAGCGGAATAAAAAGTACTAAAAGTTTGAAAACAATTGATGTAGGTTCTCTCTGTGTTATCTTCCCAGCCACCTTGCGAGGTAGGTCATCCGTATTCTCACTTTAGAACTGGGTACTTGTTCCCTGTGTCTTCAATGAAAGGCAACTAGGATTGGGTCTGAGAACCCTACTGAGGGCCAAGCTACACATGACGAATGACACTTGAATGGCAAGTGGATTGAGTGGAGGGCAAGTGAACAGGGAGAAATACACTTGCCGTTCAAGTGTCATTCGTCATGTGTAGCTTGGCCCTGAGTCATCGTGTGGCGCCGGCACATCCCAGAGTGATGCATCAAGACATCTCTGGGGCCGAACTACTGAGTGGGTGGTGTGGGAGGGCAGTGCGAGGCCTTGCACAAGCAGGCGTGGATGGCGTGGAGGATTGCCTGAAACGCTTTCTCCATTCCCCTTGGGCAAGAGGACAAAAAGGAGTATTGACAATGTCAAACGTCGGGGCTCAAAACTGCACTCATGACGCTGGATAGGAATGCGCTGCTGGTTTTCATTCAGATGAGGAAAGATGCAAAATAATAATAATATTTAATTTATATACTGTCCTTCAGGACAACTTAATGCCCACTCAGAGCAATTTACAAAGTATGTCATTATTATCCCCCACAACAACAATCACGCTGTGTGGTAGGTGGGGCTGAGAGAGTTCTGAGAGAGCTGTGACTGACCCAAGGTCACCCAGCTGGCTTCGAGCACAGGAGTGGGGAATCAAACCTTGTTCTCCAGATTAGAGTCCTGTACTCTTAACTGCTACACCAAACTGGTTCCAAATCTCTTCGGAGGCAGCCTTGGGGGCAGGCTGTTGAGGTCGTATGGCCCTTGCCATCTTCCCTGATCAATTCCTTTCCTCCTAGGGGCTCTGAGCAGCTCACAAGGGGCTTCTCACACAACAACCCTGTGGCATAGGATAAGCTGAGAAAAGGATTGACCCAGAGGTCAGGGAGAGAGGGAGTTTCATTGCTGACCAGGGATACAAATGCACTTCTTCCAACCCAAGTCCCGCACTCAGAACCACTACCTCATTTATTAACCCGCCATGTTACCCATCGTTTCCAAAATCACGTGCCATCACTGAATTTTCGTGTCCCCTTATTGTAGTTGCCACATGCCTTCTTGCTACTACTGAATGTACAGGTGTACCACAGGTCTGACAAAGGCCAATCTGTGGTCACATGGGCATAGCCACAGAAAATGGAAGGAAGAAGTTGAAAACCTTCCGCATTGTTCATTAAAACAGAGAGTATATGCCTGGTTCCTCACAGTAGGTGCATTCACATAGCAAGAATTCTCCATTTCGCATTCACTGCCACCAGGGCTTTTTTTCAGGGGAACGTGGGGGAACGGAGTTCCAGAACCTCTTGAAAATGGTCACATGGCCGGTGGCCCCGCCCCCTGATCTCCAGACAGAGGGGAGTTGAGATTGCCCTCGGAGGGCAATCTCAACTCCCCTCTGTCTGGAGATCAGGGGGCGGGGGCACCAGCCATGTGACCATTTTCTCTGAGGGCAACCCACTGAATTCCACCACCTCTTTTCCCAGAAAAATAGCCCTGACTGCCACTATGACTGCAGAGACCTGCACATGGGCAACAAAGCATCCACACAGGAGTTCTCTGCATACTTTCCTCCACCTGCCACCATTTCCCCTGCATTTCCCCTCCTGCTATGCCACTGGAGAACATTTTTTAAAGAACTGGGAAATAGGATAGTGCAACAAGGAAAATGGCATCAATACTGCCCAGATCTTTGAAACACTCTGTCCCATTCAGGTGGTGTGATAAGACACTTGGACTACACACTTCACAAAATAATTCTAGCAAGTGCTTTTGAGGTCAGGAAAAGACTGACTGGAGCTTAACATAATGTGGATGCTGGGGGGGGGGCTCCAGAAAAAAAAATCTTCCACATAGAAGCAGCCTGTCTCACAGAGTTCTAGAAAGGTTTTGGATTTAGACGCAGATGCAATTTCTCAAGTTGGTGCATGAAATTCTAAACATTCGGGGGTGGTGAGCAGACAGCCTTGAACTGGTGCTTTGCTTTTTCAGAACTTTTAATCCATTTAGAACTTTTAATCCTTTCAGAATTTTAATCCATTGTGCAAGCGCATGAGACAAGAAGCACTAAGTGTTCTCTCCAGCCAGGAGAAAATGCAGTGTGTGTGCATACACACATTTTAAAGTGCAAGGTGCATTTTCACTCCGATGGCAACTTGTGACTTTCATAAACTTGCCTAATGGCTCAAGCAGCAACAACGCAAGGCTGAACAAAATATCTGGTGGGTCAACAGAGATTTGGCAAGCTTTACTGACTCCCTGGCTTCACAGTAGCAGCAGTATTGCGGGAAGATGCTGTGAGATACAAAGAGGCCTTATACTATACGAAACTACTGCCTTATCTAGCTCAGTACTGTCAACTCCAATTGAGAGAACCTCTTTGGGATCTCAGGCACCTACTAAAAAGCCTTCGGGATTGTCAAATGTTTTGTTGCCAAGTGGCAGCTGACGTATAGCAACCGCATTGGGTTTTCAAGGCAGGAGACAATTAGAAGTGTTTTGCCATTGCCTGACTGCGTAAAGGCTCTGATGTTTTGACCTGACACTTACCAAAAAAGTAGGCACCTGGCAAACGCCCAAGGGAGAGGGATCCTAAAGTGGAGTGCCACTATAGAAAAATCCTTAGTTTGAAGAATTGGAATTTTACAAGTAGGTTTTTGATTTCACATGTAGAACGCTGGAGGCATGCACCGTTGGTGAGTATACAGGGCTGTACAAATAATTCTGGCATTGACTTCCTCCACTGTTAACTCCCCAAGTAGCGCCTTTGGTGATAAGACCCCCAAGTGATTGAAACTTATCTCAATATACCAGCTAGAGGGATAACTTCCCCGAGTGACAGTGTAATCCTATGCAGTGTTGCTCTCTGGGCTGCACCCACGCACAGCTGGGTATCCTGCTATCATTGCACTACAGCAATCATTCCCTCCTGGGTTGTCTTGCACGCACAGGAAAATCCAATTGTGAATTGTAGTTGTACAATGGGAGCACAATATCCAGCCATGTGTGGACACAAATTTAGGCTGAAACAATGCCACATAGATTTGAGACGTTTCTCCTCTGGGGCTACATAAACAGACAACATTCCCTTCCCACCAGCAGCGTCGGCCAAATATATTTGGGGTCTAAGAAGACTGGTCTTCATCAAAGCAATGCCACAGGTCTCATGAAAGCACAACTTCAGTGTGTGCCTGTCTTACTCCTGCAGATGCTTCCAGCTTAGGAACAGACAGTCATCTTTTGGCTAGATCAGCTTCATAGATGTATTGACCTTGGCTAAACTCATCATATAGAGAAGAGAAAGTTCCAACTGCTGTGCACAGGGCATGGCCTGCAGATGTAGGATGATGAAGCAACTTTGCCCTAGCTAAGCCGATCTGAGTCTGGCTGGTGCTTGGATGAGACATTGCCCAACAATCCTATACATGCTCTCTTGATTTCCATGGAAGAAAGGTGGTAACTATATTGGCTAACGATAAACTCTGTTGCTGCGTCCACATGCCTGTTTTTTCTCCTGGCTCCATTCATTGCCAAGCTGTTTGTTCACTTACTTCATTTATACCCCACCTTTCTCCCCAACGAGGACCCAAAGCACCTTGCATTGTTCCCCTCTGCATTTTAAACATCACAACAACCCTGTGAGGTAGTTTAGGCTGACAGAATGTGACTGGCCCAATGTCACCTACCGAGCTTCCATGGCAGAGTGGGGGATTTGAACCTAGGTCTCCCAGATCCTAGTCTGACACTCTTACCATTACACCTTTCCACCACTGCTTTGATCAAAAGGACCTGCATTTTGCCTTACAGCTTCTACTTGTCACAGAGAAAACAGGGACACTGCGGCCCCTGTTCTCTCACCATGGGCCTTGAGCTCCCTGCCCTCAAACTGAATCTTGGTGAAGGCAAAGTTCATTTCTATCCCTTGTATGGTGAACTCATCCATTTTTCAACAGAGATCACCACCGTGGTGCCCAGGGGCCATACTATGGGGATATGGTGAGTAAGAAGGACCACGGCTCCGTCAAGGTCAGCATCGTCTACTCTGACTGGCGGCCATTCTCCAGTGTCTCGGCGGGTCTTTCATATCACCTACTAAATGGATCATTCTAAGTGGAAGTGCTGGTGATTAAACTGGGGGGGGGGACTTCTGCCTGCTGAGCAGATGTTCCACCACTGAGCCACAACCCCTCCCACGACTTCCTGGCACCCATCTGCTTCTCTGACAAAACATCTTTTCCCCAAAGCCAAGAGCGCACCCTGGCTTTTCTCCAGCTCACAGGAGCAGGAGGTGCCTCTGAAGAGCTCAGTAGGCATCACCTTTGCATGGACAGGGTGCACTCCTTTGGGAACAGCTGCCTCTCTCTCCGCTTGCAGCCTCCCAACTTTTGGTGATTGGCCCCAGCATTCCCAAAGTGCCTAGAGGCTCAAGAAGATTGGAGACTCCTTCCACAGCCTCTCCTGAACTACTTTCAGAGCCAAAGAAGGTCTTATTCTTTAGACTGGAGATATGCTGGGGGGGAACGGTAGAGGACAAGTTGTACTACACACTGTTAGGAACAGTTCAAAAATGAGCTGTTCGGGGAGTGTTTCTTCATGAGCATGAGAACCAAGGTCCAAACCAGATCAGTTCCTGTCATGTAGAGTTGTGGATGGTTTCTTCCCACCAGTGCGGCTTACGTCCCCATATGGCCCTCCCCCCCACTTAATGTCTCATTAAACCAGAACTCTTTGATAGGATATAGGGCGTCAGAGTGGACACCTGTACAGACACAGAGCTACCACCAGCTTAAGAAGGTATGATAATCTTCAAAAAATCTCTGTGGGTCCTTCTGGTTTTTATTTTAAAAGCTTATTTGAGGAGAGGGAAAGCTGAAAGAAGGGCCAAAGGGAGAGAGGGAAGGCCACATCCTTGGAACAGGAGGCAATGGGGCTCTGCAGTGGTAGGAAACCTACAAGCATGCAGAAGTTCCCAGGTTCAATTATTCCCGGTGTCTGCAGTAGAAGAGTCTCCGGTTGCTGATGGTAGGAGAGGACTCTGATGGCTTCCACACACATTGGATAATCCACTTTCAATACTCTTTAGTGAACATTTGGAACTGCTTTTCCATGGCCATTTCCACACATATTGAATAATGCACTTTCAATGCACTTTAGCAATCCTTTAGAAGTGGATTTTTTGTTCCACACGTGGAAAAGACACTAATCCACAAAAGAGTATTGAAAGCAGATTATCCAACGTGTATGGAAGCAGCTCATGTGTAAAACAAAAAATCCACTTCTAAAGGATTGCTAAAGTGCATTGAAAGTGCATTATTCAACGTGTGTGGAAATGGCCTCTGTTGATTGCTTGAGCTGCCAGTGGGGCAGATGTGTAGGGCACATTTTTATGAGCAGGGGCCATGGCTCTGTGGTGGAGCCCTTCCTTCAGATACATACGGTCCCAAGTTCAACCCTTGACATCTCAAAAGATTTCTGGTAAGAGGTATCGGAAAAGGCCTTTCTTCTTCCAAAACCCAGGAGCTGAGGTGTCAGTCTGAGGAGACAACAGTGGCTAGAGGGACCAATTTTTTTCTTGAGTTTTTGAGGTAGCTTCCTCCGGGCAAAGCTCTTTGGGAACCTCTACCTTCTGCAAAGCTCTGGCCACCTCTGCTCTACACAACACAACTAGGAACGCCATGAATTTTGCAGTCAAGGTGTTCAATAATCAAATGGGTTCGATTGCATTGATCAGATGTGAGTGGATCAGCGGGTCCATTCCATTCATCACCATGTGACTCAAACGCCTGCAGAACAGGTTTAGGTTGGGTTTCTGCCAAACTGCACATGTGCAAACCAAACAGATTGGCAGCTATTAACGTCACTAAGGATTACTTAGGTGAACTCTGAAGGGTGGGATTTTTGTGACTAAACTGTTCAAACAATTGTCTAAGTGCAGCAGGGACTGCTTGGCTTGAACCCGGGCTGGTATATATAGCCCTGGTCGCAGCACTGATCCTTATTTTAATCTGCTCACACTTGCTCCAGGGCTATTTGGTATCTCATGCCAACCCCGAACATGTTGGGAGAAGGGAAGGAGTTGGCAGCAAGAGGCCAACCAGCAGCTACAGCATATATCCTGGTGTATTTGTTTGTACGCTGCAGTCACATATGCATTAAAGACAAAGCATCCAGCACAATCACAGCAGTGTGTGAACCTCTACAACTATATGCAGCCTGGGCATATAGTAATACAACAGTCTCTTTATCTTAGATAGTTTCAGGTGGGTAACCGTGTTGGCCTGTGGTCCAAGAGCAAGATTCTGGTCTAGTAGCACCTTAAAGACCAACAAGATTTCCAGGATATGCGCTTTCAAGAGTCAGAAGAACTCTCTTTGTCAGATACAAGGAATGGAAAAAGGAAGAAGTCCCTATAATCTAGGCAGAAGGTGGGAGGGGTATTGTAAATTGCTGTTCCTTGTACCTGATGAAGGGAGCTCTGGCTCTCAAAAGCTCATACCTTGGAAATTTTGTTGGTCTTTAAAGTGCTACTGGACCTGAATCTTTACCCCACCCTTGTGCAAAGTTGCTCAGAGAAGCATATGTGGTTCCCTATGTTATCTTCACAAAAATTGTGCAGTAGGTTAGGCTGAGAGGGTGTGAAAGGTCCAAGATCATCCAACAAAGTTAACGTAGAGTGGGGGATTTGAACCCAGGTCTCAACCCAACACCCTAACCACTACGCTCTACTGGCTCTCATACACTGGGCCCATACTGAAAGCCTAATCCAGCATGCCCTAAGGAATGGCTCCTGGTTTCAAGAATCCCCCACCAAGATGCTTCCCAGTAGGTTACTGGGTTGCTGTAAGGGGGAAAATGGATCATCCCATACTGCAATGAATGGGAACCAAAATGGTTTACTGGTTTCAGCATCAGATTAGGATCTGGGAGTCCCGAGTTTAAATCTCCGCTCTGCCACATAAGCTTGCTGGGTGACCTTGGGCCAGTCACCCGAACCTACATCACAGGGTTATTGATATGAGAATAGAGAAGGGAAGAACAACGTTGTAAGCTGCTTTGAGAAAAGCAAGGTGGAACTATCTATGCAAATCCCACCCCCCACTAAGCCCTTCATAGAACTGGTATAGCAATGCCTGTAGTCCGCGCAAGCGTGTTCCACAATCGATCTATTCTTTTTTGGGGTTGTCCCCCCCACCCCTTTGCAGAGGAATGCTTGGCCCCGAAATGTTCCAAGCTGACTTCTGACATGATCTAGAAAGAGCTGTTTTGCAACAAGCCTAGAAGAGCTGTGCAGCTGGCTGTGAGGAGGCGGCTGGAGTTCATTCCAGCTTGTATTTTTGCTGCTCTCTGGCTTCGATGGCTTATTAATTACAGGGGACTGTTTACAACCCTTCCCTCTGTTCCTCCCCACCAAGGTAGGTCAGTATTTCAGGTAGGGTGGAGAGACCGAGAGGAAACGACAATGGGTGCAAAGGTGGCTTGGAGAGCTGCCAGCCCAGCTGAGATTTGAACTCGGGCCTCCCCAAGTTCAAAGCATGCTCGGTGATGGGGACCACAAGCAGATCTTTGAGAAGACTCACTTTCCTGCTACATGACAAACACACAAAAAAGCATGCCGAAAGTGTACTTGAGATGCCTAGTGAGGGAAAACGGTGCTGCCAACCTCAAAACCAAAGCAAACCCAAATCACGGTCTGCAATTCTACACCTGCTAACTTCACTGAAACCAAGGGCTCTCAGGCAGCAAAAGGTATTTGGTGCCATCCCAGTTTCTTTTGGATTGAAGTACTTTCCTTTCCTTTCAACCCCTTGTTCATATATAGAGGGCCAGCGTGGTACAATGGCTAGACTAGGATCTGAGAGACCCAGGTTTGAATCCCCACTCTTCCAAGGTTATCTTGGGCCAGACACACATTCTCAATCTCACCTACCTTATATGGTTGTTGTGAG
This sequence comes from Eublepharis macularius, assembly GCF_028583425.1. Classification (NCBI taxonomy): domain Eukaryota; kingdom Metazoa; phylum Chordata; class Lepidosauria; order Squamata; family Eublepharidae; genus Eublepharis; species Eublepharis macularius. The sequence goes on from NC_072804.1 coordinate 26,652,145, forward strand.
GATAAAATGGAGGACTGGAAAAATGAGGTAAATCGCTTTGGGTCCCCATAGGGGGAGAAAGGCATGTTGTAAATGAAGCGAACAAATTATAAATAGACAAAGCAAAGTCATAGAGCCAAGCAACAAGTGACGAATGACACTTGCCTGGCAAGTGAACAGACTCACGTGTATTCCTCCCTGTTCACTTGCCCTCCACTTGATCACTACGTGATCACTACGTGATCAAGTGGAGCGCAAGTGAACAGAGAGGAATACACGTGAGTCTGTTCGCTTGCCAGGCAAGTGTCATTCGTCACTTGTAGCTTGGCTCTTACATACCCAAAGGCTCAGATTCTCTTATGGGAGCCTCTCCAATTGATCAGATATCATCAAAGGCCCCAGTCTTTATATCCCACATTTTCACAGTGAGATGGGCGGGCCTGCAGCAGGCGGCACCTTGTCGCCTCCTCTGGGCATTCCCTTTTGGCAGCCTGCCACTCAGCTCTGATCTCTGAGCACCAAACAATGATGCATTTATTTTCCCAGCTGAGCAGGACTGTTGGAATTAGCTCGCAATTTTCACCTTTAATTCTGTTGATATCAACAGCACCAGCCATCACTGTGCTATCCTCCTTTGCTGCTAGTTTGGCTTACTTTCAAGTGTATTAGAATCATAGAGTCATAGGGTTGGAGGGGACCTCTAGGGTCATCTAGTCCAACCCCCTGCACAATGCAGGAAATTAACAACTACCTCTCCTCCCCACAACCCCAGTGACCCCTGCTCCATGCCAACATCAAAGCTTGCTCCTGGCCCCTGCACACCTTCCTTTAAAAAAAAGGCACAGGGTGTTTTATTCATGGCACTCCCAGTATCCCTTCTGGTTAGGTCACAAGTGTGAGATCTGACAGTCAGGAAGTTACTTCTGTCCCAAGTCTGGAGAAAATGGAACAGGTTGATTTACAGTGTTTTGAACAACACAATCTATAACAACAACAACAACAACAAAATCTTGGAAGTATGCCAACTGCACCTCTCCTGCACGTTTACTACCATAAGATCCTCCCTGACCAAATTCTCCACCTTTCCTTGGACGCTTCCAGATTCCTTGCTCCTCGTTTGACTCCCTGGGCCCAAAGCGCACCACGTCATTCTATTGTTTTATCCATTTTGTTGCACTGTTATTATTTTATTTTGATAAGCTTGAGACAGGGAGATCCGAGCTCACATCCCGAACTCATGCAGGAAACAAACTGTATGACATCGATCAAGTCCACCTCTCACCTACTCACCCTATCTCACAATATTGTTGTAAAGATAAAACTGGGAAGGGGGACACCATGTATGTGTGCCATCCTGAGCCCCATGGCAAAAGGACAGAATACAGATTAGCCCAAGGATGACATTTATTTATTTACTTCTTTTATGCCACTCTTCTCCTCAGAGGGGAGACAAGGCAGCTTACACCATTCCCTCTTCCTCCATTTTATCCTCACAACAGACCAAAGAAGTAGAATAGGCTGAGACTATGTGACTGGCTAAAAGTTATCCAGTAAGCTTCCCTGGCAGAGTGGGGATTCGAACCGGGGACTCCCAGATCCCAGTCCCAGGTGAGTAGCTGTGTTGACCTGCAGTAGCTGAGCAAAGTTCTAGTCCAGGAGCACATTAAAGGCCATCACTTTGGTTAGTCTTAAAGGTGCTACTGGACTCTTTTCGATTTCACTTTGGAGAGCGACGCTCCCTTGGTCAGATGTAACAAAGGAGCTTGATTTCCCCAAGCTTATGCCCTGGAAACTCTTTGCTGGTCTTTAACATGCTAATGGACTTGAAACTTGCTCAGATCCTACTCCAACCCTCTAACCACTTCACCATATTGGCTCTCCTCACCAGCTTAAAATGTAGCAATGGAGCCAAGATCAGATGGGAGGGCAGGATGAAACCCGAATCAGGCAGCGCCCCTTGGCAGCCTCTTTACTCTTCATTGACAGATCCACCAGTCCCTTCAAATGAACATGGGGGTGTGCTGTGTCCTCTGGGACATCATCCGAAGTGACAAAATCCTTGAATTCGTAGTCATACTAGTGGGGTTATTATGACAGAGAGAGTAATGCAATGTGTAAGATGCAGATCTTGTTATTGATGATAACATGTAGGGTTTTGATGTTTAAAGCCCCAAACTGCTTGGGTTAGAAGGACCAGCTCCATCAATTTGCCCATCCTCTCACGCTGGCTAATGAGGCTAGCTACAGGAACCTACACAATCTGACCTATGTCCCGTGGGCATTCGTAGTTGGTGGAGAGCTGGTGTAGTATAGTGGACAGTGTGTCAGACTAGGATCTGGGAGACCCAGGTTCGAATCCCCACTCCACTATGGAAGCTTACTGGGTGATCTTAGGGCAGACAAACACAGCCTAATCTACCTCACGGGGTTATGGTTGTGAGGATAAAATGAAGGCAGAGAGAAGGACACTGTAAGCCACTTCGGGTCCCCATTGAGGAGTGAGGCAGGGTATAAATGAAGTAAATAAAATAAATAAACAAACGATGTTGTAAGCGACTTTGGGTCCCCACGTGGAAGAGAAGCAGGATGTAAATATCCAAATAAACACAGAGAATGGACTGAAAGGTGATTTTATTCCTCCTCTTTCAAAAACATCCAGTTTGATGAAGAGTTCTGGAGGACTCCAAAGATTACATAATGTGTCGTATTAGTTTGGTTGGTTACATGGATTTTGGTTTTGGACAAGAGAAATATTTGTTAATTTAGCTTTGAATCATGACGGTCGCCAATCATGACACAATGGGTTGCCTCAAACATTTGAAAACAAGAGACCAGATCAGAGAAACTTCCTGCCTGGAGAACTTTCCAGTGTGTTCGGATCTCATGATCTGTAAAGCACTGAGGGCCAAGCTAGAAGTGACGAATTACATTTGAACGGCAGGCAAGTGAACAGACTCACGTGTATTCCTCCCTGTTCACTTGCACTCCACTCAAGGCCAAGCTACAAGTGATGAATGACACTTGAACGGCAAGTATGCCGTTGATCACTATGTGATCAAGTGGAGCGCAAGTGAACAAGGAGGAATACACATGAGTCTGTTCACTTGCCATTCAAGTGTCATTTGTCACTTGTAGCTTGGCTCTCGATCACATGATTGAGTGGAATGCAAGTGGAGTGCAAGTGAACAGGGAGGAATACACGTGAGTTGTGATCGAGTGGAGTGCAAGTGGAGTGCAAGAGAACAGGGAGGAATACATGTGAGTCTGTTCACTTGCCAGGCAAGTGTCATTCGTCACGTCTAGCTTGGCCCTGAGGCTTAGAAATACCTGCCTGGGCCTTCACTTCCTAAGATGCCAGGAATTGTTTCCCTGAAACTGAAAAGCCCCGTGCGTCACAAAAGGAAACAAGTCCCATGGAAGCCCTTGATCCTTAACCAACATCCAACCCGAGAACCTCATTAAGAGGCTCCCAAAGGGCCTCACAATGGCAGTTGCACAAGCTAAAAGGCAAGCTGCCTTTTAATCCACCCAGGTTTCTCTGTATGCAAAGTGTGCTAACTGTGGGTAAACAAGCACACAGTTGCATGTCACTCTTTACTGCATGTTCTCTCTCTCTCTCTGGGCCCGGCAGACTGAGATGCATACTAACATCTTGGTTAGTATGTTAAACTATGGCAGGAGAGAACTAAGACCAAATCCCTCCAAATATAATACATTTCCCCCCAGTATGGTTTGTTTATTTATTTCATGTACTTTTACTTTTCCCCCAGTGGAGACTCAGAGGGTCTTGTATCATTCTCCTCTATTTTATCCTCACAACAACCCTGTGAGGAAGGTTAGGCTGAGAGTCTAGTGTTGCCAACTCTAGGTTGGGAAATTCCTGGAAATTTGGGAGATGGAGCCAAGGAGGGGTTTGGGAAGGGGAGTGATCTTAGTTGGGGTATAAGGTCATCGAATTCAGCCATTTTCTTCAGGGAAAGTGATATTTGTCACCTGGAGATCAGTTGTAATTCTAGGAGATCTCTAGGTCCCACCTGGAGGTTGGCAACCCTATGTATGACTGGCTTAAGGTCACCCAGCAAGCCCCCATGGCAGAGGGGGGATTCAAACCTGGTGTCCCAGACCCTAGTCCCACACTCTAACCCCTTGACCACACTGGCTCTCAAACTGACAGAAGTGATCTGGGAGCTCTTTACTCAGTCCTGGGTACACAAGGGCCCGAAAGACGGGGATCGTGACATGCAGGGAAAGGGGTCTTAACCTTCCCCCTTTCCTAGGGTTACCTGCTTCAAGTTGGGAAATCCCTGGAGATTTGGTGAGTGCAGCCTAGAGAAGGTAGAGTTTGGGGAGGGAAAGGACCTCAGCATGGTATAATGCCATAAAGTCCACCCTCCAAAGCAGCCATTTTCTCCAGGTGAACTGATCTCTGTGGCCTGGAGATCAGTTGTACTTCCGGAAGACCTTCAGCCACCACCTGGAGGCTGGCAACCAGTGTTCCCGCTAATGTGAGCACGTGAGCAATTGCTCACAGATTCTGACTCCTCTGCTCACAGATTCTCAGCTGTAGCTCACAGGTATTAACTCTCAGGTGGCCCCGCCCTCCCACTCAGCCGGCGCCAGCAGGCTGGCCCAATAGGGATGGAGCCCTGTCCTGCTTCTCTCCTTCCTTCCGGGTTGTGGCTGGCTTAGCCCTCAGGGCAGAGCCAGAGAGCAATTCCAGTTGCCACCAGCTCTCTAGCTGGGGAACAGAGGAGAGCTGAGTGATGGGGCCCAGCCTGACCCCGCTGGGATCCCCTCAGCCCCAGAGAGCAGAGAAGGTGGCACCTCAGCCGCTGCCATGGTGAAAGTGTCGTTTAACTTGGCCTTGGTGCAATAGGAGGCTGGAAAGAGGAAGGATGAGGAGGGGAAGGAGGGCTGAGCCAGGTGCTCATCATGCCTGCTGACAGCCAGATGAGGAGGAGAAGACCATTGCGGTGTTGAAGGAGGCTGGTTGGATTTTATGGTTGATGAGGCCACCTTTTCGAGGGCTCTTCCAAAGTGGCTTTTACAGCCTGAAATGCAGACTCAGCCGAGAACCGGATCTGGCTGCCCTGTCTCAGCTAGCCAAGCATCTCCATCTAAAATGAAATCAATGGATGTAGAGTAGACCAGAGTAACTGTGCATAGGATCACACTGTTGGGGGTTTATTTTAGTGCAGCTGCTTTGGGGCTGGCTCCAGCTTGACTCTCTCGTTTTCTTTTTTTAAGCCTCCTTCTTCTTTGCAGGCTCACAGGCTCGCAGTCCTTCTTTGCCCCCCACCCAAAATCTGGATCTGAAGCTAACGTGAGCCTCCAAGGGCAGCTGTGCCTGACTTGCCTTGTCTCCTGCAGTAGAAGCTGAGGAAAGGCCTCCTTGTTCACAGAGGAGTCCGTAGGTGCAAATTTAAACAGGAAGCCTCAAAGATTTTGCAAGGTTTGAGTCCAGTGGCACCTTAGAGACCAACAAGACTTTAATGAAAGTTGTTGTTTCAGTTCACAAAGTAGATGTTTAGCTCACAACACTGCACAGCTTAGAGGGAACATTGTGTGGCAACCCTACCTTTTCCTGAGTTTCCCAGCTTGAAACAGCTCTAGGGAAATGCTGTTTGCCCCACTGGAACGATGTATTCTAAGGAGGCCGTTTCAAGTAAAGTTAACGGCTTGGAGGGGGATTAATCCTGGTCTCCCCCTACACCATCACCCTAATCCAACGTGGGCCCCTGTGCACTGGGCAATCCAGTTCCACATACAGAATTCGTGCAGCACATCTGACAACTACACTCTGGGACATACTCAGGGGAAACGTGTTGTGTCAGACGAGGATCCAGGAAACGTACGTTCCAATCCCTGCTCAGCCACAGAAATTCACTTGGGCCGGTCACTCCCTCTCAGCTTGACCTAGATCACAAGGGGGTTGTTACAAGGATAAAATGGAGGAGGGGAGAATAATGTGAGCCACTTTGGGTCTTCACTGAGGAGAAAATCAGGGTATAACAACTTTAAAAGCTTCTTGAGTTTATTTGGTAGTTGCCTTAGACCACTTTGCAGGGCTATCGTGAGTCAAAAATGAAGGGAGGGAGAGTTTTGTATTTCCTCTGGGCTCCTAAGTGGAAGAGAGGAATAAAGACATGAAGAAGACAAGAGTTCTGGTGGCTGGGAGCAGGTGGGGGGGATATTACTGTAGACCTCTCTTCCTTCCTCCTCACCTCCCACCTTGGTTCCTTCCTCCGTGCCAGTGTTTTATTATTATTACTCTGAACGGATGCAGCAAGATTAAGAGAACTGCCATTCCTGTTCCACCACCACCCTTCCCCCCCCTACATAAGCAAAAGGAGGGGACATGCATTCTTTTCAGCATGGGTGCCACTGTCTGATGCATACGTTGTCCCATGCAACCCATCATCTCGCTTCAACTTTGCAGCTTTTCCTCACCCACACTTTTTAGTTGTCATCCTGTATGAAAAAGAGAGCTGCTAGAGTGACAAGAACGTTTACCCAATGGACACTGAATACTTTGTGTGCAAAGCTACAGAGGGTGGGGGTGGGGGTGCAGTGGGTGGGTATAGATCTTGGCTCAAATCCAAACTCATTTGTGATGCTGAGTGGGTTGCCCTTGGGGCCGTCTCTCCCGGCCTAACCTACCTCACAAGGTGGTTGTGGGGACAGCTTGGTGTAGTAGTTAAGAGCGCTGGACTCTTAATTTTTTTTTTAAAAAAAAATTATTTAGTTTAAATAATTGAATAACAGTTAACATTTCAACTTTCAAACAATATAAAACAAATCAACAAACAAACATAATACAAGTATTTCTCATGTATTAGAACAATATCTGAACATTAACTTAGGGCAATCAAAAAAAAGATGAATGTTTAGGAGGATGTATATCATTGATAATTAGAAATTCAAAAAATGGAAACCATTTAGTTACAAAGTTAGTTTCTTTTGAATGGAGTTGTGATTGACTAGTGAGGTCCGCAATTCTTTCTTGGATAAAGAAATCCCATAGCTTAATTAACCAATTCTCAATAGAGGGGATTTTAGATGAATTCCAGTTGGACGCTAATAAAGACTTGGCGGCCATCAAAAAGTTGCAGATTAATTCTTTCCTTATTTCAGGAACATCTACAGACTCCCATTGGTTCAAAAAAATTAGTTTTGGATCAAATGGGATAGAATATCCAGTGATATCTTGCATATTTGTTAAAATTTCTTTCCAATGTTTCTCAACATATGGGCAAGCCCAAGCGCGGGACTCTAATCTGGAGAACTGGGTTTAATTCCTCACTCCTCCTCTTGAAGCCAGCTGGGTGACCTTGGGTCAGTCACAGCTCTTCCAGAGCTCGCTCAGCCCCACCCACCTCACAGGGTGATTGTTGTTGTGGGGATGATAATGGTATACTTTGTAAACCGCTCTGAGTAGGTGTTAAGTCATTGTGAAGGACAGTATATAAATTAAATGTTGTTGTTGTTGTTATTAAAATGATGGACAGGAGAACTATGTGCAGTGCCCTGATTCCTTGGAGGAAAGGAGGGTGTCCCATTGAGTACCCAGCAGGCCAGGAAGCAAAATACAAAGGTAACAGATTATGGAAGGTGGGGCTTGAAGTTCTCCAAGAGTTATAGCTGATCCCCAGAATACAGAATTCAGTTACCCTGGAGAAGACGGCAGCTCTGGAGGGCAGGCTCTATGGCAGGGGTGGCCAAACTTGCTTAATGTAAGAGCCACATAGATGTTTGAGAGCCACAAGATGTGATGCATTGAAATGACTTCAGAGGAAGAGGCGATTTTGGGGGAGTGTCTTGAAAGTGGCATCACAGGAAGGGGTGGGGTTTGGGTGCAGTATGCTGGCAGTGACATAATCGGAAGGGGTGGAGCTTGGGAAGAGCCATCACCTGACCTTTGACAAAAGTGATATCACATCCTTGATAGGCTCCACCCCCAACGTCCCCAGGTATTTTCTGAGTTGGACCTGGCAACCCCAATATTGTTATTGAAAATATGAAAGACATAGAAAGAAAGACTAAAATAAAATAAAATAAACTGTACAGCCACGTTGATACTCAGAGACCTCTGGGAGCTGCACAATATGTCTAGAAGAGCCACATGTGGCTCCCGAGCCACAGTTTGGCCACCCCTGCTCTATGGCATCACTTACCCACGGGGCTCCCTCCCCAAACTCCTCGCTCACCAGGAACTGCCCCCAAATCTCCCGGAATTTCCTAAGCCTTGTCACAGAGAGGCCCCCAAGGACATGCAGAGCAGGAACTGACCATCAAGTGCCAGAGCCGGATCTGAAGCTTAAGGATCTCCACAAGAGAAAACTGGAGTTCCTGGCCTGGCCGCAGAGACCGGATGATCCAAAGCCTTTTATCAAATGGTCAAGAAAACCTAGAGATAACTGAAAGATGGCATAGGGAATTGATCCAGGCCACCCCCTTTGGTGTATCCAGGATTAGATCCTGGATCCTGCCAAGATCTAGAAAGCTGTGCATTTCTCCTGAGTGGGACTGATCCATGAGAGGTTTTGTGCTGCCAGCGTAAGGTTACTATTGACCTAGAGAAAAAATGTTCTGTGCCTTGGACAGAGGCTTCATGCCTCCTCGGTCTAGTATAGTGGTTAGAGCGTGTGCCTCGGATCTGAGAAGCCCAGGTTTGAATTCCCTCTCTGCCATTAAATCGTGCTGGATGACTTTAGGCCAGTCACACACAAGCAGGTTAACCGACCTAACAGGTTAGTTATTGCAATCATAAAATGAGGAGAGAAGAATCATGTAAACCACTCTGCATCCCCACTGGGGAGAAAGGTGGAGTATAAACCAAGTGAAATAAGAAATAAAAATAAATTATAATACATTTTTAAAATCTGTGGAATCAGACCGTAAACGCTTCTCAGGGCATAACAGTAAAGAACATCGTTTGATAAACAATATCCCGTTTAGCCTCTATTCAAGGGACAGGACATGTGTGTTCTCCAGGGCTGTTGGTGACCCTAGCGGCCAGGCATGCCCTCCACTGGCTGGTCGAGTCTTGAGTCGTGGCCTTCCACCCTCTCTGATCCTGAGGTCCTTCTGAAGGCAGCCAGGGTCACTCAAAGGCTTCTTGGTCTGTTCCATGGCAGCATGTTGTTGGAGAATAGGCAAGGGACTTCCCTTGGAGCTTCCAGTGTGCAGAAAGCCTTGGGTGCAGAGGGGGCCACGGAAGGCTCCACTCCCTTTGAAGAGCATTTCTCCCAGGGCTTTTTTTCAGCTGGAACATGGTGGAATGGAGTTCCGGCACCTCTTGAAAATGGTCACATGGCTGGTGGCCCCGCCCCCTGATCTCCAGACAGAGGGGAGGTTAGATTGCCCTCCGCGCCACGGAGGGCAATCTCAACTCCCCTCTGTCTGGAGATCAGGGGGCAGGGCCACCAGCCATGTGACCATTTTCACCGAGGGCGATTTAAACTTTTAAAAACTTCCCCCTTGTTCCAGCTGATCCAAAGTGACATCATTGCACGGTCCTGGAAGCGTGCGTGCACTTTGCGCCCGTGCATGTGGTACCAGGGGTGCCACCTCCCACCAAGAGTTGCCCCCTCTGCTGGAAACCCACTGAGTTCCACCACCTCTTTTCCCAGAAAAAAAGCCCTGATTCCTCCTATGTAGAAGTGAGCCTGGGGCAGGTCTTAATCAGGGCCAGCGCACCCATTGAGGCAGGTCTGCCCCCCGCTTTGAGCGCTGAGGTGCCAAAGGGGGCGCCAGGGGCAGGAGGTGCGCACCGTGGAGTTGGTGTTGGCAGTGCTGGTGGCTGAGCGGGAGGGATGAGCCTCCCACCCCGTGCTGCCATTACCGCCAACACCCCCCCCCTCCGGCCGGGCGCAGCAGGCACAGGCCAGGCACGGCAGGTGTCCAGGACGTGTGCAGAACCTCCCAAGCCACCCACCACGCCCGACTGGGAGTGCGGGCAGCCTCTGTGCACCGTCCCAGCGGCCCACCAGCTTGCTGCGTGATAACATCACATGCAGTGATGTCATCATGCAGTCCAGGGCGTGTGCGCACACTCTGTGTGCGCATGTAGGGGTAGCCTCGGGTGCCAGAAACCCTGGCACCGCCCCTGGTCTTAATGGGTAGGATTATTTTGTTGGAATCCTTACAATTGGGGTGTTGGGGGGAGCGGAGGTAGAGTGTCTCCCCCAAGGCTTCCTAGGGAGTCTGTAGCAGAGACAGAGACAAGAAGTCACGGAGGGTGGATTCAGACTCTTGGCTAATGGCAAGTTATGGTGTGGGGGATGGGGGATGTTCTGGCACACTCACCCTTCTGGTTCTAACAGGAAACCAGCCAAAACTTCTAGGTTCTAGTCTCAGGTTGGTACCTGATTCATTTGGACTGAGTCATTGAAGTTTCGAGGCTCCCTAGGAGGCAAGACAACCTCTTTGGCTGAACTACATTCTTGGAATGTAGGAACCAGCTTCCAACTGGCACCAGAAGTTTGCAAAATATGGGATGGACCTCCTCTCTCAGGACTGGCCACCCGTTGCTCAGAAGAGAGCCTGCTCACCAGCAGTTTACACAACTGTTCTTTTTCTCTGGGTTGCCAACAAGTCTGGAGAAAAATGTTCTCTTAGAGGCTTCACACTGACACTTTTTGTGGCATGGTAAATAACATCCTATTAAACTTCTATATTTTTTTACTGTTCAGTGTTTATTATTTTATGTTGTGAGCTTGGGCAGGTAGCTGGAGAGGTGGCACAGAACATTTCTAAAATAAAGAACTGAAGTTCAGCGCTTGCTCCCCTGAGGCCCTTTTTGCCTCAGTACTACAGTCTCATTGGCTTCTCATTTCTTTAACATTTTTTTTAATTGAAAATTTTACTTTTTTTAACCTGTAAAATACGGATATAATAAATTCGGATAAACAAACATAATGTAGTCATTAATCCATATGATTAAAAACACTAAAAATTATCAAAAATGGTTATTGTTTTAATTTGGCTAATGGGTTGTTATATTTGTGTTAAATGATTGCATTATATGTTATCTTCATTGGTAGATAGTTCATAATAGTTTAATTGATATTTTTAAGATATTTATGATCTGATAGGTAATTCTTTATCGTGTTTGTATCCAGTGCCTGCTTTTTCTCAATGTAATCCATCTCTTGGCCTTATACCCCTAGTACACAGACCCAAATGACTGTAATCATTTAAGGAGCAAGACTTTTTTTCCTCCAGGCAGTTGGCAACCCTACTCTAAGTGTTGGGGATGCTGCTTTTAGAAGCTGCTGGTACTTGTGGATATAGGCAGCAACCGCTAGTGCCTGATGCCTACTTTTTGTTTCAGGTTGGGGAAGAAATGAATGTAATGAGAGGGAAGGTCCTAACCCTGCCAGAAGGTCCCACTTCTGAGCCCGCCGCCATCTGTCCACAAATAGCAGTTGAGGACAGGAGCAACTGGCTGCAGAAACATGGCCAACTAAGCCTGCATGCAGAAATGCAGGGCTTTTTTTCTGGAAAAAGAGGTGGTGGAACTCAGTGGGTTGCCCTCGGAGAAAATGGTCACATGGCTGGTGGCCCCGCCCCTCTGATCTCCAGACAGAGGGGAGTTGAGATTGGTGGCACAGAGGGCAATCTAAACTCCCCTCTGTCTGGAGATCAGGGGGCGGTGCCACCAGCCATGTGACCATTTTCAAAAGGTTCCGGAACTCCGTTCCACTGCATTCCAGCTGAAAAAAAGCCCTGCTGAAATGTATTTCAGCACTTAGCCATTCTTAGCATCAGCAAGGAATGAGCCAAACTTGAGGATCTGTTTTAATGACTCTTTTCTTGTTTTATTTCTTTCATTTCTTTACTTTATTTCTATCCCTCCATTCTCTCCAATGGGGACTCAAAGCAGCTTACCTCATTCTCCTTCATATTATTCTCACAACAACAACCCTAGGAGGTAGGTTAGGCTGAGTGCACTTGACTGGCCCAAGGTCCCCCAGTGAGCTTTCATGGCAGAGTGGGGATTTGAACCTGCGTCCTCCAGACCCTAGTCCAACACTCTGACCACTATTCCACACTGTCTCTTTTAAGATATAAGCCTGAGCCCCAGCAGGAATCTGTGCAGAGAACAAGCATCCCAAGCTGACTGTAGAAAAGGGGAAAGGCTTGAGTCTTTACAATTACTTGTCTGAAAAGTATGTTAAAAAAATCAACGGCACTAATTAACTGGGGCAACTTTTTACTTGATCAAGGTTTTTAGAAAATCTGCTTAATCCGTTTGCAGCCACAGCCCCTGGTTCTCTGGTGCTTTGCTTCTCTTCCTTTCAATGCTCCTATCAGTCAACCCAAGAAGCAGCAGGGTATCTGTGTCCTTTCAAAATCCAAGCAACAGCAAAGACTGAATTTGGCCTCCCCAGCATTTTGAAAGCCCTCCTTCTAGACTGAAAAAATTACTAAGGGCCAAGAGACACTGGGAGCGCCGCATGGGTGCAGCAGGACTCCAGGTTGGAGCATGGCTGGGACATCTGCATGAGCTTTCCCTCTCCCATCCTAATAGAACTCAGAATATTCAATGTGGCTGATGGGCCACAAGTTCAGGACAGACGAACTTCTTGATTCAATGAGTCATTAAACTCTGGGATCCACTGCCAGAGAATTTCGTGATGGCCATGAGCTGAGACGTTTTTCAAAGAGGATTAGACAGATCCATGGAAGTCCATTGTGGCTACTTGCCATGGTGACTAAATGGAACCTCCACATCCCATTGCAACCATCCTCCGAATACCTGTGCTACAAGGCAATATAAGGTGGAAGTCTTGGCTTGGATGCCCTGCTGGTTGGCCCTCAAGGGCAACTGGTTGGCCACTGTATGAAACAGGAAACTGGACTAGATAAACTACTGGTGTGATCTAGCAGAGCTCTTTCTTTCCTGCTTTTGTTGCCCAACTTTCTTACTTAGACTCAAGGCGGATTACAAAATATACAAAATAATTCAGACAGTATGAGATCCAGTAAAGAATATAATGGAACCAGGATTACAGAATTAGAAAACAATGCAAACAGAAACTAAGGCATAATATACCACAATGAGGAAAGTTGAAAAGGAAGAAAATTGATTCATTTGAAATGTGGTGCTGGAGGAGAGTTTTGTGGATACCGTGGACAGCCAAAAAGACAAAAAAGTGGGTACCTGAATTCTCCCTAGAAGCTAAAATGATAAAACTAAGGCTATCGTACTTTGGTTACATCATGAGAAGACAAGATTTTCTGGAAAAGTCAATAATGCTAGGAAAAGTGGAAGGCAGTAGGAAAAGAGGAAGACCTCAAACGAGATGGCTTGACTCAATAAATGAAGCCACGCCCTCCAGTTTGCAAGATCTGAGCAAATCAGTTAATGATAGGACGTTTTGGAGGTCTTTCCGTCATAGGGTCACCATAGGTTGGAGGCAACTTGACAGCACATAACACATACACAGTGAGGAAAGTAGGTTAACAAAGGTAGAAGACGATGCAATAAAAGTGAGATGATGACGTTCTTAGATATGCCTTGAAGGTGGCCTCCTATTTTATTTTGCTGCTTCAGACTACTACAGCTTCCCCATCTGGAATTACGATCTATTTGAGTTTCTGAGAGCTGGCTTTGACACAGAAGAAGCACTCGGTTCTGCTAAAAAGTACAAAGTTTGACCCGGGACTCCCATCCACCAGGGTCAGCTGGAGCTCATGTGCCTTACTAGAGACAAGACCATGAAAATTCCCATATTGCGCATATCAGGAAAAGATGACATTCAACTCCTTGGCATTTTGCCATGTTCTCTGCATCACATGAACCAGCAAGGAGATTAAGGCCGCATGAAATACCTCTTAAATCATGAGGAATCTGCAGTAAGATTACCCTCCCCGTCCCATTGGAGGGAGGACTAAAACATAATCACAGGCGTGGTCTCTCCCAGATGGAGTGGGGCGTGCCAAAGTCTGACTGTGTGTCCAGCGCTTGTCTGTTCTGAAGAATCCTCCATCACATAGAGTTGTGTAAAGATGAGGATCATCAACATTCCAGAGGGGAAAAAATCCCACTTTGCTCCCTTAATAGAGACTTACGGTGTGTAAACAGACAGGTGAAGCTTTTCATAGCATGGAGGTAAATAAACCTCTATTCAAAATACAGGAGGGGTTTTTTCCCTCCAGGATGTTGGCAACTCTAACAGAGTTATGGAGTTTGTCTTGCTCATTTGTTTGAGGAGAGATTTAAGGCTGAAGTTCTCTTTTCACCCCTGGCAGGCCTCCAGTGGATGGCAAAGTTCACAGTTGCAAACATCTGCACCTGGGAAGCAAGGGACGGGAAGTTTCCGTGCCTATGGGTTGGGGGACATGTGAGTGGAGCAGATTCCCTATGAGTGATTTAAAGCTGCTGCAGCTTGATCCAGTTCCAATGTCATTCACGGTTGGTTTTTTGGCACAGCTCCGTATCAGCAGTATGGATACAGGCAAAGTCCAATATACTGAGTTCGAGTAGTATCCCAATGGTACCCCAGAGAAGGAATGTCTTGGCCGAAATATTTATTTATTTAGAGAAAAAGGATGCCACCTCTCCAGGGAACCTGCCCAAGGCAGCTTACAAAATAAAACATGAAATATAATTAAAATCTAGAATTTAAAAACCCAGCCAGAGCATAAAAACAGATAATTGAGCCGCTTAAAATAACAGTATCCAGACTAAAAGCATACTATAAAATGGTGTTAGAAGATCAACCCGTTAATTAAATGTCTGGGCAGGTGAACAAAAATGTTTGGGCCTGAAACCTCTGAATATCTTATTTTTGATTTGACAAGTATTTAGATATTTTATATCCGGCATTTCTTCCCAGTGGGATCCCAGAGTAGTTTCCAACATCCTTCTCCCTTCTTTCCTGTGAGGCAGGTTAGGCTGAGAGAGTGATTGACCTGTGGCCATCTGGCAAGCTTCTGTGGCAGAATGAGGATTTGAATCCAAGATCCTAGTCCAACACTCTAGCCACTATACCATGCTACCTCTTTAATTGCCTGGGTAATTCCATTACTTTGATGCAAGATTTGCATGTAGAATTTATCTTTGTCATAGAAGATGATAAAATAAGCTCTGTACCCCTGTAATTCTTCATGCCATGTAGATGCAAAGAAGAAAAACTGGAAACTCGAACAATTATGTTGTGGTGTCAGATATCACCATTGCTTCCACTGCACAACCTAGATTGAATGGGTGGTAATCCCCTAGATAAGGGCTCTCCGGCGTGGGTACCATGACAGCTACCATGTGCTTCAGGAAAGTAAGTGGGGCCATTGTGAAGATAACAACAACAACAACAACAACAACAACAACTGTGCTTATATACCGCTCTTCTAGACAGATAAATGCCCCATCCAGAGCAGTGAACAAGTTAGTGTTATTCTCAGGGCTCATTTCAAGGGGGAACACATGGGAATGCAGTTCCGGCAGTTCCCCAAAGAGGTCACATGACAGGTGGCCCCGTCCACCTGACTCTCGGCCATTTTGGGCCCATTTTGGCCTGAATTGGGGCCAAAACAGCCCGGATCGGGCCTCTGACGAGTGGTGGATCACTCTCCCACTCATCAGTGGCCAGATCCAGACCATTTTGGGCCCCTTTTCAGCCATTTTCAGCCCCTTTTTGCCATTTTGGGCCCAATTTTGGCCCTGAATGGCCAGGATTGGGTCCAAAACAGCCAGAATAGGTGATGTCAGGAGGTGTAGCATATGCAAATCAGTAATACTAATGACACACTTCCGGTGATGGCAAGAGGTGTGGCATATGCTAAGGAGTTATGCTAATGAGTTCCTCCATTTTTCTACGAAATGACCCCTGGTTATTATTACCTCCACAATACAGCTGAGGAGCTGGGGCTGAAAGGAGTGTCTCACACAAGGCCACCTACTGAGCTCATGGCAGTGGTGGGATTCGAACCTGTAGAGTGCTGATTTGTAGCCGGATCACTTAACCACTGCACTACCGAGCCAATGACTGATTGCCGTCATGTAAATAAAGGGGCTTGTCATTTGGCTTCTCCCACTCTCCCCTGCAGAGGGATCCAGGATCCTGAATGGGACCCATGGATCAGCTGTGAGACAGTGGGGACTAAGGAGCACACACACACACACACCGCCAGTGTTTGGTCATCTTCTCACTGTGTTTTATTCTCCCTTTCTCTTATTGGACATCTTCTTCTGTGTGCATGTTATCCTCTGTGGGGGAAATGTTTAAATTCTTCATAATCTTTCCTCTGGTGTGTGCATGTGTGTTTGGCTCTGCCTCATTTGGCAGTCCTTTTGCAGTGGTGCCCACTTCCCAGTTTCAAAATTCCAAACACTCATAAATGTTGGGGGTCCCTGTCCTAGATGTCCCCACATATGCTTATTATATGCCTGGGCACTAGAGAAAAGATAGAGAAAGAACAGGCATGTACTTGCATGTGTGAGCATTAGAAGGAAAACACATAAAGAGAGACAAAGAGAAGACTGTGCGCTACACTGTGCATTAATGTGCACAGAAGATACATACATACAAGGGATTTAATTTCTAGCGACCCAGAAGAGGGAGTTGAACCTTGAAGAATCACAATTAATCGCTCCTCTTAACAATAACAAAAATATTCTCAAATGTAAAAAATAGCGATAGTTGAAGGAAGTACTGTACTTTCAAAAAAGAAATTGTACATTTTTATCCCATCTCAAGACAGTCTTGTCAGATCTCAGAAGCTAAGCAGGGTCAGCCTTGGTTAGTAATTTGAAAGGAGACATCCAACAAAGACCAGGGTCGCAGAGGCAGGCAATGGCAAACCACCTCTGTTAGACTCTTGCCATGAAAACCCCACCAGGGGTCGCCGTAAGTCAGCTATGACTTGAGGGCACTCTCCACCACCATCCTCCCCACAAAGCTGGAAGTCGGTTCAACCGAGCAACATTGATGCCTTCTGGTTAGCCAATGAGCTAACTAGTGAAGTGTGGAGTTGAACCTAGGCTTTCCTGAGCCCAGCCCAGTGTTCTAACCACTAACACAAACTACCTCTCAATAGACAGTCCTTGCTACAACTGGAAGATTATGACTTGCCAGAGGTCCTTCCTGAATATGAGCTAAGTGGCAATTATTCCAGCCTACCCTTCAAACACAGGCATCTGTCCTTCGGGAAGCTGTAACAGACCCAGTTCCCAGGGTTGACAAGTGAAAGACTGACTTTGTAAATTATGCACAAGGTGACAGCACTGGGAAAAAATCAAACGGGTTTGCTGTTGGGTTACCAAGATTGCTTCATGGGGCATTCCCATAAACCAAGTGTTGCAAATGTACAGAGTAGCACCTTCTTTCAGATCAGCTTGGGCCTGCAAGCCAATTAACCTTGCGCTGGCAGATGCAATACTGAAGACTTGTAATGGATTGGTGCCTACTTGCTGCTCAGCGCTGCTCCAACTGTGCATAAACGAGCATGGAGCTGGCAACGAGGATCCTACTCAGTTTAGTACCAAGGCTGCAAACTCACTTGAAAATGGGCAGCAGGCATTCCAATTGCTTAATAGGGCATGTGTGGCTGAGGTGGTGGTGGTGGTGGTGGTGGTGAAAGCAAGAAAACTATTCTTAGATTGAATTGTTTTCTGTAAGGGTTAAATTTTACCCACATTGAATTATTGCCTGGGACAAGTTTTTGTTTGCTTGTAATTCTCAGCCACAAGGCCTTATTCTGGTTTATCAGGAATCTTTGTAGTTAAGATGCATTTTTTAAAAATCATACTACATTGTTCACTTGATGATTGATAAAACAGTTCTTATATTTGTAATCCTCCCTGAGTACAAGTGAGAAAGGTGGACTATAATTTTTTTTTAAATTTTATTGGTGAGTACATAAATTTTACATAAATTCCCCATATTACCTAAATTATAACAACCCCCACCCTTTCGCCCCCTCCTTATTGACTTCCAACAGCTTTCCAACCCTTAACCCATCTTATCGTTTAACTTATTTTTAACTATATTCTTCTAAATCTTTTATATATTGTATCCCTTATTCTAAGCATGTTCAAATTATTCTGTATCTCAGATTCTCTAATATATCCATTCTATTACTAACTGTTTAACCTATCTATTTTAATACAATCTTCTTAATAATAGTGTTAGCTTAATTAATAACTAAATTTCCCCATTAATGGTAATGTTACTTCTCTCTCCCCTTTATAAAATCACAAATTAATAATTCTCAAACTGCCACAGTCCTCCTTTCACATCCCATTTTTTTTCTAAATATTGTTTCAATTTCCCCCAGTCTGCAAAATATTCTCCTGGATCCAGATCTTTCAGTTTTCTTGTCATTTTGTCAATTTCTGCCATGTACAACAATTTGTAAATCCAATCTTCTATAGTTGGTATTTCTTGCACTTTCCATTTCTGCACATACAAAAGTCTTGCTGCTGTAGTCATGTAAAATAGCAATGTTCTATACTGCATTGGAACATCTTCCATTCCCAAGTTCAGTAGCAGCAATTCTGGGTTCTTATTTATTTGGGTTTGCAAAACCTCATTAATTATTTCTATTATATCTCCCCAGTATTGCTTAGCTACCTCACAAGTCCACCACATATGATACAAGGTGGACTATAAAAATGACTCATTACAAACCTTAGTTTTGCCCAGTAAGAGCCAGTATAGATTAGTTGCTAGAGCAGGCAGATGGTGCCCATGGGTACCACGGCACTTGCCACACCTTTCCTGGCACTCATCAAATGTTTTTTAAAAGTGGGTGGGGCCAGATGGAATTTTCGTACATCAGGGCTTCTGATTGGCCACTGAAGATCTGATTGGCTGTGCAGTTTTAAAATTTTGCTATGGCAGCAGCTGCCTCTACAGCACAAGAATCTTCCCAGCTTGACTGAGAGTAAGCTGTATGCAAAATAATAATTTAAAACAATATATTCTTTTTAAAAGGCATACTGTTAAACGGAGCAACCCTGAAATGTTTTAGTATTTACTATTAGCAGGGCTTTTTTTCAGCAGGAACGTGGTGGAACGGAGTTCCGGAACCTCTTGACAGTGGTCACATGGCTGGTGGCCCCGCCCCCTGATCTCCAGACAGAGGGGAGTTGAGATTGCCCTCCACGCCATGCTTCGCAGAGGGCAATCTCAACTCCACTCTGTCTGGAGATCATGGGGCGGGGCCACCAGCCATGTGACCATTTTCTCCAAGGGCAACCCACTGAGTTCCACTACTTCTTTTCCCCCCAAAAAGCCCTGACTATTAGAGTTATACATAAGCTCACTCCCTGATATTTGCGGTTCAAGTCACCACCTGTGGCAGCCAAGGGTTGCCCCCATTTGCCCTGGCAATCATTTTGGTCATGCCTGCCATCCACAAAAGGTTGGGGACCCCTGGGTTAGAGTCAGACTAAAATGGGGGAGAAGAACGTGCAGTTGAATCACAATGTGCCCATGGTAACTCCTTCAATGTGGCATTCCAGGCATAAGATGAGGATAGGTGGCTTGCCATTGCACTCTTCCGATTATCAACCCGTGTCTTCCTTTGATTTCTCTCACCCTCTGCTTCGCTTTCAAACCCTGATGAGCTCAGGCCAACTGGGCTAGTCAAGCTGTTCAGGCCTGGGAGATCAAATCCCCAATTAGTCGCGGAAGCTCACCGGATAACCTTGGCCCGTCGCTCCCTTGGCATAACCTTCCTCAGTTATTGTGAAGATAAAACTGAAGAGAATCATGTAAGCCAGTTGGGGTCCACTTCAGGGAGAGAAGTGGGATATAAATAGCGGAACACAGAGAAGTTATACACAAAGCTTTAGGCAGTAAATAGACTTGGCCTGCTTTGGATGTCCGCCTTGGCGAGTTCTGGGGACTCACAGAGCGGTTTCGTCCATGCGCAAGTTTGGAGCAAATGTAAGCAGGGAAATGTGCCCATGGCTGATCAGAAACCCAGAGCATCTGTGCCGCAATCGAAGATGGGTTCCCCACTCAGGGCTATCCGAACCAGTGCCTCCTCCCACACCTCTGCTGCCGGTGTGCATCCGAACCAGTGTGGTGGGATAGCACCAGAAGGGGCAACAAAATGCT
This sequence comes from Eublepharis macularius, assembly GCF_028583425.1. Classification (NCBI taxonomy): domain Eukaryota; kingdom Metazoa; phylum Chordata; class Lepidosauria; order Squamata; family Eublepharidae; genus Eublepharis; species Eublepharis macularius. The sequence goes on from NC_072804.1 coordinate 26,672,199, forward strand.
GTGAAGTGCCCAGGATATTGCTGCAACCCACAGAGCACTGGTGCCTGAAGCAGCTGCCTAGGTTGGCTTGTAGGGTTGGGCTGGCTCCAGCTTTGCCCCATTTCCATGCAGCAAGGGCCGTTCCAGAACCTTCACCACATGCCCAGTTCATGCTCACTTGACTTTGCATGGGAAGCCCCCCCTCCCCGCCCCCAATGGACTACTTGAGAAAGGTTCCTGAAATGTTTGCTATTTGTGTCCTGCAGATATTTACAGCAGTAAATAGATGACAAAGTAGGCATTGTACAGTTCTTTTCGGGGGGGTCCGGCTACTAGTAGTATTTTTCCAGCTTTGCCCCAAGAGATTATCAGAACTTGCAAATATTCTTTTGAACACACAAAGCTGCTACCCTTGGTCTGTCAGGAAGGATAGTTGATTCCACTTTAGCTGGCGGTGGCTCTCCAGGGTCTCAGGTCCTCCCCAGCACCTAATCCTTTTAACAGGAGATGCTGAGAATTGAACCTAGGACCCTGTGCAAACTGGATTGTCCACTATTGAGCCATGACCCCTTCCTTCCAGTGTGTGCCAAATTGCTTGATGGGGAGTTGTAGTTAAGAGTTGCATACGATCCCAGAAAATAAAATCCTTTATATTTTGCTTTTATTGACTTCTGTAGTGTAATGCAGAAGCACCCCAAAAGCTCATCACATTGCCAAGAATCACCAGGTAACTGTGTGCGTGCTTCATCTCTCTCCCCTCCAGTATCAGCACTATACGGATAATACTTCCTACCTGCAGGACTATAGTAAGGGGTCTTGATCATAAAGTACGGCTATACTGGTAATGGGGGGGGGGGGCGGTATCAGATGTATCATCAGACAGCTCTTCCAAGTTTGCAACACACAAGTCAATTCCTGTGGCCAACAATGTAACTAGTATTTCGAAACATCAGCCTGTCTTCACCATATCCTGTGTAACGGTACAAAATTATTGTCTTGACAAAATAGGTTTGGGTTCACAAGTACACAGATGGCTAGTTGGGCTTTCCATTAGGTCCCTGTCGTAGTCTTGATGGTTTCCAAAATTGGAAAGATTCAGACAGTATTTTGATACATTTTACCAGTTCCTCAGGTAAATACTTGGCCGGCTTTGATCTGAGTGCTTCGACACGGAGATCAGTGTAACTGGCAATAAAAAAGTCATCTCTTCAGTAATGGACAGAATGCAAGAAAACTTTCATCACATTGATCTTTTTTTAAAAAAACCTGGTGGGTGCAAATGAAGCTAAAGTTCACTTTCTAAGACTTCAGCTACTTATTTCAATTTACTTTTATAACCATTTCACTTTTTTAAAAAAAACACAAAAATCTTTCCATTGTTATTGCTGGCCTAGGAAACTCAAGCTCTTTTTTCTGATAACCCTCCTAGAAGAGCATCTGGGAATGCTTCATGGCTTTAGGCAAACTACTACCTGCCTCAGCCTTCCAGATACAACATAATGCTTGCCCACCCTTCAAGGCTGACTACAGTAAAATGTGGGAGCACACAGCACTCCTGTAATCCTCTCTAAGTGCTGAAGACCAACCCTCATCCCATACCAGCAGAGCCATGTTTAAACTTCCAGTTAGGATTTCTTTTTGAGAATGCATGTATCACAACCCACCCCCCACGAGCTAAGTTTCCACAACATCAAAAAAACCCAAACCGTACAATATATTATGTAAGAAACTTTTATAAAAAGTTTTTTTACAAAGTAAGTACAATTCATGGCTGCAGAAATTCTCCTTCCTGCAAAAAAGGTACACGAGTTATCTCTATTATAGAGTTCAACAATTAAAAAAAAACCATGAGGCCACAGCCCCAAGACTGTTCTCATATTCTTGAAGGTCCTCTTCCACCCCCCACCCCAAATCAATGTTTAAAAAAAAACTATAATCCAAAATATACACACAAGCTGCATTCTGTGCAAGAGTTCTCGTTTGCCTTTGCAAAATACAGATCTGTCCATGTTTTCATGAACTGTCACACCGTTGGAAGGATTCAATCATAATTTCGCTTCTAAGCCTCCCCAAGGCTGGGGACGAGATGCGCTGGTCAGGTATATCAGACGGCTGAGGTTTTTCACCCCTTGGGGGAAAAGAATGGTCATAGAATTCTCCTTTAGGTACAAGGCAGCAGTCCCATTGTTAACAGCAGAGAGGATTTTGAAAAGTTGCTTTTATCCTCCTAACCTGCCTGGAATTTTTGTTTTCAGGCAGACAGATTTGGGGGAGGGGGAGTCAAAAAATAAAACCTGCTACTGGAAGACTCAGACAAAGCATCTGAAATTGTCTTGCGCAATCGTGTCTCAGAGTCAAGTTATCTGAAAAGATAAGGCAGTCGCTCCATTAGTGGCTTGCAGGGGTTAAACTTCTGATCTTTCGCCAGTCAAGCCGCCTTCTCTTTCTCATTGGAGAGAACCAAGTGTCAGGATCCCACACCTGCAGTCTGAATAGCGAGGGGGAGGGAGAGAAAGACATGTCATTTTCAGCAGGCAGATCAGAGGCAGGTCTGCAGACATCCTGGCGCCACAGAGGAAACGTCTATTTACCTCCAGCTGATAAGAAATCAGGAGCTAACACTCAGGCTGGGGCTTTGCTAATTGGCACCAAAAACCAAGGGGGGGGGGAAGAGAGACAGAAAGGGACCCTTCTGTTTCTAACTCTCTGCAGATGGATCTAAAATTACAGATTCCGAGGGAGGGATGCCTTCCAGAAAGGGGGGAGGGAGAGAAGAGTGCCTCTTGATTCACTGATTTCAACAGGGCTTGTTTAAGCAGCTGCAGAGACTTAAAAGCTATAAAAAGAATGACATGGTAAAATAATGATTCCATTTACAGGCAAAGGGAGAGAGGCATTCAAGGCGGCAGCTACTGCCGTATTGGCAACAGGGGCAAGGGCACAGATAACAGGCTTGTGGTACGGGCAAGGAAGCCCAATGGGGTTACTCTGGAGTAGCCTTCCACCTCAAAGCTGCATTTCTCAGAGGGTGTTTTTAATTTTTTTTTAAGGATCTGATTAAGTTTGGAGAGGGGATTAGGCTGGGTTTTCGAACCTACCTGTTGAGCGGTTAGTGACATAGATTCCTCTCGTCCTTCGAGCAGAGTTCTGAGGCTAGCTCGGCTGCCTGCAAGAAGGGAAGGGGGGAGAATTAAGGGAGGGGGTCCTGATTTCATGGGAACAGATGCAATAATACCGAGACAGCGACAAGCAGCCCAACTTTAGAGAACTGACTGAGGCTCCAGTCCCGTGGGTCTTTACTTGTGAGTGAATAGCGATTTACTTCTGAGTAGACACTATTGGGCCAGTAATGTCGCAGTCCGAAAACAACCCTCCGGACAGCAAATCTCCCCAGATCGAACCCAAAGGAGCTTATTTATGAGTCTCTTCTTAGGGCGGCTGTGCGCGGATCCGAACCACGCTTCCCCCCAAAGACCCGGGGTCCTATGAAGAGCCCTGCCCGCTTCCATGCATGTTTACTGGGAAGCAAGTCCCACCCAGTTCAGTAGGTCTCCCTCCGCTTCGGAGTTCAGCCTTGGATCGCAAGCAAAGTCTGCCAATGTAATATCGGTGGCTTCCGAGTAAAGTCTGCCCTCGATGAGGATATTTCTCGGGGAGGGGACTTAAGGACGCGATCCTAAGCCTTTTTGGAAGGCAACCAATCTCAAGCCAGCGCTTGGGATTTCGAAGTCAACGCGTTTCGGATCTGTTAACACACACACACACACACCCGCCCCGATCCAGAAGGCGCCCTAACTCGGGTTTAAGGTAACGCACGAAAGCCTTCTCCGAACTACGCAGGCCACCCGCGGTTTAAAAAAAAAAAGGACTCCCGACTCGGCGGCGCCTGAGATGAGCAGCGCAATCCTAAACGGAGTTTCGCCCTGCCAAGCCCGCTGGAAGATTTCACCGCAAGCCCGCAGTGGCCAGGAGAGGGGAGTCAACTCCCGGCCTCTGGCCAAGGGGCGACGCGGATCCATTTCCCCGGCGCCCCCCCCCCCATTCGCTTTAGGGTCCGCGGCTGGCCCGCCAGCACCCCGCCAGCCGCTCTCTGCCCTCCCGCCCCGCAATGTCTCCTTACTTTTAAGGAGAGGAGAGAAGCCTCCGCGGAGGGATCCTGCCCCTTCTTGGCCTGCTCCTCCAAGACGATCTGGAGGTCGAAGATGTAGTCGATGACGTGCTGGAGAATCTCCACTTGGCTGACCTGGGTGCCCTGCGGGATGCCCGGCACCAGCTCGCGCAGCTTGGAGTAGCAGTCGTTCATGTCGTAGAGGAGGCTCATGGGCTCCTCCAGCGCCGGGCTCTTGTCGCTGCTCGCCCGGGCGATGGCCAGGCTTTGGTCCGAGAGGCAGCACACGGCTTCGTAGCAGCTCCTGACGGATCGCACCGGGCTGATGGCTTTCATGGCGGCACCGAGTAGAGGCAGACCAGCGGGGCTGCAGAAGCGAATCCAGGCGGCGGCAGCTGCGAGCGATACAGCGGGCGTACGTTGCAGCACTCTTTCTGGCGCCCAAGCGAAGAGGCTGTCAGCCGCGGCGGGGTTTTATAGGCACACGGCCGGCCGGGCTGCGCCGCGCCTCCGCCCCCGGGATGCAAATGAGCCGCCGCGCTTCCCTCCTCGACAGCCGAGAGTGTCGACTGGAACGTGGGACGAGCGGTTAGAACTGCGAAGCGGGTTTCTATTGGCTGCGGCCGGCACCGAATAGCAGAGGACATCAAAGGAATGAGGAAGCTCGCGTTCCAAAGGGGCGGGGCTCCGCGGCCCCCCAGGTCCATTCAAGGAGGGCGCCTTCAGGGCAAGCGAGAAAGATGCCAATGGACGCGGATCGCGTTCTTTTCTTACTCTTCGTAGGATCGTGAGAACGGCTTGATCGCAGGCTTTCGGGGGAAAGCTGCCTTTTTCGAAGGCCTTTCTGCAGGCCGTAAATCCCCATCACGGCCGAGAAATTTCCCAGGGTTTTGAAGATTTTTTTTTTTTGCCTTCCACGGGTTAAGGGGGAGGGAGAAGGAATCTTGTACGGATTTAGTGCCGCCTTGTTCCTCAATTTGCTACTCATATGACCTCCAGACTTTCTGGCGTCAAGAATTATCTTGTGACCAAGGAGAAAAAAATGAATTGCGGGAAAGAGGAGGTTAAGGCGAAGCAAACAGGACTCGAGCCAGTGAAAGCGGAGAATAGGAATAGGAGGGTGTGTGTGTGTAAATGACATCAAAGACGTGGTTTATTTGATAAACAAAAATTTGGGGGGGGGGGGGTGACCAGATTGTTTTCTAACAATATCTTGTGGGGGGAGCACACACAACCCCTCGAGGATGGTTGCCTTAGCGAGCTCGTGAAGATGCTTTAGTGGTGTATTAATGAACTGATGTTCGGCACATGCAGGAGGATGAACGTACCAGAACACTGAGAGTAGAAGCCACTAGTGTGTATGTGTGCTGGGTGGGGTGTGTGTGTTCCAGCTCTGATGTTCTTTTGCATCAGTAAAAAGGACAAGCAGAAACCTAGCTCAGCAGGGAGAATGGGCCTACCTGTCTTTCCTGTCTGTGCTAGTTTTCTATTTGCAGTGAGTTCTCTGTATCAAAGAGCATACTAAAATGTGGTCCTCTAGCTGGAGTTGGTAGTCCATTCTATCACCTCACATGAGAATCGAACCCAAGTCTTGCACCCTAGTCCAGTGGGTAAGGTAGCCTTCTGACACAAAGGCTGCCAGCCCATTGGTCATGCTGATGGAGAAACCTCATCTCATAGGCCGGTGCAAACACAGCCACACTCAGGACTACCCTCAGCCAGCTAGTCTTGGGGGTTGTCAATGGACCCCCCTCCCCCAAGGATTATGTTTGGGATCCAGCCTGGAAGAACGAACACCTTTGGATCCAGCCTGATGTTTAACATTTATTTATTTTATTCGATTTATATTCCGCCCTCCCCACACTAGCAGGCTCAGGGCGGATTACAACCATATACAATTAAAACACATTAAATAATTAATACCAATTAAAATCATAAAACAATTCAGATTTACAAAGTTAAAACATGAGAATCTGTTTCTTATGACATTGATTGTAGAGTGGAGTTGTTTATTATTTGTTACTGACGTTTCTGTCCTGCCATCCTTCCATCAGGGAAGTCCAGGTAATGCACATGGAGCACTTGGGAGTCTCCCACCCAGGTGATGACCGGCACCTCGACCAGATTTATGGTTGTACAGTAAACTGCTACGAGCATTATTGAGTTGGATAGTTATACCCCACTTTGCTTCCCACTGGGGATCCAAACCGGCTTATAACACATACCCTCCATTTTGTCCTTTCGACAGCAACCCTGTGAAGTGGATTAGGTTGAGTGACTGACCCAAAGTGACCCAGTGAGTTTGCACGGCTGAAGATTCAAACCAGAGTCTCCCAGATCTTAATCTGACAGTAACCACTGCATTTCACTGGAATAAGACTGTTTTGAGTAGCCAAAGTCTCCCTGCCATGAGCTGTATCTGTTAGGTGGGCCGTAAATGGAAGGAAGATTTCATAATAATTTAATCTGGAACTCATAACAGAGTCAACCTCCACACATTTCCAGTCTGCATATTCTCTTTTGGTGTATGTACAGATTTGAAGATTTATGCATCTAATTTTGGTTACAAAGTTTGGGGGTGGTATCTCTTGTACACAGGTAGATCAGGATTTTTCAAGGAAAAGCTGTCACCTTAGCCTTCTGTGTGTAATTCTAACAACCTAATTGTAAAGATGTGACATGAAAAGAAGCCCCACAGTAAGATTGTCTCCCAAGGAATGGATACAGTCCCTCCATATATATATTGCTTCATTCTCACATGCAATTAAATTATATATATGTTGACTCAGATGAAAGTCCCTTGAAGATCAATAGTAAATGTGCATAAAATTGCAGCAGAATGAATGCTTAATCCTGGTCTCCTTGTGTTTAGAATTGGTTTGTTAACAAACTATGTGTGATGGAAGCAATCCTATGTTTTTCAATGTATGTCTGCCCCATTCATGAGTAAAGCTGGGGAAGTTTTAAAGAGGCAGGGAGTACTAAATCTCCAAGAATACTAAAATTTGGGGATACTCAATAAAGTTGACAGGCAATAGGCCTGGGATAACCAAAACAGAGTACTTTGTTACTCAAAAAAATGTTAAATTGGAGTTGGTTGCCAGCAGACATAATGATGACTGTGAGCACAGATGACTTTGAAAGGGAGTAAGACAGATTCACTGCTAACTACGGTGACTTAAGAACCTCTATATTGCAATTGGACACTTTCCTAGGTTTGAGCCTCACTTACTAGACTGCTTAGGATGGCACAGTTAGCAACTATCATGGGTTCCACATATAAACTTCTTCTGTGACATTCATATGCCATTTAATTTCCCTGCTAGTTTAGCAGTTGGTCTTTAGATCTATTGCTTATTCTTTTTGGTGACAGTGTATAACTTTAGAAAGTGTGTTATTTTGGAGGCAAGAAGCAAAAGACACCTGGAAAAAATTATGCTTGGCTACAAGCACAGTGTACTCCAGAGCTATCTAAACCTTAGTTTCCCCCCCCCTGCACCACTATTGACTCTTTAAAAACCAAAGCATCCCCCTCCCCATGCACTTCTGGTTAGGCTTGGGAGAAAAAATCACCCCCCTCCATTGTGTATATAATCAATCATGATGTATTTCCATGTTTTAAAAAAAACTTAATTTACATTTCAGAATTTACAAAAGTAATGTTTGCATTGTGGGTGTTTTGGTTGCAGTGGGGAAAGATCTATTCCAGTTATTCTGGGTACATTTTCCTGAAATATTCTTTAAAGAACATTTTGCATGCAAGCTTACTATTCAAAATAGTTTAATTGTGTTGGGTAACTCAGCTGTTGCTCCATATTTTAGCTTTGGCCTTGCCAATTTTCATTCCTGAGCAAAGAGAAAAACTGAGCCTAGATTAAAGTTGTCCTTGCTTTCCAGGCAACACAAGCTTTCGTTTCTGAAAGCCCTTGGTAGTTGCAACTTTGGACAGAAATCACTTCTGAAACTCCACTCCTGAGAAAAAAGGCCTGTCTTTATTCTATAGGACTGACCTGAGTGAAGGCAGTTTAAAGACTTGCCCCAAAGTTGTTAGGCTAAAGCTACATTCTTATACACCTTTACTTGAGAGTATTATTATTGAGTAAAGAGATAGGATTGGACAGTCCAAGCCATTCTTACTTGGGAGTAAGTTCCATTGAGTCCAATAGCCATCAGTTTTGCATGAGATTGAAGTGCAAAAAGCATGCACACTTATTCCAGCATAAAACCAGTTTGCGTTCTAAGGTGCCACCCAGGTTTTACTTCCAAGTAAGTGAGGAATCAGATCTGGCGGTGTATTACCATCCATCACATATAGCCTCTCTCCTTCTTTCCAGCTACCCAACACCTTTTTATTGGCCTTTGAAGTGGGGTCTCCTTTATTTTTTGTAATGGCTTCTCTGTGTTTGTTTTTTTTAAATTGTACTCTGGTGATTTCTAAGCCATTTTAAGCCTGCACTGGCTGAAAAGTACAGGAGATTTGTTTTCTAAGTATGCAGGCGAGCATACTTCACAGGGTGCCTCTGTTCCTTTCCTTGTAATCTTTAATCCCCAGTATACTTTTATTGGCGATCGAGTGGTGCTAGCTCTGCAGCTCTTCCCCCTCCATACACACCCAACCCGCCTGGTATCCCCAGCCATGCCCCTCATAGCCCGCGTGTGTGGATGCATCTTGCTCGGCTGTTGAGCAAAAGGCAGCGCCGGCGCATCCCTGAACTTTCTGTTCCCACTCCTGCTCCCTTTCCCTCCTCCAGCCCTGCTTGCATTTTTTTTTTGTATTTTTTATGAAAGGATGTCATTAAGGCTTTTGTTTGAACTGTTTTTGTTTAAGAACTTTTCTCACAATCCTATTTTTTGTTGAGGAATCTGCTCCCTTTGCCCAGCTGTGTCCCTGTCCCTCCAGCTGTGTTGATCTAACTCGCAGTTCCAGACAGCCTGGCGCCAGCCTGGCGAACGTCATTGCATTCACACAGGGATGCGTGGCCAAGGCAACCTTTCCGCAGCCATAGCCACCGAACTGGAACCTCGCCGGGCGGCCAATGAGAAGAGGCCGGGGCGGGGCCTCGGGCGGGAAGTGGGCGGGGCTTTGCAGGAGGACTCGACTCCGGGCTTGCAAGCTTTTCAATGCATGTTGGGGAACTGGCGAGCCGTGCTTGCGAATGGCCTTTCCTTTCTCGTGAAGGCTTTGGGGGTGTTTTCAAACGAGACAATCGGTCGGGGCCGTAAAGCAGCCTTTCTGGCCTTTTTCTGGGAACCGAGGCCCTTGCAGAGCCAAGAATGAGAGAGAGGATATTAAGCTCATATCTGTCACTTGGAACGGTTTAGGACAGTGGTAAGCCACGAACTTTGCTTTCTTGGCTTGCCGCGATGACACCAAGAGCTCCCCTGCTCGCTCAAATGCACGGAGGTGGAGCGATGAAATCGGGAGGCTGGGTCACATCGAGTGCATTTTTAAAAATCGTATTAGACCAGTGATTTGTTCTGGAAGCAGTTTCGGACAAGCCCTCGTTCACCCTCCCCCCCCACACACCCGAAGTATACTTTCAAAAACACCGTAATTGTCGTTTCACTGTCATTTAATTCCAGAGACGAAGCAGCGTTAGGCTGTTGCAACTGAAATAACTAACAGTGTATGAAACATCTCTCTAAAGAATCCTGGGGTGTCTTAAAGATTAGCGCATCTATTGCAGCATAAACGTGTGTGATCTGCAGCATACCAGCTAGAGCGCATGAAAGCATGTGGCTGAATAAAGGTGGTAATCATGAAGGGGCCTCAACATTCTCAGTCACTTTCTTGCTTTACACCTATTAGTATCGTGTTCTTCTCCCCTTTAGGGCTGTCTTGTCTTCACTGGTTATTTTTCCTCACTATTGACTGTCCCCTCCCTGAGATCTTTCTAAGCATGAATGACCCCCCAAAACCCTCTGCTACGCCTTCCCTGAACAGTTAACACTTCTTAAAAAGGTCTGTACTGCAGATAGCCCCTGGATGGGAAATGTAAAATGCATTGTTACATGGAAGTAGCCAGCTGGGGCCTGGATTACAAAGCAGACTTTTAAGAGTGTCTGTCCCCTCTCCCCCATTTTAAAAGCAAAGAATGGAGGGGGGCAGGATTTAAGCTAGTGATGTTCTAAAGGCAATCTTTTTTTCCTTGTAGATTTTAGGGCAAGGTTAGAGAATGGAACACTGAAGACGATCAGAAGAATGGGAGTACATAGCTGGGACAGATGCTGATCATACCAGGCTAACCTCAGGTTCTTGGAATGGGAGGCAAGCGCAGAGAGGGAGTTTTCAAGACTCTAGAATCTGAGGATCCCTGACTGCCTCACAGCCAAGGAGCTGGTGCGAAATATGAATGAGAAACCACTCTAAACAGAAGAAGTCCATCTTCCATAATCACTACGATTTAACTTTTTCTACCTCTGAACCCAGTCAAGGGCCTAGCTATTTAAGGATCTGTTTACTTGTCTAGCTTCCAGTTTGATGGGATTTTGAAAGGGTCTGTACGGGAGAGATTTACAGTGCAATCCGAAACAGAGTTGTCCCCTTCTAAGCCCCTTGAAGTCAGTAAACTTAGAAGAGCGTGTCTGCTTAGGATCACACTGTTTATTCTCTCTTTTAAGTTAATTTTTATTTAAGCATGCATAACCGCTGAGTCATGCTTTTTCTGCCTTACAATTTTTTTTTTAAAAAAAAGTGCAGTAGACCCTCACAATTGCAGTGGGGTGGAGGTGAGGGGGGAAATATCTGCAAAAGTTCCCTTCAGCCCCATGCTGGCGAGCACACTTAGCTTGGCTGCAGCATCAGCGCTGGACAGGCAGGCAAGGTGTCCACTTCCACCTGGGCAAGTCATGCAACAGTCTGGTGATGGGTCAAGGATGCAGAAGATAGCCAGCAGTGATGGCTGCCACCGCTGGGCCCAGACTGGCTGCCCCACCCAGGGCCGGATCAAGGTGGGGGCAGGGGGGTAATCTGCCCCCGGCGCCACCAGGGAGGGGGCACCAAGAGCAGCTGCCAGCTGCCGGAGCACGCAAGTGGCAGCATGGGTGGCCTCGCAGCCCCCCGTGCTGCCATTCGCCTGCCCCGCGGGACCGGGGGCGGCCAGTTTGCCGTGCACCCCCTGTCCTGCAGGGCAGGCAAAGGGCAGCGTGGCTGCCCACGCCATTCACCTGCCCCGCAGGAGAGGGGGCAGTCGGCCACCCCGTCCTGTGGGGCAGGCGAATGGCACAGGCGGCCTCGCAGCCCCCCATGCTGCCTTTTGCCTGCCCTGCAGGACGGGGGCACACAGCAAGCAGGCTGCCCCCTGTCCCACGGGGCAGGTGAAAGGCAGCGCGGGGGCTGCGAGGCCGCCCGTGCCATTCGCCTGTGGAGAAGCGAATGGTGCTGGCGGCTTCCCAGCCCCGCACGCTTCCTCCGGCGTCCCGCGTGATGATGTCACCAAAATGACATCATCACACCGCACTAGAGCACGCGCGCGAGGCTGGACTAGGGTTGCCCTGGGCACCGGCAACCCTAGATCCGGCCCTGGCCACACCAAGAGACCTATGGGTGGGTGCCATGGGATCCCTGGTATGAGCGCATTGTCTTAAGAGCAACAAGTGTTCAAATGCCCACTCAGCCACATAATTCAGGAGGAGAACGTGGCCAACTATCATCTCTCAAGCTAACCTGCTTCATAGGATGGATGCATGGGTAAAATGGAGGAAAGATGGCATCCCACACCAAAGGGGAACGAGCAGGGCAAGAGTGTGATAGAATGAAGCAAAGCTGATTTTATGCATATTTTTGGACTTCCCTCAAATTCAGACCTTGTGGCCTACAATTATAGGATTAATCTATGCCACGATTGGAAGGCTGTGTGTTTTTGACCATAAGATAATTTTGGTATGTTACTCAAAAGGGTTAGATCGGGTATCTGATTTGAAGATTCTTAGTTTACTTGCAGCAGCAAAGCTAACTGGAAAAAGTCAGTTACCTTTCATTATGAATTGGTAACCGAACATTTGGAAAATTATGCTAATGATGAAATATTTGAATCATGCAATATCTATGCTTAATGATGTTGCTAGTTGGTCTGTAGAGTACTAGCCTATGGTTATTGCGTTCTGGAACAGTCAATGCCAAGATGGAGCTTCGCTTTATACATCTTTTGGATGGATATGATTATAGATTATTTTTCTTATTTCATACAAAACTAAAGAATGAAACGTTTGTCATCCACTAAACTCAGTTGAGGTTTAACTTGGGTGGGATCAAATGTCCAAATGAAATTATTAACTTGATACTCCTGAAATGATACTCTTTTGCATTGCAAATACCATTGTTAAACATGAAGAGTGGTTTTAGCAAGCAAAATGGGAGTAAAGAAATAAAGCATGCCTGCAGACTAGCGTGAAAGCTGTTTTGGGGGTGATCTAGTTGAACAACCACATATACACAAAATTGCAGTCCTATCAGTAAAACAAACACAAAACAATTCTTGACTCCCTCCACCCCAAATACATTTAATTATATAGTTAGATGGCATAATGGGACCCAAGGAAGAAAGAAAAATTAAGAGAATAAAGCATGGACTACTTAGCTGAAGGAGGGAGGAGAGAGGAAGCTTAGGTGAGAGAGAAGAAGGGGGAGAGTGTGGGATAAATTGAGCTCTCTTATAATTGTATCTACTCCAGATTAATGTAAGGTAAGTCTGACGTGAAACAGAGCGATTTGCTCCAAGAAATAAAGCTAATACATTATATATCTATTGTGTCTTAATATGCTCTGAGATTTTTATTTACTCCATTCATACCTTGCCTCTCTTCTCAGTGGGGACCCCAAAGCAGCTTACGTTGTTCTCCATTTTATCCTCAGCAACCCTGTGAGGTAGGCTAGCCAGAGAGTTTGTGCCTGGGCCAACCACACACATGCGCGCGCGCGCGCGCGCGCGATGAGGGCTTTCCATGACAACCCAGCAACTTATTTTTATCTCTCCACCCACCATTATTTTATTTAGTGTCCAGTGTCCAACTCAAAAGCTTGCAGTTGTTGGGCAACAGCTAAGAGATTACCAGTGCAGAGTTATTCCAGGCTAAACCCACTGAAATCGATCCTATGCAGTCCTTATCATCCCGGCAGGAGGAGGTGGACGGTCACTTAAATTTGTTGTTGTCTTTGCACACTCCCAGGAAGTGACATCATTGCACAGGTCCCAGAGTAGGGTTCTCAGGTGCCAGCCAGTGGCGGGCAAACTCCTAGAAATTTGCCCCCTCGTCCACCGATCACTCAGCGATCAGCAGGAGGTGACAAACTCCGGAAGTTGCCCGCCACCAGCAAGCACCTCAGGGATGTGCACCGCGTGCACGCTCCCAACCGGTATGGTGACGTCATGTCCTGAAGTGATGTCGCACTGGCCGTGGGAGCATTCCCACACTTCGTTTGGGGCCAATTTGGGCCCCAAACAGGCTGAATTGGCTGTGTGTGGAGCGTGGGAGTGCTGTTGTGGCCAGTGTGGTGACATCACTTCTGGAACTGACATGATCATGCCATCTCTGGAGCGTGTTGCTGGCACGAGGTAAGGGTCCCCAACCCTCCTGGTAGGAGGATAGAGGGACCTGGTGACCCTATCCGGTAATGCTCCCATGCACACCAGGCCAATTTGTGGAGATACACCTTTTTTTCTTTTATCTTTGCAAGGGAAGGGGCTAGAGACTTTTTTAAAAAATGAAAGCTGGGAATTCAGAGAATCTGCTGCACCTATTAGTACAATGGTAGGTTGATATATCAATATGAAATTGATCAGGGCTTTTTTCCTGGGAAAAGAGGTGGTGGAACTCAGTGGGTTGCCCTCAGAGAAAATGGTCACATGGCTGGTGGCCCCGCCCCCTGATCTCCAGACAGAGGGGAGTTGAGATTGCCCTCCGCACGGGGCAATCTCAACTCCCCTCTGTCTGGAGATCAGGGGGCGGGGCCACCAGCCACGTGACCATTTTCAAGAGGTTCCGGAACTCCGTTCCAGCTGAAAAAAAGCCCTGAAATTGATGGTTTCAAAAGTGCAAAAGCCCCGGGGGTCTTGGTGGTGGCGGCAGCAGCAGCCATTTCTGGCAGCAGAAAGAGCAGTGCAATTTGAGAAGTGTCTAGCCGCTGCTTCTCTGGACTCCTTCCCCACAGAGGTTGGTTTGCCCTACCAATGATGGTCTCTGTCTCCTGGCTCTGGCTCTGGCTCAGCCTAGGCAGGGCTTTCCAGTTTGGATCACAGGGGTGAGAGGGAAACCTAGGTATGGGCGGCAGAACTCTTCCTCTTTTAGGTTTCCCCATGCAACAACTTCTCCATGTGTTCATTTTCATTTTAAAAAAATTCCGCCCTTATATCGATATATTGATCTAAGCATGCACAAAAAAAATCAAAAAGTGCGTGTGTTTCAAGACCCTCTCTTGAAAAATTCTGACTATTTAAGGCCGATACAGAACAAAATAAACTGACTCCACAACTGTACAAATGCAAAGGGAGGGAAAATGTGAAGAAGAATGGTACCCAAACCGATTCCAAAGCTTGGGAACTGACTGCTATGAAAATCAAGAATAAGTCGAGCGTGTGGAAGAGCCCTGCTTTGAGGCTCCTGTTTGATTATTGTGCTATTTTAGTGATGCTTCCTCTTAAGACTTACTGCTTCTAGTTATCTGAACTGAAGGCAAACACTGGCTGCATTCAGATGTCACAAGAAACCTTTGTTTGTTCATGACAGTCACAAACACAGTTTGCTCTCATTCTCACCGGCTCCCACCTTCCTCCAGTCGAGACCAGAGGAGGATGGAAAGCTTCCTGTTTGCGCCACCTTCCATCAAACTTCCAATGTGCCATGATAATCAAATGCAGAAACCTGAGCAAACCGAAATTTGTTTCTTCGGTAGTTTGCACACCGAAGGTCCCAGATATCCCCGGCTGAAAGGTCATAGGCCCAGTGAAAAACCTCCACCGGAGACCCTGGAGAGGCACTGTCAATCAAAGTGGACAATACTGATTTCGATAGACTTTGATTTGGTATAAGGTGTTGTCATGTGTTGAATGGCCCAGCAAATTACCATTAGACCAAAGAGGTCCTAAAGCAGGCTCCATGCACAGACAGAAGGGTTTGGGAGTGTACCAGGCTGAGTATTTGTGGCCCAGTGTCACAAAGAAATTGTGGCTTGTTGTGATAGCTGAATGCAGCCTATGGCAACACAAAAAGAGCCCAGCTATTCCCTAAAACGCTGACAACACAGATCTTATCCACATAATTCTATAGGGTATGCCTCAACTATTCTTGTATGTGTGATCTTTCCCTAAGTCACCCAAAATACAATACCCAGTTCCCACATAATGTAAGGGAAGACAGGTTTGTCCAAACCAAATGGCCATTTTCTGTTTACAAATAGCCAAACTAGCCTTGAAGCTCAAAGATGCTCCTTGGCTTTTGCTTCTTCTCTCAGTTTTTACCAGCTTGACTGAAATGGACACTTCCCATCTCTTCTTTCGGAAATGTGAAGGCACCTTTTGAAGGGCCTTTTTCCAGCTAGTGGTAACCAACAAGTCCAGAACTAACTGCATTTTAGGCATTTCGTTCCGATTCATCTATGGAGGGGAGGGGTCACACCCAGCCTGGATTGTGCACTCCACCTCTTTCATGACTTTTGTCACTGATTTGCATCTATTCCCTGCTCCTCTCACCACCTATATATCTCTGGCCAGTTTCTTCATACCCTCCATGCATCTGATGAAGAGAGCTGTGTGGTTCTCGAAAGCTTATGCTACAATAAAGTTGGTCTTAAAGGTGCTACTGGACTCTTTACTATTCTGTGACTACAGAGTAACACGGCTAACTCCTCTGGATCTACAAGTGTTTTGGTGTTTTAGCTGAACAGCAAGGGAACACATGCTTCATGAGGACATTTTTTAAAAAAACCTTTCAAGATGACAACAGAATAACACAGACATTGTGGACAAGGGAGCTCTTTCTTGCCATCGGTGATGTCACATGCATTATCCAATAGGTGTTTGTGGTACTCAAACAAGCGTATAAGCACTGTGTATTTTGTGCAGGTGTTTACTGTGTGGGTGGCTGAAGGGAGAACCACGTTTCCTCAGAACTAAGATGTTTTGCTTTGAATACTAAAGAAATGAGATTTCCTTACACTTGAGGATCTAGTTTTATTGATTTTATTTTCGTTATTTGCAGACCATCTTTCTAATTGAGACTCAAGACGGATTACACTCTGTAATTCAATACAATCAACAGCTGGGACAGTCAATATCCAATAAAATAGGCTATAGATTGCAGAATTTTGAAAAACAAGCAGAAGTTGATTTCAGAGCTGAAACAATGTTGAAACAAAGCATAACCAATTTGACATGACATAATAAATGACAGTAACAAGGAGTGTCCAGTAGTATAGTCTACAGTTCCTATCCTTTTATCAAAGCATCTCTTTGAACCATTTCCTTACAACACAGCCCTATTAACTGAGTAAGAAAGCCCTCCTGAATAATTCAGTTTTGCACAGTTTGGGGGGAAACCAGGAGAGAGTCCTGTCTGATTGTCCTTCAGAAACTAAGATAATATTGTGGCTTCATTGTTCCAACATCTTGTCAGTGGTTGTCAATAATCTCATGAAGGTTCAACAAGATTAGAGTCCAGTAGTATCTTAAAAAACAACAAGATTTTCAGCGTATAAGCTTTTGCAAGTCAAAGCTTATACCCTGAAAATCTTGTTGGTCTTTAAGGTGCTACTGGAGTCAAATCTTGCTGTTCTATTCCAGATCAACATAGCCACCCACCTGAAACCTTGGATGTTGATAGCAATATTGCAATGATCGGTCAAATCACACAAACTCATAGTGAAATCCGAAGCGGAGTTACTCCAGTCTAAGCCAATTAAAACCAATGGGCTTAAACTGGCGTAACTCTGCTTAGGACTTCACTGGCTGTTTCCAGCTCCCCAGTTTTCCACCCGCTATGAGTTGCGTCACACACATTGTGTTACATACAGGGCTTTTTTTCAGTGGGAATGTGGTGGAACGAAGTTCTGGCACCTCTTGAAAATACTTGGCAATAGTGCGTGAAAATAATATTATTTCAAAGAACCCTGTGTGTTTCTTCCTCATTTCCCTCTTGAGAGTTCCGCCATCTCTTTTCCCAGAAAAAAACCCGTAGTTACATACCACTTTCAGGTAGTATCTTCAGGTGCTTTGATCAAAAGGACAAAGAAGATGGCTAGCCCCCAAATCAAGCAGGAATAAGTGTTTTGACATTTGATTGCAGCAGTCATAAATTTTGCCTGGAACTTCTCGTCCATGGTTGTAGACAAAGAATTTCTGGTTTAGCACTGAGATGTCTGAGATTATGTCTACCATGCCCACAATGCAACAGGGCAAGCCTGCTTAATAGAAGACATGCCAATAGATGAAGCAAGCCAGAACTTCACGCCACTGACAATATCGCCTGTCTCCATGGGAAATACCCTGTCACACAAACAGAAGTCAATAAAGCTACTGTCATTTCCTGGTTCTGTTTTGATGAATCTGTCAAATATACCTTCCAATCCTTTGCTTGCCTTCTTAGGACACACCCAACATTCTTTCTTTGAAAGGACTGAGGGTTCCTAAAGCCCAATTTTTCTTTCTTGCTTTCACTGGCAACCCTCCATCCCCTTTGCCGGTGTCCTTCCTGCTCTATGCCAGGCTGAGCCCAAAGGGCATGAAGGGCCTTTGTCACCCTTTATGATTTATGATCCTCCATTAAGCCCTTCCTGTCTTCTCCTCTGTCACCACCTTTAGTGATCAAACCACCTGTCAGGTTCTTTGTCATCAGACAGCACGTCGACTTCTCAAGGAAGCCAAGGAGCAAACAAAAGAGATAGTTGAGACAATGGGACCAGGATAAAAAGCTCAGATACCTGGTGGTAAACTGTAACCCTCCCACCCTCCCACCCTGCCTCTCCCTGACCCCGTTGCAGTGCAAACACACTGTGGCACCAGCAATGTTTGGATGTCTGAACGACTGGCAAGGGGACGGTTCTTGGCAAGCACCTTCCCAACTGGAAACTGCACCTGGCTCCCGTCGTTGGTTGTTCTTGAATGTGAGAGTTGAAAGGGGGCTTTGTAGACTGAGCCAGTGATGCAAGAGGGCTGCATGTTGGCCTGGAATTCCCATAGAGCTTTGCTGGTTTCTATAGACAATGGCCGTTTCCACATGGCTTACCTTATTCCGCAAAATAGCGAAATCTTGCGCGAAATCTCGCGAGAAGACGCTGTTATCGCGTCTTCTCGCACAATAACAGCGTCTTCTTGCGAGATTTCACGTGAGATTTCGCTGTTTTGCAGAATAAGGTAAGCTGTGTGGAAACAGCCAATGTTGAAAGTGGTATTCTAGGACATTTATTTATTTATAGTTATTTTTTACACACCACCTTTCCTTCTCCATCGGGGATCAAAGAGGCTTACTACATTGTTCTCCCCAGTCCATGTGAAGTAAGTTATGATTTCTTTATTGTTATTTATTTTATTGAGGAAATTTATATCCCATTTCTTCAGAGACATGCTTGAGGAAGGTCACAAAGTTTTTTGAGAAAGCATACAAATGTTAGATATGATCAATAATATAACAAGCCAGGGGCATAAAAACTGCCGCTGAAAAAGATATCCTTACAGCAATTCTCAGGCTAGAAGTAGACCATAAACATAACCAAAAATAGATGGGAACCATCAGTTAAAAGCCAGGTTTAAAAGATACATTTTGGCCCGGCACCTAAAAGACAGTCAGGTAGGCACCAGGTGAGCCTCAAGGGGGAGGGAACTCCAGAAGCAAGATGCCTCCCCTGAAGAAAAGCCTCTCTCTGGTCTCCACCCACCTCACCTCTGCAGGTCTTTTGAAGAAGATCTGAAATAGCAGGCCACTTCCACCCACACCCCCGCTTTTACTTATCACATTTTTATGGTGCCCTTCCGCCAAGGAGCCTAGGGCAGCATGCATCAACAACCCGTTGAGGTAGATTAAGCTCACATTATGTGACTAAGCCAAGATCACCCAGAGAGCAGCCCTGGCAGAGTGAATGTTTGAACCCCTGTCTTCTAGATCCCAGTCCAGCCCTTGAACCACTATATCTATTCTAACTTAGTTGACTTTCTACCCAGAAACACCCCCATACCTCCGCCACAAGTGCCTGCCTACGAAGGCATCTCAGCTGCAGCCGCAGCGGCCTTTGGCAGATTGTTCCCTCTCAAGGCCTGTTTTTTTTCTCAGCAAATTTCCCTCCCTTTCCATTAATGACGAGAAAAGTCTCTGAGCGTCCAATTCCCATCAAGAGAAGCCCAGCTAGTTTCTAGCTGGCAAGTGCCGCAGAATCCAAAGTCCGCTCAGGCATCGATCCAGATCCGCTGCTCCTCTCTTTCTCCTTAGGGGTGGTCCAGCCGCAGCGCTCTCTTTGTGACAGGCCTCAGCGATTCCCATCCCTGTCGCACAGCTGCATCCACTCTTGTTATTGTCTCCCCTGGGTCCCAAAGATGGCCAAAGCTGCCCTGTCTCTGGGAAACCCCGAGCCAGCCTTTGGGAATGTCCGCTCTTTTCCCAGAGAGAGTGTTCAGGCAGCTTGTTTGGAGAGGGAATTAACCCTTCACACGACAGCTTGTGGGACTGTCAGAGTGCCAGCACTGTTGGAGGCTCAAAGGCCGCAGGAGTCTCTGAATCTCCTGGCCTCTTTTGTCCCCCTCCGGCAGTGGGCAGGTTTGATTTTCAAGAGGTCCACAGTATAGACTGTGGCCGGCATCAGACCCAGCAGGAGAGGCAGTCCAATACCCAGCTGAGCCGGAAGTGTTGAGGTCTTCTTTGCTATGTGTGCTTTGATACAGGACTAACCAGCGCCAAACTTTTTTTCAGCATCAGTTTGGCACCGACTGATTTTCTGGTATGTTATTGAAGTAGCTGTTAAGGCTCTTTCCCCACTTCACCGTCCATTCCCCAGGATCAAGGTGGGAATCTTAATGACAGCTGTAGGGAGGCTGGTCCTGTAGGTAGGGGCCGCCACGGAAAAGACTCTCTCTATAGCTGACGTGGATTTAATCTTTTGGCAAAATGGAATATTTAACAAGCAGTGGACCAGCCTAAACACAGAAAGGTTATAGTTCAGTGCCAAAGCACCTGCTTTGCATGCAAAAAACAATGTAAGCCACTTTGGTCCCCAATGTGGAGAAAGGTGGCATATAAATATTATATATATTGTATAAATATAATACAAGTCAGTAAATTTGGTCTTTGGCATCCCCACCTGAAAGGATCTATTTATTTGAGGAATTACAGTTAGTAACCATTTCATCCATTTAAAAACATAAATGAGTATTCATACTCAAAATACACAGCTTTGGTATAAAAAATAATTATATAAAAGCTCAACAATGTAAGTACAAGAATTTAGGCTTTCGGAGTTAAAATGTAAAAACAAACGTCACTCCTTTGCCTATTCTCTGCGGATTCTGTAAGCTGCAGCCAGAAATCTGGCACTAGCCAGCGTGATCTGGGAATTAGAACCTGACGGAAGCTTCTTCGCCATATCCAGAAGGCTCGAAAATGTCTTCAATACAGGTTGGACATATTTTATACGTATTTCATGATAAAACTTACAGGCAGGCATGATGCGCTCAATTGATTCTACTTTCCCGGTCTCGCATGGGCAAACACGCTCAGCCGTTGGGGGACCTTTTTGTAACGGCCTTCAAGTACAGCAGAGGGGAATATATTGCATCGGGCCAATGAGAAAGCCCTTCTTAAGTGTTAGGAAAGGCCTGTCTGGAGAGCCACTACCAGTCAATGCAAGCGGTACTGAATCAGACAGGCAAATGGGTTGACTGGAACACGTGAAACTATATTGGTCTCCTGCAGGGGTCATTTCATAGAAAAAGAGCTGGAGAAGCTCATTAGCATAACTCATCAGCATAACTCATTAGCATATGCCACGCCCCTTGCCATCACCGGAAGTGTGTCATTGGCATAACTGATTTGCATGTGCTACACCCCCTGACCTATCCTGACTGTTTTGGACCCAATCCTGGCCATTCAAGGCTGAAATTGGGCCCAAAATTGCAAAAAGGGGCTGAAAATGGCCTAAAAGGGGCCCCAAAAGGTTAGGATCGGGACGCTGCTGAGTGGGAGAGTGATCCACCACCTGTCAGAGGCCCGATCCGGGCTGTTTTGGCCCCAATCCAGGCCGAAATGGGCCCCAAATGGCTGAGAGTCAGGTGGGCAGGGCCACCTGACATGTGACCTCTTTGGGGAACTGCCAGAACTGTGTTCCGGTGCGTTCCCCCTTGAAATGAGCCCTGGTCTCCTGAAACCAGCATTGTCTACACTGACTAGCAGCAAGTTTTCAGGATCTCAGGAAGATGGTAGGTCTCAGGTACTTCCTGATCCCTTTTAGCTGGAGGTGCCAAGGCTTGAATACGGGACCTTAAGCATATAAAGCAGATGCTCTGCTGTTAAGCCACAGGCCCTTCTCCTAATGCTGAAAGACCTGTTCTAAGGTAGCTTCTTGACAAAGAATTCCATTTGCTCAGATGCAGGTCAGGTTTGTTGGTCTGGTTCTTCTTTCGGATGTGAGAGGACCAGAGTTCGGTTCTAAGATAAGCTGCTGCCCTCGGGCCATAATTCAGGTTTCGGGAAAGATCTTTCTTTATCTGAAACTAGGATGAGCCAACTGGCAGTCACAGTAGGGTAGCCAATACTAAAGTAGACAGACTATCTATTTGACTTGCTATGAAGTAGCTCCATATATTTGTTCTAACTAGTCTTCACTGCTGGTAAGTTGAGGCTTACAATTGGGCCATGGCTCAAATTCACACCACGTGTCTGTCCTGTGATTCCAGAGATGATGTTGATAACTACGTTTATATACTGCTCTTCTAGAGAGATTATAGATCCAGAGGAGTTAGCCGTGTTAGTCTGTAGTAGCAAAAATATAAAAGACTCCAGTAGCACCTTTAAGACCAACTAACTTTACTGTAGCATAAGCTTTCGAGAATCACAGTTCTCTTCTTCAGATGCAATTCTAGAGAGATTAGCGCCCCACCCAGAGCAGTGAACAAGTTAGTGTTATTATTATTCCCACAATACAGTTGGGGCTGGGAGGAGTGGCTTACCCAAGGCCACCTACTGAGCTCATGGCAGGAGTGGGATTCAAACCAGCAGAGTGCTGATTCGCAGCCGAACCACTTAACCACTGTGCTACAGCAGCTCTCTGTCTTCCCTGTGACACTACAGAAAATGCCAGGATGTATGGGTCTCTCTTCTCTAGCATGAGGCTTCCATCCTGGCTAGAAGAAGAGCAGAGAAACTATAGATGAAATAACATTCTTAGAAGGTTCAATGTGAACGGCTGCGTTTAAAAGAAATCCTGCAAAGGCTAAAAAAGTGTAACCCGTTTCAGATCCTATCACTAGGATTGTGAAGAGCTAGCACAGGCCCCCAGATAGTTATAATTTTTAATTAATTTAATTTATTACATTTATATTCCGCCCTCCCTGATTTCGCTGGCTCAGGGCGGATAACAGAAATACAAATATCAAATGCCATTAAAAAATTTAAAAATATTACATCTAACACATCTAATTACATCTAAGAAGAAAACACACAAGATGCCAACAAGGGAACTGCTATTTTATCAGAATGGAGAATACCATTCTCCATAGACTGAAGGTTGCCAGGGAAGGTTGCCCTGTCCCTTTAACAGAGGTTTAATATAAGGAAATTGGGCAGCTCAAGCACGGAAGTAAATAACATCACCTGGTATTTGCAACAGACTAATAAAGAACAGCTCAAGGACCAGTTTCAAAGCTGGAAACCATAGCAGCCCAACTGCATCAGGGACTTGGATCTGAGATTTCACTTAGTGAATTCCATGTTCCAAGACCTACTTCTGAACAAACAGAACTCTTTGGTATGAAGCTGCTTAATACCAAGTCGGACTGTGGGTCAAGCTAGTATCAAACTAGAGAAGACACTTGGAGGTCCATGACTGTACTTGCCAAGCATTTAAAAAATGCTCAGCAAAATCAGGCAGGGCTCAGTCTGGGTCAGAGCTGCATGAGGCAAAAACAGGGAATTTTATTCCCCCCCCTTCCCCCCAGGAGAGGGGATTAAGAAAAAAAAGGTGGATAAAGACAGTATTTTTTTCCCCTTTGGGGGCCGATAACAACAAAGGTTTAGTCAGATATGATCAATGAAACTGCACAGAGAAAGAGCTTCCCCCCCCCCTCCATGGCCCTTATTCCAACTGGGATCCCAAGTGGCTTCTCTTAACATTTAAAAAATGCAAGAAGAAGCCTGTCAGTTTCAGCCAATGATCTTTTCCATTCCTGAATATCATGATCACTGCTAAAACTTCCCATCGTTTTCAAAACCCTCACCAGTTCTGAAATCGGCCTTGGTAGATATTATTTCCTCATCTCTCTTCCGCCTGCAGAAACCTGGTCCATCCTGTCTCTTCTTGAATGCTGCAGTCAGGAATCCATCAGGTTGGGGCAGGGAGTTGGAACTATGTCATTGAAGCAATTACTGTTTCTTCCACTGCCGATAACACTCCAGTGACCTTACTTTGTTGTTAGTGGGGGAAGCATCACTCTTTTGGTTGGAAAACCTGGTTTGTTTTGAAGGCAACTGTTCTCTGGCCGTTAGAGAAATTTGCCTGTCTCAGTATCCTTGACCCAGAAGTTTGAAGGCAGGATTGTAGGGAAAGAGCAAACTGGATAGGTATTTGCATGAGTCATTTCCTGTCAAGTTCGTTACTGGCATCACCAAAGGATATGCCATGGAGGTTACATGGCCAACTATGATTTAGGATGTCTCTGCAGCTGAAGAACATAAAGGAAGCTTTTCTGGATCGGACCATAGATTTATCTACTCCAGGGCTGAATCCACACACCCTTGGCGCGTCCCAGCGTTGCGCTAAATGTTCGCTAAACACCCGGAAGTACAGCGTCTTTCTAGTGCAATTTCTGAATCATGCTAGAAAGACACTATACATCCGGGTGTTTAGCGAACATTTAATGCAACGCCGGGACTCACCAAGGGTGTGTGGATTTGCCCCAGGGTTTCCCTACCTTGCTAAGCTCATGGGCACTTTTAGAATTTTGAGAATAGGTAGTTGGCACCACAACAGAATGTCTGCCATGAGGGGACGAATCACAAAATGGCTGCCACGGGAGCTGGTTCTAATCACGAAACAGCGGTTCTGAGCCAAGGCTTCTCCTTTGATGGAGGCAGCTGTTTCCAAACGGTCCTCCCAGGAGACACAAAGTTGTTATATTGGGGATCACTGATCGAGTTCAGCATACAGTTTCCTGGGCAGCGACTTATATTTCTGCCTAAATATTTGCAAGTTTGGGCTCTAGCAGGCCTCATTAAACTCCAGAGTCAGGAAGCCACAGCAGAGAAAGCCCTGACAGCTGTACTTCATTTACAAATGTCTTAGAACATTATAAAAGAAATAGAATGTCTCATTTTCAATTCAGAAACCTTTTTCAGCCAACTAGAAATTGGTGTACTGGGGCTATTGCAAACGAAATGCCGGGTTGCTGGTTTTGATTGCAAAGTTCTCATTGGCTTTAGCCCAACACAGCTCAGTTCCGGCTATGGTCCATCATAGTTTTTCCGAAGTGGCATCAGAGTGGTGCAGTGGTAAAGGAATGTCAGACTAGCATAACCTACCTCACAAGGTTGTTCTTGTGAGGATGAAATGGAGATGGGGAGAACAATGTTGTAAGCTGAATTGTGTCCACACTGGGGAAGAAAGCAAGATACAAATAAAAATAAACACAAATCAGTATTGTGGCTGTTTCCATACTACTCACCTTCTTCTGGAACGGGGTGCAATGTCACGAAAAAAACGTGGAAGATAGCGTCTTCTTGCACAAGTTTTGTGCAACGTCGCGCAAAACTCGTGCAAGAAGACGCTATCTTCTGCGTTTTTTTCGTGACGTTGCGCCCGTTCTGGAAGAAGGTGAGTAATGTGGAATAACATAGTATGTGTGGAGAGTGCCCTCAAGTCAGAGGACTTATGGCGACCCCTGGCAGGGTTTTCATGGCAAGAGACTAACAGAGGCAGTTTGCCATTGCCCTCCTCTGCAACCCTGGTCTTCATTGCAGGTCTCCCATCCAAGTATTAACCAAGGCTGACCCTGCTTAGCTTCTGAGGTCTAATGAGATCAGGCTCACTTGAGCTATCCAGGTTAGGGCACAATATGGTATATTGAATAGTTTGGAGGTTATAGCAGGGGAGTGCAGCTATTGCATACCCTTGACTGAGGAATGGTACACTCTTTCTATCTGGGGTGGTCGTCTTCTTTCTCCGAGTGCACAGCTTCAGGAGGGATGCACATGGACTGGTGAGGGAGGAAGGGGACACCCACCTAGCCAGCCAGATCGGCCGAATCAACTCTGGTGATCAATGGGGTGAGAGATGTTGCAGCCGGATCTCCTTCACATCCAATATTGAATAGGCTGTCATGCAGTCCATGCACTACTGAGTGCCAACTGTCCAGCCAACAAGATAAAACAGTTGACTAAACTCTGCATTGGTATCTTCAGCATCTGGGTTACCTGAAGTTTTCTCTTCAGCGGTGAGGTCTGAGGCTAGGGTTGCCAGGTCCAGGTTGGGAAATTCCTGGAGATCTTGGGGGAGGAGCCTGGAGAGGGTGGAGTTTGGGGAGGGGTGGGGCCTCAGTGAGGTATAATGCCATAGAGTTCACCCTTCATAGCAGCCATTTTCTTTAGGGGAACTTATCTCTGTTGCCTGGAGATCAGTTGCAATTCCGGGAGATCTCCAGCTACCACCTGGAGGCTGGCAACCCTATGACTGAGGCTCACCATTAGGGTTGCCAGGTCTTACCTGGCAACTGACAGGGTGGTGGTGGCGGGCACTAACCTCTCTTGTTTTTGCATGAGTGCGAGTGCCAGCAGCTGCCTCGTGATGACGCCACTTTGGGTGCAACCCAGATGTGACAGCATTGCACGAATCGGCACAAAACATAGAAAACGCTATGATGCCATCGCTTTTGGGTCACACCAGAAGTGACATTATCCGCTGGGGACACGGGCACATTTGCACCCAGTTTGTCAGCCATTGGTGGGAACCTGGCAAGCCTACTGGCTACGGACGCCTCAGGAGCAGGAATCTGCACAGCCACCAGAGTCTGGGTCTGGACTAAAGGACAAGGTCACAGTCTTGGTTTACTATATTTTGACTTGCAGTGAAGCAGAGGCAGTGTCCATGTGAACTGGCTGCACCAGTCCTACTCTCTGCTTGGTTTGCAGCCTGCCTACTGCCGTTGATGGTTGTGATGGGAGAAACGGGAATAAGGAATGGTGTCCAACATCAGAATCAATGTTGCATTTGGGCAACACTTTAACAATCCCCCCAATCTCTATGGGTGGATTTTATCATAGAGATCTGAGGGTGGTTCCTAGAGCATTGACTGGAAGTGACATCACTTCCTGGGTTGCGTGCCGTTTCCCACCCAAAAATCTCCTGGAGGTTGCAGGCACAGGCCTGGCAGCTCTAGCTCTGCTTAGGAAGGCCTTTAAGACCCTGAAGAAGTCCTGCTCATGGGTACCCTTCAGCCAGGGCTTGATTAAAGACCAAACCAGCAAAGTGGTCGGTACATGTGCTCAGGCAATGATCTGGCTTAGAAGATGGAACATGGGCAGCCAGCCTGGCACTTCATTGGCCTTGAGTTCACTTCTTACTTGATTGCCATCTCTGCTGTTCCTGCTGGATGGGGGGGAATCTGAGGGACTGGTCACCTGGGATCTGGCCTGATGAGGCTGCTGGGGGCTGTCTGTTCCAGAGTCTGGCATGTTGGCAGGTAAGGTTGCCAGTCCAATGTTGGCACCCTGCAGGGGACTGCAGGACGCTGGAAACTACCTGATGGACATCATGCCAATGCCGTAATTTATTCCAACGTGAACGGCAAGTGTTGCCGTTGCATCAGCAAGACATGATGATGTCACTTCTGCTTTGCTCCGGAAGTGACATCCTGTCATTGGTGCAATGCCGAATTCCCCTCCCCCCATTTCCCCTCTGCTGCCTGGTTGGGCAGTGATGGAGAATTAGGGGTCCAGGGCTGAAGGTACCCAGTCGGATACCTGGCTGCCCTATTGGCAGCATCATCTGGAGTTAAGGCTTCTGGAGAAAGCCCTTTCACTGAGGCTTTGGGCTCCAGGGGCTGTGAGGGTGCCCGGTGTCCCCTGAGCCTCTCATCTTCCCCTAGGCTCATCCTGTTTTTTCTCCGATGAGGTGTATGTTCCTGGGTCTTGCCACCCGGAGTTCCTGACCCCTGCCCTGTACTCTTCCTCTGCAGACAGGTACATTCTGTCTTGTGACTATTCACCACATGGTTGAATCAATGCATCACAGGTGGGGCTGCCCACGGACACCACTCGTGGCATCTGCTTTTCAGAAGCAAGACCTCTCCTGACGGGACTCAGAATTGTATCACAACCTTCTCAGAGAGTTTTGCTGTACGAAGAACTAGAGTGTTATACTGATGAGTGTGTCAGTCATAGGGCAAACGTGTTTGAGAGTTGCACTTGCTGTATTTGACTGTACTCATCAGTTGTGAGCTGATCTTTAAGATGCTGCCAAACTCCTGTTTTAGTGGTTGACTCAAAGAGTAAAAACATTTTCGGGGGCATTAGAAATGCAGAATTTCCAGAGGAAATAAAATGGTGTGAGGTGGCAGGCTGGGGGGCTTGTCCCAAACTGTTTTGATTTATTCATTATGGCATGACAGCTGAGGAAAGATGTCAGCTCATTTTGAATGAAAGGTCAGTCAATGGAAAGGTTTCATTAACGGGGCTGCAGATCTCAGTGTACCACAGCGACAGCAACCTTTGAGAGTTAAGGAGACAAACTCTTATCAAAAGTCAGAAAGAGATCAGCCAAGTCTGTTTATACAACTGAAACAGTTTAAACATTTCTGATAACTGATGTGTAGATTAATAATTCATAATTAACAATTCATAATAATCCAAACACTGGTAGGTCCGTCGTCCTTTGCTCAGAAGTGGCACACGTCAGTCTCACATTAAAGTTTTGTTCACACAGGGAATACAATTGCATCCTGCTTGTACATGTACACATCTGTTTGTAAGGAAGAGCCAGCACATTTGCTTTACCAATGAAACTGGGAACTAGTACCAGCCTAAATGCGGGGTTTGCTTCACACATATTATTCAACACACATACAAAGAAAAGTCAAGTACATGGATTTTATGTACATTCACTGTAACTTTTGAACAGGGCTCAAGTCATAAATACACACAGGAGCACCCTAGACAATTGCTTTAGCACACTAGCATAAATTTGTACGTGGTTCACTTATGGATTCCTGGCAACTGTTTACCTCTCTCAAAGCTCTCCAAGAAGCTCTGTAATCCACAAGAACTGTTGCCTGCCTTTCCCTTCACATCTTGGTTATTTGAAATACATCAAACTACCTACACCTCCAATATGCCTTAACAATTTCATTTTCTTTCTTCTTTTAAGAGCCGTATTTGGTTCTGATCGGTCCACATATGGCTCTGGAGTGCAGACCCCTGATGCCCCTAGCCGGCTGCTTGTTTTGCACAATTTGCCTTTTGTCCAAACATCACAAGGTAAGGCCTCTCAGTATCTGTTGCAGGGACTTGGCTCCGTCCCCAAAGCAAAAGGTTAAGAGCTTTATCCAAAGAGGTTTGTGCTTCTTGCACAGAAATTCTGCCCCCCCCCCTCAGATTCCGACATCGTCCCTGCTGTGCTTGCATGCTGAACCCAGGTGCTGGGACAAGGCCATTGAAAACAATACCAGAAGCTCTCGAAAATGGGTGGGAGAGTTTTAGGGCTGGCGTCAGCTTGTCTGGCTCGCTCGGCCCTCCCTCCCTGCCTGCTCTCTGCTGTCTATGCAGCTGCAGGACATACAATCAAGCTATCAACATTCACCATGCATAACGAGCAATCAGGACCCTCGGCTGCTTTTCAGAGAAGCCCCTTTGCTCTCCCGACTCCTCCCCCCAACAAAAGAGGCATTATTTTGTAACAACAGATTAAAGAAGCGAATGAAAAATAGTCCCTCTCCAGTCATTGGGTAGGGCTTATGGAGGGAAAGGGGGGGGGATATCGCTCCCCAAATCACGAGTGGTTTTAGAGCCTTTGAGATTGCTTGTGTGGGGTGGGGGGAGGATGAAGGAATGTGGCCAATTGCCAAGGAAGTGGATGTTTAAAAGGGGGGAGGTCACTGGTGCTTGAGACTTGGACTGCCTCACAGGAACACTAGGGTGTGTCCCCACCTTGATGTACCCCTAGAGGGGTGACTTCCCCTCCCTCCCCAGTCCCGTTCCAGGAATGCTTCAGTATCTAAGGAAGGCCACCCAGCGCACAGGCACGCTGAAGGGAAATCCGTTAGGCAGTGCTGAAAATAGAGCCATGGCGGGGAGGTGCAGGTCTTCTTGCGGCACAGCTGACCAAACCAGGACCCCTGGGTTCTTCCAAGGCACCATCATCATATCCCCCCCCCCGACGGTGACATCCCAGAGTAGAGCATTAGGAAATTTTCTCCCTGCCTGAGTTATCAGAAGAGCAGCCATGCTAGATTATGCCAGCGGTCCATCTAGTCTAGCATCCTGTTTCTGACAGAAACCAGACAGATGCCTCAGAAGGCCTGCGAGCCAGGATTCAGAAGCCACGGCCTTCCCTTGTTGCTGCCTTTCCCAGCAACTGGTATTCAGAGCTATGCTTCTTCTGGGCACGGAGATTCCATTCAGCCATCACCTATCCAACTGTTTTTGATGCCATCCTTCAGCCAAGGGGGCTCAGGCTTCTGTCTCGGTTCTTCCTTTCAACTTCACAGCAACCCTGTGAAGTCTGTTAGGCTGAGGGCCAAGCTACAAGGGACGCCTGACACAGGTTGGACACTTGTCAGCTTCCCTCAAGTTTTGATGGGAAATGTAGGCAGCTTGGAGGAATGTTGGACGAGTGACAGTTGAAAAGTCCATTGGACAGCAGTCGGAGAGCCAAGCTGCAAGACCAGGATGCCTACATTTCCCATCAAAACTTGAGGGAAGCTGACAAGTGTCCAACCTGTGTCATTCGTCACTTGTAGCTTGGCTCTGAGAGTGAGCGGGATTGGCCCAAAGTCTCTCAGGGAATTTTCATGGCTGTGGGGGGATTTGCACCTCAGTCTCCTAGATACTCTAAATCATGGGTGCCAAATTTTGAGCCTCGGAGGACTTTAGGGATTTTGAGAATGGGGAGCGCGTCACAAAATGGCTGCCACACGGTGCTGAGGTCAATCAGAAAATGTTGTGGCTTCAAGGTCATCATTTTCCTGTGACTGAAGGGCTTTGTATGTAATAGCCAAAACCTTGACCTGAGCCTGGTAACTAATGGGTAACCAGTGGAGTGACTGCAGATTGGGGGTAATATGCATGTTCTGCCATGAGCCATGGTATTCTGCACCAACTGCAGTCTTTGAGTGGATTTTGAGGGGGGGGGGATGTAATGTGCATCGCAGTCTAGTCTTGATGTTACTGTGACATGGATTCAGGTGGCCAGATTGGAAGTGTGGAGATCGGAGGCCATCTTCCAGGCTAGACTAAGTTGGAAGAAAGCCTATTTTGCAGCGGCATTAACTTGCTTCTCCAGCAGTGATGCTAGATGCTAGCGGGGGGCTGGCATCCATTACTTCTGAAAGGACTTCTCACAGAGCGGAGCTTGGAGTTCAGCAAGGGAGGTTGAGGGGGAGCAGGACAAAATCCCTGTAGGCCACGTTTCCTGAAAAAGGCCATACAAGCTCCACCTCAGCAGGAGGGTAGTATGCCACAGTATCCTTTAGGCTATGGAAATCAGGTTCATTCCCCTGAGACGAGGGTTGCCAACCAGGAGAAGCTGAGGGAGAGCAAGAGGTCTGTGGATGAGACCTTCAGGGGCCTACTAGAACGGTCCCCCTCATGGGCTAACAGCTCTTCGGCTGTAGTAGAGATTGAGAGTCTCAAGGTTGGAGGGTGTCAGGCTGAGGAGGGAGGGGTGTGTGATCCCTTAAGAAAAGACCTCTTCCTCAGATGATGGACCAATATCCTGTCATACCAAGGATACCCCTCTGGGGTTGGTGGGAAGCGGGCTTTTGGTAGCGGGTGATTTGATTCTTAGGAATATAGAGAGTGGAGTCTGTGGCAAATGTTTTGATCGTGCGGTGACTTGTCTGCACAGGTTGCGGACATCATGCACTGTCTAGATAGATTATTGTATTTATTTATTTAAAACATTTATATGCCACCTTTCCACCCAAGGCAGCGAACAACAGATATTAAAACACTGAAAACATTAAAATCATATTTAAAATATATCTATAAATATAATTTAAAACACAACACGAACATACACTCACAATCAGGGAGGAAGGCTCTCAGTGGAGCTGTGGGAGTAAGAGCCAAGCCACAAGTGACGCCTGACCCAGGTTGGACACTTGTCAGCTTCCCTCAAGTTTTGATGGGAAATGTAGGCATCCTGGTCTTGCAGCTGTAATGGAGAGCCAAGCTGCAAAACCAGGATGCCTACATTTCCCATCAAAACTTGAGGGAAGCTAACAAGTGTCCAACCTGTGTCAGGCGTCACTTGTGGCTTGGCTCTAAAATGAAGAAAAAAGCAGCATACATCGTAACATTGTATTAACACTCTAGGAATTTTCTAAATCTCTATGGATTTTACTACAGAGAATTGGGACATTCCTAGAGCATCATTGCAACACCACAGTTTCACTTCTGAGTACATAACTGGAAGTGACGTTGCAGCATCTTGTGATATCACCTTGCTCTGCCCCCAAAAGCTCCTGGGGATTGCTGGCAGACATCTGGTAACCCTAGAACTTCTGCATGCAAAGCATACGCCTTATCACAATTCTGTTAACTATCCTAAATCTGACTCAGCGTACCCACAGAACACCCTGTGTAAACACGTGCCTGTAGAACCTGGCACCCAGAGTTTTGATGAAAGAAGAAAACCATTCATTCACAAATTTGAAAGATGAAAGCAGTCTGGTGAAATGGAAAAGGCTTGAACAGGACTACCAGTTTACAAGAGTGAATTACGCTTTGCCTCTTTTATTCAATACAGATGCATATGAGCAACGTCCACAGAAGAGGGGGCAGACTCCTCTCTGTGTGGCAAAGTCATCATCACATCTCCATCAACATTGTAGGCCAACCTGAGCTCCTTGGAGGAAAGCAGGATAAGAGACAGAGAAATAGGTAAGCAGTATAATGGGTTCGCATGCTGGACTTAGTTCAAAGGCAGAGGTTCAAATGGCTGGTCATCCAGAAGCACCTTCATAGGGTTGCCTACCTCTAGGTGGGGCCTGGAGACCTCCCAAAATTATTGACCTCCAGACCACAGAGATCAGTTCCCCTGGAGAAAATGTTTGCTTTGGAGGATGGTGTCTATGGCAGACACCAGGGCTTTTTTTCATGGAAAAGAGGTGGTGGAACTCAGTGGTGGAACTCATGACTGCACAATGACATCACTTTGGGTCAGCTGGAACAAGGGGGGAGTTTTTTAAAGTTTAAATTGCCCTTGGCGAAAATGGTCACATGGCTGGTGGCCCCGCCCCCTGATCTCCAGACAGAGGGGAGTTTAGATTGCCCTCCTCTGTGTGGAGATCAGGGGGTGGGGCCACCAGCCATGTGACCATTTTGAAGAGGAGCCGGAACTCCGTTCCACTGCGTTCCCCCTCAAAAAAAGCCCTGGCAGACACTATGCATACAACTGAGGCTCCTCCCCAAACCTTGCCCTCCCCAGGCTCGACCCCTAAACCTCTAGGAATTTCTGCATCC
The DNA here is from genome assembly GCF_028583425.1 of Eublepharis macularius. Classification (NCBI taxonomy): domain Eukaryota; kingdom Metazoa; phylum Chordata; class Lepidosauria; order Squamata; family Eublepharidae; genus Eublepharis; species Eublepharis macularius. The sequence goes on from NC_072804.1 coordinate 26,705,149, forward strand.
CCAGTTGGGTGATTTTGGACCAGTTGGTCACTCTAACGCACCTCACAGGCTAGTTGTGAAGATAACATAGGAACTCATGTGCATCCTGCCCTGAGCTTCTTGAAGGGATAATGTTATACGCCAGCCCTTCAGGGACTGGGAAACCTTTCTTGCATGTCCTTGAGCAGCTCTTTGGAGGAACATTTGACCTTTTATTACTGACTGCTAATGGCTCAAGACCAAGCGTGACGTTTCCAAACCAGCAATGGCGCAAGGTGTGTGTGTGAGGTGGGCGGGAGGGCAGGATGTGAAATGATCAGTACTGCAGATTTCTGGTGCCGAGGAGGTGATTCATAATATTTAACACACATTTAACCAGCATCTCAAGGCCCCATTCTGCCTGCTGGGATTGGACGACGTGCCGTATCAAAAGCCAACGTGCAGATGGACCCATTGGGGAATGGCTCAAGAGAGGAAGATAGAAGTGTACTCCCTCTCTCTCTTTTGCAAATGTTTCTTCTTCCTGGTTAAAACAGAAGGGGTGGGTGGAGGAGTGTGAACAAATGTTAGCAGCTGGTGGCCGATTTTCCCAGCGTCCGTTGTCGGGACACCCTGACAGCTGCTTCCTGCAGGCGGCTATCTCATGTGCTCATCTTGAAGGATGTGGTACCAGCAACCCCAGCCCCTCTGCCTCCTGAGCGGTCTGTTTCCTGCACCGGGACACTGGCCCATGCCTTCTTTCTCACGACCTGTCTGAAGGACAGCTGGACTTCTCGAAACCACAACGTTAGAAAGCCACAGCACAAAATAGCCTTCTTCCCCCCCATGACTCCTCGTTGTTTTTGCCGTCTTTTCGACCAGCTGTCCTAACGCAGCCTGGGCATGCATTTATATCTTCCAAATGGGTACAGTTTTTAGCATATGAGGGAATGCTCTGAGCTTGGCCAGGTGGTCACATGTGTTGCCTTAGAGTAAGGAACTATTTCCTATTAAGAGTAATAGTGCACTCAGCATAGCGCATGGTTTCCCAACGAGCGTTTTATGGAACTGTGGGGTTCCGCAGGATATCTTCAGGGGCTTTGTGGGAAATCGTGGGGTAAATAAATAAAATTTTTGGAATACTGTGAAAAATTGCAAATATCCTTCAAAATATCACAGTTATTAAGGATACATTTAGTTGTATTTACTGAAAGTAAACCTCATACTTACTTGAGATGTGAACTTTATTTTGATGTTTAAGTAAATGTTATTTTGATTTGATATTTTGAAATTTGGAAAATTAATTTAGGGGGCCCTCCATGGGAAAAAGGTTGGGAAGCACTGGTATCTAATGGCTGAGGCCGGGGTCTGGGAGATATGGGTTCAGATACCCCATGCTGCAGTGGAAAGTTGTTGAGTCAGTCACACACACAACTCTTTCTCTCTAGTTTAATTTACCTCGAAGAGTTATTGTGAGGGTTAAATGGAAGAGAGAAGGTCACTGTATGTCACCCGAGCTCCTTGGAGGAATGATACGATAAAAATACACTAAATTATAATAAATACCTACTGTTTGGTGTAGTGGTTAAGAGTGGCAGGACTCTAATCTGGAGAGCTGGGTTTGATTCCCCACTCCTCCACTTGAAGCCAGCTGGGTGACCTTGGGCTAGTCACAGTTCTCCGGAGCTCTCTCAGCCCCACCCACCTCACAGGGTGATTGTTGTGAGGATAATAGTAACACACTTTGTAGACGGCTCTGAATGTGGCATTAAATTGTTCTGAAGGGCGGTATATAAATCAAATGTTTTTATTTGTGTTATTATATATGGGGTAGGGCTCCTTGGTGCTGGGTTTGGGGTTTTTTTGCAGTATGCGTGTGGGGTGGATTGGCTGTTTGAGTCCTTGGATTGGCCGTTTGAGTCCTTGGGAAATTTCCTGGCAACAGAGGGCTATTAGCAAAGCTAAGATCAACCCAGCAACACAGCAGCAGGGGCTACTCAGCACGGACCCGACTAATGGTGGTGTGGGAGGAGGAGATGGGTGAGCCTGATCCAGCATTGTCCTCAGCCCTAGCCTGGTAAGCATCCCCTGCAGGGTTTGTTTGGCTGAACATCCTCCCAGGCCATTTGAACAGTGCAATCCTGCAGATGAGCCCACCGCGTTGCTCCAGCCCTCTCCCTTGGAGTCAGGGTCAGAGCGAGAAGGGGAGGTAGATGCCGGTCGCTCTTCCTTCTTGCACCTCTGTCAAGTGATCAGTCACTCAAAGAGGGCTGGCAGGCAGGCAGGCCGCGACTGAAAGGGAGATGCAAATGGGCCCCAGAGCTCCAGGGACTGGCCGAGGGCCCCTTTGCTTGGGGTGTGGGCCTTGGAAGGTGTCCTACCATGCTGACCTCTGATGTTGGCCGTGGGGCTTTTCGCTTCTGTGAACATGTGAGGTATGGGAAGGTGGGCAATCAAAATCTGAATGTTGGAAAGTCCTTCTTAGGTCACCTAGTCTCAGCCTTCTGCGGAGTATAAGACATCTAGAGACGGGCCTCTCCCAGGAGATGGGAGACCTCCCAGAGGTCTCTCTGCTTGAAGATCGCCAGTGATGGAGAGCCCTCTCAAGGTCAGTGGTGCCAAGTGCTCTAACTTTCAAGAAGCCTCATCTTCAGCTGAAACCTACCCTCTTGCAACTGAAGGCATGAGGGCACCTTATACAGAATCAGACCGCTGGTGGCCAATCAAGGTCAGTATTGCCTACTCTGGCCAGCAGCAGCTCTCTGGGGTCTCACATAGAGATCTCACACGATCTTTTTAACTAAAGATGCCAGGGATTGAACCTGGGACCTTCTAGGTGCAAAACAGAAGCTGTACTGGTGAGCCATATCCCTTCCCCTGTCAGATCTCTTATCTTGCCTACTGATCCAGAGCAGTAAAGAAGTCTTTGCCCTCTTTCATGGGACAGCCCTTTGAGCATTTGAAGAGAGGGACCATGTCTCCCCCCAGTCTTTTCTGCTCCAGGCTATAAGTACCCAGTTCCTTCAAGCCTTCCTTGTAGGCCGTATTCCTTACAATGCTTGTACACTGCTCTGCTAAAGAAGAAAAGATCACAGAACATACTCTCACGATCACCACCTTTAGGGTAGTTAGGTGGGTAGCCGTGTTGGTCTGCAGCAGAACAGCAGGATTTTCATCCTGCAATCAAGTGTTAGCAATGTCCTGCTACTCTCTACATTGGACAAACAGGTCAGTCCCTGTGCAAAAGAATACATGGACATAAATCTGACATTCAAAATCACAACACTCAAAACCCAGTGGGTGAACATGTTAATCTTCTAGGACATTCCATTGCTGACCTAAAAGTGGCTGTCCTCAAACAGAGAAACTGCAAGTGGAGATGGCAACATGAGGTTGCCGAAATGGAGTGTATTCACAAATTCAGAGCAATTGCCCCTCCTCCCCTGGTCTGAACAGAGACATAGGATTCTTATCTCACTACAGATGCTAATTTCTGCTCTAATCAGTTACATTATAGCTTTACATCCTGATGCCTTCCCTCGTAACACCCCACCCACACCCCTTTGCATTCTCAGAGGTGATGGATTTTAACGGCTTTGTAAACCGCTGCCCCAGGCAGCTCATTGGAGAGGCAGATATGTTTTCAAAATCAATACATCTAAAACACGTTCTCGGTTATAGATTCTGATTCCAATTTGGAGGCCAGAGATGGTTAGCAGTAACCATCACTTTCCTTGTTCAGACATAGACCGTGTCTGTCACTGACCGGAAGCACAGAGGTGGGAGGGAAAGAGGAATAAGCGAACCTGAGGCATATTTCCAACAGCCAAATCAAATCAAGCAAGAACAGCTGAGCTTACATCACAGGGGTGTTGTTGGGAAAAAATGGCACAGCCTGGTGCATGCCATCGGATCCCGTTGGAGAAACCATATGGGATGTGCATATGTGTGCAAAACTGCCACCATGCATGGCCTCGAGTTTTTCAGTAGCATGCATTCCACCCCTGAGCCTGCACAAATGTGCCCACCAGCCTGTCTGGGTGAATAAGGTCAAGGGGAGAAGAAGACAGATTTGCTGCAAAGGAGAGGTAGAAAGTCTCCCTATTTCTATTTTGCTTTAATTGGGCTTGGTGTCAGCAGAGTGAGAAAATGCCAGGCGCCCTGCAGGTGTTTGCTTGTTAGCCTCAGCGAGTCTATTTGCAGCTCTTTGCCTGAGGTCACACACAGGTGCTGGCCCACTGGTGACTCAGAAGAAAGTAACTGACGGGAGCTGTGTGGCTTCAGCAGCTTGCAGCCTCCCCTGCCTGCCTCCTACAATATCCTCTCCAGGACCCAAGCATGGGGCCAGCAGTGGCTGAATCTTCACTGGTCAAAAGTCTCGACTGTGGCACTGTCGCTGTCTACAGGCAAAGAGGTGCCTGTGTTTGTGAGGCAGGATTGAGTGTTTAGGGCTTGGGTCTATCTATATTTCCTGCACTCAGGTTTGTGAATATTTGTAGTGCTTCCTGCATTCTTGTGAATGTGGGGCTGGGAGTAGGTACTGTGGTTCTGTCTGTTTGACAAACCTGTGGGGAAATAAAACTACCTCTGTTGAGAAAGCTGTTAAGCCTGCATCAGAAGAATATATTTTTGGATTGACTTGGGGGGTGGCTAGCATAAAGGTTAGCACCAGTTCTAGTCACAAGCGTTTTTGTCGTAAGCACCATTTCTTATAACTGGGTTGCCCTGTTCTTATTTGGGCTTCCAGTTTTAGCGAATTACATTTTTTTGAAAGGTCTAGGTGAGTAATTTCTAGAGGCAGGAATGAAAGAACGAACACTTGGCGTTCTTTCCATAGATTCTGCCCCCCTCACAATGGTGTTTCCCCCTGACTGTGTGTATTTTGAAGGACACACAAATGGATGTTGTCCCAGCTGGGCTGGAGGCAATGTGTTTGGCAGAAAACACTGTGGTAAAAGCTGGGCCTTTTTGTCTGTTTCTGTGATATTTTTGAGTTCGTGGATTTGGTTCTGAATGTTCTGTAAAATGGAAGATTTTAGTATAGTCCATATGCCGGTTTGGGAGTGAGTAAATAAAGCAGGAATGGAGAGAAAACAAATGCAAGTCTCCGTGGGATTTGCAGCCCTACCACCAGGTGAGCCTCAAGGGGGGGGGGCATTTCAGAAGCCAGGTGACGCAAAGTCCTGTCTCCGGTTGCCGCCTGCCTCACCATCCTAACCAACCCCTGACTCTTACATAGGTTCTGTTTGTCTTTGAGTCTAAACTTTACTGTAGCAGCGTGGAAAATTCCCCCATAACCAGCCACAGATTTTGTCCCCAGAGAAAACCAGATGAAGTATATAGGCAATGGCAAACCACCTCTCTTAAGTCTCTTGCCATGAAAACCTCACCAGGCGTTGCCATAAGTCAACTCTGACTTGAGGGCTGGATTTCATTTGTATGCCCTGCTATATGTTAATGTTCTGGGACAGCCAAGTGGTTGTCATGGTGGCCATGAAATCCCATTTATTTCAGCCTAAGCTACCTCACAGGGTTGTTGTAAGGGAGAAATGGAGAACAGGAAATCCATGAACGTCTGTATTTGTGGAGAGAGATTGATCGATTGATCCACAGTCACCCAGAAGTCTTATTGGCAAAGCAGAGATTTTAACCCACATTTCCTAGACCCTAGTGCAGTACTCTCACCACTACACTGCATTGGTTCCACACTGGTAGAACAGACTTTGTAAACGAGTTGCTAACCATTGCACTGTTTCACTGGCTGCAGAAAAGTCTCCCAAATCTATATAAGTAGATTCACTTAATATTCTGTTCCCCGTTGTGGTGCTGGGCCTGCCTAACTGCATAAGTGCGAACATCTTGCTTGTACTCGCTGGAAAACAGGTGCTGTGGGGAGGGGTTAATAACAAAAGCTAAGCCACCCTCCATTTCTCCACAATAGACCACCTTTCTGCAGGAGAGGAATAAATGTGTTGCTTGTACCTCCCGGGAAGTCAAGCAGAAACACACAACCCCCTCTCTTGAAAGACAGGGCCAAACCAGACAAAATGAGGTCCTTAGCAAGGCAGGAGCTAAGATCTCTCTCTTTCTAAATGAGAAAATTGGTGAGCTGGCCCATCTTTGATTTCGTGTCAATGCAGCTGGGCCATTTCCTTAATACAAGCTGCCCAACCACAATAGTGGGGGAAAAACCTCCAATTCACATCTGAAGAAAGTGGTGAGTATTATTTTTAAGCAAAACCAGAGCATGTATGTACTATCCGCCGCCCCCCTCCGCCCTCAACATATTACAGTTTCTTCAATGTTTCTTTTTAAATACATTTTTTTCCTTGTACAAATTTCATCTCTGGGACTGGTTTACCAAGGAGGTGTGGGAAGAGATGGAAACTTTAACCATTTCCCCCCTTGCCATTTTGTCAGTGGCTACCTTGAGCTCCCCGTCCCCTCATCGTTGCTTAAAGGCAGGTGCGGTAGGGTTTTTCTAGAGAGAAAATACCTGGGCAGGGGAAAGGGTCAAAGATTCCCTCTCTCTCCGCCTGCAGTTCTCCATTAAGAAAGCAGTCCTGGTTGCTAAATCTTCTGAAAGGAAAAATGTGATGGAGTCAGGCCGTTGGTTTATCAAGGCCGGTATTACCTGCTGTGACCGGCGGAGGCTTTCCGGGACCCCAGGTCTTTCTGCTCCCTGATTCTTTTAACTGGAAATGTTTGCAGATCTGAAAAATGTATACAAGAAAAGAAACAAAAAGTGCTGCAATGTGTTTCTTTTGAAACCAATGGACATAAAAAGAAAAGTCACCCAAAAAAAGAGAGAAAGGGGTATTGATAATGAAAGTGAATGGGGGTCATAACGAATCCAACAAAATGAATATTTAAAAAAAATGAAAAAACACTTTGCCCCATGACTCTGGAGGGCTGGTAATTGTTGTGCTCGAGGGAGCATGGTTAATTCCCACCTGCTCCACACAAGGAAAAGATGTGAAAATCTCTTTTCCATTGTTTGCGTCAGGTACTCAGTCTGAGGGAAGCCGGGGTCCTCCTAAAGGCAGGTTTCAGGCTGGAAACCAGAAATGCCTCTAATCGGGGGCTTCAAGAGCTGCTGGACCCCATAATCACTTTCATATTAACCCTTGCCTGACTTGAAACTGTAGCATGGGCTCTTCGGCAGCAAGACAGTGCTGTGTTTTCCCAGTTAAGCAAGAGGTTAATGTAAGCAACTGGAGGTTCCTAAAAAGACTTCTTTCTCCTTGCCTCATGTGTGGATCGATAAACCTTCGTATGTCTGTCTTTTAAATGTGCAAGGCAGGACAGAGACAATCAGATCACCCCTCAGACATCACCTGATGGCCCAGGCCAGGTTCCTTCATCTAGCAAGGCCAAATACACAGAACTCTACAAAACCCACAGAGCCTCAGTGGACCCCCACCTTCCTGCCTCAGACCCTATTGACCAAAAGCCCACTTCATCATTTATTGAGGTCGGCCAATGCAGAGAACTCCCAGTAATAATGTTTCTTAGCATTTGTTTACAGCTTTTAAGTGTTCAAGAGACTCCACATGCATTAGCTTGCTGTGGTCACTACAGCCGCTCTGTGAAGCAGGTCAAGTTTGACTAGTGCAGATGGAGGGGGGGGCAAGGCTGAGAAAATGGCTTGCCTAAAACCGGCCAGTGAGCTCCTCATACAAGCAAAAGGCAAACCTGCTGAGAAGTAGCTCGGCCACTTAACCCCTTGGCTGCACCGGTAGGCAAGTGCTGAAACTCCAGAAGGCAAGCGGCCTGCTGTTCGATTAATGCCCTCGAGAAAGGGTTGCAACTGTGTAAGATGTAACTGTTGTGTGTGTGTTTTTAAAAAGAATGCAGCTGCTAATACAAAGCATTAAAAAGGGAATGTGTTACATTCTAAGAAGAGCTTAAGGTTGCCAACTCCAGCATGACAAATTCCTGGAGATTTGGGGGCAGAGCTTGGAGCGAGTGGAGATTGGGGGGGGGGGAAACTCTGCAGGGTTGTGAGGCCAGGGAATGCACCCTCCACAGCTGACATATTCTCCAGGGAAACAAACCTCTGTAGCCTGGAGATTAATTGTAATTCCAGGAGAAGTTGGCAACCCTAGGTCAAACCTAAGCAAATTTCAAGGTTTTGGCATATCTCTTTGGGATATGGACCTCCTGGAAGTTCTGTCTGCTCACTATACTTTCATCCTTGTCCTTCCTCCAAAGAACTCAGTGCAGTATTCATAGCTCTCCCGTCTGTCCTCGTAACAATCTTACGAGGTAGGTTAGGATGAGAGAGTGTGGTTAGTCTAAGCAAGCTTCATGCAGAAAGGGGACTGGAACCCAGCTCTGTCCTAGAGTCTATCCTGACATTTGCATCCGACGAAGAGAACTGTGATTCTCGAAAGCTTATGCGACAGCAAAGTTGGTTAGTCTTAAAGGTGCTACTGGATTCTTTTCTATTATCCTGACATTCTAACCATTGCACCACACTGCTTCACCAATGCAAGCCCGGTTGAAATGACTTTGCAAAGAAACAGCCAGGACAGAGCAAAGCAATGCTCCCCTCCTCCCTCCAGGCTTTCAAATGAGCATTTTGATGACTGAAGCCGTGGACAGTTGCTAAACGCCAGCTTTGCATAAGTCTCAGCTCTGTTGGTGGAAGGTGGCAGGTTTATCTCGGCTTTTATCAGCATCTAATAACCAACTTTTATTTTTAGATAAGGTACAAACCATGTCAAAAAAGTTATTTTCCATTTGCGTCGGCATGTCAGGGGCTGGCTTCCTGCCGTGGCTTGAATGCGAAAGGGTTTTAGGTGGCTAGAAGTGATCTCAGGTGCTCCAAGGAGGGTTGGAAACCAAATCAAAATGGGATTTTGCTTATCCCTGAGCAAGGGGCTTCCTCCTCTGCCAGGAAGTTCTCCTGTGCAAGCTTCTGTGCAGAGCTTCTCGAGTTCATTTTAAGGAGGCTTGAGTGGGAAAACTTCTTTGGAGGTTGCAGTGCAGGTTAATTGATGGGCTCTTGTATAAATTCTAGTAACTTCAATGAGATCTCAGCAGGAGAGAGCCCCTTCAGATTGTACCCAGAGAGTATATCTTTTTCATTTAGGTTTTTGTATCCCACTTTTCTTTCCAATGGTGACCCGAAGTGGCTTACATCATTCTCCTCCATTTATCCTCACAACAACCCTGTCAGATAGGTTAGGCTGAGAGTGTGTAACTAGCCCAAGAGTGGAGAATCGAACCAGAGTCTCCCAAATCCGAGTCTGACATTCCAGCCACTACACGAGACTGCTTGTATGTTTTAACTCAAGAACGAAATTCATTTGCTGTCTTGTGTGCATGTCTGCACGAGATTGCAAATGCTGTTGGGTATACATAAAGCTTAAAGATGACCTCCATTTTGTGGAGAATACTTTGCAAAGCTAAGCATTTTTCCAAAAATGTTTTGATTGATCTGTTTGGATTGACTGCATTCTGAATGCCTACCAAAAGAAAGAGAATTATCCTGGTGTCCGATGCCCCTGATCTCATCAATTATACTGGATCTGCTAAGGAAATCACTGGCCCTTGCCTTTGGTGGACTTTCTAATCAAGACAGTATAACGTAAGAAGACCCTGCAGGATCAGGCCAAGGGTTCCTTTACAGTGTCTCCTCCATGGGATTTACTTACTTTTAAAACGTACCAACTTCATTGTAGTATACTGTATAAGCTTTCGAGAACCACCGCTCTCTTCGTCAGATGCATCTGATGAAGAGAGCTGTGGTTCTCGAAAGCTTGTGCCAAAGTTGGTTAGTCTTAAAGGTGCTACTGGACTCTACTGTTTTGCAACAACAGATTAACACGGCTAACTCCTCTGGATCCATGACTCTTGGAAATGTGTTCTTAGGATCATACGGTTAATTCAGCATCCTATCAACAACCAGCCTGATGGTTCTAGGGAGCCCACAGCATGGTGTATGAAATCAGCAACCTTCCCCGATTGCAGGGGATGTGGCGCCCACCCATGTTCCAGGAAATTGAGCAAAGCCATTGGCCAGTAGCACTTGAGCTCAGCAGGTGATTCCTACCATGGACCAGGAACCAGGACAGGGACTGGAGGATGGACAAGCTGTGAGTGCCTCTGAGCTGCAGGTCTCATGCCAGGAATGGAAGTAAATCACACACAGATCTCCTCTGCAGCTTCTGATCTTTCACCCCTGCACCCGGGCAATGGCTGCAAGGACAGCCAGGTGGCCACAGAGAACGGAAGGAATAAACTACTGCCATGGCAGCCACCAGGATAAGTGCAAGGTGGCCACGGTGCGAGTGTTGGTGGTTTCATGCCCCGTCTTCCATGACCAGCTCACTCTTCTCCAGATGCTTTTACAAACTCACTCTCTTGCCCGGGAGCTGCTGTGCTGAGCTTGAGGGAGAGAGAGAAGGCAGAGGGGGAAACCCTTTTCCTCCCTCCAGGGCTGGTGAAGGTTCAACACTGGTGTGGGGAGACAGACGTACGTGCTCAGAGGTATTCTGGGAATTCAAAAGGTTATTCTTATATATTTAATCATCATAGCTTATGCGTGTCATGTGGCTATTTTGTTTGATGGTACTTGTGAATGTGGCTCTCTGTGAGCCACTGGGTGAGTGCCACAGGGTTAACTCCTATTGTTGGATATTGTTATTTTATTATTATTGTAATTAATGTTGTGACCTGCCCTGAGCCCGCGCGTGGGGAGGGTGGGTAAGAAATCTCTTAAATTAATTTAACCCCATTTTAAAACCATCAAACCCAGTGGCCTTTACTGCATCTTCTCCCAGTAAATTCCATGCTAACGATTCCGCACACATTGGATAATGCACTTTCAATGCACATTATCAATCGTTTAAGGTGGATTTTTTGTTCCGCACACAAAAAAATCCATTCCAAATGATCTATAAAGAGGATTGGAAGTGCATTAGCCAACGTGTGCGGAATCACTCAGTGTGTCAGAGATGGATTACATTTCCTTGTGTAGTGATAGGGCAGCCATTTTTTATAAACAGTGGTATTTCCTTCCATCAACTTACACCCAAATGGAAGTGATCGGAGGACATCTCCATTCTTTGCAATGTCTGTTCGGGTGGGCACATGAGGCCAATATGTTCACAGTAGTCTTTGGTGACTTGTCTTAGTGGCAGACATGTAGGGTTGGAATAGACTTGAGGACAACCCTCTGCAGATGCCCCAGACACCTACAGATTAGGCTAAATTCTCCCATCCAAAGATGCCCTCTTGAATCTAGATAAATCTCAGCAAGTGAAACCTCTGTTGCCTACATGGCCACCTAGCCCTTTCTCCTGGCTTCCAGATATATTGCTGGGTTACCTGGGGCCAGTCACATACTCTCAGCCTCACCTACCTCACAGGGTTGTTGTGAGAATAAAATGGAGGAGCAGAGAATGATGTCAGCTGGTATGGGTCCCCACTACCAAATGCCACATCTGAAAACACCCCCAGAAGCTGCAATTATGCAATTGCCAGCAGAGGGTCTGTAAGTGTTGGGTGGGATCTTTCCCTTCTCTGCAAGCCCCCAGCCTCTCCCCTTTTCCTGCTTCCTTCTCTCCTTCCCACCCACCAGCCCAGCCTACCTTTAGCTGCCCCCCTTAGTGTTCCTACATTCCCTTACATTAAGTACTTTTGGTAGTATTAAAGGTCACCCCAAGAAAATTTGCAATGTAAATGTGCCTTTTAAGGTGCTTTGTTTAAAGCCTGCCTGCCTTCCCGAATAGAACTCAAGGCAGTAAGTAGATGATGAATTAGGGTTGCCAACTTCCCGGTTGGGCCTGGAGTTCCCCTGGGATTACGACTGATCTCCGGACTTCAGAAATCAATTCCCCTGGAGAACATGGCTGTTTGGAGGGTAGTCTCTATGGCATCACAATATCCCCGCTGAGTTCTCTGCCCTCCCAGGCACCAGAGGATCCATAAGAGTCTGCCCTCTGAAACTGTTCCCTTCAGGGCAACTGATCAACTGGGAGATCACTTGTGATTCCAGAAGAACTCCAAGCTCTACAATGAGGCCAGTAACCCTACCCAAGGAGCTCGCTCACCTTGGTCTCTAAGGGCCAAGCTAGAAGTGACGAATTACACTTGAATGGCAAGTAAACAGACTTAGGGCCAAGCTACAAGTGACGAATGACACTTGAACGGCAAGTGTATTTCTCCCTGTTCACTTGCCCTCCGCTCAATCCACTTGCTGTTCAAGTGTCATTCATCACTTGTAGCTTGGCCCTCACGTGCATTCCTCCCTGTTCATTTGCACTCCACTTGCACTCCAAGTGGAGTGCAAGTGAACAGGGAGGAATGCATGTGAGTCTGTTCACTTGCCATTCAAGTGTAATTCATCACTTCTAGCTTGGCCCTAAGTCTAATCTACCTCATAAGACTGTTGTGAAGATGAAATAGAGGAGGAGGAAAATATGCTTCCCTCTCCACATTGTTTTCCTGTCTGCGAGCCACCCCATGGAGCTGCGATAAGCTTGATTGTGAAACTTGAGTTTTACAATGGAGCCGGTAGCTGGTCCACAGGGAAGCTGGTGGGTAGCTGTGTGGTCTGCAGTAGAAGAGCAAGATTCGGGTCCAGTCGCACCTTCAAGACTGGATATTATCCCTAAGGGACTGAGTTTGGGAGGGGGGGGGAGACCCTAGCCTCTTCTCCCTGCAAGCTGTGGTTCCAAAGTGAAAAAAGCCCCTGGGAGGCGTAAAATTCCCATTGCACATGTGATACAAAGTCCTCGTGTTGTCCCCCAACTAACACAAAGCCTGTATAGTGTGTTGATGGACCGTTAGGGGAAGATTCTTTGCCTTGTTTCCATTTGTGCCCCATTTTTTTGTAGGGGCAGCCCGCCATTGCTGTTTTCCTCTGGGACTAGGTGCTTTTTGGCTTATTGAAAGATGCTGGTCTTGCATGACTGGAGCCCACAAGCACTGGAGGAAAGCACTTCTTGGTAAAGAGTCATCCTCTGCAATAGAAGAGGGGATGGCATGAAATGAAACACAGCCAAGCATCCAAAAGGAACGTAGCAATACTAAACAGAGTCAGCCCTTTCTAACCTCCTGATTTCAATGGGCTTACAAGGGTATGTCTACTAAGTTAGGACTGAACTAAATAGCTTCTAAATAAATTTTGCCCTCCTAGTGTTCATTCATTTTTAGATATTTTGAGTACAAATCAGTAAAATTAGTACAAACCTGAATTTGGATATTTTGGGAGGAGGGGCAGTTCTGAGTGTAAGACATGAGAAGCAATCCTAAACAGGTCTACGGAGAAGTAAGCCTCTTTATATTCAACAAAGCTTAGTCCTAGTTCTTAGGGTTGTTCTAATTGTTTCCAGTGTTAGATGAGTGAGCAACTTTCTGGTAAGATATTATTCTGTCTTCCTTCCAGTAGTAGTGATGGGGCTGTAACCTCTTGAAAGAAATGTGGGTCTCAAAGCAAAATTAAAGTGAAAACTCAAAGCACAACCCTCATACAACTTTTTATTAGGACCAATCAAACAATTCTTAACAGTGCAAACTTTTGGGATCAACAGAACTGTTCATCAAGCAGGATGTTATAATTTTTTAAAAAATGTTTTAAATGAGAAAGGAAACTTCCTCATGACATGATGGTCTCTTAACTATCAGAGCCAGAGGAAGTCTGATTGCAGAGACAGACCAAAAAGATGCAGGATGGATACCCAATCCCTGATTCAGCAGAGAACAGGACGCAGAGCCCCCCCGAAGGCTGCTTTAGAAGAGGAGACACTGGCAGGTGCCCCTTTGCTCATCACTGCAATGCCCTGCCATTGTGACAAGAGCTGACACCTGAACCATCATGAAAGGCGCTGGAGCTCCAGAACCTGTTGGAGTCCAGTCACCCTTTCCAATGCCACAGTGAGACCTCTGCTGCAAGCTGTATGAACCACCCCAAGGCAAAGAGGCTGCTGTCCTCTACAACTTCATTTCCTTCCTGAAAATTTTTTTCCATCCACCCCAGAACAGGTGTCAGGTGAGGGTGTGTGCATGTATGTGGGGTATTGTTTTTTCCTTCCTCATGCAGTCCAGATCCAGTTCCCCAGAGCGGTCGTGTATTGGTGCAATGATTTTAGAGCTGTGAGCCATCCTGGTGGTTCGTTGGGTCACAGGCTGGTAGAAAGGAGGGAGGCAAATATGCAGGCGACAAAATTCAGAGCAAAGCAGCTTTGATGGATCAGTGACGAAGGAGAGCTTGGGACATTCTGTTAACTCTGAGAGAACAGGAAAGAGTTTTGCCCCGGACCATTTTGGTTCCTCTAGCTTTTTATTCGAGGCATTAGGAACACAGCTAGACAAAGTATTGCGTCAGTTTTAATGCAAAAGATTCTGCCAGGAAGAAGATCCATGCAGATGTGTACTTAGTAAGACAATCTGGCCTCACCAAAATGCTACACCCTTACTGCACCTTATTCATTTATTTCCAAGATTTCTGATTTGCTTTCCCATTAAAAATGTTCAAGATAACGTACACAAAAAGAGAATGTAATGTAATTTTTAAAACACTGACTAAAATTCACAACCTGCTGATTAAAAAAAGACTGGAAGTGTAATACTAAATGTTATACAAATCGCCACAGGAACAGCCACTTACAAAATCCACAGCAACACAGAACTCTTGACTTGCCCCTCTAGTCCCACCCTATTGCGTAGCCTTAGATCCACAGCACTGTTCCCATAGACGCAAGGACTGCTGTGTCCCTGCCTGTCCCCCTTTTGCAGCAGCATGTCCATACAATGGTCCTCAAGTCCCCAATGTCTGTACATAAAACATTTATGAAAGGACACAGGCGGATAGAGAAGTGACGGCATGGACACTATCCAGTAGGCAGAGCACAGCACACTCACCATGCCAGCATCACATTAGGAAGTCAGGAACCTGAGCACAAGACTCCCCCCGCCCAGCACAGAACATCTGTGACTGGTGGTTACAGTCACCTTACATATGTACTGATGGGGCAGAGGGAGCCTTGGTCAATGCAAATGAGATTTGCTCTACAGACCACTTCAAGACCACTCCGTTGGTATCTAGCCCTGCAAGCGTATGTTGCAGATCGGTGCCTTTTCGCAGCGCTAATCTGTATCCCGTCGCTACCCTTGACTGCACCGCACCTGCGATGCTCTACGACAGAGGAAGAGGAAGATGGAAAAAAGTTGCAGAAATATCTTGAGAGGGCAATGTAGATCTGAAGTGAAGCAGCTGTACCTCTGCTTGAGACACACAGCTGCGTGAGTCTCCTGCCAGACATGAAACAGGCGGGCAGGGAACCAAGGAGTGATTCTTTGCTACAGCATATATTTCTGGCTTCTACAAAAAAAAATTATCTGGATAATTAAATAGTAAATAGTAGAAAGCGCTGCACCAAATTGTAGGGGGTGGATGTTCTCAACCTTTAGAAAAATCCCCTGCAAAGAGAAAAGCAGCAAATTAAAGATTTGGACAGAACCGCTCTCCTTTCTTTGCTACTTTTCTATTTTCAGTGTGCGCTCATCCCGTTCATTAGTTAGATACATTAGATACCTTGCTAATGGATGATGATTTCATGCATCCAATGAAGTGGGCTCCAACACAAAAGTTTAAGCATTATTGTAAAAAATATTAACAGGAAATTTTACAATGGGAAATAAAGTTGTTCATGTCTGTGAAATGTATATGGATCACTGTTTGTTGCTTTGTTTGCCATTTTTGCAATTCAGTTCTGTTACATACAAATAATGTATTATATGGTTATATTGCATATACTATTTTTGTGCATTGCTCTCAAATTTTGCAACCCCATGTTATTCACTGTCGGGTGTGTGTCCTCCGCTGTTCTTATCGCATCCTTTTCAATTGTATAATCTGCCTTTGACAAGAAAAGCAGATTATAAATGAAGTAAATAAAAGAAAACCAAATAAATGCTGGAATAAATTTGGTTCATCTTTATGGAGCCACGGGACTCCTGTTCTATTTTTCCCTGTTACAGACCTTGTGAGGTTTCAACTGGAGGACGGGCACCTCAAAGAGTTGTGGTGTCACTGTATGTGTGAGCTTGGCAGTTCAGGAGCACCTCAAACCAAGCAGCGGCCCATGACAAGCCATTTCCCCATTCATTCACAGACAGGACACACAGTGAGGGTAATCCTGACCCTTTTAATGAGCTGATAAGGAACCAACACCTACTGATTTGTCAAGGGATAATAGAGATGGGGGCCACTGCTGAGAAGCTGTATTCTCCGAACCTCTTTGAGCTGGGGCAGTTGAACCCTTGGCGGGAGGGAAATACACAATCAGTCACCAGTAGGCAGCGTGCCCCAGACCGAGATTCTCCTGTCTTGGCGATGCCCAGCAGGGGAGGTTGTAGCTGTTTAAGCCCATTCTAGTGGTGCTAAAGATGCCAGTGGGAATCTCCAGGAAAAAGGCACTCATCTGCAGTAAATGAAAGGGAAACACGCCTTCAAGGGCTCCTGCAGTCTGGGTTCATCCGCTTTCAAAATGCAAGAGACGGTTCTCTCCGAGGGTTGCCAGCTCTAATTTGGGAAACTCCTGGAGATTTGGGGGTACTGCCTGGGGAGGGCAAGGAACTCAGCAAACATGATGGGATACTATTCCTTTCTTTGTACATGACGCTTTTGCCATTTGAAATGATCTTATACGCAGATCATCTTTTATCGTATATCTCAGAACCTCAGTCTTCCATTCCAGCATTATTGAACTTGATTAACAATTTTGTTGCTTTTTCGGGCTATTTGATCAATTGGACAAAATCTGAATTGATGCCATCAAGAGACAATATATCACAGAGTGTATTTGTTAATGGACACTTTTGATGGTGCCCAGATGTCATCACTTATTTTGGAATATTAATTCCTATAAATATTAAGTAATTATTACACTGAATTTTAACAAGTTGATTGTGGGTATATCCTTGGCAATTTTAAACGTGTCACTATTGGGTAAAGTAAATACACTCAAAATGTATGTTATACCTAGAATTATATGTGTGCAATTTCCTTTTCATATATCTTGCAGATATATAACATTAATACTTTGATTTGGAAATTTATGCGGAGCTCCTTATGGCCTTGGATTTCTCTAAAGGTGATGCAACTTCCATTTAATGAAGGAGGATTTGGCTTCCCTGATCTTAGTTTATATCAACAGGTATACTTGTTAACTTGTACTAATTCTTGGGACTGCTCCTCCATCTTGGGCACTTTTGGAGGCTTCTTGTTTGGTCCCCTTTAAATGGAGTGCATTAGGGTCTACTCATGCAAAAATGGATTCAAATTCTCCTACACAGGGCTTTTTTTCAGCTGGAACGGAGTTCCGGCACCTCTTGAAAATGGTCACATGGCTGGTGGCCCCACCCCCTAATCACCAGACAGAGGGGAGCTTAGATTGCCCTCCACTCAGTAGCACGGAGGGCAATCTTAACTCGGGCAATCTTAACTCCCCTCTCTCTGGAGATCAGGGGGTGGGGCCACCAACCATGTGACCATTTTCTCCGAGGGCAGCCCACTGAGTTCCACCACCTCTTTTCCCAGAAAAAAAGCCCTGCTCCTATAATTTCTGCAGTTAAGAGAACCATGGCACGTAATGTTACAACAATATCAATTTGACCCATTTTCTCAGAATAAATTAAATTTAACTTTAGGGGCCAATTCAGATTTAAAAATTGAGAGGAAATCATTTTTGGAAGGCTTGGACAGATAGAGGAATTTTTACTTTGGATCAATTGCTAGGTTATGATGACGAGTTTTAGTCATTTTCTCAGCTGAGATCTAGAATGGCAATATTTATAATGACAACATTTTTGGTATCCAAATATATCCTTGCAGCATTGAGTATTTCAGAATCCCCACCCTCCTTCTGGAAATTCATATTGCATCTATGCAAAAAACAAAATCTACAATAATTGTTTATAAATATATGATGTCAGTTAATAAATATAATATGCAGAGTCTCAAAAATAAATGGAATAAAGAGTTAGATCACCCAGTTTTGCCACAGCAATGCTATGCTTGTTACTTTTATAGGTCTTATGCTGCGACTTATTCAGCAAAAAAAAATATGTTTAGGATATATTGGACCCCACAGTGCCTTTTTAATAAAGAACTAAGTACAGTCTCTAATTGCTATCACTGTAGCTTACAAGACATGTCTCTTAAAATATGCTTTGGACATGTCCAGTTATTCAATCTTTTGGGGAGAAAGATATTACTGATATTAATTTTGTATTAGAATACCTATTGATTTTTGAGGATGTTTATGTACTTTTAAACTACCTGCCTGGAACCTGGAACTTAACTGATGGTCAACGAAAATGGACCCTCTATGCCCTTACAGTAGCTTAAAGACATATATTTCATCACTGGAAAGACAAATGCCCCCCTCCCATAATTCAATGGATGGAGAACCTTACAACTTTATCTATATATGAATGTATGGCATATAGTCAACAACTGACAACGGGCTTATGTTTAGATATTTGGAAACTTTTTAATTGATGCTTATCTGTAAATTTCTCATTATTGCCATATTTTTATTTCTATTGTGTATCAGGCTTATTTAATTCTCCATTTCCTCACTTCTTTTCAAATAAAGTAAAATAATAATTAAATTAATTTGTTTAAAAAGAAATGGCATGTGATGTAAGGTTGTCGACCTCCATGTGGGGCCTGGAGATCTCCCAGAATTTCAACTGATCTCTAGACTACAGAGATCAGTTCTCTGAAGAAAATGGCAGTTTGGATGGTGGCCCCTTTGACATTATAGCCCAATAACATTCTTCCCCTCCCCAAGCCCCAACCTTCCCAAGCCCCATCCCCAAATCTCCAAGAATTTCCCAGCCTGAAGCTGGCAATCCTATGTGATGTCACTCTAGGTCCTCCATTTCTCCTGGATTTTATGGTATATCATAGAGTCTGCCCATCAAAGCTACCATTTATCTCCCAGGGAAATGGATCTCTAGAGTGGAAGGAAAACAGTATTATCCTGGGAGAACTCTAAGCCCCATTTGGAGGTTCGCATCCCTGTTCTCCCCCCGCCCACACACATTTTTTTCCAAATCTAAGCTATAAAGGCTTGCCATCCCACACCCCCACCCGCTGCCGCCCAACCTTGCTCACCTGGCCAATGGGGGAGAAAGGCATCGGAAAGGGGAGAAGCACACATGTGCACTCCCATGCTCCTCAGTTGTGGTGCATGATGGGGGGAGCTGTGGGTCACATTGAAGCCAGATTCATTAAAAATCGCCAGTTTGGAGGTGGTTTTTAATGAATCTGCCTTCAAACACGATCCACCGTTCCTCCATTGCACCAGAAAATGATGTCATTTTCCAGCATGTTGGGGGAGACTGGGAGAGCACATGGGAAGTGAGTACCCCACTGCCCCCCTAGGCTCCCCCTATTTGGGCAACCTAAAGATATACAAGGGCAGGTATTCTATTGTTGGTAAGAGACAGTAGACATTTAGAGTGACAGTATAGTGAAATGGACAAAAATCCTGTACATAAAATGTAACTCTACAGAGTTACAGAGGCAAAATGTGTCTAGGGAGACAGTACCACACCTCTTGGGTCTGTCCCTGCTTATACTGTACACATTCATCCTGTTATCAGCACAAAACCTACATATATGCAGAAGATACATGCACAGGCCTAACTCACACAATTGGGAATGCTATGTTGGAAATGTTTATTTGTTTTTGGATATTTTTAGACCACTTCCCTTAAAAGCTCGAAGTGGTTTACAGACAGAATCCAGTCACAATACCGAACACCACTCAAACATCTGAACAACCGTCAAACACATTTTCCGAGTGCTTACGATAAAAAAAGTGAATGATAGCTGGAATAAAACCGTGATGTCAGCAACTACAAAACAACAGGAAAAGGCTGTGGCTCAGGGGTAAAGCGTTTGCTTTGCACGCAGAAGGTCCCAGGTTCAATCCCCAGCTAAAAGAATCAGGTCGGCAGTGATGGGACACAGTTCTACCTTTGACCTTGAAGAGCTGCTGCCCGTCAAACTATACAAACCTATCATCAGTATCTCTAATGCATCTGCTGAAGTGTGTGTGTTATGTGCCATCAAGTCGCCTCTGACCTACGGTGACCCTATGAATGAAAGACCTCCAAAACGTCCTCTCATTAACAGACTTGCTCAGATCCTACAAACTGGAGGACGCGGCTTCTTTTATTGAGTCCAGCCATCTTGTTTTAGGTTTTACCTCTTTTCCTACTGCCTTCCACTTTTCCTAGCATTATTGACTTCTCCAGAGAATCTTGTCTTCTCATGATGTGGCCAAAGTACAAGAGCCTCAGTTTTGTCATTTTAGCTTCTAGGGAGAATTCAGGCTTGATTTGATCAAGTACCCACTTTTTTGTATTTTTGGCTGCCTGTGATATCCGCAAAACTCTCCTCCAGCTCCACATTTCAAATGAATCAATTTTCATCATTCTTCACTGTCCAACTTTCACATCCATATATAGTAATGGGGAATACCGTAGTTTGGATTATCTTGATCTTGGTTCCCAGGGAGACATTTGCTGAGATAAGCTCTGGAAATGTTGGGAATGGAACCTGGCCTTGGGCCTGGGATGCCAAGGAGGAAGGCGGGTATATAGATATTTCAAATCAGTAGATAGGCCAATGTGCTGACTCGGTATAAGGCAGTTTCCTTTGTGTGACATTCGAAATGGCTCTGCTTTGCACGCTTTTCTCAGTGATAACAGAGAGAGCCCTCATCTCACTGGGCAGATCTTTCGATAAGGATGGGTCTGGCACAGAAAAAGGCCTTCTTTGGGCTGAGACCCTAATACTGTACACATGAAATAACATGCTGCTGTGTATGGACTGTCTGTACCTGCCAACATCTGTTCAAATAAAGGCAACATGCATTGACTTTACAAATAAAACCAGGGACCAGCACCAGCATAAATGTGGGGCTTGTATCTCATGTTCAGCTGGACGTATGTTTACTCAGTTACTCAATGAGCATATACAAAGAACAATCAAGTGTACACTGTACATGGATTGTATGTGCATTCTCTTTAACTTGTGAACCGGGGTAGTGTGTATAGACAAAAGCATGTAGAGAATAGCAGGACTGCGTGCACTGCCATGGGGATGCAAAAAACTTGAATTGCAAAGCTCGACATTTCAAATATGTTTTTGTTTTTAGCTTCCTTGGTCACACTACAGAACGGATTCAATACATACATTCCACTGCAGTTTGATTGGGAAAGAGAAATCAGGTAAGCCAACTCACTCGGGGTCATTGTTGGGGTTTAAACCCTTTTGCAAGCCACTCAGATCTGCAGGAAGTTTTCTTGTCAGACAACAATCCAAAATGATAGCTTGCATTTGTGCTGTTGGTGGTGGTGGGGTGGGGTGGGGGGTTGTCGGTTATTTGAGGGCAAGGGAAGTTTGAGAGCTTCCACCTGGAAGTGGAACACACTCTTGACTCCAGCAAGTCTGTCCTACCATCTGGAACACATATCAAAGACAGCTGAGGCGCCCCTGGAATGTTGCCCTTCAAAGGGTGCCTGGGCAGTTTGCAAACCATCTCCTACTCCCGCCGAAGCAGTGGATGAATGAATTTAGGGAAGACAATCACAAGTACAGGACCAAGATCTGAAACAACTCATTTTTCAAGGAACTTCCAGACATTTTGCAAGAGATATACGAAGCAATCCGAAGCAGCTCTGCTCAAAAGAAAGTCCCATTTTATGGGCCTTTCTCCTAAGAAATGTATTCCTAGGACTCCAGCCAGATGCTGTCCCAAAATCACCAAATTAAGACCAAAATTACAATGCAGGTTAAACTCAGCGGATTCTCATGCCCACTTTAGCAAGTTAAGACACTGCTTACCGGGCAATCCCTAAATCCGACCACAGGTAAAAGCAAAGGATTGGAGTAACTTATACAAGGTATCATCACAAGGAGGCTAGTAATGGTGTTTTAGGAGAAAGTGTCACAGGGGCATTTTTAGGGGGAAATACTTGGGCCGTTTCCACACTACTCACCTTCTTCTGGAACGGGATGCAATGTCACAAAAAAACTGTGGAAGATAGCATCTTCTCGTGTGAGTTTTGCGCGATGTCGCGAATGTCATCATCATGCAAAACTTGAGTGAGAAGATGCTATCTTCCGCGTTTTTTTCGTGACATTGCGCCCCGTTCCAGAAGAAGGTGAGCAGTGTGGAAACGGCCTTAGTAATACAAAATATTAAAGTACAAAAAAGTCAACAAGTATAAAATATTTACTTATTCTTTGAAATATTTATACCTTGCCTTTTCCTCTAAAAAAAGTCTCAAGGGACTTACAATACCTAGACACACATACCAATAATGAAAGAGACTTTAAACAAATCAGACCCCAACATAAACAGCCATAACTGCTTGCCAAAAACACCAAAGATTCCTCAATATAAGAAGTGTCCATTGCTCTAGTTAGTAAGAAACTTTCCACCAAAGAATCACCCTCTAAGCACTTCCTAAAAACTGGTCTCCCCTCCTCTGGAGGCTGTTTCAGAGACAAAGAGATGCAGATGAAAAGTTTGCACACAACTAGAAAGACTCCCGCCCAATCCAAGACTGGTAAATCAAACCTGTCGGTGTGAAGGGGGTAGGGAGGGCGAGCTCACAAAATGGGGGAAAAAATAAAAAATGAATGAGCCAAACAACCTCAAGTTCCATATGCCGGACACAATAAATTATGCCTTACTCCAGGTTTGAAAAGAAGTCGAGGAAGAAAATGTGCGTGCTACTGGAGAAAGCACAGTCCAAAGCTCTGGAGCTACTGCAGGAAAGGCCTTGCTTCTTGTAGATGATGATCATTTGCCCCATATGAAAATGATGCCTAGAGTAGAACCTCACTGACAGATCTTGAGACCCTAGAGAAATTTGCCATAAGCTTAAAAAAACAACTCAAACATCTTTTTGGATGATATTCTCAGGGTATTTCCAAGAGAGGTGGGACGGGAAGAGGCTGTGTTTCTTTTTGAAGATGTCCGGGCACAAGCCCTCCATCCGTCTTCAGAGAAAGCCCTGCTCTTAATCCTATGAGATCATGGTTGTCAGTGGTAGAGCACAATCTTTGCATACACAGAACCAGTGTTGTGTAGTGGTTAGAGTATTGGATAGGGTTGCCAGCCTCCAGGTGGCAGCTGGAGATCTCCCGGAATTACAGCTGATCTCCAGGCAACAGAGACCAGTTCCCCTGGAGAAAACTGGCTGCTCTGAAGGGTGAACATTATACTCCACTGAGGCCCCTCCCGACCCCAAACCCCACCTTTTCTGGGCTCTACCCCCAAAATCTCCAGGAATTTCCCAACCTGGACTTGGCAGTCCTAGT
This sequence comes from Eublepharis macularius, assembly GCF_028583425.1. Classification (NCBI taxonomy): domain Eukaryota; kingdom Metazoa; phylum Chordata; class Lepidosauria; order Squamata; family Eublepharidae; genus Eublepharis; species Eublepharis macularius. Next base: position 26,728,472 of record NC_072804.1, read on the forward strand.
ATTGGACTGTAAACTGGGTGACCCAGCTTCAAATTCCAACTCTGCCCAGAAAGGCTGGGCCAGTTATTTTCTCTCTGATTGTAACATACCTCATAGGGTAGTTGTGAGGATAAAACAGAAGGGAGAGAAGAGAACAATGTTATAAGTGGCTTTGCATCTCCATTATCTAGCAAAAAGGACTTCATCTACATTTATACACCAAATTCAAGTAAATACAGAAGGTCCTATTATGTGAAAGGGAGAAAACTATCAATGTCCAATATCTTTATCTGGAGACAGAAGTGGCAGATACTGGGAACGAGAGCCACTGCCGGTTAGAATAAGCAATACATGGCTGATGGTGGTGCTTTGGATCACTAATGATGATCCGAAGCACCCTACATCATTTTCCTTTCTTCTGTTTTATCCTCACAAAAACTCTGTGAGGTAGGTTTGGCAGAGAGTATGCAACTGGCCCAAGGTCACCCAGCAAGCTTCCATGGCAGGGTGAAGAATTAGAACCCGGGTCTCCCAGATCCGAGTCTGAGAGCAGAACCACAAGTGACAAAAGGCACAGGTTGGACACTTGCCAGCTTCCCTCAAGTTTTGGCGGGAAATGTAGGCAGCTTGGCGGAATGTTGGACAAGTGACAGTTGAAAAGTCCATTGGACAGCAGTCAGAGAGCCCAGCTGCAAGACCAGGACGCCTACATTTCCCATCAAAACTTGAGGGAAGCTGACTAGTGTCCAATCTGTGCCTTTTGTCACTTGTGGTTCTGCTGTGAGGCTCTAACCACTACACCCCACTGGCTCTAGATCTCATGAAATGGCACAGCTAGCCAAGCTCTTTCCTGGCTTCCATTTTATTTCACTGCCCTATTCCCTCGGCAGGCCGATTGATGCTCTCTGACAAGTACTGTGTCTTTAGCCTGCTTTCCTCCCACAACGGAATGATGCTTCCCAGACTCTGAGTCCTGTTATTAGGGAGGCCTCTAGTGGAAAGGCTGTGATACAATCTGGTTCAGCCGAGCATTCGGCACATTGGGGTGGGCGCTCCGTGTTTTGTAAGGATCGTCTGGGAAAGTTGCTGCTATGCCTGGAACCCAGGCCATCTATCCCTTTCCCGTGGGGCCTGCCTCAGTTTCCCCACTGCCTTGGATTAAAGGGTCAGAAGGCAACCGACTCTCCTACCCTGCCCCCTTACACCTGCTTGATGCCTGGCAGTTGGCCCTGCCAGGTGCCCACTAATGGCAGGCATTCTCCCAGTGATTTGGGCCCCTGCCTGCCAACCGCCAGCTGATCAGCAGGAGGCGGCAGGCCAGGGGAAAGGGACCTGTGTGTGCCTGTGGTCTCGGTGGTTGATGTCACTTCCAGCACCACCTGAAAGCGACAGTGTTACACCAGGGCCAATTCCTTAACAATTGGTCCGACTCCCAAATAGAGCGTTTTCACTGTGTTTTGGGTAGATTGTTATATAATTGACCCCAGCGTTGCTTCTGCTTTTTGCTTGAAGTGACATCCTCACTTGGGGCGCACACACAGCGAACCCCCTACCTCCTGCCAGTAGCCCCGGGGGAACCTGCTAATGCCAGGAGGGTTGCCGGGGCAGGGGGATGGGGGACCTACAGTAAGGACCTCATTGGTTCTCTTCCTGTGTGCACGGTGTTGTGCATAGGAATGGCCAGTTGCTGACCCCTTCCTTCTCCACTAGCAGCCTCCCTGTGAGCAGAGGGCTTCACTCAAAGCAAAGCCCGACACATCAGAGAGTATGCACATTACGGGGCCTCAATCAACCATCTCCCCACTATGTAATTTACTTTTCCCATTTATTTGGTAACAGAAATATCAACAAACATAATAAATATTTGGGGAAGGGATGACGTTTACCAACCTAGATCCATCTGTCTAGTATATTTTATCTCACCCTTCTTCCAAGGAGCTCAGGACAATGTGCATGGCGCTCCCCTTCCCATTTATCCTCACAACAACCCTGTATGGTAGGTTAGGTTGCGCTAACATTCTCGCCCAAGATCATTCCGTGAGCTTCACGGCAAAACAGGGATGTAACCTGCCAAGCCAAATGCGGCTCACCAGTCATGCATGACAAATAAGTGCAGCGATGCACACGCTGTGTGGCCAGTGGCACATGATGTTCTGGACTGAAGGCACCAGGTGGAGGGAATTGCCGTAACCTTCCATGATTGACAGTTCTTCCCCCTGTTCTTTAAGGATATCAGCCTGTGGGGACACGGTTTCAGCATCATCATCGAGTGAGTGAGCAATCGCTTCCTTGCACCTGGGCATGAAAGGTGTGTCCTTAACAAAGTACTAATTACCCTGAGAACCTTGAAAGGGAAAGTGCAGGGAGAGGAAGGGAATGCGGATTGGCCGCTTCTCCCTTGGGAAAGCTGCTGAGTTGCCAATTTGCTAGTTTCAGTTCTTTGTGCGATTTTATTTCCCCACCCCCAAATCCTGCTTTGGGTACCATGGCCAGAGGCAGCTTTGCGTCAGAGGAAGGTCTGGAGCTGCTGCTATAAATTTGTACGTACCAGGAATGAACCCAACACGCTAGATCCCTCCTGCAATTTGAATTTCTGTGTAAAATAAGAAAGGCATACCTTTGCTCCCAATCTTAATCTATCTCCCCCCATTGTCAACCCGCACTGCAGTACACAGAGAGATGCCGTTTTGCCTCCCACCTGGAAAACCAGATGCCCCTGTCCCAATGGATTCTGTCCTATAGTCCCTATTTCCCCCACGTTTACATCTCTAGCATAAAAGTAACTCTTGCTCCAAACTGGAGTGATTTTGGTTAAATTCTGGTTGTTAGTACTATTTGTTTGTGATGTGGTTAGTTTGGATAGGAATGTACTTTTGATGTGTGATTTGATGTGGTATTGCTAGTATTTGCTTATGACAAGATTTCCCATCCTAATATTGTACTAAATCCCTCAATAAACGCTGTATCTGATTTCTGAACCTTTAAAAAAAAAAGGGAAAAAACCTGAACAATAGGCAGGACTGGTGTTCTTCTGAGAGATGGAATCTCTCCTTTTTTAATAACTGCGTCACAAGCAGAACTCAAGCAATGAAGCCTTTTTTCTAGGCAAGAGGAAATGCTTCACTTGTAGATTTTGGGCTCCTCTGTATGTTATTTCTTTTAAACAAACAAACAAAAAACACCTCAGAACCTTTGTCTATAGATGAAAATTTGCTAACTGCATGCACAGTTCTTTACTCCAGCAACATAAATTACTTATTTATTCACTGTGTTTATAGACTGCCTTTCGCACAGAGAGTCGAGGTAGATTGCACAGTGCAAATCAATGCAATCTACAAGATGAGACCTCTAATAAATCATAGCAAAACATAACAGCAGCCCCGCTGGATCGTTTCCTTCACTGGCCAACCAAATGTCCCAGGGAAACCCACGAGCAGGGCATGGTCACAAATGATGTTCCCTGTTTGTTCCAATACCTGGTATTCAAAGATACACTGCATCTGCACGCAGAGGCTTCATTAGCTATTATATTAATTGTATTATCAGACTGCTTTCTTAAATGGTCAAGACAATTTGCCACCCCAAGGCTAGACGAAGAGTTGTGCTAGATCAGACCAAGATTGCATCAGGAATCCAGCATTCTGGTTTTCTCAGAGGCCAACCAGATGCTTCTACCTATGAACCATCTAACAGATTATGAAGGCAACAGCCCTCCCTTGCTCCTACCTCCCAGCGGCTGGTCTTCAGAGGTGCATTGCTTTTGAACATGGAGGTTTCATTTAGCCATCATGGTTAATAGACACTATCCTCCCTGAGTCTGTTGAGTTCCTTTTGAAAGCCATCTAAGCAGGGCGTTATTTCAGCTGGAACGTGGTGGAACGGAGTTCCGGCACCTCTTGAAAATGGTCACATGCCTGGTGGCCCCGCACCCTGATCTCCAGACAGAGGGGGGTTTAGATTGCCCTCTGCGCCATGCACGGAGGGCAATCTCAACTCCCCTCTGTCTGGAGATCAGGGGGTGGGGCCACCAGCCATGTGACCATTTTTGCCAAGGGCGATTTAAACTTTAAAAAACTCCCTCCTTGTTCCAGCTGACCCAAAGTGACCTCATTGTGCAGTCCTGAGTTCCACCACTGAGTTCCACCACCTCTTTTCCCAGAAAAAAAGCCCTGCATCTAAGGTATGCAAAATGAGTTGGTAGAAATGGTAAACGGGGATGTAGCACTTCAGACGGAGGGGCGGGTACATATTCATAATTCACACCCACGTAAAAACTCATCAGAAAAGCCCTGCTTGTCCATCCTGGACTAGGATGCTAACTAGGTGGACCAAGGTGCGCGTACACAGGCACACACATGCGTACACCCTCCCTCCCTTCCTCCCTGTTGCACACACTACCTAAAACACCTGCTCTCCCTGTCACAGCACACCTCCTAAACAGGGCATTTAATCCAAGTCAGAGTTCACCCGCACTCGATCACTCAATGTGTTTGTTTCCATGCCAGGGATCATTGAAGTTAAAGGCAGCTTTGTGTGGACACTGCATGGGACCACGGTGCTCATGATGAGCACGGATCGAGATGCTCTGATGGGCACTGCACTGAGAAAGAGGCAAATAAATTGGAATGGGTTCAGGGGAGGGCAACAAACATGGGTGGGCTCATGGAAAACAAGTCCTAGGGGGAAAGGTTGAAGGAATGGGAGGAAAGCATGGAGGGGAGAAGACAGAGGGGAGAAAGGATCAGGCTCTTCCAGTCCCTGAAGGACTGTCCCAAGGAAGGGGGCAAAGATGCTCCCTGATGCTCCAGAGAACAAGACTGCAGCTAAGGAGCTTAAGTTACAGCATCGTGCATTTCAGTTGAACCTTAAAAGAAAGTTCCAGATTATAAGAGTCATACAACAATTACTCAGGCTAGCAGGCTCTTCTTTGCTAGAGGTCTTCAAGAAGACATTACACTGTCATCTACGGGGGGTTTATTTTGTTTATTTATTTTATTTCATTTATACCCTACTTTTCTCCCTAAAGGGAACCCAAAGTGGCTCACGCCATTCTCCACTCCTCCATTTTATCTTCACAACAACCCTGTGAGGTAGGTTAAGGTATTAGGAAATGATTGGCCCAAGATCGCCCTGCAAACTTCCAAGGCAGAAGGGGATTTGAACCTGGGTCTCCCAGATCCTAGTCTGACCTACTGACCACTATGCCACACTGGTTCTGCTCTAGCTTTGGCTTTTCTTCACTGTGCAGGTTGGAGCAGATGACCCAGAAGGCCTCTTCGATGTTGAGGCCTCTGCTGTTGACCTTCCTCAGTACTAGTCAGGGCAGGGCAGTGAGGGTGACATTTTGCAGGCAAAACTGGAGACGAAGCAGGCAAGGTTTGAGGTAGAAGCAACACCCCCTTGGGTTGATGAATCACGGCGATGGCCCACTTCCTCGGTGAGTCAGCTCCCTGTACTAGCCTGACCTTTCCACTAGACAACATGGTTCTTTGGCCTCTCCCAGAGAGGAAAACCCCCGAGCCATTTCTTATTGGTATATGCTAATTCATGCATATGTCTACAAATCACCAACCTGATTACTAGGAAATGAACTCAGTCATCAGAACTTTCTCTTCCGAGATCATCTGTCATCTAGGTGCATCTCATACCCTCCAATGCACACAGAGGAAATTGGGGGGAAATGTCTAATGCCCCAATTTTCACTTCAAAGAAGGCGGACTAAGCCCCCTTCTTAAATTTTGCTGGAAGGTCAACGTCACCTGTATTCAATTATTTTGCAGGGGAAATAAGAAGAAAACTTTTATAACCCCTTTCGGTTATAAGATACAGTAGAAAGCATAATTGTCCAACAATATAGTCCTACTGGCAAGTTACAGTGAATGCTCTTAAATCCTGCATGTATGTGTATACACCCCTTTGTAAGAAACAACCAATGGTTGCTCATCTTACAAATGAAACCAAGGACCAGTACCTGGATATATATCTATAAATTCAATGACACGTTCAGCTGTACATACATTGAATGTAACAGGAGAATTTTATTTGTATTTATAGGCTGCCTTTCTCACCGAGACCCAAGGTGGATTACACCCTATAAGTCCATGTGATCACTATCTGGGACAATCAATAAACAATATAACTGGGTATGCATGACAGAAGTTTGAAAAGAAGCATAGAATTCAAATACAGAAAATACATAATTACTCATCCCATGTATTTTAAAAAACCATGTGTACACTGTGCATGGATTGTACATGCATTCACTGTAACTTGTGAACTAGGCCAATCAAAATGGACCATAGCAGCTGCAGTGTTATTATTACCCCCACAATACAGCTGGGGAGCTGGGGCCGAGAGGAGTGGCTTACCCTAAGGCCACTTACTGAGCTCATGGCAGTCGCCGGATTTGAACCAGTAGAGTGCTGATTTACAGCCAAAACACTTAACCACTGTGCTACAGCAGCTGAGGACTGATTGACTGGAATCCACCATTCGGCCTTTTCAGCCTCTGCCAATTTAAGGTTGCCAGCCTCCAGGTGATGGCTGGAGGTCTCCCAGAATTACAACTGGTCTCCAGGCCATAGAGATCAGTTCCCCTGAGAAAACGGGTGCTTTGGATGGTGAACTCTATGGCATTATACCTTGCCTCCCTAACCCCCACCCTCTCCAGGCTCCACCCTGCAAATTTCCAGAAATGTCCCGACCTGGAGCTGGCAACCCTACCTTGAGCTTGAGGTGCCTAGAGAGATGAGGTTGGTCCTATCCACGCAGGCTTTCCCAATGGATTCTGAGGCTTGCCAACCTCCAGGTGGTGGCTGGAGACCCCTCCCCCCCCAGAATTTCATCTGATCTCCAGGTGACAAAGATCAGTTCCCCTGGGGAAAATGGCTGCCTTGGAAGGTGGGCTCTGTCATCCTGTGGCCCACTGAGGCTCCTCCACTCCCCCCACTCACTGTCCTCTCCAGGCCCCACCTTCAAATTCCCCAGGAATTTCCCTACAGGGAGCTGGCAACCATAATATAAATAATTCTTTTCCAGGAGGCCCTCAGATCAGTTGGATAGTGGGATGGCCAGAAAGCCAGTGTTGTCTAGTGATGGACTGGGGCCTCAGCGATCCATAGAGATCCATAGCTCAGATCCTCATTCTGTCAATAGATCCGGAAGAGTTAGCCGTGTTAGTCCATAGTCACAAAATAGTAAAGAGTCCAGTAGCACCTTTAAGACTAACCAACTTTATTGTCGCATAAGCTTTCGAGAACCACAGCTCTCTTTGTCAGATGCATGAATCTGACGAAGAGAGCTGTGGTTCTTGAAAGCTTATGCTACAATACTGTGGGTTAGCCTCAAAGGTGCTACTGGACTCTTTACTATCATTCTGTCAAGGAAGCTTGTTGGGTGTTCCCAGGCTGGTCACACTCTCTCAGCTTAAGCAACCGCACAGGCAGGTCGTTGTGAGGATAAAAAGGAGAGGAGGAGAAAGATGCTGCAAACTGTTTTGAGTCTCCATTGTGGAGAAAAGCATGATGTAAATATCCACATGAATAAATATGGGTCTTGTACGTTTTAGGTGACTGACATGTTATCCATAACGTTAGAATATAACTTGCACTTTATCATGCTGTGAACATTCCTGCAAACCTTTGAGCAGAAATAGTTGACAAAATAAAATACGGATTGGTTCATTTATTAACGCCATAGACGGAAACCTGGTACATCTGAAAACTTTTCAAATCCCCCCGCCAAGTCAGAAGGGGGGGCATGTTTTCTTATGAAAAGAGGGGCTGTCCCCAGTGAAAAGGGACTGTTGGGGGATCTAGGCAGGGTTAAAACTGACTGTAACGAAGCAGAGAAGCACCTAAGATGGGAAGCTGCTGCTTCAGACAGGACATGAGTAGGTGGCAGAGATGTGCGACACCTAATCCCTGTGCACGGGAGGTGGCAGCTTCTTTCTCGTCAACGACAAAGGGGAGCGTGGGCGGAGAGGAAGGGCGGCCCGGGTGTCAACATCAGGGTGACGGCTGCAGGCTCCTCCAGCCCCAGGTGATACAGGGATGGGTGGCTTGCAGGAGCTGCAAACAGGACACCGCAAAGATCAGATTATTCACCTACAGCTGTGAGGCACAGCAGAGCAGCTAATAAAAGACCCAGGCTTCCTGTTGTTTCCTCATTAACGCTCACCCACCTGACCTCGCACCCCAGTCGCACAGAAAGAGAAGCACAGGGAGGCCTGCTCAAGAACGCCACATGGGGCAGGAAGGGGGAAATAAAAACAGTGAATCTTCCTGAAGTGCTCCTCTCCTGGCAGCTAGCCCATGGGTCGTGTAGGAAAATCATAGGGGTTAAATCTTACAGGGACAGAGAGACAGTGTAGTGTAGTGGTTAGAGTGTTGGACTAGGCTGGGGAGATGGGGGCGGGGGAGATGGTCAGATTACAACTACCTTGTAAAGCTCACTTTGCCCCCCCTTCACCAGCCTAAACTACCTTTCAATGTTATTTTGTGGATAGAACGGAAGAGAAAGCCGTTTATGCTACTCTGAGCTGCTGGGAGTTAGGGTGTATTACAGAGATGGTCTGCCCAATATTACATATTGGGCATATTACATAGTTACATATTGGGCATATTACATAGATGGTCTGCCCAAGTCTAGGCCTGCAGTAAAATGAGGCTGTAGAGAAAACTTTACTCCTGCACATGGGGATATAATTTTGCACAACAGCCCTGCAATTAAAAGGTTGCATGTCAAAGGAAAGGGGACCCTTGCTGTGCTAATTTTCTATCTATAGAGAATTTCCCCTTCTTTATTATTATTCTCACATATTCTGTCTTCCCCTCTCCAAGGACTCCAGTTGACACTCCTTACCAAGGCTTTTTTTCTGGGAAAAGAGATGGTGGAACTCAGTGGGTTGCCCTCGGAGAAAATGGTCACATGGCTGGTGGCCCCGCCCCCTGATCTCCAGACAGAGGGGAGTTTAGATTGCCCTCCGTGCTGCTCCAGTGGCGCAGAGGGCAATCTAAGCTCCCCTCTGTCTGGAGATCAGGGGGAGGGGCCACTAGCCATGTGACCATTTTCAAGAGGTTCCGGAACTCTGTTCCACTGCGTTCCAGCTGAAAAAAAGCCCTGCTCCTTACAGTGTGGATTAAGCTGAGAACAAATTATCATTCAGCAAGATGCATTGGCGGAGTAGGAACTTGAACTCAGGTCTCCTCATTCTAAGCCCAATAAGCTATAAACATCACACCATGGGGGTTCTCTTCAGCTGAGGGAGCATTTTAAAAAATGCGATTCTCCACCACCACCATCTGAAAGCTAAAGTGGCACAGTACGTCCGAACACTCCAGGATTCTGCCACTTCCTGGCTTGATCAGCTGCTTCGGTAGATCCAGTATCACACCCTCAATCAGAACTGGTTCTTATCTAAAAAGCAAGATAAATAGTAAATCATTAGGTTGTGTTGTTTCAGACTGCTGGCAGGGACTCACATGATAGAAAACTCCTCCAAACAACATTCCCTGTACATAGAAAACTAGCATTCCAGGGAGACGGTAGACTAGATTACTTTTCCCTGACATGCTTGTTTTCTATGTGCAGAATTTTATTGTTGTTGTTGTTATTTAGTATAGGGGAGCATTCACCCATGAGTGTCCTCCGTCTGAGGTGGCAGAAATCAAAATGCATTCATACGGGTATTTGGTAATCGTTGTGCTATAGCAATAATTTGCAACTGGATTAACTTGTACATACAGAGATATCCAGTTGTGAATGATTGTGACAGTACAATGATAAAGCAATACCCAGATGGATTAATTCTGCTGCATGTTTACACCATGTTGTAGGCAAATTAGCTAAAAACTAATCAGGGAGAAATTGGGCTACGGAGAATGGGAACACTGCCTTTGGAAATCAGGACACAAAGTAACCTCAATCGACTAGATTTTTAGTCTTCCCTTTTTCTGAGGAATTCATATAATCATTCATGGTCCCTTGTCTTTTATTTTATCCTCACAACCAGGGCTGTTTTTCTGGAAAAAGAGGTGGTGGAACTCAGTGGGTTGCCCTCGGAGAAAATGGTCACATGGCTGGTGGCCCCGCCCCCTGATCTCCAGACAGAGGGGAGTTGAGATTGCCCTACGCGCCACCGAGCAGCGTGGAGGGCAATCTAAACTCCCCTCTGTCTGGAGATCAGGGGGCGGGGCCACCAGCCATGTGACCATTTTCAAGAGGTTCCGGAACTCCGTTCCACCATGTTCCTGCTGAAAAAAAGCCCTGCTCACGACAACCCTATGAGGTAGGTTTGGCTGGAAGAGTGCAACTGGCCCAATGTAACCTAGTAATGAGCTTCATGGGCAGCGAGGGATACTTTACAGTGAACTGACTGAGAGCTAGTATAATGGCTCACAGTAGGCAAAGACTGATCTCAAAGGCTTATCCTTCAACACTTAATCCGTCTATGATGGCCTTTGGAACAGAAAATCCTTTCCTTCAGATCCCAACGGGCAGCCAATGTTTGGAATCATCTGCTTTTCTGTCGGTATCAAATTAGCATCCTTGGTAAATTTAAGACAATGTGCGGACTGAGCTAATAACAGATTCCTTCCAATTAATCAGGTCTTCTGAGAGGCCTACTTGTCCAAGTGAGGGGAGAGGAACACCGCTGTCCCCAATGAACTAGGGCAGCCAGGTGCCCACTGCGGGCAAGGGAACTCCCTCTGCCACTGTAGCAAGCAATGGGAATGTCGCTGACACTTTGATGTTACTTTCAGGTGAAGCCCCAGAAATGATGTCGCTGCCCCTCCTGTGATGCTCTGGGAACCGATCCCATCTCTGGTATCGGTGGAAAAGAACAAGAGTCCAGTAGCACCTATAAGACTAACAAAATTAGTGGTGGGGTAGGAGCTTTGGTGAGCCACAGCTCACTTCTTCAGATACGAAGAAGTGGTAGGGCGGTGGGTAGAGTGGTAGTGGTAGGGCAGGAGCTTTTGTGAGCTGTGGCTCATAAAAGCTCCTACCCTAACACTAATGTTGTTGGTCTTATATGTGCTACTGGACTCTTGCTCTTTTCCACTGCTTCAGTGGCTCCCCATCTTGATCCACCTCTGGCATGTTTTCCATGGCTCCTGCGGAATATGGGCCTGGCAACCCTACCTCAACCCTAGCCCAGAAACTCTAAGCACTCCACCACGTTGACTGTTCCTAACACACTGCGCTGGCCAATATGCATTAGGCATCGTAAGAGGTCAGGTCAGGTCAGCAGAATTCCAGCACATTTGAGTCATCCCAACTCCTTCTGCCTGGAGTGTGTGGGGGAGTCTGGCTGCAGCTCCGTGCCTGTCAGGCCCAGCCTGGATCTTTAAAACAAGCCCTCCCAAAGGGCTCCTAGAGTGCCTATTTTCAGAACAAACGAAGAAATAGTTTCAAGAGCAAAATCCTGGCTTCAGCAAGAGCCCGCAGAGTGAAAAACCCAGCTCTGCTAACATGGGCTGAGCCTGTGCCAGGCTTGTCTTCTCTTGTAGCGATGTGGAACAAACCAATTATTGGGGGGGGGATCACAGTTGGTCACGTGCTGCGTGCCTGGGAAGAACAGGAAATTTTCACCCTTCTGAAATTCAGTGCATCCACAACAAATGAAAAGCACCTCAGGGGGAAAAAATACCTGTAAGCCATGGGAGGCCCTGGAATGTCTGCAGAGGCCACAGCCTACGGATTGGCCCTCCATATTGCCACTGCTGAAGAGAGTTTCTGTTTACTTGACACAAACACCAGCCCTTGTTTACTCTCTCACACAAAAGCTTGTTGGGTGACCTTGGGCCAGTCACATTCTCTCAACCCAGCCTACCTCACAAGACTGGTGTTGTGAGGAAAAAATGGAGACGAGGAGACTAATGTAAGTTGCTTTGGATCCCCTCTGGGGAGAAAGCCAGGGTGTAAACAAAAGAAATACATATGCAATTCACTTCCAGTTGCACTGCCTCTGAGGGACAGTTGCTCTCAAAACGTATGATGCTATGCAACGATGAACCTGGCAGAATTTGATACCACGTGTGGTTTGTTTGCTTTATCACTGGGTCTGCGATACTCCGTTTGTTTGCATGTAGTGATGAGAACATCTGTGATTAAGACCCAGGTTCAAACTGGTAGTGAGAGCCAAGCTACAAGTGACACCTGACACAGGTTGGACGCTTGTCAGCTTACCTCAAGTTTTGATGGGAAATGTAGGCGTCCTGGTCTTACAGCTTGGCTGTAAGAATTTTCCTTCCTCCACCATCTCTCTGATTGAACTGCTGCTCCTAGAGGATAGGGGAACCTGAAGTACAACACTGGGGAGTCTAAAGCAGGAAGGGGAATAGCTGGAAATTGCAGCTTATGGTGCGATCCTAAGAAGAATAGCAAAGAGTCCAGTTGGTTAGTCTTAAAGGTGCTACTGGACTCTTTGCTATTTTGCTACTGCAGACAAACACGGCTAACTCCTCTGGATCCTAAGCAGAGGTACTCCACTCTAAGCCCATTGATATCATCACTGGAGTAACTCTGCTTGGGATTGCACTGGATCCAGCTCTACATTTCTTTTACACACCATCTATCAAGAAGTGCAAAAGCCTTCCCTGCTACGGGGCATCATCTCTCATCTACCGTCAAACGTCTCCTCCTGAGTACCAGTATGTCAGTTGCCAAAGATTGCTTCATACTGACTGCTACATAAGAGATATCATCAGATGTTGACATCAAAGCTACACGATCTTCGGATGACAAGGACCATTGGGGAAGAGCAAATGTTTGCCGTCAAAGAACATTACCTTTTTTTAAAATTTAAAATAGTTTCATCCCATTTAAAAAAAAAAACCTGTGGTGGCTGGTAGAATTTAAACAAATAAGAAAATAACACTAAAACCATCAGTAGCATAACAAAAAATCGAAGAAAAGCCACACGATGTACAGAATCTAAAAATCAGAGCTGGAAAAACGTAATCAGATAAGCCGGAACTAAGAGCAGACACCAAAAACTGAGAATAAAAAAGGAAGCATAAAAAGCAGAGCCACATCTAACCCCTACCTCCTTCAGAAAAGAAGCATGGCTTCACCTGATGCTTAATGATCAGTGCTTGGTATCACAGGAACAGCTGTTAGGGTTACCAACCTCAAGTTAGGACCAGGAGTTCTCCTAGAATCACAGCTTTCCAGATTACGGAGATCAGTTCCCCTGGGGAAATGGCAGTTATGGGGAATAGAGTCTAGGAGAAACAGAGATCCTAGAGCGACATTATTTGCTTGCTAACCCCCCTTCCCAAACTCCTCTCTCCCTGCCTTCAAATCTCCAGGAATTCCCCTCCCCCCAACCAGAGTTGGCAACCCTAACAGTCATGAGAAAGTGAGGTTCCATGACAGAGAAGGCTGTCTATATAGTGAGCACCCACCTTGCTTCAGAGGGCAGAAATGTATGGAACAGGCCTCTGAAGAAATATAGGCAGAATCAAATGTGTTATGCCTTAGATCGCCCAGTTTACAGGAAAAAGGCTTCCTACCAATGGCTCCTTTAGTGGTTTAGTGGTTATACTGGATCCAGTACCGCTACTAGAAAAGCAAGTTAATTCAGCTGAAAAAAATGCCTTCTCCCAAGTCAGATTGGCCCAGAAGATGGCCCCCTAACTTGACATGGCTGATCTGGCCACCTGGAGCCACATCACTGAAACTAGACTATTGTAATGCACTCTACCTAAGTATCCCCTCAAAGCTGACTTGGAGACCCCAGCTGGTGTAGAACGCTGCAGCTCCGGGCTGCACGATGACATCACTTCTGTGAACTCATGTCATTGTGTGGACATCCTGCCGCCCCTGGGAACACTTCTGCACTCCACAGTGGGCCAATTTTGGCCCATTTGGGGCCAAATCGGGCCTGTTTCAGGCCTAAATTGACTTGCTGTGAAGGGCAGGGAATCTCCAGGGCCCTCCCGCAGTGCTCCTGAACTCTGGAGTGGGCTGAATCAGGCCCGTTTGGGGCTGACATTGGCCCACTGTGCAGCGCTAGAGCACTCCAGGGCCACTCCCGTGCTGTGCAGCAGGGGTGGAGGGTGGGAGCGGGGGATTCCTTGCCCCCAGTGGGGGACTGGCAACCCTAATCATTAAAGATGTCATGTTGAATTACTTATCCTTGTTTCACCAATGTTTCATCTCTAATGCTTGTTTTCTACAACCCATACCCTTAGGGGTGCCAGACCCCCCGATGGGGGCAGGGGATCCCCCGCCCCCACCCTCACCCCCCTACACCCTGCCCCCACTTACCTGGCCAGCGGGGGGTGCGCACCCTCCATGCGCGCTCCCCTGCGGAGCTGCGCGCTCCCGTGGATCGGGTCCATTTTGAGCCACTGCGGAGCGCGGGAGCAGTCCTGCGTGCCACAGCGTCCCAAAACGAGCCCAATCCACGCCAAAATGGCCACGGATCGGGCCCATTTTGGTGCAAATCAGGCCCGTTTTGGGACGCTGCAGCACACAGGAGAGCTCCTGCACTCCACCACGGCTCAAAATGGGCCCAATCCGGGCCAAAACAGGGCCGTTTTGAGGCGCTGCGGAGCGCAGGAGCACTCCTGTGCTCCGCAGCGCCTCAAAACAGGCCCGATCTGTGGGCACATTTTGGGCCGCTGTGGAGTGCAGGAGCGTTCCTGTGCTCCACAGCAGCCCCCAACGCGAGCCCCTGCAGAGCGTGGGCACACTGGGGGGAGGGCCATGCACAGCGTGGTGACGTCACTTCCCGTGCCTAGCAAAACTCCCAAATAGTCAATTAGTTTATTTTATTGCTTTCTTTCATCAGGTGAAGCCTCTCTTATCAGGGTGAACATTTGCCATCTGAGGATGGTTTTGCTGTCAATGATTGAATAAGTCAGTTCTGCATAGTTTGCAGAAGTTCATCTCTACTTGCAGAAGTAAAAACACTGGCTTGCATTGTATATAGGGTTCCCAACACTGCCTAGGTAGATGCTGGAAGATTTGGGGGTTGGTGCTAAGGAGGGTGGCATTTGGGGAGGATGTGATGTCACTGCTGTAGAAATTTCCCCTAACCGATATGGTAAAGACCATAAAGATGGGGGAAGTTCCTAGAGAGTCATTATAGAGGACCTGAGGACCTTTTTTCTCCTGCTCCACAATATCTCAAGTGTAAGACATTGGGGTGGGGGAATTCCCCTCGGAGCCTGGGTAATTGGAAGCCTAGGTACTTAAAGGGGGGAAACTGACAACAGCCATGCCCATTCGATGAAAGGGATGTGATATCATCACCACCATAAACACGATCCATCATAGTGAGATTTGCAAGTATTGAACTAATGCTAACACAATGTACATTTATCCTTCTATACGATGGGGACAAGTTATGTGTGCCAACTTGGGCAGCAGGTTACAAAATAAATTGTCCATATTTTGGACAAAAAGATAGCAGACACCAAAGGTAATCATCATCCGATGCACCCTTTGGTTTAAAATTGGTCCTGGCCTTCCAGAAGCTCTGGGCAACATATTTATTTGTTTGTTTCAAAAGTGGATATGTCACTTCTCCAGAGGCTTGCTCAAGATAGCACATAACTAAAAGAATACAACAGAACCAAACAAGGCATGAAAAACAAGCTATTTAACAAACATGCGAGACAGTGTTGTGAAGTGGTTAGAGTTTCAGTCTAGGCTCTGGGGGATGCAGGTTTGATTCCCCACTCTGCCATGGAAACTCACTGGCTGACCTTGGGCGAGTCGCTCACACACACTCAATCCAGCCTACCTCACAGAGTTGTTGTGAGGATAAAATGAACAGGAGAACATTGTAAGCCAGTTTTGGTTCCCATTGGGGAGAAAGGCAGAGAATACCTGAAGTAAATGTTAAAAAATAGCAGCCTAAAATAATATACATAAAACAATATTCAGCCTAGAAAGCAGACCAAGAAGACAACTTAAAAAAAGATGGAACCCCTTAGCTAAAAACCTGGTAAAGAGAAATTATTTGGCCGTGTCTAAAGGAAAGTACAGCAGGCGACAGGCAAGTCTCAAGAAGGAGGGGATTCCAAAGACAAGGTGCCACCACTGAAAAAACCATCTCTGCTTGCCACCCACCTCACCTATGGAGAGCAGGGCTTGGGAAAATGGTCTTAATTGGCAAACTGGACAGTACAGGAAGTGGCGATCTTCAAATACTTGCCCAGAAGCCATTTAGGGCCTTAACCTAGGGTTGCCATGCCAACCTCTAGGTGGAACCTGAAGCTCTCCCAGAATTATAACTGAGAGTGGAACTACAAGTGACAAAAAGCACTGGTTGGACACTTGTCAGCTTCCCTCAAGTTTTGATGGGAAATGTAGGCATCCTGGTCTTGCAGCTTGGCTCTCCGACTGCTGTCCAATGGACTTTTCAACTGATGTATTGTCGAAGGCTTTCACGGCCGGAGAACGATGGCTGTTGTGGGTTTTCCGGGCTGTATTGCCGTGGTCTTGGCATTGTAGTTCCTGACATTTCGCCAGCAGCTGTGGCTGGCATCTTCAGAGGTGTAGTCTGAGAGATCTCTGTCTTTTGGTGCTACACCTCTGAAGATGCCAGCCACAGCTGCTGGCGAAACGTCAGGAACTACAGGAACTACAATGCCAAGACCACGACAATACAGCCCGGAAAACCCACAACAGCCATCGACTTTTCAACTGTCACTTGTCCAACATTCCGCCAAGCTGCCTACATTTCCCATCAAAACTTGAGGGAAGCTGACAAGTGTCCAATCTGTGCCTTTTGTCACTTGTAGTTCCGCTCTGACTTCCAGACTATAGATATCAGTTTCCCTGGAGGAAACGGAGGTTTTGGAGGGTGGACTATGGGCCAAGCTAGAAGTCATGACAGGTCTACTAAGGGCTGCTGCTGCCTCTTTCATTCTCAGCTGGTGTTGACAGGATTATCTAATCTTTAAGGAGATCCTGCAAGACCAAAGTTTGGAGGCAAAGGAATGCTTATTTACTTCTGTCCTTCTGACCTTTCCCTTGAAACCAACTACCGGCTGTCTTCAGAGATGGGGAGAACTCACAGCTGGTACTCCCTCCCTTCTTGACTCAGGCTGTGTCAGTATCTTGCGCCACCCTCTTGCACCTGTTTTTAACACACCTTCTTTTGTTGTTGTGAGTCACCTGCACATTCATTCCTCTGGGCTTTAAAAAACAAAGGAGTTTGCCTGAAGTTGCGTACAACGGGTGTTGGAGCCCGAAGATGAAGAACTACTTCTTAAGTTGATGGCACATCACACGCTTTCAGCTGCATTGCGGCTGAAAAGTACACACCAAAAACAAATTGAATGTGTCATTCCTTAAGGAGGAGGTGTTGGTGCCTGCATCTACTGACTTGACTGCCATCAAGGAGAGACGGCTTTGAGGTTTGGATGCAGTCTGGCATCACATCTAGTACAAGTACGAGAGCAACCTGCGCCCTTGATTGGGGCAATCTGCTTGATTTGTCTGCTGGGTGTGTCCACCCTACTTTTAGCAGCGCATTAACTGAAAAGGAAAAAACATAGTGGGTGGAGTTAGCCATGACTGGTCGTGCACATGTGAACTTTAGTGGTGCACTATTTATGCTGTGTGTGCACGTGTGCCCATTGCATTCTGGGAATGGAAGGACATCTAGAGTAGAGATGGGCACGTACCGGGAAAAAACCGAACCATGTGTTTCGTGGTTCGTCAAATTTCACGAACCACGAACTTTCACAAACCTTCCCCTGGTTTGCAAACCGGTTTGTTTGGTTCGTGAAAACGTCACATCCAGGTCAGAAAATCATCACTTCTGGGTCTGCAGAAGGTCACTTCCAGGCCAGCAGAAGTTCACTTCCGGGTCAGAAGAAGGTCTGCCGGAAGTCCATCCCCTGTTGCCTAGGAAACTGATTGATTGGCACCAGGCAGTCTGCAGTGACAAACCAAAAAAACCAACCAAACAAACCAGCCTATATTTCATGGCAGTTTGTGAGAAATGGGATCTGGCGAACTGTGGTTCGCAAACCACGAACCAGCCTGGTTCATGCTTAATTTGGTTTGTATTTCGGTTCATGCCCATCTCTAATCTAGAGCCAGCTGCCATGGTAGCCCTGATCTATGATGATCAAGTCTTCCACACATTACTGCTAAAGTAGGAAATGTGATTTATTTATTTCACTTATACCCCACCTTTGTGAGGTATAATGGTATCCAAAGCAGGTTATATTTTATCCTGTGTGGTAGGTTAGGCTGAGAGTGTGAGTGGCCCAAGGTCACCCAGCGGGCTTCCATGGCAGAGTGGGGATTTGAACCTGGATCTCCCAATCTTAGGCTGGCATTCAACTACTATACCACACTGGCTCACAAAAAATGTAATTGTTTTCTTTTATACCCCACCTTTCTCCCCAACGGGGGCTTCTAAAAGGCTTACTGTGGGGAGACCATCTTCTGCAGAATAAGCAACCATGACACGTGATCCATGTCTGAAATCAATAGTGCAAAATGCTGTTTCCCAACAAATGCATATATCAAGAAATGCTTTCCCCCTTTGTGTGATTTTTCATCCAAAAAAATGACTTATTCGCGTACCTTCTCTCACTATCATATGTTGTCATGTAGCCACATTGGATTGTCACTCTGCCTTACTGCTCTCTATGAGATTCCTGATTGATTGGAATCACTGCATAATCTAGAAAGGAAGAGCAGCCAGAGAGAGAGAGACCAAAGAGACCACATCCAGGGGAAACAGGGTACTGAATCATATGAAATAGAGAAGTCTTGCAAATTTTCTCCCCACCCAGAATGCTAACCTCTACCTGGTATGGTTGCCAACCACCTGGAGAAAAATGGCCTACTCCCTTAATTAGAATGTTGTTTACCAGGTGATGTTATTTACTTCCCTGGTAACATCAGCAGCAGCACCTGCCGATTTACACATATTAAGCCTCTGTTAAAGCGGCAGCAGGACACTTTTTTCGTCCAGGTTGCTGGCCATGCTAGTACCTAGAAATCAAAAGTGGAGGCTGTCCAGGGCAGCTCTCCACAAGTTTCAGGCGCTGCCTCAATTCAGAGCCCATAGGCACAGCAGCTGCAAAACTGATTGCTGCAGGACTCTTTGAGCTACAAAGAACAGAAGATTAATATTGGCCCTCACTTAAAAATGCAAACGTTCCATCTTAGCCTGAAAGTACAGGATGATGCTGGCAGTTGCCATTTTTAAAGGGATCTCTGCCTCAAATTCTTGTGTTTGCCGCTGCAGTGGGGTTTATGCTTGTCTCCTCCCCCCATTGCACAAGCCAGTGCAGCACTCCCACCCTATTTGTGAACTCACACACTGGAACCAAATCCAGGCTGTCCCTAGCAAGTCCCATTGAGCACTATGGAACTTACTTGTGAGTAAATATGTATACAATCAGGTTACATCATGTGCAGAGATGGTGGGGTGGAAAGAAACAAGCTTCAGTGGTGTGCTTTGCTTTCAAAGAATGCATCAGTCTCTGGTGGGGGGAGCATAAGAGCATTCCCTTTGGGGTCTAAAATTACATAATAGCACCACTACAAACGGCAGAGAAAGGCTGTATTCATAGAAGGTAAGAGCAGCCCTTCTGGATCAAACCAACGGTCCACCTATTTTAGCATTCTGTTTCCAGTAGTGGCTAGATAGATGCCCTGATAAGGCCCACAGGCAGAACATGGCGACGTATCAGTTAACATATGAAGCCGCCATATAGTAAATCAGATCACTGGAACAGTGAGCCATGGACTATCTGTCTAGTTTGCAGAGGAGGTTCAAGACCTCATTCATTGGCTTTCCCTCGGATTGTTACTCAGCATAAGAACATGAAAAGACCCCAAAGGTCCATCTACTCCAGCATCCTGTTTCCACCAGTGGCCAGACAGATGCTGCAAAAAGTCCTACAGGCAGAACTTGGAGGCAAGGGCATCGGGCAACCAGAGATATTCGGTCTCTGAACCTGGAGGTCAGATTTGGCTGGCATAGTTACTAACCAGTGACAGACCTCTCCTCCTTAAATTTGCCTGACTGCCTTTTAAAGCCATCTAGGCCAGGAGCCATCACTACATCTGGTGGCAGTGAGTTCCACAAGGGAGCTAGGTGCTGCGTGAAGCATCACTTCATTTTTGTCAGCCTAAATGATCTACTTCTTTTTGATCATTCTCTCAACTATTTTACAAAGCACCTCAGAGCTGAACTAGACGAGACAAATTACATGAGTCTATGCGAGTGGCCAGATTCGGGGGTTTTTCCTCACCTTCCTGTATCTCTTTTACCCCTGATGAACTCGTGTCCGTGGCTCTGCTCTGTGCACGTGTCAGCAAAAAAGCGGTTTACATTGGCAAGTGTCCGTGGACCGTATCATCGAGTTGCCGTTGCAGAGTGGTGATTCTGTTTTGCTTCCGCTTCCCTCTTCCGCACAGAAAGGCGATAGGGGACAGGGACGGTTACAGGGGACGGTTTAAGCATGCGCAAATTGGCGGTGCATGATGGGATCTTGGAGAAGCGCAGAAGAAACCTGTGCCAGCACGGACACGGGATCAAGCACATTGTGGCCGCACTGGCAAGTGTACAGGAAAGCAACAGAGAGACACATGTAAGTGTCATTTATGTGTCATTTGTATCGTGTAGTTTAGCTCTCATTAGGCCAGTGATGATGTTTTGCACAGTGGCCCAGGAGGGGCCCAGGGGCAAGGCCTTCCCTCCTGGCACTGGTCTTTAGAGGTTTGCTGCCTCTGAATGAATCCACTGAATGCACTTTTAGAGTCATCTGTGCATGTGGCCACCACTAAGGCCGCTGGCCAGCTATCCCACAATTTAAGGACCCATTGAGTTAACAAGTGCTTTCTTTTGTCCATCCTGAAACTATTGCCCAGCAACTTCTTTGGGTGCTTCCCCCCAACCCCAAGTTCTAGTTTTATAGGAGACAGAAACAAAAAAATAACAAAACATGCCCAACTACAACTAAATAAAACTTCGGTTCACAATGACCAATTTTAAAAAAATTTATCCAGATATGTAGTAGAATAAACTATGCCAATCAGAGTTTCATTGTGAATTCTGATCTAAAACTAGAGAGACACTACTAGTATGGCAGTATCTGAGAACCAGTGTGGTATAGTGGTTAGAGTGTCAGACTAGGATCTGGGGGGATTTGGGTCAAATCCCTGCTCTGACACAGAAGTTCACTCACTGGGTGACCTTGGGTCAGTTGCACACACTCAGCCTAATCTACCCCACAGAGTTGTTGTGAAGATAAAATGGAATAGAAGAGAATGATATAAACCACTTTCTATCCCCATTGGAGAGAAGTGGGAGGAGCGATAAATGAAAAAAAAATAGCCCCATTAATCACTGGTGTTATTTTTGTCCATCATTTTTTAACAGGATTCCTGCAGCAACACTGATTTGCAATTTAATTGCAGGGCTTCTGGCCTCCAGTCCAGACTGCTTTCCTGTGCACTGTGATCCGATCAGAAGTTTCTCTTGGCACTGCATGTTGGGTGCCAGAGACTCCCTTGTTTATGGGCTTTTAACACCGCCTTTTTATGATGGCTCAAATGCTGGGTGAACATGAGAGGCCTTTCCCCCTCAAACACTGCACAGAATGGTCCACTGCTAATATTTCTTGCCTCCACGCCAAAGACAAATAGGCCCAACAACCAGAATGGACAGATTTCTGGCTTGATTTATGTAGCAGCGCCTCCAGCTGGTGGCCTAAGAAAGTACATCACTAAGGTACGAAACAGAATCACATTTCTGAGAAGGTCCAAAGTTTAGGGTGTTGGTGGTGATTTCATTGAGATCAGGAGATGTAGAGGGCCCAAGTTGGAAGTTCATTCTTATGACAGGATCTGTTTGCATCATTTCTGAAATCAGAAACTTTGCTTTCAGGACTCATGTGTTTATATGAACGGGATGGGATCATGTTGGGACGGCATGTTTGTACTGGCTTCATTCTCTTTTTTAAAGACCACATTTAGCTCTGGAGCGACAGGTTGCAGGCCTCTGCTCCAGGGTCTCCCCAAACCTACAAGCCGGGCGCCTTCAACTGGAGATGTCAGGAAATGTTTGATATATTCCCATGTGTTCTGCTACTGAATTATACTTCCTTCTCAAGCTGGACATTTGTTTCCAAACACAATTCAAAATGCTGGTTCTTTAAGGCCCTAAACGGTATGGGACCACGGTATCCAGACCATCTCTTCCCATACCATCCAGCCCACCAGTTACAATCTGCCTCCCAAACTCTGGTCTCTGTGCCCCTGAGGTGAGGCACATGGTGACCAGAGACAGGGCTTTTTCATTGGCGGTACTTCTCTAGAACGCGCCCCCCCCTTTTGAGGCTCATCAGGGGCCCACCTTACATTCTTTTAGGCCCCATGCTAAAATACATCTCCCCTCCCCCTCCCAGCTTTAAATTAGGGCTTTTTCATATCAGCTCTTAAAATTTATTTACTTACTTGATTTATACCCCAGTGGGGACCCAAAGTGGCTTACATTGTTCTCCTCCATGATCTCTCCTGTTTTATGGATAGTTTGGGGGCTGCTTATGTTGAACTCAAGACCACACAATGATGTCACTTTGGGTCAGCTGGAACAAGAAGGGAGTCTTTTAAAGTTTAAATTGCCCTCGGTGAAAATGGTCACATGGCCAGTGGCCCCACCCCCTGATCTCCAGACTGGAGATCAGGGGGCGGGGCCACCGGTCATGTGACCATTTTCAACAGGTGCCCGAACTCCGTTCCACCACATTCCTGCTGAAAAAAAACCCCAATCATCATCATCACAAAAACAACATTCGCTTTATATACCGCCCTTCAGGACAACTTAACACGCACTCAGAGCGGTCTACAAAGTATGCTATCCCCACAACAATCACCCTGTGAGGTGGGTGGGGTTGAGAGAGCTCTGAAAGAGCTACAGCTGACCCAAGGTCACCCAGCTGGCTTCAAGTGGAGGAGGGGGGAATCCACGGCAGCACAGAGGAGCAGGCAGGGGAAAAACTCTTGTTGCCTTCCTGTGCAGGTGCTGAGCTAGGGGTTCAATCGCATGCCTGCAAAGAAATGGGGGGGGGGCTAGTTAGTGGGAGTGGTTGTGCTGCTGCTGCCTGACCCTGAGACAGTGGGGCCAGGTGCTGCTGCTTCAGCTCCAACTTTGACTTCCGACGCCACCACTTAGAACTTTGCTTCGCAAGGCCCGTCTTCCCACGTTAAGTTCAGATTCACTGAAGCATGTTGTGAGGTCTGTTCAGGGGCAAATCGATTGCTGTCCAGTTCCCAAGTCTGCATGTAATAGGTGAGGGAGGTTAACACAATACTCTTAACTAGTGTAATTAAAAAACAATTTATTATGAAGCATATCCATCATATGGAAAATATCCAAATGTGTATTAAAAACTTGTATTCAAAACTATTTTTAGCAAATTTAGTGGGTTGATTCTAAAGTTAACATGCAAGCTTCTTCATACATCCTTCTCGGCCGCCCTGATACGCTAACATGCCCTTACTGTAAACGGTAACTATTTATGTCCAGTAGTATCCTTTAACGGTTGCTCTGCCCTGAGTATTTTGTCCCCTTTCCTACCCCTTTCTGAACCCACCCACCATTTCCCCTTTTTTGCTATAATAAATCTTCTTTCCATAAAGACATTTTTGGCTTTCTTAGTACATTTCTCCAGGATATTTCTTGGAATCTCTTCCAGTGTGCCAGATCACCTGGGCGCTACATAGTTTGCTGTAAGGTATTTTCCAGGGTTTTCACCCTGTTACTTTGTTATTATGCTAGAACTGAGAGGGTTGGTCTAGATGTTCTCAGGAGACACCAGAGTGGTGGCAGCTTATTACCAGGATGCTTTCTAGGGAACCCTTGGTCTAACGGAGATCTCCAGCAAGGCAAGTCACCTTTCCCCCCTTCCTACCCATAACAATTTCAGGACTTCGTAAATATCAGCTTCAGTACACCCCTTAACTGACATACCCCCAACTACATCTCCTTAACTATCTCTCTTTTCCTTTGATTTTAAAAGGGGCCTCCCTACCTGGTTGCAGTTATTTCCTAACCAACAGGGTCCTGTATTACAATTTCAAGTTTGAAAAATCAGCATTCATTCTAAGTCATATGCATTAAAAAGTGAAATGATGTAATTAAAACCTTTGTAATATATCCAAGAGTGTGTGAAGAAGTCATTTTGTTTGTGATGGGAGTCATTTTGTCACAGTGGAAGTAGAGAAGGAGGCAGCAGAGAGATTGGCCCATGCTTGGAAGCAACTCGCCTGGCATACTCCGAATATTCCAGAAGATGTGGTGGACAGAGAAAAAATAATCTCGGCTTTTAACACAAACCAGAGAGGTGGAAACACTCCAGGAGGTCCTAAGGAAACTTGACATATTTCTGGGCAGCTTTTCCACCAGTCACAATGGCATAGGTAAAACACGCAATGGTGGGAAGGGCAAATGAACCATACTCTATTCCAAACACACCAAAAGATGTAGGACCTCACCTGGTTCCAGCTTCCTATACGTCAAAACTGAACCAGAACAGGGGATCTACCAGAAACATGCCTTTGACACATTCTATGGAATTCCACACATCACCAGCAGCTGTGTATGGAAACCATCTCACATGCTGCATCATGTGCCAAATGTAGAAGAAGGTCTTTCAGTGGGCCACCCACTCCCCCTGTGATCTCAGAGTCTTAAAGATGGAAACAAAGGCCATACATGTTTAATTACTGTTGAATTAAAAGAGGATGCTTGGCTGCTTCAGTTTCCATGGTGACCACATCTGGGTACCAATTGCCATGGCTCCCAGGAAGGCTCCCCTTAGGGCTCTTCTCCATTAGCAGCGGGACAAGCAATGCCAGTGCCTTTTAAGCCACAATAGCCATCTGGGATTTTGTGTAGGTACTGCTGGTGGTAATCTTCAGCATAGTAGAAAGCGCCAGCCTGCCGGATCTCAGTGGTGATCGGTCCCAGTAACTTCCTAGCCAGCTCCTGCCACAGTATGACAAAATTAAGAGAGACAAGTAGGTCAGATAAGTAGGTGAAAGACATGAGTGAGTACCAAACCCAATCAACAGCAGAGTCCTGCTCAGAGTTGCACTTGTCTCAGTACATATATATCATTGGACTTAGAAGCATGTAACTCTGCTTAGGATGGAAAAGTTCACCCTAGTCACTGGTGAGCCAGCAGGCATTGTGGATTTTAGGTTTTTTGACACAGTAAGCCTGAGAGTTTGCTTTTAGGTCCTTCTGTACATCTGCAAACATGCATTTTTCACTGTTGTCGCTAACTTACAGTGTTCAGCTTTGAAGGATAACATTAATAAATGCCTTTATGCCCAGAATAAATCCCAGAACAAGTGGAATAGAATTTGCAGCAATTATTCTCTGGGATGCTCAGAGGTGTCTTAAATCAACTCTTTAGAGAAAACAAATTAGAAGGTATAACAAAATCATGTGAGACTCACATAATTGTGTCTATATAAGATATGAAAAAGATAAAGATAGCCATATCCCAAATTTCTCAAGTCTGGGGTGTGGTGAGACTAACTTATCTTTTCTGCAAAAGAGCAGTAAGGATTTTAGAAATTGTATTTTATCTTGAAGGAGATGCTTAAAGGAAGGGATGGCGTATTTGCCTTTTGTTTATAAGCTCATTCACATACGCTAGTGTTTTCTGTATTTTTGCGATTGTTTATGCAATCAGTTCAAGAATAACCAGACTAATTTATGCAAAGTTCTTAAAAGAGTTGACCACTCTTCAACAGCTGCAAAAAGCAGTCACCCAGGAAAGAAGGGCTTTGCCTGTAAATAGATGAAGTGGCAGTCCCTGCTTGAAAACCCCCAGTAGCAATTTGTATACGTGGAACTGACGGAAATATGGACAGCTTGCCCACTGTTGTGGAAGAGCCAGTTAACAGTCGGTAAAAGATACAAACAGAGCTCATTTCGAGGGGGAACGCGCAGGAATGCAGTTCTGGCAGTTCCTCAAAGAGGTCACATGTCAGGTGGCTCCGCCACCTGACATGTGTGACCCGTTTCAGCATGGGACCCGTTTGGGACCCGTTTCAGCATGGATTGGGGCAGAAACGGCCAAGATTGGGCCTCGGATGGGTGGTGGATCACTCTCCCACTGAGCAGTGGCCCGATCCTGACCATTTGGGGTCCCTTTTCAGCCATTTTCAGCCCCTTTTTGCCATTTTGGGCCCAATTTCGGCCCTGAATGGCCAGGATTGGGTCCAAAACAGCCACGATAGGTGATGTCAGGGGGTGTGGCATATGAAAATCAGTTATGCCAATGACACACTTCTGGTGATGTCAAGGGGTGTGGCATATGCAAATCCGTTATGCTATGAGTTTCTCCAACGCTTTTTCTACGAAATGACCCCAGGATACAAATAACCAGGGCTTTTTTTCTGGGAAAAGAGGTGGTGGAACTCAGTGGGTTGCCCTCAGAGAAAATGGTCACATGGCTGGTGGTCCCGCCCCCTGATCTCCAGACAGAGGAGAGTTTAGATTGCCCTCTCAATCTAGACTGTCTGGAGATCAGGGGGCGGGGCCACCAGCCATGTGACCATTTTCAAGAGGTTCCGGAACTCTGTTCCCCCACGTTCCCCCTGAAAAAAAGCCCTGTAAATAACTTTGTCAGAATATACATGTGTGCATTATATTGATATACCAGCAGTTAAGGGAATGGTGGGAGGAATGCCTGGCACGTAGGAGCAGCAGACCACCAGATCATGCTTCACACAGCCTAGTGATTCAATAGTTAATGCATTGCTTTAAAGTAATGGCTCCACAGCTCTGTAACAGGGGTTATGATTCTCCATAACAGTGGTTAGAGTGTCAGACTACGACTGGAAAGACTTGAGTTCAAGTCTCCACTCAGCCATAAAATTCATTGAGTAATCTTAAGCCAGATCCTAACAGGGTGTTTCCCATCCAGAGTTCTGTGAAGGAAAAATGGGACAAAAATGTAATGGTCCTCCTGGAATGTTCATCTTCTATGGCAGCCAGCCAGTACTGGAAGTTTGGTATTGGATGGGGTGGAGAGTGCCCTCAAGTCATAGCTGACTTATGGCGACCCCTGGTGGGGTTTTCATGGCAAGAGACTAACAGAACTGGTTTACCAATTAATGTGAGAAAAGAACAAGGAGATCTTTTCCGTTACATGGTGACGGCAGCGAGAGTACTATTCGCAGCAAAATGGAAAGCAGATACTTGTCCTGGGCTCTCAGAGTGGAGAGATAGGATTTATGAACATGCCTCAATGGCCAAACGGACTACCTATTTACATAAAAGATCGATAACTGAATTCTGGGAAAAATGGAAGGACATTTTTTATTACTTAGGCCAGGGCTTTTTTTTCATGGAAAAGAGGTGGTGGAACTCAAGACTGCACAATGACATCACTTTGGGTCAGCTGGAACAAGGGGGGGGGTTAAAGTTTAAATTGCCCTACGCAAAAATGGTCACATGGCTGGTGGCCCTGCCCCCTGATCTCCAGACAGAGGAGAGTTTAGATTGCCGTCCGCACCGCTTGGCAGTGTGGAGGGCAATCTAAACTCCCCTCTGTTTGGAGATCAGGGGGCGGGACCACCAGCCATGTGACCATTTTTAAGAGGTGCCAGAACTCCATTCCACCACGTTCCCGCTGAAAAAAAGCCCTGACCTAGGCAGAAAATAAATGATATGGAAGTTCACATAATTAAAATATGCTAAGTAGAGGAAAGGAGAGGGAAAGAGAAATATAATGTCTCCAGGCTTAGAGATATATCAGATTTTTGTTTATCTGAATTGTTTAATTACCAAAGCCACTCTATATGTACTGTTCACATACTTATTGTTTATACATGATTGAGTAAGTTTTAATTTAATGTCTAATCTAGAATTTGTATAATTTTCTTATTATGCACTTACTTTACTATACTTTCTTTCTTTTAAATAAAATTCTTTATATATTAAAAAAAGAGAGAGAGACTAACAGAGGTGGTTTGCCATTGCCTGCCTCTGCAGCCCTGCTCTTCATTGGAGGTTTCCCATCCAATTACTAACTGAGGCCGACCCTGTTTAGCTTCTGATGAGATCAGGCTCACCTGGGCTATCCAGGTCATGGTATGGTACTGGATACCAGAATGTAGTATTTGGAAGGGCACAACCCCCCTTTTCTACTGAAACTAACCCAAAGCACATGTAAATGAAATGAGGGTATAGAATCAGAGCAGAAAGGGGCCTTACAGATCATCTAGTCCAACCCCCCTACCCAATGCAGGAACAGCTTAAAGCATCCCAGACAAGTATTCGTCCAGCTGCTCCCTGAAGACTGCCAATGAGGGGGTACCCACCGCACCCCTAGGCACCCGATTCTGCTGCTGGATGACTCTTCACATGACTTCTCCAAGCGGGACATTTCCAAGTTTCTCCTAGATATCCCCCCTCCTTCCCCCCTGATGTTAACATTTAAACTGGGGCAGAGACCTCTTGCATGCTGTTAAGTGCTAGACACATGGATGGTGCTAAATAAATAACAACCTAAATATGTAAAGTTTAAATAAAACAAAGAAAGTTTCAAGTCCTTATGACAGGGAAAACAGAAAAAAGCAAGCCATCAGTGCGGGGATTTCAGAAGCAGAGGAAGATTGCCATTCATCAAGAACTGAGGCCAACAGTTTCCTGGAGAGAATCCCCTTTTCTTCTTGAAGCCTATCAAAGGCAGAATAAGTGACGTTAACCAATATACTTGACCTTTCCTTCAAATGCCCAGCCAAGCTGTTTGTTTGTTTTTTTAAAAAGTATACACCAAAGACATCTTTGAGACATTTCAGTAGGATGGGTGTGTTAATTTCTGATCCACAGGGGTTTTGGTGTTGTTGTTGTTTTACAGGGGGGGAGGTTCAAAAAGGGCATCCACTACCTATGGAAGTGGCACAGTGCACTCCGACACTTTGGCATTCTACCACTTCATTGTATTGCATGTGATCTTTTTGGTACTCCAAGAAAAGCAAAAAGGATCAAGTTGGTTTCGACTGATTTTGAATTTACCAGTTGGCTGGTAAATCTCCCTGGATCTCAGTTGAACTTCCATGCGCACGTGAGATGCTGTGTAGATGTGCAGCTCCCATCTAGTCCTGTTATTTCAATAGCTGTTATACTCTCCTTAGTGTGATGAACGTTGTTTTCAACGGAAACTTCCATTTCCAATACAGATGTTTTAACGGTGTTTCCTGGCAATGTTTTAAAACTCATTTTACAGAATATCTCAGGCCTTATTTTAGTAGATGGATGTTATTATTATTTAGGGAGACACCTTGCATATTCTTAGGAATGAAAAGACAGAGTACAAATCTCTAAAACAAATCAACACTTACTTACATACATTGGCATGCATTATGAAATCAACTCCCATTGTTTTTTGTACACCTAGAACTTTTCCCCATTGCACACACTGTGCTCATTCAAGAACCAAAACCACACGCCAAAGAGGCTTGCAGGCCTCTTTGGGGAGGAGGGCAGCCTCTAATACTGACATCATAACAGAACTGCCCTAATAGCTCAGACCAGTCTGATCTCATCACAGCTTGTAAGCTAAGCAGGATCCGTGCTTAGATGGGAGACCCTCAAGGAAGACAGGGGCTGTTATGCAGAGGACGGCCATGGCAAACACGTTTGCTCATCTCTTGCCTTGAAAAGCCATACGGTGAAACTTCATAGGGTTGGCATCAGTCAGCAGCGACTCAAAGGCACACTTTACCTTTCACAAATAGCAAGGAATGAAGTGCCCCAAAATGACCACACGGGGGCTACCAAGATTCCCATTTAGCTTCTTTTTTTGTTGCTGTTAACTGTTACTTCCTTACCCTAAAGGATGTCAAGGAAATGAACGGTGATCTTCTGGGATTCCAGAAGGAAAGAAATATAGAACCAAAGAGTGCACCAGGCTGATTAACATGCTAGAGGTTTATAAAACAATACACGGTGGAGCAAAAATGCAGCGAGAGAGAGTGTGTGTGTGTGTGTGAGAGAGAGAGAGAGAGAGAGAGAGAGAGCACTTTTTTTCCTCTCTCAAAACAGTTCAACAGGGGGAAGGGCACCTGATGAAGCTGATGGGCAGGAGAGTCAGGACATACTTCTTCATGTGACACATCATTAATCTGTGGAACTCACTGCTACAGGATATGGTGATAACCACTAGTAGATAGCTTTCAATGGAAATTAGAGAAGTTAATGAAGAAGGGTAGGTTGATTTCCTTGTTGGGCCCTTTCATTTTTTGAACTGGTTTAAGCCATCTTGAAGCCTGCCCTGGGCTATAAATGATTTAGTAAATTAAATATTTAAATTATTACTGTTATCATTAAAATGACGTTTTATTTAGATATTTAGATGCCCAGTTTTTCATCCCAATGAGGACACAAAGCAACCTACAACACTGTTCTCCCCTCCTCCAGTTTATCCTTACAACAACCAGCATGTGAACTAGAGGTTAGGCTGAGAAAGAGAAACTGGGTCAAGGTCACCAAGGGGAGCTTCCATGGTGGAGTCGGTATTCAAACCTGGGTCTTGCCGACCCAAATCTGGCAAGCAAACCACAATACCGTGCCGGTTCTCTTGACTAATCATACACCGCAAGCCGACGACATCAGATCAAAAGCTTGAGGCATACACCAAAAACTGACATGTATAGTGGTCACTGCCAATTCTTTTCATCTGTTTGCATTACCTTCATCAATGGCGAAATAATTATATTTCATTGCAGAAATAGTTACGGAGAATGATAAACACGTTCCGCCATGGCTTGTGGCTTTTACCTAGGGAAGTAAAGGTAGGAAAAGGAGGCAGGTGATTGGCTTAAAGGAAGGTGAGGGTTTTATCTGAGAATGTATAGGGGGTGGGGAGAAAGACGCTGGGCTTTTCAGCCTTCTCTTTAAATGCAATTAACAATGCTGCCCACTTCAAAGGAACTGCCAGCTCCAGAGGTTTTCCAGCCAACAAAACGGGATTGCGCATGGGGGGGGGGAAGGGGAGGGTGAAAGAGAAGGCATGTGGTTCTCTAGGGCTAGGAACAATGAGGCTTATCGGCAGCAGAGTTAATTCACATGCAGCATGGATAGCGCGTGCAAGAGAGCCGATAAGACAACACAGTTAATTAACTGGAACCCAGCTGGGCCTGGCACCGGCAGAAGAGCCACCACAGCAAAAGAGCAGCGGAAGTCTGTGTGTGTGTGCGCGCGCATGTGCTTGCAATACAGTAGTCTATAGCTCTGTTCACATTACGATGAATGCAAGCATATCTTGCATGCATGTTCGTATGTTTATAAGAAAGGCATAACTGAAACCAGGGAACAGTACCTGGATAAATGTGTGGTTTCAATCACATGTTCAGCTGCACATGTGTTGAATGTCACTTGAGAATTACTCGATGCATACATAAAGAAAAATCGATTGTATGCATGTTCACTCAAAATAGGGCTCCTACATACTGGGTCACAAATCCAAAAGGTGGTTTAAACTCTCCATCAGCAGGAAAAGTGTGGATGGGATTAACCAAAAATTCAGTGAGATAAACTGCAAGTGCTCCAGACCCCAGAGCAAGAGGGATACGCCCCGTCCAACTGGGCTGCCTGCTACCAAAAACAACCACAACCACACCCTTTGATAAGTAGGTCAGCATCACTAGAATAGAAAGGGAAACCAACTTTGGTACAGGTCATCTACTTTCTATCCTGAATAAGGAGAAGTGGTTCTCGGTACATGGAAAAAATGGAGAGGGGTCATAATTCAGGAGGAGAACCCAAGCTTTGACTGCAGAGAGTGCCGGTTCTGGTGTCTCCTGGTTTAAAAAGCATCTCAGGGAGCTGGGATAAGAAAGATGTCTGGATGTCCTGTAATGTCGGGAGTTCCACAACTGGGTTTTCGACTTCAAAAACAGCTACTGGAAGATCCAATAGGGATCAGCAGCGCAGGACTGGAGGAAGAAGGGTTTGACCCTTACTCCAGAGCTATTTCACCAGTCAAAACAGCCCCTAGTTTATGTTGCTTAAAGTATTGAGAATTGCAAGGAAGGAAGGAAAAAGAAAATAAACCCAGGTAGCTGTCTTCTAGAGATACGAATGTGGAGGCCAAGGATGGATCGGTGTGGAGACCACCCAAAAGAGATTCTCTTGTTCCAGGAGAAAGAAGAAAGAGAACAGGATTGTAGCCTATGCCATTGTATATGGTATATCACTGATATATCTAATTCTCGATGTGGCCAAATCTGTGGATGCTTAAATCCAGATACTGGAGCCATGAACAGACAAGATAGATCTGTCTACAAACCTGAAAAGATGCATTTATGGCATTATTTACTTATTTAACACATTTAGGAGCTGCCTTTCTACCTCACGGCACTCAAGGCAGCTTATAACAGACATAAAAATACATTTAAAAACCTCATAATCTATCAGTCAAATTGAGTAGCTGCCTCCTAAAGATCCAAAGGCTAGGCACATCTCCCTGGGGAGGTTGTTCCGTCATAGTTCTGGGGATTTGTTTTCCCTGCCACTTTCTTTTCAAGTGAGGGATGAGGCCACATCGGTGGGATGCCAAAAGTGGTCAGCTAATATGAGGAGCAATGAGGGGCTGTATATGTAAGCCTTAACCCTTTCAAGCAGGCTTTTGCCACCGGCTGCTGACTCACCCACCCTCCTGGAGGACATTGCGGGATTAGCTGGTTGTCAGTTGCAGGACCAAGCAGGAATCTTTGGGGTTCACCTGATTAGCTTGCTTTGTGATATAACTAGAAAAGGTAAGTTAAAATAAATAGGCCTGATCTTTGACTGGTTAGGCCATACCTGAACAGGGATAGGGCAGGCTGCTTGCAATAGGTCGCACCCTGAGGCATCAGGCATGATGGGCGGTGTGTCCGGAGCAGCCCACCACAGGCCTTACAGTGAGGGCCAAGCTACACGTGACGAATGACACTTGAACAGCAAGTGGATTCGGTGGAGAGCAAGTGGAGGGCAAGTGAACAGGGAGGAATACACTTGCCGTTCAAGTGTCATTCGTCACGTGTAGTTTGGCCCTGAGTTAGATTTGGGAAGCAGCACTCTTGGTGCAGAGCAACATCTTTTCAAACATGGTAGAGGTAGGGAGATGAGGCTTGGCACCCCACAGCACATTCTATGTGCAGGTAAGGATAAACAAAGCCAGCAGGTCAAGTTTGGAGCCAGAGGGAATCTTCCCAACAAAGGTAGCTGTCAGTAGGCGCCTTAGCACAGTCTACTATTGAAAATGGCACAGTGCACAGGACTAGTTTCTTCAACATGAGCTTGCTTGAATACTCGGGTCATCTGGAGAGGTTCCACTCTGTGAACCACAGCAGGTGGCCTTATATGACAGGGTCTCCTCGGTAGTGGTACCGTGATCACAGAACCCCTGCAAGGCTCGCTTGGTCTTATCTCTTCCATTCTTTAAGAAAACAGGTCAGAATTCTTTGGGGCTGTCTTTAGCTATCTGATGTGGATTGAAGACGGGCTGATACAGAGCATCATTGCAGAGCACCTGCTTGGACTTCTGAAGGGTGGGAGTTCTCCCGTTGCTGATTTACTCTTGTTTTTATTGTGCAGTGGGTGAAGAAAGCTCCTCTAGAATGGCAACCCCTTTGTCCACAAATGTCTGTTTCAAGGAATTCAAAATGGCGGCCAAGCTCCAACCTTCTCATGGCTCTTCTTTTGACTATCTGGTGTCCAAAGAAAGATGAGAGTAAGCCATTATGTTTGATTGCCTGGATCTGGAAAGCCAAGGATACAGGCTGTGGCTCAGTGGCAGAGCACCTGCTATGCATCACAAGGTCCCAAGTTCAGTGCCCAGGACCTCCTGTCAAAATTATCAGGTAGGAAGTGACATGAAGGACCTTGACCTGTGGCCCTGGAGAACTGCCGCCCATCAGAATAGACACTGCTGACACTGATAGACTAATGGTCTGGTTCAGGGCAGAGAAGATGATGGGAAGGGGAGAGATACGGTGCCTCTGGCAGTGGCTTGCTTAATCTGTGTGCCATCATACGAACATCCTCCAAATACCTAAAGTTTTCAGTTACAGGTGGAAGAAATACTCCAAATTTCACAGATTCCACTTTGGGATGCAAATGTGAACCTGGGGCTTGGACGGAAGGTGCCCCCCTAGCCCAGTACTCTTTTTAGCTTGTGTTCCACTCTGGTGCTCAGAATGCGTCTGGAACAAGACAATGCCTTTGAGCTACGAGAATGGATCCCAGGTGGTTCTGGCCTGCAAGGAGGCTAAGCTCCCCTTGGAACTATTAATAAATGCCAAGATATTTCTTCAGCCACAGGCAGGCCGGGGATGAGCTAAGCTCTTGGGGCCCTCTCCAGGGAGCACAGAGCAAGCGCCGGCCTAGTATAAAGGCTCCGCAGAGGAACAGAATATATGAATAACAGATTGCTCCTAGAGGCAGCATGCTGTCCCCCCTGCCCTCTGGGATGGAGGCGATTGAATATTTTCTCCCTGGAGGGAATATCTTTGCATGTCTAATGGGCCATTGGAAGCAGGCCTGCCAGCGAGTTGCTGTGGGACATGTCATCCGAGTTCTGGGGACAGAAATGGATTCTGATCTCAGCAACTCTGCCCCAGAGCCAGAGATAACTCCTCAAAGGTGACAAGAGGAGGTATTCCAGCTGAATGCTAGGGGAGTAGGCCCCTTATGACTGAATGACTGAATGCAGACCGTCAACATTTAGAAGCCCTTACAGATGCACGGGGTGGCCTGCAAAACATATGATGAAGCAGCTCTCTTCAGTGGAAAACACAACCGAGAAGCAGCCCTTAGCAGGTCAACAGACTGGGAAAGGGAATTCCTATAGAGTCACTTAGGAGACAGCTCATGCGAGTACGAGTAGATTTAATTCCTTTGTTGAAGAAACCTGGCATATATGATCTCGCTAGGGCAGGCCACTGCTAGTATGCTGATTCCAGATCTAGGACCAATACCAGCCCTTTAATCCACCAGGTAGCAGGAGAAAACCCACTGGCCTGCAAGCACAGGGCATCAGAAGTGACAGCAAAGTCACCTGGCAGGAGAAAAGAGCAAGAGTCCAGCAGCACCTATAAGACTATCAAAATGTGTGGTAGGATATGAGCTTTTGTGAGCCACAGTGCACTTCTTCAGATACACTTCTCCAGACTAACACAGCTCGATCTACCTGGCAAAAAGAAGAGACAATCTCTGAACCTGCTCATGGTAAGAAGAAATCCTGTCTGCCACCAAGTAACCTCACCCTGCTGTCTTTCCACTCCATGCCGTGTGCGTGCCAAAAGAGACAAGTGCTCTCCACACATTTATTTTTGTTTTACTGACAAGGTTTTAAGCCTGCCTTTCCACCCTCATAGCGGCTAACAAATTGTTAGCCAAGGCAGCTAACAAATTAAAACATATCTATTAAAATCCCGTATTAAAACCAGCACACAAATACATCATTAAAATAAAACCAGAGCGTATAATGAATACAAAAGATAAAAATAAAAGTTCAGCTGCAGGGAGGGAGGAGGGATAATTGAGGGAATGCCAAGGGAAACAAAAAAATCTTCGCCTGCTGGCAGAAGATGGCAACAGAAGAAGACAGGCAAATATTTCTGTGGGGAGAAATTTCCAGTGTCTTGGTGCTACTATGAAGGCTCTTTCTCAGGTTTCTGCCTGCCTAGGCTCTAAAGGTGGGGGTACCTGAAGCAGGGACCCCAAAGATGACCACAGAGGTCAGGTGGGTTCATAAGGGAGTAGGCGGTCCTTCAGGTATATTGGTCCCAAACCATATAGGGTTTTAAAGGTCAGCACCAGCATCTTGAATTGTGCCTGGACACAAATTGTGCCAGTGCAGATGAGCCAAGTCTGGAGGGATATGGTCCTTACAACCCTCTCCAGTCAGTATCTTGGCTGCAGCATTCTGCACCAAACACTTCTTGAGGGCAGCCCCATGTAGAGCACATTGCAGTAATCTAATCTAATCTAGATGTCACCAAGGCATGTACCACAGTGGCCAGATCTTTTCTGCGCGGGAAAGGCTGCAGGAGGCTAACCAGTCAAAGCTCTAAAAAGCACTCCAGGACACAGCTGCCATCCAGCAGTAGGCCTGGGACCCCAAGATCACCACCAAACTACAGAGTTGTCCTTCAAGGACAGCACAACCCCACCCAGAACACGTGACACCTTAAATCCCAGGTGAGGCCTTCATCTCCATTTTGTTGGGATTAAGGGTCCATTTATTATCCTGCATCCACTCCAAAGCTGCCTCCGGTCACCAGTTCAGGGTTTTTTTTAGCCTTCATGAGATCAGCGGCAAGTGCGAGATAGAGCTGGGCGTCATCTGCATATTGCTGGACAGCCCAGCCCAAATCTCCTGATGGCCTCACCAGTAAATGTATAGAGAACAAGATGGAACCCAGCAGGATCCCCAAAGGGTTGAGCAACAGTTCTCCAGCACCACCTTCTGAAACCTACCTTCCAGGAAGGACTGGAACACCCACAAAATGCTGCCTCTCAATCACAGCCCGGAAAGGCGGTCCAGAAGTATACCATGATTGATGGTATCAAAAGCTACTGAGAGGTTGACTTCCTGTTTGGGATCCATGGAGGTCTGACGCAGCTCCACTTGCGGAGCTGACCGGACTGCCGTTTTAACCGGCCGGCGGGGTGAAAATAGCCCGCGGCCGACTGCTCTCAGGCGGGGAGCAGGCAAAGAACGCTCAAGACCCTAGGGTGAGCTAGATCTCGGACGAGGGGGGGCTCTACACAACGAGTCTCCCCCCGATCCTTGAGGTCCCACCTTGCGACGGGTCGGCTATAATCTCTGCGGCAGTTTTGGGGCCAATTCGGCTGGCATAAGACCTACATACCCAAGCATCGATTGGGGGAAGAAGCTGAGAGGAGAACTTAAAATCGAAACAGCGATTATAACCCGAGAAAAGTGAAGAGAAGGTAAAGATCATTATCTTCTGAGACGGGACAGATTGATAAAAACAGAGAGGAAAAAAAGTAGATTTTTAAACTGCAACAGACTAATGAAAAGGAGGGGAAGACTCGGCAGGAATCGAATTTAAAAAGAGACTAAGTTTAAAGAAGTTATTAAAGAAATGGGACTATTGTTTTGAATACCTGTGGCTTTGGAGCTGTGAGAAAAAGACACCATCGCGAGATCTGCTGTGGGAAGACGGGAGACAGGAAGTGCGTAATAACAATAGAGTGGCTGGAGAGAAGCGGCCCTTGCTGGAAGGCAGGAAGTAGGGAATCGCCATTTTTGAAAGGGGAAGGGTCGCGGCTTCAGCGGAAGAGGAAGTAGGCCATCTTGGATTACAAAATCATAGAGAAACCATAGAGAAAAGACGCCCGACATTTTGGACTCTTTAAAATTTAATTTCTATAAGAAGACCGGGACATTTAAAATAGAAAAACGTTAAATTTTACGCCACGGAGTTAAGGAAGAGAGCGGATTCGTGGGAGCGAGCTAAAGCAAGCCCCACGATGTCAAAAAAAGAGTGGCAATCGGCAATAGAAAACCTGGATAAAAACCTGGACAAAAAACTTTTAGATATGATTAAAGAACTTAAGGACACGAAATTGGAGCTGATAAAAGAGGTTAAAGAGGTTACACAGACAGTAAAATCGGAGCTGTCAGAAGTGAAAAAAGGTATGGAAACAATACGAAGTGAATTACAAGGAACGCAGCAGAGAGTTAAAACAGTAGAAGACGCGATGGAGAATTTAGCAGACACGCAACAAACAGAGATGAGATTGGTGAAGGGGAGAATGTCAGTTGCAGAAACTAAACATATGGAGAAGCAGCTACGTTTTCGTGGCTTGCCAGAAGTGGAAGGAAAGTCAGCGCAAGAACAGATGACTGAGGTGTTGGCTGAGTACCTGGGGAAGGAGGAGGAGGAAGTTGTGGCTATCCTAGATGTGGCATACCGTGTGAATTCGAGAATAGCAACCCAGAGGAAACTACCAAGAGATGTGATTGTGCAGTTTACAACACGAAATATGAAAGAGAGGATTGTGACAAAACAGTTTCAAGATCCATTGGAGATTGATGGCAAGACGATTATTATAATGAAGGAACTGCCCAGATCAGTGTTACTGGACCGGAAAAAATATAAAGTGCTAATTCAGATTTTGAAGGACATGAAGATCAGGTACAGATGGGAGCTACCGGAAGGAGTGTCCTTTGAGTTTGGAGGGGCCAAAAAACGCATCAGATCTGAGCGAGAGATGGAGCGATTTATTAAGGACAATGAAAAAGACTTACCAACAAGATCATGAGTATGGAGTGTAAAGTATTATCTTGGAATGTAAATGGACTAAACTCACCGAATAAGAGGAAAAATACTTTTCACTGGCTACTAAAACAAAAATGTGACATTGTTTGTTTGCAAGAGACCCATATCAGAAAGCAGGATGTAAAATATTTAAAATCTGGAAAATTGGGCAAAGAATATGTAGCGGCCTCCAACAAGAAAAAAAGAGGAGTGGTGTTGTACATAAAAGAGGAGCTACAGCCAAAATTTGTTATGAGAGATGTGGAAGCTAGATTTGTAGCAGTGGAATGTATTTGGAATTTAAAGAGAGTGTTGGTAGTCGGACTTTATGCACCTAACGGTGCAAAAGAAAGCTTCTTTGAGGATTTAAGGAAG
Organism: Eublepharis macularius; assembly: GCF_028583425.1. Classification (NCBI taxonomy): domain Eukaryota; kingdom Metazoa; phylum Chordata; class Lepidosauria; order Squamata; family Eublepharidae; genus Eublepharis; species Eublepharis macularius. The sequence continues at coordinate 26,767,121 of NC_072804.1, forward strand.
CATTTAGACGATCTTGCATACGACCAGATAATTCTTGCTGGAGACTTCAATGGAGTGACAGACTTGGAACTAGACAAAAAGACTACAACGGCACAAAAGAAAAGAGGACTATTACCAAAGCTTTTTTTTGAGTTGATTCAACAAGAGACTCTTGAAGATGTATGGAGGAGAGAATATCCTAAAAGCAGACAGTTTACTTTTTATTCTGCAAGGCATTCTACATTATCAAGAATTGATATGATCTGGGCCTCAAAAGACTTAGCATTATGGACTAAGGAGGTAGAAATAATGCCTATGGTAGGCTCAGATCACAACCCAATTATGTGGAAATTTGGAAAAAAGAGAAAAAGGAAAGCATGGAGAATAAATGAGGACTTGTTACAGGAAAGAGAGAATATGGAAATACTGAGAAGAGAGACAAAGTTTTTTATACAATACAACGTGAATAAAGAAGTACCAACCAATAAAGTTTGGGATGCTTACAAGGCGGTTGTAAGGGGCATACTAATGGACTTAAATGGTAGAGCAAGAAAGAAGAAAGAGGAGAAAAGACAAGAGATTGAGGAGAAAATAAAAGCCAAAGAAATACAGCTGAAAAAGAGACCAGGGAAAAAGAAGGTATACCAGGAAATTAAAATACTTCAAGAACAGCTAACAGCAATGAGCAATAAAGAATTGGAGTGGAATCTCAAAAGACTGAATCAAAAAGCGTTTGAGGGTGCTAATAAACCTGGGAAGTACCTGGCATGGCAATTGAAGAAGAAAAGGGAAAAGAAGATAATAAATAAAATTTGCGAAGATAACAAAACGTATTTGGAGCAGGCTACCATTAGTAGAGCCTTTTATAAATTTTACGCTAAGCTGTATAATAAAAAAGAAGTAAACAAAGAATCAATAGCGTCATATTTGGAGAAAACCAAACTTCCAGAAATCTCGGAAGCTTGGAGAAATAAGTTGAATAGTGAAGTAACTGACGAGGAAATAAGTAAGGCAATACAATCTGCAAATCTAGGAAAGGCGCCAGGGCCAGATGGACTTACGGCTAAATTCTATAAGACAATGGCTAATGAACTGGCACCATTCCTAAAAGAGGTGATGAATGGGGTTTTAAGGGATCAAAGGATTCCAGAAACTTGGAGTGAAGCGAATATATCATTGATCCCAAAAGAGGGCCAAGACCTGACTAATGTGAAAAATTATAGACCTATATCGCTACTCAACAATGACTATAAAATTTTTGCGAAGATATTGGCGGAGAGATTGAAGGGGTGGCTCTCGGAAGTCATAGAGGAGGAACAAGCAGGCTTTTTGCCAGACAGACAAATAAGAGACAACTTAAGGACAGTGATCAATGCTATTGAATATTATGACAAGCGTTGTGACAAAGAGGTTGGTTTCTTCTTTGTTGACGCTGAAAAAGCGTTTGACAATTTAAACTGGGACTTTATGTTTGCCACTATGGAAAAGCTACAATTGGGAGAAAGATTCATCAGAGCAATTAAGGAAATTTACAGAGACCAGACTGCAGCAATTGTGGTGAATGATGAATTGACCAAGAAATTGACGATAAGTAAAGGAACAAGACAAGGTTGCCCGTTATCTCCATTGTTGTTCATTTTAGTATTGGAGATTCTGATGATACAAATACGTCAAGATGATGAAATTCGTGGAATAAAAATAAAGGACTATTCATACAAGGTCAGAGCATTTGCGGATGACATAATGTTAATTGTAGAGGACCCATTGGAGAACATGCCAAGAGTGATAGATAAGATCAAGGAGTTTGGAGACTTGGCAGGTTTCTTCATTAACAAAAAGAAGTCAAAGATATTATGCAAAAATATGACTAAGCAGAAACAACAATTGTTAATGGAAACAACGGATTGTGAAGTAACAAGTAAAGTGAAATATTTGGGAGTCGAATTAACTGCAAAGAACATAGATCTATTCAAAAACAATTATGAAAAACTATGGACTCAGATAGAGAGAGACTTGATTAAATGGAATAGATTGAATTTGTCATGGTTGGGCAGGATTGCAGCAGTTAAGATGAATGTGTTACCAAGAGTAATGTTTTTGCTACAGACAATACCAATCATCAGAGACTCCAAACAATTTGAAAAATGGCAGAGGAAAATATCAGATTTTGTTTGGGCAGGCAAGAAGCCTCGAGTGAAAGTGAAAGTTTTACAAGATGCAAAGGAAAGAGGCGGAATGCAACTGCCCAATCTGAGACTTTATCATGATGCAATCTGCCTAGTTTGGTTGAAAGAATGGATGACATTAAAGAACAAGAAACTATTAGCCCTAGAGGGATATAAAAAAATATTTGGATGGCACGCATATTTATGGCATGACAAAGTAAAGGTCAACTCGATGTTCCTGCATCACTTTGTTCGGAGAAGTCTATACATAATCTGGAAGAAGTACAGAATTTATCTACAAGAAGGAACCCCTTTGTGGGTGGTTCCATATGAGGTGATAGACCCGAGAGCTGTTGATAATGAACAACAATGTTTAACGTATAAAGAAATAACTAAAACTGAAGCATCCAAACTTAGAATAAAGACACAAGAGGAACTATCACCTAACTACGATTGGTTCCAGTATAGACAGATCAGAGACTTATATAATTCGGACTCTGTAAAGGGAGGTATACGAATAGAGAATTCGGAACTAGAGCAGACCCTTCTTAAAGAAGATAAGAAAAGAATATCCAAGGTATACCAAGTACTGTTGAAGTGGTATACCGAGGATGAGATAGTTGTCAGGTCCAGTATATATCTAAACTGTACTGACTCCATTTTCTAATGCTTCTAGTGTTTAAGTGCTTTCTCCCCAGGTGCACCAGTTCCCAGGCAGCATTCCCACCGGAGGAGACTGTTTTGTCTAACACCGTTCCACCAAGCATTGGCCTTGAAGGAGAGCAGCTTCCCAAGACTGAAAGATGTTGTTTTGAGAACTGTGGGGGGAGGCTGTTCCAGATGGGTATTGTTACTCTGTATCCTATGCTTGCTCTTCATTAGTAACAATGATCATGTACCATCCTGAGTCTCCTATTCAGGACAGTGGACTATAATGGACCTTGTCTGCAGTAAAGTTTCCTTTCTCAAACAATGGACTTGTGTTTGCTTCTAAAGGGAACCCTGTAGTGAGAGCCTTAATTAGCCACAGTCTGACATTTTGTTACCAATCATGTCTGAGTCGGGCCCAGCGGAATCCAAGGTTGTCCCGGACAGGGATCCTTTGTTCGATCCGTATGCGTCTCCCGACAATCAACCTGTACAAGCCCAAGACTCCCAGGAGCTGGGAGCAGCCGGGAACGGAACCAGAGCTTCCACTTCCACCCCGCCTCTCATCGACCTCAGCACTCGGGACGAGACCGAAGGCGACCCCGGGGCAAGGCCGAAAGCGACCGCTCTCCCCTTGATCTTGGTACCCACCCCGTCGGAGTGGGGAGCCAGACCCCGAGAAACGAGAGAGCGCCGGGCAGGTGGACTCCATCCACGAGTTTCGATGGACGGGCGCCGAAGCCTAGAAACCGTCCCGGAGCTAGATAGCAGCCAACCATGGCGATATTGGAACAGGACGTTCGAGCAAACGGAGGGGGACACGTCTCGCCGCGGCGCCCTGAGTTGGGATTATTCCGAACTTGCCCCGTGGAAAGAGCCAACGGAAGTCCCTGAACAAAGTTGGGAGCAGATACAAGGTCGCACCTATGCGGTGGATACCAGCATCTCGGCCGTGACAGGTATGGCCAAGGGAATTCTAGCCGCGAGGTCGCGAGTCGTCCAAGGGGACCCTCCTCCTTGGGGCCCCTTTTCCCCGGTGAGTGCAACGAATGAAGGTTCCATGAGTGAACAACCGGGGCCAAGTCGAATGCAACAGTTAGAAGCTAAGCTGATGGATATGGAAGAAAGTTTGGCTCATGCCATTCATTTAATTTCTGCAATGGGAGCAGGAGAAAGACTGTCCCCTGAAGAGATGGCGATACAGATAGCTACCCTCCAAAGTGTCATCTCCTATCCGATGGAGGAAGTTCAGCAGCGGTCGTCACCTACCGGCGAAGGGGGCACCTATCCTGGCGAATTGGGAGAACAACCCAAGGAACTTCCCACACAGCAGGAAATTCCACCGAGAGGGGTTAACCCGGTTGAGCCACCCGGTAAGACTCCCATCGAACCTCCTAACGCGGGAGGGGATGTGCCGCCAGACGAGACTCCCGTTGAGAGGCCTACGGAAGGGGAGGAAAAGTCAAGTGATACACCGGTGATACCCCCCCATACTTCTCCTATAACGGTCCGGCCGGACCAAGCGGGAGCACCCGCGGCCCCATCCGAGGGGGGAGCCCCTGGTCAACCGCGAGAAACTGTTCCCGTCGGGCAACCTTCGGGAGACGGTCTACCAGCACCACGAGGCCAGCCGTTGCTTCCCAGAATAACAACGCCTGGAGGGGCAAGCCCGCGCGGCCTCCCACCCGTTCGACCCTCGCCGCTGCGGCCCCTCTCACCTCGACCGCAGCTCATACCGTTGCAGCAGCCCCAGGACCAGCCCGTCTTACCACCTCCGAATCAACCGGGAAGGCCCGCACCTCTACGACACCTCCAACCCCCTCATCAGCGGCCGATCTCCACTCAACCACACCAGCCTCCTCCACCTCGACAGCTGCCGCCAACGCCTCCCGTGTTACCAGCCAGGCCAAGACTGCCGCCACCTGCTCGCCCACCACTGCAGCCTCCGGCCCAACCGAGACCACCCCCGGCAGCTCCACCACGGCAACCTCCGCCGGCACCGCCGGTTCAACCGCCGCCAGTACAGCCGCCACCGTTGCCCCGACCAAGGCTCCAGTTACCTCCTCCCGCGCCCCAGGCGCAATTAAGACTGCCGATGGACTTCTACCCAACGCCTGCTCCGAGACAAGAACTCCCGATGGGCTGGGTGAAGTTGGAAGCCACCTTCGATGGGGATCCCTCCAAACTGGGATTTTTCTTGGTGCAAGTGGTACAGTTTTTCAACCGGTGGGGGCACCTTTTTGGCAGTGAGGCTAGCCAAATTGAACATCTTGGATCTCGTTTACAGGGCAAGGCAGCAGATTGGTATGTGGGACTATACAATGTTGGGGCCCCAGAACTCGATACTCTCCAGGGGTTAGTGGATGCTATTCGAGCACAATATGAAGACCCCTTAGAAGAAACCCGGGCCCGAACAGAATTGCAAGCCATCAAACAAGGCAGCATGTCAGCAAGAGACTATGTCACAAAATTCCGGCAATTAGCAGCCAAGTGCCCTAGGTGTGAGGAGTCCACAAAAATTATTCTGTTCAAACAAGGACTTAACCCGAGACTTTTGGACAGAGCCCTCATGCAAGACAATCCCCCTACACTGTTAGGTTGGATCCAACTTGTTTGCGAAGTGGAGAATCGCATTTTAGAAGTCCGTTTGGTTGAACAACAACAACAAACGGGACAAAGAAGACCATTGACCTTACAGAGGGGAGCACGGGGAGCTGGCTACGCCACCCGTGGAGCGAGAGATGCTAGATGGCAACAAGGGCTGTGCTTGCAATGCGGACAGGCTGGTCACTTTGCAGCACAATGCCCCTACTGGCCTGTGCAAAGACCTCCGCTTCAATTACGGCGTCCAACCCTTGCTCCGTTTCCTACGCTCCAACGCCCGACTCCAGCTCCACGAGCGAATAGAGGCCGCGGCGCTTCCCAAAGGCCAGCCTCAGAGAGAGGGCTGGAAGCGGAAGAAGTTATGGAATACGATCCCGCTTCCCCATCTTCAGAAGTCAATCCAGAAAGTCCCCAGTCGGGAAACGAGATGGATCTGTCGTAAAAGGGCCCAAACGACAGATCCACCCCAAGGCCGTCCCTGCACGGAACCGGCCACCTGGGTCCATTTTATTCATGCCAGTGACTCTAATCAACCCAGAGAGAAAAATGCACATTCGAGTGCAAGCTCTTATTGACTCGGGCTGCTCGAGAGACATCATAGCCCCAGCTCTAGTCAATGGACTGGTCTTACCAACTCGGGATTTACAAAATCCAGTAATCTTTGAACAAATGGATGGTACCAACATGAATCCTGTCACAACTGAAACCATCCCGGTGATCACAGGCATGGGACAACATTGGGAGAAGAGGTCCTTTGTCATCAGCTCTACTGCCAAGTACCCGTTAATTCTAGGCAGCAAGTGGCTATGTGATCACAATCCCTACATAGACTGGGCACAAGGATGTATTACCTTCAGTCATGCCAACTGTAAAAATCACCGTTGGAATCAAAACTGGGGAGAAGATCCAACTCATAAGGAAAAGGCCCTCCTCACCCAAGAAGAAGTCAACCAAATACCCGAACCGTACTGGCCTTTCCTAAATGCTTTCTCGGAGGAGGAAGCTGATACTCTACCCCCGCACCGACGAACGGACTGTGCGGTGGAAATTTTACCCGGAGCCTCACTGCCCAAAGGACGACTCTATCCCATGAGTCTCCATGAACGCGAAGAGCTCCGGAAATTCATCGACACCAACCTCCAACGAGGGTTCATCCGCCCGGCCTCTAGCCCCCACGCCGCTCCAGTCCTCTTCGTGAAAAAGAAGGATGGGGGACTCAGACTGTGCACGGATTTCCGAGGACTGAATGCAGTATCCACCAACAACGCCTATCCTATACCGCTCATCCGAGACCTTCTCAACGTCGTGGCCCAAGGTAAGATCTTTACGAAATTAGATCTAAAAGATGCTTACTTCCACGTTCGTATCAAGGCAGGGGATGAGTGGAAAACCGCATTTAATACGCCCCTCGGACAATATGAATACTTAGTTATGCCTTTTGGATTGACGGGAGCCCCGTCTGTATTCATGTCCATGATAAACGAAGTTCTACACGAATTTCTGTACAAAGGGGTGGTGGTGTACCTTGATGATGTTTTAATTTATTCGGACACCGAGGAAGAACATATTCAAATGGTACAAAAAGTCCTAGCCACCTTGATGAAGAATAAACTGCCCATCAAGTTGTCCAAATGTGAATTCCATAAAACCGAACTCACTTACCTCGGGTATTGTATCTCCCAAGAGGGTCTGAAAATGGATCCAGCCAAAATACAGGCGATCCAAGATTGGCAGACACCCACCACCCGCAAAGAACTGCAATCCTTCCTGGGTTTTGCCAACTTCTATAGAGACTTCATAGCAAATTTCGCCCAAATCACACTCCCCTTAACAGAGTTGCTGAAAACCAAAGATAAAGGGGACCAAGCTAAAAAACCCTCTTCCAAACTACAATGGACCCCCGATTGCCAAATGGCCTTCGAATGCCTAAAAAAGCAATTTGTAACGGAACCCATCCTCTCCCACCCCAACGAACAATCCCCCTTCATAGTACAGGTCGACGCCAGCGATACGGCGATAGGGGGGGTTTTACTACAGAAGGGGGAGGATGGGAAATTGCGGCCTTGTGCATTCTTGTCTAGAAAGTTTTCGGAGGCGGAAAGGAATTGGAATGTGTGGGAGAAGGAGGCCTTTGCAGTAAAAACAGCCCTTACTAACTGGAGACATTGGCTGGAGGGGGCGCGATACCCTTTCGAGGTCTGGACAGATCATAAAAATTTGGAGGCCCTCCGAAGCCCACGCAGACTGAATGCCAAGCAATTGCGGTGGGCGGAATTCTTTTCCAAATTCAACTTCACTCTAAATTATCTCCCGGGCAAAACTAACTTTTTGGCGGACGCCCTGTCGCGCATGCCCCAACATAAGAGCAAGCGGGCGGAGACTGTCGACACGGTCTTCTCGCCTACGCAACTTGGGGGCGTGGTGACTACTCGCAGCCATGCCAAGCAGCCCCTCCCGGCCAACCAAGAGTGGAAATCGAAACTTAAAACTGAAGTGGAGAAGGAGGGGGATAAAGCTCCGCGAAACAAACTAACCCAATCCCCACAAGGGGATTGGCTAGCTGGGAGCAAGTTTTATGTCCCGGACAGCCTCAAGCTGGAGGTCTTGCAGCGCTGTCACGATGCTCCCACTGCTGGACATTATGGGTACCTGAAAACTTTACACCTAATTCAAAGACAATTCTGGTGGCCAGGCATGCGCAAAGACATTTCCCAATACGTTAGTTCCTGCCCTGTTTGCCTCAGCACAAAAACCAGAAAAGGGAAACCTCCGGGTCTCCTGCAACCATTGGAAACGCCGAACAGGCCCTGGGAAGTAATCTCCATGGACTTTATAACTGATCTACCTATTTCAAAAGGACATAATTGTATTTTAGTTGTGGTAGATCTGTTCTCCAAACAAGCTCATTTTATCCCCTGTACTGCTATACCTTCCGCTCGAAAACTAGCGGATCTGTTTCTAAAATACATCGTAAAATTATATTCTTTTCCGTCCAAGGTGATTTCGGATCGCGGCGGACAGTTCGTTGCCAACTTCTGGCGGGAGCTTTTGAAAATGTTGAATATTGAGCAAGGCATCAGTTCAAGCCACCACCCACAAACCGACGGGCAATCCGAAAAAACAAATCAAATATTAGAACAGTTCCTTCGTTGCTACATCAATTTTCAACAAGATAATTGGGTGGACCTTCTCCCTCTAGCCGAATTCTCCTATAACAACAGTGTACACGCTTCAACGGGAGAGGCCCCATTCAAAATTGTATACGGAACTCACTTCAATCCCTTCCCATTGGACGCACCCCCTCTCCATTCCTCTAAATTGCCAGATGTATCTTCATGGTGGGGGGAGGCGGCGCAGCAGTGGACTCTTATTAAGAAACACCTTGAAAAAGCCAAACTGGATTATAAAAAATACGCAGATCGCCATCGTGTGGCCGAATGGGAATTACAACCCGGAGATCATGTGTATATTTCCACAAAAAACCTGAAACTAGCTCAGACAAGCCGCAAACTCGCTCTGAAATTCCTGGGACCTTTTCCTGTGCGCAAGATAATAAATAAAGTGACTGTTGCTGTAACTTTGCCCAAGAATCTGCGCCATGTGCACGATACGTTCCATGTCAGCCTTTTAAAGAGAGCTCCCACCGACAACAAATGGCACATCAAAGCTCCACCCATTCCAACTTTAATTGACGACCAAATACACTATGAGGTACAACAAATTTTGGACTCTAAACTCAAGCGAAATCAGCTTTTTTACCTCATTAGATGGAAGGACTTTGATTCTGGTTACGATGAATGGGTGAACTCTGCACATGTTCATGCTCCTAGATTAACCAAAGCTTTTCATACTCGCTACCCATATAAACCAGGGGGGGATCTGTTTTAAGGGGGGCAGAATGTCAGGTCCAGTATATATCTAAACTGTACTGACTCCATTTTCTAATGCTTCTAGTGTTTAAGTGCTTTCTCCCCAGGTGCACCAGTTCCCAGGCAGCATTCCCACCGGAGGAGACTGTTTTGTCTAACACCGTTCCACCAAGCATTGGCCTTGAAGGAGAGCAGCTTCCCAAGACTGAAAGATGTTGTTTTGAGAACTGTGGGGGGAGGCTGTTCCAGATGGGTATTGTTACTCTGTATCCTATGCTTGCTCTTCATTGGTAACAATGATCATGTACCATCCTGAGTCTCCTATTCAGGACAGTGGACTATAATGGACCTTGTCTGCAGTAAAGTTTCCTTTCTCAAACAATGGACTTGTGTTTGCTTCTAAAGGGAACCCTGTAGTGAGAGCCTTAATTAGCCACAGTCTGACAATAGTTAAAACACAAATGGTGAAATGGGCTATAAACTTTAATAAAGAAATAACAATGGAGGCATGGGAATACTTGTGGAAAACTACAATGAAGACAACGACATGTATTAATATCAAAGAGAACATTTATAAAATGATCTATCGTTGGTACATGACACCAAAGAAGATTGCGCTAGGGAATTTGAATACTTCTAATAAATGCTGGAAATGTAAGAAGCATGAGGGCTCCCTCTATCATATGTGGTGGTCGTGTGAGGTAGCCAGGCAGTACTGGGGGGAAATAATAAGAGAAATGAGTGAAATTTTACAATTTCAAATTAATAAGAACCCAGAACTCCTGCTACTGAACTTGGGAATGGAGGGAACTCCAGCCCAACACAGGACGTTGATATTTTACATGACAGCAGCAGCTAGACTTTTGTATGCGCAAAAATGGAAAGTACAAGAAGTGCCAACTATTGAAGATTGGACTTACAAATTGCTGTATATGGCTGAAATGGACAAGATGACAAGAAAATTGAGAGATCTGGACTCAGGGCAGTTCAACACAGACTGGGAGAAGCTGAAACAATACCTGGAGAAGAAATGGGAGGTGGGAGGAAAACTGTGGCAGTTTGAGAACTACTGAAGTATTGAAGTAGAGGGGGGAGACTTTACCGGGGGGAGAAGAGATAAATGTGAATTAATAAGCAGTCAGATTAATAGATTGACATATATATAGATATATATAGGTTAACAAACAGAACATAGAGAAAATAATTAATTATAAGGACTAAATATAAGGAGCGATTAACTAACAATATTTTCTTTTTTTTTCTGACAAGTTTTGTACCAAACTGAATGTCTGAAGATATAGATGGGTCAAATTGATTGACTACGTGAGGAGAGATATATAGAACTATTATAAAAAGATAGAATGAGTAATATATATAGAGAATAAGTCAAATTGTTTGATATAAACGAATGTATGATCTATATGGTTTATGATATATAGAAATACCTGAAATTGAAAAATTGGGATAAATTGTTTATCTAAGATGGAAACAAAGGCTTACAGTTTGGGCATATAATGTTAAAAATAGTTAAGGATGTACTGCTTAGAATAATGGAGAATATATATTTGTTTTAGATAGAGGAAGCTAATAAAAGTAAGGGAAAGGGGACAAAGGGTTGGAAAGCTGTTGGAAGTCAACAAAAAGGGGGGGGAAAGGGAGGGGGTTAGAGATGAAAAAATTGGGGAAAATTGAATGTAAATGTGGAAATAATGGATTCTAACCCAATAAAAATTTTTCAAAAAAAAAAAAAAAAAGCTACTGAGAGGTCTAGGACTATCAACAGTCACACACCCTCTGTCTGTCTCACAACGCAGGTCATCCACGAGGGCAACCAAGGCTGTTTCATTCCCATAACCAGGCCTAATACCAAATTTGGAAGTATCCAAACAATCTGGCTTGTTTAGGAAAGCCTGAAGCTCTTCAGCCACCACCCTTTCACACATGCATACTCACAGCCTAACCTTCCAAAACCAGGGGGGGGGGAATGGCAACTTTATAGGGGCTCGTGATCCAAAGGGTGGACTCTTGCAACTCACCTGAGGGCCAAGCTACACATGACGAATGACACTTGAACAGCAAGTGGATTGAGTGGAGGGCAAGTGAACAGGGAGAAATACACTTGCTGTTCAAGTGTCATTCGTCATGTGTCGCTTGGCCCTGAGAGTCCCAATTCACAGTGATTTGATATGACCCAATTTCCCTGGTTATGCTCTGCTGTTTTTCATGGTTTCACTCACTCTGCTCTCTGCCTTCCTAGATTTCATGCAGAAAATTTCTAAAATTAACTCTAGAACTAGGGCATGTGCAGTTTTGCACCTTTCCCTCCTGTTTATTTTCCTTCAACCTTACTGATGCACCCAATCAATCACCTAAGAAACAGAGTATTAGAAAGATACAAGCAGAGGCATAAATAAACAGATGAACACCCCACACATAGTCAGAGTCCATTTCGCACTACTCATTATGCTCGGAAGCACTTGTGTGCCCCACTAAGGTACATGGAAAGATATTAATAACATCAGTTAAAGGTACTGAAATCGATACATGCACAGCAGTCTTTAGCTCTGTACAGCTGACATTATATTCATTGAAGTGCGTGAGTAGAGGGGAAGCAGGCATGAGGGTGCTGGCTCTGCCACCTAGGTCACTGGATCCTGAGCATACGATGCAGAAGCACATCTGCTCGGCTCCTGTGATCAGGAATGCTACTTTGTGAATGTCCCTGATCACTTCCTCTTTGCATATACACAGGCACCATGCTCACAAGCGGGCAACAGTACACAGGCAGGAAGTGACCTGCTTCCTCTCTATGCACATTGATTTTAACATGTGCAGTGCTTCTCTAGAGGCTTTCTGAGTACTAGTGTTGTAGCAGTGTCCACGTTGGACTAGTCTGAGGTGAGTAGCTATGTTGGTCTGCAGTAGATGAGCAAGGTTCAAGTCTAGTAGCACTTTAAAGACCAACAAGAGTTTCTAGGGTATATGCTTTCGAGAGTCAAGCTTCCTTCGTCAGATACGAGTAGGAATGGACACCTCTGAGTCTTTGTATCCTAGTCGGAAGGTGGGAGGGGTGTTGGAAAGAAGTAAGAAAGAATGTGGAGGTACAATGTGAAATATAATTAGCTTGATTAGAGCAGGAAAGAAAATGCAGAAAATTAGCACCTCTAGTGAGAAAAGAATCCTACGTCCCTATTCAGCCCTGGAGGGTATCTGAACTCTCAAAAACTTATACCCTAGAAACTCTTGTTGGTTTTTAAGGTACCACTGGACTTGAACCTTGCTCATATTGGGCTAGGATCTAGGAGACCCCGTTTCAAACCCCACTCTACTACCTTGGGCCAGCCATTCTTTCTTAACCTAACCTTCCTCACAGAGTCATTCGGAAGATAAAATGGAGAAGAGAGCTATGTACACTGTCCTAAACTCCTTAGAGGAAACATGAAGTTAAAATTAAAGAAGACATCAAAGCAGCAGCTTTCTAACGAGCTGAGAATGAAAAAGGACACATTTAGGAAATGGAAGGAGGGGCATACAACCAAGGATGAATATAAACAAACAGCCAGCACTCGTAGGGAGAGTGTTAGAAAGGCTAATATTCAGTATGCGCTTAGGCTAGGGAGAGATGCTAAACACAACAAAAAAGATTTTTTTCTTTGTGTTTGGAACAAGAAAAAGATCAAGGAAGTGGTAGGTCCATTCTAGGAAAGTGGAATTTTAACAGGTGATAGAGAGAGGGCAGAACTGCTCAACCCTTACTTTGCTTCGGTTTTTTCTTGCAAGAGAAGCTGTGCTCAATCTGGCAGCAATGGAACATGTGATGAAGGAAGGGAGTAGGCACAGGAATGATATATAAAACTCCCAACTTCTTTAGCTGAAATCAAATTCTCGGGACCAGATGAACTGTGTCCTAGGGTGCTCAAGGAACTTGATGTAATTTCAGAGCCTCCGTCTATAATCTTTGAGAATTCTTGGAGAACAGGGGAGATGCCGGAAGATTGGAAATGTGCAAATGTTGTCCCCCATCTTCAAAAAGGGAAAAAATGAGGCTCCAGCTTGACATCCATACCTGGAAAGCTTCTAGAACAAATTAATCAACCAGCCAGTCCTTGAGCATTTCGAGAAGAAGGCTGTGATGACCAAGAGCCAGCATGGGTTCCTCAAGAAGGAAGTGTTGACTCTCGAAAGTTCGTACCTTGGAAATCTAGTTGGTCTTAGCTACTAATCTTGCCCCGATCTTGCTCAAGAACAAGGAATGACAGACGAATCTTCTCTTTTTTTGACAGTTACTACTTTGGAGGATCAACGTTCGGACATAGTTTATCTTGATTTCGGCGAGGTTTCTGAAAAGGTCCCATAGGATACTCTCGTTGACAAGCTGGTCAAATGTGGTTTGGATGCTGCTACTGTTAAGTGGATGTGGAATTGGTTGATAGATCATAACCCCAAAGAGTGCTCGCAAAGGGTTCCTCATCCTCTTGGAGAAAAGTAACAAGTAGAGTGCCTCCAGGATCTTTCCTGGGCCCTGTGATGTTCAGTATCATTGTAAGTGACTTTGGTTACCTCTGTGACAATGAGAAGGCAGAGAACGTGCCAACAGGACCACGTGATCCAGCAGGGTATGCAAAGAACTGTGTGACTCGTCACGTGTGACATGGTAGAGGTGGCAGAAGGCAGCTGTTCTTCAGGCCATGTGGTAAGTATAATGAAGACTGGTCTTTGCATTACCAAAGTATACTGGGACTTTATGGGAAACCATTCCCCTGCTACCTTTCTCAACTAATGGAATTATTTGCTCAGATTTTGTGATCAAATGTATTGCCCCCTCCCCACTGAACTGCTTATAAGATCAAGCCCAACGTGGGTTTCCAATAAATGTTCTGCTTAAGGGTACACCTTTAACCCCCCCCCCCTTTCCCCCTACTGTCTTCAGAGACCACAGACATAGGGGAAATTTGGCAGGGAAGTGCTATGGGTGCATGCTTCCACAATCTGGTAATCCTTGGAAAATCAACCCCAAGGCCTTCCAGGATCTACCCACTGTAGCTACCAGAGGAAAAAAAGTAATTTTTGAGGTGCCCACGGAGTATGTTTCCATAATTCAGGGATCTCAAGAGAAGCACTTCCTACTAGTCAGTCAGAGTCTCTACTATAATATTCGTATTCCTCTAGTTTGGTTATTAAATATAACTTCTCATCAGAGAACCATCACAGATGGTTCTGTAAGGTGATATTATTTTAGTATGCAACGCTGTCAGGACTTGCTGTCAAAAGGGGGCACCAAAACTCACTCTGTGCATCTCTGCACATGTTTCAACGGAGCCATGGCCCCAGCAACCGATGGGGAAATCCACAGCTAAGTGGCCTTGATGGGGCTTTGAGAAGCATCACGCAACGGGGGGAGGGGGCTGCCACTCCAGACTCTCTCTCATACATGCCACAATGAAATTTTTCTTTCTTTCTTTTTTTCTTTCTTCTGTTTTTCTTTCTCTTTTTGGAAGGGGGGAAGTGATGCTCTACCCATCAAAACTAAGCTCCCAGGGGATAAGCACGCTTGCAACTTCGGTCCGGAGCAGTTGGGGGCACCTCCGTCCAGGAAGAGGGAGGGTGTTCAGAGCCATGCCGCCTGCCCTTGATCTCACCTCTCCCGCAGCCTGGAAGCACGGAGCTGTTTTCTGCAGCCGAGAGCTGTCATCCCACACTCCCTCCCCCCTCAGCCACACGCCAAAGTCTGCCCAGCACGTGCCAGTTTTAAGCTGGGTTGCCCTTAATTGTCCCCACGATGGCGGTGGGGGGGTGCCCCACCCCGCTTATGGCAATGAATCATCTTGAAAGGGGTGGGGAGATGGGGAGTTGCTGCACCTGTCTCTGCCAGTGACCTTTGCTCCCTAGCTGCCAATTGCTTTGATGGCAAGTTGCCAAGGAAACCAACACTCCCCCCCCCCAACACACATCCCCATTTTCTATTTGAGAATAGATGTACAGCCTTGAAGGAGTAATTATCTATCTTCGCTCTGCCTGCCTTTGTTATAGGGCAAGGCTTAGGGGACTGGTTCTATTCACCAGAGAGGAACAAGATGGTGTCGCCTTAAATCCAGCATGTGTGTGTGTGTGTGAGAGAGAGAGAGGGGGGGGGAGCTCTTAGCATTTCAGGTAAGGCAACCAGACCGAAATTTGGAACCGTGGCATCTTGAACAAGAGATGCATCTGTTCCTTGGGACCAGGTTCTCCTCTCCTAATTAATTCCATAATTAATTGAATTAATTATATTTCTAGAGTGCTTTTCAATACGTGTTTCCAAAGCAGCACGCTATACAACGTCAAAAGGATAATATCGTAAAGGCAAGTAAAACAAGGGTGGCCACGTTTTGAGGATCCATCAGTGAAATTTGTCCATTTAAAAAAATCTGGTTAATTACAGAAAGACCCCTGATTAATTCAGCAGATTTCTAAAAGGACGCATATAAAACTACGCGTGTAGTTTTAAAAGATGTATGCCTGTCTGTGCGAGGGACAGCTAGATGTGGTATCGGGAGATCCATGAACAGATCGCCTGCTGTTTTCTTTCTTTTAATTTTTTTTTTAAATTAAAGTACAACCCTGCTGTTGTTTTGAAGAGCAACTAACACCATATTTGGATCAAGGCAACAGGCAGAAGGAGACAATTCAACCCCTTCCATGGCACCATGTCTCTGGCCTCAGCTGTCCCCCGTTGAAGACTTTATTTGTCCAGACATATAGGTATACACAGACCAGGCGTTACCAATGTGGTGCCTGCCAAGGTGTTTGTTGGCACCCACTGGTCCCTTCTCCCAAAGCAAAGAACCAATTCTGGCTTTCATCCACCTCATTGGATTTACAAGTTTCCAGGGGGGCTAATCTTTGGGTCTACAAGGAACTCCCGTTCAGAAATAGCTGACCTCCATCATAAGGGGACACTTGGTTTAGAACGTCCCACTATCTTTTCTTAGATTCCATACTGGGGAGATGTGAGCCATGCATCTCTTTATAATGTGATTTTTAAAAATCTTGTGTTGCCACTGAAGAACTCACAATAACCACCATAATCCGTACCCCACCTACTTAGTCTTTACAATAACTTTGCGAGGTAGGCTGGATCAAGAGAGAGAGATGGCTCAAAGTCATCCAGAAAGCTTTATGGATGAACAAGGATTTAAACTCGAGTCTTCTGTCTCTAACTACTTACAGCCATGCTGTAAGTAGGTTGGGCATCTGGGAGTTCATTCAGGTGTTAGGATATCCATCCTGAACAGGACATCACAGCTTTTAAAAAGCTTTTAAAAAGCCAGGAGAACCTAAATTTGGTCAAAATAGATGCTGAAACATTTCCTGAATATATTATCCAAATTTGCATGATGGCTCTTATGTTTGCATAATTTTCGGCATTTTTAATTATTTTGCATAATAGATTCAGCTTTTTCTACCTATGAGAAGGAACAAGTAAGTGCACAAGGAACTAGAACCCTCACTGCAGGAGTCTTATTGGACACCAGGTACAAAAACCTAATCAGGCATTACAGACAGATTTTCATACCTCCGTGTGAGCTAGCAACTTATTTTTTAATTTTAAAAAGGGAGAGCTGGTTTCTATAAGAAGTTGCAGTTCTGAGCTTCTGCATTTTTTCCCTTCTTTGCTTCTGTAGAACTGTAGACTACACCAAGCCCTGGATAATAAAGTGCATTCCAGGCTGCACTTCACAGTCAGAGACTTGAGGGTACAACCATCTTGAGTCAGAGCCAGTTGCACACTCTCTCTCCCCTCTCCCTGCTGTACCTGTTCGTAGACCGCCTTGGATCTCAACGCAGATTCTAGTTGCTCAGTTCCAAAGGTATAGATGGCGGAACGGTACTGTGTGCCGACGTCATTCTGCTGCCTCATGCCTGGATAAGGAAAGAATCACAGCACCAGTGACTACAGGAAACTGGATGTCAAACTAGGATCTGGGAGACCCCGGCTGCAACCCCCACTCCGTCATGGGCGCTCACTCTCACTCTCAGCCTTACACCACAGGGTGGTTGTTGTAATGGTAAAATGGAGGAGCGGTAATGATGTTTTAAACTGCTTTAGGTCCCCATTGGGAGAAAAGTGGCATATGAATATCTAAATCAATAGGGAGAGGAAGCGAACTCTTCCACTCTCCAAATGCTGGCCAAATATCCTTATATATTCTTAACTGTGTGGTTGAATAGAGGCCACCAAAACAGTCTGATGGACAGTCCTGTCTTTACTGAATAGACTCCTTCCGATCGCACATAATCTGCTCTAAAATGTGGTGGCGGCTTCTGCCTTAGATGGCTTGAAAAGAAGATTGGACAAATTCATATAAGGGAGGTCCATCAACGGTTATTAGCCACCATGGCAAAATACAGCCTCCGTGGGCAGAGGCAGTGTACTTCAGAATAGCAGTTAGAGGGGACAACATCAGGACGCAGCAGTTTTGAATTCTATGCCCTGCTCTCGAGTCTTCCGGGGCATCCAATTAGCCACTCTGGTAAACATGACGCTGAGAGGAAAATTCCATCTTTATCTTGAAGTACAAAGTTCTGCCAGTTGAGAAATCTACGGATTTGCCTGCTCCTTAAACGTTGCTTCTAAGTCTTTGCTCCAGGTACCTTAAGTCTTTGCCTGGGTTATGACTTCTCCAAAGACACTCATACAGCATGGTTTTGATTGGCTGTCAGGTGCCAGGTACAGACAATGGCTGCAATCCTCTACACTTTTAATCAGACGTAAGGCTCAGTGCTTTGCATGGAATACACAGGCTTGAGTGGTGCATCTTGACCCCGTGCCTTGGTGAAAGAGTGAACTTTCCACTTTTAATTGCTAAAAATAAAATGACTTCATTGTTCTTACAGGAGCATGGCGTCACCATCAGGTAACACTGGAGAAGCCTGAGTTCCTGTCTTTATTCTACCACAGAACTCACTGGCTAACTTGGTTATTCTCTCAGCTTAATATCCTTCACAGTATCATTCTAAGGATAAATTGGGGAAGGAGGAAATTATATTTGGTGTAGTCAGTTTGGTGTAGTGGTTAAGAGCGGCAGGACTCTAATCTAGAGAACCAGGTTTGACTCCCCACTCCTCCGCTTGAAGCCAGCTGGGTGACCTTGGGTCAGTCACAGCTCTCTCAGAGCTCTCTCAGCCCCACCCACCTCACAGGGTGATTGTTGTGGGGATAGTAACACACTTTGTAAACAGCTCTGAGAGGGTGTAAAGTTGCCTTGAAGGGTGGTATATAAATCGAATGTTGCTGTTGTTATCTTTCTAGCGCATTTTGAGCTTTCTCAACATCTGCTATTTGAGATACTGAGAACTGAATCTGGGATATTCTGGATGGAGAACATGTTCTTCCTATCTTTTATCCTGCCCTTCCTCAGGGAGGCATACATAGTTCTTCCTTCACCATTTCATCTTCCTAACAGCTCTGGAAGGTAGAGAGAGTGACTGCTCCACGGTCACTCAGCAAGCTTCGTGGCAGGATTTGAACCCAGTCTGCTGTGTCACCTTCCTTTGGACAAAGTGTGGGATAAAGATTCATTACATAGATACATTTCATTCTGACACAAAGCCAGCACAGTGGCCGTTTCCACACAGCTTACCTTTCCTCGGAACGACCCGGAACATCGTGCAAAAAACGCGGAAGATCACGTTTTCTCACGCGAGATTTGCACGACGTATAACGTCGTGCAAATCTCATGTGAGAAAATGCAATCTTCCATGTTTTTTGCGCGATGTTCCGGGTCGTTCCGAGGGAAGGTAAGCTGTATAGAAATGGCCAGTGTGCTGCTTAGAGAGTCTGACTTGGATCTAGGAGACAACAGGTTCGAATCCCTGCTCTGCCCCAGAAGCTCAATAGGTGATATTGGGCCAGTCATTCTCTGACAAAGTTTTTTGTTGTGAGGATAAATTGAAGGAGTAGAGAATAATGTTGTAAACCACTCTTGGGGCCTCACTGGGGAGAAAAAGCAGGCTAAAAATAGCTAAACAGAGAAATAAATTGTTTGGGGGGTTGTGTAGAAGCTGCCTCAAGATCCTTTAAATGGAAAGGTAGGAAAGGACTGTTTGAAATCAACAATTCAACCAAAGCCACCTACCTACTTTTGGTCATAGATCCAGAGGAGTTAGCGGTGTTAGTCTGTAGTTGCAAAATAGTAAAAAGTCCAGTAATACCTTTAAGACGAACCAACTTTATTGTAGCATAAGCTTTTGAGAACCACAGCTCTCTTCATCAGCTGCATCTGACGAAGAGAGCTGTGGTTCTCGAAAGCTTATGCTACAATAAAGTTGGCTCGTCTTAAAGATGCTACTGGACTCTTTACTATTTTACCTACTTTGGGAAACAGTTTGAGAGCTGCCCTGCTGGTTCCAACCTGTGGTCTCTCCCATCCACCCCCAAGCTCCCATCCCACCATTCAGGAGCCAATGCAGTTAAGGCCTCAGCATATAGATCCGGAACTGACTCCTGAACAATTGTTTGGCAAGGACTCTCTTCCCTTGTTCAGAAAGTTAAACTGGGAACTGTCCGCAGCCGGTGCTATCCTGATCTCTGTATACATAAGCACCTATAAAAGGCTTTCCCCTCCTGTCCCCCCCCCTCCCCCCAGTCACCAACAATGGCTGTTTCTCTCATGGGAAGGACTGTTAATCACCTTGGCATGACAAATCTAACCTATGCAGCTCATCAGCTTCGCTGTCTGTGAAGTGTGAATCCATTATAGGGCCTATGTTTGGAACAGAAAGAATGGAGCCAAGGCTGAAACCAATAAAAGTTACTGAAGCAACAAAGAGGCCAAAGGTTACTGAGAACAGGGGAAAGACACTACGCGGTATTCTAAGGGAGAGGTTCTGCAGCTCAGAGCCAAACTACAAGTGACGCCTGACACAGGTTGGACACTTGCCAGCTTCCCTCAACTTTTGATGGGAAATGCAGGCAGCTTGGCGGAATGTTGGACGAGTGACAGTTGAAAAGTCCATTGGACAGCTGTCGGAGAGCCAAGCTGCAAGACCAGGATGCCTACATTTCCCATCAAAACTTGAGCATACCTCCCCTCAGCAGCCCTAAATGCCATTTGAGATGTTGTTACTGGTGGGTGGAAGCCGCTCAGGAACGACATGAGGGGAGTGCTGCCACAGGAAGGGGAAATCGCCCCCTTGGCACGCGCAGATATTTTTGACAGGTTCTGACCCAATGCCTTTGCATACAGAAGGTCCCCAAGAGCTCCTCCAGCTAAAGGCTCTGAGATGGCAGATGGGATGAGGGCTGCTGCCAATTTGAGCAGACTCCACCACAATTCAGGACTCTTCAGCCCAGGACCTGGTCTGCCTCTCTGCTGGGCCCTGGTCCGTTGCTGTCTGAAACATCTATGACCTGACTGCCCCGCCACCTCTGACTGCTGTAGAGGTGTATAGCCTTAACATCTTCACCGCTCTTGGATATGCTTTATGGTTTTTTTAAACTGAGTTTTATACTTGTATTTATTGTTGTTATTTAATAATGTTGTTACCCACCCTGAGCCTGTTCGTGGGGAAGGCGGGTTAGAAATTTAATTATTTAATTAAATTAATTAAATTAAGAACCCACTGTTCACCAAATATATGGTAGGGAGGGCAAAAAGCCCCTAAAATGTTCCAAGTGATAGCTGCATGCACAGCCACCCGGAATGGTGCCCAACTTTGAGGCAGAAGAACCAGCCACTAGCAGAACGAGAAGATGATGAGTAGCAGTGAAGATGGGGAACACAGCCGGGGGGGGGGGCTGGCACGGAAAGGAAAAGGGACTCACCCTGCCCCATGAGTCCTTGCAGATATACTCTGGTAACAGTCTAAACCCTTGAGGCACAACAAAACAGATAATAAGAATAGACACGGGTCATTTCGTAGAAAAAGAGGAGCAGGAACTCATTAGCATAACCTATTAGCACAACTCATTAGCATATGCCATGCCCCACCCCCTGGCATCACCTATCCTGGCTGTTTTGGACCCAATCTTGGCCATTCAGAGCCGAAATTGGGCCCAAAATGGCAAAAAGGGGCCCAAAATGGCTGAAAAGGGGCCCAAAATGGTCAGGATTGGGCCGCTGCCGAGTGGGAGAGTGATCCACCACCCATTACAGGCCCATTCTTGGCTGTTTTGGGACCAATCCTGGCTGTTTTGGGTCTGATCCTGGCCATTTTGAGCCCGAATTGGGCCGTTTCGGCTCCGATCCAGGCCGAAATGGGCCCAAAATTGCCAAAAATCAGGTGGGTGGAGTCACCTGATATATGACCTTTTAGGAGAACTACCGGAACTGCATTCCTGCGTGTTCCCCCTCAAAATAAGCCCTGAGAATAGATAAACCTTATACCAGAAACCTTATGATCGGCAAACATACCTACATGCCTCCAGTCACTGACCTAAACACATCAAACAATCCATCGACTACAGCCAAGCTCTACAGTATTCCAGTCCTTCTAAAAGAGATTCTCACCTGCAGGAATTACAACAGACATTTTTGGAATTACAATACCCACCTGATGTAGCAAGGAAACAGACGGACAAAGCCAGAATGATATCAAGGGATAACCTGCTACAAGACAGGCACAAACAAAACAACATGAGAATGCCACTGGCGGTCACATACAGCTCTCAGCTCAAACCAGTTCAACACCTCATTAATGACCTGCAACCTACACTGGACAATGATACTTGTCTCTCACAAGCACTGGGAGGCAAACCTTTTCTTGCCCACAGATAGCCCCCTAATATTAAACAACTTCACACTCACAATAATGTACTTTCTAACACAGAAACGAACTCTGGGACCAGGGCCTGCAATAAACCACGATGCCAACTCTGTCCCCATATTCACTCCGACAGCACAACCGATCTCAGCTTCATTCATTTGTTCCTCTTCTAATGTTATATATGCTATCAAGTGTCAGCAATGCCCTTCTCCTCTCTATATTAAACTAACAGGTCAGTCCGTACGCAAAAGAATAAATGGACATAAATCAGACACTAAAAATCACAACACTCAAAAACCAGTGGGAGAACATTTTAATCTTCTGCAACATTCCACTACTGACCTAAAAGTGGTTATCCTCAAACAGAGAAGCTTCAAGAGAGGATTACAACATGAGATTGCTGAACTTGAGTTCATTCACAGCTTCAGAACAATGGACTCCCTGGGCCTGAATAGAGACATAGGATTCTTGTCCCACTACAGATGCTAATTTCTGCTCTAATCAAGCTGCGCTGTAACATCAAACCTTTTACTTCCTGACTCCCTTCTTTGCTGCACCCCTCCCACGTCCTGACTTGGGATATAAAGGCTCAGGGATCTCCACTCCTCTTGATGACGGAAGCTTTGACTCTCGAAAGTTTACACCCTGAAAATCTTGTTGTCACTGGACTCAGATCCTGACAAAATAGGTAAGAATCCCTTACCATTTTACCTTCAGCGCCTCACAAGTAGTCCACAAATACCCCAATAGAAAAAATGCTTTGTACACCTTTGGCTAGGAAAGGTCCCCTCCGGACTTCTTCAAGCAGTCCGTTCTATGATGCAGGTACAGAAGATGTATGCACACATCCTTTCAAAAGTACAACTGAGAAACGTTAGGGACGAGGCACATTAATTCACACAGAGAGAGGTGTTCTGTACTTCGAGAGGCTAGACATGCCTCCAGTGCACGAGAGGGGCGATTTTGTTGAAAATTTGGTTTTAAAAGTTCCTAGAAATGGTGGGCCATTGATGTGTGCATATATTATATTGCTGCTCGTTTCCAAAAAAGCACCTGCAGATGAGATCGCATCAGATAGTGCTGTCCAGTAGGGGGGAAACACAGCCCCCCAAACTGTTACATAATTTGAAACAATACACTAAGTTAAATGCTCACCAAAGTAGAGGGAAGGTATTGCCAATTAAATCACAGATACTATCCAATCAGCGCTGACTATTCTCGTGCAGCTGTCTTCAGTTCCGCAAACACACTGGCAATGAAGGCAGAAGGTGGCAGAAAAATCCCTTTGCAATGATTTGTCATCTATTTCAACCTGGTGTTGTGAGATGACTCAAAACAAATAGGCGAATGCTTTAGATGAGCACACACCAAGCTAACGGAATGCATGAGCACCAAGCCTTTGACCAAGCAAGGAACTAAGTATGTTTTGTTCCAATATGACTGGACAGGACAAAACCCCAAAACTGTGGGGGTGGCCAGGAGCTCTGGGTTGTCATTTGCAAGGAAAGCTTCCATGTTGCACAAAGCTCGCCAAGACAGCAATGTCCCTGCGCGAGTATTCAATGGGCCACATATTAAGAGCTCATCAGCCATTCCTGGACTTCTGTGAAGGAGGCACAAGTGTGTGTGTGTGTATGGGGGGAGGGGTATTATCTACAAAAACAGAGAGCCGGTGCCTCTGTTGCTGCAGTGCATCCTAGCAATTAGTGCCCGCCCTTTATTTTACTTTTAAATTTTAAGTGTCTTGGAACAGGATCTGTGAAACTGGGATTCCAAATGGATGTGCTTGCCTCTTCAGAAAGGCCAGATTTAAACATGAAGTACGAAGAGAACGTACCTGCATGACGCTGTTTGCATCCAGCATCTCAGTTAAACTGGACCCTCCGCCACGACATGCATGGCATTATCATGCCAAAGATGCGCACAACACAGGCAGGCATTACGCAAGCATGCTTAGGACGTGCATAGAAGCGCAGTTGAAATGCACACCACATAATATGGGCATGCTCTTCTTGCGCACTGAGAAAATGTATCACTGTAATTCCCCTCTACTAGGTATAATTTCTGTTCTGGATACGAGACAGTTTGGAGGGGGGAAGAAAACTCTCTCCGAGCCGGCAGCATCTCTCCGTGGCTCAGCCCAAGCGAAATACCCCCTCCCCCACCAAATATGTCATCTTCACAGACACACGTTACTCATTAAAACGCAAACACACAATTACAAGCCCAGAGGAGTGCCCTGCCAATGACACACACGGAATGCTAATCTCCTCATTAAAATTACACTTCATTATAAAAGCTCAGCCTTCCCCAGGCCTCCGACCCTCCCCCGCTGTCACTCAGCATTGACGTGAGGCGGGTTTCAAGCAGACTTCCCTCCTCTACCTCCCTTCCACCTCCTGGTTATTAAAAAAAAAAGTCTCCAGTGTCTTCTCCATTTGCAACTGATCCTCCCCACACACACAAGAGACCCCATGGCCTCACCATTCTAGGCTTCAAGTTTCAGAATGGTGCTGGAAGCCATTTGGAGGGAGAGCCGCCACTTCGGAGGCTGGCCTCCAGAATTGCCAAATGAGGTTCAGCAGAAGAGGGCTTAAGAGAAACACCTTCAGGTCTCCTCGACACAAGGCTACCCCTTAGAAGAAATGTGCTCTGAGAGGGCAGGTGAGGGATCCAGCCAGCACTTCCTGAGGAAGCTGGTAGCATGACAGAGTACATGCTTCGCACCTGTGAAATCCCTGGTTCAGTTTCAGGGGCCTCCAGTGAAAAGGGTCTCTAACAGCAGGGGAAGGAAGGACTTGGAGAGACGCTGCACGTCAGAATCGACAATACTGATCCCTTGCAGTGAAATCATGGCTGATTCCACATACATTGGATAATGCACTTTCAATGCACTTTATCAATCGTTTGAGGTGGATTTTTTGTTCTGCACACAAAAAAATCTGTTCCAAATGATCTATAAAGAGGATTGGAAGTGCATTATTCAACATGTGCGGAATCACTCCATATTCAGAGTGACTCCGTTCGAAACCTGCTGAATTCAACAGGTTTACACTTGAGTAATACAGCATGGCACCTTCAACAGGCCATGGCACTTCACACGTGAAATTAGATACATCGTCTCATGCTATAGATTCCAGGGAACTGCAAATCTCTTAGGGATTGGGAAAGGGCTTGGATGGGACGTTTAAATGCCCAACTCCCACCAATATTATTTATGGTTTAGGGAATGCAGACAACCTGCTTGTTTCACAGCACTGTCTTTTCTGGCTTCAAGGGAAAGGCGATGAAACCAGCACTGGCAGAGGCAAACTGACCATCTGCAGGCAGAATCCTGGTTTCACAAACTAATGAGTCAGGATTTTGTGTGACATCTGGTATATGTGGCCGAGCAGGAACCCAAAGCCAGCCATGCCCCAATAACGGGGTTCTGCCTCCTCTCCTTTAACGTCCTAGTGTATGGCTGATTCTGCACACGTTGGATAATGCACTTCCAATCCTCTTTATAGATCATTTGGAACAGATTTTTTTGTGTGCGGAACAAAAAATCCACCTCAAACAATTGATAAAGTGCATTGAAAGTGCATTATCCAATGTGTGCGGAATCAGCCTACCATTGATGGCTGACATCCACATGGATCTGGCCTAAGCAGAGAAGCTCTCCTATTTCTCTGATGCTAGTTCTTACCGTGAGTGGGGTCATGGTTTTCCCAGAAGACTTTGAGAAGGTCCTCGTAGCGGATTTTCTGTGGGTCAAACACAATCCTGACTGCTTCGGCATGTCCAGTCATCCCTGAGAATTGGAAGTGGAGAAAGGAGACGGTAACTAGCCAATAGCCTATCGTTTAAGGAGTCAGACTTTCCCCTTAGCTCTTTGAACCATGAGACAAATCACTATTTCCATATCTGTTTGAATCAGAAGAAACTGATTCTTTTCCTCAGTTGCTATTCTTTATTCCAGATGTGATTTTATTCCAAATTTGAGTACACCCAAGAAGCGGGGAAATTCAGAACACATCCCTCAACCAGGCTCAGGGATGTTCCCGGGGAACATGTAACGTGTCATTAGGTTCTCCTTCACATTTGAATGCATGCTCTCAGCAGTTTAGTTATGCCACAGAGAGATCTAAAGTGGCCTGCTAGATGAAAGCAACAACACACACAAAGCTCAAGGTAAGTACCATCAAAGCTAATGGAGCCATGCGACTGTACACTATGTAAGAGAAATATGAACTGATCTGATATTTTTTGGGAGGGAGAAGGCAGGCTCCCGATTGGAATCAAGCAGGGGGGAATGCCTCCGTTCAAACCCTCCCCTAACAGTAATTGCTCCATATTAGACCGGTCCATGTTCCATAATTGCAGTTCCCAGAGGTGGATGGGATTTACAGGGATGGGAGCGGAGAATTTTTTTAAAAGCTGTGGCAACTATCCAAATCCTATTCCCCAATAACTGCTTTTAAAGAAAACCTCTGAGAGATGTCTCATGTAATGTGCTGCTTGGACATTCTCAATCTGTTTAGGATTAGGGCTAAAAGTCTTCAGCTTGGACCGAGACTTCCACACCAGACTCAGGTATCCAAAGTGTCTATCTCAGCCACAGAATAATGAGAAAACAACTCTCTCTCTCTCGTACATGCTCAGTTTCGTCTCCCACTCCATATAAAAGTGGATTCATGCAGATGTGCATAACAAGGTCTTTATGAGTGTTAACTCACTCAAGGTTTCAAAGTGTTTGAAACGGTAGATAGTGATTGTTTAACCCTGCACCCTATCTTAGCATTTTGGAACAGAGCCTATAAGTGATATTTAAAGAGCTGGGCTTCAACCCACAGCAGGCAGCATGGGAAGGGTTAACCCAGCCTTATCTTGGATTGGCTGTTGCTGATGCATCTCCACTATAGGGGAGAAGGGGGAAGGGAGGACTATTTCCAGTATAGCATCACACTGAACTGGAGACCCTTCTTGCCGAAGCAAGACGAACAAACAAGCCACAGAGACGGCCACTTTTCCCTGCTGGGAAGTGTCCTATATACATGTGGGGAAGGAGGGGACAGAGGGGGCTGCAGGCTGTTTGACCAGAGAGCCCACCAGAGGGGACTGATAACAGGACACAGAGAGCCACATCAGCTCTTGTCCTGCCTCCCCGGCTCAGGCATTGTAAAGGGCAGAATGTCAAGCAGAGCTGACAGGCTCTTGTGAAAGTCCGAGGGCCGAAGCCAACAATGTGCTGTGCTGTATGTAATACGCCCCATAAAGGCTCTGGAAAAACCATGCTCCCCTGGGCAGATAGAGTTGCAGCTGCAACCCAAAATAGGCATGCTTCTGTAATCCAATTACACTCGCGCAGGACAGCCATGCATTCCTGCCCTCTGCTGCACCCAAGGGGGAACTGCATACCTGGCGGGCGAGGGCCTGCTGCTGTGGTGGAGAGCCTAAGGGTCTGGAAACAGAAGGGACGTGGCCTAACACGGAGGGTGTGAAATAGATTCAGCATGGTCCATACACTCTCAGTCTGAGCCCATTCCACTCCTCAGCCTGCCTTTCTCGGAAGGCGTTCCTCAGAGAGACCAAAAGGGACTCTGAAGCAGAGGCTCAACGGGAAGCAGTTTAACGCACTGTGTTTTAGAAAGAGACCTCAAGGTCCCCCCGATTCCCCATCTTACAGGCACCTGGGTGATAAATTTCCCTTGAACATTTTGCACAGCCATGCACAGCCATGCAGAATCATCAACCATATGTATGAATGAAACAGAACCCTTTATGGCTGACGTACCACGTACTGGTTTATAACAAGGCATCTGTCCCCTTGTAACGTAGGAATCAATCATTATATTACCTTGCCAAAAAGAGGTACTCACCCTGAACAGGGGATTTTGATTAGAGACAGAAACTGTATGGCCGAGCACATGCTTCATGCACAGAAGTTCCCAGGTTGAATCCTGGTTCAAGTCTTAGGAAAAGTCTTTCTCTGCTTAAGACCCTGGACAGCCAATGCCTAGCAACGTACAGCATTTCCCAAACTGCCTTAAAAAGAGAAGGCAGCTCTTAGGGGCGAGATGCTGACCTCCAACTCCAATCCAGTCTACAAAGCAAGAGGATGGTTGCTGGCTTGCCTATGTGTTGGACAGGGAAGGGTTAAGCGCAGAGATGGGTTATAATTAAATGCATCTCTGCTGCAGTTTTTAGGCCAGCACAGTATGTACATAGTTGCCTCCTGTTCTCTGCAGCCAACCAACCAGAGAGAAGGGAGGAGAAAGATTCTGTTGGGAAAAGAATGCAGCAAAACCAAACAGAAAGAGCTGTTGCCCCAGATATGCAAGTATGGCAGTTCAATTCCATTAAATAAAATATTTGTTTCTTTGGCTGGATGAGAGAGTCAAGCACTGTCAGACAGAACCCTAACAAATTTGCGGCGAAGTGTGGGAAAGACAAAGGTGTTATCCTTCCCTGCCCCAAAGAAGATGGCCAGGCCCCACTGGCCATGACCTAATCTGATCTTGCGTCAAATGTCCACACTAGCCTTTGCTTTTCTTGATTCTTGCCAAGATTAGGCACAATTTTTCTTGCATACATTTTGATAAGCACTGAAAAGATGTTTGAGATCTGATAAGTGAAATCAGACCGTCTGGTCATGGTAGCTACCAGGGGCTGCTGCAGTGGCCATCAGGAGAAAGTGCTTGTGTTCTTTCTAGCTGGAGTTACGGGTAGGGGCACCTCAGCAAGCACGTGGTTTCTGACTGGCTAGCTGCCTCTAGAGCAGTCAGATGCTGTGAGCAAGAGCAGCTAGCCAGTCAGCAACCACAGGCTTGCTGAGGTGCCTTCAAATGATTTACAGATGCCCCCCCCCTTGATTGACCTACAGTGGTGGTTATTAGCAGCCACTAGCTAACCAATTCCAGGTAAGATTAAACCTGTCCATGCCTCACCCACATGGAGCCGTTCTGCTTCTCAAATTTCTCGGCTCACAGACTAGGGAAATAGCCCCATTTATAACAGCCTACAGCGCACTGGGCCACAGCATGTAGATAAATGTCTAGTTCTCCAGAGAATTGAGTATCTTTCTTGCACCCAGATCCAGAATCTCCTGGGCATAAAATGGCATCACCTTACATTGTCAAAACCAGACTTTTCTCCCTTCACAGTTGTGAGCAGTGGACCCCAGCCTCCGCCATGTTTAATACAGCCTTTGATATAAAAATCACAGAGCCCCTGAATTAATAAAGCTTGATCTGTATCAGGGAGATTCCAGCCGGATGGACAAAGCAGTTACCAAGTCCTGCCCAAGAGCATAAATCATGAATGGAAGGCGAATGCAAAGGCGAAGGCCAAGGACCGGGAGTGATTAGTTCCTGCAGACATGCAGTCGTTGACACCAAAGATTCTCGCTGAGTCATTCTCCACACATTCCAATTACGCCTCATTTCCGTGATTTACTTCCCATCCTCCAGTCGATGGGCCATCAATTTGCATTGATAAGTTGTAAATTTCTTCCTGGCGACATATAAATTCATATAGCCCAGCTCTGGGAATATTAAGGCTCGATCACTTCTTTTTCCAACAACAGGAAAGCCCAATCTTACTCTTTTGTCACACCCCGGTAGCAACAATCAAAGATGCTAAAACCTTTGTCATTCTCAGGAACTGACTTTTACCATCTTTTGTCTCAATGGCTGAAGGGCCCCCCCCAGCTTCAGGACATGATAAGAACCAGGGCTTTGCCCCACTCAAATTGTACATGCTCAGCCAGCATAGCGCCCTCTGAGTCTCCCACTCTGAGCCCTCCTCCCTGGCCAAAGACGCAGGATGCCTGAAGCTCTCTTCCTCCGTGGACTGCTCTACTGGATAGGTAAACATACCACCAGGGCCGGATCTAGAGGGGGGGCAGGGGGGTAGTCTGCCCCCGGCGCCGCCAGGGAGGGGGCGCCGGAAGCAGCTCCCAAAGTGTGCAGGCAGCAGCATGGGCAGCCGCGCTGCCTTTTGCTTGCCCCGCGGGACAGGGGGCGGCTGGCTTGCCGCGCACCCCCTGTCCTGCAGGGCAGGAATAGGGCAGCGCGGCTGCCCACGCCATTCACTTGCCCTGCAGGAGAGGGGGCAGCTGGCCGCCCCCTGTCCCACGGGGCAGGCGCATGGCACGGGCAGCCTCGCAGCCCCCCGCACTGCCTTTTGCTTGCTCCGCAGGACAGAGTGCGTGCAGCAAGCTGGTCACCCCCTGTCCCACGGGGCAGGCGAAAGACAGCGTGGGGGGCTGCAAAGCCGACTGTGCCATTCGCTTCTGAAGCGAATGGCGCGGGCAGCTTCTCAGCCCCCCGCACTGCCTCTGGCGTGCACCATGATGACGTCATCAAGATGACGTCATCACGCCGCATCAGGAGCGTGCACGCGCTGTGCGCGCGCGTGAGGGCCGGCAAGCGTTGCCCCGGGCGCCGGGAGCGCTAGATCCGGCCCTGCATACCACCACCACCCTCACTCTATTCCAATCTCTGGCTAACTTCCTAGGATTCTGTGTGTCTGTGCCAACAGTTTATTCCTTCTTGTGTGTATGCATATTCTCCTTTAAATAAAGTTACTCTTTGCTTTGAAGAACACCTGTCTCGACAGTTTCTTTGGGGACAGGAACCCATAAACATTGATGTAGGTCTCGCTTGTTACTCCTCTCTTATAGCCTTACTCCTTGCCGCTAATTCCCCCTTCTTACTTGCAAGGAGTCCCATTCCAGTAACACTAAGACTAAGCTAGGAAACGGGGGGAGGGGGTGTTCCTGTATTTTAAGCATTTTCATTTTTCAGCATGTTCATTTACTCAGCATCATCAAAAAGAGCCTTTGGCCAATTTTGCAATAATTGCTTTGAGAGGAGCAAAAGAAGGAAGCATCGCCCTTCACCTTATTTTGCTGCATTTGCCTTCAATGGTGTCAGTGCACAGGCAGTCCTGATTGGCTATATACCTTCACGATCTCATATTGTTCACTGCAGGATCCCTGATTGGCTGGGAACACCAATGTAACTATTCTAAGAAGAAGAGCCAGTAATTGGAAGATGATCCAAAGAAGAGGATGTGGTGGTGGGGTGGTGGTGGAATGGGGGCGAGAATCAAGCAGGAACAAAAAAGTGAAATATTCACCCAATATAGGATTTTTTTTCCTGAGAAATATTTCCCATCCTCCAAAAGCACTATTCTCATTCCAAGAAGACAATTCAGTGAATTCTGTCCATGAGATCCTACCCGAAAGAGCCATTCCAATTCACACACCCTCTTTCGCAATCCCCTCCCCGCCCCACACAAACGATTCAGCTTCTCCCATTTCCTCATAGACTGTCGGGAAACTCTGAAAAGGTCAGAGCAGAATTGGTTGGTAGCTATCATCCGAGTGGAACCATGATTAATTGATTAAGTATATTTTTATCCTGCTTTTCTCCCTAATGGGGATCCAAAGTGGCTTATAAATATTAAAGTATATTTATAAGCCACTTTGGATCCCCATTTTGGATCCCACAAATGTACAAAGACAGTATTAGATAACAAGCAAAAAACCAGAATGAATATAAATATCAAGTATCATATCACAGCCCAAGCGTAAGAGGTGGGAGAGTCAAAAGCTGGCCAGGAACACACGAAGCTGCTTTATATCTAATCAGCCCCTTGGACCATCAAAGTCAATAGTGTCTACTCAGACTAGCAGCAGCTCAGGTCTTTCACATCACCTATTCCCAGATCCTTTAACTGGAGATGCTGCCGGGGACTGAACCTGTGACCTTCTGCATGTAAAGTGGAGTCTCTTCCACTGAGCCACAGCCCCTGCCCACACCACTGGAAGGACTGGGGGCTTATAGTAGAAAGCTGATGCAGCATTGTGCCTGCAAACCTAAGCTACAACTCAAGAGGTCACTAGTCTGAACTTCCCACGGCTTTTGTGGACTCAGAGCCTTGCTACAAGTGACATTTTACACGTGAAGGATAAAGGATCATTTTCGCAAGTCTTTCTGGGAACTGAAGTTCCTCTCCCCCACCCTTTTCCTTTTGTTCCTTCCCCTCGCTGCCTGAAGAGACAGAGAAAGCCTGCGGCAACAGCAACTTTTGCAAATCGTTCCTCCATTCACAAGGCTGCTCTCAATGATCTTTGGGGCAGGCAGCTGCAACTTTCTCAGCTTTCTCCGAAGCATTTCCACCCCCCCACCCCCGAAAGACGATTTGCAAAAGCTGATGTTGCCGTAGGCTCTCTCTGTCTCTTCAGGCAGCGAGGGGAAGGGACAGAAGGAAAAGGGGTGGGGGAGAGGAACTTCAGTTCCCAGAAAGACTTGCGAAAATGATCCTTTATCCTTCACGTGTAAAACGTCACTTGTAGCAAGGATCTCTGACTCTCTACATTATCAATCCTTTCTAATAAGAAAGTGGTTGGTCCGTGTGATTTCAAAAGCAGTAAATCTGGGCAACGCCATTGTCAGGAAGAAAACCGATTCATTTGAAATGTGGTGCTGGAGGAGAGTTTGCAGATACCATGGACGGCCAAAAAGACAAGTAAGTGGGTACTAGATCAAACCGAGCCTGAATTCTCCCTAGAAGCTAAAATGACAAAACTGAGGCTATCGCACTTTGGTCATATCCCGAGAAGACAAAATTCTCTGGAAAAGTCAATAATGCTAGGAAAAGTGGAAGGCAGCAGGAAAAGAGGAAGACCTAAAACAAGGTGGCTTGACTCAGTCAAAGAAGCCACGTCCTCCAGTTTGCAGGGTTTGAGCAAGTCTGTTCATGACGGGACGTTTTGGAGGTCTTTCCTTCACAGGGTTGCCATAGATCAGAGGAGGTTTGACGGCACATAACACACACACAGCTCTTTATTTTAACAAGTGGCTGAAGAATGGTTTGCAACTGAGATCAGGAAAAGGATACTGGAAGAGAAAGAGTCAACCCCTCCCCCCCCCATGCTATGGTCTGCCAGAGCCCTCTGCATTTGGTTTTTTTAGCCTTTTAAAAAACATGGAAAATCCTAATCGCAGATCTCCTGGGTCCAATCTAAGACCTGATTTATCCATGATGGAGTCTGAGAATGCTGAGGGGGTCAGGCAGGCTCATCCCGTTAATAGTGCAGGTGGAGGATCATGGCAGATCACATTTTGGAACAGTCCCCTATGTTAAAAGCTTCCTGCAAACAGAAAAAACAGCACAGAGAGAACCAGTGTTGTCTAGTGATTAGAATGCCAGAAGATCTGGAAGACCCTGGCTCGGATCCGCATTCTGCCTTGCAGGCTTTCAGGATGACCTTGGGCCAGTGACACACTCTCAGCCTAACCTACCTCACAAGGCTGTTGTACGGATAAAGTGAAAAAGAGGAGAACAGTTTAAGCTGCTTTGGATCTCCATTGAGGAGAAAAGCAGGGTATAAAGGAAGTAAATAAATAAAACAGCAAGTGAAGAGCAGGGGTAAGAACCAATCTCCTTGCTGTGCTGGTTTTCAATTTGCATGGATTTTTTTTAATGCTAAGGAATGTTCAGAGTTGAAATTCATCGCAAGCCGCTTGAGGTGGTACGGTCCATGCAACTACCTCAGGGATCTCCTGCATCATTCTTTCACAAGCACGAATGACTCCTAATTTGGACCTCTGACGTGTGCCTACAAAAGTGATCCTCTTTTGACCCGTAAACCTTTTCACTACCTTGCTGCCTAGGAAGAAGGTGCGAAGGGCTGATCCATGGTTAGAAATATGAATTAAAAATTTCTGGGGCAGCAGAATCTGTAGTCCCCTGGCACAATTTCCTAGCTGTACAATGATCTTTGAAAATTTCCTGGCACTGATAAGATCGAATAATTACTAGTATTTTTTCTCAAGACAGAGTTACCAGTGATTTAAACAGAGGGTCATAAATTCACATGACTGGTTTATCATGTGGGAATAGGAAAGAAAAGTCAACTTCTCACGAACGGTGCTTGTGTAGTGCTTTTGAGAGAGGGAGCGCTGTTCACTAGCAATCGATGAAGGACCCCCAGGAAATGCATGTGCTCAAATCACATCAGATATAAAATGGCCGCCAATGAGGTAATAGCACCACAGACGCAAAATCCACCAGGAGGCAAGTCAGACTTGTTCAGATTTCTCTGTTTCATTTTTCAAAAGGTGCCAGCGAGTGCATTTGTTTGTGAGAGAGATTGAGACCCTTCCCCAGCTGAACTGTGTTAATACCCAGAACATAGACAACAGACGAGGATAATATTTCTTGCAGACAGATAATCTCTTGCACCCGCACGCAAAATGTTTTTGCAGATAAGCTGCAAAACCGTCTGTTCTGATTTCTGAGGGATCCAAGTTGGGCGGGGGGATTAATGTCGCCCATAAATGCATAAATGCGAGCTGAAGGAAACGGAGCAGCTGTGCGCTACACTGATGGCAACGCAAGGCCGCACTGTCTCACAATAACCAATGTTCTTCTCCCACACCTTCTTGCAACTGCACCAGATCCAAGTAGGAAGGCAATGGAGTCTTTGCAGAGCAAATACACATACAGAAGAACTGCCCTGCTGGGTCAGCCTCAGGATTCATCTAGTCCAGCATCTTGTTGCCCTGAGTGGCCAAACAGTTGTTAACAAGCTGGGTATGAATGACAAAGCTGCACTTTCTTGTTGCCCTCCCAAGAACTGGCGTGCAGAGGAATGCTGCCTCTAAACACAGCTGTTCCATTTAGCCATCATTGTTAATGGCTACTGAAGGACCTTTTCTTTGAGCATTTATCTAATACTCTTTTTAAAGACATCATCCTGGGACAGTCGGGTTCCAGACCACAGAGAGCAATTCCCCAGGAGAAAACAGCAACTTCAGAGGGTAGCCTCTATGGCGTCACATCCCTGCTGAGTTCTGTCCCCTCCCCATATTCTGCTCTCCCCAGACTCCAGGAATTTCCCTACTCACAGCTGACAGCTCTATGGGGCAGTGAGTTCCACAAGTTAACTATGCAGTATGTTCAGCGCCAATTAACTGAGGGCCAAGCTATAAGTGACGAATGACACTTGAACGGCAAGTGGATTGAGTGGACAGCAAGTGGAGGGCAAGTGAACACGGAGGAATGCACTTGCCGTTCAAGTGTCATTCTTCACTTGTAGTTTGGCCCTCAGTTAAGAGGTGATCACAGAGATCAATTTGCCAAAGGGTAAGTGATCACGCTGTGCTTCTGCAATCTCCTTCAGGAAGGTGCTCGTCTGTGTTTTCCTGCCCAGTGGTAAGCCAGATCTTGCCAGTCATGATCGGGGGGGGGGGGGCTGTCCTCACCGCTCAACCGGAGAATAAGATGACCAGTGGCTTTGCGAGCGATCACAAATGCACTTTTTGGCAAAGGGTGCGCCATACGCACCCCATGACAAGGGTCAAAGGCTCTCGTCCTTCCTTAAAAGTACAAGGAGGCCCATTAATGGATCTTTCAAGCTTCAGTTTTGTCTTCAAAAGTGGCTGCAGTCCTGCCAATTTGAACTGGGGCTGGGATAGGGGGATAACTCATTACTCCCATGTCATTTTCCCAACAGAAATCAAGGTAGCCCCCAAGTTGCTCTTAATCTCAGCAGGGAAAAACGACACACACAGCGAGGATGTCTGCCTGTTTTCTTGCCAGGACTAGTAGCTTGGGGGCATATTTCTGAAAGGTTGGAAGGTTGGAGAGGTAAAATCAGACCTGTCCCTGCCTGGTAGGCCTGATCCTAACCCCACCTGCCCTTCTACCTCCCTGCAAGCCAGGTTGCTTTTAAAGATTAAATGACACCTTGGGAGATCCACAGTGCAGTCCTAAGCAGGGACTTAGGAGAGTGCAACTCTTCTTAGGATTTCCACTGTTAGACCCAGATATCCAACGTAGGGAGGGCCCTTATATAAGTGGAAAGCACTTTATACCATGAAACCTATTCGCTCCGTGGTGTTCAATGAATGGACGGGCTGGGCTGGCATCCCAACCCCCTCCATACAGCTACCACTTTTTGTTGTGTGTTGGAAGGAGCGGCTGCAATTGGTGAGGCCCTGGTGTAGAGAGCACCCTGGCCGAGAAGAGAAACAGGCCAGCAAGGTGAGGCTGCTCAGCAGTGGAGAAGGTTCCATTTTAGCACAGGCAGGGCTCATTTCGAGGGGGAACACAGGAGGAACGCAGTTCCAGCAGTTCCCCAAAGAGGTCACATGACAGGTGGCCCCGCCCACCTGACTCTCAGCCATTTTGGGCCCGTTTTGGCCTGGATTGGGGCCGAAACGGACCGGATAGGGCCTCTGATGGGTGGTGGATCACTCTCCCACTCAGCAGTGGCCTGACCCTGACCATTTCGGGCCCCTTTGCAGCCATTTTCAGCCCCTTCTTGGCATTTTGGGCCCAATTTCAGCCCTGAATGGCCAGGATTGGGTCCAAAACAGCCAGGATAGGTGCTGTCAAGGGGTGTGGCATATGCCAATGAGTTATGCTAATGAGTTCCTCCAGCTCTTTTTCTACTAAATGACCCGAGCACAGGCAAGTTCAGAAACTCCGCCAGTCAGACGCCTCTGGTGTGTCCTGTGGCTGCAGCCTAGCAGATTTCCACTCCTGTCTGTGTAGTTATAGGTGGGTCCAAGTCTGGGGGTTAAATTATTTATTCATGCTCTTCATTTATACCCTGTCTTTGTCCCCAGTGGGACCCCAAAGCAGCTGGCATCGGTCTCCTCTTCATTTTCTCCTCATAATAACCACTCTGTGAGGTAAGTTAGGCTGAGAGGGTGTGCTTAGCCGAAGGTCACCCACCGAGCCTCCATGGCGGAGTGGGGATTCAAACCTGGGTCTCTCAGATCCTAGTCCGCCACTACGCCACACTGGCTCTTCCATTTTCATCACAGTCTAAGTATCCGTCTCTTTTGGGTTTTGGGAAACCAGCTGAGGCCCACCAGTACACTGGGAGTCTCGAAAGCGTGCCTTCACATGGTGAGATGTTACCTTGCAGATAACCTGAGGGGAAAACTAGCATCTCAGAAACTTCCCCAAGGAAGACAGAATACACTTACCAGTGCAAACTTCTTTGTAAGTGGGATTGGGGGTGAAGCCGCCTGAGAAGCCCACCTGTGTGGAAAAGACTCCTGGCAGCTGCCAGAACTTTCTCTCTGCTCCCCAGAAACATCCCATTCCTAACAAAACAGAGGATAAAGGAAACCAAAATTTAGCATGAAGCGAATAAGGAAAAGTTCACAGATTCAGAATCGCTTTGAATATGTCTCAGCTGGGACTGTGCCCAATTCTCATGGAAACATTTTCAGTGTAAAAGGGGGAGAGGGCCTTACCTCTTCTGTATCAAAACACTTGGGTTTTTTGCCCTTCTTAGAAGCAGTGTTTGGGGAAAAGATGAGTCCTTGCTGACTTTGTGGTCCAGCCAGTCAGGGATCACACAGCAACGGTGATGTCATCACAGTCTCAGGTACTTTTAGTGATGGGGGGGTGAAGTTTCTCATGAAATGCACCTTCTCATTCTGACATTAAGCTCTGTGTGCCAGCTAATTTAGCTGGCCCAAATTACACAAGTGAGTGTAGAATTTTAATAGCAAAAATTAGACCCCTACCCAAATACAGGGGTGGGGACTAATCCAACCAGTTTGCATGTAACAAACCCATCACGCAAGTTTCAAAAGGATTTTTCAGACTTGAAAAACCAAAATCAGTCAAGATGGGTAGCCGTGTTAGTCTGTCTGTAGCAGCAGAAAAGAGCAAGAGTCCAGTAGCACCTATAAGACTAACAAAATTTGTGGTAGGGTAGGAACTTCAGCTCACTTCTTCAGATACAGCTAGAATCAGCCAGACAAAGTAGGAGTTAAAGTTCCCAGCATGTTCCACCAAGGCAGGTTTCGGCTGCCTGCTCCCAAACCTGTGTGGGAGCTCCCCAATGCACTGCTGACCCTTTCATACAAGGCACAAGACAATGAGCCCCCCCCCCACCGGCACCCTTCTTGGTTCCTGCTGATTCAGACACCCATGATTAGGCCCAAGAAAATTCCCCACTGATGTGGAGCTCTTCAAGGGTGGTGACTGTCTTGCTAGAAGAGAAATTCTAGCAAGACACCACTTCTTCTGACCACCACTTCTTCTGGGGCTGCCCTCAGCCATCTGCTATGCCTGCATATGGACTCCCAATATTTGTTTAAATAGCCTGCTCCTGGACTATTTTAATGACTTTTAAAAAATTATTATTGATTTTATGTTTTTTGTGACTTTTAATGTTTTTTTTAATGTTGTTATCCGCCCTGAGACCATCTGTGGGAGGGCAAGGCATAAATCAAATAAATAAATCCAGTGCATCTAGAGGGGCAGGATAAGGAGGGCTTTGGGGGAGTAGGAAAAGGAAGAGGTGAGCCCCACAAGGGAAGATGGGTGTGAGGTGAACCTAAAAGACCATCCCACCAGTCTTCCTGGCCACTGGCACTGCGAGAGACAAGACCAGCCTGGTAACAGGAGACAGGAACTTCGGACACCAGTTTCGAGTGATGGAAGTAAAAGCTGGAAAGTACAGCCTTCAAACAAACCCACTGAATGCATCCCATTGTAAAATGGAAGGCTGAAGATGGTATGTCCTTCTGTAGTAATAATATAGATTAAAGCACATTATATTAATCAATACTAAGCTAATACGTAGTAACGGCTGGTATTCTAGGTGAACTTTTAAACTTTTCATTAACTGCCTGTGCATTTTTTTAGAGTGTTAGGTAACTAAAACAGGTGCGCTTTAATCTTCTGACAGCTAATTAAAATTAGTGGACTCCATCTAGATTAATGTTTCTTTATCAGAGACTGGACCAATAGTGATCTAGTATCTTAACTCTTCCTGTCATTTCTCACGGATTTATGGCTTTGTTTTGCAAGTTCGCTATAATGTCATTTTTGGCTAATTAGAAAGTTATACAATAGAAATTATGAATATTCAATGAAGCATTAAACCAACCATAGTTTGCTTATGCTATTACGTGAAAAGATCTTAGATATTTGCAAATGATAACCTATACAACATGCTAATCTAGATAATGAGTTAGAGTTCTGATTGGAAGAGTTCTCATGAAGATTAGGTGAGATTCTTATCTTTGCAATGTAGGCTATGAAAATCTTAATGCATTTCATAAGAACTTTGATTATTTTAAACTTAAGAGTTAGTTAGGAAATGTTAGCAAATTTAATTCTGATTGCCTTTCTGTGTTCTATTTTTGTAGGACTTATATTAATAATCATATATATTTTTAACTACTAGCTTCATTAAAAAAATAGAGTGTATTTTCAATAAAAGAAATAAACTCTAATAGGTGTCTGAGTACTTTGATTAGAAGCGGCAAAGCAATAAAGAACCTTTTACAAATAAATGTGCTGATAACCAAACGGTTCAAAGAACAATTTTGCTTGACAGGTCTTGAACTAATTACTGAACACTATCCAAAAGAAAAGATAAATCTTTCCTTTGGAGTAGTGGAAGCTTAGTTCAGACACAGGCAAGAGAGCCCGTTACACTTCTGCCCCTCAGAGATGTCACACAAGGGGAAAGCTGATGCTGAGGCAGGGGGTCTATGTTCGGTTGTGGTCCAGCCACAGGTAATGGCCCCGTGACCTTGGGCCTGCCACTATCAGCCTGATCTATCTCAGAGGGTGGATGTTATCGGGACAAAATGGAGGAAAGGCGAACAACGTTGCTTTCAGTCCTTCTTGGGGAGAAAAGTTGGGTACATATATCGAAATAAATGAGACATTGATCCAAGTCTTCACTTCAATAAGTCATCATCACCCTAGATGTATGACACCAATAGATAGAAAATGATAATCAGTTTTTAAAAGATCAATAAATGAGAATCCTATGATCCAATACGACCTATGTCCAATGCACAGATCACCAGTCAATAAACGTCTCTCCTGATCAATTTTCTGTCCATGAGTGGCCAGAATAAATGTATTTTCTGTTCAAGACCAAGAATCCAGGACAGCCTGTACTGTATCTCAGCTTGGGGGTGGAGGGGAATCATATTCAAAGTTGGCCACGAAGCAAGAACAACTCACGCACCAAATATCGCCATCTGCATTCCTTCTGGGAATGGCGGGTACATCAGATTTCCGTTGACAGCATGGTTGGCTGAAGGAGAAGAAAGAAAAATTCATAAATCCCTCTGCCAAGCCTTCTAGAGACTGAATATCACAACATCTTCTAACTCATTGCTTGGGATCCATCTCAGTTCACGGAAACTTGCAGTGGGTCAGTGGAATGTTAAGCCACTTGGAAATGTGTTTTGGGGATAACGCAGCAGAAGAGTCAGCAGGAAAGGGGAGTTCACT
Source organism: Eublepharis macularius (assembly GCF_028583425.1). NCBI lineage: Eukaryota > Metazoa > Chordata > Lepidosauria > Squamata > Eublepharidae > Eublepharis > Eublepharis macularius. Next base: position 26,807,412 of record NC_072804.1, read on the forward strand.
GCAAGAAGACAGCTCCAAGTCTAGGAATGAGGTACCAAATACAGCAGATGCCTTTAGAACTATGAGATCACTACCTGCCATATGAGCAGGGCTTTTTTTCAGCTGGAACGTGGTGGAATGGAGTTCCGGCATCTCTTGAAAATGGTCACATGGCCGGTGGCCCCGCCCCCTGATCTCCAGACAGAAGGGAGTTTAGATTGCCCTCCACACCATGTGGCACGGAGGGCAATCTAAATTCCCCTCTGTCTGGAGATCAGGGGGCGGAGACACCGGCCATGTGACCATTTTCGCCAAGGGCGATTTAAACTTTAAAAAACTCCCCCCTTCTTCCAGCTGACCCAAAGTGATGTCATTGTGCGGTCCTGAGTTCCACCACTGAGTTCCACCACCTCTTTTCCCAGAAAAAAAGCCCTGCATGTGAGTATCAGGGGCTCCCCTCAAAGAGCAGCCTGACTTCCTTCATCCACCTTCTCGCCTTGGGCCCCCAAATTCCTAGGATGAGCCTAACCCTGTACCTGAGCATCCCCCTTTCTATCGGCATCTCCTGGGGGAGAAACAAACCTGTCAGCCTTTTCTCTGCAGCAGTTTCTCTTTCCATGTGCCAAATTTTCCCCAATAAAATCAACACATTTTGTTTAATGTTTTTGGCGACAATAAATGGCATATAACGTAAAGGTGCCATCAAAATGTCACATACATAAAGTGGTGCTGAAATAACCATCAATCACAGCTGCAAAAAGTGCGGCACCTAAACCAATGACAACATACAAAATTAAAAAGACACAGAAACGCAGAAATGTGTAGTGGTTAAGAGCACAGGACTCTAATCTGGAGAACCGGGTTTGATTCCCCTCTCCTCCACTTGAAGCCAGCTGGGTGACCTTGGGTCAGTCACAGCTCTTCCAGAGCTCTCTCAGCCCCATCCACCTCACAGGGTGTTTGTTGTTGTGGGGATAATAATAACATACTTTGTAAACTGCTCTGAGTGGGTGTTAAGCCACCCTGAAGGATGGTATACAAATCGAACGTTATTATTATTATAAATAGCCATATCTGCTCCTCCTCTACGTAAGGCATTCTCTTCCTGCTGTAACCACTTTTTGCAGTTTGCAACAAAGAAAGTCCAAGATAAGATAAAATTATGAATGTCATAGTGAACAGAGAACGCTGAAATCAAGTTTGTCAGATGATCCCAATTCATTCTGGACAAACAAATGAAAGTTATCCTACAGGATTCATTGCTGCAGGATTAAAACAGGACAATTGTTATTTTATTTTACTATATTCCATCAGGGCTGCTGAGAGAGGGGGACTGCGGGGGCAAAATTCTCAGGGCACAGAGTCAGCTTGAAGGTCCTGAACTGGGGCTCTCAGGGCCAAGCTACAAATGATGAATGACACTTGCCTGGCAAGTGAACAGACTCACATGTATTCCTCCCAGTTCACTTGCCCTCCACTCGATCAAGTGGAGTGCAAGTGAACAGGGAGGAATACACGTGAGTCTGACAGACAGCTGAGGGCCAAACTAAAAGTGACAAATGACACTTGAACAGCAAGTGTATTCCGCCCTGTTCACTTGCCCTCCACTTGCTCTCCACTCGATCCACTTGCCGTTCAAGTGTCATTCGTCACTTGTAGCTTGGCCCTCACACAGTTCAGCTTCCTCTGCCTGGGTCCTATCCTGCCCCTGCACATGTGCATGATGTGCTCCTTCTCCCTCATACGATGCTCAGCAGCAGCCAGTTGCTTGTCATCGTCTTCCTCCTCCTTGCAAAAAGCTCACCGTTTCTGCTGCCCTGCCCCATTTCCTCAGCAGCATGGAGAGGCTTCTCTACCCCCAAGAACAGGATTGTCATCTGGTAAATAAGCCCCTAGTTGGAGGAGGTGGGGGGGAAGTTCCCGACCTATCTCATGCCCCAGAGAATATGATGGAGGGGGCAGGGCTGTGAAACCTCATGCTGGGATGCTGGAGAGGCAAAAATGTTTCTAGTCAGTTGCTAAATGAGCATCAGGACTAAGGAAAAACAGATCAGTGTCTCAAAAGCAGCGGGAGTTCCAGATAACTTCCGACAAAACAGAGCAAACGTTTCTTATTGGCTCATGCCTGCAATTCAAGCTGCTGTAAAAGACACAGCAGGAGCCAGGAAGAAAGAAGTTGGCAAGTCACAGATCTAGGTCAGGATAATTGCAAGGGGTCGTAGGAGGAGCGTTTGGTGCTGGTGGGTCACCATGTTGGTCTGCAGTTGAAGAGCAAGATCCAGGTCCAACAGCCCTTGAAGACCAACTACTCTCAAAAGCTTACACCTTGGAAATCTAATTGGTCTTTAAGGTGCTATTGGTCTTGGAGCTTGCTTGTGCTTTCTAAAGGGAAGACACCCCTAACCGGGGACACGGATTGCCTGTCTCTTTCCCATAGAGGATAAGACGGACTTTTTAAACATCTCTTATTTTCCTTCCTCCATTAAGCATCTGTGTCTCGCTATTTTTCCCAGTGGTAACTTGTGACTCACATACATTTAATGTATAGTGTACGGCAGTGTTCTAACTAGGTACCACGGCTGCAGAGTCCTACCGATTGTTTGCTTATGTTTTTTCTGCGAGTATACAATATCATGTTTTCTATTGTTCACATGGATCAGTAGGGATGCTCCGAATGAATGTTCCCTGCAGACACCGAGGAGACATCTCCTGGATTGTTTTAAAGCACCTGCTCCTGAAAGTGATGGAAAGCCTGGGCTCATTTTTGGTTTTTGAAAAGAGATACTTTGGGGGAAGAAGGAAGTGGTTGCTGAGAAACACACCTGTGAGTCAGGTCGCCAGGTCCTCTTATCCTCCCGGCAGGAGGCGGGAGACCCAGCACTCACCTTCCTTACGGTGCTTTTGTGCTTGCACAGCACACGCTTGCTGATGTCTAGGAAGTGACATCATCGCATATGGCATTGTGCCGCCCCTGGGAGCGCTCCGTAGCGGGCCTGTTTGGGGCCTAAACTGGCTCGCTGTGGAATGCGGGAGCTCTCCAGGGCCCTCCCAGCAGCACTCCTGGGGTCCACAGTGGACCAAATTGGGCTCATTTGGGGCCGAAATTGGCCTGCTGCAGAGTGTGGGAGTGCCACCAGGACCGCGGGACATCATTGTGCAGGGCCCTGGAATGCTCCCACACTTCACAGCCAGGGCCGGATCTTGGGTTCCCGGCACCTGGGACAACCCAATTCCTGCTGCCCCGCACGCACGCGCTCCCAGCGCTGCGTGATGACATCACTTCATGACGTTATCACGCAGGGCAGTGTGCCACCAGCGCCGGCGGCTGAGTGGCTGCCTGCGCCACTCGTCTGCCCGGCTGAGGGGCGGCCAGCTTGCCGTGCACTCGCTGTCCTCCTGGGCAGGAGAATGGTGTGGGCAGCCGCTCAGTTGCCCACGCTGCCGCTGGTATGCTCCCGGCGGCTGGCAGCTGCGCCCACCCACCCCCTCAATCTGGCCCTGTTCACAGCAGGCCAATTTCGGCCTCAAACAGGCCAATTCAGCTTGCTGCGGAGTGCACAAGTGTTGCCATGAGGGCCCTGCAGAGCTCCTGCACTTCACAGTGAGCCAATTTAGGGGCCCCAATTAGTCCACTGTGGCACGCGGGAGCATGCCAGGCTGCCCGGGAGCGCATCCTGGGAGGTGCATTCCCCTGCCGTTTCCCCCCTGCTGGCCAGATAAGAGTTGGGGGGTGGAGGGTGGGAGTGGGGGATCCCCTGCCCTGAGCAGGGGACCCTACCTGTGAGTGCCACAGTGCCCGTGGGTGCCAGTTGTAACAAACAATATATTTGCTCTAATCATCTTCTCTCTCCGTTTCCCAAGCAAGATGGTGAGACAGAGAGAGAGAGAGAGAGCCTGTTCAGACCAACTGAGAGAAAGAAAGAAAGAATATGGCCCAAAAGAATGGATCACCACCACAAATACCTCATTGCAGTGTGCACTGTGTAAGTAAAGTAAAATCTTTTCTTTAGTAATCCCGTCCCCTTTCCTTTGGCATTTCTGACCTAATGAGCAATTATTATTCTATTCATGGTAACAGCAAAGCACTGATAGTTGATTTTGATCCAGGTGACGGGGGAGGGAGAATCTGCCCAGGGGCCTGTGGTAGCTCTTGGCACTTGCCTTCCATAACCAAGGAGGTGCCATATGCCAGTTACGGAAGCAGAAAAACCAATCTGGCCACAGGCAAAGGGAACACCTCGAGTACGGAAAAATAAAAGCAACTTTGTAAACTGATCCAAAGTGGGGGAAATACAAAATGGCCTGAGGAGGCAGTGTGCCCAGGAGGTAAGTAAGAGACACGGAGTGCTGTTGAGAACCGACTAACAGGGAGGGAAGAGGAGGGAGGCTGCTGCTCAGGTCTCTCAGAACTGGAGAGGAACATCTGGAACATCTGGGTGGAAATTTTCCAAATCATTTCTTTCTCTCCACCCGCTTACCTGCCTACCAGTATTGTGGCTAACAGCCCAGCATCACTTGCAATAACAAGAGCTCCCCGACAGCCAAATTCAGGGGTACTGCAGGGGGAAAATCAGTTTGTAATTAAAATAAAGAACCTCCATTTTAAAGCACCTTCTTCGTACTGAGCATGCTCATAGACTTCAGAATACTGAAAGCTGCCAAGTGTCAATCAAAGGGACTTTTTGGGGAAAAAAGGGAGACTGGGAAATCGGCCTGCTTAAACTGCTATCTTGGGAAGGGAGATTAGGGCTGGAGTGTTTTTCCCCGTTCCCACACACACACACACACACAACACACACACAACACACACACAACACACTCTCTCTCTCTCTCTGTCTTCACAGGCTACAACTTGTCAATAGCTATTGGTAGCATCGCCAAGTACCTGGAGAGAAAAAAACCTGTCCTCCTGTCCCTTTAACAGAGGGCTGTTGTTCACCACGTTATGTTATTGACTTCCATGACATGAAAAGCCTCAGCTATCCATTGCCACACTTACAAACTCTAATAACGGGTCAGGACATTTTTTCCTGGCCTGTTGTCAACTTGAGCTATTAGCTAAAAATGGAAACGCTACTCAGGAGCGGTAGGCTCCTCCTCATTATCAGATGCGGGGGACAGAGAAGACGTTTGGATGCAACCTTAGAAAGATATCCCCTTGTTACCTAATCTAGCCCCGGCTTGCCTCTCTTCACCAGAAGGGGCAGCACGGTCAGCCACTGATATTTGATTTCCAGAATGGGAGAGAGATTCTTATATGCTGTACAGAATACAGAAGTGACAAAACTCCCTGCCCAAAGATCTTACAACCTACTTTAGGTGGAAGAAGTAGCAGCATCAAGAGGGAGAAGACAACAACAGATAATGTGTACAAATGCAGGCTGTAAGGTACAGATCCCCAGTCTGTCTGTTCATGGAGCGTGATGTTCCAAGGCCATGGCTACGCCATAGCCTGTACAACCCAGGAAGTCAGCCAGCCAGCAAATCCGTACCCACAAACCAATGCCGCTGGACATGTGCCAAAGTTACGCAATGTGCCTCCCTTTCCAGATTAAGGCTCTAAAAATCCCGATCTGTTCTCTCCCATTTTTCCTCCACCCCCTTTCCTCTATAAAGCTACAGATCTCTATTTTATCTTCCCAATATCACATGTTAGGACAGCTTGTTCAGATAAGACACTCCCACCCCCCACCCCCCACCCCGGCTACTTCCTCCAACCGCAGTTGATGGAACTGGCTATGTTTTTAGATGTGTTGTCTTTAGTGTGTAGTTGGACTTCCTGAGATGATAAGCAGTGAGATGGAGAGGGTGCATCAAACTGCCCTTGAAGATTAGCCTGGAAGAACTCAAATGGTCTAAACGTGGGTGACTGTTCATAAGCTGTAAACGTATCAGAAGCACTGCGAACATCCTTAAGCGCCGTAGCTCATTATGAACTGACAAAGGAGGCCAATTCCAGGATGACTGCATGCAGAGAAAGATGCAAGGTATTTTTTCCCGGAGGCTAATGGAGCAATGGGAACAGAACCAAATGAGGAAAACTTAACAAGGAGAGGCATAAAAGCAAGAGCTAGTAGGGATCAGGAAGCACTTTGCAGTGGAGAGATGACCTCACTCAGTGGCTACGATTCCTAAAAGTCCCCAGTTCCGCCACAAACTCACTGCATGGTCTTAGGTCAGCTCTTTGCTCTCAGCCACAAACATGCGCGCGCGCGCACACACACACACACACAACTGGAAATATGGGAATAATAATATTGACCTACTTAGAAGGGTTGTTATAAAGATTGCAACAACATCATGAAACTCGAGCACATTAAACACTTGAAGCACTAAGCAGTCATCCTCTAGCATGCTACAGCAGCTATGTAAAAGCTATTGGTGGATTAACCAGTGCAAACCAGATATTCTCCCTACTCCACCATGAAGCTCCCTCTCATTCCATCTTAACCTACCGCACAGGGTCATTAAAGGATAACAGCAGGGAGGAGAGAGTTGGGCATGCTCTTCGGCATAAAGGCCATCCAAATGCTGGGCCCTCCCTAAATTATGCACATTTATAAGAGCACCATGCTCACTCTTATTTTGCATAATTTATTCCACTTTCGTTAAATCCTGGGGAAAGGCAAAAAAGTATTCCGGGCACAGTCATCAAACCAACACTCCTTCAGCCACTGGAAGTCTTTGCAGCTAGAACTGTCCTCACGTTTATATTTAAAAAAAACCAAAAGTTGAGATTCCCTGGAAGCTGAAATTTAACATTCAACGCTTTTCCTAAGGTTCTGCAGAAGAACAGTATATACCACCTAGAACCTCTAATAGCTTAGCTACCGTTGTTTGGGAAGATGAAACTATAAGCTTCCAACCCTATCTTTTCCTGGGGCATAACAACTTTGGGGTTTAGTACTGTGCTGCCTTTTGGAGGCTACTGTGGCTTAATTTTTTACAAGCCAAATTTTCATGTATAAACAGTTTCATTACAAAAAGATCAGGGATCCTAAATATCCTCCTACAGTCCACCCAAATTCTCCACTCCATTTCCTCTGTTTCCTCCCAGAGTGCCCACAGATCTCACCTCGGACAAGGCAAATCCCGCAAAGAGAGCCTCATTCATTTATATCACTGGTGTCAGTGAAAGGATCCATACATGGGAGTTGGAGGAAAGCAGTACTGTTTGCCGCGTGGATCTGTATGATCCAACCCTTACAGTGAAATCCTAAGCAGAGTTACTCCAGTCTAAGCTTGCTGATTTCAGTGTGTTTAGACTGGAGTAACTCTGCTTAGGGATTTCACTGTTAGTCCCTCCTTGCCTGCCCCCCCATAATAATGGTGAACTTGTACAATTGCAAACCTAGAAGTGGGTTCACAAGAGAGCCCAGTGAGCATGGGCTGAAAGAGAGGAGCAGACCCAACAAGATGGCTATTGACTGTGAATAAATCGCACAAATTCAGCATCTGAAAAAGAATCTAATAGCACAGGAAGAAGGGGAAAGTTGCAGCTGGCAGAGGGTGGGGGGAGGAAATTTCTGTTCGGATACAACCCAGGGTTTCTGTGGCTGCAAGAACTTGCACCTGTGGAGCGTGACCTTCTCAAGCTCCCCCTCCCTTGGCAGCCTGGAATGTGACCCCCCCCCCTCCAAGACTTGTTCTTGGGTTTCCCCTGTCCCTTGGGAACAGGATTCCAAGGGACATTTTGGGTTGCCACTGGAGGCATGAGCCAGGAAATCTGAGCTCCCCCAGTAAAAATCCTGGAGCCCACAGTAACGCTGTGCTGCATCCAACCTGCTGTTCTCTTCCAAATGAACTTTAGCATGCAAGGGCTGAATTAGGAATCGTCAAGCATTTACCCCAAGTTTAAATGAGGACGTGGGTTTCCTTACTTAATAAAAGGGCCAATAGCTCAGCATGACCAGTCTTTACAGATGTCAATTAGTTCTGTTTGACATGTCTCACTCTTGATTAGACTTGATATTAGGTTTATCCAACTCTATCTTTCTACAGTTGAGAGTGGTTCACACTCACTCTGAATGGACTGAATTCTCTTTAACTGTTAAACTTTAAGTTACAAGCAACAGTTGAGAGCCAGTTTGGTGTAGTGGTTAAGAGCGGCAGGACTCTAATCTGGAGAACCGGGGTTGATGCCCCACTCCTCCGCTTGAAGCCAGCTGAGTGACCTGGGGTCAGCCACAGCTTCTAGGAGCTCTCTCAGCCCCACCCACCTCACAGGGTGTTTTGTTGTGGGGATAAAGGTAAAGGTGCAAGCACCGAGTCATTACTGACCCATGGGGGGATGTCGCACCACAACATTTTCTTGGCAGACTTTTTACGGGGTGGTTTGCCATTGCCTTCCCGTTATCTACACTTTACCCCCAGGAAACTGGGTACTCATTACCTACCTCGGAAGGATGGAAGTCTGAGTTAACCTTGGCCGTTTCCACACGGCTCCCCTCTGCTCGTAACAACCCGGAAGATCGCGCAAAAAACGAGGAAGATCGCGTATTCTCGCGCGAGATTTGCGCAACATCACATGACGTCGTGCAAATCTTGCGCGAGAAAACACGATCTTTCGCGGGTTTTGCACGATCTTCCGGGTTGTTATGAGCAGCGGGGAGCCGTGTGGAAACGGCCCTTGAGCCGGCTATCTGAACCCGGCTTCCGCTGGGATCGAACTCAGGTCGTGAGCAGAGCTTGGGCTGCAGTATTGCAGCTTACCACTCTGCACCATGGGGCAATGACATATTTTGTAAACCGCTCTGAGTGGGTGTTAAGTTGTCCTGAAGGGTGGTATATAAATTGAATATCATTATTATTATTAAGTATAAATATATCTCCTATGGATATACAATCTATGTATCTGATAAACTAAGCTCTGATTCACAAAAGATTTGTGGTGGGATACATTTTGTTAGTCTTTAAAGGTGCCACTTTGACATATTTGATATTGTATGGACTTTTGAATCTATTGAAAAAGGCACACACACCCCTTTGCATCTACCACCAAAAAGAAAACTCTATGGGCTGTTTGCTAATGAAAAGGTAAGGAGGAATTCTCTTTGACCACTCAAAAGGCCTATGGGAACCATGGGCTCTCCATATACAAAAGTCATGCAAGGCTGTAGTATGAAAGGGAACTGGGTGAAACGGAGTAATAAAACCTAGCTGGATTAATACGATTGCCACCTCCAGGTCGGGAAACTCCTGAATGCTTTGGGAATAAAGCTGACAGCCAAGCTACAAGTGACGCCTGACACAGGTTGGACACTTGTCAGCTTCCCTCAAGTTTTGATGGGAAATGTCTTCTGTCATCCTGGTCTTGTAGCTGTAATGGAGACCCAAGCTGTAAAACCAGGACGCCTCCATTTCCCATCAAAACTTGAGGTAAGCTGACAAGTGTCCAACCTGTGTAAGGCGTCACTTGTAGCTTGGCTCTGAGAGAGTCTGGGTAAGGGAGGCACCTCAGAAGGGTATAATTCCATAGAGTCCACCCTCCAGAGTAGCCATTTTTTTCCAGGGAACTAATCTCTGTGGCCCAGAGGTCAGGCGCAATTCCGGGACATCTCCAGCCTAGAGTTTGGCAACCCTAGCTGAATACAACCTTCTATGTGACGTACCAAACAAGGAAACAAGAATGCTCAGAATGCAGCACAGCCTGCACCACCTGTGAAGCAAGCAACAGTGGATTTGGGGCAGTACTTTGCCACCACGCTGGATACACCCTGGAAGTCCTGATTCCTGGACAGAATCCACTCAGCCCTACCATCTTAAGGACTGTATCCCTTTTTGCCCTCTGTTAGTCTGGCTTCGAAATGGCAAAGTCAGTTGTTGCTGTTTTTTAAAAAACGCAGATTAAGGGCATTAAGTATATTCTGTGCAAAGTGCATAGTGGATTTGAATGGGGGAGTTTACATTCTACTGGGGCACTTGAAACCAGAAGCAGCCAGCTGGCCCTTGCCTGTCAACAGCTCTGTCCTAACAACAGCCCTCACACACTCTGAATCACAGCCGGACTTCCCTCCTTCCCTCTGGAATATCCACCCAATTTCACATTGCTAGAGATTCCATTCCTCTTTCCTCTAGAGTGCGTGCATTTATCCTGCAGCAGCGTGACCACTACTTTTCAAAACAAGGCATTGGTGTAATCGTCCTTAAGAAGTTCCTTAAGAATATTTTTAAGGGACACTTAATTGCACACTAAACACGATTGTATTGGAGTATGCATGGTGTACTTGTATTTGGAATAAATGTTGTTATTTATTTCCATACAGTATCAAGGACGTTTCCATAAACAATGCCATAGGGTAAATAAATACAAGTTTACAAAGACACAGCATTAGCAGAAATCCAGGTGCCCCCAGACTTCTGTTTTGTTTTGCTACAATACACTAACATGGCGACCCTACTGGACTTTGTAGACAGCTGAGAAAGTTGGCTGAGCTTCCGCATGGCCTAGTTATATTACTTAAATGGGAAAGGGTTCCCCCTCCCCTCCTTTGGCTGAATCACAGGGGCTAAGAATTAACGTTCTGGAAATGTTCCCACCCAACCATCTTCCCCCACACTTCAGAATCTATAAACTCTCAGGGTCTCGATCACAGCAGTTTCCCCAGTATTCCTTTAACTCATATTTGACTACTCTCAACATTCTCTGTTTCCCAAAGCATGAGTTTCAAGTGGACCTTTTCTAGTGTTTCAGTTACAAAACTCATATATTTCTGATTACTTAGATCGCTCCCGCCCCACCAAAAGCCCTCTCTTGTCCAAGTGTGTCCCGGGTTTGCAGTTGGCAAGGGCCATCTAGTTTATTTTGGATATAATAATAACATTCAATTTATATACCGCCCTTCAGGACAACTTAACACCTAACTCAGAGCGGTTTACAAAGTGTGTTATTATTATCCCCACAACAATCACCATGTGAGGTGGATGGAGCTGAGAGAGCTCTGAGAAGCTGTGACTGACCCAAGGTCACCCAGCTGGTTTCAAGCGGAGGAGTGGGGAATCAAACCCGGTTCTCCAGATTAGAGTCCCAGTGCTCTTAACCACTACACCAAACTGGCTCTCACATCAAACTGGCTCTCATGATATTCTTCTAGTATGTCATCATATTTCTTCATTCAAAATGAACCTCACCACACACAGTGTGTAAAATGGCCAGCTGAGCCCACACGGTGCCTTAGCGTTTCCATGTATGCATTTTCACACATGTGCAATAGAACCAACAGAGCCTGCATTTAATGATTCCAGACCCAGGAGAGGGCCATGAACACTGAAGATTCCAAAGCGTATGTGTATAGCCAAATAATCACTTGGGGCATGCCCAAAGGACAAAGCAGGGATAACAGTTTACCAGGGTCAGGGAAACACTAGGAAATCAAGATGGCCCTGGGAAACAAGAACTTCACCTCTCCATATTTCTTAAATTCCAGCTTGGTAGGATAAAAAACTATCATTCTAAATCCTCTAAGCTTCTTCTCTTCCTCCTACGATACCGTTTGCAAACCCTAGGAAGCCAGCTGACAGATACATACCCCGCTCCAGTACAAGCTGCTTCTACCAGTAAAGTTTAAAGGATTCTTCTCTTGCAATTCTCCTGACTCCATGTCTGCATTAGACAATCCCAACCGAACTGCCCTCTATCGGCAAGCACCTTCTAACACCATCCTCCTGGACCACACCCACTCAACATCCTTTGAAAAGCATCAGCGCCTTTAAAAACTGCAAAGATACAGCCATGTTTGTGGCTAACCCTCACCCAACCCCAAGCCTCAGCATACCAAAGCCAAAGGAGAAGGTGCAAAACGGAGGATCTGCCAAATGAATATCTGCACAGAAACGGTGCCATAATACCGAATTCAAAAGCGTTGCAGTAGCAAAGTATGCACATCTACCCCTGTGCAAAAGTCTGGAAACCTGGGAAGGAGGTAATGCTGCCCAAGGTATAACAAAGCAGGGTTTAAGGTAGCACTGGTAAAGCTGAACTCAGTGACAGCCAAGCCCCACATAGAACTCATGCCCCAAACACACACACCCCAACAGAATCACAAAGGTTGTGATGCACAGCATAAAAAAAATAAAAACTCAGTTGAGATGACTGAGACTCAGAATGGCTGTCTTGAATTTTCCTACCTGTCTCGAGCTACCTATGACAGACTGCAAGCTGCACCATTAAGGAGCCCAAAATGAACAAGCCAAAGGCATGCGGAGAACCAAGGGGGACAAAAAAAATCAGACACCCAAGAGGAGACAAAAGGTGTGGAGGCCCGCTTGGATCCGCTTGAGGTTTCGTTGCCAAGGTGGCCAGGCAGCTTGGCAGCTCACAGACGGTTCTCCTAAATATCTCTCTCTCTCTCTCTCCCTCTCTTTTCCAAGCGACAAGCAGGCAACATAATTTCCTTGGCCCGGATTCAATTCAATCAGCATAGGAGACGCCGTTTTCCCCCAAACACAACTCCCGCGCCGTCAAAAATAAAACAAAAAACGAAACCAAACATTATCCACAAGGAAAATAAAAAATGAAACTATTTGCCATTTTTTTTTAAAAAAGCAAACAAGTAGGAGTCTGCAATCAACCCCCAACCCCCACCATTCTGCATTTCGCATCCCCCCCCCGCTAACATACATTGCCACGTTCACACTGTCCCGGCCTTCCATGGCATGTCTGCCAAGCATCCTTGGCAGACCTCCAGCCCATGCTAGCTTCATTCTCTCTCTCTCTCTCTCTCTCTCTCTCTCTCTCTGTCTCACGGCTTCCTTGCCAACCTCCATCCCAACTGTAGTGTCTCTATGCTGCTCCATTCCTACCCCTCCTCTTTGGCTGCTTCGCCTGCCTGGCAGAACCAGAAAACACGCCAACAAAAAGTAGCAAGATCCGAACATTCAGAGCAACTAGTTTATTTTTTAAAAAAACAAAAAAAGAAGCAGGACAAGGAAAAGCTTACCCCCTTTGGCATCCGGCTCCCCATTTCCTTCAGGCCAGCACCCGCCCAAACCCTCTTGGACGCCCGCCTCGTGCCCTCTACCCTCAGGAGGTTCTGGATGTCAAGAAAGGGGGAGAAAAGAAAGGGAGAGAAGACAAGACAAGGTGGAAGCTGCCAGAAGCCTGGCGTCTTTCATCTCCAAAGGGTGCCAGGTTCTTTCCCCCTTCTGCCATCAGAAGAACGTGGCGGGTAGCAGAACAGCCACTCTTTTTATATGGCATCTGCTTGCTGAGGCGCAAAGCATCATGGGACAGAGAGAGAAAGAAGGGAGGAGGGAGAATGAAAGAAAGAGGCAGTAAATGGCAAGGAACGAAGGGACATCAAACAAATGTGTCCTTTCACTATGCCACTTTGAAGCTTCTTTTAAAACACGTGTGCCAGAGACGAGAGTTCAGAACTGGCACACAAACCCAAAGAGTTCAGAACAGCTATTTATCACACAAATTTCAATTCAATAAGCACACAGAATCCAAGCAGTCTGAATAAGATTAGCAGGAAAAGCCGCTAAGAGCTGCTCTCAGGTAATCGGAGCCAGAACCTGGTTTTTCTTGCCAAAGCTTTTTTAAGCTTGAAAGATAAAGTGTTAATTTGCAAACTCGTATGTGGCTATCTCCGCAGGACAGTCACTTTTCAAGCAGGCCTTTGATACTGGTGGCAAGTTCCATGGCCTCCCATGAATGGTTCTTCTCAGGACTTTTTCAGCTGGAATGTGGTGGAACAGAGTTCCGGAACCTCTTGAAAATGATCACATGGCTGGTGGCCGCGCCCCTGATCTCCAGACAGAGGGGAGTTTAGACTGCCCTCCGTGCTGCCAAGCGGCGCGGAGGGCAATCTAAACTCCCCTCTGTCTGGAGATCGGGGGGGGGGGCACCAGCCATGTGACCATTTTCTCCAAGGGCAACCCACTGAGTTCCACCACCTCTTTTCCCAGAAAAAAAGCCCTGGTTCTTCTGAATGTGGACCCATCTCCTTTCTCCATACAAATCACTGATATATGTGGGTTAAAGGACAAAGACTGCAACTGTGGAAACCACCAAGTATGGGAGAGGCATTATTGCTACCTGAGCCCCAAGACAACAGTAACAAGGCCTTGCTCAGTATTCCATTCGGATTAGACTTTCCAGCCTCCAAGTAGGGCCTGGAAATGTCCTGGAATTACAACTGATCTCCAGGCCACAGAGATGAGTTCCCCTGGAGAAAATGGTTACTTTGGAGGGTGGACTCTGTGGCATTATACGCTGCTGAGGTTGCTCTCCTCCCCAGCCTCCCTCCCCAAATCTTCAACAATTTCCCAGTCGAGAGCTGGCAGCCCTTATCTGGATGGACAGTCAAGTCTCCAAAGGACCAAAGCAGAGCCTTTTCTGTTGTGGCCCTCTAACTTTGGTTCTCACCTATAAGAGAAGTCCACATGTATTCAACACTCCAGACAGTTCAGAAGCAGGCCGGACCTTTTTTATCCTGACCAGTTGAATGCAATAAAAAAGGGATAAAACTGTTTTTAAGTATTATGAGCCAAAATGGGAACCCTTTCAGTGTTTCCCTGCTGCAGCTGAGAGGAAGTAGCTATCTAGGGGTCTTGAAAGAGAAATATCTATCCCATCACATTCTACATAAGATCCTTAAACTGGAGTCACCAGGAACTGAACATGAGCCCTTCTGCTTGCAAAGCGTGTGCTTTACCACTGTGCCATGCCTCCCAAGAAAGAGGTTTTATGTATTCACTTACCTACTTCCCATTCCTTCTCATCCCCCCTCCCTTATGTTCTCCATTTGTGAAGTTTTAGCATTTTTAAAAAATATTAATTTATAATTTATTTCTCAGTTTTGTTGGTTGTTGAGTTTGGTATTTTAAACTTCGTTTTTTTCATTGTGTTCTCCCTCCTCATCTCTTCTGATAGATCCAATTATTTTATGGTTTTTAAACTGAAAAACGCCTGTTTGTTTTAACAGGGTGCTGTTTTTTGCAAACATAGTGAGCTGTTTTGTAAACTCTGGTGGGGAAAGCGAGATGTAAAAGCTGATTATAAATAAATATACAACTGTAGGAGACTTCTGAGGGGAGGGGAGGCGGCATAGTATAGTCCAATCTTGGAAGCTAAGCAGGGTCAGTTCTTGGATGGGTGACCACCAAGGAAGACTCTGTAGAGGAAGGCACTGGCAAACCACCTCGGCTGCTCACTTGCCTTGACAGCTCCTTGCAGGGGTCGCCACAGGTTGATTACAACTAGAGGTGGGCACGAACCAAAACACGAACCAAAGTTCATCATGAACCGGGCTGTTTTTTGGTTCGCAAACCAGCGGTTTATCAGAGGGCATTATTAATAAAATTAAAAGCCCAGTAAAAAGGGCAGAGAAATAGAAGAAAAAAGTAAAGAAAAAAGAATACAAAGAGAGAGAAACAAGAACAAAGATTGAAAAAAACAAAGAAAATATATATATTTCATTTTCCATTTTTTTCTACAACACCTATCATATTTTAGCAAACATTATACTTTTAATTTTAATATCTCCAAAATTTACAATACTGTCCCCTTCTATTTATTTTCCCCAAATTTATCTTCCTAAAAATCAAAATCAAAGTTGTAGGGCGTTTCTGGAGAACCATGATGAATTTTAGGCGGGTTTGTTTAGTTTGTTTTTTGGTTCGTCACTGCAGACAGCCCGGGGCTGATCAATCTGTTTCCTAGGCAATGGGGGGGATGGGCTTTCTGCAGACTTTCTGCTGCCCTGGAGGTGACATATTCACGAACCAAACGAACTGGTTCGCGAACCAAGCAATTTCATGCCGGTTCATAGTTCATGAAACACGATGAACCACAAACCACCATTTTCCTGGTTGGTGTCCATCTCTAAGTACAACTTGGCAGCACTTACACACACACAGATGTTCACTGCATCTTCACATT
Organism: Eublepharis macularius; assembly: GCF_028583425.1. Taxonomy (NCBI): domain Eukaryota; kingdom Metazoa; phylum Chordata; class Lepidosauria; order Squamata; family Eublepharidae; genus Eublepharis; species Eublepharis macularius. Next base: position 26,823,274 of record NC_072804.1, read on the forward strand.
TCTCTTAAATTTGCCAAAGCTCTGGAAGCCCTTTGACTGATGGAAGGAGTCACATGAGGGATGAAAGCAATTCATTGCCATCAACGGACATGGTTCTTCACCAGGAAAGGTCTCTCAAGATACACATTAATGAATTTCACACAATCCCTTCCCTCCCCAAGTATAACTAAGAAGAAGACATGTGCTCTTGAGTCGCACTGATTCATGAGGGCCCATCCAAAGGATGTTCCAAGCAAGGCATAAGCAGGGGTGGTTTGCCATTGCCTTCCTCTGCAAATAACCGCAATCTTGGTGGTCTCCCATCTAAGTACTAACCACAGCCAAACCCTGCTTAGCTCCCAAGCTCTGATAAGCTCAGCCGAAGCATGGCTAGTTAGGCTGCTAAGTATAACCAATGGCATGTCTACATCACTGGCTTAAAAATAATGACATGAAAAATTGTTCTGATCTAAATTTGGTATAGAATTTGTTCTGTTTATAAATTGTCCACTATATTACAAATCGAATATCATTTTCTCTAGAAGTTATTATCTGGCTTGGAATACTAGCCAATGTTCTCTGCTTGGACACTCAGCATTCAGAGAATGCATCACTCAAAGCCAGCTTATTCTCCATTAAACTTTCAACAATTGCTCTGAAACCACGGCCTTTCCCATGTGGCAACACACTTTCCCTATGGAAGCCCTGATGTCATTGCCGCTACTGATGCCACGCGGCAGCAATAGGGCTTTCAGATGGCAGGTTTCCCCACTGAATTCACTAAAATTCTTCCTCCCCATACTATGATGGTGGTGGAAAGTCCCATCAAGTTGCAAGTGTCTTAGGGTAACCCAGTAGGGTTTTCTAGGCAAGAGACATTCAGAGGTAGTTTGCCATCACCTGCCTCTGGGTAGCGACCCTGGACTGCCTTGATGGTCTTACATCCAAGTATTAATCAGGACCTTCCCTGCTATTGTGTGTGCGCGCACGCGCTTTTTCCAAGATTTTTTTTAAATGGACATACTGATATACCATTATGTTTATATACCAACTGCTGATTTTAAAAACTCTAAAGCCTGCTGGTGGGATGTAGGGTGGGGAATGACTGCTGTGGGGACTGGGGCACGAAAAATGGCAGCCATGTGGCTGGGACCAGGACAAGCCAGCGTTTCCTGCCCTCAAGGCAGCCAGTAATGCAGATTTAGGTAAGCTCACAGAGAAGTCTAGGAACATGTTGGAGGTGTGTGGAAATACAATGATGGTGCGGGGAAGCGGTAAAAAACCCCACTTCCTAACTGCATCAAACCCAGGGCAAATAACCTATATGGAAAGAGCCTATACTGCAGGCACAGAAGTTCTTTTATGTTATTTTGGATGGAATTCATTGCTACGTGTGAACTTGATGAGTGTATAATTCCTGGGGGTTTTGAGGGGGGAGGGGGATGCTTTTCCAAGTGGTTCCCTGAGAGATGCTGCAGACTGGAGGAAATCAGATTAGTTTTCAGAGAACAGTATCAGAATCCACAGGTGTGCAGTAGCACACATGTCGCAACCTTAGGAAAGAACCCTCAGAAAACATTTTCCAAATACTCACTGAAATTGCTCATAAGCAATTGTTGAGTTCTGAATTTAACAACAAGGAGTTTGCCCATCCCTAAATTAAACAGATTTAAATGTCACTTGCTGAGGAACGGTCAGCAGGGAAAGGCTGTGATTGGAAGTCCCCTTCGTGGGCATCCCTTTGGCATCTGATTGGCCACTTCTGGAAACACGATACTGGGCTCAATGGGCCATTGGTCTGATCCAGTATGGCTACATTTATCTCCAGTTATGCTGCAAGGTAATGCCAGCATTTCTGTAGCTAAAGCCTGTCATGACATATCCACTCACACACAGATATATAAGCGGACAGGAGCCACCCGAAACTCTTCCGTAAAGGAGGAGGATGGGAGAAAGCAGCTTTTTTTGGAACAGGGGAAACCACATCTGCACAGGCTCCCTCCTTGTTAATTTCAGAGGGTGATGAGCGGTACCAGTTCCTCGACCATTTGGATGACAAACTCAAACATTTGGGGACTCAGATGTTTGAACAAATGTTTGCATAGACATGTGACTATCTTCCAAAAATGATGTGAGCTCTGTAAAAAGGAGACAAAGCTGCACAAAGGGGCAACAATCAAGTGGATGGTACATCTTCTCTATGAGAAAAGGCTAAAGAGCTCAAAGATGCTCAGTTTGGAACAGACAATCAAGGGGAGGGGCATGATAGGTTCATAAAAATGTGCATTATACGGAAAAAGAGAAGAGGCAGGCATAACGTTTTCTCCTTCTCCCATGGTACAGAACTACCTGTTAAATGGGCTGAAGACTCTGGATGGATAAGCACTTCTTCATATCATATCATATCATATCATATCATATCATATCATATCATATCATATCATATCATATCATATCATATCATATCATATCATATCATATCATATCATATCATATCATATCATATCATATCATATCATATCATATCATGAAAACTTACCCTATAGAATTCACTGGCACAAAATCAAGCAATGGCCACTAGCTCAGATGGCTTGAAAAGGGGATCAGCCAAATTCATGGAGGTTAGGTCCAGGGCTTTTTTCAGCAGGAACGCGGGGGAATGGAGTTCCAGCACCTCTTAAAAATGGTCACATGGTTGGTGGCCCCACCCGCTGATCTCCAGACAGAGGGGAGTTTAGATTGCCCTCCGCACCACTGGAGCGGCGTGGAGGGCAATCTAAACTCCCCTCTGTCTGGAGATCAGGGGGCGGGGCCACGGGCCATGTGACCATTTTCGCTGAGGGCAATTTAAACTTTAAAAAACTCCCCCCTTGTTCCCGCTGACCCAAAGTGACGTCATTGTGCGGTCTTGAGTTCCACCACTGAGTTCCACCACCTCTTTTCCCAGAAAAAAAGTCCTGGTTAGGTCTATCAACAACTGTGAGCCACGAGGCTGAGACCTCCATGTTCAAGGACGGGACCCCTCTGAACACCAGTTGCTGAGGAGAGCAACCACAGGGCCTCCGTGAAGACATGTAAGAGTGTGAAATATTAAACATTTACATGATAAAGAATGAAAGAGCATCTATAAGACTAACAAAATTTGTGGTAGGGTAGGAGCTTTCATGAGTCACAGCTCACTTCTTCAGATACAAGGCTGACTCACAAAAGCTCCTACCCTACCACAAATTTTGTATAGTCTTCTAGGTGCTACTGGACTCTTGCTCTTTTTCACTGCTACATACAGCCTAACACGGCTACCCATCTTGATCTATCTACATGATAAAGGATGGGTTTGCTATAAATGTTCCAATGTTTTCCAAGGCTTGGGGAAGTGAATCCAAGGAACCTAGCAACATCCTAGGAACATCTGTGCCCACAGAATGTGTGTTTTCCAATGCTGACCTTACTGTTAATTAATTATCCACACATAAGTCTGACAATGGGTCACGGAAATTTTACTTAACAAAAATCAATAGCAGAGCCAATAATATGTAAGCCAGCCAGAAACTGGAAGGGCCACCAGGTTGCACCCAACTGATGGTGCCTGAAGCAGGGGCCAGAGTCCTTCATCTCCTAACCGGTACAAGCACTCTGCACAGACACATATGCCAAAGCCCAAGTTTAGAGGCAGACAAGTCTTTTCAGCAGTCAGGACATCAAAACTGATTACAGATTAACAAAAGTTTTATTATTAGACCTGACAAAACTGGATAGGAAAGTGGAGAGAGAATCCTAGCTTCCTAGCTTGAGAGAGAAAATTCTAGAAAAAAGATTAGCATCCAGACAGACAAGGGGTAAATGTTCTTTAAAAAGAAAGTACTCCCCGTAGAGTCCTGAATATATAGAGCTTACTGCCCCTACAGGATCTCCTCTTTTTCTTTATATACTAGACATTGCCAGGGCTTTTTTTCAGCAGGAACGCAGTAGAACGGAGATCTGGCACCTCTTAAAAATGGTCACATGGCCAGTGGCCCCGCCCCCTGATCTCCAGACAGAGGGGAGGCAATCTCAACTCCCCTCTGTCTGGAGATCAGGGGGCGGGGCCACTGGTCATGTGAACATTTTCGCCGAGGGCAATTTAAACTTTAAAAAACTCCCCCCTTGTTCCAGCTGACCCAAAGTGACATCATTGTGCGGTCTTGAGTCCCACCACCTCTTTTCCCAGAAAAAAAAGCCCTGGATGTTGCTATATTTCAACATTAGAGAAGTCAGGAACTAATCCAACAAGGAGTCTTCACTGCCTGAAGCAGGGGGCTGAGTTATGGCAGGTGATGGCTATGATGTTCCCCTACCTCCCAGGGGTGTCACAGGCAACACATAAATCTTCAAGAGTTCACTTGTAAAGCTGGCAGCATTGACCTGCCCTTCCAATACCTCAATAACATTCAGGGTTTTTCATTCATTTTTATATGTGGAACAATTTACAACATTACAGCCCATCCAATCCATGCTGTACCCGGGAGTGACTGTGATACCATTGATAAAGATCATGTGATTAAGAAATACAAGCGCAATGTGCATCTCTTTTAGCACTGACAGATCCCCCCCTGGCAACTGGCAGGGGGCTGGAGAGACTTACCCAGTTGTAAGGGACTTGCCAATGATGTCATCATGTTTCCAGCAATGCACTGGAAGTGATGTCACTGCATCACCAGGGGATGCCAGGGACACTCTGGTATATAGGTGAAACTCGCTGGTTGAACTGCCTGCATCTGGGACCACAAAACAGGGGAATTATCAAGGGCCAATGCTCTGCTGATAGGCTGGGTAGATCCCAGGTTTGTATGTAATCAGATATTTATTTCTGCATTTTTCCCCAACAGGGAATGAAGCTGTTTACAACACTTCTAGTCCTCTCCTTTGATTTTGATCTTTAGATCAGCCCTCTGAGATTGTTTAAGCTTAGAAAAAGTGGCTGGCCCAAAGTCACCCAGCAATCTGCCATGGCAGAGTGGGGAGTCCGAAGCCGGGGTTCCCAGGTCCTAGACAAACGCTCTAACCACTACACCACAGTTGAGAGGGGAGTTGAGATTGCCGCGGAGGGCAATCTCAACTCCCCTCTGTCTGGAGATCAGGGGCGGGGCCACCGGCCATGTGACCATTTTCAAGAGGTGCCAGAACTCCGTTCCAACACGTTCCCCCTGAAAAAAAGCCCTGGGTATATCTATTTTATTATCATGTCCCTATTACATTGTTTTCATCTTTTATCATTCTGTCTTCTGCATTTGTTTATAAAATATCACGCCTGATACCTTTTAGCATTGCTTCGAATTTTTGTGGTCCTAGTCTTACTGCATTCTTTGTTGAATATCTCATGCTATTTGACTGCCGTACTTCCTACTGCATAGTCTGCCTTGAGTCTCAGTGACTAAAGGCGAGCTATAAATGAAGTACATTAATAAATTTACTCTTTTTTCTTCGCTCATCTCTGAATCTAAAAACTTTTCAAGGACGAAGATGGATATAATAAAACCACTTGTGAATCACCACTTGCTCTCCTTTTTAAGCACAGTTTTGACAGGAATACAAGATAAGCTCCTGGTTTTTCTGTTTGTTTTAAACGGTTCAGCCACCCCCAGTTTCATGACTTGCATAGTTCAGGGAAGGCTGGTCTGAAATTCTCATAGGAAGCTATCTGATGAAGGGAACTTTGACTCTCGAAAGCTTATGATCCTTTTGACCCTGAAAATTCTTGTTGGCCTTTAAAAGTGCTACTGGATTCAAATTTTACTCTTCTACTACAGACCAACATGGCTACCTACGTGAAGGTATCCTTATAGAAAAGACTTTTTAAATCCAAAACAAGAAGTTTTCCATTGGATACTATATAGGGTCCAAAAGACACACATCCCGCTCCTCTCTCTGTGCCCTTTTTCATCCTCCAATAGTTGATAAAGTGAGGATTTTGCCCCCGCCAAACCTCTTCCAGCTCATGCTTTCCTATTTTGCTGTGCATTGCTGCAAAGTGGTGCAATGCGAGGAAGCCACAGTGCTGATGCAAGCAGAGGAACTGGATGGCCCCGGCTTCATAACTCTTGCAAAACAACATTTTGAGAAAACAGGGAGCTGCCAGAAAGGTCAAGCAAATGGGTGCTTGTGAAGGGGAATCCTTGGACGGAGGAAACTGAGAGCATAAATTTATAATCAGCCCAGCTGAGAAAAGGGGCATCCCTCCCTTGCCCCATTTTGGGGGCACATGCAATGAAAGCAAAAGTCTTGTATGCACATTCCACTTCATGTGTATACAAAGCTGCCTTATACCAAGTCAGATCCTGGATCTATCAAAGTGAGTATCGCGTACTCTGGCAGCTGCTCTCTAGGGTCTCAGATCAAGGTTGTTCCCATTTAGGACAGACGCTTGATGATTCTGGGACCCTGGGCAAAAATCTAATATGCGGCTCAGAACCATTGCCAACTCCCACTGAGTCCCATGCCAAGCAAGGGGCAGACCTCATCTCTAGAGATGGGCACGAACTGAAATACGAGCCAAAGTTCATGACGAACCAGGTCAGTTCGTGGTTCACGAACTGGTGGTTCGTCAGAGCCCATTTCTGACGAACCGCCACAAACTTTAGGCTGGTTTGTTTGGTTCATTTTTAGTTCGTCACTGCAGACAACCTGGTGCCGATCAATCACTTTCCTAGGCAACAGGGGATGGACTTCCTGCAGGCCTTCTGCTGGCCCGGCAGTGACGATTTGCTGATCTGGATTTGACGTTTTCACGAACCAAACGAACCGGTTCACGAACCGGGGCAGGTTAGTGAAATGACAAACCACGAACCGCATGGGTTTTTTCCAGTTTGTACCTATCTCTACTCATCTCATTTGAGGTGGGTAGGAGCTGCCTCCAAGCCAGCTGACCCACCTCCATCAGGGTGGCAGGGCTGTGAATTCCGTTCAGCAAGGGGCCTAGCGCAGCTGCTCCTGTTGCCCATTGGTTGCTTTCCATCATCTTCTTCCTGATCCTTCTTACCGGGCATGCTGGCGATTGAACTTGGGATCTTCTGCATCCAAAACAGAGGCTCTTCCACCGAGCCACGGTCCCTCCCTATCTTGCATGTACATAGAATCATAGGGTTGGAAGGGACCTCTAGGGTCATCTAGTCCAACCCCCTTGAGTACCTCTGTTTGTAAGAAACAACTAACACACATTCACTTTAAAAATAAAACTAAGGACCAGTACCTCAATAAAATGTTTGACAAGTCACACACACACACACACACACACACACACACACACACACGAAGAAGTCTTCTTGGACAACTTTTGTGCTCTGGACTACTTTCAGTCTGGTCTGAGGCCAGGCTATGGGACAGAGATGGCTCTGGTGGCTGAATGTAGACCAAAGCCATGCTACTTTGCTGTTCCTCCTGGATGTATATGCAGCCTTTCATACAGAAGATCATGCCAACCTGTTGTGGCATTAGGGCAGAAGTAAGTACCAGTGGCTGCGCCTTGGACGGGTTAAATCATTCCTCATAGAACAGACTCAAAGGGTGGGTTGTTGTTGGAGACCTGCTGGCTTCACCGTGAGGTTCTACAAGGTGCAATCTTATCCCCCATGTTATTCAACCTCTGTGCAAAGCCTTTAGAAGAAATCATCCATCGCTTTGGAATTGGATGTTATCAATATGCAGATGACACCCAGCTCTCTATCTCTTTATCCAAATCCCCTAGTGATGCAGGAGAGGCCTTAAGCCACTGTCTGATAGGTGTGGACTAATTGGCTACCCATTAGTTACCGAGCTCAGTTCAAGGTACTGGCTGTCACATACAAAGCCCTTCATGGCCTTGCTCCCTCATATCTACAGGACCGCCTCTCTCCCTATCCTCTGCCACAGCAACTTCACTCATGTGACCTGGGCCTTCTGCAGGTACCATCCTGCAAATGGACAAAATTAGCAGCTCTGTATTGGATTTCTGCTAGTTTTGAAATTTCTGCAGTCCGCATACTGCTGCATTGTTTATTTAGTGCCCCAGCCATTAATTGCATTGACTGTCACTGTATAATCCAACTCGAGTCTCAATGAGAAAGGTGGACTATAAATAATGTAAATTAAATAAATTCTAGTGCTAAGTGGAAAGGGATGCTTACAGCAACTTGACCTTGCACGTTGCAAATTGCGACTGTTGGCCATCAGATATCACTATGGGAACGCTCTATCTTTGTGGGGCTTGGTTGGGGGGTTTCGCACTGTAAGTTCTCTGCATTCTTGCTCTGGATCCAGAGGGTAGATGGTTGTACGTATGGGAAGGTGGGAGTGCATGGAGGTTGCGAGGCGACTTCCCAGCTGTTCATCCCCAAGAGAGTGTCATCCCTGTTTAGATTCTGAACATGTGCCAAGGGCCTGTGCTGTGGAATGATGCCCTTGCTCCCTGCGTGCTGATTGGGGATGGGGTATGCTGCACTCTCCATGGCAACAGATAGTGTTGCTAGGAGACAGCGGAGGAATAAAAGACTGGGAGGGATGCCCAGCGGCCTTCCTACCCCCTCCTCCTCTTCGGCTCTCTTCCCCCAAGTGTGTTTAGAGCACAGATTATTCTTGAAAATGTGGTAAACACAATTATAGGAATTATACGGCAGCATCAAGCAATGGAGGATTGGGGAAGCATTTGGATGGATAGAATATTTTTTGCACATCTGTTGTGCAAATGAGGGACTCACTATTTGATGCTTTCCTGCCAGGAGAAATAATGCCTACCAGTGACATGGCAGCCTTCTTGGCTCAAAGTAATGGGGTAATCCAGACAAAGATGCTAGGCATGGGTATTCTCCTAGTCAAGCACTAGATAATGAACTGATATTTGGATACAGTTTTCCTGGGGAAAGGGGCCTGAGTGAACTGTGGGCCCAAATCTATGTTTTATACTCTTTGCAATGAGGGCAGAGGACCACAGGAAGCTGACTCTGACCTGTGGCCTGTCAAAATCAACATTGTCTACTCTGACCGGCAGCTGTTCTCCGGAGTCTTTTGATCACTTGTTATCTGGTACTAGGGGAGGACAGGGAGCTATGTAGGACCAAGGTATATTTTAGATAAGTGGTGGATCTATTAACACTGGCAACAAGAGAGGCTCCCAAAAAGTCACACGTGAACCTTTTAATTCTGCTTTTTCTTCAAGGAGTTTAGAGTGCGCTTAGTCCTCTCCTCCTTTATATCTTCACAATAACTGTACAAGCTAGAAGAGAGTCCAGTAGCACCTTTAAGACTAACCAACTTTACTGTAGCATAAGCTTTCGAGAATCACAGTTCTCTTCTTCAGATGCATGGAGGGTAAGAAGGTGCCATGCGTGTTCCCATGGCTGTGCCTCCAGCCTCCAGCCTAAACATACCACTCAGTCGAAAACACAATCCAACAGGAAGCTGCTGAATTGGAATTTATATGTAAATTTGACCCAGTCAGGCTTGGATTGAATAGAGACTATGAATCAGAAGTAACTGATTTCATTATCAGAAGCCAACTGATCCCATTAGCAGAAACTACTGATTGCATCTACTCCCCCCTCCACCTATATATCTGACCATTTTCTTCTTACCCTCCACGCATCTGAAGAAGAGAACTGTGATTCTCGAAAGCTTATGCTACAGTAAAGTTGGTTAGTCTTAAAGGTGTTACTGGACTCTTTTCTATTTTTGCTACTACAGACTAACACGGCTGACTCCTCTGGATCTGTATGTACAAGCTAGGTTAGGTTGAGTGAAAACATCTGGCCCAAGATCTGTTTAACACACTTGCTCTCATTGAATCAGATAACCAAGACACTCTAGTCCTGTATGCACATGTTTCAATGAACATGGATAGAAACCATGTACAATGAACAGAATGTGGATGCATTACAGTGATTCTTATGTTATACCACAAATTTTATTAATAGTTCACCTTTCTCATTGAGAGTCAAGGTGGATTACATAGTACAAAACCAATACGATCTATAGCTCGGGCATTCAATAAAATGCAATAGGGTATCAAACACCAGATAATTTGAAAATAAGCAGAAATCTGATACAGAGATGAACCAATGCTAAACCAGAGCATAAGCTATTAAACACGACATACTAAATTATGCAGAAATTACCTAGTAGGAGCATACTTACAACAACGGACAGTACACAGTAATATAGTCTACAGCAGTGGACCCCAACCTTTTTGGCACCAGGGACCGGTTTTGTGGAAGACAATTTTTCCACAGACCAGGGTGGGTGGGATGGTTTCAGGATGATACAATTGCACCCCTTCCCACCCCTTCACTGACGCTGCCAGGCTGCCCGGCAGTGCTGCAGGCAGGGAAGCAGGGAGGCAAGTGGGGAAGCAGGCTGCTTCGCCGCTTGCCTTCCTGCTCCTTCGCCAGCACTGCCAGACTTCCCGGTGGTGCAGCTGGTGGGGAAGCCAGGAGGCAAGTGGGGAAGCAGGCAGCCTCACCGCTCACCTTCCCGCCCTTCGCTGGTGCTGCCGGGCTCCCTGGCAGCGCGGAAGGTGGGGAAGCAGGGAGGCAAGCGGGGAAGCAGGCAGCCTCTCTGCTCGCCTGCCCGCCCCTTCACTGCCGCTGGTGCATGGCCCGGTAGCTAGCAAGCCACGGACTGATACCAGTCCACGGCCTGGGGGTTGAGGACCACTAGTCTACAGTCTCTATCCCTTTACCAAAGCATTTTTCTGAACCATTTTGTTATAGTGCAGCCATTCTACCCGCATAAAAATCCCTCCCGAATAATTCAGTTTTGCATAGTTTGCTGAAAGCGAGGAGAGTGGGAGCTTTCCTAACATCATCAGGCAGGCCGTTCCATATGGAGGGTGCCACCACAGAGAATGTGCACGTGCAGACTGTTGTTCATTTTGCCCACTTGCAGGGTGGCACCTGCAGAAGGGCCAATGTGGAGCATAGGGAGAGAGGCTCTCAACTGAGTCTGCAAGGGTCAGCTGAATCCCGTCAAAACTGGAGAGAACAATGACCTTCAAGATCTCCACCTGCCCAACCAGCGTCACTTCAATCTTGTCTGGGTTCAGTTTCAGTTTGTTTGCCTTCAGCTATTTGACCACAGCTGCCAAGCAGTGACTCAAGACCTCTAGTGCATCACCAGAGAACTGGAAAATGAGATATACAGCTGGGCATCATCTGCATACTGATGACGTCCAATTCCAGAGCTACAGATGATTTCTCCTAAAGGCTTTACATGTTGGTTGAATAATATAGGGGATAAGATTGTGCCTTGTGGAACCTCACAAGATAACTCCAACACTGAAGACAGCTAGAAGGATGGAACACATGCTACTCCTTTGGGTCCCCAGGATCTGAAGGTGTGTGGATCTCACAATTAGTACCGGTACACCTAACCTGAGCACAACAGCTGCTTTAGCACAGTGATTAAGTGGGTCGGCTGTGAATCAGCACTCTGCTGGTTCGAATCCCACTTCTGCCCTGAGCTTAGTAGGTGGCCTTGGGTCAGCCATTCCTCTCAGCCCCAGCTGTATTGTGAGGATAATAATAACACTAACTTGTTCACTGCTATAGGTGACACACTAATCTGTCTAGAAAAGCAGTATATAAGTGCAGCAGCAGCAGCAGCAGTAGTAGTAGTAATAATAATAATAATGTGTGCTCTTAAGACCCAATGGGTAATGAAAACTTAAATAATCATGAGAACAATCAGAAGAAACTGCAAAGTGCTATAGAGGCTGCCCTATCAAGTCCCAGACAGACTTGGACACAGAATTCGGCCATGGAAGAATTAGTCCCAAGCCCCTGCCTGAAAGCCCTTGCCAAATTAAGGATGCAAAGAGCCCTCCTGGATCAAATAAAGAACCCATCCTGGACAGGCCATTCAGATTTCACAGCCAAGAGTTCCATGAATTGCACTTATACCCAGCTGGAGATTCTGGGGCCGCTCTCTGTACACTTAATGGCACCAAAATTGCCCTGGGCTAGGGTTGCCAGCCCCCCAATACAGCAGAGCCATACCTTCCAGCTTCCCCCCAGAACTGTATCATCAGGGCCTGCAGGGCACACACGAGTAGCATTTCGCCCAGTTCTCCCAGCCTGCCTCCCTGCTCCACCAGCCAGATGAGTGGGGCCAGAGGGTGAAAGGTGGGGGTAGGGGATCCAAACAACCAAACATCACCAAAATTGCAGCAGAGTGTCTTCTCTTGTCCTTCAAAGGACCCCAAGTTTCAAGCAAATTGGGCAAAGCATTTGAATTCTATGCCCGCCCCCCTGAGGAAGCCATGGCTTTTCTACTTTCCTAAGGGAAAAAAGTCTCTATCCAGACCAAAAGGAGAGGTGAAGAGTGAAGAAGAGAGGGAAGGAGAATGGCAGCTCTCTGCAGTTTGAGATTGGCTGGAAGTGCTCGTTGCTCCTCCTTTGCAACTATTTGATATTTGAAATACTCCCGGGAATCCGTACACATTTAAAGTGAAATGCGAGCTTGTGCCGCATTGGCTGGTAAATGTCAGAACTCAGAAAAAAAACATAGATTTTTCAGGGAGAGGTCTGGTGACGACCAAGTAGCCAGGACAGGTATTTCCAATCTGGAGAATCACAAGTAAGACACAGAAACAGTTATTTTCATGATTTTTACAGCTCGAGATTTTTATTACACACACCTCTAACAGCCAGTTCATAATATGTTACCTGCCAAATCACATCAAAAAGTCCATCTAGTCCACTTCTGATAGAGGTCAACCAGATGCCTTCAGGAAGCCTCGATGCAAGGCACAGACTGCACTCTTCAATCACAGATGCCCCCCCAGAAAATGGGGCACTAGCTCTACATGTGGAGATTCCAGTTTGCGGTTGTGACTAGCACTGGGTATTAGGAAACCAATAAAAAGCTGACCAGGAAAGCCTAGTTGAGCCTGATCTCATCAGATCTCAGAAGCTAAGCAGAGTCAGCCTTGGTTAGTAACCGGATGGGAGCCCTCCAACAAAGACCAGGGTTGAGGGGGCAAGCAATGGCAAACCACTTCTGTTAGTCTCTTGCCATGAAAACCCCACCAGGGGTCACCATAAATCAGTCATGACTTGAGGGCACTCTCCACTACCGCAAAGATGAGACCATGGAAATTTCTGTAAGGCCATTGATTTGCTAGAGCTTTTAATGGGGTTTGAGCTGCAGGCACTTCCTCTAACTAGCTTTGCAATGCACCCTTCCCTGCTCACCATGTCTTCTAATGAGGACTAGTAACAGGGCCTGGCCTTCACCTAGATGGCTCAGGCTAGCCCAGTCTCATCAGATCTCAGAAGCTAAACAGGGTTGACTCTGGTTGGTACCTGGATGGGAGACCACCAAGGAAGATTAGAGTCACTATGCAGAGGCAGGCAATGGCCAACCGTCTCTGAACGTGTTTTGCCTTGAAAACCCCCCAGGAGATTTCACCATACGTCAACCGCAACTTGATGGCACTTTATGTACACAACAGGGCCTTAGGAGAAGGTCACTTATCCCCCGTTCACGTATCTAGTGATCTTTAATGTACTGGAATCCTTTAAAATGTATGTATCTTTGTCCTATGTTCTTACCTCATTATTTTTATTCAAAATATTTCTGCGCTACCTTTCAATCCATATAAGGCACCCAAGGTGGCAAACATCAAAACATTTTAACATTAAAACAAAGTATATATAAAATACACTATTCAATAAAAACATATAAATACACCAAGACAGAGAACAACACATCCAGGGAGAAGAAACAGTAACAGTTTGGGAGGTTATGCCAAACAAAACAAAAAACACCTGCTGGCAGAAGTCAATGATAGAGGGAGACAGGTTAATAAACCTGCGGAGGGAGTTCCAAAGTTTTGGCACTACAGCAGAGCAGACGCAGCCCTTTCTCAGGTTGCTACTTGCCTGATTTCAGAAGCCAGGGGCACCTGAAGCAGGGCCTCCAAAGATGACCAGCGGGAATCATCATCATCATCATCATCAATTTCTATACTGCCCTTCAGGGCAACTTAAGACCCACTCAGAGCAGTTTACAAAGTATGTTATGGGGAAGTTCCTATATGAGAGAAGGCAGTCGTTAAGGTGTGCTGACCCCAAGCCATATAGGGGTTTAAGCTCAATACCTCTTCTCTGAATTGGACCCAGAAGCAAATTGGGAGCCAGTGCAGATGGAACAAGACTGGAGTCTGTACCAACTGTAGCTTCTGGACAGTCTTCAAGGGCAGGCCCTCATAACGATGGCAACTCAGTCCATATATTATACACGTATTTAGTGTGTGTTTCACATTTCGTGTGTTTTTAAGAGCCTTAAAAAAGTTTCATTTGTATCACTGAAACACGTCAATCTGTACCTTCTCGCTTAAACACGCCATCCTGAACAGAGTACATGCTTCTAAATCCACTGAAGTCAATGGGCTTACAAGGGTGTAACTCTGCTTAGGGCTGCATGGTTAAGTCTGGCCCTCATGCAAGGTGGAGCGTCAAAGCCAGGCACGGTCTTTGCTTTTGCTCTGATCACTCACAGGATTCTGGATCTCTACCACTGCCAGGGCCCGACTTCACTCCCACTAAGGTCTTCATTTTCATTGATTAATTTGCTTCCTTTCTACTCTGCCTTTCTCCCCAGCGGGGACCCAAAGCGGCTTCTGGCATCACTCTCCTATCCTCCATTTTATCCTTCCAAGCGCCACACTGAGAGGCGGGTGCGGCTGAGCGTGGGGGACTGGCCCAAGGCCACCCAGAGAGCTCCCATGGCCAGGTGCAGATTTTAACTTGGGCTTCCCAGATCCAAGCCCAGCACTACGCCATGTTGGCCAGCACATGACGCTTCTGTCCCACACTCCCTTCGGGACTGCATGTCGGTTCTCCTCCCTCCCTTTAGGGAGCAACCCTAATCCGGTCTCTCCAGAATCCCCCTCCACCGCAGGCTGAAGTGGAACAACAGGTGAGTGCCTATGGATTTTGGCCTCCTGCGCTGGAGGCTGCGCGGAGGCCCACCCACAGCCGCCGCGCTTTGGACTTTAGCCTCCTTTTTTGCAGCTGAGAACAAATAAACAACATAAGGGGCCTTCCAGTTGCTAATAGTTCCAAAAGTCGACTTTTCAA
Source organism: Eublepharis macularius (assembly GCF_028583425.1). Lineage (NCBI taxonomy): Eukaryota > Metazoa > Chordata > Lepidosauria > Squamata > Eublepharidae > Eublepharis > Eublepharis macularius. The sequence goes on from NC_072804.1 coordinate 26,838,339, forward strand.
GACTCCAGGGGACAAGGGTGACATTGCAAACGACCGCCACTCTCCGCGTCCCCCGGATTTCCTAGGCTCCATTCTCTGCAGACTGGAGAGGCACAATTGTGTAACTTTCGCCGACTTTTCTGTTTTTTTGACAAAGGCAGGTTTCCAGCCAAGGTGTTGCAGCCGAGCTGGGCTCGATTCATACCACGGTCCCAGGCACGTTTCCTCCCAAGTCAGCCGGTGGAACGTGGGGCAAAAGCCTGCGGCGCGCACGGCTCTGGAAAGGGCCCAAAGGCGCCCGCCCACCTGCCCCCTCCCGCCCAAGCCGGAGCCTGCGCGGCCAGTACCTGCCACGACGATCGCCTCCGACCTGCCCGGCAGCGCTTCCTCCCGCCTGGGCAGCTCCGTTTTCCGGGCCATCGCCGCTGCCGCCCACGTGCAGGGAGCTCGCCCGCTCCCTCCGTTCCCCGGGCCGCCGCAGGCGGAGCACGCGGGACCCGGGCCTCTGGCGCGCGCACGGGAGGCGGGGCTGCCGCCAGATCGCGCTCGGGGGAAGGGAGGCGGGCCCCGCAAGCCTCCCAAAAGCCTCCCAAACTGACCAGCCTCTTTCCACGCCTGCATCCGAGCCGCAGGCCGGGGCACCGTTACGGGAGGTTTGCCCCGTTGAGCTCCCGGAGCGCCCCTTCCGAATCAGTAGCCAGAGGGACCCGGGCGTTTAGGATCGATCTGTCTACGGATTGTAAAACCCTCAGCGCCAAGCTATAAGTGAGGAATGACACTTGCCTGGCAAGTGAACAGACGCAGGTGTATTCCTCCCTATTCACTTGCGCTCCACTTGATCATGTTGAGTTGGTCTCAGGGGATCAGAGCTCTTTCACCGCACCTACTCCCTGCTCCTTGGAACTCGGGACGTGGGGGATTAAACCTGGGACCTTCTGCACGCAAATCAGATGCTTTGCCGCTGAGCTGCAGCCCCTCCGTTCACTTTTTTTGGTTAGAAGCAACAAAAGCATACCAGGCTAGGAGACCCCGCAGTTCAAATCCCCACACATGTGGCATGAAGCTTTTTGTGTCACCTTGGGCCAGTGTGTGTAGATGGATGGATGGATCAAGCAAAATGGAGACAGGAAGGACCATGTAAGCTTGTCCAAGCTCTTTAAAGAGAGGGATTTGTCGATAGGTTGGGAGGGAAGGGGGTATGATAGAGCCCAATCTTGTCAGATCTCAGAAGCTAAGCAGGCTCAGTACTTGGATGGGCGACTACCAAGACGGTCCTGCAGAGGAAGGCCCTGGCAAACCACCTCTGCTTTTCACTTGCCTTGAAAGCCCCTTGCTGGAGTTCCCATAAGTCTATTGCAACTTGATGGCATGTCCAGACACAGATAGATAGGTATTTACTGCCTTTCACATTTTGGCTCTAAGAAGGAAATCACACAAGCATTACAGAGTGCAGGATGGATGGATGGGGCGCAGTTGTGAATCACTCTCCCATGGCCAAGGATTGATTCAGGAAACGAATACGTTTAGAATGGCCTTTTCTCGCATGCAGTGTGGTAGAGTGAAAACATAACAGGGAGATCAAGGCAATGAGCGCCGCTTCAGACTTCCACTACGTTCATGGGAATGCAGGAAATAGAATCTCTGAACTCACAAAGGCTCTCTCTGCACAGTCTGGCCCACATGTGGATCAGGGCTTCAGAGCTTGCCACTTGCAGTCCCCCCCATCCCCGCCACACATTCAGTCTATCTATGTTGAATGTCTGAAAAAGGGGGACTCTTTGTTCTTTACTTGTTAGAAGCTTGATGCTTCAGCATTTCCTGTTTTTCATGTATGTACACTAGAACGGGTGGAAAGCACTTTAAATGAATTTATTTCATTGACCCAAATGGGGAATTTTAGGAATATGTTGTATAAGCCCAAGGGGAAAGTGTGACATCACATCAGACAGATCAATGATTCATTTAGCTCAATATTGATTGATTGTTCATTTGTTTCATACACTTTTATCCTGCCCTTCCTCCAAGGAGATCCAGGCAATCTATAGGATAGTCTTCCTCCATTTCATCCTCACAACAACCCTGTGAGGTAGGTTAAGATGGGACAGCATGACCGCCCCAAGGTCACCCAGCAAGTTTCATGACTAGTAGGTATTTGAAGCTGGCTCCAACACTCTAACCTGTGGGCCACTGTAGGGAGCAGCTCTTCAGGGTTACAGGCAGATAAAGGTCTTTGTTGGGGGTCCCTAATGTTGCACGTGCCGGTGACATGGTGTCTGCCAACACCTTTCTTGGTGCCCGGCAAATGTTTTTAGAAAGTGGGTTTTTGCCCTGCAGGACTTCTGATTGACGACTGGAGATCCGATTGACTGCGCAGATTTTTAAAAAGTTCCTTAGTTAGCAGTTCCCACCACAGTAGAAGGATCTCCATTGAGTTTCCAAAGGTATGCTATGTATGAGCAAGAAAATATTTTTAAAAAACTTGTTCAGTTAAAAAGGCATCCTGTTAAGCAGAGCTTCTGCCTGAAATGTTAAAGACTTACAGTTCAGAAGAGCCCTGCTGGATCCATCCAGTGGCCTAATTAGTCCAGCATCCTGCCTCACACAGTGGCCAACCGGTTACTCTGGTGAGCTAATAACAGGGCAGAGAAGCCGAAGCCTTCCTCCTGGCACTGCGATCCAGAGGTTCACTACCTCTGAGGAGGTTCCTTTTAGTCACCATGGCTAGTAGCCACTGATAGACCCATCCTCCATCAGTCTGTCTAATCCCCTTTCAAAGCTGTCTGTGGCCATCACTACATCCTTTGGCAGTGAATTCCACATTTTAGTCACTCGTGTAAAGAAGTATTTCCTTGTGTCTGCCCTGAAAGTTATGCATAACCTTACTCCTTAACATTTTGCAGCTGTCTTTGCCTTCTGCACCCTGACCTGGATAGCCCAGGTGAGCCGGATCTTGTCAGATCTCAGAAGCTAAGTAGGGTTGGCCTTCGTCAGTACTTGGATAGGAGACCTCCAGCAAAGACTAGAGGCAGGCAATGGCAAACCACCTCTATTTGCCATAAAGGGTTGCCATAAGGGGTTGCCATAAGTCATCTATGACTCGAGGGCACTCTTCTCCACCACCACCTTCTACAGCAGCCATTTTGTAGTTCTGCCCACCTGTGTTAGTATTCCAAAAGTGCCTACAAGCTGGAAAAGGTTGGGGACCTATGGTCTTTGCTGTCTCGAAGAGCCCCGTGGCGCAGAGTGGTAAGCTGCAGTACTGCAGTCCAAGCTCTGCTCACGACTTGAGTTCAATCCTGGCAGAAGCTGGGTTCAAGTAACTGGCTCAAAGTTGACTCAGCCTTCCATCCTTCTGAGGTTGGTAAAATGAATACCGAGTTTCCTGGTGGTAAAGTGTAGATGACTGGGGAAGGCAATGGCAAACCACCCCATTAAAAAACGTCTGCCAAGAAAACATGATGACACGACGTCCCCCCGTGGGTCAGTAATGACTTGGTGCTTGCACAGGACTACCTTTAACTTGAACTTTTAGAGACTCTGTCACATGAGATGCCAGGGATTAAATCTGGCACACTTTGCATGCTGTCTGCCATGGCCGCAGCCCCTTCCCTATACATAAAGCTGCCTTGTACTGAAGCAGACTAGAGATAGGCACAAACCGAAATGCAAACCAAAGTTTGTCACAAACCAGACCGGTTCATGGTTCGCGAACTGGTGGTTCATCAGAGCCCATTTCTGATAAACCGCCACGATCATTAGGCTGATTCATTTGGTTTGTTTTTTGGTTCGTCACTGCAGACAGCCTAGTGCCGATCAGCTTCCTAGGCACCGGGGGGTGGGGGTACTTTCTGCAGACCTTCTGCTGCTCCGGAAGTGATGTCTTCATGAACCAAAGTTTGTGAAAGTTCGTGGTTTGTGAAATGTAACGAACCATGAACTACATGGTTCGGCATTTTCCCAGTTTGTGCCCATCTCTAAAGCAGGTCATTAGTCTACTGACTATATATCCAGACTGGCGGCAGTTCTTCAAGGTGAAGCCTTCTGCAGCTTTGGAGATGCTTTAAGTCAGAGGCCTACAACCTTTGGCTCTAGAGCCAGATGAGTCTCAGTACGGAGCCAAACATGGCTCTTTAAAAAGAAAATCAGATCTTTAAGTTAAGACATGTTGGAGGGGTCGGTGGGACCCAGAAATAACCAGGATACGAAGGGGAATGGCAGGCAAAGGTTTTGATGGGATGAAAGGGCTTCTGAGAGATGCTTTATGGAAAGGGAAATGCCAGAGGTGAACAGCTGCCAGGAATCCAAGTTCAAACCACAACCAGATTTACACCAGTGCATGAGAACAATTGCACAGGGTGCTCCTGTGTATATTTTTGATTTATTGTGATACCTCATGTGTGCCAGCTCCTAATAAAGGAGACGCAACAATCAGTGTTTGGGATGCACAAACTTTATGGGTTATGAATCCACACATCGATTATCAGCAATGCTACAATGCTACGCAAACAGGCTTTCATACACAGGCTCTTTGTGGATCTCTTGCTCTGAATTTTGATACAGTTTAGCCCTTTGCTAGTAACAGATTGCTGACCTCTGCTTTGAACGGAGATGCCCAATATTGATCCTGCCAGTCTTTCCATGCAAAACATGTACGGAGCCACCAACCCATCAAGGTGAGCCTGACACGGCTGCTGCCTCTGGCTTTCCTTTCGTTGCCTCTTTTACAACCCCCTCCCCCCCTACACGCACAGCGTCGTGTAGCAGCCTGTGCTCAGATGTCACCTGGGTGAATGAAAGCACGCGTCCTATAATTTCCTACTTGATGTCAAAAGGCATTTAATAAGGATTCTTTGTCAGTGCTTAATAACACTTGTCAGCCGACGAAAAGAGGGAGACCCCCTTCTCAGGGCGCTCTCACGTCCTCCTCCTCCACTTCCATTTGGCCTATTAATTGTGCACCTCAATCCTTTGTTTTGATGGATTTTTTTTCCTTGAAGGGGTAGAATTGAGCCCGCAGCTACCAAATAAGGAGAGTGGACCAGAAAGAATCTTGGGGTGGGCAGGGCTTTTTTTCAGCTGGAACGTGGTGGAATGGAGTTCCGGAACCTCTTGAAAATGGTCACATGGCTGGTGGCCCCGCCCCCTGATCTCCAGACAGAGGGGAGTTGAGATTGCCTTCCGCGCTGCTCAGCGGCACGGAGGGCAATCTAAACTCCCCTCTGTCTGGAGATCAGGGGGCGGGGCCACCAGCCATGTGACCATTTTCTCCAAGGGCAACCCACTGAGTTCCACCACCTCTTTTTCCAGAAAAAAAGCCCTGGGGGTGGGTATAACTCTTCATGTGCCTTGCATCCAGGAAAGAACCCTTTGGAGGTATTTGGGCAAAGATCTGGCCTCACCTGGGCAGGTGGATGACAGCCCCTGGGTGGAGATTCCATGATGGACACACAGACGGCAATGCAGGATATGTATTGTATATCACAATCTGATCTAGCTATTTATTTATTTCCTTCACTTATACCTCACCTTTCTCCCCAACAGGGACCCAAAGTGGCTTGCTTGCAATTTTTATTCCACCCTCCCTGCACAGGCAGGCTCAGGATGGATTACATCAAGTAAAAAACATTTATAATAAAACTTACACCTTAAAACAATTTAAAAACAACAACAGCACAGGAATATAATATAAATTTAAAATGTACAAGATACCAGCAATCAGCTAATTGGAGGCAAGCCATCTACCATATAAAACTGCCCCTTAAAAACTGGATGGTGGATGCCTCTAGTAGGGAGGGATCCAGTCTTCCCTTCTCCTCCTCTATTTGGGCCGGTGGAGGCCTAGCCTAGCCTGGCGGAACATCTCTGTCTTACAGGCCTGGCGGAAGGATAGTAAATCCTGCCGGGACCTGGTCTCATTAGACAGAGGGTTCCACCAGGATCATTCTCTTCTCCATTCTATCTTCTCTACAACTCTACGAATGTGTGGCTAGCTCAAAATCACCTGGCTAGCTTTCATGGCAGAGCAGAGATTCAGACCGAGTATCCATGATCCTAGTCGAATGCTCTTACCCCTACACCATGCTGCTTCTCAGACTGCTTGATTTCTGCTTATCAGCTGAGGTTTGTGATGTAGGTCTCAGACTCTGCACAGGTGCCGTGATCAGTGTTGGATGTGGGGGCGGGGGGAAGCCAGGTAACACAATCACCATATAAATATGGTGCCATTTCCACACGTTTTACCTGCCTGCAGAACATGGCGCAAAAGACCCAGAAGACAGCGTCTTCTCATGCGAAATTGCGCCAGGAAGACGTGATTTCACACAAAACTCCCGGATAACAGCGTCTTCCTGCCGCCATATTGTGCGAGAAGACACTGTCTTCTGGCTCTTTCACACAATGTTCCGCAAGCAGGTAAGACGTGTGGAAACGGCCTAGGACAGGCCTGGGAGACCAAGTAATCATTCCACATGTCCAATGAAGGTCTGTATCGGATTCCAACCATTATCTTGTTTGTTTATTTAAAGTATTTCTCTTGAGACTTCAGTATGAGATTTGTGAGTCACACTGCACATGTTCAGTTACGTGGAAGGAAATCACAGACGGAATCCCAAGTAATGGGAGGGTTACAGGGTTGAATTCCATCATGAATCTTTCAAGTGCGCATTTTGGATGGGGGGGAAACAGATCAAAAGGTTAGGTGCAACCCCACCACAAAACTTGTAAGTATGAATTCTCTGTATGTCTGAAGCAGAATAAGCAGTTACAAATAACAGAGGGTAAGAGAGCTCATCGGTCAAACAACCCTTGGGGCATGTCTGGACAAGTCTTTATCTGGCAACCAGATGTCCTCATTCCTCCCCGAGTGTAAAGTGACTACTTAAGTTGATGATGCACCAGAAAACTTGAGCGGATTCCAGACGGCCCTCCCCATCCCGAAACGTCGCGCATCGTCATGCGGAAAACGCGCAATATCGCGTTTTCTCGCGCGAGAAAACACGATATTTCGTGTTTTACGCGCAACGACGCGCGACGTTTCGGGATGGGGAGGGCCGTCTGGAATCGGCCCTGGTGCTGCATTGTTGCGTGTAAACAAACCGAAGCGGGATGTGTTGCTCCTTAGGAGGCAGTGCTGGTTTCCAGACCTACTGACATGGCTTCTACTAAAGAGAGGCAGTGTACAGGGCGCACCAATTAGCACAGACGGCCCCATCTTATGCCCCCTCACACCTTTTCAACTGCTCCTGAGAGCAGGAGGGGGTCTCCCCAGCCAGCCAATCAGGGGGAGATCAACAGATTTCCCAAATCAAGCTTGAAACCAAGCTAGTCCTTCTAGTACAAGGATCCCCAATGGGGAGCCCATGGGTGCCGTCGTGCCTGCAGCACCTTTCCTGGTGCCCACCAAGTGATTTAGAAGATGCATGTGGCCATGGGGGGCTCCATCAAGCATGGTTTCTGATTTATAATGGTTTGGATTGGATGAGTTGGTGGGGGTGGGGTAGTGAGAGGACAGACTTAATCCTTGTTAAACGGAGAGGAGCCTCAACAGCCTTTGTTGCAATGACTCCTCCGGTCTCTCCTTACAGGAACACACAGGGCTGCCTTCTACTAAGCCTGACTCGGCCTATCAAGGGCAGACCTGTCTACTCTGACTGGGAGCAGGTCTCCAGAGTCTCTTGGGTGGCGTCTTTCACATCAACTCCTACCTGCTCCTTTTTGTTGGAGATGCTGAGGGGTGAACTTGCATCTTCTTCCTAATAGATGCTCTACGGTGGAGCCACGGCCCTTCCTTTTTCTCTTCCCCCTCAAAGGCAGAAGAACCAATCAGCCCTGGGAGAAAGGTGGTGCATAGGGGGAAATAATCAGATAAATCCACGAAGAAAAACACTTACAGGGACTGTGGAGACAGAGGAACGAAACTCTCCTTTGTGGCCCACAAAATGGCAGCCGAGCCAGACAGCTCCCTGTTCATTAGATTCTCCAATAATATGAAAACGGCATGAAAAACATAAAAGGAAACTCCATGGGGGAGGAAGGGGTGCTTTGTAGTGGGATTGCCTGTCTCATTAAAAGGATCCATCAGTGGGAAAAAGGGTATTGTGGCTTAAATTGCAGGGTAAAACTGCATGCTCAGGGAGGGGAGGGGGGAAGAGAATCTTAAATTCAAGTGATTACCACAGCTGAGAATGAATTAAAATCCCAGTGCAAGCAATTTAGGTCACAACCGACATGATCGAAAAGTAATATAGAAGAAACAACTGAGTGGGGGGGGGGACACACATTAAAGCCCCAGCAGAGATTTGTCACTCCGTGGGTGGAAAATAGGGATACAGTGCATTGATTTAGGATCTTAATCAGAAAAGTGGGTTCTTGTTTTTTTGATTATCTTTGTGTGTTTGCTCATTTCTCTTTACAGCTCTGTATAGCACTGTGTGTGTTGCTGGCATTAACAGAAATTGTGTGTGTGTGTGCGCACGCGCGCGCGCACCGCGTGTGCCTGCGTACACACCAGTTTACCTCTTTGCTGTACACTGGAATATCCAGGGTGTTCTTCTCCTATATGAGGTTCAGAAATATCACAAACCGTATGTAACAAATGACAAAGATTATGTGTTCAGATAGACTCGTGGCAAAGGATAGATAGAATCTAGCAAAGAAGGAATCCAACAAACGCAGCCTTCCACATGCTATTCAGAGTCCAAGGATCGGGCTGTCAAGGGTGAAATAGGTCTACAAATGCTGGCTTTGACATATGAAGCCATAAACAGTTTTGAGATATCCAGAATTGTCTCCTCTGGTTAGTGATGGACCGCTAGGGTCTCAGGCAGAGAAGAAACTTTCGAATCACCTGAGATCCTTAACTGAGAGCCTTTGAGAAATAGTGGTTGGGTTGCAAATCGGCACTCTGGTTCGACTCCCACTTCTACCATGAGCTCAGCAGGTGGGACACTAATCTGTCCAGAAGGGCGGTATATAAGCAGGGCTTTTTTTCAGCTGGAACGCAGTGGAACGGAGTTCCGGAACCGCTTGAAAATGGTCACGTGGCCCGTGGCCCTGCCCCCTGATCTCCAGACAGAGGGGAGTTTAGACTGCCCTCCGCGCCAGTGGCGGAGGGCAGTCTAAACTCCCCTCTGTCTGGAGATCAGGGGGGCGGGGCCACCGGCCACGTGACCATTTTTGCAGAGGGCGATTTAAACTTTAAAAAACTCCCCTCTTGTTCCAGCTGACCCAAAGTGATGTCATTGTGCGGTCCTGAGTTCCACCACCTCTTTTCCCAGAAAAAAGCCCTGTATATAAGCATGATGATGATAAACTAGAGATTGAACCTGGACTTTTTATCTGCAAAGTTGATGATCTACCACCAAGCCCTTGTCTGCCCCTTTGCTGCAAACCTAATATCTTCATCTGGAGTTTTCTCTGTGGTGGCACCCCGTTTCTAGGACTCCTTCTCCAGATACATTTATGAGTTGCCATCTCCTTCTTTGATATGCCAGTTGTGCACAACAATACAGTAGATAGAATAGATTTTTTTTAAAAAATTCTACGCGTCAAAAAATCCTGCATAAGGATAAATTTCATCCCAAACTTTATTATTCGAGAACATATTAAACATTGTCTGCTTTTCAAAAGAAAGCCTGTCTATATTATTAGAAGTATTCTCCTGATCCCTAAAAGAATGTTATGTTTTTCATCAAGGCTAGTTTCCTTATGCAACTTGTGCGTAAACTTACCTGTATCTCATTAGTGGTGGTGGAGAGTGCCCTCAAGTCATAGCTGACTTATGGCGTCCCCTGGTGGGGTTTTCATGGCAAGAAACTGACAGAGGTGGTTTGCCATTTCCTGCCTCTGCAACCCTGGTCTTCGTCAGAGGTCTCCCATCCGATTACTAACCAAGGTCGACTCTGCTTAGCTTCTGAGATCTGATGAGATCAGGCTCACCTGGGATATCCAGGTCAGGGCGTATCCCATTAATATTCATATATTTTCCCAACAGGGCAAATAGTGACTCCCCAGTACCATTTAAGGTCAGGAAAATGGAGGGGGTGATTAAGACTCCTTTCCCAACATGCTGTGGTCATACCCCACATGCTTGAGAATCTAAACCTCAACTGGGAAATTCCAGCACATCTACTTGGCAAGATATATTCTGCAAAATCCCCCTGCTATCCATTTCAAATAATGTTCTATATTTCAAACAGTAATACTACCTTAATACGTTGCTCTGTGCCTGAGTGGTTTAAGCTAGAAATACTGAAGCCAGAGTGTCTTTCAGGGGTTAATTATTTAAAAAATACAACTCTAAGGTCAGAGGCCTGGGTTGAAAACTGAATGTACCTCATTCCAAACAAGACTAGAATTTATTAAAGAATTTTATGTTTCATCCCCCTCTTATGCTTGTGCGTTGTTATTGGGTTTAGGGTTTTCAATCTGAATCCAGCATCTTGGCCTCTTTGCTCCAGCTACCACTTAACTGTTCTTATGGAGCTCAGTCTGCAGCAGGCCTGCACTGCAGGGCCGACTTCTTGATTAACACTCAATATGGCAGAGACTCTATTTCCTTGGTCTCTGTGCTTAGGTTAGTTAGAGGAAATTGGTGGCAGTTTCTACTCGGGGTGCAAGGATCTTGCCTGCCAGAAGTGTGTTTGTTCTTTAAAACCCTCCCCAGGGAACAGAGGGGCTGGTGACACCAACTGGAGACTTGCGCTGCTGTACTCCAGTTTCAACAATGTATGGCTGCAGCCTGGGATTTGTTACTTGCATCTGGTATATTGACCAGAAGCCACAGTTTAAAGAAACCATGGTTTAGCAGGATGTCTGTGTGCAGGCCAAATATAGAATCTACATTCTCAGGCAACTACAGATCTGAACATGCAGCAAAGGAAAAAACCCCTTTCCACAACTGCACAAGAGTTACTCATGCCTTGGCCTGCTGCAGGTACAAGGAAACAAAACAGACAAGAGGAATCACAGCATTTGAAACGGACAGCTACAAAAAAATCACTGTGATAAAGGTTGCTAAATTCAAGAAATTAATAATGAATAAAGAAGGCTTTACCAACAGGGATAACGGTTTGAAGGTCTACCTTTTGGAAGAATAGTTGATTGGTGCCTTCTATGTAATGATTTTGGGTTTTTTTATCCCGATTACAGTTTTCAATATCTGTAAAGTTCATAAATATTTACTTCTCTCCTGAGGAAGTCTCTGAAATGAGTGATAATCCAGAAGCTCGTCCAAGAAGGAAGATGAAAGGAGAGTTTTTGAGATTGTTTGGAATAATTGGACTCCATATAAAATGTTTGAGTTTTATTTGATTACACACGAGTTACATGTATTTGGATATAATATTATTTGACTATCTGGTTGGAATCTGAACTTGTATGTTGTGATTGAATTGTATGTATTACATGCTAGATTATTTTCTCATAAGAACACACATACTATTTTATAAGAATAAATTGTATTGTATTACAATTATTAATTTCTTGTATTTACCTGTCTTTATCACAGTGTTTTTCTTGTAGGTGTCAGCACAAAGAAACAAACACGGGTTCGACTGTTTTTCGGAAGTGCTGTGCCAGGTCCAAATATTCACTCCAGCAAATGTGCAGGGAGTTCACGGCTGGCAGATGACTTCAGAACCATGCTTTGGGTGCTCCCTCTGTCTCGAAGGTCTGCAGTTGACCTTCTCCCTTACCTCACTGCGTGTTAATACAGGTGTCATGGCAACACTTATTTTGGGTGTGCTCAGCAAGCCTAGCTATGTACAGTGTTTTTGAGGTAGGGGTAGGGGGAAGGCTGTTTTGTAATCAAGACTCTGGAGAATTGAGGGAGGGTCATCTCAGAGGCTTTGGGGTAATTTTGATTTAACATATTTTGGGAGCATGCAATTCAGCCAAAGTAAAGGTTTCCCTAATTCATCTCCAGCACAGAACCATTGGCTATCTGTCTGTCTGTCTACTCTATTTATATCTCACTTCTCCCCTCAGTGGGAGCCTGCTTAGCTTCTGAGATCTGACAAGATTGGGCTCTATCATACCACCTTCCCTCCCAACCTATTTAAAAATCCCTCTATCCCTCTATCTTCTTCCTTCTTCCTTCATCTATCTATCTATCTATCTATCTATCTATCTATCTATCTATCTATCTATCTATCTATCTATCTATCTATCTATCTATCTATCTATCTATCTATCTATCTATCTATCTATCTATCTATCTATCTATCTATCTATCTATCTATCTATCTATCTATCTATCTATCTATCTATCTATCTATCTATCTATCTATCTATCTATCTATCTACCACCTCTCCCCCCAGTGGGGACCCAAAGTGGCTTACATGCTTTTCCTCTCCTCAATTTTATCTTCACAACAACCCAGTGAAGTAGATTAGACTGAAAATATGTGATCAATCACCTCAAGCTTCCATGGCAGAGTGGGGATTTGAATCCAAGTCTCCCAGGTCCTGTTCTGACACTCTAACTGCTACACCACACTGGTTCTCATACCATTACATATGGCAGTAGCAGGACTAGCAGCAAAGACAGGTTTTCTCTGTTTTCCAGATTATATTGCAAGGGAGAAAAGGCTTGGATCCAGCAATGCACAAGTAAAAACATAAAGGGACTCAAAGCTAGTCCACTTGTACAAGATTGGGTGTGACACAATTGTGTGCAAACCTTTCCTTCCTGTTTATTATATTGCCCAGAAATTGGTTGCACACGATCCTCTGCAAGCAGAATCACAAGTGAGAATACAAAAAGTATAAGTGGCTGTTGAGGTCTTTGTCTTGTGTCCCCACTTGTGCAAGAGCTCTAGTGCAAGCAATAATTTTGCACTAGTTCTAACACCATGTGCATTTTAAAATTTACACTTGTTGACATTCCCTTTTCATACCTCATAGAAACTGACATACAACATTACTACAATTTTAACAGATGGATTTGTGCCTTTCATGTACACAGCCCTATTTCATGATTTATAATTTTATATTTATACTCTGCTTTCCTGTCCTATGGGGATCCAAAGCAGTTTACCACATCAGTCTCTCCAACTCCATTGTATCTTCACAACAACCACCATGTACACAATCCATGTAAGACCTTTTACTAGGTAAAGGTAAAGGTCCCCTGTGCAAGCACCGAGTCATTACTGACCCATGGGGGGATGTCACATCACAACATTTTCTTGGCAGACTTTTTACAGGGTGGTTTGCCATTGCCCTCCCCAGTCATCTACACTTTACCCCCAAGAACCTGGGTGCTCATTTTACTGACCTCGGAAGGACGGAAGGCTGAGTCAACCTTGAGCTGGCTACCTGAACCCGGCTTCCGCCAGGATCGAACTCAGGTCGTGACTCGTGAGCAGAGCTTGGGCTGCAGTACTGCAGCTTACCACTCTGCGCCACAGGGCTCCTTTTACTAAAACCAACCAAAATGGCACAAAAGAGTGTGCAAGCATTTAGGTTCACCAGAAATCTTCATCAGGTTGAATGTTATAGGGAAGGGGGTGAAGATGTTTCAGGCCGTACTTTTAAGACCTTTTCATGCCAGCATTTCAGGCACGCAGATTTAAAATGGTGCTGCTGTCAGGTAGGTTGGCCAAGAGAGAGTGATTGGCCAAAGACAGAGTGGGGATGCGACCCCGGGTCTCCCCAACCCTAACCAGACATTCTAATCCTCACACCACAAGTCGCTCAGTGTGTAGAACCACTGAGTGATCGAGAAATACTGATGCTAAGGAATCATCACAGGTGGAGCTGCCCCTACCCTTCCATATACAACCTAGGATTGCCAGCCTCTTAATGCTAGCTGGAGATCTCCTGGAATTACAACTGATCTCCGGGCCACAGAGATCAGTTCCCCTGGTGAAAATGGCTGCTTTGGAGGGTGGCGTCTACGGCGTTATACTCCGTTCAGGTCTCTTCCGTCCCCAATCTTGCCCTCTCCAGGCTCCACCCCCAAAATCTCTAGGAATTTCCCAACCTGGAGCTGTCAATCCTAATACAACCAGTCCCTAGAGATTTCCTGTCCACAATGATATTAAAAGGGAAAATGGAAGAAGAGTTCGCTGGACCTTGGACACCATTTTACAATTGGATTACACATAAGCATAAAGATCTGAACTTGCCAAGAATGTAAAAGGACTCAAATGTTTTATTATTAACAGTATATGTTATTCACTAAGAATGTTTAATGATGTATTGGGCATTGTTGTAAATAGGACACAATGGATATATGTATCTCTTTTTGCCTTCTGTTCTTTCCTAACTCTTTTCTTGCTTTTACCTCTCTTTTGTACTTGTTGCTTATTTGAAACATTAATAAAAATAATAATTAAAAAAAAGAGAGAGACATTTCCTGTCCAATCACTGAACAGACCCAGACCTACTTTAGCTTCATCCAGGTGGCTGCACTATCTGCCACATCTTGAGAAAGATAGAGTTACCAACCTCAAGGCACGGCCTGGAGTTTTTATGGAATTACAACTGATCTCCAAACTACAAAGATCCATTCCCCCGGAAGAAATGGTGATTTGATTTGATTTGATTTGATTTGATTTGATTTGATTTGATTTATACCCCGCCCTCCCCACAAATGGGCTCAGGGCGGCTCACATCATCGATGAAATACAATAAATTAATCATCAGCTATAAAATCAATAGAGATCTTAAAACAGACATTAAAATAGTCCAGGTGCCTTATACATAGGCTACTTTAGATAAATAATCATAAACCTGCATATAGGCCCTAGTATATGGGCAGAACACATGGCCAAGGGCAGTCACAGGTGGTGATCTTAGATAGAGTGAGGGGGATCACCCGCTGGTCCTCAGCCAAAGGCCTGGTGGAACATCTCCGTTTTACAGGCCCTGTGGAACTGTAGTGGGTCCTGCAGGGTTCAAATCTCTAGGTTGGAGTCTATGGTATACCATAGAATCATAGGAGAAATTGAAGTTCTAGAATGATAGCAGATCCCTGCTGAGCTCTCTGCCCTTCCCAAACTCTACGCTGCTCAGGCACTACCCCCCAGTCTCCAGGAATTTCTCTAGCCAGAGGGGCAGCCTTACCCACTGCAATGAGCAAGAATGTGGAAAAATATATCATGACACAATGGAAATAAACGCATTCTTGGCCTTGTGAATAAACAAACTTGGCCTTCCAGACATCTGCCCCAGAGGCCAAGCTGCAGAGCTTGGGATAGGAGATTGGACGCGCCAAACATTTGTTGGCTTGTTGTCTGAATACATTTAAACAAAAGTTTCTTGTATCTGAAATCTGTTTGCCATCAAGCCATGATCTTACAGTTTCCCCCAGTTTTTGGCCAGGCTTCTATGGAGCCCATTCTCACCCTGAATTATTTTTATTGCTCTTTGCTGTGTCGTTTCCACTTGTTGTGTATCCTTTTGAGAGATGGGATGAAGAGACCACCTTCTGCGTATCCCTCAAGGTTCACAAGGCCTTGAACTGTTTCTCTGAGGTTTCACAACGGCGCTTGCATTCGCTAGCAAACAAGCTCCCTAAGTAAAACCCCTTTGTCAGCCAACAGATACACTGCATGTCCCCAAAGTCCTGCTGGCCTGGAAAGCACACTGTGCATGCCATAACCCCGGGGTTACAGATCAGCTCGAGCTTGCAAGCTGATCACTGTGCATGCCATAACCCCGGGGTTACGGATCAGCTCGAGCTTGCAAGCTGATCCAAACATACGCAGCATCTTGGGGGTTTTCTTCTCCCCTTCCAAGAGCTCTAGGGTCACCTCATTCCATCCAGGCACAAGATGGCAAAAGATGCTTTCAGAGCCTTGTCACACAAGGGTTAAAACTATACACACATCAGGAGTGGGGGGGGGGAATCTAACAACAGTAGTGGCCTCATTCTGGTTGGAAAGGCGACATTGACACCCTGGGTGTCACCCATCAGCTCACCGCTAAGATCACTGTCTCACTTGGGTTTTATTTGTCTGTGAGACGCTGTCTCCTCCCTCCCTGCCTGCCTCCCTCTCTCTCTCTTTCTCTCTCTCTCTCTTGCTCCCTTTCCACTAAGAAGAAACAGCTTGGAGTGTTCTGCAGTTCAAACATTAAGGTAATTATGATGCAGCGGGTGTTGGGGGGGGGAGAGAAGGGGGAGTGAGAGCAAAAGGAAGGGATTGGGAGAAATGGCTATACACTGTCCTTAATGAATGCCCTATTGTTTCAACTACAAATAGGGGATTTGGGGGAGGGGTGGGAGTGGGAAATGCATGTTGGTACCTGGGGGGGGGGTGTTCTATGCAACACAAGGCAGGTTCAGAGCTGGCACTAAGTGGGGCCATCAAGGCACTGTCTGGCTATATATTTATTGTGTATAAAGGGAGGGGGTACTACATACCTCCAGAGAGACACACCTATAATAGCATCTTCAGACATGCTGGAGCAGTTCTCCCATAGAGAGGGGGGGGAGTTTTTAATCCTCCCTGCTGCATGCTCTGTGACACTTTCTTTAATCCATCTTTTATCCTTTCCTTCAGGTGAGTGTGCTTAGGTGTGTCTGTGCACCCACTCACATACTTTTCTTGCCCCTATATAATGTGATAAAAGTCCTACGTTTGTGCCGATCCTTTCAGTTCCCATTGTCCCGTCCCCTCTGCAGAGCATCTTGCGCCTTCTGATTCCACTCCAGCTCCCCCTTTCGGCTTTACCTGGCTCGTCCGTCCATGCTGAGGACCCCAAGGCAACTGAGATGCCCTCCCCTCCCTTTGTCAGTGCCATTTTGTCTCATCTTTCATCATGCTCTAGAGCAAGATCCAGAAATGCTTTCCCATCCTCTCCTCCTGCAGTCCGCACAAGGCAACTGGCCCTTTCTTGTCCCATTCTGCATACGATGGAACGTGCATCTTGTTATAGCTTTGCACCTACAGACCCCATATCATAAATCCAGGGTTGTTTATTAATGGAACGTGGTGGGTGATGGGCTAAAGTGGCAGCAAGAATTGGGGTGTGCATTTCCAGGGTTTGCCATCATTTGTTAAGCGGAACAAAAGAACGGAGCCCCCAACACCTCCTTCCCAGCCCCTGTTCCCTTTCAGATCTTAACCCTGGTTTTTAAAAGACCACTTATTAAAAAAAAAGCAAATTCAAGTTAGTAGGACTTTTTTTTAATACTCCTGCAAGACATAATAGTGGCCGAGCGACTCCGAGCCAGCCCGGAAGATGTCGCTTTGCAGAGGAAGAGCTGTTCACATCCATTTTCTTTCTGCTCATCTTTGTCAGGCAGTGGCAAGCCAACTTAAAGAGACAGCTCTGCCGAGAAAACCAACCTAAGGGGGGGGAGTTCAAAGTCTGCATTGTACAGCCAAACCTTAACCCTGCCCATGACCAAATGGCCGCCTGCCTCTGTTCTTAAGTGCATGGTCCGTATGTTGTATAGGAGTCACAGTGCCCCACCTACAGCCACCATTTTTCTTTGCTGCCTTTTGGAAGCAACTGCTGCTACTGCACATGTGCACAAGAACAAGGGCACCACACCTCTCTTTCCATACATGCTGAGAAGAGCAGTGGAATGGTTAGACAAGGTGGTGGAGATAATTCCTTAGGGCTGAAGTGAAACAAAAGATGTGCTGAGACTCCAAACTATTTCAGGTTTAAGAGGCCCTGCAACATTAATGGAAAACTATCATTTTTAGCCATGTTTTGTGTCGGGGCCCATAATCTGAAGACCTAAACTGCAGATGATTTAGCTTGTGTATAAAGCTGGCTCTGGGATTCCTCCAGGGCTCTGACCCAGGGCTTGTTCTTCACTAGCGTAGACCTCCTGCTCATGTTTCCTGACTCCCTTGGTCTGTGGCCCGCACAGATCATAACTTTGGTCCCACCTCTTCTTATCACATGACTCTGGTGACATGTGCTTGCAACTCAGTGGGTCCCAAGTCTGGAAAAGCTAATACCCGCTGTTCTAGAACATCCAGTCAAAACAGCCATGAACACTACATCAGCCAAAACTGACCATGTGAGTGGAACAGCTCTTGGAACATAACCCTGTCGTAGATCACCAAGGTGCCAGTTAGCAGCCCCAATGCCCTCTGGAATAGATGTATCTTCAAGTTACACCAGAAGGCCTGTGAATATGGTGCCCAGAAGATGTTGGCAGGCATGGAGGAGGGTCATTAATGCGCCAGTGTGGTGTTATGTAGAGCTGCCAGCCTTAGCTTGAGAAATTCATGGAGGTTGAGAGAAAGGGCCTGGAGATGACAGTGGGAAAGCCCATCTTCTAAAGCTGCCACTTTCTCCAGAGGAACCAGTCTCTGTACTTTTGAGATCAATTGCAATTTCAAGAGAACTCCGGGATCAGAGCACAGTGGTTGAAAAGGGGAGGTTGCTTGAGAGGCCAATTGTTGCAATCTCTGTTCTGGGCTGAGAGAGGAGACTGGAGGGAACACCCCCATTTTTATTCTTGCTGGCAACGTTGGAGCATAGCAGAGCAGGAAAGGGTCACTCTCCAGCAAGAGTGGGGATATCTACAGGCGCATACTCAGGGGGTGCTCCCCAAAACCTGGAATTGGTCCTGAGTAGATGGAAGGAGGACAAGCTCTGGAGAGCTTAAAGTCCATGGAGTTTAGACTGGAGACATTGGGGGGGGGGCATCAGGAACTGCAGGGAGGGGTGATTTGGAAATCCCATCCCCCCTCCAGATCTCTTCCCCCAAGATCCTCTTAGCTCCCCAAGAGCTCAGACAGGCTGTTTTCTTTCTGACTAATCACCTGACACTGAGAGCCAAGCTACAAGTGACGCCTTACACAGGTTGGACACTTGTCAGCTTCCCTCAAGTTTTGATGGGAAATGTAGGCGTCCTGGTTTTACAGCTTGGCTCTCCATGACAGCTGCAAGACCAGGACGCCTACATTTCCCATCAAAACTTGAGGGAAGCTGACAAGTGTCCAACCTGTGTCAGGTATCACTTGTAGCTTGGCTCTCAGTGGTTCACAACATTCCGCCCCTTCTGGAGCACATTTATAGCACAATCCTGAACAGAGTTACGCCTTTCTCAACCTAATGATTTTAATGCACTTTGAAGGGTGTAACGGGTTTAGGATTATAGTCTTAGTCCTCATCAGGTTGGAGTTCTAGGTTGTCTCCCCCCCCTTTTTTTATGGTCAATTTACAAAGTCATATGACAGCCAATGTGGGGCAGTGGTAGAGTGTGGGACTAGGATCTAGAAGTCCCAGGTCTGAACCCTGGACGTTTGCTGGGTAACCTGGGTCCAGTCACACACTCTCAGCCTAGCCTACCTCACTGTGTTGTTGTGAGGATAAAATGGAGGAGAACAGAACAGTGTAAGCTGCTTGGATCCCCGTTGAGGAGAAAGGCACGATATAAATGAAGTAAATAAATACTTTTTGCATACCAGCATTACTTGAACATGCATCTGTTTCAGAAGACCTTTGAAATTAACAGATTGCTTAGTTTGTCATTCTGAGATCTATGAGGCAAGGAAGAACTCCAGAACTTCTCTGTACGTAGACTACTTTTACAGCTTCCAGCTTTCACACAGGGGCCAGCCAGTTTAGTATTAGATATTGTGAAGGGGGATGCTTTAGAGATGGCGACCTTTTAAATTATTTTGTCAGTCATCTGATAGTGAAAATACAACAGGTCTCCCTTTCTTGCAGCCTAATCCTGTTTATTTATATTTATATGTTATTTATAGTCTGCTTTTCCCACTGAGACTCAAGGCAGATTACACAATGTAAATCAATAATATCCACAGCCGGGACATTCCATAAACAAAATATAGGGTATATATTGAAAACAAACACAATTCCAAATACAGAGATGAAACATTGCTGACCCAGACCATAAGTAATTTAACATGACATATTAAACGATGTGGAAACTACCCAGTAGGAGCATATCTATATCAACAGACAGTACCCAGTAGTACAGCCCCTTTACTAAAGCATCTCTCAGAGCCTTTTGTTACAGCACAGCCCTATTATCTGAGTAAGAAAACCCTTCCTGAATAATTCAGTTTTGCACAGTTTGCGGAAAGCCAAGAGAGTGGGGGCTCTCCTGAGCTCTTGTGGGCAGGCTATTCATAAGGGGCGGGGGGCACCACAGAGAATGTGCATGGGTGGGCAGCTGTTAATTTTGCCCATTTGCAGGGTGGTATCTGCAGAAGGCCCTGTTTATTTTTTTATTTATTTAAACTATAAACGATACACCATAACATAATAAACAATAAACATAGAGAATAAGAAAAAACACAATTCTAAACACAACGCACTAACAATACATGTATCTATATAATTAAAAGGGAAAGGGTAAAGAAAACAACAACAACAACAAAACCTAGATTACACTACAGGTTGAGTTCCGATTTTCATATATATCATTTCGCGAGTCATACTTTTTCTAGGTTAGTCACAAACCCCCTCTTTTTTCTGTTGTTCATGTTTCTTAATCCATAAATGCAGATGTCATCAAATCCTTGTTATCCATTTCATGCAAAAAGTCTATTAACGGTTTCCATTCCTTCAAGAAGTTAACTAATGTCCTTTCTCTAATCAATGCAGTAAGTTTTGCCATTGACGCAAACTCCAAAACTTCCAAGAAGGCCCTGTTTAGATGAACGAAGTTGCTTTGGGGAGCAGAAGGAAAGAAGTGTTCCTGCAGATATGAGAGGTCAAGGCCATGAAGGGCTTTGCATGCAAGAGCTGAAACCTTGAATTAAGCCCAGTAACTAATGGGTAACCAATGGAGTGACTGCAGAACAGGAGTAATATGCAGGGGTCATTTCGTAGAAAAAGAGCTGGAGGAACTCATTAGCATTACTCATTAGCATAACTCATTAGCATATGCCACACCCCTTGCCATCACTGGAAGTGTTTCATTAATATAACTGATTTGCATATGCCACACCCCCTGACGTCACCTTTCTTGGCTGTTTTGGACTCAATCCTGACCATTCAGGGCCGAAATTGGGCCCAAAATGGCAAAAAGGGGCTGAAAATGGCCGAAAAGGGGCCCGAAATGGTCAGGATCGGGCTGAGCGGGAGAGTGATCCACCACCTGTCAGAGGCCAGATCCAAGCCGTTTTGTCCCCAATCCAGGCCCAAACGGGCTCCAAATGGCCGAGGGTCAGGTGAGTGGGGCTACCTGACATGTGACCTCTTTGGGGACCTGCCGGAACTGCATTCCTACATGTTCCCCCTCGAAATGAGCCCTGGTAATATGTATGCTGAGCTTAGCTTCTGACAGCCATCAGGCTGCAGCATTCTACACCATATGGAGTATCCGAGTTGACTTTGAGGGGAGACCTATGTAGAGTACATTACAGTCATCTAGTCCATATTCAGTCAATGTTTTTCTTCCTAAAACACACATCCCTACACACACATTCTGAGGAGATACTCCCTGCAATATAACTTAACTGCATTATAAAATTGTCTTTGTTTTTTCCAATTCCGATATGTGTTTTGTTAGGTAGCTAGCATCTTTGGATGAATGCTGAGCATTGTTTCTTGAATATTGCTTATATAATTTATGCATGTGCCATATTTCATTTTTACTAATTATTATTATCATTTAGAATGCCATTTCCTAACCAATGATTTGATATTTGATTGTCAGCATGAGTGTATCACTCAGTTATAACTTTAACCAATTAATACTTTTAATACTTGAGCATTATTTACAACTAATGTTTCACCAACATTTGATAGGTTAGGAAGACAAGGGGCTTATGGCCCCTGGTGAGGCCAGCTATACTTCTCTCCATACCAGTTAATCTGTGGCTAGTACTGCTAACCAGAACAAATTAAGGATGGATAAATTGCTCTGCTTTCATTCTGATTGCTCCAGAATTTGCACTGGGTACTGCTCTTCCTTAATTTTGCTCTTCCAAATTTTATTCCACAGTTAGATCATGCGCTGTTTTCCCACTCCTTCCATTCTTTCGATTCATTTGCTTTATGCTCTCTGCATTACTGACGCACACATATGCAGTGAGCAAACACCCCTTTATTTATTTACTGTATTTATAGTCCAACTTATTCACTGAGACCCAAAGAGGATTGCACTGAATTGTGATTGCATCACTTTCTGGCTGCATATTTTATGGGTGCACACTGGAAATCAAGTGAGGTATAGCAGTTAGTACTGCTTTCGAATCCCCCCTTCATGAAGAACAACTCTATTTCTGCCTCAAGTATAAAGCCCCCTCCCAAATATAATCTCTGAAGAGCTGTAAAATTTAGAGGACATTAGGGTTTGCATCTCTTTGTCATGATTTGCCTTCTGTCAAAAAACTTGCATGGCCTCCAGTATCATACACAAGAGTCCTGCCTTCTTTTCCATTTTAGAAAAGTAAAAGAAGTGATGGGACTTTGAAAAGGCATGAGGCAGAGCAAAGCAGTTCTTCTAAATAACACTAGGCTAGGCAGGAAGATGTCTTACAATGCAGAAAAATTCTGCAATATTATTTCCATTATATGAATGATGAATATTTTCTAGAGTCAGAAGAGCTAACGCAACAAAGATGATATCCTTTACTAGATCAACTAACTTGCATGAGAGCCAGTTTGGTGTAGTGATTAACAGCAGCAGGACTCTAATCCGGAGAACCAGGTTTGATTCCCCATGCCTCTTCTTGAAGCCAGCTGGGTGACCTTGGGTGAGTCACAGCTCTCTCAGATCTCTCTCAGCCCCACCCACCTCACAGGGTGATTGCTGTTGTGAGGATAATAATAATGTACTTTGTAAACCACTCTGAGTGGGTGTTAAGTCATCCTGAAGGGCGGTATATAAATCGAATGTTGTTGTTGTTGTTATTATTATTATTATTATTATTATTTAATTCAATTTATATTCTGCCCTCCCTGCATCAGCAGGCTCAGAACGGATTACAATCAGTATAGTAATTTAAAATACATATAATTTTAAAACCAATAAAACCACATAAATATTTAAAACACACAGCAGCAGACTTCTCCAATAACCACCACCCAACCATCTCCACCCAACCATCTCCAAATTATTATTATTATTACTTCAGAACAGAAGGTTCTCCAGACATGCAAGCATGAATTGGAATCTGGGCGGCATTGTTTCCTTCATCCAAAAAGCCTCATTTCTGCTTCTCCATCTTTTTTCTGGTGAATACAAGGCAGGTACTCAGCTCTTAGGAGGACTCTATCCCTGCCCTAAGTAGCCAAATACTTTATAACTATTTCAGTACCATGGAGAGTTCCTACCCATACGCTAGCTTCATCTTCAAACCAGATTTTATTTTTTACAGGAAATTTAGAACTTCCCCTTTGCATTAATTTGCAGCCAAAAGTTCAACTGTTCTTGTTCACAAGACAGTCTTTGCACACCCCTGTAGTCCTCCAATACACTTCCGCTCCAGGAGAAGAGTCTACATAATGTTGCGAGCTTTCTCTGTAAGCACAGAGAAACGCAATCCATTCATTCATGTTTAACAGCTGTATAGGCCGGGATTCACATTCATTATGCACAATCAAAAGTTCACAATAAAAGACCATTACCTTTTTAAAAAGAAATGTGCTAGCTTTTAAGACCTTTATTGTGAAGAGTCAAAACGTCATTTCTTTGATACACTCCAAACATTACAAAAAGCAATTCTATAAGAAAACTTATAAAACCCACATATCGTATGCCACTATCATACCCTAGTGAATGCTTCTACATGTAACCATGCTCTGCATGTGCTGGGAAGTTATATCCACTTGCAGTAACAAAACACAGATGAAATGTAGCTATAAAAGTACAGTTGCTGCATGATGTCTAAGTTACATACACTTACACTGTTTGGTGTAGTGGTTATGAGCGCGGGACTCTAATCTGGAGAGCCGGGTTTGATTCCCCACTCCTCCGCTTGAAGCCAGCTGGGTGACCTTGGGTCAGTTGCAGCTCTCTCAGAGCTCTCTCAGCCCCACCCACCTCACCGGGTGATTGCTGTTGTGGGGATAATAATAACATACTTTGTAAACCGCTCTGAGTGGGTGTTAAGTCATCCTGAAGGGCAGTATATAAATCGAATGTTGTTGTTGTTGTTGTTGTTATTATTCCTACCTACAACTGTTTTCTGAAGCAAAGCCTGTGGGGTTCAATGGTTGAAGTGTTAGACCGTGGCTGGGGAGACCTGGGTTAAGAGTTCTGCTCTGCAATGAAACTTCTTAGACTACCTTGACCCAGTCATTCTCAGCCTAACCTACTTCACAGAGTTGTGATGATAAAATAGAGGCATGGAGGGCCAAATATGTTGCTCTAATTTCCTGGGCAAAACTGAGTTAGATCCAACCATTAGCCATCCAACCATGAATGACCAGTGGTTATTTGTGGCTATTATTCAGCAATCTGCCAAGAAGAATGAGCGGGTTTCATTCCTTTATTTATGCCATGATTGTTCTCCAAGGATTGTTCTAAGCGATGTATTGGATTTTAGATTCTATGGTCTGTAAGGTGCCTGAGCGCTTTTTAAAAGCAGAAAGGTGGGATATAAATTTCATCAATAAATATTTAAAATTGCCTCCCACCCCCCACCCCCCAGTGATACTCCTTTAACTCAGAGTGGCTTCTCACATGACAAAGAAGTTCTATGGTTGTTGTGGGTTTTCCGGGCTGTATTGCCGTGGTCTTGGCATTGTAGTTCCTGACGTTTCGCCAGCAGCTGTGGCTGGCATCTTCAGAGGTGTAGCACCAAAAGTCTTTTGGTGCTACACCTCTGAAGATGCCAGCCACAGCTGCTGGCGAAACGTCAGGAACTACAATGCCAAGACCACGGCAATACAGCCCGGAAAACCCACAACAACCATCGTTCTCCGGCCGTGAAAGCCTTCAACAATACAAAGAAGTTCTATCTTCCTGCAGGGCTTTTTTTCAGCAGGAACACGGTGGAATGGAGTTCTGGCACCTCTTAAAATGGTCACATAGCTGGTGGCCCCGCCCCCTGATCTCCAGACAGAGGGGAGTTTAGATTGCCCTCCACACTGCCGAGCGGTGCGGAGGGCAATCTAAACTCCCCTCTGTCTGGAGGTCAGGGGGCAGGGCCACCGGCCATATTTGCTGAGGGCGATTTAAACTTTAAAAAACTTCCCCTTTGTTCCAGCTGACCCAAAGTGACATCATTGTGTGGTCTTGAGTTCCACCACCTCTTTTCCCAGAAAAAAAGCCCTGTCTTCCTGTATTGTGTCCCAATGGAGAACTTGGACAAAGATCTCCCTGTGATTCCGAGCGAATGGAGAGTAATGTCAGGGTGGAAAGATTTGGGATCAAATCCCCCATCTTGCCATGAAATTCAGTGGATGACCTTGGACCAGTCATTCCTACTCAGCCTAACCTGCCACGAGAGGATCACATGAGGAACAGAGAACCGTGAATGCTGCCCTATGCCTTCTCGGGGTGGGGAGGGCAAGATCAAAGGATACTTTGAGTACATCTATTTGCAATTGCTTGTACTTGTACTTTATTTGGAAGCAGCTGCTCTAAGCAGCAAGAACTACTTCCTGAGCCTCCTATGCCTGCCTTCTTCCACAGTTCCAGTGTGCCAGCTAAGGAGAAAACCACTCCCTGGCCCTGACTGACCTTCTGTCCTCACCTCCTGTGGCTGTTCTCTGCTAATAATACCTGGTTAACTCTGAGAAAGGAGATAAAAAGTGAGATTACGCAATGCTTCCTTTCCTCTGAACATTGTGGGTGCCACACCAAGTCCAACTGAAGACTTTTCTTTTGTTACAGAGTTTTTGTTACACAGCATTGAGAGTTGGCAGGCCCCTTAGAAGACTTTTGGGGGCTCTTGTAACAGCAGTTCAGTAACAGCATGCATGCAAAGGCCCCAGATTTAATCTTTAATCTCTCCCATTAAACCTCTTTCTGCCAGAAGCCACGTCAGATTAAAGTAAAATACTGAGATTAAAGTAAAATACTGAGTCAAATGGGCCAACCAATTTGATATCAGCAGAAGACCGTGTCTCTCTACACGAGACATCTTACATGGGGACATTCAGGTGTAGGGAGACACAATGTTAGCCAAGAAGCGTAGTTTAAACAAAAAACAGATCCTGCAAAGACCGCTCCTTAGAGGATTTGTTAACTTCCTCTTCGCCTCCTGGAAGGCTCTGTCAATTTCACCTCCCCTTTGGGGAGGTGAAGAGGAAATTAACAAATCCTCTGAGGAGCGATCTCCGCAGGATCTGTCTTTTTAAACTATGCTTCCTGGCTAACATTACGTCTCCCTACGCTTGAGCATCCCCATGTAAGATGTCTCATGTAGAGAGACTCAAGGTCTCATGTCTTTCTAGGCTTGTCAACCTCCACATGGGTCCTAGAGTTTTCCCAGGATTGCCACTGATCTCCAGTACTGATCTCCAGAGTACATAGATAAGTTCCCCTAAAGTAAGTGGCAGCTGTGAAGTATAGACTCTATGGAATCATATCCCCACTGAGTTCCCTCCCTGGTATCCAACCTCCAGGAATTTCTTAGGTTGGAGTTGGAAGCTCTACTTCTATCCCCTTTCCCTAGCTCAGAGCCAACCTCTCAGTCCATAGGCCCAGCTTTCCCTCCTCCCACATGGAGCTGTGTCATTGCTCCATATTTAAACATATTTGCATAATTTGCACGTTCTGTTTCCATTGGTCTCATGTAAGCACGATTTAGTGCAGAGACTGAAGGTCTGCCATCCGGGCTGATGAGTGGAACTTTTTATTTGGCATCTCTTCTAGCTTCTGAATATTTTACCAGGTGTTGCTGCACATTGTTTCAGAACCTTAAGGGCTAGAAAGTTGCTTTTCTTTTTAATGAAGCCGCAGAAAGCTTTTGCTCCCAGGTGCTCCCAGAAACCTATCGTACAGGCTTGTCTGCACTTCTTTGGAATCACAGTAAACATTCACTCTCACGTTGAGAGAGGTGCCATTGAGGATGGATTGGGAACAATCAAATTGATGCTAAAGAATTTATTCACACAAGAAATTCAGTTAAGTTCTTCCAGGGTGTGACCCTGACAATTGTTCATTACATTTAATTCCAGAGTCTTTTCAAAATACTCCCCCCCCGCCGCCTTTAGCAAATGCAGTTTCAATGTACTGTAGTGTTAGTGTTTCAGATTAAGATCTTAGAGACCTAGGTTCGAATCCCCACTCTGCCATCGAAGGTCTCTGGGTGACCCTGCGCTAGTCACACCTTCTTAGCCTCACAGGGTTGTTCTTGTAGGATAAAATGGAGGTGGGGAGAAGAGTATTGTGTGCCATTTTGGGTTCCCACTGCAGAAATAAGCAAGGTATAAATACCTAAATCAATAACATGTGACCCTCTCCTCCCTGCTATTTTCCCACTGACAAATGCCTTCCTGAACTGCTTTTACCTCCGATAAGGAAAAAAAATATGGATACCATATAGACAGAATCTCTCTCTGACCTCCCCTGTCTGTTGTCTTCTCTTCCCAGTGGATGCAGGCCCAGCAAGGGCATTTGGAAAAAGAAAACAAACTTTTAAAAATGATCTGGAAACTGAAGGTAACATAGTTCTTAATTGGCCAGGAGCCTGGTGTGGAAGGGGAAATAAACAGGAAGTGGGACCAGTTCTTGAAGGTCCATCATGTTGCCAACCATTTTCAGCAGCAAGCCAACTCCATTGTTTAGGAAACCAGAGAGGGCCAGTAACTAGGGAAGCATTCGATACAGCAGGGCAGGCAGACACAGCAAGAAAAGCCCCAAAGGAAGGAGCAAAGGGTGTCCCTTCAAATCAGAGGTAGGTAGACAGATGTGGAGCCAAGGGAATCGTGATATGGAGGCAGCCTGGGGTGCAAAGTTGACACACTACGATGGTTGTTGGGGGTTTTCCGGGCTGTCTTGCCGTGGTCTTGGCATTGTAGTTCCTGACGTTTCGCCAGCAGCTGTGGCTGGCATCTTCAGAGGTGTAGCACCAAAAGACAGAGATCTCTCAGTGTCACAGTGTGGAAAAGATGTAGGTCATTTGTATCTACTCAGGAGGGGTGGGGTTGAGCTGAGTCATTCTGTAAGAGTTTCCCAGGGTGTGGAATGCTAATGGCGGGAGGCTTCACTGTATCCTGAGGCGGTTCTTTTGCATATGGATTGGTGCTTGATGTGCTAATCTTCTCTGCAGGGCTATTGTCGGGTGTGGAGTGTTTTGTTGGCCTGGTGTTTTTCAGAACTGGAGCCCATGCTCTGTTCATTCTTAAGGTTTCTTCTTTCCTGTTGAAGTTTTGCTTATGCTTGTGAATTTCAATGGCTTCCCTGTGCAGTCTGACAAAGTAGTTGGAAGTGTTGTCCAGTATTTTGGTGTCCTGGAATAAGATACTGTGCCCTGTTTGAGTTAGGCTATGTTCAGCCACTGCTGATTTTTCAGGCTGTCCAAGTCTGCAGTGTCTTTCATGTTCTTTTATTCTTGTCTGGATGCTACGCTTTGTGGTCCCGATGTAAACTTGTCCACAGCTGCAGGGTATACGGTATACTCCTGCAGAGGTGAGGGGATCTCTGCTGTCTTTTGCTGATCGTAGCATCTGTTGTATTTTTCGGGTGGGTCTGAATACTGCTTGAAGGTTATGCTTTTTCATAAGCTTTCCCATCTGATCAGTAATTCCTTTGATATATGGCAAAAACACTTTTCCTGTGGGAGACTGTTTTTCTTTGGTTGTTTGATTCATCCTGGGTTTGATTGCTCTTCGGATTTCATTTCTGGAGTAGCCATTTGCCTGAAGTGCGTGGTTTAGATGATTAATTTCCTCATTGAGAAAGCGCGGCTCACATATCCGTCTTGCACGATCCACTAATGTTTTCATTATGCCTCTTTTCTGTCGGGGGTGGTGATTGGAGTTTTTGTGTAAGTACCGATCAGTGTGAGTTGGTTTCCTGTAGACCTTGTGACCTAACTGAAAGTTTGCTTTGCGGATGACCAAGGTATCCAGGAATGAGAGTTTACCAAGGTTCCAGTAAACCAAGGTTCCAGTAAAAGACACTATTGCACTGATTAATCAGATTTTCCCAGAGGATGTAACAGCCTTATTCCATCATTGTCTGACAACCAGTTACTTCCAATGGGACAACGAATTCTATGAACAGATGGATGGGGTGGCCATGGGGAGCCCACTCATCCCAGTTATAGCAAACTTCTACATGGAACATTTTGAAAAAACAGCTCTAGAATCAGCACCCCACAAACCCAGTGTATGGTTCCGGTTTGTGGATGATACATTCATCATTTGGAGCCATGGGGAGGAAGAATTGATGGAGTTTTTGAATCATCTCAACAACATCCACCTGAACATACAATTCACAATGGAGAAAGAAAGTGAGGGAAAACTCTCATTCCTGGATACCTTGGTCATCCGCAAAGCAAACTTTCAGTTAGGTCACAAGGTCTACAGGAAACCAACTCACACTGATCGGTACTTACACAAAAACTCCAATCACCACCCCCGACAGAAAAGAGGCATAATGAAAACATTAGTGGATCGTGCAAGACGGATATGTGAGCCGCGCTTTCTCAATGAGGAAATTAATCATCTAAACCACGCACTTCAGGCAAATGGCTACTCCAGAAATGAAATCCGAAGAGCAATCAAACCCAGGATGAATCAAACAACCAAAGAAAAACAGTCTCCCACAGGAAAAGTGTTTTTGCCATATATCAAAGGAATTACTGATCAGATGGGAAAGCTTATGAAAAAGCATAACCTTCAAGCAGTATTCAGACCCACCCGAAAAATACAACAGATGCTACGATCAGCAAAAGACAGCAGAGATCCCCTCACCTCTGCAGGAGTATACCGTATACCCTGCAGCTGTGGACAAGTTTACATCGGGACCACAAAGCGTAGCATCCAGACAAGAATAAAAGAACATGAAAGACACTGCAGACTTGGACAGCCTGAAAAATCAGCAGTGGCTGAACATAGCCTAACTCAAACAGGGCACAGTATCTTATTCCAGGACACCAAAATACTGGACAACACTTCCAACTACTTTGTCAGACTGCACAGGGAAGCCATTGAAATTCACAAGCATAAGCAAAACTTCAACAGGAAAGAAGAAACCTTAAGAATGAACAGAGCATGGGCTCCAGTTCTGAAAAACACCAGGCCAACAAAACACTCCACACCCGACAATAGCCCTGCAGAGAAGATTAGCACATCAAGCACCAATCCATATGCAAAAGAACCGCCTCAGGATACAGTGAAGCCTCCCGCCATTAGCATTCCACACCCTGGGAAACTCTTACAGAATGACTCAGCTCAACCCCACCCCTCCTGAGTAGATACAAATGACCTACATCTTTTCCACACTGTGACACTGAGAGATCTCTGTCTTTTGGTGCTACACCTCTGAAGATGCCAGCCACAGCTGCTGGCGAAACGTCAGGAACTACAATGCCAAGACCACGGCAAGACAGCCCGGAAAACCCCCAACAACCATCGTTCTCCGGCGTGAAAGCCTTCGACAATACATTGACACACTACCTTAATAAACTGGGCTGGGGCATCCAAGGGGCTATATGTCCTATGCGATGCCCTCCTCACATTCAGCCCAAACCAAGGTTCATTCTCATCTTTTTCCATTCACTGTACTGGGGTTGGAGATCTCCTAGAATTACAACTGATTTCCAGGCAACAGAGATCAGTTCCCCTGGAGAAAATGGCTACTTTGGTAGATGGACTCTGTGGCATTATACTCAGCTGAGGTCACTCCCCAACCTCCACCTCCCAAATCTCCAGGAATTTCCCTACCCAGAGCTGGCAACCCTACACTGTGCACACAGCCACTGCCTTCTTCCCCAATCCACAAGCACACAGGCCACACCTTCTTCTAAATGGAAGGAAGGAAGTCAGAGTAAAGGAAGGGGAAATGACAGAGAATAGTATAAAAGAAAGACAATGACGGGGAGAGTAATCTGCTTAATTTCTACTTTTAAATCTTCCTTTCCCTCATCTATTAATTTTTTAGAAGCATCCTACTCCCTCTTAAACCCCACATGCACAATTGCACAAAAAGTTAGTACAACCATGCAACGCCCCTCCCCTTCACATAACGTGTTTGAGGGCATTGTAGAGTCAACTGTGGCTGAAATTCCCAACGTTTTCCTGAAATAAAAAAAAAAACCCTAGCCAGTAGTGCGAAGGACCGCGTTCCAGTTCTGTTGGTGCTGGGTCATGCCCCAGTCTCTTGGGAGCCACAGTCCTTCGGGGGCAATTGACCCTAGTCATGTGTGAAGTGGAGACAATGGTCTTTGAATTCTGTTGGTTGCCAAGGCGAAAGAGCTCAGGCTTCTAGCTCAGGATTACTTCCTACTTTTCTTCAGAACAAAGAGGATTTTCTATTATTTTTGGCTATTCTTAGGCCTGACCTTGAACAGCCCCCTGCAAGTTTCCACTCCTCTTCTTCTCCATCACCAGCGCAAGACAGACAAATGTGTTATCTGTCAAGCGGAATCATTTTACAAAGCTACTTTAGATCCCATCAAAGCTGAGGCTGAAGAATTAGGTCAGGCCTTTTCAGTATAAGAGGAACACCACTTATCAGCTCCCCTATGGCATTCTAGCCCCTCAGTGTTGCTCCAGCTTCAGGGTTAATACTGCCTAGCAGAGCAGAACAAGTTGATCTGGGGCTTAAAATTTTTGAGAACCCCTGAAAAATGAGAATCAAGATGGGCACCAGCTTGCAGGCTGTCTGGAGATAGCAGTTGAAATAGCAGAGAAATTGGTCCGGTGTAGGGTTTGGTCTGACTGCATCTTTGGAACCTCACAAAAGGGCATCTGTCTTTGGAAATAGGGGATTTTTTAAAAAGATGCTTCTGAAATTTTCTTGATCCGAATGTCTCCCTGTTTTTGGAGCACTGAATTGCCTGTCTTTATTTCTAATGGTCCATTTATTTCCAAATTTCCATTTCCAAATTGTGTACAATTATTTATTTCAACATGAGCTTCCCACCTTTTCTATAAAATGGCTTACAAGTATGACCATGGATTGTATAATTAAAGGCCACAAGCATCTAGATCTTTCAAAAATTACAGTGGTCTCCAAAGAAAGCAGAAAACCAAATGGGTTGCTAACAACACACACAGCTAGTGAGATTCACAAAACGGCACGCGCATGGTCGAGAGAGACCTGCATAATGAACATTATTAATTGTACCCCAAAATATGCCCATTAGGTGCACATCACATTCACACAACCACATCCCCACATCCCATGTGGCTAGGGTTGCCAGCCTCCAGGTGGTGGGTGGAGATCTTCGGGAATTACAACTGATCTCCAGGCCACAGAGATCAGTTCACCTGGAGAAAAGGGCTGCTTTGGAGGGTGGACTCTATGGCATTATACCATGCGGAGGTCCCTTCCCTCCCCAAACCCTGCACTCTCCAGGCTTCACCCCCCCAATTCTCCAGGTATTTTCCAACCTGGAGCTGGCAACTCTACATGTGGCAACCACAACAGAAATAAATGTGATGCCTGAGAAAAGCCTAATATCTTCCCAGATAGAAAAAAGTATTGTTTATATTATGGGAGAGCTGAGAAAATGTGAGATTGCTGCCGCAGGAAGACAACATGAAGAGAAGGAGTGCAGAACAAATGAGAGACAAATGTGCATGTATTGGGTAATAAACTGAAGGCCTTTTAATGCCTTTTGTCCGGCCCTTCTTCCAAGGAACTCAGGACTAGGCACATGGATCTTCCCTCCTCCATTTTACCTTCACAACAACCTTGTAGGCAGGAACAGATTGGCTAGGCCAAGGTCATTCTACAAGTGGAGATTTCCTGACTCAAATTCCACTTGCCATTTTTAAAAAGTGGAACTCCACACTTAGGGGGCATTTGGATTCCCCATGCAAAAATGTCAAATTCGACTTTTATTTTTTGATGGAAAACAGCTACAGGGCTGAGATTTGCTCTGTGCACTCAAACCAACTTCATCAAACTGTCAAGGAGGCAGAACATTTTCTCCAATTAACTTCTGAATGGACTATTTTTTTATTACCCTCAAAGGAATTTGGGGGCGCTTACATGGCTCTCTCTCCCCTGCCTCCTCCATTTTTTGCCCTTGCAACAATCTTATGAAGTAGGCTAGGCTGAGATGTAGTGAACGGCTCAAGGTAACCCAGTAGGCTTCCCTGGCAGAGTGGGGATTTGAACCAGCCTCTCCTAGATCCTGTACAGCACTCTAAGCGCTGTACCACACTGGGTCTCCATTGTAGGTTCCTGCCCAACAGACTTAGTGGAGATTGAGCCTGGCTGTCACTGGTCTTCACCCCATGCGCCAACTGTCCCATTTATGGTTGGGATGGGAGAAGGAGCCAGAGCACAGAGGCAGGATACGTGCTTTGAATTCAGAAGGCCCCGTGTCTAACCCTGGGACACTCCAATACAAAAAGTCTTCAGATAGCAGTTGCTAGGAAGGAACTTGTGCTGTCTAAGATCCTCTGCCAATCAGAGCAGACAACACGCAGCTAGATGGACCGGTGATGTGACCCAGGATAGGGTTGCTGGTTCCCCAGTGAAGGCAGGAAATTCCCTGCTCCCAGCCTCCTCCCCACACTACCACTCACCTGGCCAGCAAGGGCAAAGGTGTGGGAATGGACCTTCTGGGGTGCACCCCCGGTATGGTACAGTGACGTCACTCCCAGGTGTGACATCATCACATAGGCCCCGGGAGTACTTCTGGGCTTCGCACCAGACCAATTTGGCCCATTTAAGGGTCCAAACGGGCCCAGCACAAAGCTTAGGTGCACTTCCAGGGCCTGCACAATGATGTCGCTCTTGGAAGTGATGTCATCATGCTGCGCCCAAGAAGAAACTAAAGGCAAGTGCTGGGTCCCCAGCCTCCCTCTGGGTGGGTAAGGGGGCCTGGCAAGCCTAGCCTGGGAACCCAGGCTGTCTCTCAACCAGAGTCACACAGAACACGCAGAGCAGAGTGCCAGCATGGGTGCAGTGGTTAGAGTGTCCAACTGGACCCAGGGTTGAATCCCTCACTCTGCCAAGGAAGCTTACTGGGTAACCTTGGGCTGGTCACACTCTCTCAGCCTGACCTACCTCACAGGGTTGTTATGAGGATAAAATGGAGGAGATGGAAATTAGATAAGCCACCCACTGGGGAACAAAGTGGCGTATAAGTGACTATTATATATTTATTTAGATGACTCTGCAGTTGCTGTTGAGCAGGTCAGGTCAGGCAGGAGTTCAGCCTGAGAGATACCATGCAGCTCTTTGAGTCGGGAAACTGCCTCGAGGGCCCAATATACCCACACAAAGGAATGGGTGGTGGAACACACTGGTGGAAGATTTCGTGTTGGGTTGTTCCTTGTTAAAAACTCTCTGCAGAAGAAAAACCAGCACAGGAAGCAAAGCAGATGGGTCAAGGATTTCTTCTTGCTCTGCTTTAGTCTAACTGGGAATTGGCTAGCTGCAGTTTGCAGTGGAGCACCTTAAAGACTAGCGACATTTATTTCAATATGAGTATTTGTGACTGAGTCTCAGCCCACTTCCACTTCAACATTCCACCTCTTCCATTCCTCCCTTAAAGACACGGTTCTGCATTTTAAAAGAGAGTCCTTCTAGCACTGCATAATGCCCTGGATATCATGGGTAGGAGGGCGTGCAAGTAACTTCTTGATGGTGGTAGAAAGCCTGACTCAAGCATCCCTGTCTGGTTTCTCAGCTCTTAACAGAGATTGCCTGCATATTCCCCAACTAGCCTCTGCAAAAAGAAGGCAAGTCCTTCCCAGAGTTAGGCTCTGAACATGTCCGACAGGGAAGAAACGTGTTCAGCCTGTGGTCACCAGTCCATCCGGAGCTGGCCTCTACACTACAGAAAGAGGGAAGGCATCTCTTTGCAACCAAGGGCTTGCACAGAAATAACAGCTCTTGCGGAACACCAGCACAGCCATGACATCACCGGCAGCCAATCAGGACCCAGCCTTCCAGTTCACTGACCCAAAGAAGCTGTCAGAGTAGAAAGTCTCAGAAGCATTTTTTAATTTTGCTCCAGCTTTTCAGGGGATCTGGGGGCCAAATTCAGGCTTTGGCGATGATCTAAAACCGGAGCGGCAGGCAACCCTCGCCGTTTGCAAATGTCAGGAATGCCTTTGCAGCGGGTCCAGCTCTGCCTCCCCTTGCCAGGTTGGACCGAGTTCAGGCTCTGTTTGTGGCAAACACCAGATGTGCAGTTATGCAGGCGGATGGGAGAAAGAGGGAGGCAGCGAAGCCAGTGGCATAATCCCCCTCCCTCCTGCCTCCCTGCATTTTTAATTGAATAGGTTTGAGAGCTGGATTTGCTCTTGGCATCAGGCAGCAAGTGAGCCTGACCTAAATCTGAAAGCAGCAGGAAGCAGGTTAAAGAGACAGGCACTAAAAAAAAATTTTTTTTTCAAGGGGATCTGATCCATTCTCTTGAAATGTACAAGCTGCCCTCTCCCTTCCAGTCTGTCTCCCTAGAAATTATTAATTTACCCTATTCATCCTCTGTTCTTGGTATCCGCAAAACTCTCCTCCAGCACCACGTTTCAAATGAACCAGTTTTCTTCGTCTTAGCTTTCTTCACTGTCCAACTTTCACATCCATGTATAGTAATGGGGAATACCATAGTATGGATTATCTTGATCTTGGTTCCCAGAGAGACAGCTATCGTACTTAGTGGAAGGCAGTAGGAAAAGAAGCCACCTAAAATGAGATGGCTGGACTCAGTCAAAGAAGCCACGTCCTCCAGTTTGCAGGTTCTGAGCAAATCTGTTCATGATAGGACGTTTTGGAGGTCTTTCCTTCATAGAGTTGCCGTGGGTCAGAGGTGACTTGACAGCACATAACACACACACACACATTCATCATCATTCTTGTACATATTTTAGGCAAACAAACAGTTGAGGAAAGTTGGTTATAAATAGAGGCGTGAAGACTAGACAGAGGAGAGCAAAGCAGGAGCAGAAAGAAGAAGAATGTGCCCTTGAGTTGCAAGCAACACATGGAAATCCCATCCATGGAGCGTTCTAGGCAAGAGATGAGCAGAGATGGTTGGCCATTGCCTTCCTCCACATAGCACCCCAGTCTTCCCATGACCCCTCTCATCCAAGTACTGACCACAGCTGACCCTGCTTGGCTCCCAAACTCTAATGAGCTCTGGCTATACTGGGCTATTCAGGCTGACATGAGAAGGGAACCTTCTTTTTAATGTGTCTTGATAGAGAAACAGGATATTTGGAGAACAGTAGGGGGGGAATTCTCTTATGAGATGTCCTGGGTGATGAAATTTCCTTTCTCCAGCTGCCCACCCCCACACCCCCCATGTCTGCCATTCCCCACCAGTTTAAAATCCCCCTATTTATTCCATTATATTTGTAAAAAACTGATCTGTCAGCCAGGCAGAAGGAGGGGGGGACCAGTCATAGCAATGGAAATCTAGCTAGTTAGCAAACCTGTTCTGAACATATCTAGATAATGTAGGATATGAGTCAAAGCAGGGGAACAAATACAACCGCCCTCCCCCCCCCCCGCCCTTTCTAGGCTGCTTTATTCAAGCTAAGTTATCCAGCAAGGAAGGAAGAATGGGAACACCTTCAGGCAGATGCCGGAATGAGGTTCTATCCCTGCTTTTATTGCAGGCATTTGCCTAGGCAGGGCCAGAGGTGTAATCCTTTGGTACAGGCCAAATGGCAGCAGTTAGAACGCTCCTGGCCCTTAGCCCATGGCCCTGAGTGAGCCAACCCAGGAGCTGGAGTTGCATTGTATTTTCCTCTTTTTCTACATTATACTGTCAGGGTTTTTTGTCCACCACTTGGAACCCCTCACTGGGGAGAAAAGTTGAAATACAAAATGTGCAATGGAGGGAGCAGTGACCTTGCCCTGCCTTTTCTGGCAATGGGTTCTGATCTGTCAAGCCAGTTTCTTTCTGGTTGGATAGCTGGCTTACATATGAGTAGAAGCATTGCCACTCCTCTGGCAGTCCCTTGCCCCAAGGTGTTTTGAATCACTCAAGACAGCATATGTGAGTTTCAGACAATGCAGGTTCACTCCAGTTACTGGCTTCTTTGAATGGGCATCTTGCCTTCATTCTACTCTTAAGTGGTTCGAGAGAAGCTTGCTAAGTCAAGGAAATACTTTGAGTTGTCATCCCTGAAAACAAAACCTGTTCCATTCTCGCAAACACAGAGGCTCTAAATTGCTTGGCTTTCTTTTCTCTTCTTTCTTTTTTTAAAACGAAAAGATGCTTTGGTTGCTTTTCCCCTGAGCAATAAGGACAAATATTGCTCAGAGAGAAATTATCAAAGCCACTGAAGTCCCATGAAGCCTTTCCATTAACAATTGGGAGGTTATTTTGTGGCGAGACCCCAGGGAAGTCTCTCAGAAGCACAGGTAGAAAGTCAAAATCAGCTGCTGAGGAAAACAGGAGCCGCCTCACTCTCTCTTAGACTCAAGAGAGATGATTTGTGGATGGTACAAAACGAGAAATAGGCAGTGAAACCAGCAGTGGCAAGATTTGGCAGGCCTAAGTTAATGCCAGCTCTATTTATTTATTTATAGTCTGACTCAAGGGGGATTACACAGTACAAATCAATACTGGGAATGTCTGGGACATTCAATAAGATATACAATAGGGTAAGGAGTGCAAAAATTTGAAAACAAGCATAATTATCAATACAGAGATGAAACATTGCTGAAACAAAACATAAGTAATTTGACATGACAAATTATGTGGAA
This sequence comes from Eublepharis macularius, assembly GCF_028583425.1. Classification (NCBI taxonomy): domain Eukaryota; kingdom Metazoa; phylum Chordata; class Lepidosauria; order Squamata; family Eublepharidae; genus Eublepharis; species Eublepharis macularius. The sequence goes on from NC_072804.1 coordinate 26,876,014, forward strand.
ACTACCCAGAGTAGATCTATATCAACAGACAGTAACCAGTAGTATAGTCTACAGCCCCAGTATTCAGTACTGATCGAATGTTTCAAGGAATTAGGAGGTTCTTTCAGTTAATTTGCCAAGTCATATTTTTCTGTATATATATATAGAAGCCCCTTGCTCGAGCGGTCTGCTTCAGCTGCTTTCATGATCCACATGAGCCATCCAGTTTATTATATTAATATAGTCATTCTCTCCTTTTTAAAATCTGTTGTAGTCATGATTTTTTCCTGTTTTGTTTTATAGTTATCTCTTGAAACATCAAAATAAATAGGTGTTTTAATAAAAAGGAGCATGCAGAGAAAGTCGCTCATCATTTCCAATTTGCCATAATCTCACTTAATAGTATGCAAATTCCACGCAGAAAACTGCTCCTTCCATTTGTCGTCTATTTTCATCTCATTATCCCGAGCCCAGAAGTGAGCAAACAAACCTGTACTTCAATACGAATCCAATATGATTTGTATATTCATCTGGTTAAAACATTTATGCCCCTGCCCTCTCGACGAAAAGACTTCCACGGGGGGTCACAGGTTCCATTACGATTTAAAATATCAGTACCATAAAATGTTTTTTTAAAGCAGTGAGATCATTAGTGAGAGCATCCCGAGAAAGTGAAAATGTAGCTAATGAGTAAATAAAAGCAGCAATCCTCTAATTTAAAACCAGCAAACAACACAGTGGAAAACCCAGTAGAGATCAAGTAGGACAGAGCCGTAGTTTAAAATCTTCAGTTAAAAAAACACACAAATAAATAAAATTGCAGATGTGCCAGCAAAACAAAAACAGGGAAGGATGAACCTCTCCAGAAAAAGCCACAGACAAAAAATGTCTTTACTTGTCACCAGAGTAAAGCTAAACTTCCACAAATTCTAGTTTTTGAATCTTTCCATATTCATCTTCTAAGCTTTTGTTAAACACTTCAAAATTGATGGCGACAGGTTAATTTTAAAGCAATGCTAATAATGTCAATGCAATATACACACACCCATTTGATAAGTACGCAGAGACGACTTAAAGGGGGGTTATAAAAATTCATGGCTGGATCACTGGTCTGAGGCGGCAGGGCTCTTTTTATGGTAGTTAACACTGAGACTGCAGCAGGAGGGATTTGAAATGGGATTTTTGTTTTTGTTTTGCAAAGTGTGCACCCACACACACTTGTTTCAGCTCAGCTCAGATGCAACAACAACAACCATTCGCCCTATGAAGCAAGGTGAGGTGGCTTCGTGGCTACCTTAAGAACATACAAGGACCCCTGCAGGATCCAACCCAACATTCTATTTCACACAGTGGCCAACCCGTTGCCCTGAAAGGCCAACAAACAGGGCAAAGAGACTGATGCAGCGTCCTGGTGCTGGGTTTCAGAGGCTCGGTGCCTCTAAATCTGGCGGTTTCCTTTAATCAACAGGGCTAGTCGCCATTGATGGAACTCACCTCAACGAATTGGTCTAACCTTTTAAAGTCTTAGCAGGTTTTAAGGAGAGATTGGCACAAACCGGGAAAAAAAGAACCATGCAGTTCGTGGTTTGTCAAATTTCACGAACCACGAACTTTCACAAACCTGCCCCGGTTCGCGAACTGGCTCGTTTGGTTAGTGAAAATGTCGCCTCCAGGTCAGAAAATCATCACTTCCAGGTCAGCAGAAGGTCACTTCTGGGCTAGCAGAAGGTCTGCAGGAAGTCCATCCCCTGTTGCCTAGGAAACCGATTGATTGGCACCAGGCTGTCTGCAGTCACAAACCAAAAAATGAACCAAACAAACCAGCCTACAGTTCATGGTGGTTCGTCAGAAATGGGATCTGACAAACCGTGGTTCGCGAGCCACGAACCGGCCTAGTTCGTGCTTAATTTTGGTTCGTATTTTGGTTCGTGCCCATCTCTAGTTTTAAGGTCCATTAAGGTCAGAAGCATAGAAACCAACAGAGATTTAGAAGGGTGTGACTCTGCTTAGAATTGCACTGCGACTGGGACACAATCCACCAGGATCTTCTCCCAGCACAGCTCTTCTGTGACTTCTGCTCTTTACAAAGGTGCTTTTCCAAGAAAAATCCCTTGTCTTCCTATGTAAACTACCTGAATAAATAATATTTTAGTTGCTCATCTGGTTAGACTCCACCTCTCTCATGTCACACTTCATTATCAATCAATGTTTATTAAAACGGTCCTAGGCCAGCATAAAGCATAACAGCATTCTTATTGTCAAGATAAAAAAGAGGTAAAAATTATTAGCTCCCACATTGCTAAAAATATTACACAAATTTTAAATACAATTAAAGCATTTCATTACATATTTTCATACCTTCCTTAACTGGAGAATTTTGTAAGCTGACGCAAAAAATTTCGCACTGCATGCTGTAACCTTAACAGCATTCTGGTATACTCAATTCTGCCTATTGATTATGGAGGAAACAAACTTAATGCGGATCTCTTATTAAAAGGGGCAATGTAATAAAACATGTTCTATAGTTTCAGTTTCCCCTATACCAAAAGGACACAACTTATCTTCCATCTGAACCTTTTTGTATCGCCCCTCTAGAACTGCAAAAGGGAGGGCTTGATGTCTTGCAAGTGAGAATACCCTCCTATGACTGGGCACCTCCGGTCCAGATAGATAAGCAGCCAGAGAGACTACATATCTGAAGCTTCATTAGGAAGGGCTGTGGCTCAGATATTGGGCACCTGCTTTGCATGTCCAACGTCCCACATTCGTTCCCCAGCATCTCTAGCTAAAAGGATCAGTTAGGAGGCGATGTGAAAGACCTGGACCTGAAACCCTGGAGACCCCTTACCATGCAAGCAGGTGGGCTGTTCAGGCAGTAGACAACACAGACCCTGGCAGACCAATCATCTGATTCGATGGAAGGCAACTAGGAAGGGGCCGTGGCTCATGACAGAGCATCTGCTTGGCATGCAGAAGATCAGGTTCAATCCATGACATCTCTACTTTAAAAGATAAGGTGGCAGGTAATGCTCCAGCGTGAGACATTGGAGAAACACAGCCAGTCTGAGCAGACACAGTATTCACCTTGATGGACCAAGAAGCTGACTCAGTAGAAGGCGGCTTCATCAGCTTCCTTCCAGTTGTCTAAAACAAGGGCATGCAGCCATCTGGTTAACATCCGGCGTGGCTAAATTGGTTCCAATTATAAACAATGGTGATAACTTAGAGGTTTTGAAATCAAAGCCTATGAGAATTGCTTGATGGAAAGTGACACAGTTTCCTCGTAGTCAGAGATACAGAATGCCGAACGTATAAGCAATTTCCAAGTACTCATGTGCCTGCTATTCAGTTGAGAGAGATCAGTTATTAACATTTTCCCAAGGGTATAGAAATCTGCATGGCCGGAATTGCCCAGCAAATGGTGAGATTGGTCTTTTTTTAGCATGGACTCAGCAGGATTGGATCATCTCACTTTCTGCTCTCAAAACAGCGCCCCCCTAGCGGCTACTGGAGAAGTGAGGCAGGACAAAGGAAAACATTTTTGTAACACTGGCTTAAAAAGCAGAAAACAGGATTTCTAAGTGAATAGCTGATATGAGACTGAAGGCGCCAGGGAATTTGTAGATTCAAATCTCAGCTCAGCCAGAAATTTGCTAGATGGCCCAGCAATAGTTGGGCAACCATATGGATCTACCTTACAGAGTTGTTTGTAAGAACAGCAGAAAGAACACCTGCAAGATGTATCCCTTTATCGTCTGATGCATCTGACGAAGAGAACAGTGGTTCTCGAAAGCTTATGCTACAAAAAAGTTGGTTAGTCTTAAAAGTGCTACTGGACTCTTTTCTATTTTAAAATTACAGGACATCTCCAGACCTGCTGGCATCCATAAGTCTCTGTGAATCACGTTAAACAATCAGTATGCTCTATAGAAAACTTACTAAAGGCTTTCCACGGTAAAGCATGCCCTTAGCTATGTTTTCCTTCATACATTTTGAGTGGCAATGCCATGAATTTCTCATTGAATGATAGTCTAACTTGACTGTGATGATCAGATTTAAGCCCATCATTGGGTCTGTTTAGTTCAGCACTGAACCACTTGAATGCCTGCCAAACCGGTTTGCAATGGGGAGGGGGGTTTCAAAGCAGTGCATGTGCAAAAATGTTGCCCATCCCAACAGTTTGGCAGCCATTAACAATTTGAAGGACTCCCTAGATGAACACTGAATGGTAGGATTTCTTTTTAACACGCAGCATTTATTTATGATGAATTCATATGATTTGTGACTGATTGAACTGTCGGTTGAGACAATCGCCTGCCGATTGGAGCAGCGGAGAAACAAGGAAGGGAGAACGAGAACTCAGTCTTGTGTGAGAATGCACAGGCACAAAAAGCTGGTGGAGTTGTGCTGCACTGGTAGGAAGGCACTGGCTGGTGCAACAGCCACACACAGGCTGACAAACAGAAAAACCAACCCCCTGTTCATCATGAGCGGCAGACAAGACCTGAGTGAAACCAGCAGGTGTTTGAGCATTCCTAGTTTTGAGCAGGGCTTTTTTTCTGGGAAAAGAGGTGGCGGAACTCAGTGGGTTGCCCTCGGAGAAAATGGTCACATGGCCGGTGGCCCTGCCCCCTGATCTCCAGACAGAGGGGAGTTTAGATTGCCCTACGCACCTCTGGAGCAGCATGGAGGGCAATCTAAACCCCCCCTCTGCCTGGAGATCAGGGGGCGGGGCCACCAGCCATGTGACCATTTTCAAGAGATTCCAGAACTCCATTCCACCGCGCTCCAGCTGAAAAAAAGCCCTGGTTTTGAGAGTGTTGCATTGTGGTTAGCGTGGTGGCCTAGGATTTGGGAGACTCAACTTCAGATGCCATGATACTGGGTGAAGCTGGGGCCAGTCTGTTTGCCTTACAGGGCTGCTGTGCAGATAAAAATCCAACAGGGAGAGTCTAAGCTCCTTGGAGAAAAGTCAGAATAAAAAAGCATTCGGCAGTTTTACATACCAAATAGTCTTCCCATCTTTGCCTTTCCCTCATAAATCATAACTTGAAATGATGGTCTGAGGTAGGCTTATACAACCATGGTTAAAAAGAATTCTAGTTTGCATTAATCATGGTGAGTGTTGGTGGAACTCTGGTTAACACTAGGAAGGAAGAAGAGTCCCAAAGATTGGTTCCCGGCTTGCAAAACAAAACAAAAGTCCAGTGGCCCCTTGAAGACTTAAAACATTTATTTCAATGTCAGCTTTCATTTGCAAAGAACAGCTTGCAGTTCTTTTCTTGTGAACCTGAGACACCTCTGTGTTTAACGAGGAACTGTTGGCTTACAAACCAGGGCTCTAGAGGGGGAATCAGGGCTGACTTCTAACGGAAAGGGAGAGCAGGGCTACGCCATACCTTAGACAGATTTCTTTCTTTGCGTTGTTTCCAAATGCTGTCTTACTGCATTGTTCATGGGATGTCTTATGCTGCCGATCGAATTTTGAAAATACATTTTGTAAGCTGCCATAGCCCTGACCTGCATGGCCCATGCTTCTCAGAAGCTAAGCCGGCCAGCCCTGGTTAGTACTTGGATGGGAGACGACCAAGGAAGTCTAGAGTAACTGCACAGGGGAAAGCAATGGCCAGCCACCTCTGTTTGTCTCTTGCCTTGAAAACTCTGTGGGGTTGCCCTAAGTCAGCTGCAACTTGACAGCACATCCCAGCGCCACCAATGTGCCTTCAGGCTCCGTGAGAAAGGAAGGCTATCGATGAAGTAAACAAGTAAAGAAATGTCATGTGTGAGTAGGGACAGATATATACAGCCTTGCTATTTGTAATGCTTGAAAAAAAAATCCTGCAAACTCTGTTTAGTTCTAGACCACTGCAGCTGGTGTAGCATGCTGTTTAAGTATGCCGAATTTTGCATTGCAGCATTGCTGGTTCGAATCTCACCACTGCCATGAGCTCAGTAGGTGGCCTTGGGTCAGCCATTCCTCTCAGCCCCAGCTCCCCAGCTGGATTGTGGAGATAATAATAATACTGACTTTGTCCACGAATCCGAGCAGGCACTAATCTGTCCAGAAGAGTAGGATACAAATGAACGGTTATTATTATTATAAATGTGTGCCTCAGAAATGGGAAAGCACATACTTCAACCCCTGGGATCTCCAGAGAAAGGCTGTTGTCAATAGCCGCCGTAACTGAGATCTTGGAGAGCCCCTGGAACTTGGAGGAGACCATTTGCAGCCGGATGGAACTTGCGATCTGAGTCACTGTAATGCAGCTTTAGCATGTCTCTGAATAGCTGCCGTCTATACATAGCCTAGCATAGAAATAGGCGGAAGGATCATGTGCTTTTTACGGCACACCTTGCTGCCTGTACTCTGGGCTGTGCTGCAATGCAGATGGCTTTCGTTCTCCTTATTAGGCATTCAAGTGGCTTCCCCTGGAGCCCAGCTGAGAGGTAGCCTGCCCCGTAATGCTGGGCCTTTGCACGGCTCCCAAGAAGAGGCCCTGCAGCTGCCGAGTGGGCTCCTTTCTGACTTACTGTGCCCCCTGCTTCGACCTCAGGCCTTTCTCAAGGCTGTGAGAGAGGCTCCGAGAGGAGGACTCCTGTATTATTCAGCACTGCACAGAAGGACGAATTTCACCCACTGTGGTTTGTCCGTATGCAACTGGGACAGGTGAAGCCACACCAGGCAAATATTTCCTTTCTCAGCAAAGGGGGCTGTGGTGGGACCACCACATCGGGTTTGTAGTGCTGTGGAAACGGCAGAGCAAGCTGACACAAAGACCGCAGCCCCACGCCAACCATTTTCCATGTTCCTTTTGTTGCCGTAACGAACGCAGAAGCGTTTGCAGCGGCTAAGGAGCATCCACACGGTGCTTTCCCACTGTGCTTTCCCTGCCCTGGGCCTTCACGGCCACCATTTCTCAGCACCACACCCCTGGAAGGCTTTTTGAAAGGAATTGGGAACCGATAGATCACGATGGTATTAAACTCAATCATTATGTCGATTACAGATTTTAAGCTAGTCAGATACATTAATTACTGATTTTTTAAAGACAAAAAGTAAAAAAAAAAAAGCCCTCTGCTGACACTGGGGGAAATGGCCCGCAGGGGACTGAGACAAAGAAAATGGCACTGGTGTAAGCAGGACTTGGGGGGGGGGGGAAATGCACACCTATTTTATTTCATTTTTATTTGTTTATTAAAATATTTGGTTTGGCTCGTGGTGGCTTCCAATCTATTGATCACGCTCATCGGGTGTTCCCTGAATGACTCTTCTTCTCCAGCCTATGTTTCAATTGCTGGCTCTGTGTTTTTATATATGTATTTTGTTTTTAGTTTAAAAGTGTTTTAGAATGTTCTGCTTTTAATGGTTAGCTGCCTCAGTTGTCCTGGGCAGAAAGGTGAGGTATATACATTTTGTAAAATAAATAAATATCAGGCAAAGGTGGTCTGCCCGTGATATTTTCAAAATCAGGCTGGAAAAGGTCAAAACCGAGCAAGGGGAAAACCTGGAAAGTGGATGATTATACATGAATGCATACCCTCAAATCTGGGTTTCTGGTTATGCCCACTAAAGCCAGAAAATACCCGCGTTGCTGTATTTACACAAAATGGTGATGCCACGAATCAGGAGGATTATGCATAGAAGATCTTGCCTTATGCATAGTTGGATTGCCAAACTTGCAGCTGGGCTAAAGGAGTTCCTTGTGGATAACTATGGGTTATTAGTTAGCAGAGAACAGAATTTGTGCAATGGACATAATAAATACCCACTCCCGTGTTTAGCTCTATAAAATACTTTACTACATAATAGGATTTTAAAAAGGTTACATCGGTAGAAAATAAAGAAGAGCTATCTGGCTACATCTTGCTGGTTAGAGAGACTTAGAGAGAGAGAGAGCTGAACTGAACAAAGAACAATAAACCTCAGTATATGTTTCTAGCTAATTGCAACCCCCTCCCCCCAATAAACTGGTTGCCCAAGAGAGAATCCCTCATTGTCTTCATTAAGCATAAAGACTCCCCTTTCTATGGTGGGAAACTTAACTGGATAGCTAAATGGTTACATGCAAATAAGTTTACTAACTAGGTAATGTAAACAATAGTTTAACTCTTTCATGACTGAACAAAAACACTTGCTAATTCTCAACAATAATCAAGTAGCTGGATATTTTTGCATTTGGAAGGCATTTAATTGTTAACACCATGGAGGTGAGAGAGCTTTAGAACTGCTACCCATTTCTGGAAGGTAACTCATCCGAGTGCTCTAACGGAAATGTCGGTACTTGTTTTGAATTGAGAGATAGCTTGGGACTTCACAACCTAAAATGATTCCAAAAGTATGTTTCTCCCAGTGCAATCCTATGCTGAGTTACTCCAGTCTAAGCCCATCGATTTCAGTGGACTTAGACAGGAGTGCCTCTGCACAGGATTGCACTGTCCATCACATATATAGTCTAGTAAATGCCCTCCCACCACACACCTAAGGGAGAGAGAAGAAAAAATGGAGGGGAGAAGAAAAAAGATGTTTGTGTCTACATAAATTCTTGGAAAAGCAAGAATGAAAATTGGTCTTGGCATAACCAAATGTAGGGCATAAGGAAGAGAAATTGAAGAGCCCCTCCTCCCCAATCACCAGCTATAAAAGAAAATCAAGAACTTTGCACTGTTTTACATTCTTAGGACTCCTGCGTTGCACTCAGAATTGCTCTGCAATGGTATAGAGGGCAGAAGGCAAGCACCAAAGTACGATACTTTACTCAAAGTCCAGGCTGAGATTCTTGACACTGTTCAAATAAACAAATCAAATGAGTTGTTGAAATAAATTTAAATCTTATAGGGGAATAGATAATTCAATAAAGAAAGATCTTTCCCCAACACCTGCCAACCCAGGTGCCAGGGACTGATTTTGGGACCTTTTATATGGAAATCTGTACCAATAAGCTGCAGATTCTCCCTACTGCTCAAATGTATGTACCAGGAAGATGGGGTGGAGATGTCCTCTCCCACAGTGCCTGGGAGGGGTCTTTAAAAGCAGGAGATGTCTTTGCGGGAGAGCAAAACTAGTACAAAGGAGGTGAAGGAGGTGGAGATGGCGGACCCAGGAGTCAAAACTCATACCTCTATTTTCCTAAGCTACTCCTTCCCCAGAATATCTGCAAAATATTCTAGTTCAAAATAAAGCTTCAGGCAAATGTATGCCGCGTATACATATTATTACCGTGACAGCTATTCTAGCTTGATTTTTAAACTGTGTTTTAAACGTTCCTTGATATATTTATATTTTACTTTGTATTTTACTTTGTAAGCTGCCTTGAGCACTTTTGGAGCAAATGGGGTAATAAATGCTTTAAGTAAAATAAATAATATTTATATACAAGTGCAGCTTTTTTATGAAGAGAGAGAGAGAGAGAGAGAGAGAGAGAGAGAGAGAGAGAGAGAGAGAGAGAGAGAGAGAGAGAGAGAGAGAGAGAGAGACTGAAGTTGTACTGTGCATCCTAGGAAGTGACCTACATATAAGCAAGTAGAGACTCACACTGAGATTATGCTGCCCATCCCCCACTTCTCCCTGGTAGAGAAATCCGTCTGCAGTGTTGATTTGGAATCGTTATTGACCCAGGAACAAACGCTTGTAAGCCAATCAGAAGAGACCGAGCTGTCTGCGAGCACGTTTGCAAATCTGAATTCCCATCAGAGCCCGTGGAGGGCCATGTAAATGCCAGAGACAATGAAGGGGGGGCGGGATTTCTGAAGCAAATTATTCTCTAGGTTTTCATCCTACCTTTGCCCCATACTGATCAAGGAGGCAACACGGCTCTCTCTTTCCTTTTGATTTAGCCCGTGAGGAGACTAGGCTGGTGGAGACAATGACCAGCCGTTTCTTCAGTCCCAAATTGACCCACACACCCACCATGTTGTTCCCCCCCCCCCCCCCCGCGCAAGGAGGAAAGTGGCTTGAAAGGGTTTTAGCGGAAAGCAAAACCACGCAGGGAGAAAAAGCCTTCTCTTCTTCACGAGACTGCTACTTTCGACAACGGCTTTTTCTTTTTAAGCAAACTTCAGGGCTTAATTGCACACAACCCAAAGTCTTGATTAAATCCACATTTAAAAGAATCGATTAAACATAAGTTCTAGCTCTGCAGTTTCATGGAAGCCTTTTTTAATTGAAATATGGTGACTTTAAAAGTCTTGGGAGATTGAAACTTCTCCTACTGCTTTCTGAATGATGCTGTTTTTTATGTCAGATTTGAGACCATTTATTTATTTAGGTCTCCATACCCCTGCTTTCCTCCCTAATGGGAGCTCAGAGCAGCTTACCGCATCATTTTCTCCTCTTTTGTTTTTATCCTCATAATAACCTCTCTGTGAAATAGCTTAGGCTGAGAGAGAATGGCTCTCCCATAGTCACCTGAATCATGCAGTTGGAAGGGGTCTAGTCCAACCCCCTGCCCAAGATAGGAACAGCCTAAAGCATGCCCTGGTGAGCTTCATAGCAGAGTGGAGGACTCGAAGCTGGGTCTCTTGGGTCCTGGTTCTAACTATTATTCAAAGAATCGTTCTGTTTTGGAACTTGCCGCTAGACTGAGGCTCAGCTGAGGAACTTACAGAGGAATAATGTAAAAGTGTCTCTGGGCACAGGCAGAGTATTTTCTCCCCTGAGAAACCACAACTCACCCTGCTGCTGCCCTTGGGTTTAGATCAGGAAGCTCACAGGTAATCTCAGCAAGAACAAACTACCTAATAATGATACCAATCCAAGGACTATGCCCTGCAACAAACCAAGATGCCAACTTGTCCATAAAAGATGCCAACTTGTCCATACATTGATTCATATACCCTTACTGAATCTCATCAAGTCTGGGTCTGATTATTGCCCAATGGGGAGACAGTTTGCAAACTGTCGAAGGCTTTCACGGCCGGAGAACGATGGTTGTTGTGGATTTTCCGGGCTGTATAGCCGTGGTCTTGGCATTGTAGGAACTACAGGAACGTCAGGAACTACAATGCCAAGACCACGGCTATACAGCCCAGAAAATCCACAACAACCATGTTTGCAAACTGATGCTGCCTGAAGTTATGTGGAAGAAAGACTGGCTATAATTGTACCAAACATGAAACAGGTTTGATCTTGCTCGGTGCGTCATAGGTTTGGCCTGGCTCTTAACCAAACACACAGCGCTGATGCATTTTCAGACTGGGACACCAGTGTGCACGGGTCAGATCATTCCATCCACAATAGAGAGACATTAGCATTATTAATAACGGCAATATTCCTTTAAGATCAATGCACTAGTCATTGTCCCCCCCCACCTCCCCCCCACACACAGGCGAGGTGCAAAAACACAAAGCCATGTGGGGCACGTGGCCATGTGACAAAGGGTTGTGGGATAATACACTTTCATTTCCATTCATTAGGCATGAGTAAGCATGGTGCATTTCACAGCTGTGCCTCGCCTGACCCCTGTGAGTTATGGATGACCCCATAGGTTGTGAAATCAAGAAGCAGATTTATTACCTACCCTTCCTCTATGGATCCCCCAGCCCCAGCATAATGAGGGGAGAAGACTTTAAGGACACAAAGGCAGCGTCCTGTCCAATGCCGCCTATTAAAGTCTGAGATTGTGCGGCTTTCAGGAGTTGGCCAGGGAGTCACTCCAACTTCAAGAGGGTGTGTGTTTGACGTATCTTCTGGATGTCTAAGCCCTAAATTCCCAGTGCCTTCATGATAACTTTTATGCTAAGGCTTCTTAAAGATGAGTGGCAGGAGTAAAACTGGAACAGCAACTTTGACACATCCAAAGTACGATTCCTTTAAAGTTCTAATTTTATGGGGTGATTGAGCATTTTTGTTGTGCACATGTGTACACACCGAGCGCAACACTTTCTGGTAAAGAGACCCAAGTAGGATTCTGAGTAGACCTGTTTAGGATTATTCCCACAAATACTTCATTTGCAGTTTAAGACGTTTAAAGCCTAAGTCCCAAATATCTAAAGGAGCATCTCTCCCCATATGTTCCTGCATGCCAACTGTGGTCCTCAGGTGACCACCAGCAGCTGTTCCTCTGCTTAAGGTAGCCCACCTGGCATCAGCCAGAGCCCGTGCTTTTTCCATTTTAGCTCCCACCCTGGGAAAAGGTTTCCCAGGGGGTGGATGCTGTGTCTAGAAGTTTAATTTCTAGGGCTTTTAATGAAATGTGGGATGCAGGAATGTTTACAAGATGGAGAGAGGTGGTTGTATTTTCTCTGTTTTAAATTTGAATTTGTAAGCTGCCACGAGACACAAAAGTTTGGGTATAAACCTTTTTAATAAACAATATAAAAAAACAACAAGCAATTAGGACAAAGTAGTAATGAAACAAAATTGGAGTTGCCAACATTTTTTCTTGCAGGGCTCCTGTGCCATTGACGACTCCACAGCATGTGAAGCTTTTTCTCTCATATTTCTATGACACGATCAATCATATTGGCAACTTCTCTTTCATTTCAACATGGAATATGCAGATTTATGAAATTCAAATTCCCCTAAAACTGCAACCAGTTTGGGGATGTTATCGCCTCAACTGCCCCTGCACCAAGACTCCTGCTGCTTTAACAACTGCACAAGAGGAAACCCAGGGACTGATGCTTTTCAAAGCAGCTTATCTATACTGTCTATACCAGAGGTCGTTTCCTAGAAAAAGAGCTGGAGGAACTCATTAGCATAACTCATTAGCATATGCCACGCCCCTTGCCAGCGCCGGAAGTGTGTCATTGGCATAACTGATTTGCATATGCCACACCCCCTGACATTACCCATCCTGGCTGTTTTGGACCCAATCCTGACCATTCAGGGCCGAAATTGGGTCCAAAATGGCAAAAGGGGGCTGAAAATGGCCGAAAAGGGGCCCAAAATGGTCAAGATCGGGCCGCTACTGAGCGGGAGAGTGATCCACCACCCGTCAGAGGCTCAATCTGGGCCATTTCTGCCCCAATCCAGGCCGAAACGGGCCCAAAATGGCTGAGAGTCAGGTGGGCGGGGCCACCTGTCATGTGACCTCTTTGGAGAACTGCCGGAACTGCATTCCTGTGCGTTCCCCCTCAAAACGAGCCCTGGTCTAAAAGCTTCAGACACAAAAAAGAGCTTTTGCAGATGCTGAAGCTTAGGAGGCCACTCAGAAGAAAAAGCTGGTGATGCCAAGCTCCCAGGTTGTTCAGTGTTCCTGCCCTAGTGCAGAGAATGTCTTGCCTTTTCCGTTTGTCTGGCCATGCTGTCCTAAACAGACTTATACCCTTCTAAGTCTATTGACTTCGATTAGTAACTCTGTTTAGGATGGCATTCTTGAACATCTAAGCCTAGCTGAAGGATAATATTATATACTTCCAGCTGGTGCTAATAGGTAGGAAAAGTAGGTTGCATTTAGTGAGTCTGTATATTAGAAATAGAAATGTGCCTTTTACGGGTCTTTCAATATTATTTTTAATGTAGCAGCATCACAGTTCATCAATCTTTACAAGTAATAACAGGAAGCCAAATTTCCTTTCCATAAAAGCTTACAATCTATACCGTAAGGCATCCCATAGAAAGGAGGGTCTAGGGAAGAAGGATGTGTGTTCCGTTGCACATACTTGTGTTTAGAAAGGGATGAGGACTGTGAGGCTGTACCAAAGACTTTTAGGGGAAGGTGGGGTGTGAGATTTGAAAAGCCGTTCTGTGATTTTATCTTTATTTTGGTCATAGATCCAGATAGGGTTGCCAGCCTCCAGGTAGTAGCTGGAGATGCCCTGGAATTACAACTGGTCTCCAGGCCACAGAGATCAGTTCACCTGGAGAAAATGGCTACTTTGGGGGTTGGACTCTACGGAATTATGCCATGCCAGGGTCCTTTCCTTCCCCAAACCCCTCTTTCTCCAGGTTTCTCCAGGTTTCACCCCTAGATTTCCAGGAATTTCCCAACTTGGAGCTGGCAACCCTAGATCTAGAGGAGTTAGCCGTGCTCGTCTGTAGTAGCAAAATAGTAGAGTCCAGTAGCACCTTTAAGACTGACCAACTTTATTGTAGCATTTGCTTTCGAGAGCCACAGCTCTCTTTGTCAGATACAGAGATGCTCTCTTCGTTCATCTGTCAGAGAGCTGTGGTTCTCGAAAGCTTATGCTACAATAAAGTTGGTCAGTCTTAAAGGTGCTACTGGACTCATTACTATCTTTATTTTGGGGATCCTCAATATGCATTGTAGTCTAATTTGTAGCATGGAACCCTCCAGGCTTCTCTTAAGCTTATCTAGTACAGTATTTCCCAACCTGTGGGTCGGGACCCAAAGTGAGTCTTGAAGGTTCTGATAGTGGGTTGCAGGAAAGGTTGCCAGCCTCCAGGTAGTGACTGGAGATCTCCCAGAATTACAACTGATCTCCAGACCACAGAGACCAGTTCCTCTGGAGAAAATGGCTGTTTTGGAGGGTCAACTCTACGGCATTGTACCCCATTGAGGCCCCTCCCCTCACCAAACTCCACTCTTTCTGGGCTCCACCCCCCAAATCTCCAGGAATTTCCCAACCAGGGCCTGGCAACCCCAATTGCAGGCCAACCCTCCATAATGGCCACCCCTGCCCTTTGCCGTGCTCTCTTTGTCTCCTCTTCTTCCATGCCAGCTTTTCACATTCTTGCTTCCACTGCCCTTTGCAACGATAATAGGGGCGGTGGGAGCCATCCAGCAACTAGTAACTTTCCAGGTATGCACATTTTCTTATGCAGAATAATATTTCTGACGGAAAATCATCACTTGTGAAGTGGCTTCTATAAGGCCCAACTTCAGTGCTTAATTGGAAGCAAGGCTTTGATCTATATTTTGGAAACTAACAGCTAATCCTGGAAACAGTATCTTCCGTGTCATACATTAGTTGGGTTTTGTCTTCGCTGCATATGCATGCTGATTGACAAAGAATAAGGTAAAATGGGACCAGATGGTTACTAGAGTGAGTTTCTTAGAATCTTAAAGGGGATTAGAGGGAGTGATGGAGAAGGAGAGGGTGGTCAAAGGCTGGAGCGAAGCCCTCATATGCCAAGGCTGCGTACTTTGGAATGCCCCTTGCCTTAGGTTCATAGTAGGGTGTGATGTTTGTCGGTTTCTTAAAAATGTCTGGTTGGCTACTGTAGAAAATGGAATGCTGTACTCGAGGGGAGCCAAGGTCATACTTCATCTAGAGTGCTAGAACACTTTAGGCTGACCCTGGATGGGTCACTGTACCAAGAAAATTTGGACTTGTGGGCCATCCTATCCAAACAATTGAGAACCACTGATCTACTATATAACAAGCTTTCTGCATTTCTTACCCATCTGCTTCACCTAAGAGAGGTCCTCTTGGGTTAGGACAGCAGGCCATCTCGTGCACCATCCTGTAGACTGGACTGGACAATAGACTTGAGACCCCTTAAATAGGACAGAGGCCAAGGCCTTCCCAGGAGGTTGACTCCTAGCCCTAGTATTTAAAGGTTGACTGCCTCTGGATGTGGAGGTTCTCTTCTCCGTAGCTAGTAGCCATTGATGTTCGCATCCTCCATGAATCTATCGAGTCTTCTTTTATAGCCGTCTATACTTGTGGGCATCACTATGTCCACAACAGATCCTGCACTTTAATTACTCATTGAGTCAAGAAGCACTTCCTTTTCTCCGTCCTGAACTTCTTGCCCATCAAGTTTACTGGGTGTCCCCAAGTTTACAATATTATGGGAGAGTGAGAAAAAGTTCTCTCTTTCCACTTTCTACACCTCATGGATAGTCTTACACACCTGTATCATCTCACACACACATACACACACACACACCTCTTTTAAAAAACCTGAAAAGCACCTAGAAACAGAACACACATCAGCTTGGCCATAAAGGCAGCATTCCTGTGCAAAAATTCCATTTTCCAAGCAATTTAAGAACTATTTAAAACATGAGACTCCCTTTCAATTGTGCTCTGATGGCTTTAGCATCAAATGGAGGCGTGCAAATCAGGATTCCCTAAGCACCCCCAAAATGCAAACCATTCGAGTAGAATATAGCATAACATAGACTTATGTCGAATAATTTTCTCAATTTCTTAAAAAGGCTTCAAGACTCAAAAATGTCAGTGGGATGGTACTTTCTCCCACCCACCCCCCAAATTACAATCCATGTATCTGCACATTCTTTCATCCTGTATCGCACCCTCACTTTGGCACATGGGCAAGGCCACTGGTAGTAAGCAGACAATCTTATGATGGCACAGGGCCAATCAGAAGTGACATCCTTTCAGAAGGGTTGCCAGCTCTGGGTTGGGAAATTCCTGGAGATTTGGGGGATGGAGCCTGTGGAGGGCAGGGCTTGGGGAGGAGAGGGACCTCAGCAGGGCATAATGCTGTGGAGTCCACCCTCTGAAGTGGCCAGTTCCTCCAGGGAAGCTGATCTCTGTTGCCTGGAGATCAGTTATAATTTGGGGAGATCTCCAGGCCCCTCCTGGAGACTGGCAAACCTATCAGACAGCAGGAGTAGAAATGCTTGCAAAAATACCAGGCCACTGTTCCACTCGCCCCCTCCTTTAGCGGACAGGACTAGTCACTAGGCTTCCTGACCTGGTGCTCCGAAACCTCCTACCCTTTGTAGCAGCCAGAGCCCCACCCAGCATTCGACCTCCTGCAGGGTTTCCCCCCCCTCCCCACTTTTCCAGCAGGACCCAAGGACAGAATGATTGATGGCTTTGCACTCCAAAGAAATGAATTACAAATATTGATTAGATCTCATCTGCCTGGGCCAAGCCTGGGTGCAAAGAGGCCAGGAGGGGGAGGAGGAATGGGGAGAAGAAAGGAGGCCATGGCCATGAGAGGTGGGGAGGCAGTTAATTCCAAAAATTAATTGCTGTCAAGTGGATTTGGATCCCAATCAATCAGGCCCGTTGTGATTCCCCGCCGATAGACACACACTGCACTGCGGAGCCCAGGCAATGCTTCGGTGCTAATTGGCTGGAGGAAGGCAGGCCCTGCCTCTTGTCCCCGCATCCCCAAATAGGATGCGTTGGCAGCGTCGTTCAGGCCTCCCACAAAACTCCCTTCGACCTCAAGCTAAAACTATGTAGACAAGCAAACCAAGGAAAAAAAAATTTAGCCTCCCAGCATGTTCCGCCATTACCGTCTTCTCCCCCAACAGATCAGAAAGAAGAGATCCTTTGTGTGTCTGAGGAAAATAATATTCAGGGGAAGGGAGGGAAGGAAAAAAGAACTGAAGGGGTTGGTCTTGAGGTTCTCTTTTCAATCTCACACAGAGAATCTATTTCCTACAATGGCCTGTGTTCTCCCTTACATTTCCTTGGTAAATAACTGTCTCTATTTTGCCTTTGGGGCTCACCTCAAAATGTAGTTATTACACACGCACACACAAAAGAGAGTTATTCTTCATCTTCTACATACCTCTCCCAGATACCTTGGGGAGGGCTGTCTTGTGTATCTCTAATGCATGCTCATGAATCCTAAAGCCTGGTTCATACATACAGGAGAACGTGGTGGTAGAATGGACTGTTCCATTCAGAGTGCAGGTGGAGGGGGACATTTTCTCCTTTCAATTAGAAACTTGTAATGAGAAAACGAGTACAACTAGCAAAAGGGGTAGCCTCTTTCTCCTTTCTGTGCTACTTTTTTATTTGCAGGGAGTTTTTTTATTCAAGGGAACACTTGCAGGTAGAAACCATCACCTTTAATATAAGCAGTGCCGTCCATTGTAAGACCGTAAGAAGCGCCTTGGCCTTGACTGGATGATCCAGACTAGCCCAATCTCATCACACCTTAGAAGTTGGGAGGCCACCAACGAAGTTGGGATGGGAGACCACCAAGGAAATCCAGAGTCTCTATGTAGGAGCAGGCGGTGGCAAACTACCTCTGTTCATCTCTTGCCTTTAAAACTCTATTGGGCCATCATCAGTCACCTGCAACTTGACGACATTTTCCACCAGCAACACCAAGAGCCTTTCTGGATCAGACTACTGGTCCATCTCGTCCAGCATCCTGCCTTGCACACTGGCCAACCAGTTACTCTAGAGGGCCAACAAACAGGGACAGAGGCCAAGCCTTCCCCTGATGTTGCCTCTTGGTACTGGGATTCAGAGGTTTACTGTCTCTAGGTTTGAAGGTTCCCATTTAGTTCCCGTGGCTAGTCCTCCATGAATTCATCTAATCCCCTTTCCATCTAATTGATGTTTGTGCCCATCACTACATCCTCTGACATTTTAATCACTCATTGGGTAAAGAAGTATTTCCTTTTACCAATCCTAAATTGATTGGGGGCCCTTAAGAAGTGGTAATATTTTGGGAGAGGAAGAAAAAGTTCCTGCCCTACCTATAACTTTATCACATCTTCCCTTCATGGCATTCTATCTCTTTATTCTCCTACATGTGTCTATCAAGTACACTTGATGCAGAATGAGGTATTAGGATTCTGGACTGTACTACATCGGATAGATTGTCATATTTTCGAATGCTCCCCCATAAAAAGAACCACCTTGCTGCATATAATAAGCTGGCTTATCAGGGAGCATAGCTGAGTGCAAACCTCTTCCTGCGTGCGGGAAGTTGTTAGTCTAGGGGGAAATATCTGAAAATGTGCCCTGCCACTTGCATTCTGAAGTGGTACAATCCAAAACACAAATGCTGCATTCCGCATTGGCTGCCAATCAGTTGTAAACTGCAGCCTGCCATTCGTTTCACACCCTGCAGCTGGCAACACAGTTAAGTATGAATGTCATATTGCAGGGCAATTCTGTTTTCCCACCACTCAGATGTGTGAATGAGGGCAGGATAAGCTATTGTAAGACGGTGAAGATGAACCTTCCATGGCGATCTGTTCTGGTGCCTCTTGGGCAGTCATCACTGGTGCAAGAGCCGAGGAGTCAGAAGTACAGCAGAGAGTCCTGTTGGCAAGAGGGCTGGCCTGGCTTTGTCTTCAAAAGTCGACAGAGTGCACAAATAGAGCAAACCCTCCGAAAGAGCATAGGAGTTTCCCTGGAGCCAGCAGGACCTCAAATCAGATCAAGGGATCCAACCAATCATCCAAAGCGGCCTTAAACAAAGTCCTGTAAGCCCTGCTTACAACGTTCTTCTCCCCTCCTCCATTTTATTCTGACAAAAACTCTAGGCTGAGCTGTAAGTGCATGACTGGCCCAAGGTCACCCAGCAAGCTTTCATGCCAGAGTGGGGATTCCAACCTGAATCTTCCAGATCCTACTCAAAGACTCTCACCACTAAACCATGGATTCTCTGTTGTATAGTGTAGGGTCTTCGGGATCTTTGATTTTTCCTAATACTTGCTACTCCACGCAGTTTAACTGGAGATGTCAGGAACTGAAACTTGGACTCTCCGCATACAAAGCAGGTGCTGTAGCAGGGGTCCCTCCCCAAATCTGTCTTCAGTATCTGTGAGAAAGGCAGAATATAAATAAAACAAAATAAAATCCTGCACGCAATGAGAAATCCCCAGTTGCCAACAACGAGGCACAGGATTGAACACGTAGCCCAGCAGTTTGTGCTGATGTTGAACAATGTCCTAGATCCACATGACACAGGATTCCATTAGCCACGAGTCAGAGAGTAAAGCCACGAAAAGGACAGGAAAAGGGCAGTGATGAGAAGATGCCAGCAGCAGGGTTTGGTAGGCTGATGGCTGGGTAGAAAAATAGCCTTTAGATCCTTGCCAGTACTGAAATAATATAGCCCCCACCACTAGTTCCAAATCTGACAAGATTTGTGTTGGAATTCCATTTTGGAAACTTCAGTTCTAACTTCTGCTTTTGAAATTTGACTCAGAGAGGGAGGGAGAGAGATGTATACTAGCACACAGCGGCCTGCCCTTCCTGGAAAGAGCTCAGAGAGGCATACATTGTTCTTGCCCCACTTCCATTTTATCCTCACAACAACCCTGTGAGGTAGGTTAGGCTGAGAGAGACAGTACGACTAGCCTAAAATTTCATGATGAGTGGGGATTTGATCATGGATTGCCCCACATCTTGCTCCAACACTCCAACCGTTATAGACTGTGTCTCATGATAATTAGGCTTAAAATTGTGCTATGAATGCAGAATGGCTTTCTTCTCTGCCTCTAACATCGCTACTATTCCAGGGCCCTTCCCTGAATGTTCAGCTCTGATTTTTGGAAGACTGCATCTTCTCCTTTTATCGCTAGAAACTGAAGGGAAAGCACAGTTCTACCCAATTCCCATCTGTAGTCAAGTCTCCTCCTGCCTGCCAATATTGCGGCAAACAAGGGCAAAGGCATTTCTTATCCATTCTCCCTCCAAAAAACTATGGGTAGCGTACATCTATGGGATTGTCCAACTTCTCCTCTCACAACAACCCTGTAAAGTAGGCTAGGCACAGAGAATGTGACTGGTGCAGGGTCACCCAAGCAGCGTCATGACCCCAAGTGAGGAGGATCTGAATCCAATAAAGACTGGACCCAGGCACTGTTGTACTGTTGTAACTATTCGCCACCTAATTGCTTTCTTCCTGCAGAACAATCTAGGCATGAAATGGCTGCAAAAGTGTAATATCCAACAATGCGTAACCCAACTCCAACTTTCTCACCACCATGTCACACTGTCAAGCATTCTATCCATCGCATTTCAAGTGGCATACAGCCGTGTGCATGGTCCTGTCCTCCTCCACTATATATTCACAACAGCCCTGAAAGGTAGGTTAGGCTGAGAGTGTAACAGGCCCAAAGATACCCAGTGAGCTTCATGGCCGGGATGAGATTCAAACCCCAGCCGAATGTTCTAAACTTTGCCACACTGTCTCCCTTGCACTCCGATGCTCATGCCCTGCCTTCGACCTTTCCCTGTACCTCTCCACAAAGCTTCCAGCTCTAAGCTGGCACTGGGCAAGGCGCTGCCACTGTGCCCACAGGGCGCACTTTCTCCCAGCCAGGTCTGGCAATCCCTTCTCATGAGCAGCAGGACACCCGTTTGCTTCTCCATCCAGGCCCCATCCCATGAACAAAACCATTTGCTCAAAGCATCCCAAACTCACCAGAAGGAAACAGGGGTGTTGAGAATTAGCAAGTGTCCATGTTCACTCATGAAAGAGTTGGACTGTGGTTTGTGGGACTTAGTTAGAAAACTTATTTGCATGTAACCACTCAGCTGTCAAGTTAAGCTTCCCGCCATAGAAAGGGGAGTCTTTATTCCTAAAAAGTAGAATTGGGATTCTCTATTGGACGATCAGTTTATTGAGGGGGGGGATTAAGTAGGAAGATATGCAGAACTTTACTGCTCTTTGTTTAGTCTTCAGTCTCTAGTCTAGAAGCTAGCAAGATGTAGCTAATAAGGCATTTCTTATTTTCTTCCAATGTAACGCTGTTTTTGTCCTTTATGTAGTAAAGTATTTTGCAGAGCTAACTCCGGAGTGTGTGTGTTCTCATTAAGTCCAATGTGCATTTCTGCTCAACTCTGCTAATCTAAGTCTTAAGAATATATCCCCACAAAGGGGAGCATCCTTGACGGTGGAGGCTGCAGTGCCCAGCAAGAGAGACAAAGAGGGCTGCTGCCCTTCAGACCTACAAGGCCTCTTGCAGCTCGCTGTCTCTTTCTCAGGCTCCCGACGGGAAAGCCTCCTGCCAGTTAAGGCTGCAATGGGGAGAAGTACATTGACCAGGAAACCAGTTGGGCTGCAGCCCAGTAAAGGGCCAAGGTGAGAGCCGTTTGCTTGCTGGGACTCCTCTGCTTTGATAAGCGTACAGATAGGTCCCTTCCCCTCCATCGCACACACACATTCTTCCCTGGCTCAGCATCCTTATTTAGCAAAACAGACAGGATTTGCAGCACAAAGATCCTGACACTGCCGTCTCTTAGCCAGGAGCAGAGGGGCTGCTGCCTTTGCCCTCTGAAGAACTACACAGGTTTCTCTTCCTCCCTTGGGATTATTATTATCATTTATTTTAAACATTTTCTTCATTAATATCCCACCTTTCTTCCCAGTAGTTACCAGAAAGTGGCGTGTATCATTCTCCTCCATTTTATCCTCACAACAAACCTGTGAGGTGGGTTAGACTGAAAAAGTGTGACTGCCCAAGATCACCCAGCTAGCTTCAAACACGGGTGTCCCAGATCGGAGCCTGACACTAACCGCTGCGCCATGCTGCTGCATCTCCTTTTAGAGAGTGGGACTGCCCAAGGTCACCCAGCTAGCTTCCACAGCAGAGGGGTATTCAAAGATAGGAGCCTGACACTAACCACTGCACCATGCTGCCGTATCTCCTTTTGGATGAGTCTCAGTGTAGTGTAATGGTTAAGCGACTGGGCAAGGAGTGCGAAGGCTTTTGAGGCAACCCTCTCCTCAGGCAACCCCACTCTCTTTCAGAGAAATGGACTTCCAAGCGCTGGAATCCTCTGGTAGGTCACAGAGCCCCCTCTGTTGAGGTAGAAAAGAGAAAGAGTCCAGGAGCACCTATAAGACTAACCAAATTTGTGGCGGAGGAGGAGCTTTCGTGAGTCACATGAGGACATGCAAACTCTTACAGAGTCACCAGATTCATCTTTGGAAGGACCTGCCCCCAGGGCTCACGCACAGGCGGCAAGCGTGCCTGACTTCCAACTTCTTGCGTGCACACACAGAAGAGCAACAAGACCGCAAGGCGCCGTCATGGAGTGGTAGGTAGGATCCCCCTGTGGCTCTGATCTTGGGCTTGTAACTTGCTACAGGAAACCTTCTAGTACTCATATTGTGCTTCCTGTCCCCATCTCTTTCTGGACCTTCAGACTAGCATAGCAATGTCTCCTCCTCTTTTTGTCCTCTGACGGTGATGTCTCTTGACAGCCGGCCATATGCGTGCAGTTCGGGTGGTCCTAGGCTGCTGGTTAAAGAGGGAACCCATGTTTGAAACAGTTACTGTCTCAGAAAATGGTTGTAGCACTGACTGAGATAAATATATGCAAAGCACTTTGTATCTTTTGGGGAAACGCCACTTTACTTTCCCGAAAGTAGATCTAGATGGTGCAAAGGGGCTTTAGAGGGAGGCCTGATCGGAATATCCACTGTTCAGGAAGGTGATCTCAGATATTGCTTGAGAAATATGGTTATTGAGATTCACAGCATTTGTGATATTTACAAGTGAGCATTTCTGGGTCCTGCCTTGATGATTCTTTTCTGACTACACATCCCTCGTGTTCAAGTGTTTAAATTACTGTCTTATGCATTAACTGGGGCTAAGCCTTGAAGCTTTTTGAACCCATTTTAAGGGTTCAAGATGCTACAGTTTCCTTCTTTGCCAGAGTGAAGAAAACTTTCTATTATTCCATTGCTGGCACAAGTACCTTGGCTATATATTCAGGATCCAATTCCAGATGTTGGTTCTTACTTGCAATAACTTGAGCCCAAGTTACTTTTGAGCATGCCCTACCCCACCCCCACCCCTGGTTTGGCCCTTGTCACTCATTAAAATGATCCAGAGAGGTCATGCTCTGCTTTTCTTCATTTATGGCAGATAGATCCACAAGTAGGCCACGCAGGGCCTCCTTGGTGGTGGCCCCCATCCTATAGAACTCATAATCCTTGGTTTGCTTCTGCTAGCAGTTTTAGTTTCTGATAGCATTTGCTGAAAATTTTTATTTGTTTTCTGCTGCTGGGGTTTGCTCTCAGGGTGGCTTGGTTTTGTTTTCGCATGTTGCCTTGAGCACTTTAGCATTTGGTGGGGAGGACCAGTGGGACAGGGTGAGACTATCAGAAAAGAATCAGGATACCTGGGTTCAAATCCCTGACCTGGATGGCCCAGGTGAGCCTGATCTTGTCAGATCTCAGAAGTTAAGCCGTGTCGGCCTTAGTTAGTCATTGGATGAGAGACCTCCAAGAAAGACCAAGGTTGTTATGCACAGGCAGTCAATGGCAAACCACCTCTGTTAGTCTCTTGCCTTGAAAACCCCACCAGGGTTGCCCTAAGTAAGCTATGACTTGAGGGCACCTCTTGTTCACCCCGGGTTCAAACCCACCATGGCAATGAGACTCACTGGGTGACCTTTGGCCAGTCACGCTCTGTCAGCCTTCCCTCCCTCACAGGAAGGCTGTGAAGATAAAATGGAGGAAGGAACAACCATGTATGTTGCTCTGATCCAGGAAGGAAGAGAGAGAGAGAAATTGTACTAGATGTTAATAACATTGTTAATGTAGAGGAGACGAATTTACAATGCAAGTGAGCATTATTTCTTTATTTTATGTATGCTATTTATAGCCCGCCTTTCTCACCGAGTCTCAAAGCAAATTACGGCCAACATAGGTTTTACATTCCCATTGCAAACGCGGTGGAAACAAAAGCTTTTGGCTGGAAATGTCCTCGGCGTGTCCTCTGCACAGGCCTGAAAAGCCAGTATGGATCGGCCTAAATTGGCTAGATGTCTGTTGACTACTCAGTGTCTCCTGACCTGTTCCTCTCTCTGCAAAAGAGGAACAGCGGCTTGCCTCACAGGGTTAGGAGGATGAACAAGACGCTTGGCATATTTAAAAGCACAGCAGGAATGACTAAGTGGGAGGAGAACGACAGATACATTTCAGGGCAATTCTGCAAAATTAGGACCTTG
Organism: Eublepharis macularius; assembly: GCF_028583425.1. Classification (NCBI taxonomy): domain Eukaryota; kingdom Metazoa; phylum Chordata; class Lepidosauria; order Squamata; family Eublepharidae; genus Eublepharis; species Eublepharis macularius. Next base: position 26,900,539 of record NC_072804.1, read on the forward strand.
CGAAGAGAATACCCATTCATCTGCTGATGGACAATTTGAAAGCTTTTTGGAATATATAGGCAAATCGACACACCTCCATGAGAAATAAGATCAGACTGTGTTCCATAAAGAGCATCATAGGATTTCCATTGACTCTAGCGTAAGCGGAGAGCCGTAGCCTTAGGACCTTTGAAGGAAGAGCAGAAACAAATTGAGAGATAAATAGAGGCAGGCAGGCAACGAGCTGGGGCTAGGGAACGTAAGTGGTAATAACGCCAACCTAAGCGTTCAGGATAAGCAAGGTATCAACTAAAATAGTTCAAATGAATAAATAAATGTCTCCCTTATGTAAGCATCACCTGAATGTGTGGCATTTTTGTGGGCCCAGATGCCTCCCGATTCCTTGCTCATCTCTTTCAGCTGTCAGGTGCCCCAGGGAATAAATCCTTTCAAGGACTGGATAAATTAGAGGGCCATACAGAGGTTGCTGCAAATAAGCCACCCACAGACTCATGTGCCCCTCGATATTGGTCAGCATTCCCTCCCCCCACCCCCCACCCCGGGATGACACTCAGATAATATTGCCTCATTTTCAGCTTGACTTAGAGCTAAGCTACAAGAGACGAATTACATGAGGAGGAGCACATGAAGGGCCAATGTTGGCCAGGAAGCTGAGTTTTAAAAGAGATCGGGGCTCTGTCAATCTCCTCTCTCTACAGAGCCAGGGAGATGCTGCTCAGAGGATTTGTTTATTTCCTCTTCGCCTCTTAGAAGGGGAGGTGAAACTGACAGAGCCTTCAGGAGGCAAAGAGGAAATTAACAAACCCTCTGAGCAGCAGTCTCCCTGGCTCTGTAGAGAGGGAAAATTGACAAAGCCTTCCGATCACTTTTAAAACTCAGCTTCCCGGCTAACATTGTGACTCTCTTCACGTGTCTCTTGTAGCTTGGCTCTTAGAGAGGATGGTTGTCCAGGAGAGGAGAGGTCCCACCACCACCCCACCTAGAACTGCATTTACCAAGTAGGCCCAAAATCCCAGTGGAAATCACCCCAAAGCATCCTTTGTGCACAGCCAGACACTTACCCCTCCCCACCCGCACATGTGGGATTTATCCTGTGGCACATCCCCACCAAGCTGGGTCAAGATTTGTTGAGGTCAAGTAAGGTGCAACCCAAGATGCTTTGCAGAAAGTGATTTTATTTATTTTTTTATTTATTTCATTGGATTTCTATTCCACCCTCCCCGCAGGCGGGCTCAGGGTGGATTACATCGTTTAAAACACAGTACAGCAATAAATGTACAAATTAGCTGTGAAAACGGTATAAAAACATTATAAAATCTTAATAATTATCCAGTAATAATAAATACATACCAAGATAGCAGCAACCATTACATAGTTATTTGTTCGGCTTCACTTGGATAAAACCCACGGGCAACAGTTAATATAATTTTCGGGTGCAATTAAGCTGTTAAAAATAGGGTGGTGGTGGAACATCTGATGGGAAGGATTAAAACACTCATTCACACCCCCCACATGGCCGTCGGAGGCCTAGCCCAGATAATGGTGTTCAAACATCTCTGAGTCAGTGCAGAGGAACCCACAGCTTCCTCAGAATTCCTCTGGGCAGCCTGCCACATTGCAGGCAGTTCATGCTTCTTCTGATAGAACGTGCCCTCTTGATGTTCAGCCAACACAAGAGAACATCTTTTGGGCCTGGACAGTAGAGCCTCCACTGGCAACTAAGTGTGATTTTGAGTGCTCACAGTAACGTGCTGAAAAGCTACATCTACATGGCGTATATTTCAAACTACCTGCTGCTAGTTATGGAGCTCTAGAGGCCAGCACACCAAGGATTTCCAGCCCCCGTGTCTGTGTCTCAGCACCCCCGAGCATAGCAAGAGTGGGCCTTCTATTCAAACCTGCAGTCAGATTGTGGAAAAATCAGACTGGAGAATCCACCTGGTACGATTTTATCTCCAAGGAATTCAGAGTTATGTATTTGGTTCTCCCTTTCTCATTTTATCCACACAGCAACCCTGCAAGGAAGGTGAGCCTGAGAGGATGTGACTGGCCCAAGGTTACCCAGCAAGCTTTCATGGCAGAATGGGGATTCAAACTTGGGTCTCCCAAATTTTAGTCCAACACTGTAACCATTACATTTCACTAGCTCTCTTTTAAAAAAAAAAAGTTGCAGTTTCATATAACAAAGGAATCCTAAGAATGGGAAATTGCAGGAATAATCATACTACCTTACAGGGTTGCTGTTACATGGAATACAACAAGCGAATGCATGTGGAGCACTTTGAACATTGGAAAACACTATTTAAAAAGCTAAGTAGTATTCAATGGAAAAGCATATTGATCTTTCCGCCTGTAAAACCAACAATAAATGGAACTTTTAACCTTGGAAGAAACAGGTCAGCTAATGTTTTGTTTCCTGCTACATTAATGTAACAGAACCAATAAGTTTTTAAAAATAAGCATAACTTTCAGCCCTGCTCAGTAAATTTATTCAGCATGTTTATATTCCATTTTTCTATTTTTCTCCTGGGAAGACCCAAAGCAGCTAACAATACACAGAAAAAACAAACAAACCAAAACTGACCACCTCAGTTAACCAACTAGTTTAGTTAATTTATTTATCAACAAAACTGACAAAAGCTTATTTACAACATGCCAATGCTTGTATTTACTATGATCTAAAATTATGAGATCCCAAGTAAAATCATTACAGTCTTTGCTTATGTCCTAAAATTGTGTACTCATTGAGAAAAATACAACACCTCTCTAGGGTAAGTGCAGGGAAATGAATACAACCTAAATGCTATTGGATCTTTTATCTCACAGTTTTTAAAAAATATCTCATGAGATGTCAGTATATCAACCCAGATCTTGGTTAACTTTGATTTGCCCTTTCTGGGGCTGCAAGGGTACCGAATACTGCATGTGTACCCTCCCCAAAAGGGCAAACACTGCTAGGGTCATTTTGAGTCAAGAAGATGGTAAAGGGGGAAGGCCGATGCCTGTCGTCCCTTTGCGCCACGGTCATGATTTAAATCACGCTTCTGTGGCACTTGAGAATGGAGTTCCCACCGGGATCTTTCAGCAGCATCCCCGTGGCAGTCACGTGTTAAACATCATGTCTAGTTTGCACCTAAGAACGCAAGAATCAACTGGCAGGTTCAGAACTGGTAGGTTTCAGGACATACTTTTCCTCCAGTAGTCATCAGTTGCCCTTGGGAAGCTTCCACAGCAGTCAACGAAGCGATGGAGAAACTATTTCTCCATCCTGCAACCTCTGAAAATCAGAAGCTCTACTCCACCAATGAAAATGGTAGCGCCTTTTTGAAGTGACTAGCTTAAAAATGGGATTTCCCCTCTTCAGAGGAATTCATGTCTAGGAACTAGTCTAAAACATCTGGATCATCAGAAGTCTTGTGACAAGAGAAGAGATTGTTCCTTTTCTCTGCATCAAACCTACTGTCAATCAAGTTTCATCGAGTGGCAAATTCTTTTCAGAAAGAGGGAGAGTTTTGTCTGCCTTCATCATTCATAATTTTACAGACCTCGGTCATGTTATCCTATGTCACGTGTTTTCCAAGGTATTATTTATTTATTTATTTATTCTATTTCTAATCTGCCTTTGTCGCTAAGACTCAAGGTGGATTACAGGATAAGAAGCCCCGATCTCTGAACTTTTATCCACAGAGAAGATGGTCCAGCACCGTCAACATTTAAATCGGTAGAGAAGAGGGATTCTGTCACAGGAGGAGGCAGCCAAGAGCCCTTTGCTGGAGATGAAATCCTACTCCCATTTGAGAGGAGCCGTTTCCCCCTTGGAATTCAGGGCTGCTTTCACACACACTTTAGCAATTAAAGGTAAAGGTAGTCCCCTGTGCAAGCACTGAGTCATTACTGACCCATGGGGGGACGTCACATCACGACATTTTCTTGGCAGACTTCTGTTACGGGGTGGTTTGCCATTGCTTTCCCCAGTCATCTACACTTTACTCCCAGGAAACTGGGTACTCGTTTTACCGATCTCGGAAGGATGGAAGGCTGAGTCAACCTTGAGCTGGCTACCTGAACCTGGCTTCTGCCAGGATCGAACTCAGGTCGTGAGCAGAACTTGAACTGTAGCTTACCACTCTGCACCACGGGGCTCCTTACTTTAGCAATTACTTGCAACCAATGGCTATAATGCATTATGATTCCTGAGCATCATAATTCCTTCAGATTGATATTGTAGGGACTTCCCAGCTACATAGGAAAACCCAGTGCCTCTCCTGGATAAGCTGGAAAACAGAGGAGAACTTTATTTAGATTCAAAGGAAGGAGCAAAAGGCATTCCACAGTTCTTCATAGCAGCTTCTCAATAAGGTCACCTAGGGCCATAAGTCAAACCTGGTCTAGCATCTTCCAGATTCTGGTATCCTGTCACTATAATATCTAAATATTTCTAAATATTACAAACCTACTCCTCCTTAAATGGCTCGGTGGGGACTGAGCATGCTCAAGATGTGATGATGCGGAGAGAATTGTCAGTTAAGGAGAGGGAAGAGGAGATAGGGAGCTTGGCCTACTGAAGGGTTTCTAGTATCTGGGCATGGAGCAAGGGCCACTGTGTTGGAGGGGGAGGTATTTATGAATTTCCTGCCTTGGGTCCGGTGGGTTGGACTAGATGACCCTAGAGGTCCTTTCCAACCCTGTGATTCTATGATTCTATTATCTTGGAGGGGGTAATTGAGGCTAGGAAAATACCTCATTTGTTTCTTTCCTTCCCCACTGAGATTCCTTGCTGGCCTCCAAAAACAAATATCATGACAGAGTGCATAGCAGCAATGTAAGGAAACAGGGACACACACACAGGTGTTTCTCTCAGTGGATTCCCCAGGTGCGCAGAAAAATATGACTGTAAATTAATCACCCTTGTTGTCCCCACCACCTCAAATAAGAGTCTGGTGGGGACTGCGCATGCGCACTGCCTTCCATGAGGCACAAATGGTGAGGGAAATTCATAGAATCATAGAGTTGGAAGGGGCCATACAGACCATCTAGTCCAACCCCCTGCCCAGTGCAGGATCAGCCTAAAGCATCTAGGCGCATCTGTTACACTTAAAGGGGTGGGGCAGAGGGGAAATTAGCCTTCTCAAGCCCCTTACAGCGTGCTGGAGAGGAGGATTTGGGTCAGAATGAAATTCCCCCATCATTTCCTGCCTCCCACAATTCCTCTTGGGTACCCAGCTATAATAGTTCTAATGTAAGTTGATGCCTCCCTTGAAAATTATCAGTAGTTATCCATCTCTGTGATATAGAAAGGGTTTTGTTTTACTGCGTGTTTGCTGGTTTGTTTTAGGGCTTCAACCATATCAATCCATTAGATTTTTTTTTAAAAAAACCCCACTTTGATCTACTAAAATTATTAACAAGGGAACATAAGAGAGGTTTGCAATGAATGGGGGAAACAGAACTCTCTCTGTGTGTCTAAAGATCGGGTTTCATTCAGTGAAGTTGACCAGCAGTAGGTTTGGTAGAAACAAACCAGGGAACGTATTTTGAAAAGGAAACATTTTTAACACAAATATAAAAACACAAATTGAAAATGCCAAGAGAAGAGGAACATATGTCGCCTATCCTTCCTCCAAGGAACTTAGAGCCTGGTTCTCCATCTCCATTTTTTCCTAACAACAACCCTGCGAGGAAGGTTAAGCTGGGCAAGAATGATCAGCCCAAGCAAACCAATGAGCTACATGGCTCAGCAAGGACTTGAACCCAAATCTTCTAAGCCTTAGTCCAACAATCTACATTATCACACAGTTGCTATAAGGTTATGCCTGTTGCAATACATCCTCTGGGAGCAAAGACAATCTGGGGTATTAACTAACATCAAATTCTGGGGTATTAACTAGAACTCTAGAACTATTTTTCTCCTATGCATATACAGACAGATTTAATTAATAAATAAATTGATTCATCAGGAGGCTGCAAACCAAACACTCCTTCTACTGACAAAGTCCCATTGAAATGATTGGATCCTGTTTCTAAGAAATCAAAACTAAGATTTCACTTTAAGACTCAACTGACTGATTTCTTTAATTGGGTGACGTTTCAAAATCTATTTTAGCATACCTGATTTGCAGCAATTCAAGAGGCCATCTTGTGAAAACAAAAATGTCATTTGAAGTGTGAGAGAACTTACAGTTTCATTACCATTATTATGAGATGGGAAGGCCGAGTGTGATATTTTATTTTTCTCTTCTTATGAATATCAGAACCCAAAGCAGCCACAGAAGAGCCCTACCAATTCGAACATACCTTTACCAGGGTTTAGCAAATTCTGCAGAAGTTTAAGGCATGTAATATTTTGCATTTGGAAAAGCATTCAAAAAGAAATTCAAAAGAACCGCTTTTACCAAAGTTTGTGATAGTCTGTAGAACTCGACACTCCAAAAAGCTCATGTTCTGTTTCCAAACAAGTTTTTAACCCTCAAGGTTGTGAAAAAGGCTTGAAAATGTGCAGGCCAAACCTGGTGACAATTCCTGAACAGAGGTTGGGATGGGGAGAAGTTTTGGTGCTCTGCAATGTGCTCTCCCTCCCGCTGGCAGAAGGCGCATAGAACATGTGAGACTTTGATCGTATTCTCCCACCTTTTCCTCCAAGAGACTCAAACTTGCATGATGTTCCTCCTACCCCTCTTTTATTCTCAAAGCAACCCTTTTAGGTAGAATTAAAGAGAGCGATTGTCTAACCAAGTCACCCCACTGGCCTTTGAGGGTTGACCAGGGTATTGAACAAGGTCTTCCCAATACTAGTCTCCAGGGCTTTTTTTCTGGGAAAAGAGGTGGTGGAACTCAGTGGGTTGCCCTCGGAGAAAATGGTCACATGGCTGGTGGCCCCACCCCCTGATCTCCAGACAGAGGGGAGTTGAGATTGGCCTCCACGCCGCATGGCGCGGAGGGCAATCTCAACTCCCCTCTGTCTGGAGATCAGGGGGCGGGGCCACCAGCCATGTGACCATTTTCAAGAGGTTCTGGAACTCCATTCCACCCTGTTCCTGCTGAAAAAAGGCCCTGTTAGTCTTCCACTCTAACCACTACACAACACTGGTTTTCAGGGAACAAAGGTGTGCTTTTTATGTGTGTGTGTTGAAACAAAGACAGCTGTTAGGTTGCACTGCTGGTGAAATCTGATTTTTAGTGCTTTGCTTTTTAATTTGATGTTAGTTTAAAAGACTAGAACACAGAGAGTCTTTCTTAGGAGAATAGCAGAATGCCAAGCAACACCAGCGCAAGGTTTAGTCAAATTTAGCTTAAAATATGCAAGTTGAAAAAATAAAAAAAAAATTTAAAATGCAATTTTAAAAAAATCATGGTCCTGAAATCCAGATCTATGACCAGGTGTTATTAATCTACTATTATTTAATCTTAAAATAAAAGAAAAGTGAATGAAGAGAACTGGACCAGAGTCATCTGGGTTGCTTTTAATTTGCTTCAGTTTCTGAGGTTGCATTGCAATCTTGTACTTATTAAACAGTAAAGCTCCCACATATGCAAGTTCTGAGCAAGTCTGTTAATGATAGGACGTTTTGGAGGTCTTTCATTCATAGGGTCGCCAGAGGTCGGAGGTGACTTGACGGCACCTAACACACACGTGTGCTTACCTTGCAGTAAGTCCAATTCACTAAAACTGGCCTCAGTAAACATGCATAAGACTGCACTGGAAAAGTGTAAGCCGAAGAAACTCTTTCCTGGGAGAAAGTTCCATTGAATAGACCTGAGTGGGATTTTGAGTAGATGTGCTTACGATTGTTCTCCAAGATCCACTGGTTTCTTTGGGACTTCCTCTGAGTAAACACGCATAGGATTAGGTTGCACAAGCCCTATCCAAGTTTACTCAGTGGTTCAGTCCCACTAAATTCGGTAGGGCATACTCCCAAATAAACCAGCACGGGATTATCCATTAGTATGGAAACAAACTGGGGGCTGAAATGGGTTCAGGGGTAGTGACTTCCGTAAGCAGATTCCTCACAGGCGGAAAGATCTCTCTGGAATCCTTACTACATACATCTAAAGTTATTGTAATTAGAGGTATATTTATCGACTGGTTTCGTATGTGATTTTTTTTTACTGTTTTAATTGATGGCTTTAATTGTTTACCTTGATTGTTTTAAGCCAGCTTGCTTGTAGGGATTTTTAAAATGCACATGTCAAAACCAAAGTTGGAGGGTACACATGGAATCAGTCATTTTTACTATATTTTTATAATTTGTGAAATCATTTCAAGAGGCTTAAAACTGCTCAGGATAAGGACAGAAAGTCAGTGAATAGGCACCACAATTCCCAAATCACTGTGTTTGGTCAGCAATTCATTCTGTTCCACTGAGGTCAGAAAGGCTACCATTCTAAGAACGCTTTCCTGAATGAAATGAATCTTACTTTCAATACACTTGCTTAGCACTGCCCCCTTTTAAGACTCTGATCCCATGCAAACTTGTCAAGCCTACTGAAATCCTGTAATCGATGGGACCTGATCCAAGTAAATCCTTCAAGCCTGATCCTATGCAAAATTACTCTAAAGCCATTGAAATGAATTTGGAGCAACTCTGCAAAGAACTGTGCTATGAGTTCAGGATCAGGCTTTATATGGGGTTGCCAAATGCCTGGAGAAAAAAAAAAGTCTTGTTCTTTTAACAGTGGGTAATGGGATGTCATTTATCAGGTGATGTTATTTACCTCCAGCTGTCCATTTCCATACATTAAGCCTCTATTAAAGAGGCAGGATTTTTTCTCCCTCCAGGCCTGTTGGCAGCCCTAAGTATATATCACTTTCACCCTGATTCAGTTTAACTAAATTGATGATTAGACATAAATGCAACATAGTACACCATTGGACATACAGGTCGACTGAAGCATGAGACAAAGGTGATTTTGAAAGTGGGCCCTGCTTGCGCTTTGAATAAAATAGCTTTGTAGGTTTGGGTGTCATTCAAACAACCTGCAAAAATGTTGACTAAAAGCCAGATTGTACATAGTTTACCTTAACTAGACTTAGAGGAGTTAGCTGTGTTAGTCTGTTGTTGCAAAACAGTAAAGAGTCCAGTAGCACCTTTAAGACTAACCAACTTTATTGTAGCATAAGCTTTCGAGAATGCATCTGACAAAGAGAGTTGTGGTTCTCGAAAGCTTATGCTACAATAAAGTTGGTTAGAATTAAAGGTGCTACTGGACTCTTTACTTTCTTAACTAAACTGTAGGTGAAACTGTATTTTAAAAAAAGTACCCAACCTCTGTAAGATTAAAAATGGGACCACAGATGTTATCATATACACGCCCATCTCTTTTATTCCTGCTGTCCCCCTCCCCACCTGTGCTCAATTTGCCTTTCAGAAATATCCTTCCTTGCCATCTCCCTTAAATGGCGTTTATGGTACCCCATGACTGCTACACAAGGCCCCTGATCTCCATTGCAAACAGAAGTTGTTCTTGAGCCCTTAAGGAGGGCTCCATTTGTGTCCCAGTAATCCACCCATCAAATGCAAAGAAAAAAACCCCGCAAGGAACCTATTCGTTGAGTAAATCCAGAGTAACTGAACATCAGCTGCTGCAGTGGGGAAGGGAGGGCGTTTGCATAGATATTTTATTGTTTTATGATTTTAAACTGCCATTTGTTGTTGTTGTTGTTTTGAAATTTTGGTTTTATGATGTCGTGACTCGTCCTGAGCCTGCTGGCAACAAATCCAACAAATAAAGAAATAAAATTGGGGATGGGGGAGCATCCACCTTGAAGTTTGTGCTCCTTCGACTTGAGAAGGATTCTATTAAGAGCCATAGGCCTCCTCCACTGGGGGCCTGATCTGAGATCCCCTCTCCCGTTCTGCTTCCTGATAAGGCCTCTCTTTCCCTGGCATGTGAGCTTGTTGCTGCGGGCAGGGAGAGAAGGATGCAGAAATGGAAATGCATCTGACGAAGAGAGTGTGATTCTCGAAAGCTTATGCTACAATAAAATTGGTTAGTCTTAAAGGTGCTAGTGGACTCTTTACTATTTTGTGACTACAGACTAACACGGCTAACTCCTCTGGATCTAGAAATGGAAACTGTGCCTCTCTGACCAAGCGAGCTCTGACTCTGCCCCAAGGGCTGTGTGAGTCTTTCAGGCGCTGCAAGACACTCTTGTTCTGGCTGCCACAGCTTAACACAGCTTCCCCCTTGGGAGTCAGATGTGGTGTGTGTGTGTGTGTGATGTGCTGTTAAGTCGCTTTCAACCAATGGCAACCTTATGAATAAAGACTTCCAAAACCTCCTGTCATTAACCAGCTTGCTCAGATCTTGCAAACTGGAGGACGTGGCTTCCTCTATTGAGTCCAGCCATCTTGCTTTGGGCTTCTTTTTTTCCTACTGCCCAACTAAAGGGGTAGGGTCCCCCCAAAGCCCTGGGTGACCACCAACAGATATGTTTGTGGTTACAGGCGAGGAGGCTGGGCTCTATGATGGTGATGGTTGAAGAGAATGAACTACATTTTACGAGGCTCAGTCTGCTCATGACCTTAGATTTGTGTATGGGGTGGGGTGGGGAAGTGCCATAGGGGGATAGGAATTATTGGGGAGAGGTATGGGGAAACTGATTTGTGTATAGGAAGAACTGGGTTAAAGTGGTGGGTTTTGTTTGGGGAAAATTGGGGTTGAGCGGGGTTTTTTGTATAGGTGGAATTGGAGGTTATTCGGTATTTTCTCTAGGAGGTTGTGTTTGACTGGGGATTTTGTGTCGGGATGCTGGGATTTTTGAACAGGGAGAATTGGGACCAACTGGACAATTTGTGTTGGAGAATGAGGCTTGACATTTTCTACAGAGGGATTGGAATGTGTTGGCGATTTTTAAAATGGGGGATTGGCGATGACTGGAAATTAGGGTTGATCTGGGATAGTTGTATGGAGGGCGGGAGGATGAGTATAGATATTGTTCGCTTGTCTGTTTAAGCTGCCTGATGGCTGAGGTTGAAATGCAGAAATGTCCTGAGAGGACAGACTCTCTTTATGGTTGAATACGAATGTCCTTCGTAGCTGGGCCTCTCGGAGCTTCTGCCCCGCTGCAGCAAGGCAACCATTAATGGCGGGGGGGGGGGGTCTCCCCAGCCAGAGAACAAGGCACTCGGGATTTTAAAGCCACCGTTTCTATCCATACCCCCACCAGTACCCTTGAATGCGGCCAGGGCTTCTCTGCTTCCCGGACTGCCACCTTTTAAAGCCCCTCGGGATGAACCACCTTTTACCGTGCGCTCTGGAAACCCAAAGGAGGCATTTTAAACGAGCTTTATCTGGGCTGGCAGGTTAAGAAAAAAACATTTATTATGGCTGCGTGAGGATGGAGGCCAGTTTGGAGGGGCGAGCGGTAAATCAGGCTAAATCCCGGGTGGAGGTTTCAGCAAAAACCTTCCCGAAAAGAGAAAGGCTGCAGATTTTCATTAAGGAAGGAAGGAAGGAAGGAAGGAAGGAAGGAAGGAAGGAAGGAAGGAAGGAAGGAAGGAAGGAAGAAAGAAAGAAAGAAAGAAAGAAAGAAAGAAAGAAAGAAAGAAAGAAAGAAAGAAAGAAAGACAGACAGACAGACAGACAGACAGACAGACAGACAGACAGACAGACAGACAGACAGACAGACAGACTCTTGGAGATAAAATGCGATTTTGAAAAAATAAAATATTTTTAAACAATTAAGAAAGCAAAGCATAGCGCCAGTAGTCGAACGTGAAAACGTTACATCCGATTGATTTGGTACTTCCACCGGCACCCAAATGGGACACGAACGGGAGCGGCAGCCCAACTGACCTTCTGGTCGAAAAGAGCAAGAGTCCAGTAGCACCTATAAGACTAAACAAATTGTGGTAGGGTAGGAGCTTTCGTGAGTCACGGCTCACTTCTGCAGCTACACTTCAGCTATATCTGAAAAAGCGAGCTGTGGCTCACAAAAGCTCACACCCTACCACAAATGTTGTCAGTCTTCTAGGTGCTACTGGACTCTTGCTCTTTTCTACTGCTGCAGATAGACTAACACGGCTACCCATCTGGATCCCTCCTTCCGGTGAAACCTTTAAAGAATCCAGAAAGCCGACCTCTGCTTGCCACTTAAGGACAGCGCGGCGGCGGCGGGGCACGGCCCCCTGCAGCAAACGAATCGTCCCGCCCCCTCCTACTTGGGGGGGCCTCGTTGCTTTGAAATCCTTACACGAAAGCCTGACTTTTAAATATCAAAATCGGATTCACCGAAACGAATGCCGCTTCAATCAAGGCAGAGCAGGGGAGGGGAACCAACGAAAATCGTGAGGGAAAAACTGGATCGGGATTAAGCTCTGCTGGGAGGGGGGTGGGGTTGTTGTTCGACTCTAAAATGTTAAATTTAGGGAGGGTTGACATTAATACAGTAGGAAGCGTCGGTTAGGGTTGGAGGCAGTAACCGAACCCGAAGAGCCTGGTGGCCGCGGATTCAGCAACGAAACGAGCGAGCTGCAGCCTTGTCCAGACGCGGGAGCCCCCCAGCCCCGTCCTGCAGTCGCTGCGGTGCTGTGAAGGGACCCTCTGTGTAGGGACACCCACCGATCTGGGCTGAGCTGGGTTGCCGATGGAGCCGCCAAGTTCTGCCCGCTGTTCCCTCAGCCCCCGCCCTCCCCTTCGCACCCACTGCAGCCACCCCCGCCCTGCCTGGTCCCGTCGTCCCTGGTCTCTGCCTGGACAAGGGCGCTTCCCCCCCCCCCCCCGCGATCCCCCGGCCAGCTCCCGCGCCCTCGACGGCAGCTCTCGGTTTCCCCGCTGGCGCCGCCCGATCGCCTTTGCCTTGAACGCCGAACGAGGACGCCGTTCCTTGGCCGCGGGTCTTTGCAAAACTTTTCAGGGGACGGGGGAGGACGCCTCCTCGAAAAGGTGCGCGTTAAGGGGAGAAGCCAGAGGACAGCTTGCTCGAAAGGGTTAACTCTTTCCATAGGGCAAGCTGGAGGTTGTATGAATATTTATGGGGGACTATTGGAGGCCACATCACACACCGGCGGGAGGACTAATATATATCACAAGGGGGGGGCGCTGGAGAAGTGGTCCTACCCCCGCCACTCCTGAGTCTCAATCTTTGCTGAGGCTTTTTTTTAAGAAAGGGGGAAGGAAATGCATTAACAGTAAGAGTAGTTTGAGCTCTGTGCCAAGCGAAAGTCTGCTTTTAAAGCGTTGTGTTTGTCGCAAGAGCCCCGGAGGATTTGTCCCGCGATTCGCCTAAATTGGCAGTGTTCACACGGGGTCTTGCTTGGGCTTGTTTTCTCTCCCCCTCCCGCCCCCGTAGCCTTGAATCCACGTTTGTTTTTGCTGTGCTGTTGTGCGCAAACATGCGGGTAAGAGGGGCGGGGGCCTATTTCTTAGCAAGGGGAAACGTTTTGTAAAAAATCGGAGGAAAAGGCCCGGAGAGAATTACGCAGAACTTTCAGGTTTGGCGAAATAGACAAGCACCCCCTTAAGACCGCCGAAGATCTTGTCAATTTCACCTTCCCCTTCAAGGGCTCTTTATTTGCTGCGTCTTTGCCGGAGTGCGCGTCTACCGCCGTAAATGGAATAGGGAAAGGGAGCTGGATATTTATCTATTGTGTCTGTTTTAAAATACTGAACACCTAACTTGCTTTTACATTGATCTAAGTGCCTTCAACCTATGGGGTTTTTTTTCAAAAAAAATTATACTTTTAAGCCGAACACCTCGAATTGATCGACTGTGGGCTTCCTTTGACATTTTGGAGTGGTCAAAACTCCTCCGTCCCCGCCGTCTTGTTTCCACTGTTTTCACGTGCAGTTTTATGGCGAAACTTTCAGGCACATACCTCTCCACATACAATTTAACTTCGCTTTGCTCATTTCTGTCGCTGTTCGCTCTTGACCTCCTTTCGCCAAAGGGAACAGAAGTGGAAAGAAATATAGCTGACATAGTGAACAGCTTGCAAAAACAAAAACAAAAAAACCCCAAAAGGATCACGTTTCTAATTTAAAAGATTTGGGGAGGAAAAATATGGCTAAAATTTGAAAGAGATAGATATTGGAAAGGATGCAAGATACCCATCGTTATTGCTTGCATTGCATAACAATTGAGCGCCAGTGTGTACAGTATGCGACTCAGTATGCGACTCAATATTGCTAGAGTCGTGTATACACACACACTTGCACACCACATACAGGTATCAGGAGAACCATTCATGCATTTGACAAAGTGGGCTCTGCCCCCCGAAAGTTTACGCCGCAATTAATTTTCAAGGTGTCCCAAGATTCTGGATTCCCCCCCCCCCCCAACACCCTAGCTTACTGAAGATCACTTCTTTATTCTCTCTCACACACACAACACACACACACATGTATACATACTTTCTGCAACCATGTATAAAATCAGCAAAGCTGCCCTTAATCCTGACCCATGTCAGAGACCCACCCTGACCCACGTTGATTATTATTTTTGCAGGGTGTCAGTTCGACAAGCAAACAAGAGGAGGGGGATTTGAAGCCAGTGGGGAGGAAGAGGGGCTTCCCCTTTTCCTCCCCCTCTCCCCACACACACTTCGTCTTCCCCTCAAACGTTCCTTGATTTGCTCTGGCTTTGCCCTTTCTTCCCCCCACCCCGGCCGGGAACAGACCGTCATGATGGACGCCCCCTCCCTTCATTCTCCCCACATGCGGCACTTTTGGAGCCTCTCTAACGGGGCAAGGCTGGGAAAGCCACAGGAGGCATCGTAGGAGCGCGATCCTATGCAAAGGACCTCCAGTCGCAGCCCAGGGAAAGCTCAGCGGCCGACTGCGTTGCAGGACACCGGGACTGCGGAGAGCGCCGCTTGCTCGGTCGCTCGCTTGCTTCCAGAGCAGGCCTCGCCAGAGAAAGGCTGCCTCTGGGATGCTTTAGGACGGCAGATCGGATCGTGCCGCCGCTCTGAATTCAGCCGCCGAAATACAAGCGCAGCGGGCGATTTGTGGGGGCTTGGATCGTGGTTTTATTTGCTCCTTTCCTCGCCTCTCCCTAATCCCGTCTGACCCATTTAACCAGCAGCCGCATCTTCCCCATTGCGTTCAATGAGACTTCGCGTGCTAGCGCCCGCCAGCAAGCTCAGAGAATATACCTATGGAATATACATTGCATATCTTCTGCTACTCCACCCCCATCGGATGCATACGCGAAGGGTGGGGGGGAGCTATTGACTCACAGGATTCTATAGGGAAATCGAGTCCAAGCAGCGCCTAGTTGGGGGGGGGGGATGTTTTATGCTACAAATGAAAACTCATAGAAGGAATAGATTTACTGGATCGCACACGCGACAGGCTTTTCTTTGCCATCCCTAGAAGTATAACAGGAGAGAGAAATCAAGCAAGTCCTCGGACCCCCCTCCTCAATAAATGGCGCAAGCGCCGGAGAAATCCGCGCTGGAAACACTGCATCTCCTCCCCTCCCCCTCCCGTCCCTTCCTGGGCCTCTTCCTCCCATTGCAATCTTCTCTCCCCCTCCCCAAAAAAGCGAGCCCCGTCTTCAATTTTGCCCGGCCACCGCGTCCCTAGAGCTTTGGTAATCTGAGGCAGCTGAGGCTCTTTCGCTAATCCTGCTTTCAGCATCATTTGGGTTCCTGGGGAGGGGGAGGGGAGGGAGGGAGGAGGAAGAGAGGCAGAGTGTAAATTGCACATCACAAGATATTTGCCACGCAGTCCGGGGACGCTGCTCGCTGGGAGCGCAGAGGCAGAGCCGGAGAGCCAGGCACCAAGAACTGCGCCGACGACGCTCCGGCGGGGGTCCAGCTCTCCCTCGCCCAGCGAAGAGGGGAGGACGTTCGGTCTCGGCCATGAGAGTCAGGGAGGGCCGTCGCTGCTGCTGTCCAGGAGCTGAATTCAATCGAGGAAAGTCAGTCTGCAGCCCCAATTCTGCCCCTTCGACGCTCTGGGGAGGGAGTCAGCTTTCCTCCCCCCTTGCTTGCCAGGGACGCCTGCAGAGCTTCATCCTCCCCCCTCCAACCACTGTTCGAGACTCCCCCCTTTTGTTTCCTTCTTGTGGGTTCATCTACACAACTGGGCTTTTAATACCCTCCCCAATTCTGCAATTCAACGCAAGCGAGAAGGGAGAGAGAAGATGGAGATCCCCCCCCCGCTCAAGGAATGGGGGGAAGAACAATACTGAAGACCAACTTCGAAGGAGCCCGAAAAGCGCCCCCCCCCCGAAGGCGATCAATTGCCAAAGGAAGAAACTGCTGCAGCTTTGACGAGTCAGAGAACGAGCTCTCTGCATGCAGCAAACAAGAACCACCCCCTCCCCCCCCCCACCCCGCTTCGCTCTCTGCACTACTCTGCCTGCTCCAGGAGCAACGGTGGCAGCGCAGCCAAAGGAGAGAAGGGGACCCGTGCTAATCCGCCCACCCGCAGCCGTGCATCACGCAGCCACAGAGAGCCGCAGCGACCGCGGGAGAGACGCGCCTGCCAGCCCGGCCCGGCTGCGAAGAGTTCGTGCTGCCTGCTCGGCCCTCGGCTTAAGCCCTTCGTGTTCACAGCGGACCTTGATTTAATTTCAATACAATTAAGGCACGCGGTGAATGCCAAGAGAGAAGCCGCCCTCCTGCCCTTTCCTGTTCGGCCGGCCTGCTTCGCCTGGGGACGCGCAGGGCGGCGCGGACGAACGAGGCCACCAGACCCCGGCAACAGCGCCCTGCCGATCTCAGCCCGGGGACCGGGACTCTGACATTGAAACGGGGGGGGAACAAAAGTCCCCTCGGCTGGTAAGGAAATGAAAGAATCCAAAAGCCTTTCCCCCCCTCTTGCCTGGTTTGCGATGTGGAATGCCTGGGTGCGTTTGCGAGAGAGCGGGTGCAATAAATATTGCCTGTGCGAACC
Organism: Eublepharis macularius; assembly: GCF_028583425.1. Lineage (NCBI taxonomy): Eukaryota > Metazoa > Chordata > Lepidosauria > Squamata > Eublepharidae > Eublepharis > Eublepharis macularius. Next base: position 26,917,384 of record NC_072804.1, read on the forward strand.
ATTTCGAAGCGTGCTGGTTTGGTTATTGCGCTAAGAAGGGGGGCGGGGGAGGAGGCTGATTCTAAACGGGGTGGCGTGTGTGTGTGTGTGTGTGCACGCGCGCGCGCGCGAGCGTTTGTGATGATCAAGTGGATTAGATGGCTGCATTGTGGCGCTAAGAGAGTCCCGTGCCTCCCCCTGCCTCCCTCAGACACACACGGAGAGAACTGAATGTGGGGGAGAAGAAAGGAAAAGGGAACCCGCTGTCTGTCCCCGGTTAGCTGTCCTTTTGCAACCGACGGCAGGTGCGGAGTGGATGCGTACATGTAAATCCAGTTGAAAGAAGATGTTAATTTCGGGCTGTCTTGTGTGTATGCGCTCCCACACACGCGCGCCTGCCCGCAGGCAGGGCATTGTCCTACGCATACAAAGGGGGGGGGGAGTCGCTGTTCAAATGGCTTTGTGATCTATTGGTAAGTGAGCAGCTTGAAAGGGGCGGGGAGGGGGGGATAGCAAATGCTGCAGTGGGAAGGTGGCTGAGCCCAGGCATCCGTCTGTTTATTCCTCCTCATCCTGTGAGCGTGCTTGCGTGTATGTGTGTGTGTGTTTCCCTGTCACATTTTAGCAGCACGGCCAGAAAGCCAGAAGGGGGGAGAGCAGTAAGCTTCTCTTTGCCCTTTCACAATACGTTTAAAATAACCTTCTTTTTTTAAAAAAGACCTTCCCCCTTTCCAGATTCTGAAACTGACATGCAAATGCCAGGACTGGAAGTCTAAATCGAGTCCAAGAAGGCTGATATCCCCTGCCCCAACCCAGGCCATTATCTTTCGCATGATTTGGTGCACGAAAGAGGCAGAAGACCTCGGTGCAAATCGTTGTCCTGGGATTTAAAATTGAGGGGTTTTAAGGCAAGGAATAGGCTGTCCACCTTGGTTCATTTTCGGAAAGGCAGCCCCCCCCCCCCAGTTTCCTCGCACCCTCGTGCTGGTAAAATATTCCGAGCTGTTTTCTAGCGGAGGTGGGACTCCTTTTCAGCACCTCGGACAGCTCAGCGCGGTCCTTCCCGTTTGTTCCTTTGCGTAGCTCAAAGCGAGAACCGCCTTTGCCGTCCTTTGTAGGCAACAGGGCCCTCCCGGTCCCGGATGCTCGGCGACCCAGTCTAGCTTTCTTTGGGCGCTAAAATCTGCGCGGTTTTTCGACTTCAACGGGACTCTTCGTCTTGCATGGGCTCCGTAGAAAAATGCGCGCGGAACGGCGGGGGGGGGGGGGCGGGGAGGTATCATGTACAAACTGGGGAAAGCTTGTCCCACATTGGCGCAGTCCTTCTCGTCTCTTTTGTTTGCGGCATCTCGGACTGTGGTGAGGGAGGGTTGGGTTTGTCTTTTTTGACATTAAAGTTTAGGATTGGCGTGTGTGGTTCGGACTGTCCTGTAATGCCCCTGCGGCGCGCGTGTCTGGTGCTCGTTTCTGCAGGAAAGGAGGGGGGGCACGACAGCAGCTCCCCCGTGGTCCGCACCATCTGCCTCTCTGACCTTTCGCCTTCTCAAGGACAGAAGGACTAGCGGAGGCTGGAGGGCGCGGGGGAAGCAGGGAGAAGCGAGCCGCGCTTGCTGGCTGACTCAAAACAACAACGGATTGGCACGGCGACTGCAAGAAGCCTGCAATGGAGTCGCCCACCCCCACCCCCCCTGACATGTGCTACGGAAAACGGCGCTCGCTCGCTCGCTCTCCCCCACCCCACCCCCGACCAGCTGCTCCAGGAATTCCGCCCCAGATTATGCAAAGAAGGTCTTTACCTCTTTTTTTTAAAAAAAACTAATCTTCCCTACACCCGCGTCCAGGCTGAGAGGGCCCCGATCCTCAATACCGTTCCACCAGAGGCTTCTTTGGGAGGCGTCGAAGAATGTGGGGAGGGGAGATTCAGAGATGGGTTAAACTGATTAGATTCCATTTGAAACCGAACCACTGTTTTATCATATAAAAGCGATACCTATGTAGGAAAAGCTGTTCCCTGTGTTTGCTTGGCACGGGCGCTCAGGATTCAAAAACTCGTACGGTTCTTTTTTAAAAAAAAAAACCGAGTTGCGGGTCGGGCCGGAACATCAGCCCATTCATAGCAGCGGGCATTTGCAAGCTCCCCCCCCCCCACTCTATGAACCACACACGCTCATAGCTCAACAGATCGCCATCTTTCTCTCTTCCCATAATGGCTCTTTACTTAATCCTTTAGCACTCAGTCCAATTCCATTCGTGGGAGGGGGGGTGAGAGAGAATGTATTTTAACCTTTGAGTACTTAGAAAGAAGGCATCTTTCCCAAGAGCTGCAGAGATACATGGGCGAAAGGTTTTTTAAAAAACATCACAGTGAAAGAGGAAGGTAGATTTGGGGGAAGGAGAATCTCTCAAACCTGCATTCGAAACCTTCTTGGATGTTTAGAGCAAGAAGATGAGGCCCCTTATCTGTCAACACCAGAGCAAGGTAGCTGGCTGTTGGTTGATTCCCACTGGGAATCTGTGTGTGTTATCTCATGCAAAGGAGAGAAAATACAGTGCAATCCTAAACAGTGTCAAACCCTTCTAAGTCTATTGCAGTCAACTGGCTTAGAGGGCTATAACTCAGAGTAGGATGGCACTGCCTGGAATTTAACACTTATTGTTGGAGATTCTCTTGATTGTTGTTCTTGTATTGCTCAAAAGAACAGCTCCCCTTTGAGGGACAGAAGTATATGTTTTATGTTTTATTTTACAGATGAGGTTTGCCAAGAATAGATTACGTAATTAGGAAGAATTCTACCTGATACTGTTCATTATCCTATAGCATTGCTGCAATCCAATCCAACCTCGTGAATCTCTAATTTAACAATACATTCATATCTTGCATTTTTTTTAAAAAAACCAATACTGCCATGGAATGTCCAAAAGGGCAGCTTATTTGGAGAAATGTTAATTTTGGAAATCCTCCACAGGCCCTTTCCTTATTTCTTTAACAGGCGGGTGTCTGTCTCCTAAATCCACTCACTTGAAAGGAAAAGGGCTCACAGCCTAGGGTTTTCATTTCTTGCATTTTTCCCCTTTAAAAAGCCATTGTGCATCTCTTCCTCAATTACTAAGGGACCCTACAGGGATAGGTTTTATCCTACTTCTGAGGAAATCAGTCTAATAAACCACTCAAGCATGGGCCAGACCAGGCCAGCTGCATCCCAGGGGACGGACTGCCAAGCTCATTATAGCCCTCATAAATGGCATTCTCTCCCTCCTCCCCCATACACACACCTCACCCCGATATATGGCTTCAACGCTGACAATCTATGGGGATACGGCATTTCATTAAAGGCTTTTTTTCTGGACCATGAAGGAAAGGCCTTAGGTGAAGAGCATTATAAATACTGGGGTCTTTGCTTTAAAAGGACAGCCAGCCAACTTGTCTTTTTTTAAAAAATGGGGTTTGAACAAGTGTTGATGTTTAATTTTGGACTTTTGTGTGTCTTTTGAACCAAAGGGGCAACTTCAGGAGGCATGTGATGCAGCCAGCTTGCTAAGTCTCCAGAGATCCAGGTCTGGTTACACCTGGGGTATGAGAACTCGGGGGGGGGGGTCCTCTCTGCTGCCTTGAGTTCCATGGAAGAAAGGCAGGATATTAAAAAGAAATGCATAAAAAAATAAGATCCCAGCACCTGCCGTCCATGCATTGAAGGGGGACGACTCTCATTTAACCATCTAACAAAATAATATCGGAAAGGAGGATTAAGGAAATCCTTTGCCAGAAAACTGTGGCTTACTTATCTAACTAAATTTCTGTGTTTAGAAATATTACAGGATGCAGCTTCTCTAGAATTACACCACTAGTTGGGGTGGTAGTTATTGCTGGGATGTTTCCCTCCACCCCTCTGCCCTTGAAAAGCCAGCATGTCAAGAAAGAGCCTGACCTGTCAGTTTTCTACATGCAGAGAAGGTTTTGATTTCTCTTTACCAATTCAAAAGTGTGCTCCACCACCAATGGCAATCTGAACTGGTATACGATACGCTCTCCTCGATCAGCCACTGAATCTGAAGCAACGAAAAGGCCCTAGATACTGAGTTCCTAAGTATGGCTATGCCCTTCTAAATTGATTAACATTTGGGGGCCAACACTGCTTAGGATGGGGCAATCAAGTGTTTGCAAGACAATCCAGAACACACACATACTCCCTTCTCAGCTCTTCGGGTCAGGTAATCTGGACCCAGATTCAGATTCATCTTTATTACAAGTCAGACTTCTTTCATTCATACAGTCATTAAAACAAATTTTAGTAACAGGATTCATTTAACACTCAGCATCTAGTGTTAAAAAGCCACCTGTTCAGTACTAAGCACTTTTCCCCGCAAGAAGGATAACTGACTTCTTCTGCTGAATGGCCTAGCACTACAGCTAAGCATCAATTAACGACTTCACAGCTAACTCCTTGACAGTAACCAAAGAACAAGGACTCGTGGACTTTTCTATCTATCACCCTTGCACCACAATGTCACACATTGACCCCTTGAAGGAACAGCAGAATGTTACAACGTTCCATCTAGAGTTTGGACAGTGTGGCTCTACAGCCAGATGTGCCTCAGCACAGAACCAAACATGGCTGTTTAAACAAGAACATGAAATCTTTAAATTCAGGTCTACTGGAACGGTAGGTGGAGGGGAGGAAAAGGCAGGTAAAGATTCTGATGGGTCTAAAGGGCTTCTGGGAGATACTTTACAAACAGGGAACAGCTGCCAGGAATCGAAGTGCAAACCATGCACAGATTTATGTCAACGCACTACAACCATTGTGTAGGGTCCTCCTGTGTATATTCATGACTTATTGTGAGACCGCATGTGTGTCACTCTCATAAGAAAGGAGATGCAACAACCTGTGTTTGGGCTGCAGAAAGTGTATAGATGATTAACCCCCATGATCCTATCAGTACGATTCAGTTGTCTATTTTCAGTTATGTGCAAATGAGCTTTGCAATACTGGCTTTTGGTTGATCTCTTGCTCTAAATATTAACACTAATTGTAGAAGGTTGCAGACCCTGATCTAGTCAGAAGAGTATCTCTGGCCCACTGCAAGGACTACTGATTTTGTACAAATGCACACAGAGCAAATAAAGGCCAGATGGGTCAAACAAGCAAGCATCAGAAAGAAAAGTGGGAGGGATAATAAAATGAGGATGAGGATGAGGATGAGGATGAGGATGAGGATGGAAAGAATGCTTCTTCCATCCTCAATCAGTAGCCAATGCAGGAACATTGGCTTAAAGGTCACTGTAGTTCAACAGAAACCTTTCAAAAACAGAATCCAATGGGAAGCTGCTGAATTGGAATTCATATGTAAATTTGACTCAGTCAGGCTTGGATTGAATAAGGACTATGAATGGTTATCTCATTATCAGAAGTAACTGATTTCATTATCAGAAGCAAACTGATCCCATTATCAGAAGCTACTGACTGCATCTACCCCCCCTCCCCTCTCCATCTATATATCTTTCTTCTTACCCTCCATGCATCTGACGAAGAGAACTGTGGTCCTCGAAAGCTTATGCTACAGTAAAGTCGGTTAGTCTTAAAGGTGCTACTGGACTCTTTTCTATTTTGCTACTGCAGACTAACACAGCCAACTCCTCCGGATCATTGGCTTTCACAGTGATCACTTCAAAGCTGAACCCTGGAAACAGCCAGGCATCGAGTCTTTTCTGTTTCTTTGCATGCAGATCTTTACCGCTCAGCTTCTGGTCTCTGGTGCTGGCTATTTCCAAAATGCGCCTGTGGTGTAACTGAGCAATGTTTGACTGAAGAGTTCGCCTGATGATTAATATGGCCTCATTTCTCTACTCTGGGGAGATATTTTAGGCTTGGCCTTGACTCTGCATTTCTCCTGTCAGGCATTTAAAAGGCATTTTGTTTTTAGAAGGGTGAAGCAGACCATGTTTGGTGGGCAGCAGTGAAATGGTTTGGGCCGGGCTTGGTAAATGTACCACTTCTTTTAGTAAGCCTTAAGGAAGGAATGCACAGCAAAAGGCCACCCTTGAATATTAATCCTCAAAAAAGGGAACACTTCATCTTTTTTTTTTTTTTAGGTATGTATACCCCACTTTTCTCCTCAATGGAGACCCAAACTGGCTTACAACATGGTTCTCTCCTTCTCTGATTTATCACAACCTCCATGGAAGGTAAGTTAGGACGAGAGGCACCGATGGGCCCAAGGCCACCTAGCAAACTTCAGAGCAGACCGAGGATTCAAACCTGGGGCTCCCAGATCCTAATTAGACACTCTAAGCACTACACCACATTCTCCAGCTGTGCACATTTATGACATATTCATTGATTAAATGTCCATCCCACCCTTCTTCTGTCCTCAGCACCAAAGACATGTGTGGTGGTAGAGTGTCCTCAAGTCATAGCTGACTTATTGCGACTCCTGGTGGGGGTTTCGTGGCAAGAGACTATCAGAGGTGGTTTGCCATTGCCTGCTTCTGCAACCCTGGTCTTCGTTGGAAGTCTCCCATCCAAGTATTAATCAAGGCCAACCCTGCTTAGCTTCTGAGATCTGACAAGATCAGTATTTGATGCATTGATATCTGGCTTTTACACCCAGATTGGGTCTCTGTGTGGCTTGCAAGTCAAATCTATTACTCTCTTTAGAAAAAAAATGAAAACCAGTTTCTGCTGTGGCACATGGACTTTCTTGGTCTAATAGTTTTTCACAATAAATGCAGCATCACAAAATGTTGCCATGGATTTGGACCTAGAGGGATGTTTTACTTTTTTAAAAAAAATCTTTTTCCTGCCTGTACTATGTACAAAGCAGCCATTGATTAAAATGCAATCTTCCAAATATAAAACCATCCCTAAAAACAAATTGACGGTCCACACAAGCTATAAATCCCATCAGCGTGTTTAAAAGCCTGCTTGCATCATACAGTAGAAGCAGCAACGCTCGTGGCATCGACAGACCAGCATAGAAATTCAATTGCTGGATATAACAAAAGATAGCTTTAGAAAGCATTCCAAATCTCAAAGAAGGTGCCCTTCGCATCTCTAACAGAAGACTATTCTACAAAGAAGACTTTTCTACAAAACTACCACAGAGAAGGCCCTGGTTTGTATGGAGGCCACTAGAGGCGGGCATGAACCGAAATACAAATCAAAATTCATCATGAACTGGGCCAGATCATGGTTCGCAACCCAGTGGTTTGTCAGAGCTCATTTCTGATGAACCACACGAACTTTAGGCCAGTTCATTTGGTTCGTTTTTTGGTTCGTCACTGCAGACAGCATGGCACCAATCAGTTTCCTAGGCAACGGGGGGATGGGCTTTCTGCAGCCCCGGAAATGACCTTCTGTTGCCCTGGAAGTGACGTTTTCACAAATCAAATGAACTAGTTCGCAAACTAGGGCAAGTTTGTGAAAGTTTGTGGTTCCTGAAATGCAACGAACCATGAACCACATGGTTCGATATTTTTCTAGTTTGTGCCCCCCTCTAGAGGCCACTTGACCCTCCCAAAAGAAAGGGATCTTCAAAAGAAAGTTTGTGGCTCACCTCAGGCAGTGGGTGATCTGTATGTTTGTTTAGACATTTATATTCCACTTACCTCCCCAATGGGGACCCAAAGCAGTTTACACTAGCATTCCCCTTTCTTTCATTTTATCCTCCTCCCCCTCCTGAGGTAGGTTAGACTAAGAGAGTGTATCTTGCCCAAGGGCATCCAGCAAGCTTTTGTGGCAGAGTGAGGATTCGAACCTGCATTTGCTAGACCTTAGTTCAAGATTCCTAGGTGGTATCTTCTCCAGTCACTGAACAGATCTAGACCTGCTCAGCTTTAGCAAGGTTGCCAAATCACAGGATGTCCAACTGTAATCTACAGCCTCCATTCCTCATCTTATTATTGCAATATCATCCTTGTTTTATTCCTCAGGAGTGCTTTTAATAAAGAAGATAAACATACACCCAATACTCTTTGCACTGGTGTTAAGTTTGTATAAAAAGGGGACTGCACCCATGGCCAATTGAGGAACAGCCCTGGCAAAAGTTGCATGCATCACATGTACTAATACAGGCTAGGTGAAGTAGCAAGACCACAGACATCTAAACAGCTGGTTTCTTCCTTCTCCCGCCCTCCATGCATCTCAATAGCACTCAGGAATGACAGCAAGAGGAAGGAAATGCTGTCATTGATAACTTATATAGCACTTTGAACATCACTGGCTCTTTCTAGACCAGAAGCACCTTAAAGACCAGATTTCCAAAGTATGATCTTTTGAGAGTCAGAGCTTCCTTGCCAGATACCTTGGAAATCTAGTTGGTTTTTGTGCTACTGGACCCAAATTTTGCTCTCCTGCTACAGAACAACACAGCTACCCACTTGAAGCTTTCTAGACTGTACATCATTCATCTTTGAAAGAGTGGTATATGTGTGTGTAGGAGAGAATGGTTGTTTGTATTTGTGCCATTGTGGCACAAATACAAACAGACATCATCTTCCTTTCTAAATGCAAAAAACTGGACATTCTACCCAAGGGACTGTGTGTGAAGAACCCACTTAAATCCACTTACTGCACAGACTATAGTGAGAAACTATGCAACACCTTATCTAGGAGAGAATGGTTATTCTTGCACCCATTATACAGAAGATCAACTGATACCAACAACATTTTCCACCAGCTCATCCTTGGTTAAACTTTGAATCCCAAACTCCAAGGTACCAAAGTCAACACTAATTTTAATCTGCAAAGGGGCTCACACTTTGTGGACAGTTTCTGCCCCCCCTAGGGTTTTCCTCCATTGGGGATGTAAAGTGGTTTCCAACATCATTGTACCTCACCCTGCAATGGGGGTTGGCTTGGGAGATATAGTGACTGGCCCAAGGTTGCCCAGAGAGTTTCCATGGCAGACCAGAGATTAGAACCCAGGGGCCTCAGATCCCAGTCTGACTCTCTAAACGCAACACCATGCCATATAAAGTTTGCTCTGGAAACAAACAAGAAACATGTAACCCAAGGCAACTTCACATAGAGAGGAATATCGCTTAGGGACATTCAATATTTGAATTCAAAACACACTCATCAATAGAGGTCTAGAGAAGAAAAACATTGAAGGACAGTGAGTGTAGGTGGGGGGAGATAACCCTCCCTGGATTTTGGTTGGTTTGCTATGCTTTCTCAATCATGGTTGTTGTGACACTGAGAGATCTCTGTCTTTTGGTGCTACACCTCTGAAGATGCCAGCCACAGCTGCTGGCAAAACGTCAGGAACTACAATGCCAAGACCACGGCAATACAGCCCGGAAAACCCACAACAACCATCGTTCTCCGGCCGTGAAAGCCTTCGACAATACATCTTTCTCAATCACTTTGCCTAGGAAGGTCAGATTAGGGACTGGGTGAAAATTGGCCACATCATTTTTGGCTAGGGATAGTTTTTTAATTAATGGGCAGACGATCGCCTCTTTGAGTGGCCGAGGGAAGGCACACTGAATTAGTGACTGACTTATGACAGACCTCAGGGGCTCATTTAGGTGCTCTTTACATGATTTTAGCAGGCACGATGGACAAGGATCAAATGCACAAGTAGAGAGACCTTCACAGATGTCGGGATCTTGTTCATATCCATTACTGTAACTTGGCCAAGATGACCCATGCAGCTTCAACTGACTATGTATTTGGAATCTTAAAGTCCCCCAAAGCATTCTAGAATCCAAGGTATGCATGAACTGCTGTGGGCAGACCATTTTAATGACCCTCCCCCTTTCTGCAGGGAGTGGGGGTCATATTCACCCTTGCCTTCAGTAGATAATGGCCAGACCATTCAAAGGCTCCGTGCAAAGATTAAGTCCAAGGTGCGGCCTCTTTCATGGGCCCTGTCAGTATCTGAGAGAGGCTCAGCACTGCCAAAAAATCTATAAAAATCCTAGCCTGGCCCTGCTAAAGAGTATTCAGCATGAATGTTGAAGCCACCCAGAACAATCTGTTCTGGTCTCTCCAGCACCACATCATTCTTCTGGGTCCCCCTCTCTGTCTCCCAGGAGCAGCATTTAACAGAAGTCAGTGGACAGCAATAGGAAGGGCGAGGCAGGGCAGCTCAATGCTGGTGATGGAAAATTTACTCTGGATCCAACTCTAGAAGGAGAATCTAATCTCTCAGTTGAATTCCATAAAGTAGATACAATTTCCAATTCCTTAATGGTAAGTGTTAATGAAGACACCCCCTTCTGGCGTGGATGTGTGGCAAACGGCCATACTACATCGGCTGTATGGTTGCATCATACCCTTCCACCTCCTCCATGTTATCATTACAACACACCCGTGAAGTAGGTTGAGTCAAGAGGAGGTCACTCAGCAAGCTTCATGGGCAAGTGGGGATTTGAACGCCAGTGTCTCCAGTACTGGTCTGGTATACTAACTGCTGTACCACACAGGCTCTCAAACAAGCTACATTCATGTATCAGTTGGGACCAAGGGTTATCCTAGTGTAAGTGGGCAGCCAATGAAGACCACCCAAAACACCCTCTGTGGCAGGGCCGTATTATTCATAAGGCTGACTAGGCCGAAGCCTACAGGCCCCGCAGGGACTAGGGGCCCAACCCGTCAATTTTTTTCCTAAGGCATACCCTCATATAAATTACAATTAATTAATTCTCTTAAATAACCTCTATTAATAAGATAATTAACTGCTTCCTTATTGAAGTGAAACAAATTGTCTCTTATATTAAAACAATTATCCATAAATTATATATTTTTAATAAATAATGAAAATTTTATTCACTTCAAAATATTACAGTATTGAACAATTATACCCCCAAAATGTGCTTTTCTGAAGAGTTCTACTCACATAATAAAAATATTAAAAAATTGTGAATACAATTCTTCAGGAGACCCTCAAGATGGATAGAGGGCTATGTACTGCAGTCTAGTACCAGGGTCAGGCTGTTAGCTGTAGTGGGGTGAAAGACTGAAGTGCCAGTGGGGGCCCAAAAAAAGCCTGAAAGCCTAGGGGCCTGGCCATGGGTTAATTCGGCCCTGCTCTGTGCGTCAGGGCCAGCTTATGTAAGTAAGTTTCCCCCCACCTTTTTAGTGGGGCTATTGTTCATACTGTAGCATGCCACCTGCCAAGGATCTTCAACATAGGTGGGGCAGAGAGATCATTTGATACAGTGGATCACTAGATGCCACATAGCTGGCTGTAGGGAGCATGCTCCATGCAGAAATGCTTCCTTGGGGCCTCCATGATAGGATCTGACCTAAGGCTGAAATCCTAAACATACTCCCATGTCAATGACAACCAGGATGTGTTCTTGATGAACACAGACCTCAGAGCTCATCTCCTTGACCTCACATATGGAGGGCTGGGGAGGGTGGCATGTTTCAGTGTTTACTGATATAAAAAATTCCTCTGCCCCTTAAAAAATGTATGTAAAGAGGAAAAGCTAGGTCAATACCTAGGCTAATCTCTCTGACACACTAACTTTGCAGGGCTTGGAAACAGCAAAATGGTAATTGAATAACAACAACAATAGAAGATATTGCAGAGCTGGGAAAAATGCCAAAATGATTATGGGGTTGTAGCACCTTTGCTAAGAGGAAATGCTAAGGAGTCTGGGACTTTTCAAATGGGAAAAATATGTCTAAAGAGGGGGATTATAGAGGTTTATAAAATGATGCATGGGGTACAGAAAGTGGAGAGAGAGAACTTTCTCTCCCTGCCCGGTAACGCTGTAACTCAGGAAGAGGGGGAGGACTCAGTGGAGTTGATGGGCATAGATTCAGGACAGCTTCAAGACAGGGCATAGATTCAGGGCAGACAAAAGAACACTTCTTCATTCAGCAAGTAAATTATAAGATTCACTGCCAGCGAGCAAAGTGATAGCCACTAGTACAGAAATTTAATTCATTCTAAAAGTTCGATTCATGGTGCTAGGAGGCAACATGGAGGCAACATGGAGGAAGACGTTGGCCTCTCCCTGTTTGTTGGCCCTCCAGGGCAACTGCTCAGCCTCACTGTGAAACAGGGGGCTGGACTGGAGGGACTCCTGGCTTGATCCGGAGGGGCTCTTCTGGTGTTCTTAATTACGTGATCTCTTAGCTGTACAAAACAGTATATTCTCAGGAAGGCTGCACTGTGCCAAGATGGTGATCTCCTTCAGTGGCAGAGGCTAGAGTCCATGCTTTGCCTGCCTAAAGGCTCAGCTCCAAATCTCTCCTGTTAAAAGGACTGCCAGTTTGAGAAGAATCTCTACTCGAGCACTTGGAGAGTGATTGCCAGTTAACCACCACCACCACCACCACCACCAATTTATATACCGTCCTTCAGGACAACTTAACACCCACTTGAAGTGGTTTACAAAGTATGTTATCATTATCCTCGCAACAATCACCCTGTGAGGTGGGTGCAGCTGAGAGAGCTCTGGAAGAGCTGTGACTGACCCAAGGTCACCCAGCTGGCTTCGAGTGGAGGAGTGAGAAATAAACCTGGCTCTCCAGATTAGAATCCTGTCTCTCTTAACCACTACACCAAAGTGGCTCTCTCAAAATATAGCGGGCTAGAAGGACCTGTGGTTTGACTCAATATATAGCAACTTTATAGGTCTTTTTCAGGACTATAATTTGAAACCAAGACTGCTCTTTCCCCCATGTTGTTGGCTATTATGATCTTCTTCAAAGAGTTGTTTCAGATTATCTCTCTTGTGGGGGGAGCATTCCTTTTAAAACAGACACATGGGCACTAGGAGTCTTTTTGTCTATTTCAAAGCAACACTCTAAGCACTAAATTAAAAGGGCAGTTCTCCAGCTTCTTTCTTACAGGCTAACAGCCTTCTGACTGAAAAAGTCAGAAGTTTATTTATTTTCCAGATACTGAGTGAAATCAAGGTGTCCCAGTCAATAATAATTCTTTGTTGTCTAATCAGTCTAATCCATTTTGAAATAGTCAAGTATACAAGGATCACAAAGATACCAGAAAAACCAATTCCATACATCAAAGATATCAGAAGCAGATATGCCTACATGTTATCATTCCTTATCCTATATATCTTAGATCTTAACAAATAAAAGAATTTAAAGAATCTCACTCAAGTACTTTTTGAAAGAGTAGATAGTGTCATGCAACCCAAGTCCGAGAGGATCAGGGGTTCTGGACATCTATCCAACCATTATGCCTTCTCTCATTCAAGGACATACAGCAAGAATTTAGCGCAGAAAAACATGTTTAGCAAATATGAAAATAAAGCAACCGTCAGGCCTGCTTCCCTTGTTCAACCAATATCTGTTTCACACCAGGGTCTGTGGTTCCCCTCCCCACACAAACACACTTTGGGTGTTCAAAAATCAAGTTAGTGACAAATACGTTATAATTCTGTATTCTTTATCTGTGACTGCTCATCATAACTATTGGTCATTGCAAGACAAGGAAAGTGATGCTGAATAAAATAAAGCTGATAAAAATAACTAAAGAAAGAACCCAACAGCATGGAAACGGTATACAAACCCCCAGTCCCGTCCCCTCCACCAAACACAGACAGAGCAGGGCATCTGATAATGTTCTTAACCGTCAGGCTATCACGCAAAAGTCAAGTTATTTTCCAAATAGCTTATTTGAAGGAACGAAGAGCAGCCAGTCAGATCCCTTCAGGATTTCTACAGTGTTTTTTAAAAAATGCAAAACAAATGTATTTGTTGGTTTGAGATATAAGGAGGCTGCAGATGACTGTTTGCTTAGATCATTTTCTAATAGGATTCTTCTTTCCCTCCCTCACTTTCAGTGCATGGAAAATGTGCATCTGGCTCCATATATGCAGTCGCATATAGTTAATGAAGTGGAAACAATGAATATAAATGGAAGCCACAGCAAGGAGAGGGAAATATGGTGCATTAGCTGAAGCACTGAACAGTGAAAGGAATTTGTTCTCTCTCTCCTCAAGAAAGAGAAAGAACAGTTTATTATTAGTGTTTTCTATGAAACCCTTCCTTGGCGTGAATGTCTTCCTATAAAAGAATTTAAGAACATGACAGAAAGGGTTGATCTGAGCATGAACTGGAAGGCGGAAGAGAGGTGACTTTCAGGGCAATTCTAAGCCGAGTTACTCCAGTCTAAGCCCACTGAAACTCTGTTTAGGATTGCAGTGTTTGTCTCTGTCTCCTATTAAATGTCCTCAGTAGCCTGTATGCTAGTTAACAGGGTTTTTTAAAAAAAACATTGTGAACGCCTCCTGATCTACAGCTGATATAATTCACATTACAGCTGGAAAATTTCAGTTCCAAAAGAGTCATGTGCACGCAATTCTGGACGGGATTCCGGTCAGTCTTTCCCACAGTAAATCAAAGCTCCATGCCCCCCCGCAAACACCCTCCATGGGTCAAAATGATGGATATTTCCGAAAATCACAGATACTTCAGAAGTGTGAACGGGAGGAGGAGAGGACAATTTCTAACTGTGCTTTGTATATATGAGAGTTGTCATGGTGTAGTGGCTGATGTCAGACTAGAATCAGGGAGCACAGGATTCGAATCTCTACTTTGCCATGGAAGCTTGCTGAGTGATTGGGCCAGTCACACAGTATCAGCAGAGCCAACGTCACAGAGCTGTTGTAAGGATAAAATGGAGGAGAGGAAGGCGATGGCAAACCACCTCTGCTCATCTCTTGCCTTGGAAACCCCATGGTCTTGGTGTCACCACGAGTCAGTTGATAATTGACAGAACACAACAATTTCTATTCTGGATAGCCCAGGCTAGCCTGATCCTGTTAGATCTCAGAAGCTGATCGGATTCAGCCCTGGTTAATACTTGGATGGGAAACCCCCAAGGAAGGCTAGGGTAGCTGCACGAAGGCAGGTGATGGCTAACCACCTCTGAACATCTGTTGCCTTGAAAACCCCATGGGGTCACCATAAGTCGGCAGCAACTTGACAGCACCCCCCCCCCAAAAAGCACCATATAATTTGGGGGGGGGGGAGAAACCCTGGAAAGTTTCAAGGCTTGCTGTTGGTAGAAGGATTTGCTCGACAATTATTTCCCACTCACTCTGCCATTCACTCTAATTCTTTCCATTGCTTCTAGTGGATCTGGAGCCTGGCTTCAAGACCCTGGAGTGAGCCGCAAGTGACGCAGAAGACTTTGAGACCTAGAAAAGAGCTTCCCATCAGAGGTGACCTCACTAAGTTAGATGGACCAGTTCTCTGAGTCAAGTATATGGCAGCTTCACACAGGGGTCATTTCATAGAAAAGAGCTGGAGGAACTCATTAGCGTAACTCATTAGCATAACTCATTAGCATATGCCACACCCCTTGACATCACCAAAAATGTGTCATTGGCACAACTGATTTGCATATGCCACACCCCCTGACATCACCTATCCTGGCTGTTTTGGACCCAATCCTGGCTATTCAGGGCCGAAATTGGACCCAAAGTGGCAAAAAGGGGCTGTAAATGGACGAGCAGGAGCCCAAAATGGTTAGGATCAGGCCGCTGAAGCAGGAGAGTGATCCACCACCCGTCAGAGGCCTGATCCAGGCCATTTTGGCCCCAATCCAGGCTGAAATGGGCCCCAAATGGCTGAGAGTCAGGTGGGTGGGGCCACCGGACATATGACCTCTTTGGGGAACTGCCAGAACTGCGTTCCTGCACGTTCCCCCTTGAAATGAGCCCTGGCTTCACATATACAGCAGATCATAGCTAGACTAAGGGCTTTTTCAGCGGCTGCTCATTTATGGAATTGCCTTCCTGAAGCTGTTAAGGAGGCTCCCACTTTGTTGAGATTCCCCAAGTTACATAAACTGGAGTTATTCCAAAGGGTTTTTGACACTGCCACTGAATTTGAGATTACATATGTTTGCTAGGGTTTGGGGGGGGATATTTAATTGTATATGATTATTATTATTAAAGCCTGCCTCTTTAATGTTTATGTACCACCTTGCTTTGTTAACAGCAAACTCAGAGGGGGGGTGTGTGGATATGAACAGCAAGTTAATGAACACATCAGATCTCAAATCACAAGGCAACCCATCCTGTTTTCTTCAGTATGGAAATCAACAGTCTAAATCGTCAAAACTTGCCACCAAGGGATCTAACAAACTGTGTCCCATTAAAAGCCTTTCTAAAGAAAACCAGTTTACAGTCCATAAAGACCATAGAGCAGGGGTGGGCAAATTGTGGCCCGCAGGCCACATGCGGGCCGCTACAGTGTTTTTTGTGGCCCGCCAAGACAGTAGAAAAATGTGCTTGCAGCTATAGATGATATGAAATTAGCACAATAAATAAATTGAATAAAACTACCACTATTTTATTTAATTTATATTTATTGATTTTTATGATACAATTTATACCTTTTCTGAAATGCAAAGTTAACTAATGAATGCAATCATTTTAAAAGGTGCGGCCCTCCGCTAACCTCCGCTCCCACAAAGTGGCCCCCGAGCCAAAACAATTGCCCACCCCTGCCATAGAGATTAGCGGAGACAGCCTAGGGCATCACATGGACATGATAGCACACCATCCCCAAACTCTGCTTTCCCCAGGCACTGGCCTAAATGCTCCTGGCTTTTGCTGAGGCAGTGTTAATAGCAACCCTATTTACAGAACTTCCAGAAAGTAAGGAAGGAGAGTATTAAAACATACCTAAATCAGAAGTGTATTCCAAAGCTCAGGGACAACCACTGAGAAGGCCTTAGAAAAGACCACTGCATCCATTCCAGTGGGAGGGAACAGCAAGGAGGAACTGGGGGGATAAAGATAGCTTTTTGAGGATAGCCCAAGTGAGCCCAATCTCGTCCAATCTTGTTTAACCTTGGTTAGTAATTGGTTAGTAATTGGATGGGAGACCTCCAATGAAGACCAGGGTTGCAGAGGCAGGCAATGGCAAACCACCTCTGTTAGTCTCTTGCCACAAAAACCCCACCGGGGTCGCCATAAGTCAACTCTGACTTGAGGGCACTCTCCACCACCACCACTGAGGACAGCAGCCACCAATCAGTAAAACAAGATACCCTGCAAAGCTTATTAAAGTCACCTTAAAGATATCCACTACCCATCAACCGAAGCTGAGTCTGCAGAAGGCAATTTTGCCAGTTCAGTTCCCATACTGCAGCGATTTTTGGGGGTGCCTGTCTACACCAGATTTGCCACATGAGTAGTCACTCCGGCCATTATGCAGCTTCCCCCCCCCCCCCCCGCTTTCCTGGGAGAGCTTATACCCCAACTTTTTTTTAAAAAAAACTGCTTTGCAGACCTGTGCATATTCTTTATTCTGTTTTTGGTGTTCTACTCTCTCCCACCCACTGCCAGCCCCATGAGATGGCTACTCTCATCTAGCCAGCCACTCCTTCCCATTCTTCCCTGCTCCCCTCTTTCCTATTTTTATTTTTTTTTTAAGTTCAGCACAGGATCAATGACTCGCCGGTTTGAAAGCACAGGGGGAAGTTCCCTTTTTATTCTTTTTGCTTTGGCAAAGGTGAGAATATCGTACAGGGGGCAAAATATCTGGGTATAAAAATTAAAGATTTTAATATCGAGTTTTAGAGAGGTGCGAAAGGCCACATACAACCCCATTCCATGCCTTTCAGCTTGACTTCAGGGAAGGTGAGGAGTTATGTCCCCAGTGCAGAAGGGGCTTGGGAGACCACACTGGCAGTTTCCCTTGAGTGGCACAATACACAGCTGTTGTAGAGAAGGCCTTGCTCCGTATAATCCTCGCACTCATCTCCATCACAGATCAGAGTGTCCCCAGCTGACGACCTCTGTGGAAAGAGGGTTTCATTATGGGAAAACACATCCATAAGGGAAGAGGTACTATATAGAGCTCAAGAGGACTGAGTTTTAATATATATTGTACATATTGAGGACATATTTTAAGATGTAAAATAAGAAACAAAAGGAAACTGCTTTCAAAGGGTAGGTTGGACTGTGTCTTGTACCAGTAACCTAATTCTTCTGAAATGACTCTGAATTTACTGATGAGTGGCTGAAGACTTTGCACCAGCCCTTAAATGGTGGCAGTTAGATCCAGCCTAGGGTTTAATTGTCTTGGAAGCCCAGGTACAAGGGCCTCTGTGTTTCAACCTCAATTCCACGTAGTTCAACAAGCCATCGTTTCTCACCCTATCACAATGACATCATTCTATCCCTCACTTTGAGATGCCTTGCTACTCGTTTAAACAGGCTCTGCCCTTGATTTCCAAGTTGCAGTACAATCAGACAGATCAGCCCATACAAATCTGAGTTTCCTTTGTTCATGGGGAAAAATGCTCAGACAATAGTGGCTGGCTTTTATCCTTTAGCTCCTTAGTCACAGAATGCAACTTCAGAAAGGGTCTTTCCAGCTCTTGAACTCAAGTCCTTCCCTTTATAGCTTAGGCAGTTTTTATTTATAATTGCATTCTGTTGTATGTTAAATTCCAAGTGACCTGATTTCCTAAGAATAAACTTATTTTTATCCATTTTAAAGACGTCTCTACAGCTTCTATCCAGGAATTCAAATGCTCTATTGTACTATGCTCAAGTGTGGCAAAGAGTAGCAGCTACTGGTTTCATAGAAGGATGCTTAAAAAAAGGGAAAATGGAACAGCTCCAAATGCTGGCTTAAAGGCCCACTTGAAGGGGTGGCAAATTATTGTTACCCTTTTGTGTGTACGTGTGAGCATGCGGTGCTTCAGTGGTGAGATACCCAAGTCCAAGAGTAGGAAGCTGGCAAAAATTCCTGCTTTACAATATAATACACTCACACTAGACAAAACCTGCACAATCCGGCATGCTTTGTATGAATAAAAAAACCCTAACTTTTCCATACAGATTTCTGTGCTGGTTTCCATCCAGGGGAAACCCTGACTGAACAACCAAAAACAGTTTGCCCGCCTGGACTGAATACATTTGAGCTGTGCTTTTGCCCACGCAGCAGCTGGGCCACCACATTTTCCTCGTGGCAAAAGCAAGGGAGAATGCTGATCTCCCAGGTGAAGCGCAAGTGAACAGGGAGGAATACACGTGAGTCTGTTCACTTGCCGTTCAAGTGTAATTCGTCACTTATAGCTTGGCCCCCAGACTCAATGCTAGCCTGTGTTCTCCCGCTCCTTTCCTTGAATTGTGAACATTAACAGGCTGTGGATGCATGAACAACAAGGAGGAGAGAAAGAAAGGAGGAGTAAACGCAGCTGATGAAACAGAAACCAGGGGTGTGGATTTTTATGAGACTCATGGAGAATGTGAAGAGGTAAGAAGGGAGACAGAGACGAGAAGAATGATGTTAGGATCAGTCCTTGGCTGTTTAGCCAAGATGGTTAAACAAAACCTCCATGATCAGTGGCAATATAGCTCTGAATACCAGGTTTTGAGGAGAAACAAGAGGGGGAAGCTTTGGCCTTTGTGTCCTGCTCGAGGTTCTTCTGGGGCATCTTGTTGGCCACTCAAGGAAACAGGAAGTTGGACCAGATGGACTTCTGGTCTGAACCAGCAAGGTTCTTCAATCTAATAAGGTTTCCCATTAACCTGGAAAATCTTCAGGAATTAGCATTATAACAGGGGCCTTCACAGCAGCTGTACCAAGTAACAAGCCCCCCTTCCCATCAACAGGAAGTGGCCAAGTGTTTGCACTACCAAGTTTATGGTGTGCACCACCCTTCACACATGGTCTCACCCACTCTATTGTGCCATCACCTCCTTTTTTGCTGCTGGTAGTTGCAAGACCACCAAGCAAGTAGAACAAGTAGAGATTGGTGGCTTTATCAAACTGGAAACCAAGGGGTGCTCTTCTACCAGCTCTAGGAGTGTTCATAGAATCATAGGGTTGGAAGGGACATCCAGGGTCATCTAGTCCAACCCTTATACTACATTTATTTAAGTTTGGAGCATATATTTTTTAAAACTCTCAAGGCTTTTAATTTTAAAAGTTGGGCATCTTATACAATCGGGCAGCTTTTATGCTGGCTACTGCTCTCTTTGACCTCCCCACCTCTCAACTGACAGATCCTTCTCCCAATCTCAGAAACACTTGGTGTTATCAATGTCCAGCCAACATGTGAACATATATTCAGACTGACGGGGAATTCGCTTGCATGTTTGCACAGGGAGTGAAAAACGGAGATCTTTTACCTAAAGAGGTGGCTGTGCTAGTGTGCTCAGCAGAAAAAGGATGACAGAGACCAGATTTAAAGGTTTAAAAAGAAATATGAAGTTTATTGAGATATTTAGTACAATGTTAGGGAGGCGGAAACCTATCCTAAGCAAATACTAACGTCTCTAAAAATCAAGGCACAAATAGTATATTTCTTATCCAAGCTAACAATATCACAACGAAAGTCAGGAATCAATCAGAGCTACTTCAGTTTGGAACAGAATTATGTTTAAGCTAGGAGTATAAATGTGAGGGAAATGGGGAACAGGACAGATAAGCGAGTGTCCTGACTTCCAGATATGAGGTCCTACCTGGCAGACAGAAGCAAAATGCCAGCTTTCTGCATGGTACAGTGTGGGTTTGAAAACAGAGGAACATTGATTAAGATAGGGAGCAAAGATATACCTTTGCTAGTTTGCATAGAAATCAGGACTGAAGAAAGAGAAATCTGGAACATTGGGGGTCTGGGTTGCAGTCCACCGAAACCAGGAATCAGACTCAAATTACTGGCCCTGAAGCCAGGCTTAGTTATAGTATTTTGAAACCCATAGAATAATGTGGGTTCTTTTTAGAAAACAAAGGATTGCAACAAAGGATAAAGGAATAACTTGGGAGTTGGGCAACTTATCGAGAGAAAATTATAGAACAGGAAGGGTATGTGATATCAGAGAAGGACAGTGAAACGGGAAGTGTATTGATTGAATTACAAGACAACATGGAAGACATGACACTGAGTCATATCTTTGGAAGGAACTTTGGGACAATGGGAAGGTTTGCATCAGAGATCCCTTGCTGTCACAGACGACTCAATGTCCAGATTACATTCATTAAAGTGACTGTATACTATGCAAAGGATAATATGGGAAGATGCGTCTTTGCTTTCCAGCCTGGTGTGGCTTGATTGCTTTCATCCTGTTGCACAACTGGCCTCCATTTTCTCCCACTCAAAAAGCTTCCTCGAAAGTGGTCTTTGCTACAAGATCATTACTGTGCTGGGGCAGAGTTGTTGCTGCAAGATCCATCTTGGGACACAAAACTTGGTGATTGCTCCCCATTCTCCGTGCTTGCCCTGCAGGAGCTGGGACCTGGTCACAGTGTTACATATGCCGTACATATATGTAGGCTGGGAATGGGGGGTATGCAGATGAAAGAGGGGCTGGCAACATGGGGACTCTGCCTTCCGGATCTACGCTGAACCTACTATGGGCTTTGCCTCCTCCAGGCCCAACCTAAGAACTAGAATTTTAGGGGGCAACCCATCACTGTTCAAAGAACCAGCAGCAGCTCTGCCTCTTTCTCCACTCCCCATGCTTGCTGCCCAAGCTGCGGTGTGGCACAGCACAATGCCTGCTTCAGAGAGCACCTGTTGGCTACAACTGGCACACTACTGCAATAGATGGGGCCAAATGACAGCATTAGAGGGAAGGGGGGGTCAAGCATTAGATCCAGGGCTTTTTTTCAGCTGGAACGCGGTGGAACGGAGTTCCGGAACCTCTTGAAAATGGTCACATGGCTGGTGGCCCCGCCCCCTGATCTCCAGACAGAGAGGAGTTTAGATTGCCCTCCGTGCCACCGAGCAGCGCAGAGGGCAATCTAAACTCCCCTCTGTCTGGAGATCAGGGGGCGGGGCCACCGGCCATGTGACCATTTTCTCCAAGGGCAACCCACTGAGTTCCCCCACCTCTTTTCCCAGAAAAAAAGCCCTGATTAGATCAGAGTGCTTGCTCAACATGCAAAAGGTGCCAAGTTCAGTCCCTAATCTCAAATGAAAGACTCCATTCTGTCTTCTAACAGCTGTATCACATCTGGATGGTAGCAGTGATGTTTGCCAATGGATGCACATGCCTGGTGAGTCCCTCATAGTACGAACTGGATTCTGCCATCCTCGTTGAAAGAGTCTAGCCTTCATGTTTGCAAAGACATGCTTTAAAAAAAAGATGTGTAGGCTTGTCCTGGAGGAGAAACTGATTTCTTTAGCAATTGTGGAGAAAGCCCTCCACCCTAGAAATCACACTGATATTCCAAAAACTGAGACTGGCTGCAAGTTTGTAGCAGGCAACAAGGATACATGTTGGAGGATGAGTCACCAAACCCCATGCAAAGTGCCGAGTTATGCAGAGGGACCTGGCCAGAGCAGAGTTGAACAAAAGGTTTACCATCCAACACCTCTGCTAGATAATCACACCTACATAACAGAGTGGGTAAGGGCTAGACTATTTTCTTTCTCTGGGGGCAGGAAAATCAAGACTGACCTCAGAGAGAGACAGAGTCCCAAGTGGAAATTATAAATTCCTGAAACATAAGGAAGAGGCTCTGATTTTTGGCCTCATCTATAAACAAGCCACAAATGATTACGTCTTCACCTAGCAACTCCATCTTGACCACATGACGAGGGACAGTGGGAGCAGCCCCAACACTGAAAAAAAGGCAATGGGGGACTTTTAAATGCTGCAACTCCAAGAATTACTAGCCTATTACTGAGCCCGCTTGCAGGGAGGGCGGAATATAAATATAATAAATAATAATAATAATATCCTAACAATGATGTCCTTAGGATGAGTCAGAGCAGTGGTTCCTAGCCTTTGAGTATGAGAACCCCCCCCCCTTTAATGTAAAAAAAAATTACGGACCACCCCCTCCCACACACACACACACTCCAGTTGTACTATTAGCATCCATTGACTGAGAAAATACATAATGACAGTAAGCTACTATTAATTCAGTAATTCTTTTAAATAAATCTGATTTTATTGATCACAACAGCATCTATGTACATTTAAAAATAGTAATATGTATATGTGTGATACTTATTCAGGCTTCAAAATATATTTGCTTATTTATTACACTGAGTCAGTGAGCAATCAGCCGGTACTTATGGAAATTTGCTTGGATGTCTAACGAGCATTCAGTCCTTGAAAAAACACTCGGTAGCTGCTTATTTATTCCGATTTGAACACTGCTTTTCAGGGGTAAGTTGGCTTTCAAAGAAGCTCATAGGTATCAGAATCTAACACAAATAATCTGATTCAAAACCGAACTGGGTGATCTAAAGAGGGCTGGAAGACGCATAGAATGACACTGGCAGTATACTCGTGCTGAATTTGATAGTGTCCTATGGAGCCCATTGGAAGACTTATGAAGCATTGGTGATAACAGCAAAGAAACTTCTCTGCAGCCTTTGCACCAGCTGGGTCACATCTATCTCAATTGTTTAAGGTATATTTTGACTGAGTTGCTGCTTGACAGCTGTAGTCAAATGGCTAAACGGAAACAAATTAAAATGGAACCCAGTCAAGAAGGAAATCATGCTAGTTGGGAAAGTGGAGATCTTGAAGGACGTTGCACTGCTCACTTTCTATGGGGTTCAGTTGACCCTTGTGGACTCAGGTAAGAGCTTAGGGATTATTCTGCTGCTAGAGAAACAAGTAAATGTAGCTGCAAAAAAGGCCTTCTCCAAATTCAGACTAGTCTACAAGATGGCTCTCTACCTTGACACAGCCGGTCTGACTGCTTGGATTCCCACCATGATACCACTGAGACTAGACTACTGTAATGCACTCTACAGAGATCTTCCCTCGAAGTCAACTCTGAGACTCCAACTGGTGCAGAATGCCGTAGTTCATTTACTATCAGGAGCTAGGCAGAGCATGCATATTACTCCCATTCTGCAGTCACTCCACAGGTTACCCATCAGTTACCAGGCTCAGTTTAAGGTTTGGCTATCACATGATATGAAGCCCTTCATGGCCTTGACCCTTCATATCTGCAGGACAGCTTCTCTTCCTCTTGTCCGCCACAACAACTTCACTCATATGAAGAGGGCCTTCTGCAGATACTGCCCTGCAGTTGGGCAAAATCAACAACTGCCCATACTCGAGCTTTTTCTGTGGTAGTCCCCAGTCCCATCTCATGGAAAGGCTTGCCCGCGGAGGTCAAGACAGCTCCCACTCTCCTGGCTTTACTCAAACTAGTT
Organism: Eublepharis macularius; assembly: GCF_028583425.1. Classification (NCBI taxonomy): domain Eukaryota; kingdom Metazoa; phylum Chordata; class Lepidosauria; order Squamata; family Eublepharidae; genus Eublepharis; species Eublepharis macularius. The sequence continues at coordinate 26,941,444 of NC_072804.1, forward strand.
GTTCAGGAAGGCTTCTTTACTCAGGTAATAGGGTTTTGCTGTAAGAATTGGCCCAGAGACATGTCTTGGATAGGGACAGGGTCTGCAGACTTTTCTACTGGGCACTATCTGTTGATGTAAATATGTTCCTACTGGATTGTTTGTGTCATTAAAGATGCCATGTTTAATTACTTACACTTTGTTTCAGCCAACTTTTCCACTGGGGAAAATGGGAGGAGGCGACTCCTTCAACCGTCCCAAATGCCTGTGCTGGGAATCTAGGACCTGCATGGACAAAGGCCATGTGGTATGGGGGCTGTAAGTAAGGAGGAGAAATGGAGATGACTGGGTGAAAAAGCTGGCTGTATCCAACCCTTTGCTTTACTCCAATGGGGACCCAAAGCCCCTTGCAACATTATTCCTCCCCCCTCTGTTTTATCCTCACAATATCTGCCCTGCAAGGCAGGTTGGATTGACAGCAACTGGCCCGGTGTGTTACTATAACTAAGTGAGAATTAAAACCTTCGTCTTCCAGATGCAACTCCGACACTTGAACAACTACTCCACTCTGGCTTCCTCTAATTCCCCCAGTAGCTATGATCTGCAACCATCTATCAAGAATTGCTATTGGTGGTAATGTGTGTGTATGTGGGCGGTGGGGAGGTATAAACACCAATAGGGATTCTATAAGGAACTCCAATGAATTCTTCCAGAAATCAGGCCACCAGGTTGCCTGACCCTTTGGCTGCCTTGGACTTTTGCCTCTGGAATACATTACCTGACTCTGGACTGTGGTTTTGGACCATGGCACGAGAACTACTGCTGCTGGAAACCCTGTTGTTGCTGGGCCTTACATCCCACCTAGTGAGCAGAATGATCCTTATCTGCCTTGGCTCTTCCCCCTCTAGCAGAGCAGAGATGAGTCCCAGACTTGGAAGCTGGAGATCAGGGGAGAACAAACCCAGGGAGGGGAAGGCAGAGCCGTATTAATCCATGGCTGGGCCCCTAGGCTTTCAGGTATCTTGGGCCCCCTCTGGCACTTCAATCTTTCACCCCACTAGAGCTGACAGCCTGACACTGGTACAGTAGGTACACTAGACTGCAGTACATAGCCCTATATCCATTTTGAGGGTCTCCTGAAAAATTCTATTCATATATACTTATGAGAGTATATATATGTACACATATTGCTACGGCGCAGAGTGTAAAGTGCCTTTAAACATTGGAGCCCTGGGGTGCAAGTAGCAGTGCCTCAGCAAGAAAATTGACAGGCCCCTAGTCCCTGTGGGACCCCTACGCTTTGGCCTAGTCAACCTTATGAATAATACAGCCCTGACCTAGGCTTCGGCCTAGTCCGCCTTATGAATAATACAGTCCTAATTTAGGCTTCGGCCTAGTCCGCCTTATGAATAATACAGCACTGACCTAGGCTTCAGCCTAGTCCACCTTATGATTAATACGGCCCTGACCTAGGCTTCAGCCTAGTCGGCCTTATGAATAATACAGCCCTGACCTAGGCTTCATCCTAGTCAGCCTAATGAATAATACGGCCCTGACCAAGGCTTCAGCCTAGACAGCCTTATGAATAATACGCCCCTAACCAAGGCTTCGGCCTAGACAGCCTTATGAATAATATGGCCCTGAGGGAGGGAGTTCCAAGAGGAGAAGATGCTAGAGAAAGAAGTGGGCAGAAAGGAAAGCTGCCCATGGCAGGGACTGCCAAGCTGAGGAAGGTTCCTATTGATTTGAAATAACAGGCTAAACGTGCAGGCCTCTATTTGCAACCAAGTCTCCACTTAGCCTTCTCTTTTAAAAAAAAGATATTTGGTACACATCAGAGCCTATTGGCCCGAATGCCACACTGCCACTTATGCAATCGATCCTCCTGCATTGTAAACACGGCCAGATTGCATACAGGAGGCATCTGCTCCGGCACAAAGAACATTCTGTGCTACTGACGCACTACAGAGAAAATGTAGCACTTGTCAAGAAGCCTGTGTTGGCAGTTGCTGCAGAGCAGTCTGCAAGCCAATCCAGGGCAACTGCATGAATCTGGGCCACCCACATCCAAAGCCTTCTATATAAAGAACTTGCTTGTGCCTCCCCACCCCACCCCCAAGATGATGCGCTGCATGAAGCCTTTGAGCAATTGTGTTGCATTTGCTTCCTCACCTAGGAGGAGTACAGACAGAGGAGCTGATGAGCGAGGGCTTAGGGCTCAGAGCAGTCCTGAATCTGGGGATCCGGGGAGGACAAAACCAGGCAGGGTATCCAAGAGAGGGGAAAGAATTTGGAGAAAGAAGCAGGCAGAAACAAAAGCTGCCCAAGGTGGGAACTGCATAGTTGAAGAAGGTTCCTGGCCTGTTTTCCATGCAGAAGATTCCAAGTTCAACCCCTGGCATCTCCTGTCCAAAGCACATCAGATGCTGAGAAAGAGACTCTTTCTTCCTCTCTCCCTCTCTGTGCTCAGTATCCTGACAACCTCTGCCAGGCAAAGCAGACAATATTAATCAATGGTCTAAACAGAAGGCAGTTTTCTATGTTCAGTGTTTAAGGACCCTGAGTAGCAAGAGATGAGAAAAGCTTTATCCTGCCTGAAATCTTGCAAATGACTGCTAAGAGGCTAAGGCAGGGCTTTTTTTCAGCGGGAACGTGGTGGAACAGAGTTCCAGCACCTCTTAAAAATGGTCACATGGCTGGTGGCCCCACCCCCTGATCACCAGACAGAGGGGAGTTTAGATTGCCCATCTAAACTCCCCTCTGTCTGGAGATCAGGGGGCAGGGCCACCAGCCATGTGACCATTTTCACAGAGGGCAATTTAAACTTTTAAAAACTCCCCCCTTGTTCCAGCTGACCCAAAGTGACATCATTGTGTAGTCTGGAGTTCCACCACTGAGTTCCACAAGCTCTTTTCCCAGAAAAAAGTCCTGGGCTAAGGTGATACATTCCCCCCCCAGGTGCAAACTCAAGTTGAGTTGACAGATGTTGTCTGACAGGTCCATGCTTTCCAAGGCACATGAGCTTGATTTGAGTCAGAACCGTGACATACAGGGAGAAGGAGCCAAAGTTGTCCCTCTGAGGTATTTCCCCAATAGCAGCTGCCCAAGGGTATTTCAGGTTGGGAAAAGAACACGGGGGGGGGGGCAGAGGGCTTAAGCTTCTCTGCCCCATGCACCAATGTCCCAATCTGAATTGAACCTGCACACTCCTGGAAGCATGGAACTCCAAGAACACATCTGTTGAGTTGACCCAAGGACAAGCCTGGGAAAAATATATATTATGTAGTTCAACCCTGGGCTGAGTGAGCCAACGGTTCCGTGAAGTGATGAAGCTGCCGTATACAGAGTTAGACCCTTGGTCTATCAAGGCCACTGATTGGCTGTGGTTTGCCAGGATTTAAAGATCACATCTTGCCTTCACTTTTTAAACTGGAGATGCCACAGACTGCACCTGGGAGCTTCTGCCTACAAAGTGGATGCTCTACCACTGAGCCACGACCCCTCCCAGCCATGTTTGAGGGATGCCCTGCCACAAAAAGTAAGAGCATGGCACCACTGCTAGGCCCAAGATTGTGTATTTTGGACACAAGCTGTCCATGATGGGTAATTTGAGGCATGATTTTCAGCATGTCCCCTGACCAGATAGGGCTAAGAAAGGGAGAAAACTTCAGCCTCATATAAGGCAACCCTCTCTTCCAAGCAATTTCAAATTGGCTCCCACAAAAACTGGACTGGATCCAAAACAAGAAAGCATTAACAGGAGCTGAAGGTTAGTCTTCTCCCTTGCACTGTATAATGTGACAATGCATACTCAAGAATCATTCTTCCATATAAGAATTTTGCTTCTCCAGCTGTGCACATTTACAGCACATTCATTTATTAAATTTCCATCCCATCTTTCTTCTGTCCTCAGCACCAAAGACGTGTGGTGGTAGAGTGTCCTCAAGTCACAGCTGACCTATGGCAACCCCTGGCGAGGTTTTCATGGCAAGAGACTATCAGAGGTGGTTTGCCAGTGCCTGCCTCTGCAACCCTGGTCTTCACTGGAGGTCTCCCATCCAATTACTAACCAAAGCCAACCCTGCTTAGCTTCCAAGATCTGATGAGATCAGGCCCCCCTGGGCTATCCATGTCAGGGTACTACACAATGATACTGGGTTTTTTCCAAGGCTACCTGGAGCATGGAATAGCAGGGGGTGAAGCTGGCCCATGCAAAAATAGGAAGGTTAGAACCCGTCTTCCTGAATCAGTTCCCCACCCTACAAAAGCTGGAAACAAGCTTTAAAAGATGCTACAAGATGCATCTCCTTAAGCCTGGCCTTTCAGGTTAGATCGTCTCCATCAGCAGTCAGTCTGGATTCCCAGAGGAAGGGCTAGGCTAGTGAGAAGGCACCGAGGGGTGTGTGTGTCAATCATTCCCAGTTTCTTCTGTTTAGCATCCCCTGTGCCACATGGCTTTCGGTTCATGCATTTATTTATTTATTTACTCAGACGGGCTCAGGGCGGTGTGACAACATACAATTAATAACATACAGTTTAAAACAATAAAAACATTATAAATAAACATTAAAACACTATTCCATATACAATAAAAATATTCTCAATTGGCGGATATAAATATTAAAATACAGCATTTTAGGCACAGGGCTTGACTCTTACATCAAGCCCTGCATCACACTTATGAGCTCCCGGATGGGTGGTGGATAGTTTTCAGTGGTATGGCTGGCGAGAGGATAGCCTAGCCCCCACCAAATGCCTGGCGGAACATCTCCATCTTGCAGGCCCGGTGGAAAGATAACAAATCCCGCCGGGCCCTAGTTTCCTCAGACAGAGAGTTCCACCAGGTCAGAGCCAGGACCCAAAAGGCCCTGGCTCTGGTAGAGGCCAGATGGACCTCCCTGGGGCCAGGGGCCATCAGCAACTGCTTATTAGCTGATTGAAGCGACCTCTGGGGAACATATGGGGAGAGGCGGTCCCGAAGGTACGCTGAGCCCAGTCCGCATAGGGCTTTATAGGTCAACACCAGAACTTTGAACCAGACCCGGTACTCAACTGGTAACCAGTGCAGCTGACGGAGGATGGGTGTTATATGTGCCATGACTGGAGCTCTGGCAACCACTCGTGCAGCTGCATTCTGAACCAGCTGCAATTTCCAGATCAAGCCCAAGGGAAGCCCTGCATAGAGTGCGTTACAGTAGTCTAATCTGGAGGTGACTGTTGCCTGGATCACTGTTGTAAGGTCATGGGTCGATAAGTAAGGGACAAGTTATCAAGCCTGTCTTAGATAGAAAAATGAGGATTGAACAACCGCTGCGACCTGTGCCTCCATAGACAGGGAGGCATCCAGGACCACCCCCAGGCTCCTCACTCTCGACACCGGCATGTCCCATGATCCCCAGAATAGTCTGGGAGGGGTGTCAAAATGGACCCCTTCATCCGTGGAGAAGCTGGTTGGATACAACCCAAAGGGCACTTCACCAAATTCATGAAGCTAATCACAGGGAACACTGGACAGGAAAAGGACTTGAGTGATTCCTTACAAGAGCTTAGTTTGCAGCGAACTGATAGGCAGATGGGCAGGCTGCCAAGGCCAGACACCAGCAGCTGTTTCAACAAGGGGCCCTTCTGCACTCTCGTCTTGTTCCTGATTCTCTTAACAGTTGATCCTCAAGCACTGGAATCAGTTTGGGCACGGTTCTTCTACATTTCTGCCCTCCCTTTGCATTTTCACAGTTGCGGAGATGGTTTTTCTCCCTCACATGCCTTAAATAATTGGGATTTTCAAGCAAGGGTGCTGTCGTCATCCCTGGTGTCGCGGTGCACACACACTCCTTTACATTTTTTGTGCATGTTGATACTGCTATAAGGGCTGATTTAAAAAAAAAATAGAACATGAACACACTGCCTGGCTTTGCATGGAGAAGAATAAAGGAGGAGCATCTCTGCCACCCCTCTCTCACCTCCAGTCCCTGCCTGGGCGGAACAAAATCCAGGAGGTAGAGGCCAGCACCGGAGGGACGAACCAGCATCTGTGAGGATGGAGTCCGAAGCAGCAGTGGCTATGTACTTTTCAAATCATGTTGCTTTTTCCGGCACCAGACTTGGCCATCCCCCATGCTCTGGGCAAGCAGGGCTTTTGCAAAAAAATTGTCTGAGAAATTGTAACTTTTATATTGCTGTATCGATGCACAGCTGTAATAATAAATGCAGCAAATGCTCTGAATTCCCAGCTTTCATTTTAAAAAGTAAGTCTCTAGTCCCTTCCCTTATAGAGATACGTCTTTTTCCACATTTCTACAAGGGAGGGGGCTAGAGATTTTTTTTAAGCTGGATATTATTGTTCATTGCTCTGAGTGAGGCACTAATCTGTCTAGAAGAACGGAATATAAGCATAGTTATTATTATCTATTACTACAATGGAATAGTAATACAGCAATAAAAATGATTTTTAAAAAAGAGAAACAAAGCTGGGGGGGATAAAGGAAGGTGGGAGGAGGAGCGGCTTGACGATGACAACTGTCCAATCATCGAACAGTTGGTTGGAGGTGAGTGGAACAAAGCCCCCCCAAAATATTCTGCACGAAATAAAAATTGCCTCAAAAATTGGCTTCCAGAAAAAGTCGTTCCAAAAGAACTGGGGAAAACAGGATCTTCTCCCCCCTCCCCCGGCAAAGAATTGAAAACAAAGGCAAATAAATGTGTGTGGAAATTGGGGAATAAACTGAAGCAGCATGGGGCCATAACTGACGTAAAAACTCCATGCAGAAAACTCCAAGAATTGAGAGGAGTTAATGGAGAGCTGCAAAGGGCCATGAAGAGCACCCAGGGCAAGCTGACCTGCCCTCAAACCACCCAGAGCGGGACCACAAGTGACTCCTGACACAGGTTGGACACTTGCCAGCTTCCCTCAAGTTTTGATGGGAAATGTAGGCAGCTTGGTGGAATGTTGGACAAGTGACAGTTGAAAAGTCCATTGGACAGCAGTCAGAGAGCCAAGCTGCAAGACCAGGGTGCCTACATTTCCCATCAAAACTTGAGGGAAGCTGACTAGTGTCCAACCTGTGTCAGGCGTCACTTGTGGTCCCGCTCTCAGACTCACGCCAGCACAGGCTGTTAGCATGAATAGGACAAAAATAGGGTGGTTGGTTGTCTAAGTCCACCCATCCCCCCAATTTATTTATATCCTACCCTTTCTGAAGGAGCTCAGCTTGACAAACTTGGTTCAACCCTTCCCGCCTTTTATCCTAACAACTCTGTGAGGTAAATTAAGCTGAGAGAGTGGCTGTCCCCACTCCGCCAGCCTGGCATAGCAGTTTGAATGCCAGACTAGGATCTGGGAGACCCAGGTTTGAAACCCCACGCAGCCGTGGAAGCTTGTTGGGTGACCTCAGGCCCATCACACAGCCTAACCCTACCTCATAGGGTTGTTGTGGGGATAAATGGGGTAATGAAGTAAGCTACTTGAGGTTCCCTTTGGGGAGAAATTCAAAGTGGAGTAAATAGATAAATAGGTTACACTCCCCCACCCTGCAATAAAGGAATCACAGAATTTGTAACAGTACACTGGTGGCATCCCATCCAGCTCCCGAGGTGACCAGAGCCCTGGAATTTTGTCCCCCAGATGAATGGAGCTTCTGCCTGAAGGACTGAAGTGTTACTGTTAGAGTGAGGCCTGATCTCCTTTCCTGATATTTTGTGGCTGGCTCCCACCACCGCATGTCAGAACATTATAGGTTACCTGCAGGCTCAACAAGGTTCAAGCCCTTGCCCTAGACAAGCTGGCATCTCTAAGGCAGAGTCTTACACAGAATCTTAGCCTGACCCAGTCAAGTAATACTCACATGTAAACCTGCCTTCTACCAAACCAACCCTTCTATCTAGCTCTGCCCTGATGGTAACTTTGGAGGTTTGGGCTGAGAGAGGTCTTTCCTACCACAAGCTGCCCGAAGATGCTGGGAATGGAGCTTAGGACCTTCGGCCTGCAAGGCAGACGCTGTACCACTGAGCTACAGCCGCTCTCCAAATATACTAACTCAGGCTCTTGGTTTATCAAGGTCAGTATTATCTACTCAAACTAGCAGTGTCCCTCTTGAGCAAAGGTATTTTCATACCACTTCCTACCTGATCATTTTTAACTAGATATGCCAAGGATTGAATCTGGGAGCCTCTCCATGCCAAGCAATGCTCAGTCACTGAGCCGTGGCCATTCCTTAAAAGATGCTCCTGCTGTTGTGCATTAGTTGGTAGTTCCGGCTAGGAAAGGGGTACCGGGAACATACAAATCCATAGCAAATCCATCGAGCAAGGTCAGTACTGTGTGCTGTGATTGGCAGCAGTTCTCCAGGGCCTTGGGTAAAGGCCTTTCGCCTCACCTCCTATCTGATCCTTTTACCCAGAGATGCCAGGGAGGGGGCTTGAATCTGGGACTTTCTGCCTGTAAAGCAGATGCTCTGCCCTTAGATTCACAGCCCCTAAGCGATCGTGAATTTTTTTTAACAAAGACACAGGTTGAACAGGCTCACATACTATACTTTGGAAGGGAGGACATGGAAGATGTCAAGTTCTGATCTCAGGCACTCCAGTGGCCTCAAGCTGGACTGCCTTTCCAAAGAGAAAGTGGGAACTGGGCTGGGGGGCCTGGACTGACCCTCTGTCAGTGTGAAAAATAATGGGAGGTGGTTGGGAGGAGCTGCTTTGCAGTGTCGACAGGCCAGCAGTCTAATAAATAAATGCATCTCATCCATAAATGCATCATGCCGTGAACTCAGAGCGGCACATGCAGACGGAGGTCTCAGGGGAGCAGATCAACTGCATGACTTGCTTCCTGTCCCCCAACCAGCTTTTCATGCATAGCATGAGCTGCTTCTCATTAACCCCTTCAAGGTCTTCTACTTCCTCCAACACCCCCCCCCCCCAAGACTCCATCCCTCCAGAGATTTCTCCCTTTATATGTGCCACCTGGAACCGCCATCTTTATCTGACAAGCAAGAAAGATGGGATAGGGACCTAGAGGTCTCAGGCACAGAAGGGCAGAAACTATATTTTAATGCAATAGGGGGTTCTCCTTCACTTTCTCCAAGGAACTCAAGTTGGCCTATCCCACCCCACCCCCACTCCCATCACAAACATCTTGATGGACAAATTAAGGAGGGAGAGATCAGTGCAAGGCAGGATTTTGTACTCAGAGAACTCTTCAAACCTACCGACTCCTACGTGATTACACTATGTGAGCTGCAGTGCTGCTTCATTGTAAAAGTTTATCTTGCCATTTGATCTGTCAACAGGATCTCGCAGTGGCTTACAAATGCTAAAGGCACATACAACCAATATGAATCTTACATTAGAGCCCGTTTGGTGTAGTGGTTAAGAGCGCGGGACTCTAATCTGGAGAGCCGGGTTTGATTCCCCACTCCTCTACTTGAAGCCAGCTGGGTGGCCTTGGGTCAGTCACAGCTCTCTTGGATCTCTCTCAGCCCCACCCACCTCACAGGGTGTTTGATGCAGGGATAATAATGACATACTTTGTAAACCACTCTGAGTGGGCGTTAAGTTGTCCTGAAGGGTGGTATATAAATTGAATATTATTATTATTTGAATGTTATTATTAAAAACATACAAACCAACAGGATGGAGCAGATTTCAGAGCTGATCCACCTAGCACTGTGCTGGAGAGGTGATATTTCAGTTAAAAAAATAAAATTAAATAAACTCATTCATACAACTGCATGTAGTAAAGCAAGACCCAAGAATGAATTAATCTCTCCCTCCTTCTCTTCCCCCCTACACACCCAAGTCACCACCATCCCTTAGAATCTGCACTCTCTCTCTCTTTTCAAAATAGTAAAGAGTCCAGTAGCACCTTAAAGTCTAACCAACTTTATGGTAGCATAAGCTTTTGAGAACCACAGCTCTCTTTGACAGCTGAACGAAGAGAGCATCTCTGTATCTGACGAAGAGAGCTGTGGTTCTCGAAAGCTTATGCTACAATAAGGTTGGTTAGTCTTAAAGGTGCTACTGGACTACTATTTTGCAACTGCAGGCTAACAGGTCTAACTCCTCTGGATCTATGACCTCTCTCTTTTCAGATTGCTTTATCATTAAACATGCATGCAATTGTAACTTCCTTTGGTGGAGGAATTTTGTGAACCATTTTTCACCCCCCTCTCCTGTGTTCTTCACCCGCCCCCAGCCCACCCACTATACACTTTAGGAAATGCTGCAAAAAGTACATCCCCCAATACTTTTAAAAAAATGCTGAACTTTTAAGTGATACAAGGGGTCCCTCTGCTGACTTGATTTGGAATCACAAAACCCATTTACAGGTCAGGTTTTCAAACGTGAAGGCAGTTAAAACTAAAGGTTTGACTCTGTACAGAAGCTCAAAGAAAGCAAGATGCATCCTCAGATCTCCAGGGTTGTTTTTCACATTGCTAAACAGTAGCAGGAAGGGCCTAATGGAAATCAGGGCCGCAGGCACAAGGACGGGGGAACACCCAGGAAGCAGCCCTAGGCTTGCCCTTGGTCTACCAAGGTCAGTGTTGTTGATTCTGACCGGCGGCAGCGCCCCAGGGTTTCTGGTCTTTCATATAACCTCTTACTAGACCCTTTTAACTGGAGATGCGAGGGACGCTCTTCCAACACTGAGCCATGTGCCCCCCACCGCCAGTCATTTTCACCCCCTGCACCCCACAAACAGAACTCTCAGCCTCCAACCCCGGACTGCCTCTTGGACTTGACACTGCTTGGTCCTGCTTTCAGACCAACTTGGACTGCCTGACTTGTGCTTAGACTGCCTCATGCGTACTGGACCCCCGGACTGTTCTACCAACTTGCCCGCCGGTCGCCTCCTGCCTTGCCCTGGTCCTCGGACTCTACCTCCAGCCGAACCTTTGGCAGTGTGACCTAGCCCCTGAGCATGAAGTAGGGGAAGAAACACCAGATATAGGGCACAAAGCATCTCTAGGGCGTCAGGAGAAGACAGAAAAATGCATGGGGGGGAGTTTAAAATCCCTGCTTATCCCAGAGCCAGGGACCAAATGCTTTTTCTTTTTCTTTTGGCTGCCTTTTTAACCCTTTGCTAGACAGGCAATCACTGAGCTTTCGCCAGAGTTGGCCCTCGGGCTCTGCATGAAGCTGCCTTACCCTTGGCAACATTCGTCCATCAACTGTGACTGGCGACACCTGACAGCTTCTTCCTGGGATCCTTTAACTCGTGGCTGCAAGGCAACTGTTTCAGGTGGGGGTGCACTACTTTGGCTCCAGTGTGGACCAAAAATTAAAAGGAGGGGCTCCAGGGTCTCAGGAGGATGTGCCAATGTCATCCATACTCGCTAACTTGGCTGCCATCAAGAAGACCCAGTTCGGAGGCTTGGCGCATAGTGTGAGAACTGAGAAGAGAAATGAAGAGCCTCCTAAGAACATAAGAGAAGCCATGTTGGATCAGGCCAATGGCCCATCCAGTCCAACACTCTGTGTCACACAGTGGCCAAAAACCAGGTGTCCTCAGGAGGTCTGCCAGTGGGGAAGGGACACTAGGGGCCCTCCCACTGATTGCCCCCCCAAAACCAAGAATACAGAGCATCACTGCCCTAGACAGAGAGTTCCATCTATACCTTGTGGCTAAGAGCCACTGATGGACCTCTGCTCCATGTTTATCCAATCCCCTCTTGAAGCTATCTATGCTTGAAGCTGCCACCACCTCCTGTGGCAGTGAATTCCATGTGTTAATCACTCTTTGGGTGAAGAAGTACTTCCTTTTATCCGTTCTAACCCGACTGCTCAGCAATTTCATTGAGTGCCCACTGCCCACAAGTTCTTGTATTGTGAGAAAGGGAGAAAAATACTTCTTTCTCTACCTCTATCCCATGCATAATCTTGTAAACCTCTATCATGTCACCCCTCAGTCGTTGTTTCTCCAAGCTAAAGAGCCCCAAGTGCTTTAACCTTTCTTCATAGGGGAAGTGTCCCATCCCTTTAATCTTTCTAGTTGCCCTTTTCTGCACTTTTTCCAGTGCTATAGTATCTTTTTTGAGGTGTGGTGACCAGAATTGTACACAGTATTCCAAATGAGGCCATGCCATTGATTTATACAGGGGCATTATGATACTAGCTGATTTGTTTTCCGTTCCTCCCTTCCTAATAATCCCCAGCATAGCATTGGCCTTTTTTATTGCCGTCGCACACTGTATCGACATTTTCAGTGAGTTATCCACCGTGACTCCAAGATCTCTCTCTTGGTCAGTTTCCGCCAGTTTCGACCCCATCATTGTGTATTTATATTTGGGATTTTTTACCCCAATGTGCATTTCTTTGCACTTGGTTTTGAGTTTGATTTGGGGACACATCAGGAAGGGTGGAGCCAGTCAAGACTGGTGGTGTATGCTGAAGCTGACCGTGCAAAGGCTCCGCCATGCATTGATAATTCTAGCAATTCTGCCTAGCTTCTTAATACCAAGCCAAGTCATTGGTCTGAGGTGGACAGTACTGCCTACTCTGGTTAGCAATGGCTTTCCGGGGTCTCGAGGAGAGGTCTTTCCCATCACCAACAACTTGATCCGTTTTACTGCAGGTACTGGGGATTAAACCTGGGACCTTCCGCAGGCAAAGCAGATGCAGTAGCACAAAAGCTACAGCCCCATCTCCACTGTTGATGCTTTAAAGCTTGAAGAGAACTGGGACTGAACCAGCGACCATTGGCATTCAAGGCACACCACTGCGCTCTACCAGGGAGCCATGAGCTCTAGTTCTTTCTTGGGCGAATGGCTACACAGACAGCTGTAAAATATGTACCCGGCAGGCCCTGAGCCAGGCAATTCAGATCAGCCTCTTTTTAATCAACGCAGTCAAAGAGAATTGCGGGGATGATCGCTGGCTTGGTGGGTTGCATTTCAACAGAGCTGGTCAGACATCCACAGAGCAAACTGTTCTGCATTCATCAGCGTAAACCTCCACAATAAATTAAAGGAAGTGGACTGTCAGATCCATCCTGGAACTGCGGGCTAAGTCCAGACAAATATTCAGCTTTGGGGAACGGTGGATTGGAAGGTAAAATGCAACAAGAACAGGCCCAGGCAGAAATTTCAGAGCAATGCAAGAGAGCCACAGGGAAGCCCTTGAGCGGGATTCTGCAGGTCTGTTTCATTAGCAATGGCGCCTTCCTCTGATTCTAGCCACTTCCCCCAACTCAAGAGGTTCTTCCTCTAAGAAAGTGCTGCCATTAGCAAAATGGAGTTGCAGGATCCAGCCCCATGGAAATACACCTCCTTAAAAGCCTTGTGCATTTAAACTGCGTAATTATGCACACTTATTGCAATGCAATAAATTATGCATCCTCATCTTCTATCTCTTCGTGACTCTTTGGACCCAGCCCCTCCTTCTCTCAGGAAGGCTTACATGGTTCTGCCCTGCCCTGTTTTACTCTAACAACCAGGGCTTTTTTTCTGGGAAAAGAGGTGGTGGAACTCAGTGGGTTGCCAGCACAGGACCACACAATGACGTCACTTTCGGTCATCTGGAACAAGGGGGGAGTTTTTTAAAGTTTAAATCGTCCTTGGTGAAAATGGTCACATGGCTGGTGGCCCCACCCCCTGATCTCCAGACAGAGGGGAGGGCAATCTAAACTCGCCTCTGTCTGGTGATCAGGGGGCGGGGCCACCAGCCATGTGACCATTTTCAAGAGGTGCCGGAACTCCATTCCACCGCGTTCCAGCTGAAAAAAAAGCCCTGCTAACAACCCTGCAATGCAGGGGTGGTTGAGAACAACCAACCCAAGGTCAGCAAGTGAGTTTTTTGTCTGAGCAAAGGACTAAATACATACACCATACTTGTAAAGCTCCAGGCTGTTTTAGAATTGAGAAAATGGAAAGGAGTCACTGATGTTTGTCTGCCCTTTTTGCAGGGAAAAAAATCACTTTCTGTCCCAGCAGCCCTTAAAAGCAGCTAAAAAGAGAGAAACATCTGAAATGATCTATACCGACTCTCACCCACAAACAAATGATAGAGGCCCCCTGGAAGAACAATGCATCAACCTCCAGTGGTGTAAGTGAAAACAAATGAATGGGGCTGGTTGAAAGAGGATAAATTTACCCCGATGGCTAAAGGTCAGCATGGATGAGGCAGAGTGATGCTGCCTGGTCAAAGGATCCCAAAGTCTTAGTGCCACTAAAAGAGGGCCCAAAGCCCATCATGACTTCTAGCCACCCATTTACCAGCAGACAGTCTTCCAGAAGTTCTCCCACTGAGCCCCAGGTACTCACTCTGGTAGCCCTGGACTGGGCACACAATTAACACCCATAAATTGGGAAGTAAAGTTTGTATGCTGGCCACTACTCAGAGCCAAGCTACAAGTGACGCCTTACACAGGTTGGACGCTTGTCAGCTTCCCTCAAGTTTTGATGGGAAATGTAGGCGTCCTGGTTTTACAGCTTGGCTCTCCATTACAGCTGCAAGACCAGGATGCCTACATTTCCCATCAAAACTTGAGGGAAGCTGACAAGTGTCCAACCTGTGTAAGGCGTCACTTGTAGCTTGGTTCTTAGTCAACATTTTAAGAAGTGAGCCCAGATTGACTACGTACCAAGATCAAACACAATTTTGAAGGATACGAAACTCAAGGACAGAGATTAGGTGGGTTGGGGTGTTGCTGCACCACTAGAGCATCAGGCATCAAAAATGGGGGGCAAGATTTGGATTCAAGAAGAGCCCTACTGGATCGGACCAACAGTTCACCTAGATCAACATCTTGTTTCCCAGAGTGACCAATCCGATGCCCTAGTAATCTCATAAATAGGGGCATGGAGCAAAAAGGCTGCCCCTGTTGATGCCCCTTCCTAGCAGCTGGTATTTAGAGGTATACTGCCATTGAGCACGGAGGCTCCTTTGCATCCCCATGTGTAATTGCATAGATCGTCCCATTTGCCAAGACTTTGCTTGATAAAAGCTGCTTAGTCATTAATTCCAAAAAGAATTTGAGTAGAACATGCACAGTGGGAAAGGGATTGTGTGACAGCCCTAAATACAGGCCCCTGATGTCAAGGTTAACATGCCAATGTCTTTTGTTAGGGGGAGGGGAGCTTGCCATTTGGGTCTGCCAAGAAACACAGTCAGATTACACAGGCTGTAGAGCAGGTGGTGGAGTTGGAAAGAGGCCCGACCACCTGAGACCGGCACCAGATTGCCAGTTCACACTTCAGTTCTGGCCCTGGCAGCTCAAAGCTTAGGGCCCGCCTGCAAAGGGCTTCTGCCACACCAGCTTTTTCCATCTGGGTCAAGCTGTTAATTGTTGCGGTCTTGATGAGCCTTGGCTCTCTGGAGTTAATGTGCCTGTTGGTGGTTTGGCCCATACAGTCTTCACATAGTTAAGATGGTGCTTACTGCTATAAGGTCCCATTCCCATCCCACCTCCTCGTTTTTTCACAGCTGACATGCAATTAAATTATCAGATTTTCTGTACTGACACAACACAAGTCTTAGCTTTGAGACCCTTCCACACCAAATGGCCATCAGGCAGCTGAGGCGTGAGGAACAACCTCCTTCAAGCAGAGCTCTGAGTCGGGCAGGCAGCCGTCCCACAGACATTAGTAAGGGCAAGTGTAAATTGATCCTCTGGACAGCCACCCTTTAAGGAGGCCAGCATAAGAGTTCTTCATAAGAGACCTTTGCATACTACCAACGCTTTCACACCAGAAATCCTTCTCTAGCAGCACGGCAAGGCACTTGATTAAAGTGACAGATGAAACAAAGTGAAAGGAGAAGTACTGCACCAGAACTTTTTGTTGCATGCATCACATCTAATATGCATGTGTGTTCGTCATTCACCTGTCAATCAGCATACATATGACATGCCTGCCTTGTCCACTATTCTGTCACCTAAATCAGTCCGTGTGTGAGGTTTGTAAGCGAATAGGTCGAACCTCCTCTGTCACTTGATCCTATTAACTTTTTGTTTCACAGTCACCCCTCTGTAAGTTAAAGTGAATGCACACACAACCTGTATCAAGGGCTTTTTTTCAGCAGGAACACAGTGGAACGGAGTTCCGGAACCTCTTGAAAATGGTCACATGGCTGGTGGCCCCGCCCCCTGATCTCCAGACAGAGGAGAGTTGAGATTGCCCTCTGAGGGCAATCTAAACTCCCCTCTGTCTGGAGATCAGGGGGCGGGGCCACCAGCCATGTGACCATTTTCTCTGAGGGCAACCCACTGAGTTCCACCACCTCTTTTCCCAGAAAAAAAGCCCTGCCTGTATCTATGCGTGTATACATTTGTCAGAACTGAAACACATGCACTTTACAAATGAAATCAGGGACCACTACCTGGACAAATTTGCGGTTTAAATCACATGTACAACTGCTTTGAATGTAACATGAGAATCACTCAGCTCACATACAAAAAACTCATGTGTCTACTGTACCCAGATCATACATGTGTTCAGCTGCAGCTTGCTATAGCTGATTACACAGTATTAAAGAGTCAGGCTAACATGAGTGTTGTTCTTGCCAGGGCTCAATTCTAGAGAGTGATTGGCTCCTCTGCATCATGTGGTGCAGTTTTTTAAAAAGGGGGGGACTAGGAATTTTTTTTTAAACTGCTCATGAGAATATAGACTTTATGCTCTCGTTTCTGTGCAGTCAAGCAGGAAGCTACTGGGCTTTAAAGTCCAGACACAAGAGGACACCAGATTTCCTAGCATTTTTCAAACACTCAAGCAGAGCAGCTGCCCCAAATGTGAATATGTTAACTATCCTAGCAAAAGTGATGATTCTTGAAAGAAAGCTACCAACACAATGTACGTTTAAGTCATTCAATAACAGAACCCATTGTGTAGAGTTGTGGGTATGGCTTATGAGAACCAGTAGGAGGAGCTAGAACTGGAGTCACAGCATGGTAGGTAACGGTAAAGGTAGTCCCCTGTGCAAGCACCGAGTCATTACTGATCCATAGGGGGATGTCGCATCATGACGTTTTCTTGGCAGACTTTTTTTGATGGGGTGGTTTGCCATTGCCTTCCCCAGGAACCTGGGTACTCATTTTACCGACCTCAGAAGGCTGGAAGGCTGAGTCAACCTTGAGCCGGCTACCTGAACCCGGCTTCCACCAGGATCGAACTCAGGTCGTGAGCAGAGCTTGGGCTGCAGCTTACCCACTCTGCACCACGGGGCTCTTACAGCATGGTAATGGTACCATTTATTACCATTATATCTCCATAACTTCCTACTGTATCTTCTTATCCCATTTCATCCTGTTCTAGGCTTTATGTTTTGCCTAACAGTTGGGAGTGGTTCACATACACTGTGTGTAAACTGACTGGGCCTCTTAAGACTGGATGTTGTTTTGAGCTGACTTCTCAGTTAACATCCTGCCCTCATCTTTATGCTGGTGTGTGTGTGTGTGTGTGTGTGTGTGTGATGTGTATCAGCGGGATGCATCTCAAAAGTGAATGGACTTATACTAGCTCATGCTGGAATAAATGTAGTTAGTCTTTAGAGCGCCACTGGAGTCTGGTTTTATTCTGCTACCACAGATTAACACAGCTACCCGTCTGTAATCATCTAATAAAGCAGCATTGTACCTTTGCATTCTGACACCTTCTTTGCAACACATCTTCCACCTCCTGAGTAGGATATAAAGGCTCCAGGATCTCCATTCCTACTTGTATCTGATGAAGGGAGCTTTGACTCTCAAAAGCTTACACCCTGAGAATCTTGTTGGTCTTTAAGGTGCTACGGAATTTGAATCTTGCTGTTCTGTTGCAGACCAACACAGCTACCCATCTGAAAATATCTTCATGCAAAGCACCACATTCAGCCACATGGAGAGGAAATCTATTAGCCTCACAAAATATCTTGCATGGGTACAGATACAATCTTCCTTGCCAAATGCAATAGACTGGATATTATATCTAAGGGAATAGGTTTGTTTTTTAAAAGAAATTACTACAAACTTCTTACCTTATAAACTATGGGGAAAATTTGTGCCATGCTTTCTCCCAAAAACTGCTTCAACATCTGGTCTGTGTCTCGTACTTCAAGCAGAGACCTATCAATGAGAACCTCTCTGAACTGGACATTTCCACAAGGGCACAGCCCATTTGCCAGGATTTTTGCAAAAGGAAGCAAGATGTCTACAATTCACAACTCATCTTCTTGAAGCAACAGAAAGAAACTGTCTCACCTTGTGCCTGCTGCAGGCCCCAACAACTCCTCCTCCAGCGATATTGTCACCCTTTCACAGCACACTCTCAGCCCAGCAGGAATCTGTTCTTTTGCAAGAATGATCCTTCTGCCCCACAGATGATCCACACAGATGATCCAGTTCTGTGGTGACCTGGAGGCCTTTTTTACCACCCGAGTCTGAAGGAGTGCTTTTATATAGCCTCAGAACAGAACAAGAACATGGATGGACTGGCAGCCTTGGTCCAGCATACCTACAGGACCGCCTCTCTCCCCATGTCCCTCCACGGCAGCTTCACTCATCTGAACAGGGTCTCTTGCAGGTGCCAGCCTGTACATGGGTGAAATCAACAGCAGCCTGTACATGGGCTTTCTCTGTGGTGGCCCCCTACCCTGTGGAATGGCCTGCCTGCAGAGGTCAGGAGAGCCCCCACCCTCCTGGTTTTCCTCAAACAATGCAAAACTGAATTATTTAAAAATGCCTTTTTTTCAGCTAAGAGGGTGGTATTGTAGGAAAGGGATCCCAAATGTTTCGCTAATGAGTTAGAAACCATCGATTTCACCATTATGTTGCCTTACATATCTGTTGCTTTAACTATGTACTCCAATATCATACCCGTTCTTTATGTTGTTCAATGTAAGTCCTAGAATTGATTATGTTCTGTTTCAGCAATTCCTCAACCCCATACTGGAACCTTGCTAATACTATATGTTTGTAAACTTATATTCTTTTACCCCATGACATTGTTTATGGAAATGTTCTTGAAACTGTATGGAAATGCCTGCCCTTGTCCTTGCCACTAATTGTACTAATCTCACACTATGTAATCTGCCTTGAGTCTCAATGAGAAAGGCGGAATATAAATAAATAAATAAATAAATAAAACAATTCACAATCTACTGCTGACCAAGTACCGCCCAACAACACAGGAAAAAAGACTGTACATGGGACTCCCCCGCACATTGATGGCCACAATGTCACTACACAGGACCCGCCCCCTCCTTATGGTCGCAATGCCACTATACAAGACACACACACACACACACACACACACACACACACAGATGGTTGCAATGCCAGATTGGATCTTTGCATAGAATGCTTTTTGCCCAAATTGACGTGATCGAGAAACAATCTCTCACAACACAGCCTCATCCACTCTGAAAAAATGCAATAAACAGCCTCAGAAACGATCCAGACATCACAATTAAAGATGACAAAGGAGGAGCCGGTTGTCATCACGGACAAATCAAACGACATTCAGGAGGTTGAAAGACTAACTTCAGATCCCATTCAGGAAAACAAAAAAGAAGAAAACGGGATGATAAAGGGTTTAACCACACACATACAGGGACAAATCTATACAGGCACACCACAGGAACCTTGACAAGGCACTTTCTAACCTCTGCCCCAAATACACAAGCTGGACAACCCGGGATGTCCTATTGACTCAGGCATAGGCACCATCACTGTTGGGGGTGTCCATTCTTTCAGCCCTTATGCCATCAATGCCTCCAGTTGTGTGTGCAACACTAAAGACTTTCTGAGAAAAATACAACCTACTGACAATCTTCCAGGTAACACTATCTTGGCCACCATAGATGATGAGTCTCTCCACACACACCCCCTAAAAGGTGGACTACAATCCATTAGGAACACCATCTCTGACCACACCACAGCTGGCCTCACTACTAAGCTCTCCCAGTTGGTCCTCACCTCCAAATTTTTTGAAGATGGATAGACCAACCGTGGGCGCTTGCATGTCACCACAATATGCCAACGTTTTCATGGCTGACTTGGAGCAGCACTTCCTCAGCTCGCACTTGCTAACACCCCTCCTGTACTTGAGATTTATTGATGACATTTCCATAATCTGGACACATGAGAAAGAAGTACTGGAGGAATTTCACGAGGCCTTCGGCACTTCCTCCCCACCATCGATGTGACCATAGATCAATTTACACAGGAAATACATTTTCTAGACACCATTTTACAAATACATGACGGAACCTTAAGAACCACCTTATACTGGAAACTTGCTGATCGGCAAAACATATCTACATGCCTCCAGTCAACTATCCTAAACACATCAAAAATCCATTGTCTACAGCCAAGCTCTATGTTACAACCGCATCTGTTCCAAGATTCTCACCTGCGACATCTACAACAGTCATTTTTGGAATTATAACACCCACCTGATGCAGTAAGGAAACAGATCGACAAAGCCAGAATGGTATCAAGGAATAACCTGCTACAAGATGGGCCTAAACAAAACAATAGAATGCCTCCGGTGGTCACGTACAACTCTCAGCTCAAACTATTCAGCGCGTTATTAATGACTTGCATCCTATGCTGGACAATGATTTCCCCGTCACAGGAATTGGAAGGGAAACATTTCCTTGCCCACCGACCACCTTTTCTTGCCCTAACCTTAAAACAACTTCTCACTCACAATAATGTAACTTCCTAACACAGACTCTGGAGTCAGGGCTGACCTAAAAGTGGCAGTCCTCAATAAGAGAAGCTTCAAGGGCAGATTATAACATGGAATTGTTGAACTTTAGTTAAATCAAAATTTGGAACAATGGACCTCCGCCCCAGGGCTGAATAGGGACACAGGAGTCTTAGTTCACTACGGGTGCTAATTCCCTGCATTTCTTACCCCTTAACCATTTCTCCCTTACTCTGATCAAGCTCCATTATACCCTTGTATCCTCACACCCTTCTTTGCTACACTGCCTCCCACCTTCTGAGTAGAAAGGCTCAGGAATCTCCATTCCTGCTTGTATCTGATGCAGGGAGCTTTAACTTTGGAAACGAACACCCTGAAAATCTTGTTGGTCTCTAAGGTGCTACTGGACTCAAATTCTGTGGTTCTACCGCAGACCAACACCCATCAGAAATCTTAGGTAATTTATTCCAACCAGTGTGTGTCTCAATAACTGTAGTGACTAAAAACCGGGAACTAACTCCTATTCCATGCAGTCTAGTTGTCCTCTTCCTGAGCTTCGCCACAGAACGCGCACGGACCCCTTCCACTAACAGTAGCCCTTCACACTGGTATAAAGAAGTCTTCACCAGATGAGAAAGTATTGTTTGCCTGAAGGACAGGGAAAGTCTCCTTGAGTCAAGGGAAAAGCGCTTATTAGTGGTTCCTATCTTATATGCTGCCTTTACCCTAGATCTGTTCATATAGCTTCCCTTGTTTGTCCCCTCACACACACTTCCAAATCTTTCCAAGATGCCTTAGGAAACACTTTCCATGTTATAAATGCAGTCTTCCCTTTTAGCATCCTGGAAACCAAAGTGGCTGCTTTGTAGCATGCAAGCCAAGTCAAGAATCTTTAGCAGCGATTTCAGTAAATGACAGCGTGTCAAAATGTTGCAGGGTCTGTGTTGCCCCTACACTAAAAGTAGCTAAATTCTGTGACTGGTATGAAAATAGATGTACTTTGCATGGCTTGCATAAACTCAGTCTCCTACTGCATAAACTCAGTCTCCTACCACAAGGCACCTTGCAATGGTTCCTGTTAATTGGAATATAAACATAGCAGTGATCATGAATGGCCTGTACTCTTGCAGTATCAAGTTTACAAGATGCATCACTCATGGTTTGTCCCATACACCACAGTGGGCCACCACTTTTTGTGCTGATGCTGGGGGTGGGAGGGCAGGAGAAGGCTCCTCCCAGAAGGCGAAAATTAATGGTTTTCCCAAAACAAACTGGAAACTGAAGTGTGTTAATCTTGCTTTCTTTATGCTTATCTTTACACAGCACTTAAACCCTGTCCTGAACCCCAAAGCTGTCATTCATTGGTAGTAAACCTAGTCACAAGTAGGCATGGACGTTGGCATCTACAGAAGAGTTACACATCACATTAAAAATATTTTAAACCGTAACACACAGAAGAAAAATTCTCTGATGCACCACCAAGTAGTCACACCACACCCATACACAAGAAATGCAAGTTTACCTTTCCATCCTCTTTTACAGTTTCTTTGACACCTGAAGAATTGGAAACTTTTAATAGTTACAGTCTTATCTCTAGTTTCAGGCAGGCCATGTTGGTCTGCAGAACAGCCCAGTAAGACCAGTAAGTAAAGACCAGTAAGATTTCCAGGGCATCATCTTTCAAGAGCCAAGTTCCCTTCATCAAATGCCATGTCGTATCAAGGTTGCATGACTGTGTTTACACTTAAAAAGTTATCTTTAAAAACACAGTAAGATCTAAGGATAGTTAGATTTCCAGGAGTCTGAGTAGGTCTAGATTCAAAATTAGATTGTTAATTTTCAGGTAAATATTGTCGATTGATATGTTTGACACAAATAAAAAAAATTAGAAGTGTCCCTAATACATATTTTTGCACTGGTACATTAGAATCGCGGAACGGCAAACCAAGCTTGTCATAAGCAAACTCTTGACCTTGAGAACGTTATTGAAGTTCAAAATCCAGGTGTCTACAAAGCAAGCCACACACAAAAATCCGTGTGTAAGAACCCAGAACAGCCCAGCTGAACCAGATCACTCATGTGACCTTGTTCTGCAGATCACCTGAAGGCACATGAGCAGGACATGGTGCTCATAATCTCCCTCTGTCGCTGCCCACCAGCAACTGGTGATCAGAGATATACTGCCTTTGAACACAGAGGTACTTTAAATCAGGAGAACCACGGATGGACCAATTCTCCCACAAATTTGTCAAATCCTTAAAAAAAAAATGTCACCTCACTCTCCCCTTCGCTCAGTAGCTCAAATGGAGACCAACAATGTTGCACGCATTCCTACAAAGCTTGGACTTTAATCTGAAAATTCTTGAAATGGTCATTTTGCTGGAGGAGTGAAGGGGGCAACTTTCCCAGCCCTCCCCCAACGCACTGCAGAACTCCTCCAGACACCCAGCATTTTGATAGGCTCCTCCACCTCAGGAGGTGGTGGGCTCTCCTTCTTTGGAGGTTTTTAAGCAGAGGCTAGATGGCCATTTGACAGCAATGCTGATTCTGTGAACCTGGGCAGATCACGAAGGGAAGGACAGAATGGGTTACATCAGTACTTGTTCTCGTGGCCCTTCTTACATGCCCAAGGGAATGTTGATTGCCACCTTAGGGTCAGGGAGCAATTTTCCACAGGCCAGTTTGGCTAGGGATCCTGGTGGTGTTTTGTCATCTTCTGGGCATGGAGAAGGGGTCACTGGGGGTGTGGGGAAGGGAGGTAGTTGTGAATTTCCTGCATTGTACAGAGGGTTGGACTAGATGACCCTAGAGGTACCTTCCAACCCTATGATTCTACGCTTCTATCCCTCACCCTCCAATCCCAATGCTGGAGAGAAGCATGAGAGGGAAGGTGGGAGAGTGTGTTGCTCCTCTCACCAAGCTTCACTTCTGCTACTTTGGATCCAAGATGTAACAAATGACTAAGTGCTGAGAAACAGAGCAATTAGACAAAAACAATGGGGAAAGAAGATCTTATGCAAACCAGATGAGAGATGTGGGGTTATGCTTTCATAAAGTACCCTCAAATACAAAGCAGTGTGGGATTACCAAAAGGAAAACTTGACAAGACACTTTTCAGTTTCTTTTAAAGAACAAAACTTTTATGACGTATATCCAGGCTTTGACCACGTATCAGTTCATTATCTCATCCTCCCTCCAGAGATGCACATGGATGTGGTGCTGGGTCTCACGTGGTAGGTGTCATGCTTTTTGTCCTGTCCTCCTCAGGGCTCAGTTGAAAGAGGAAACATGCCACACAGCTAGATGGCGGTGCTGAAAAGTGTCCTGTCATGACCCCTCCTTTACGAGCAGAATAATCCTTAACATACCCATTTAGTTCTGTAGATAGACCTGGTCAATTTTTTCACAATTTTAATATATTATCAGGAAGTTTTTACCCACTTGGAGGTGTATGCCAAAGAACTGTATGTAACATACTTTTGGTAAAAAAGGACATGTCTAGACAGAACCTCGTAAAAGCCATGGGATTACTGAGCACAAAGCAGAAACTGAACATCAGCACATCAATGCTGAGCTGCAGATGTCTAGAATAGAGTTTATCATATTCCTATTCTGTCCAATCCCGATTAAGCCCCCTTGCTCTGGATATTTTCCAGAAGGACATTTCCTTAAACCAGCTCTGCCAGAAATTTCTAGAGCCCATTAGCATTCTGCCTTTGCTGAGCTGGGCCAGAGGGACCTTAGCAGCATCCTACAATGCCTCCTGTTTGGGAGACCAGGGAAATTTACCAGTCTGTGGTGGGCTGCCCCATATGCCAGCAAAACTAGTCCTAATTATGACAGGGCTGCCACCATGTTGTAAAAACAGGCCTGCAATTACAAACACCTGGCTTCTAAAACACACAGACCGATTTAACACCCTGTGCTTGTTGCCAAGGGCCCACTTTGGTTGATAAGGCAATGTGCAGAGAAACGACCCTGATAGAGGAAGTCCGCAGACCCAGCCAATGAAGTAGAGGTTGGAAACCTCTTACTTACAGCCCCAGTCTGCCTGCCTTCATTGCCTCCACAGGATGCCACCTCAAAGCAACGTACATGTACCAAAGAAGCAGCCTAAGCACTAAGAACTAAGGGGCGAAAAAGTGATGCTCAACAGGGTCTCACGTTTATTATTGAGAAGTGATTAATGGTGAAAGAAAGGCAATGCCCATTCCTCATTGGCTTAACAAGAAAACTGAAGAAACATTCACTACACAGTTTACAATATTTTTCTTCCAAAATTAATTTTCCTGTAAACAAACAAGTTTTTTTTTACCATTGTTCTTTTTAGCCTTCAAATCAAATCAATCCAGACTTAATCTGTAATCCATATAATGCACAAGAACAGAACATTTCTTAGGACTCCTTCGCGGTTGACTTTTTTTGAGTGACGGAGGTTCAGAGAAAATGAAGCATTCCCTCGGACACAGAACTGTTGACAAATTCCATCCAATCTTCTAGGCATAAGAAAAAAACTCAAATTCTTCATAAAATTCTTCTTCCAGTCCACAGTGGGGAAGGGAGGGGAAAAGTTATTCATTCCACTTCCTATGGTGGATGTCCAAAAGAAAGTCACAACTCGGTGTTCCAAGTGCAAATGTCAAAAACAAAACAAAAACAACAACCAAGGGGAAGATGGGTTGGGTTCAAGAAGGCTAAGAGAAAGGGAAAGCGGCAGGTTTAAAAATTAGAGAAAAAAGGCATATGCCACTTACGGACTTTAAAATCCAATTAACATAGTAAAAAGACAAAAAAACCAAAGCATATGCTCATAAATCACAACCAAAGCCAAAAGAAAGGAGACAGTTTTCACCTATACTCTACCTAGAAGGGTTTTTGTTGGGGTTTTTTTTAAAGTCCCACGTATCTTGTGAAATTCCAATACTTTTTATTTAAACTGAAAGTTTTTAAAGAGTTTTTTTTTTAAGTCAATGAAACAAGTCCTAATTTTCTGTGGTATAGTATTCCTTCCTGTCTGAAAGATACTCAGGTCGCAACATCTGCTGCAGTCTCTGTGGAAGGGACCATTGTTCTACTTCACACGGCCTTGGCGTTCCTAGAGGAGAGAGAGAAGAGAAAAAAAGTTTAGGGGAATGCCGCTGTGGGCAGTTTTAAAGCATGTTACTTTCACAGTTATATACTTCAAGGGCTTCTGATGAGAGTCATTCCTTATTAAGAACATTCAGCTGATTTGAACAGCCTAGTCAGATGCCAAATTCATCTAAATAATGCATCACACTGTTTGGTCAACTTCTACCTTTTCCATATCCCAACAACAAAAAGCAAATACTTTTTGTACTAAGTCTTGCATAAAAGAACCACCTTCACATATTGCCATCAATGTAAAGTCTGTTGAACAAGCGTCTTGTAACTCTATATAAAGACTGCCCATAACTGTAACCATTTAGTGGGGGGATAATTCATGTTTATAAACATGCAAAAGTGCAAATAAATGGCTATGTCCTGTTTCGTATTCACAAAGCACTATCTAACCACTGGCAAAAAAACTAACTTGCACAGGCAAATGCACATTTGCATCTTTCAGGAAGAGTTGCATGTGTTTGACCTAGCATACTGGCTCCTGTTGAACAAAACTTTACTTTCGATTCTACTTACACTACAAAAAACTGTAATATGTCATTGTATGGCCCATCTTTCCTTTAAATAAAGAGGGGTCAATATTGTAAGAAGAGTTTTACTGGACTTGCATGTCTGGGAGTTCTTAGCAGCCTTGTGCAAATCCGTTCTTTCCCAACCTGCTTCACAGGGCTGCTGTGAACTGAGAGGGAGGGGATTATAAACATCTATGTATGCTTAAAAAGTTCTACAGGAATGATACATGGAACAGAAATCTGCTTTCATTCAAAGATTGCCAAATGCAACAACACTGCATTCTTCCTATCATGGAACAGTATCATCTAGATTCTCATATGAGAATTTTTACCTCTGTTGAAAACATTAAGCTTGTCTAAGCTAAACAGGTTACTGTTCTTCCCTGCTTGAATGTTGGTCCAGCAGGTCATTCAAGGTAGTACAATTCTCTGATTTTGTATACAATCACTATGGACATAGATCCAGAGGAGTTAGCCGTGTTAGTCTGTTAGTCTGTAGTAGCAAAATAGTAAAGACTCCAGTAGCACCTTTAAGACTAACCAACTTAACTATAGCATAAGCTTTCGAGAACCACAGTTCCATGCATCTGATGAAGAGAACTGTTATTCTCGAAAGCTTATGCTTCAGTTAAGTTAGTTAGTCTTAAAGGTGCTACTGGACTCTACTATTTTAATCACTATGGAGTAATTGTTAGTTGTATGTGTTATACAAATATTCCTAAATTGTTTTTAGTTACAATATGCCTTGAGCCTCAGTGAGAAAGGCAGATTACATACTAAGTAAATAAATAAATCTGGGGTGGGCATGCAAGACTAGTGTCTATTGCAACCTCCACCCAACCTAAATGAACTAAGAGCTAAGCTACAAGAGATGAATTACTCGAGGAGGAGTACATGAAGGGAAGCTGAGTTTTAAAAGAGATCAGAAGGCTTTGTCAATTTCCCCTCTCTAAAGAGCCAAGGACATCCCTGCTCAGAAGGTTTGTTTATTTTGCCTCTTAGAAGGGGAGGTGAAACTGACAGAGCCTTAGAGGCAAAGAGGAAAGTTACAAACCCTCTGAGCAGCATCTCCCTGGCTCTGTAGAGAGGGGAAATTAACAAAGCCTTCCAATCTCTTTTAAAACTCAGCTTTCCAGCTAACATTGCGACTCCCTTCACGTGCTCCTCCTCGTGTAATTTGTCTCTTGTAGCTTGGCTCTAAGCTGCACAGCCACAACACTGCAGGCAGCTAGCTACCTAGCTGAATGTGAGAAGTGCCATCAGCTTCCTTAACTATCCAGGCATAACAGATCCTTTCAAGCTACTCAAAACCGCAACGTAACCGATTATCACAGATTAATATCAAGGCAGGGATGACAATGGAGCAGACTCTGCTCCCACATAAAAATACTCTGTAACAACAGAGATAAGCTTGAAGTAACAACCTGAGCCAAAGCTGCTAAAAAAGAAACTTGCAATGTGACATCATGCTCTGAGTCAGCACTGCCACAGAGGATCATTAGGGCATGAATGCCCAAGGGCAGTGAACATTTATACTAAGTTTATCAAAAGTCACCACACCCAGTCAACACAGGCATCACACCACACCGGGATCCAGGAAGCTTCACCAATGGCTTAATAGGGCATCATTATAGCTTGCCACCATCCAGCAATTGAGAATCAGAAACCAAGGTTTCAAGTGGGTTTACAAAACATGGTTTGTGCTTTGTATGATTTGGCAGGGATGAACTCTACTCTGTTACTGCAGGAGCAAGGAGAAGGTCATTGTAAAACAAGTGCACGTTTAGAATAAATACTTTCTAATATATATTTTTAGGTTGTTACTTAACCACTCTATTTTGTTCCCCTGCTTGTTTGGGTTGAGTTTGTGGGGACTTTCCCCCACACCCCTTTTTTCTTCCCTGTTGAAGGTCACTGTTACACCACTTTCACCCAAGCAAGAAAACCAGCAAAGAACGTGGAGCGTGGCCACAGCTGGACTGGGTTTTCCAGAATCTCTCTCCTAACACACACGCGCACGCGTGTGCACGTGCACACCCCCCCCTTCCAATTCTTGTTCCCACAACTGTTTCAGGTAGACATGCCTTCAAACCAGACATTTCCAAAGTTACACACATGTTGTTTCTTTTTTTTTTTTTTGAAAAATTTTTTATTGGGTTAGAATATTATTATTTTTACATTACATTCAATTTTCCCCAAATTTTTCATTTCTAACCCCCTCCCTTTCCCCCCCTTTTGTTGACTTCCAACAGCTTTCCCACCCTTTGTCCCTTTTCCCTTACTTCTATTAAATTCCTCTGTCTAAAACAGATATACATTCTCCATTATATTAAGCAGTACATCTTTAACTACTTTTCTTTTTATACACCCAAACTGTAAGTCTTTGGATAAACAATTTATCCCATTTTCCAGTTTTGAATATTTCAATATATCATAAACCTATATATCATAAACCATAAAAATCTTACATTTAAATCAAACAATTTGACTTGTTCTCTATATATTACTCGTTCTATCTTTTTATGGTATTTCTATATAGCTCATCACATAGTCAATCAATTTGACTCTTCTGTACATTCAGTTTGGTGCATATAAATCTTATCAAAGAAAGAAAATATTGTTGGTTACTCAATCCTCGTATTTAAACCTTATCATTAATTATTTTCTATCAATATTCTATCTGTTAACCTATACATATCTATATATATATCAATCTGTTAATCTAACTGCTTATAAATTCACATTTATCTCTTCCTCCCCCGGTAAAGTCACCCCTCTCTTTTATACTTTTATTATACTTCAGTAGTTCTCAAACTGCCACAGTTTTCCTCCCACCTCCCATTTCTTCTCCAGATATTGTTTCAGCTTCTCCCAGTCTGTGTTAAACTGCCCTGAGTCCAGATTTCTCAGTTTTCTTGTCATCTTGTCAATTTCTGCCATGTACAGCAATTTGTAGATCCAATCTTCGATAGTTGGCACTTCTTGTACTTTCCATTTCTGCGCATACAAAAGTCTAGCTGCTGCTGTCATATAAAATATCAACGTCCTATGATGGGCTGGAATTCCCTCCATTCCCAAGTTTAGCAGCAGGAGTTCTGGGTTCTTATTTATTTGAAACTGTAAAATTTCACTCATTTCTCTTATTATTTCCCCCCAGTACTGCCTAGCTACCTCACACGACCACCACATATGATAGAGGGAGCCCTCATGCTTCTTACATTTCCAGCATTTATTAGAAGTGTTCAAATTCCCTAGCGCAATCTTCTTTGGTGTCATGTACCAACGATAGATCATTTTGTAAATGTTCTCTTTAATATTAGTACATGTCGTTGTCTTCATTGTAGTTTTCCACAAGTATTCCCATGCCTCCATTGTTATTTCTTTATTAAAATTTATAGCCCATTTCACCATTTGTGTTTTAACTGTCTCATCCTCGGTATACCATTTCAACAGTACTTGGTATACCTTGGATATTCTTTTCTTGTCTTTAAGAAGGGTCTGCTCTAGTTCCGAATTCTCTATTCGTATACCTCCCTTTACAGAGTCCGAATTGTATAAGTCTCTAATCTGTCTATACTGGAACCAATCATAGTTAGGTGATAGTTCCTCTTGCGTCTTTATTCTGAGTTTAGATACTTCAGTTTTAGTTATTTCTTTGTACGTTAAACATTGTTGTTCATTATCAACAGCTCTCGGATCTATCACCTCGTATGGAACCACCCACAAGGGGGTTCCTTCTTGTAGGTAAATTCTATACTTCTTCCAGATTGTATATAAACTTCTCCTTACAAAATGATGCAGGAACATCGAGTTGACCTTTACTTTGTCATGCCATAGGTATGCATGCCATCCAAAAAATTTTTTATATCCCTCTAGGGCTAATAGTTTCTTGTTCTTTAATGTCATCCACTCTTTCAACCAGACTAGGCAGATTGCATCATGATAAAGTCTCAGGTTGGGCAGTTGCATTCCGCCTCTTTCCTTTGCATCTTGTAAAACTTTTACTTTCACTCGCGGCTTCTTGCCTGCCCAAACAAAATCTGATATTTTCCTCTGCCATTTTTCAAATTGTTTAGAGTCTCTGATGATTGGTATTGTCTGTAGCAAAAACATTACTCTTGGTAACACATTCATCTTAACTGCTGCAATCCTGCCCAACCATGACAAGTTCAATCTATTCCATTTGATCAAATCTCTCTCTATCTGAGTCCATAATTTTTCATAATTATTCTTGAACAAATCTATATTTTTTGCAGTCAGCTCAATTCCCAAATATTTCACCTTACTTGTTACTTCACAATCCGTTGTTTCCATTAACAATTGTTGTTTCTGCTTAGTCATGTTTTTGCATAATATCTTTGACTTCTTTTTGTTAATGAAGAAACCTGCCAAGTCTCCAAACTCCTTGATCTTATCTATCACTTTTGGCATGTTCTCCAGTGGGTCCTCTACAATTAACATTATGTCATCCGCAAATGCTCTGACCTTGTATGAATAGTCCTTTATTTTTATTCCTCGAATTTCCTCATCTTGTCGTATTTGTATCATCAGAATCTCCAATACTAAAATGAACAACAATGGAGATAACGGGCAACCTTGTCTTGTTCCTTTACTAATCGTCAATTTCTTGGTCAATTCATCATTCACTACAATTGCTGCAGTCTGGTCTCTGTAAATTTCCTTAATTGCTCTGATGAATCTTTCTCCCAATTGTAGCTTTTCCATAGTGGCAAACATAAAGTCCCAGTTTAAATTGTCAAACGCTTTTTCAGCGTCTACAAAGAAGAAACCAACCTCTTTGTCACAACGCTTGTCATAATATTCAATAGCATTGATCACTGTCCTTAAATTGTCTCTTATTTGTCTGTCTGGCAAAAAGCCTGCTTGTTCCTCCTCTATGACTTCCGAGAGCCACCCCTTCAGTCTCTCCGCCAATATCTTCGCAAAAATTTTATAATCATTGTTAAGTAGTGATATAGGTCTGTAATTTTTCACGTTAGTCAGGTCTTGGCCCTCTTTTGGGATCAATGATATATTCGCTTCACTCCAAGTATCTGGAATCCTTTGATCCCTAAAAACTCCATTCATCACCTCTTTTAGGAATGGTGCCAGTTCATTGGCCATTGTCTTATAAAATTTAGCCATAAGTCCATCTGGCCCTGGCGCCTTTCCTAGATTTGCGGATTGTATTGCCTTGCTTATTTCCTCATCAGTTACTTCACTGTTCAACTTATTTCTCCAAGCTTCCGAGATTTCTGGAAGTTTGGTTTTCTCCAGATATGATGCTATTGATTCTTTGTTTACTTCTTTTTTATTATACAGCTTAGCGTAGAATTTATAAAAGGCTCTACTAATGGTAGTCTGCTCCAAGTACGTTTTATTATCTTCACAGATTTTATTTATTATTTTCTTTTCCCTTTTCTTCTTCAATTGCCATGCCAGATATTTCCCAGGTTTATTAGCACCCTCAAACGCTTTTTGATTCAGTCTTTTAAGATTCCACTCCAATTCTTTATTACTCATTGCTGTTAGCTGTTCTTGAAGAATTTTGATTTCCTGGTATACCTTCTTTTTCCCTGGTCTCTTTTTTAACTGTGTTTCTTTGGCTTTTATTTTCTCCTCAATCTCTTGTCTTTTCTCCTCTTTCTTTTTTCTTGCTCTGCCATTTAAGTCCATTAGTATGCCCCTTACAACCGCCTTGTACGCATCCCAAACTTTGTTGGTTGGTACTTCTTTATTCACGTTGTATTGTATAAAAAACTTTGTCTCTCTTCTCAGTATTTCCATATTCTCTCTTTCCTGTAACAAGTCCTCATTTATTCTCCAGGCTTTCCTTTTTCTCCTTTTTCGAAATTTCCACATAATTGGGTTGTGATCTGAGCCTACCATCGGCATTATTTCTACCTCCTTAGTCCATAACGCTAAGTCTTTTGAGGCCCAGATCATATCAATTCTTGATAATGTAAAATGCCTTGCAGAATAAAAAGTAAACTGTCTACTTTTAGGATATTCTCTCCTCCATACATCTTCGAGAGTCTCTTGTTGAATCAACTCAAAAAAGAGCTTTGGCAATAGTCCTCTTTTCTTTTGTGTTGTTGTAGTCTTTTTGTCTAGTTCCAAGTCTGTCACTCCATTGAAGTCTCCAGCAAGAATTATCTGGTCATATGCAAGATCGTCTAAATGCTTCCTTAAATCCTCAAAGAAGCTTTCCTTTGCACCGTTAGGTGCATAAAGTCCGACTACCAACACTCTCTTTAAATTCCAATTGCATTCCACTGCTACAAATCTAACTTCCGCATCTCTCATAACAAATTTTGGCTGTAGCTCCTCTTTTATATACAACACCACTCCTCTTTTTTTCTTGTTGGAGGCCGCTACAAATTCTTTGCCCAATTTTCCAGATTTTAAATATTTTACATCCTGTTTTCTAATGTGGGTCTCTTGCAAACAAACAATATCACATTTTTGTTTTAGTAGCCAATGAAAAATATTTTTCCTCTTATTCGGTGAGTTTAGTCCATTTACATTCCAAGATAATACTTTACACTCCATATTCATAGTTTTGTTGATAAGTCTTTTTCATTGTCCTTAATAAATCGCTCCATCTCTCGCTCAGATCTGATGCGTTTTTTTGCCCCTCCAAACTCAAAGGACACTCCTTCCGGTAGCTCCCATCTGTACCTGATATTCATGTCCTTCAAAATCTGAATTAGCACTTTATATTTTTTCCGGTCCAATAACACTGATCTGGGCAGTTCCTTCATTATAATGATCGTCTTGCCATCAATCTCCAATGGATCTTGAAACTGTTTTGTCACAATCCTCTCTTTCATGTTTCTAGTTGTAAACTGCACAATCACATCCCTTGGTAATTTCCTCTGGGTTGCAATTCTCGAATTCACACGGTACGCCACATCTAGGATAGCCACAACTTCCTCCTCCTCCTTCCCCAGGTATTCAGCCAACACCTCAGTCATCTGTTCTTGCGCTGACTTCCCCACTTCTGGCAGACCACGAAAACGAAGCTGCTTCTCCATGTGTTTAGTTTCTGCAACTGACATCCTCCCCTTCACCAATCTCATCTCTGTTTGTTGCGTGTCTATTAAATTCTCCATCGCGTCTTCTACTGTTTTAACTCTCTGCTGCGTTCCTTGTAATTCACTACGAATCGTTTCCATACCTTTTTTCACTTCTGACAGCTCCGACTTTACTGTCTGTGTAACCTCTTTAACAAGCTCCAATTTCGTGTCCTTAAGTTCTTTAATCATATCTACAAGTTTTTTGTCCAGATTTTTATCCAGATTTTCTATTGCCGATTGCCACTCTTTTTTCGACATCGTGGGGCTTGCTTTAGCTCGCTCCCACGTATCTGCTCTCTTCCTTAACTCCGTGGCGTAAAATTAAGCGTTTTTCTTTTTTCAAATGTCCCAATCTTTACCAAAATTAAATTTTAAAGTGTCCAAAATGTCGGGCGTCTTTTCTCTATGGTTTCTCTATGTTGTTGTAATCCAAAATGGCCTACTTCCTCTTCCGCTGAAGCCGCGACCCTTCCCCTTTCAAAAATGGCGATTCCCTACTTCCTGTCCTTCGGCAAGGGCCGCTTTTCTCCAGCCACTCTATTGTTGTTACGCACTTCCTGTCTCCCGTCTTCCCACAGCAGGTCTCGCGATGGTGTCTTTTTCCCACAGCTCCAAAACCACAGGTATTCAAAACAATAGTCCGATTTCTTTAATAACTTCTTTAAACTTAGTCTCTTTTAAAATACAACTCCTGCCGAGTCTTCACCTCCTTTTCACTAGTCTGTTGCAGTTTAAAAATCTACTTTCTTTCCTCTCTGTTTTTGTCAATCTGTCCCGTATCAAAAGATAGCGATCTTTACCTTCTCTTCACTTTTCTCGGGTTGTAATCGCTGTTTCGATCTTAAATTCTCCTCTCAGCTTCCTTTCCCAATCGAAGCTTGGGTATGTAGGTCTTATGCCAGCCGAATTGGCCCCAAAACTGCCGCAGAGATTATAGCCGACCCGTCGCAAGGTGGGACCTCAAGGATCGGGGGGAGACTCGTTGAGTAGAGCCCCCCCTCGTCCGAGATCTAGCTCACCCTAGGGTCTTGAGCGTTCTTTGCCTGCTCCCCGCCTGAGAGCAGTCGGCCGCGGGCTATTTTCACCCCTCCGGCCGGTTAAAACGGCAGTCCGGTCAGCTCCGCGAATGGAGCTGCGTTAGACCTCCATAAATCCCAAACCGGAAGTCAACACATGTTGTTTCATCTGCCTCCATGTTCTCAAATTCTCTTTACAAAAAGATGATGTGGTTTTAAGAGCTGCTCGCAGATTAGTTCTCCTTTCTTTCAACCAGTTACTCCACAGACTTGCTCCAGTCTGAATCCATCTTTAAACCAAACAACACACTTGAAGGCCTCTTGTAATCAGCAAGGAGGAAACTGGCCTTCAGGAGCCTATAACAATTTATACGATTGTGGAGGGCTGCAGGATGTGGCCCATGAGATACACATCCTAACTTCAATCCCCCCACCACACCCCAGTCTAAGGTTCTGAACTGGTTGTGGCTAAGAGTCCTGGCAGGGGAATGATTTCCTCCTCCAGTCTTCTTTAAGCAGTGAAGGCAGGATGACCCCTAACAACTTAATGTGGCACGGACGAGTAATGTGGGGTAGAAAATTTTCTGATACTGTATTTTCCCCTCAAAAACTTTCTACCCTCTGCAGTTGTCAGGGCTGTTGTGTTGCAGGTTGTGTTAGATGTGGTCCCAAGTGCTTGTCACTGGTCCAGGCTTTTACATGAGTCGTTTTCACAAGTCTTTACTCTCACACAAAACTCATAGAATGAGGGTGTCTTCATGGCGCAATTTCTGACGTCACCCCGTCGTGATTCCGTTTCATGGCAGAATCTCAACACACGATTTTGCATGAGGGTAAAGACGTGTGAAAACAACCATGGTGTATTGGTCTTCTTTCGATAACATTACTTACTGCATCACTGACATGCACAAGCATGGGAAAGTAGTCAGGATCATGGAATGTGTACCAGAAGCTCAAAGTCAGTACCAGAAGCTCCAACAGTACAGGCAGGGACACTCAGGACTAGGTGAACAGCCTCCTCCTCACCTCACCCCCAAACCCAGCAGTCAGAGCACTTGTTGAATGGCATACAGCTGCTCAAGTTCAGGGGTAAAAGAGCAGGGGGTGCTCTTCTTGCCATGGATCTCAACAGGTCCGCACTAATGCAATACAGGTAGGCAGGCACAATCTGCAACTTGTTTATTCTCCTTCCCTATAATTTGCAGCACCTCCACAAAAACTGGCAACAAGACTCCACACAGTATTCAAGATCTAACAAGAATGATAATCAACGATTTGCCCACTTACACACACCAGCCTCTTTGGTAAACTACTATGCTTCCTTTACATAATCTACTCAAAAAATGCTATCAGCACAAGGTTTTATTTCTATCTGGAGAGATTTCATTCCACATGCTTAAAGTTCAACAGAGCTGGAGGAACTCAAAGCATGTTTATTTAGTCACCTGATGCTGGTAGTAGCTAGGAATTTGAAATTTAAATCCTAGAGCTCACCTCTCTACTACTTCTGAAAGGAGAGGCAGAATTCATGGGACCGTATTATGCTACAAAATGGCTGCAATTATCATACAAGTCACTCAGTGATCGATGAATTTCCCCCTCAAGACATACACACACCAAACTGTAACCATGCTTCTGCCTGGAAAGAATCCTGACTTCATTATTAACAGTTCTAAAGTAGTTCATAATATAAGGCCACTGTGCAGGTAGACGGTTGTCTATTTCACTGTGGTGCCATTTGTTAGAAGTTTCTTTTAAAAAAATACAGGCTTTGGTTTTAATTTCTTAACTGTTTTGTAACTCTAGATTGGTCCATGAATTCCAAGAATAAAACTCAAAGAGAACTAACTCATTCACTTCTATAGATAATTTTCCCATCATGATTAAATATTACAATAATTAAAACTTGAGAAGTTTATTTGAGACTGAATAGAAATAAATCAATTTACTTCTGTAATTAGCATTAGGCTCAAACCTGTTGATTAAAGGTTTTTTGCTGTTTTACTAAAGTGAATGCTTTAATACCTGATCAATAACAAACTATTTTTTTTGACTTATTAAATGCCAAATCTTAGTCTAGAATGCTAGGAAGCCAAGTGGCCTGCCAGGGCCGTCTGAAGAGGCTGCGGAAAGCTTCTCAACCCCCACAGTCCATGGTTCACAAAGGCAACACTATTCTCTCTCTTTTTTCCCATGACCATTTTAGCTTAGAACGGACTCCCACCCACACTGGAGCTCTGTGATTCCCATAAAATGTTGCTTCGGGGGGGGGGGGGCAGGGGGCCCTAAGAAATGACAGGAGGTGGTCTGCAGTGGGAAGGGGGAAGCAGAGGAAACGGCCAGGTCAATCTGGAGCCAACCCATAACTTAAGTTTTTGCCATCTGAAAGAAGGGGAAGAAAGTAGAAAATATAAAAAAGTAGTAGGAAAAATTATTTGGAGAGAAATACACTGTCACAATATGACTTATGAAATATTGAGATATATGGTTGGGATCCAGCCATTGCTGAGTGAAGTATCACAAATCTCTTCCTTGTTATCTCCTCCCCACCCACTCCTTTCCAGCTCCAGGGATCCACATGACCTATAGTCCAATGGACTGGCTGCACTGGGGAGGAGAAAGCGGGCATGGGCTCCTGCCAGTGAAGCTTTGCTGGATCCAACCCACAGGGTTAACCAATGAAAACAAACTCTTCAGTAGAATACCATCATCTTCTTATAGCACATTAAACATGAACAAATACGGACATTTAAATAACGAACACACCCTTGAAAAAATGTTGTGTGTACATCATATACACATATGCTGCCGACTGTCCTACATTAAAAATCTTCATAAGACACATTCTGAGTAAAACTTCATCTTAAAAAGCATTCCATTCATTACAAAGGAGAAAATATTCCAGGGTTTTTTTTTCCGGAATGCTCCTCAGAATTTCTAAACTGAACATGGTCTTCAGGAGGTGAGGGGGTGGGGAAAATTTCCTGAGGTTTTTTAGATATTTTCCTCTCCAGGCATCTACATGTCTACAATCTTGTGTTACATGCAGATGCACAACAAATTCTTGTGAGCCACTGCTTCCCGAGCAAATTCCGCTGCTCAGCTGAGACACCGGAGGAATTGGCAATTGGTACTGAAACTGGTATTGGTATTGAAACTGGATAAACTAGTTAGAACCACATGATCAACCTATCAACATCACTCCCAAGTTACCTTTTATTAAAAAAGAACTGCAAAAGTGAACTCAGTAGAATTTTTTTTTCAATAAACAAAATACTAACATAAGTACATTTATTTTCCTAGTTCTAGTAAAAACCAACTGGCCTGTCAAAAGCCCTTCTAGTTCTACATTAAGTAACACTGACTGTGGTCAGACACACTGTGCTAAAACAAGGGAGATGAAATCATTTCCAAATGCTGTAATGAAAGGAATAAATGTAGCAAAGTTAAATTTCAGAGACGAATCTGCACCAGCATCCCACAGTCTACACTTTAAGAAACGTTAATGAAGCTATTTCCTGCATTTGCCTGGTGCCTCATGAAGAAATTCCTGCTCTGACTTATTTTTAAAACACCTCAAGATATGCACAATAAAATTCAGCACCATCCAAAGGCATGAAGTTGTGTAAGGAGAGATGCCATGGCTAAGTGACGCAGCACTTGAGAAAGCCCCAAGGTCAACCCTTGGCCTCTCCAGCTACAGAATTCAAAGCAGCAAGTGTTGAGGAAAAAGACCTCCCACCCCGAGATCATAGAGAGCCACTGCCAGTTAACCAGTCAAATGCTAAGACAGAGGGCTAATAGTCTAACTCCATTCAATCAGCAGGTAGCCTCATCTCTACACCTTCCTGAATACTTAGAGGTGTGCCCCCAAAGATACTTTAAAAACTTGTTTCCATAAAAGAAAGAATACCTGGTGGCTGATGGATAGAAGAACAGCTGTGCTCTTCTTCATTCCTGTGACTCAACTGATAACCTGTCCACATCCACATTGAAAAGCAATCCTGGGAGACTGTCAGCCTGCCTTGGGCAAATGGCCGGTGGAGGAAATGGATTGTTTAACTCTTTCTCTTCCAGCCACTGAAACCCAAGTTTGTTTTTACCTTGTTATTATCCTGTCCCTCACTGGGTAGGGCACACTCAAAACAGCATTCTAACCATAATTCCTTATGGAGACTGAGAAGCCGCTAGTAAAGTAATCACATAAAGTCCAGGCAGTGACATAAATCAGAGACAAAAACCAGAAGCATTTTCAACCATGGGCAGACTTCCTCAGAGACTTGAAAATAGTTTTTGTTTTCAACTGCCCAAGCCACACTGTTGAAAGAAGGAACACTAGGCCTCTGATGTAGATGACTGCACTGAAGTACATCCATTCTCATCCCAGAAAGTACCCATGCCAATTTTAGAATCTCAACAAATCAACTGAAACAAGATATTCACAGATTTTCTTCTATCCTTGCATAAGGTTAAAACCACAACTCTTTATGGTTTGATATATACAAACTAATGTATGGATCCCACTCTCTCCCACACAGTGGTGACCTATGCAACAGTCCTGAATCATAGTGTCACAGTAAATGGTCCAAACTGGTCCAAAAGATCAGTCACCTTTACTGAGAACTGAGTTGTATTTTGCTAAAAGATAAATCCCAAACATAACATTCCATGTTTCTAGAAGCCAAATCAGTCCTGGACAATTAAAAATAATTTTCTCAATAGCAGGGTTAACACAGAAGATCCCATGCCAATGTTTTGGTGCTTGCTTTTTTACTCTAGTTTGTATCCAAATTACTTTATTCAGGTGTCTTTATGGACAGGCAAACTACTGGAGAATGCAAGTACTTATACAAATTCTTAAAGCTCATGAAAAGCCATGTGTTCTTTTCCAACAGAAGCCTATCAATGATGCCCCCTAGTCCATATGAGGTGATAGACCCGAGAGCTGTTGATAATGAACAACAATGTTTAACGTATAAAGAAATAACTAAAACTGAAGCATCCAAACTTAGAATAAAGACGCAAGAGGAACTATCACCTAATTACGACTGGTTCCAGTATAGACAGATCAGAGACTTATATAACTCGGACTCTGTAAAGGGAGGTATACGAATAGAGAATTCGGAACTAGAGCAGACCCTTCTTAAAGACAAGAAAAGAATATCCAAGGTATACCAAGTACTGTTGAAATGGTATACCGAGGATGAGACAGTTAAAACACAAATGGTGAAATGGGCTATAAATTTTAATAAAGAAATAACAATGGAGGCATGGGAATACTTGTGGAAAACTACAATGAAGACAACGACATGTACTAATATTAAAGAGAACATTTACAAAATGATCTATCGTTGGTACATGACACCAAAGAAGATTGCGCTAGGGAATTTGAACACTTCTAATAAATGCTGGAAATGTAAGAAGCATGAGGGCTCCCTCTATCATATGTGGTGGTCGTGTGAGGTAGCCAGGCAGTACTGGGGGGAAATAATAAGAGAAATGAGTGAAATTTTACAATTTCAAATTAATAAGAACCCAGAACTCCTGCTACTGAACTTGGGAATGGAGGGAATTCCAGCCCAACACAGGACGTTGATATTTTATATGACAGCAGCAGCTAGACTTTTGTATGCGCAAAAATGGAAAGTACAAGAAGTGCCAACTATTGAAGATTGGATTTACAAATTGCTGTATATGGCTGAAATGGATAAGATGACAAGAAAACTGAGAGATCTGGACTCAGGGCAGTTCAACATAGACTGGGAGAAGCTGAAACAATACCTGGAGAAGAAATGGGAGGTGGGAGGAAAACTGTGGCAGTTTGAGAACTACTGAAGTACTGAAGTAGAGGGGGGAGACTTTACCGGGGGGAGAAGAGATAAATGTGAATTAATAAGCAGTTAGACTAATAGATTGACATATATATAGATATATATAGGTTAACAAACAGAATATAGATAGAAAATAATTAACTATAAGGATTAAATATAAGGATTGATTAACTAACAATATTTTCTTTCTTTGGTAAGTTTTGTAAAATGTACCAAACTGAATGTCTGAAGATACAGATGAGTCAAATTGATTGACTACGTGATGAGAGTTATACAGAATTATTACAAAAAGATAGAATGAGTAATATATAGAGAATAAGTCAAATTGTTTGATTTAAATGAATGTATGATTTACATGGTTTATGATATATAGAAATATTTGAAATTGAAAAATGGGATAAATTGTTTATCTAAGATGGAAACAAAGACTTACAGTTTGGGTATACAATGTTAAAAATAGTTAAGGGTGTACTGCTTAGATTAATGGAGAATATATATTTGTTTTAGATAGAGAAATCTAATAGAAGTAAGGGAAAGGGGACAAAGGGTCGGAAAGCTGTTGGAAGTCAACAAAAGGGGGGGAAAGGGAGGGGGTTAGAGATGAA
Source organism: Eublepharis macularius (assembly GCF_028583425.1). NCBI lineage: Eukaryota > Metazoa > Chordata > Lepidosauria > Squamata > Eublepharidae > Eublepharis > Eublepharis macularius. Next base: position 26,982,226 of record NC_072804.1, read on the forward strand.
AAATTGGGGAAAATTGAATGTAAATGTAAAAATAATGGATTCTAACCCAATAAAAAATTCAATGATGCCCCCTAGAACATTACAACTACAGAAGGGAGTAGAGTGTAAATGAGATCCTATCATATGAATGCACAGTTAATCACTAGTCAGTGCAACTTTCAATATGAAAGTTTGTATATAATGCAAACAAGAAAAATCTCTTCTCGAAAAGTTAGTAACAAGGCTTCAAAAGGTCAAGATTCAGATCCAGTGGCATCTTAAAGACCAAATAGATTTCCTGGGTATGAACTTTTGAGAGTTCAAGCTCCCTTTGTCAGAGACAAACTATCAGACAAAGGGAGCTTTGACTCTTGAAAGCTCATACCCTGGAAATCTAAGGTGCTACTGGACCCTAATCTTGCTCTTCTACTGCAGACCAACATAACTACATACCTGAAAACATCTGCAAAAGCAATCCTCAGCAGCCCATGGGAGCAAGACCACGTGCTCATGAACACAGAATTCTGCGTAAACAGCATTTTTTAACAAAAGGGGAAGATGGCCATACCCCATGGCAAGGCAAAGCTTAGTTTCTTTGGTTAGTTTCTAACCAAAGCAGCTCACATCTTTGACATATCAGTGATTATTCAGTAGTAAAGCAATCTGAGAGAGAGGCAGGCAGAGGGCACTCATCTGAACTCTCTCCCTCTGCCCTAAGCAGTGTGGTTAAAAACTTTGAAGGCCACTTCCACCTGAGAACCAGAGTTGTAAAAGCACAGAAAAATTGGAAATTTGTAGGAGTACTGAAACTCCTATGAAATATTTTCTCTTTTAGAATGAAATACTTTTAAAGACAAGGTGGGCATGCTGTATATCTTTTAAGCCCAAAATACATTTCAGCACCTAAAAGGTGTGAAAAGTAAATAAACTTGTTTCAATTTGTGCAGAAGAGCTATGTGAGGATAAAAATGAAGTCTCAGAAGTTTCAGAAACTGATTCTGATTAAAAACGTGTAATATACTTTTAATTTGAAATGTGACCAATTTTGTACATAATAAAATGCTATAATGTATCATGATAATAACTACTTAATAGTTTATGATGATGATCATACATTATTATCATAATAATAACTCCACTTACATGCCACTCTTCTAGACAGATTAGTACCCCACTCAGAGCGGTGAACAAAGTCAGTGTTGTTGTTACCCCCACAATACAGCTGGGGAGCTGAGGCTGAAAGGAGTGGATTACCCAAGAATGCCTACTTAAGCTCATGGCAGTGGTGGGATTCAAACCAACAGAATGCTGATTTGCAGCCCTATTTATTTATTATTTTTATTCCACCATCCCCACACAAGCAAGCCCAGGGCAGATTACATCAAATAAAAACATTTATAATAATTTACATCTTAAAAACAGTTAAAATCAACAAGCAGCACAAAAATACGAAAATACAATATGTAGTTAAAATATACAGCAGCAACCAGCTAACTTGAGGGAGTCAATCTGCTACTTTAAAACTGGATGGTGGATGGCTCTAACTGGGAGGGATCCAGTCTTCTCCTCCTCTATTTAGGCCGGTGGAGGCCAAGCCTAGCTTGGTGGAACATCTCCGTCTTACAGGCCTGGCGGAAGGATAGTAAATCCTGCCAGGACCTGGACTCACTAGACAGAGAGTTTCACCAGGTTGGAGCCAGGACCAACAAAGCCCTGGGGCCAGGGACCACCAATAGTTGTTTACCTCCTGATTGGAGCGTCCTCTGGAGCACATATCGGGAGAGGTGGTCCCGCAGATACGCTGGTCCCAGTCCACACAGGGCTTTGTAGGTTAATACCAAAATCTTCAATCTGATTCGATACTCCACTGGCAGCCAATGCAGCTGGCATAACACCAGTGTTGTGTGTGTATTGCTTGACACTCTGGTGATGACACGTGCCACTGCATTTTGAACCAGCTGCAATCTCCAGATCAGACCCAGGGGGTGTTATTTAAACCACTATGTTACAACGTACCAGGAGTTTAATTGTGTGACACTTTTCCCGACCAAATAATATATTTTAGGTTATTTACAGCAAAGTTTGTGTTTTTTGTTCAACACTTATTTTTCTACTTTCCAAACTGCAAAAATTAAGATACATGAACCAAGGCAGAATAGGGTACATCACAATCATTAAGTGATAAAGCAAATCAGCTCCTCCCATTGTTTAAAAAGGGATCAAACACAAGTCTCAGGAGACTATTCAAGGCTACATTAAATTCTCAAGAGATGCATCAAAAACTGATCTGCTCTAAAACAAAATCAAGCCATTTCACTCTTACGTACTTTGCAAAGCAGTATCTAGTAAGCTTTGAGTCAAATGTAAAAATGACTGTACAAATTTTTTAAAAACTAATTAAACGATACTCCAAAAGACAGAAATATTCTTCTGTTTTATTTTGTCATGTATGCAAGCATCCATGCCATTGTTGTGTTCTGCATCTTATACCGAGAGCATCCATGCTACTGTTGTGTTCTGCATCTTACACTACATCTTATTCTTATACTGATATAACGCCAAAGTTAAATACTGTATTTTATGCATTTTATGTAAGTCACTTGAGGGTGTCTAGACTTCTAATACTAATTTCCAGAGAAGCCAGTGGCCCCTTGCTTATCTCTAAGAAATATGTGCTTTCACTTCTGAGCATCCTTGGACCGGCTCTGCAGCTGCATACTGAAATGTATCTTTTTCACAGGAGGGAATGATTCCACTCTGTGCTTTGTCTAGACCAGGGGTGGGCAAATTACAGCCCGTGGGCCACATGCGGCCCGATACAGAGTTTTTTGTGTCCCGCCAAGACAGTAGAAAAGTGTGATAGGGTACATTTGTCTCATTAAACTGATTCCAAAATTATATGTGCTTGCAGCTATAGATGATATGAAATTAGCACAATAAATAAATTGAATAAAACTACCACTATTTTATTTAATTTATATTTATTGATTTCTATGATACAATTTATACCTTTTCTGAAATGCAAAGTTAACTAATGAATGCAATCATTTTAAAAGGTGCGGCCCTCCGCTAACCTCCGCTCCCACAAAGTGGCCCCCAAGCCAAAACAATTGCCCACCCCTGACTAAACTAATCTGTTCCCATGTAACTGTTCCCAGGTAACTTTTTGGAGTTTTGTGCCTGAATGCAAACGGCCCAAAGGGTGGGAGAACGGCCCCTATAATCAGTAGTCCTATTGTTTGATAATCACTTCTGCCCACTTCTACCTACACAGAATACATCTCTGAATAAAGTTTCTTCAACCAATGCACCTGTGTGCTTGCTGTGAGGGGCTTGGCGTCTAACTGTCAGGGACTGCCGCCCTAGGACTGACATATTTGTCCATTTGCGAGCCGGCTGTTCTAACTACAAAAGAAGCAAAAATGAAGCTCCTAGGTCTTTTAAGATAAAAGCATGTATTTCTCAGCAGGCATATCAGCTTTTTACCTCTTCAGCATCACCACCAACACACAAGGAGAATCTTAATAAATGTTTGTAATATAAATGCCTGCAGCCATCAAGCACCCAGTGATTTCTAAATCAACTGATGTCTAATCTAACTTTCCTTTCTGCTTTTAAAAGCCTTGTGATCCCATAACAGCTCTAAAGCCTATTTCATCTACACTACTTCTGTAGAAAGCTTTTTGGTGCCATGTGTCATGTTTTGAAGAACAGGTGGCCCTATAAATTATTCTCATAAACACATTACACAGGACTATTCAAGACATATCTGAGAAAGTCAAGCTTTCCAAGATTCCAGAAGCATGTCTGAAGTTAAAGGCAGTCTAGCATATTTTATAAAGGGAATAAGGCTGTCATATAATGGAATGGAAGGTACGATAAAGGGAACAGGGTAGTAGTCTGTTCCCCTATTTACTGTATCTATTATTCTGACCTTGTTCATACTTCATTACCTTCTTTTGTAATTCCATTGTTTGCTGGAAGACTGGATGAACACTCATTCTTAATTAGATTTTGATACATTACAGCATACCCACAATCATTGGTACAAGCTATAGTGCTAACTATGGCAAGGACACCTTATTAAGAATCAGACTAAATATAATGGCTAATTGTATTCTACACCATCATATTCCACTCCTCCCCTTTCGGTGCTCTCCCCTACCAAATTCGACATCTCCCCTACCTTTTTCACATTTTCCTCCTCCTCCTGGCGTTTCTCATAGTGTGAGAAGTCATCAAAAATGGAAGTGGTGTGCTTGTAGGTAGCAATGATTTTCAGCACCTGCTTAGCCTTTTCCAGAGGCACCTCCTGAGTGTCCCTGGAGTTGGTCACTGGTTTATTCTCATTATTCTCTAGGCGAATGTGCCGCAGTTGGCTGTTGGGAACGTCCTTCACAAAAATCCACCTGATGTCAAAACGTCCCTTCCATTTGTCCTGGGACCATACGCCTGCGCATGTGTTGTAGTCCACAGCAGATTTCATTTCTGCAACTCCACAGAAGTGACCGCTGCCATTGACACTGAACAGTAAGTAAACTGGACCTTTCCCGTTCATGGAGCGGTAAGCAGCATCCAGTCTTTTATTACCATGCTCTGTGCTGCACCAGATGTTATATTTAATGGAGCGGTGGATATCGTCCTCAGAGTAACTCTTAATTATGAAAACCCGACCATGTTTAGGGTTCCAGTCAAAATCCTTCGGATTGTAGTTGTTGATGGATCGCAGCTTCTCCAAGACTGGGTGTGGCTCAGAAGGAGCAGCACCAGAAGTGTTCTGAGACTGTCCAATGGCACTACCATCCACTCCATTTTGACCAAATCCGTTGCCACGGTTACGAGGTGCAACCCAGCGGGCAGGCTGAGCCGCCTGCTGCTGCACTGGCAGCTGAGTTGGTTGGGGTGGAGGAGGAGGCAGAACTTGTGGCTGTTGACTGGCTGAAGGCTGCACAGCTGGTGGGCTGTTACTCATCGCCTGACCCATGGGTTGGGGGGATATCTGGGTTGGTGGCTGACCGATATTCTGAACTAATGCCTGGGACGGAGATTTTGCCATAGGTCCTTTGTTATCCCAAGTTCCAATATCCATGTTATGTTTTATTGGTGGTGGTGGAAGACTTGAACTTGCCATGCCATTCTTGGTCTTCAGCTTAGGCTGCTGTTTAGCAGGTTTGCTGGCGATATCAGCCCAGGATGCTGGTTTTGGAGGAGCAATGGTCGCTGGGGGTAAACTGTTAGAAGCCACAATATTACTGGCAATAGAGCCACTGCCAACAGCAGAGCCAACAACTTTGGGGACGGTGCTTGCAACGTCAGTGCTGCCCAGCTTCAATGCTGCCATCCCCTGGTCTATGGTATTCATGCCAGGAGCTTTATTCAGGGTCTCATTGGCAAAAGCAGACTGTCCATCAATCATGGCTCCACCCAACGAGCTTGGTGCATAAGCATAGTTGCTACTATACCCAGAGCTTTGAGTGGATTGCCCCTGAGAACTGTTATTGCCCCAAGCCGAGAAGTCAATCCCACTTGGAAAAAAGTTAAAGCCATGCTGTCCAAGAAACGGAGTGCTGCCAAGGGCCCCTGGCTGCCCAAACATGGCATCTGGGAGAAAGTGGGGCTCTCCATTGCTTAGCTGTCCGTAAGATGTTAAGTAGGGCATGGGTGGGTCACCCCCAGTTGACCAAGCAGCTTCACCCAAAGAGTAGGAAAATCCAATGGATGGACTGTAATAACTTGGCAGGTAGGAATCAGACATTGCAGTGTATGCATTATTCTGAAACAGAAAAAGTACTGAATAATTAGAATGGGCATCACAGCAAGAAAAGTCAGTAAAAAAAAATCATAGGTCCCCCTTCATATACCTCCCTTTTCACTAAAAACTTATTTGCTGCAAAGTGTTTTAGTATAAGCATAGTTTCCCACATTTTCTATACAAACACAAAACATGAAAATGTCCACATGTAAGAAATCAGTAGTTTCCACATTTTTATTTCTGAAAGAAAGGCATGGAATATACAGCAAAACCAATCTTAGAGAGTGCTAATAAAGCAGCCTCACAAAACCCGAAACAGGATTACAAGTTTGGTTTAAACACTGCTGTTTTTACAGGCTTAATAACTTCTGGACTAGGTTGTTCAAAAAGGTGTTTTCAGTGATTTCCTCTAGAATCTGGGCAGTGTTTTTCTTTACATCTAAGCTTTTCCCATTGTCAAAACATACTGATGAACTTTGCAGTAAGGAACGCAAAGCTGAAAGAATTCTGTGCTCCTTAAAATTTATGGGCATTTAGCCAAATAACACACAGAGTCCAAAATGATTCAAATATGTGCAATTGTGACAAGATGGCTGACTTCTAAAGGAACACCTGAGCGATATCAATTTCACAAAGGATCAAACTTTTATGACACATAACCTGACCAATCCTGCTGGAGAGAAAACTTTAATGGCTTTGTCCCACTTCAGTCTGTATTGATCACTCCTCTATGATACCAACTTGTTTCTAATTTATTTTACATGCACGACATAAAAAGCAATATTTAAAGTGAATTATTTGTTTAATGTCAATACAAGTTATCTCCACCAGCATTCCTTTTCAATTACTTTTTTCCAATATTTTTCAATATTACCTTAACATTCTGGCTCCCCACTTCCCCAAACAGGACATTCTAATACCATTTTTTGTATTCTCAGTATCAGAAAGCACAGGATTCCCAAGAAAAACCCTGGGTACAATCTTCATCCCACTAAATTCAGTGGGCACTGTTCAGATCACCTCTTGCGCAAGCCACACTGCAAACAACTGTGATCTTGGGAAGACTCCTATGAATTTTTAACAAGACATGAACAAGCCATGTTCAAAAGGCACAAGCCTGCATTCAAGCATCTAGATCTCCATCCCTTCCATAATTCAAGACCCTCCCTGGAAATATACTGAGGGCCAGTGTGGCAGAGTGGCAAGAATGCTGGAATAAGACGAGAGGCCTGAATTCAAACCACAACTCAGTCATGAAGCCTGCTGAGCGAGCTTAGGCTAATGTCTGTTTAACTTGCTTCATAAGGTTGTTGTGATGACAAAAAAGAGAAAGTGAGACTACTATCTGCTGTCATAAATTCCCTGAAGGCACACTGTGATTTCAAATTCCACATCAGACCCACCTTCCAAGGAGTCCCAAACATTACTTTAGTGGCCTACCCTGGGAACATAGCTAAGTAGTGACGTGTCTAAGTCGCTTCGCCAAGCTTCAAAACTAGCAGGAGTTCTGACATTCTAAAAGTATCCTTAGATGGTGTGCATGTGCACGTGCGGACGCATGCACGCAGACACACACGTAGAAGAATTCCTTCTCCAACGAAGACTCTCATAACACTGCAGCCCAATTTATAACTTACACCTCACAATTCTCAATGAGGACTCAAACCAGCATCCAAAGTGGTTCTCTCTTCCTTTGTTTTATCCTCACAACCACCACCCTGTGGTTAGGCTGAGAGGGAGAGACTGGCCCAAGGTCACCCAGTGAGCTCCTATGTCAGGGTGGAGATTCAAACCTGCGCCTCCCAGAACCTAATGCAAAGCTCTAACGGCTGCACAACGTCCAATGGAGCCATGCTAATTCAAAGAACTGTTAGCTTCACTCACACTCCATCATATCAACTAAGACACAGTAACTAACACAAGCACTAAAGGAATTACTTTTTCCATGCCTTTTACTGTTAAACCTCCAGTAAACTCAACTTGAGCTGTTTAGTTAAGTACACACTTAAAGTGTCCCTTGTGGCTCAAAAACATGCTTAAGAACCTGCAAGAAGCATGGCTACTAACAATTTGCATTTCTCTAGAACTCAGTGTAACATCAGTTAATGCCACATACTCAGTTTCCCCATCACCTCTCCAATTAAGTGGAAACTTCCCCTTTAAGAGTCTAAGCACAATGTTATCAAATGTCTCATAACTTCACATTACCAAGGAAAAGAGACAGAAGAACTGTAAGTAGAGATTGTGGTGACAGTCACTGGATTCTTGCAACTTTTTATTTGTATCTTAAGAGGAATTATTTTAGGGGCCCAAGTAAAGTAGTGCCTAGTAGGTTCACCAGAATGATTCAACCACAGGTCCATATTAAACGCTGTGGACTGATCCCAGGAGATAAAAAGGTTGGGACAGGAAGAATCTCACTTGCTATGAGAGTGGCTTACTTAGACTAAGAGCAGTTCAGGTAAGCAAGGGACCAGTTTCTCAAAGGAAAAGTTTTGCTGCCTTGTTGTGTGAACTTTACAAATCTGGATCGCTGAACTCACACATTGTCTGTGGCCTTACATTGAACACTCTTTGCCAAATGTGTTACCTTTATATGGTTTCCTTTCTGAATGTGCATTTGAAATACACTTCAAGAATGCCACACCTCCACAAAGGACCAATTGCTTCAACAGTGTGAACAGACCTCTCCAGCCCGCCAGAGCTCTGTATTTCAGTGTCATCAGGGGCATTAACTGAGCACATTACTGCACAGCCACAACATGAAATCTTCAGCAGTAACTGAAATGAATCAGAAGGGGGCTTCCATCACCACCTACAGGGACTAATGCAATGATGTAAAGTTCTCTCAGAACAAGGAGCAAGTTGTTGTTAGTCTTCCAGGTACTACTGGACTCACTCTCTGCAGATTCACTGGGACAGTAACTAACACCAAAGCAGAAAAGAGATGCAAACAATACAGCTATTTACAACTTTTTTCTACATTATGGACATCTAATTGCAGCCAAGAAACCAGGGGATTTGTGAACAGGATGGGAATAACCTGAGGAAAAATGCTTACACAACATAATAACAACTCAATTTGACCTCAATTTGATATACATTTGCAATGGTTCATCGGGTATCTCAGTTACTGTTAAAATAAACTACCAAACACTTCCGTATGCCCCCTCTACTGTTTTGTCCACAGGCAACACCCTAAGGTATCTTCTCCCACTGCTTCACTTGCACAAGTATCTAAGGCTTAAGAAACTGAAGGATGGACTAGTGACAAGGGAACACTCAATGCCAACTTTGTGTGGGGTTACTTTTGAACTTCCTTTTACCAGGGCCAAGACCTTCCTACCAACCTAGTGAGCATGGGCAATCTACATTCAAAGCTTGACACATCTCAAGCCTACCCAGACTTTTCAGTTACTTAGTATCAATGCAGAATAAGAGATTGAAATTGATATTAGCACAGAGGGGTATGTCTGTGATGAGCCTATTTATAAACAGGACCTGTGCATATTGATGACAGGCAGCTAAAAAAACTGGGTCATCACCCATTTTTCAGCTTTACCCTTAAGGAGAGATTAGAGACAGAGTGGTCAATATAAACAGAATAAATGTTCCAGAGCCTTGTCCACAACGGCAGTGTGCACAACCCAAACTATTCAATATACTACTTCTGGGGGAAAGGCTGCCAAACAGGATGTTCTGTCACTTCAGACATACCCCGATGCTTACTGGGTTTTCTGCTGTCTAGTAAAGAAACTGCTATTGGGGCCTTGATCAATTATCTTTGCCTTGAAACAGGTAAGGAATTGCTGCCTACAGGATACTTCAGTAGTCTCTGAAAGAACAAATCATATAATATCCATTATCACATCTGATCTGAGAGATTATTAATGGTGTTCACACCAACCCTCTGCCTCCTACTCCTCCCCTTTGGTTCTGACTCACAAGAGCTCATGCCAGAATAAATGTTAGTCTTTAAGGTGCCACTGGACCTGTTTTATTTAACTCAAGTGGTTTTACTCTTCCTCCAGCACAGAACATCCTGATGAAATGTTACGAACTGCCACTCTTTTGCCCATGTCTTTCACAGAGGGATCCCACAGAACTCTGCCCTTTCTCACCTCTTTGCATGCCATGTATGTACGTACAGGAATGGAGGCACCTGAGCAAAAGAATGAGATGCTGTGCATGAACAGCACACTCTTTTCATTAAACCCGGGGCCCTCAATAACTTTAACTTGATACCCACATTAAATGGGGATTCCAACAAGCAAACAAAATGAGGCAGAAATGAGCAATAGCCCTTTGAATGCAGGAAAACTGAAACATCCTATATGTATAAAGTTTGGTCTCTGCTGAGTTTCTCTGGTTTACAAATACATGCTGTATCTAAATCTACTGATATAGTTGGAGATTCAGTGCTCAAGGTAGGCATGGGTACTTCTCACTACTGATCACCTAAAAGGCTTCTGTAACCCCTTTCTTTCCAATTCAACTTTGCCAGCAACTGTTTATATCATGGTAACTGAAGCTCGGTTAATGCAATCCAGTTTACCTATCCTTCACAACTTATCAGAAGTTGCTGAATTTTCTGACTTTCAGCACATTTCAGGGTCTGCACGTCCTTCTTTCAGACACAATTTCAAGGCGCTGGTGAAAGGCCAGAAACCTCAAACAGCCTGAGCCTCAAAGGTTACCTTTACCTCAAAGCCTGATCAACCACAATCACACCATAGTGCAAAGTCCACATAAGGAAGGCATGCAGCAGTGCATCCAAGAGTACTGGTGCAGGGTAATGGAATTATCTCCCTGCAGATACCAGAACCCTAAACATCTTCCAGAACTGAGGAGAGATACCTGTTATTGCTATCTTTTAGTCATTAAACAAACTGACTTTCATATTTAGGGAAAAGGATTAGCTACTGCTCCAAAATCAGAAGGCAACATCTAATCAGATAATTGTGGATATGAGAAGGGGTGCTTTAACAACTCTACAGATCATATCAGTAATTCAAGACCCCAAAAGTTACATGGCTACAGGTAGCTATTCAAAATGTAGTCTACTAAGTAGCCTACCCGCATGAGAGGCCAAAAATAGAAAATCCTGTTAAATTGGGTCTCATTAAAACTAGAAGGTGCCAAGGTTTACCAAACGGTTAGGACAGGATTACTGGATGCCTTTTGTGCACCTTTATTTGGAAGTGAACCCCCCTGAAATCAATAAGATAGCCATCTTTATTGTATAGCAAAAAGCTGTCTTACAGGACAGCAATGGTACTCCCTTCTGAGTAGACCATAAAGGCTGGGCTAACTTTGCTTATCTGCAATTCCAAGCATGCTTAATCAAATATAGATCCCTCTGAGGATTAACACTGCAACAAGAGTACTTAGAACTGTAGTCTTGGCCCTACTGAAGTGTTGTGACAAAATACTGTACAGTTCAAGATGGTAGTTTGACTTCAGTCTTCATAATAATTGCACCACAATGAGATACAGAAGCTTACTGCAGCTTGTCTGGGGCTCAGGGTTTTCTTTTTTTTTTTTAGGATTCTCTCCTAAATGTTGAGATATTTTAATCTGGTGCTAGGAAGAAAATCAGCACTTTAAAATATTAAGCAAGACATTAGGGAGATTTCACCTAATGCCCTCATTAATTACACTCAGAAGACAAGCTTAAATCCACCCTGATCTCACAAGCTTTAATAAAGAAATAAAATGAATAAATGTATGTCTTTGCCTCACTACACTGCTTTCCTACTTATGTATGCCATTGTCTGTATTATTTAGCACATTTAAAATACCTTGACTAATACTTATGTTTTGTTTCCAGATTTCAGTAATCCTAGTTCTATTACATTACTTATTAGCTGTCTCATCCTATCGATTGCATTGACTCACACCATGCAATCATTTTGAGTCTCAATGAGAAAGGCAAACTATAAATACTACAGGTGTACAACCACATAGAATCAGCAGGCTTGACAGTGTCATCAGTGGGCTAGCTGAATTTGAAATGTGAATCTAAAGAAGCATGCCGAAGGGTAGACAACAGCAGAAAAGGAACCAACTGATGATAGCACACCCCGCCCACTAAATAGACACATTTTGTTTCACTCACCGGTCTAGCCTGAGGACTCAAGTAAGGTTCGATATCATCATCGTTTAATCCATCTTTCTGGTGCACAGATCCATTTTGCACTAAAAGCAAAATTTATAACAAAGATTACTCAATCTCGAATTTCAAGTGAGATACCTAGAGGCTCAATGTTGCCTCCCTCCAAAATACAGAGATTTCCCCTCAATCCCAGATCTTTGGGGCAGGCTTTTGTCCCCTGGGGCAAGAGTGGTCCAAGCATATGCTTTTTTTTTTTTAACACATATTCATGTCACAGTACTAAACCCTGGTACTTAAGAGGCAGGTTGGGAGATGGAAGGGAAAGCAGCTAAGGATCAAATTAAGGACTACAAATATTTATTCTGTCTGTACTAAAACCACTGGAACCCTCTTTACAAACTCTGCATTGTGTGAACTTTTCAGCCACGTTAAGTGGAAGGCAACTGATCACTTGCACAAGAGTTTCCTGCACAGCAGATTCCTTTGGTTTGCCAACAGAGGCTTTACAGTACAAACTTGTGCAGGTACTTCAGCCTAAAGCCACTTAAGTCAACCCCCTTACACTGGAGTAACTCTGTACAGGATTGTACTGTCAATGAGCAATACAACCTGCAGTCATTTCCCCTCTTCTGATACCTCTGCTGCACAAGCATTTCATGGTGAGCAGAGAAATAGTTTCACCAGGCTTTTACTCTTTTACTGGAACTCCCACTAACCCCCTCCACCTTTCTTCTGCCTTAAAAAAAACGTTTCCTGAAAATCTTTGTCAGTTTGGAATCTTACTCTTCTTACCACTTTAAATATTCATCTATATCTCTACCTGCAAGTTGACGAGACTCAATGGGTCCATTTTCTATCCTCTAACTTGATCAACACAGACCAACTACATCATAAAACACAACTCCAGTTACTTTTTAAAAATTTAATTTGGGATTTAAACTTAAGCAGCACAGAAGCTCACTGCATGACCCTGTACTAAATATCAAAGGGAAAGAGACTGCAATACTCTCTCATTCTAACTTTCAGCTACTGGCTCAGTTCGTGTTTTTTTTTAACCTTGACCCACCTCCTGCAATTAGTCCCAATTAATACTCATGCACCTGACTATCAGATCAAAGGGTCCCATTAGCACACCACACTTTTTTCCACTAGGAGGATAACTTAACTACTGTTATTCCATCAACTAATTTGGCAGATTAGGATTTACCATCACACACACACACACACACACACACACACATGATTTTTAGAACTTATAAGTGCAAACTACCAACTGGGCAGATAGCTTATAGGAAAACACACCTCTTCCTCCCACTACCACATGTTTTATTTTAGAGGAAATAGTAACATATGTGAGGAGAAAGAATACACTAAAGAAAGTAACATCCAGCAACAAGAATGCTACGCATTCACTCCCATTCAGTTATTGGATAACTGTGGGAAGGGATGTGTGTTAAAATATGAAATCGTAAGAACAGCCTGCTGGATCAAACCAGTGGCCCCTCTAGTACAGCATCTTGTCTCACAAAACGGCCAACTAGTTGCCGTGGAGGTACAAATAAACAAACAGGGCCCTTGCCCCTGCCACTGCTTCCTAGGTATTGGTATTCAGAGGTATTCTGCCTCCATATTACTTTACTTTTGGCACAGTGGTTAAGTGGCTGGAGTGCAAATCAGCACTCTGCTCTGTTGAATCCCACTACTGCCATGAGCTTAGCAGGTGGCCTTGGGTAAGCCGCTCGTCTCAGACCCTGCTCCCCAGCTGTACTGTGGAGATAATAACACTGACTTTGTTCAGTGCTCTGAGTGGAGCAATAATCTGTCGAGAAGAACAGTATATAAGTACAGTTATTAATACTACTGCTACTACTACTTGGTAAAGTAAAACGAGAGTCCAATAGCACCTTAAAGACTCAATGAAGTTCCTATCAGCATAAACTTCCACGACTCGAAAAAGCTTGTATTGGAATAATTTTTTCTTTTGGCCTTTAAAAGGTGCTGCTAGACTCCAGCTTTATTTACAGGGAGCAGATGTGGGAGCAAAAGCATGCTCTCAGCTATGCCCAGAGGAAAAATACACGGGGCGGGGGAAAGTGTTGAAAGCATCTATTCAGCCACACACCCGCTGACTGTAACATAAGAATGACTCAACACGCATACAAAGGGGAATCACGTGTTGCACGGACTGCACATGCTTCCCACTGGGACGCGTGCACAGGGCCAGCTCTCGGGAGAAAAGGAACGAGGGCCCCGTTGCAGGCGCCCCATTCCTCCCCTTGGCTGTTTTCCGCCTCCCTCCCTCCCCGTTTCCTCCCTCTCCCCCTGCCCGCCCCCTCGTGCCACTCACCTTTGGTGCCTTGGCCCTTGGGTCTCTGAGGCGGCGGCGGCGGCGAGACCGAGAAAGAAAGAGACAAGGGAGGGGGGAATTGAGTCATGAGGAGGAAAGGGGGGGAGCCCAACCACAGAAGGCAAGGGGGGAAGAAGCCGCGGCGGCGGCGCCCTGCCGAGGCCTCTCCTCCTCTCCCCACGCCACGCCACCCGGCCTGAGGGAGACCTTGGGCGGGAGACGGAGCCAGGCCGAGCTCCGAGCCGCCCCAGCGGGCCGTTCCCCCTCGCACAGGCGGGCCGGGCCTAGGCCTGGCTCAAGCCGGGGCCTTTCCCAGCGCCCGCCCTCGCCCGCGCCTCACCTGCTCCAGGAGGCTGCTGGCCGACATGGCTCCGCTCGGCGACAGAGTTCCGGCGAGGGGGCAGGGCGGGGGCGAACGCGCGCGGGACCCGGACGGAGAGACAACGGCGGCTTTGTCCGGGGGAGGGAGGGAGGCGGGCGGGCACACGGCGCTCGCTCGCTCGCTCGCTCGGCTTCCTGGCGGACTCGGACTGACTGGCTCGCTCGCCCCGCCCGCCGTTGCTGCTCCTCTCCGCCGTGGCCGCTCTAGTCCTCCCGGTCCCCACTCTATGGTGCCTTCGGCCAGCGCGCTCGATCTCAAGCCTCCAAAGCGGGCGGGAGGGGAAGAGAGAACGCGTGCGCGTAGCTCCCCTTCCCTGGGCAGGCGCGAAGGGAAAGGTTTGGGGAAGAGGAAGGGTGTCGAGAGCGCCCCCTTCCGGAGAAATTAAACCAAGAGTCCTTTGGCGCCACATTTGGAGGCGGTAGACAAAAGCAAGAGTCCAGTAGTACCTGGAAGACTAACAACATTTGTGGTAGGGGATGAGCTTTCGTGAGTCACAACTCACCTCTTCAGATACTGTATCTGAAGAAGTGAGCTGTGACTCACGAAAGTTCATCCCCTACTACAAAGTCTTTTAGGTGCTACTGGACTTTTGCTGTTTTCTACTGCTACCCATGTTGATCTATCTCATTTGGAGGCGGGGAGATTATAGCAAAAAACAGGAGTCTAGTGGCAGTTGGAAGACAATTGTTGCAGCAGAGGCACAAAATGTACACCCAGGGCAGAAACACTGCAACATTATACACATTTCTGCTAGGAACATGCCCTTCGATTCGCCTAATGAAGTGAGCTGTAATGAAAGCTTGCCACTGGAATAAATGTTGGGGTGCCACTGGGCTCTTTTCAGCAGCACTTTGGAGACTGGCAATGCAATCCTAAAAAAAGTTACTCCAATCTAAGCCCATTGAATTCAATGGGCTTGGACTGGAGTCACTCTTTTTTATGATTGCGCTCTGTAAGAGAATTTACAAGAGAATTTGTTTCAGTGACTTTTTATTTTGTTGCTAGAAATAACCTTTCCAGAAAGGAGTTGAACACACCCTGAGGGGTTGCTGTGTTACAATGAAATAAAACAGGCGTCCGGTGGCACTTTAAAGACTACGAAACTTATTCCAGCATGAACTTTTGTATTTCAGAACTAATTTCATCAGCTGTTTTAATATGTGGTTTAAACATCTGTCCTGAGGAAGCGTCCCAGAAACCTCAAAAGTTTGCAAGTTGTTCTGAGTCATTTTTGTTGGTCCTGAGAACAGGTGTTATGTAGCTTTTGTGCTTGGATTTTTCTTTGGACCTCTGCGGCTGCTACCCATCTTTCCCCAGTTGTGTTAAAGAGAAGTCATATGCAGTGTCACTCCACCTAAGCCTACTGAACTCAGTGGAGAAATTCTGCATAGCATATGGGTCTCTGCGTAGCCTCTTTTTTTAAAAAAATACATTCTGTCAAAGCAGAAGGGCACATGAGCTGCTACATGCATACCTCAGAAGTAAACCCCATTGAGTCCACTGGAATTTACAAGATATGAACAATCTCATTTATTTTACATGGTCAGGTGGCTGATGTCATAATCCTAAAAATACTTACACCCAGGAGTTTTTTTCTGGAAAAGAGGTGGCGGAACTCTCAAGAGGGAAATGAGGAAGAAACACACGGGATTCTTTGAAATAATATTATTTTCAAGCACTATTGCCAAGTATTTTCAAGAGGTGCCAGAACTCCGTTCCCCCGCGTTCCCCCTGAAAAAAAGCCCTGCTTACACCCTTCTAAACCCATTAACTTCAATGCATTTAGAAGAGTGTAATTCTGTTTAAGATTGCAGTTATAATTTTGCACACACGTCTTACATATAATATACAACCACCCCAATAATAAGGACTTTGCTGCCAAATCTTAAGCAAGTAAGTGTGATATAGTGATCATGTCTTTCTAGGATTGCCAACTCCAGCTTGGGAAATTCCTGGACATTTGAAGATGGTCCCTTGGGAGGGCAGAGTTAGGGGAAGAAAGGGAGCTCAGTGAGATGTGATGCTGTGGAAGCAATCCTCCGAAGCTGCCATTTTCTCCCGCTGAACTGGGCTCTACAGTCTGAAGAAGAGTGGTAATCCCAAAAGAACTCTAGATCCTAACTGGAGGTTAGGATGGGTTTAGACCAGAATTGAGTTTAGGAGATTCGGGTTCAGATCTCCACCTTGCCAGAAAGCTTGCTTGGTGACCTTGGGCCAGTCTGTCCCTCTTTCTGCCTTACCTACCTCACAAAATTATTGAGAGAATAAAATAAATGAAGAGAGAAGGATGTGTACGGCCTTGAGCTGTTGGTGGGCTGAAGATGTACCTGCTGAATAATAATAGTGTACAATATAACAAGGCAATACCCGGTACAGAAGAAAGACTACACAATGAAAAATCACCCGGGTATTTAGAAAAATATTCAGTTGTTATTATTTAACGAAAGGACAATCACTATGTGAACAATTCATACAAAGTGCAAACAGTGCATTCATATACTCTGTCTCTAAGAATGTCCTTATCTCATAGTCCAAACCATGCAGGGAACTCCATGCCCCGCTCCGATCCTCTTAGGATCCTCTTGATGTGAGTACTGATACACGTGTTGCTCTTTGGGTGGTGAGACATATGTTTATGAGTACAGGTGGCCCACCAGCCCCTGAGGAAGTCATGAGGACGAAATCTGCCGCTTAGCCGGTTGCAGTTAGGGCTGCTTTTTGGTTGGACGCTACAAATAACATCTGGGAAGACACCTGTATGGAAAGAAAAGAGAAGAAAAGACATCAAATATATTAAGGATCATAAGTGATTCATACTTACCATCTCTTCTACCCACAGAGTACTTGCCTTGTTCCCAAGAGGATCGGAGCGGGGCATGGAGTTCCCTGCATGGTTTGGACTATGAGATAAGGACATTCTTAGAGATAATTAGAGTATATGAATGCACTGTTTGCACTTTGTATGAATTGTTCACATAGTGATTGTCCTTTTGTTAAATAATAACAACTGAATATTTTTCTAAATACCCGGGTGATTTTTCATCGTGTAGTCTTTCGAATAATAATAGTGGGCTAGTCACAGCTCTCTGGAGCTCTCTCAGCCCCACCCACCTCACAGGGTGTTTTGTTGTGGGGATAATAGTGACATAGTTTGTAAAGCGCCATGAGTGGGTGTTAAGTCATCCTGAAGGGCGGTATATAAATCGAATGCTGTTGTTGTTATTATAAAGCATCATCATCATTGTGTTCAGTGGAGCTTGTGGCTGAGCTAGTATGCCTCTTGGATTGCAGGCTTACAGTCTGCTTAGTTTTAAGTAAAACCATTAACAACATACACACACCCTGAGGGAAACCAGGGTGGAAAATTCACTTTAAAAAAAGGCATTACCGTTTTCTGTATTTTAAATTGTTTTAAGCCACCTTGAATATTTTTTAATTAAAGAGCAGCATGTAAATAAAATAAATATAAATGCAGTATTCCCTGACTGGAGTCTAGACTCGGGTTGCCAGCTCCATGTTGGGAAATTCCTGGAGATTTGGGGAGTGGAACCTGGAGAGGGCAAAGTTTGGGGAGGGGGGGACCTCAGTAGAGTATGATGCTGTACAGTCCACACTCCAAAGCAACCATTTTCTCCAGTGGAACTGTTCTCTATGGCCTGGAGATCAGTTGTACTTCTAGGAGATCTCCAGCCACCCCCTGGAGACTGGCAACTCTCCCCAGATCTTGTGCTTTCCCATGAATGATTCAGCAGTTGATTAACAAACACATCCATTCCCAAAGACAGTATTTTTCCTGGGTTCCTCAGTACCACTAAATTGCATTGTTTCCACGTTACCCTGAAACACAAGGCTACCCAGTTCATCTTGCATAAGCTCCTATGCCTTCACTGTAACCAAGGCTGATTCCGCACACGTTGGATAATGCACTTTCAATGCACTTTATCAATCGTTTGAGGTGGAATTTTTGTTCCGCACATGAAAAAATCCGTTCCATATGAGCTATAAAGAGGATTGGAAGTGCATTATCCAACGTGTGTGGAATCAGCTGTCTCTTAACAGTGTCATCATAGATTTTGTGATCCCACTCACCCCCCCACACACACACCCTAAAATTGCCAAAAATAATATTGTATAAAACATATCTTTGCAATTAATTTATCCAAAAGTCCCCTGGCTTCTTCCTTCCAATTGAAAAAATTGCTCTTGACCTCAACCCTTCTTTACTTTTTTTTTTTGCAGCACTTTGAATCTGTTATGGCCTCCTGGTATCCTGGTAAGTTAAGTCTCCTGGTAAGAAGCCAAGAAAGCAGCAGCCCATGTCAGGGTGCTCAAGCCATCTGTGCCTGAAAGGCTCACTAAGGCAACAGAGAAGCCAGCTGAGGCTGCTGAAAGGCCCTGAGGGGAAGGCAGCAAGGGACATACCCAGACCAGAGGTTCATTCCATCATCTCCTAAGAAGACATATAGCAGTAGCCCAGGGGTGAAACTGTAGAGCCAAGCTACAAGTGACGCCTGACACAGGTTGGACACTTGTCAGCTTCCCTCAAGTTTTGATGGGAAATGTAGGCGTCCTGGTCTTGCAGCTTGGCTCTCCATTTAATTGAAGTTTACAGAACCCCTCCCCCCCCAGCGGAGGGGAAGGGGGGCCCCCGGTGACAGCCCAATGCCTGCACTCCCCTCCCGACCGCATGTTCTCCCTCCCATAGACTGCTGCTCTAAAATGGAGAGCCAAGCTGCAAGACCAGAACGGCTACATTTCCCATCAAAACTTGAGGGAAGCTGACAAGTGTCCAACCTGTGTCAGGCGTCACTTGTAGCTTAGCTCTTAGAGGTGGTCCTACCTAGTTAAAATAGGTTGACTGGCCTACTTATTTAAAATAGATTGGCTGGCTTACCTTGGGGTCTCTTAGAAAATCTTTTATACATGTTTGGTTCTCAGAATTTGAATTTTTACTTGTAGGCCAAAAATGTAGAAATATTTAGATAATTTCACTTTTTTAAATTTTAATCAAAAGGAGGATGTACATGCATACATTGCTAAATAGACGACTGAACTATATACCCTGCACATATTCTTGCTTGAGTTTACAACTGCCTGGAGAAAAGAGGTCCTATCCCTTTAACAGAGGCTTAAGGGGAGGTTACTTACCAGGTGATGTTATTTACCTCCATACCAGGAAAAGTTTCAGCTTACTATTTCTACATATGAAGCCTCTATTAAAGGGACAGGGCATTTTCCTCCAGTCCTGTAGGCAACTCTATTTGATGCATACTGTGCAAGTCTGAATTCTGGTAGCAGAGCAATAGCCTCTCGCCCTATGTGGAAGATGCTCTTCTTCTTGGACTTCGACCGCTGCAATGGCCCAAAACAATTTCTACTGTTCATAGCATTTTCTTTTTTTTTCAGATTTTAAACTGTAAACTGTTACAGATGTCTTGACGGAAAGGCAATCTAGGAATGTATTCCATCAATATATTCCTTCATAGCTTGGAACCAAAGTGACCTGCTAGAATCCTCATCAACGAGCACTACTAAATTTCCCTCGCAAAGAACACGATTTTTAAAAAGGAAGCACAATCTTCTTTTGGAGCACTCTTGTTGTCTAACCTTCATGTTATTTGTATATTTAACAACATTCTCCTTTAATATTATTTAGATCTCTTAACTTTTCCTATAGTTATTTTGATTCAGTTATTGGAAAGACGTAAGTATACAGTCAGCACAATGGGAAACATAGTAAAAGAGTCCAGTAGCACCTTTAAAACTAACCAACTTTATTGTAGCATAAGCTTTCGAGAACCACAGCTCTCTTCATCAGATGCATCCGACGAAGAGAGCTGTGATTCTCGAAAGCTTATGGTACAATAAAGTTGGTTAGTCTTAAAGGTACTACTGGACTCTTTACTATTTTGTGACTATAGACTAACACAGTTAACTCCTATGGATCTATGACCATGGGAAACATAGTTTCAGATCTAAGAGGTAATGTTTAGATCCACTCAGAACTGATAAATTATTGCATCGTGAGACATTTCTATGTGGGTTGACTATCTACATTTATGTCTCCAGACATAAAATGGGGGAATCAATTTACATTTGAGGAATTTAAACACAGGTGAAGCTTCGGCCTCATTATGTCTACAGATCGCAAGGAATCCATTGATTGTGTAATAAGCTGCATTGAAGATTTTTTATGTTTGGAGATTGGAGGCAGAAGTAAGTATCAAAGGAAGCGCCTTGGACTGCTTTAAGTCATTCCCCATAGAACACAGACTCAAAGGGTTGCTGTTGGAGACCAGCCATCTTCAGGGTGGGAATTGTCCCCCCCTGCTTTATGGAATGGCCTGCCTGAAGTGGTCCGAAAAAAAACTCCCATTCTCCTGGCTTTCCACAAACTATGCAAAACGATTATTCAGGAGGGCTTTTGAACTGAGGTAATAGAGCTGTGCTGTAAGAATTGGATCAGAGAGATGCCTTGGATAGGGACAGGGTCTGCAAGCTTACTGAGCACTGTCTGTTGATGTAGATATGCTCCTACTAGACAGTTTCTGCATCATTAAAGATGTCATATTTTATTATTTGTGCTTTCTTTCAGCAATGTTTCATCTGTTTCTGATTTATGCCCATTTCAAATTTCTGCAACCCTATTACATTTGTTCACTGAATGTTCTAGCAGTTGTGCTTATTGACTTGTACTTGTGTAATCCCTGAGTCCTCAGTAAGAAAGGTGCGCTATTAAAAGAAATAAATTAAAAATTAAAAATCCATCCATGGATGCAGAAGAGTAAATTTCCAGCCTTTACACTACATGGAATCCAGTGACTCCCTTCTGCTAAAACACTTTTCTCTAGTGTCTCCATTGGAAGAAGAGGAAGTCATTGGATCCAGCTTTGTAGATCTTGCAGATCTTTTTCTTCCCACAATAACAGGTTATCATAGTTTATGATGGGTTATTTTAACAAAAAAACATATTAAGTCCACAAGAACATAAGAAAACAGGTCCATAGTGCCTGCAAAAAGGATTTGTTGCTTTAGGCTGACTGCAGGACACTTGAAATAATACTATGCATATAAATGGTAAAAAGAAATTAATTAAAAGTTTGCAGTTATACAGCTCAGGCTGATCAGTATATTTCTGACCTTACCATTCCCTCCCCTTCCTTTTTTTCTTTCTGTACCCCTCTATGTTTTGATAAAATAAATAAAAAAGGATATTTCTTTTGTGGAGTGAGAAATCCGTTGGGAATATGTCATTTATCTTTAATGCATTAAAAACTAAGATTAAATAGAAGCAGTGCAGTATAGTGGTTAGAGTGTTCAAGTAGTATCTGGGCTGCCTGAGTTCAAATCTCCACTTGCCATGCAATTCACTGGGTGACCTTAGGCTCGCTCTGAGCCTGTCACATCACGAGGTTGTTGTGAAGATCAAACAGAGGAGGATAAAACTATGTATACCACCATGAGCTCATCAGTGGAAGGGGGGGGGGACAAAAATGTATGAAATGATAAATAAACCCGATTCTCGCCCCCCCAGTAAATGGAATATTCTTGGATGTTAAACCAGAAAGTATACTTCTTATGTTAACACTAGCATTGATAGGATAGGGCTTTCACTAAACAAAATTTTAAGTAAAATAAACACCACAGTACACCATCTAGTGTCCTGACCTAGCCAAGGTGAGCCTGATCTCAGAAGCTAAGCAGGGCCGGCCTTGGTTAGTAATTGGATGGGAGACCTCCAAGGAAGACCCAGGCTGCAGAGGCAGGCAATGGCAAACCACCTCTGTTAGTCTCTTGCCAGGAGAACCCCACCAGGGGTTGCCATAAGTCAACTCTTACTTGAGGAGGGCTCTCTCTGCCATACACCATTTAGCACACACTACAGCCTGTATTTGTCTGCACAACTTTTGTCCCACAGTTTACCCCTACTGATCTTATCAAAAGTGGTCTTCATTTAGGTGAAAAACAGCATAATAAGAATCCAGTTTGTGTCTGGCCCATTTTACAATTAAATGATACAAAATAAGCAGCAGTATTCTTTTGTCAAAAAGCCTACCCTCCAGTTAGGCTGTCAGGTCATAAATAATATCCCTAAAGTTATTATTTACCTCAGCCCAATTCTTGAGGGTATGCAGTTAAGAAATTAGGAGTCCATTATTTCAAATGGGCCTACTACACCCTTAAAATGAATGAAAATTATTTTCTCATGCAGTAATTGAGTCATCTGCAACTAATTAAGTCTCATTTTTATTATAACAATGGTTAAGTAACCTCCTTCAAATTTGCTATCTGGTTGCACAAATATTTTCATCCTAGATGTGCTGCACTGAGTCATAAAGGCAAGATATAAATATTATGAATAAATTAAATTTAATTAATAGGAATCTCATTCTTTATCATCATTCTATAACCTCCCTCAGCTACCAATGTTCGAACAGGCTCTCTTGTGCTAAAAAGATGAGAGCCAGTAATTCCAAATCTGATGTCTGCCAGTGTGTTTCTTGGTGCCTGCTTGCTTCTTGAATCTTGGAAATAAAATCCAAAGGGTCCTCAACAGAACAAAAAGGGAGACTGGGGCCAGTCCTTACTGACTAGCAACCACTGTGTTCATACCAAACAAAAACATCACAGCTGTTGGCCTGTGACGTGGCCACAGATAGTTTTTCTTGTTTCTAGGCTTGGCAACCCCATCCTTATGACCACTCAGGTAACGAACCCTACACTTTCACCAAACAGCATTTCTTCCACAAAGAAATGAGCCAACCCCAGCTTTCCTCTGGCGCTTTGGAATATAGCAAGCTTCACAAGATTGCAGATGTCACATTTGTATCTGCAGGGAGAGCCATTTGGATCGATCTGGAACCTCAGAATATTCTGTGTAACCACCCGACATTTTGATTGGACTCGCCCCATAGCAGCCATTTTGTCACTGGCCCCCATTCTATGGCTGCCATTTTGTGATTTATCCCCAATGGCAGCCATTTTGTGATGGCACTTGCTACCCTCTATCAAAATCCCCAAAGTGATCACAGTGTCAATAAAGTTGATTTCTGTTTTAGACCCATATCAAAAGTGTCCTGATTATGCTATCTGCCTAAAATTCAAAAGGCACCTTAATTTGATAAAGCAATTTTATACTAAGTTTTGAATAAATGCACTCTGGGCACCTCAAGTCCTGTTAAGAACTTTCTTGGGGCTTGTTGAGGAATATTTACTTACCTTTGGCTGAAGTTTCAAGTCAATGAATTGGGTAAGCCTCTCTGTTGAAGAAATGTGGAGTAAATTATTCGGCAACTTGATAAATGGAGTTACTGGACCCTAAGTGAGATTATTAGTCAACTCCCAGTAGTGAAGGCAATATAGGAAGGCCTGTTCTGTCAACAGTATTATTTATATACTGCAATTATTTAATTTCTCATGAACCACCAAACCTGAGGGGCAGGCCTTGTGCACTCCATTTTTCTCAAAGTCCAATACAATGGGTTGGATCCAGCAATCTGTCACTGGAAGGCACTGGGAATCACAAATAGTTACTGCATCCTCCTGCCCCAGCAGTTCTGACCCCAAGAAAGTTTATTTCCCTAATAATAGCCATATAGGTCAGGAGGCTGCAAAAACATAAAACTGCCCTTTGGGTCCAAAAGGACTGTGGGTGGGCAGTATCTGCTGTCCCTGTGTCTGCAGATCACTGGATCCAATCCATTTATTTGAACAGCATTAACCAGGACAGAACTGTTGTCAGTCAAAGTGTAATAAGCACTTTTCTGTCTTCCACCACAGCCTGAAATGCTGCTCCTGGGGAATGGGCGAAAAGTTCAGGAAGAGTTGGAGTTTTGGCATAGAAAGAGGAATTGCCAAAACGACCCCTTTTGCATGAATGGAAATTTTAGATGCAATCAGTACTGTTGCATCCCAAAATCCCATTACTTGGGCAACAGAGATACTGCTGGCTGGGCGCGCAAACATGTTTGTCACACTTATCTAAAAATGCAAGGGGTGAGGCAGCCCCTAGAAAATGCTCACACACCAAAGCTGTGCGTGGTTCTATCCACACAAAACAGGGGCACAGATAAAAGGCCATTCATATGCGCATTCAGCAGTGGATGGCATTTGGGTGCTGAGGTACTGACTCTACTGAGTTTAGACATGGATAGGTCAGTTCTGCAGGGCTTGCTTGCTATACACAGGTCGGATTGCGGCATAGCACAGTGGCGTGGAACTGCAGCTTAGTGGTAAAACATCTGCTTTGCTTGCAGAAGGTTTAATCTCTGGTATATGCAGTCAAGAGAGCTGCTGCCAGTCAGAGCAGACAGTACTGAATCCCTGACAAGCGTCCCTTGCGAACTGACTTCATAGGAAAGACCTGAAATTTATGCTCTCAAGAGCCATTTTGATCCCCAGCTAGAGTGTTTGGTTTGGACACAGGAAAACCCGGATCAAACTAGGGATATCAATTTCACTTAATAAAGTAGCTGTTTATACCATCAACTTTTATCTTTAAACCTTAAGAAACTCACAATCCATCCAGTCACATGCTTATTCATAACAGTAAAGAATGCAATAGCACCTTTAAGACTAACCAACTTTATTGTAGTATACGCTTTTGAGAACCACAGCTCTCTTCATCAGATGCACGTCGCACTTGACAAAAGAGCTGTGGTTCTCGAAAGCTTATGCTACAGTAAAGTTGGTTAGTCTTAAAGGTGTTACTGGACTCTTTACTATTTTGCAACTACAGACTAACACAGCTAACTCCTCTGGATCTATGCTTATTCATAATATTACCAGTTCCGCTACTGATTTTTTAAAAAGGAAAATTAACTCAATAATGTGCTCTGGTGTTAGCCTGGTGTACAGACCGTGAATAGCAAGGCCAGCATTGGAAATCTGCAGGCACAAGCAACTTTGGAATACAAAGGTATCTCTGACAGTTTCCCAATAATTTCTGTACTGGGATCTTGTAGGAACAAAGTTTTAACTTGCACATACAGCCTATTTTTAACAATACTGATGCTTTCCAATAGCTTTTACCTAGACTTGAGAAAAGGCTTTTTTGATTGCTCGGCAATTTTGAAGATAGGTCCTTTTATTAATGAGGGGAGGTAAAGTTAGGATATTTTTATCATGGGTTATGGCAACTCGATGAGTACCTCCACTGAAAAATTTAATGAATTCCTTAACTTTGATATGGCTGTTGGTGACTCTGTAAGAGAAATATTGTTTGCAGTTGGGTCAACATGGCAGCAACATTTTACTGGCAGTTTTGAAATTTTATTCTATGGATGTTACATAAAAGATTTATTGAAGCTGTAAGATCCTCTCTCTATATTTGAACATTCTTTGACATTGGAGTACATTGAACTACTATAATGGAGTACTGATGAAGACATAGTTGAAATACGTTTGGTCTTCTGTTTTACATGTAGTAGTAGAGAGAGTGCCCTCAAGTCCTAGCTGACTCATGGCGACCCTTGGTGGGGTTTTCATGGCAAGAGACTAACAGAGATGGTTTTCCAGTGGCTGTCTCTGCAACCCTGGTCTTCGTTGGAGGTCTCCCATCCAAGTCCTAACCAAGGCCGACCCTGCTTAGCTTCTGAGATCTGATGAGATCAGGCTTGCCTGGGCTATCCAGGTTAGGGTTTTACATAAAGTAACTACATAATATTTACTTTGATTTCGTTGTATATTAAATTTTATATCTTGTTGAATTTTAATAAGTAGGTTTTCTTATAGCTGTTTTCCCTCAACTTTTTTTAAGGGGGGGGCTCTCTCTCTATAAACACTTATTGTTTAATTGGTTAAATGTTATGCATCTCTCTTTCAAACCCTGATTCAAGCAGGAAGCCTTGGTCTCTTAAATCACCTACTCCAACTGGAGGAAGCTCTGCCAGGCAAATTAGATGGTGCTTTTGGGCACCACGGAAGAGGCTAGGATGACCGTTCTGACCCCCCCACCCCCGGCAGAAAGATGTGCTTTACCATTCACAGTATTGCCACTGGATTGTGTTCATGATAAATTGTTGGGGCTGTGGGGATTAAGTCGCTGGATTTTGAAAATATCTCAGGCACCAAAATGTCCATGACCACACCTATGAGATTTGGAGGAGCAGCAAGATGTAACAAGTAATAAACAAATGGATTAGATTCCACCCTATATCATGCCTACCCACACCTCTTTCACTTTGATCTCTGTCCTTTGATCCCTCTCTCTCTTTTGGTATTGCTGCACATGGAAAAGTTTGCATCTTACATTGCATGCATCACGATCAAGACACCATGTTCTGTTTTGCATTGTTTGTTGAACAGTTGGTTGCTACTGAGCCCGGATGTTTTACAGAAATCTAGTAAAATCCAAGCTGTAACTTAAAAGGTATGATTAAGAACTTCCTTGGAGTGGAGAGAAGCAGGCTGTGTGTGTGCCAAGGTGACCTGGAATAACACATTTAACAGATTCACAGAATGATTTCTACCTACAAACAATCCAATAATCAGTTTCAGGGTTTTTTAATAAAAAAAACATTTTAATGAAAAAAATAAGCAGACAGCACTCTCCCCATGCCCCCCAGAGTCTCTTCTTCTTCTCACTGCTGACTTTAAATATTTCAAAATAAAGCAGATTCTCACTCTCCAGATTTTAACAAATTAACTGAGAAAATATCCCTTCTTCACTCCCTCCCCTCCTCTTAAAGGGGAACAGAAACCCACCAACCAGGCAGTCCCCTTGCCAAACCGATGTACCAGTTTGAATCCTGCAGACAATTTTAAAAAATGTTATAAACACAAAATTATGGTACCATTCCCAGCGTGCAGAGGACGTGCCCAGACCACAGAGTCTCCCTCTCCCAGTGTGCAGCAGCACAACCCTCGCTTGATACATCCAGACCGTCCAAGGGCAGGTGGTGTTTGGACTCTGTGCCTGGCTCCTTTACTCCCATCCCCCCACCCCAGGTCTTTTCTGTGTGTGTGTGTGTGTGTGTGTGTGTGTGTGTGTGTGTGTGTGTGTGACTGTGTAAGGTTTACGAGATTTTTTGGAGTCTTGTAACAGAGCCTATGGAAAAGAAAAATCCCTGGAGAAGTGCTTGGAAAGGGAGAGATCAGAATCGGGTCCCTGAACAACAGTTGCATGGGTAGCTGAAAAGATGTGAAGGACAGCAGCCAATAAAAATAAAATATACTCCACACTGAGAGAGGGGTAACGGGGTTGTAATGTCTAGAATCAGGAGGTTTTCTTTCCTTTCATCTATACAAAGTAAAATCCCAGCATAATAGATCAGTAAGACAGAAAGACCTTTCCTGGTGTGTTAGCTGGGAACGACAGAACTTAGTTCCTCTAATATCCAGCAGTCAGATCAATTTCCAGTAACTGGCAAGATCTATTTCTAAGAGAAAACAATTCAGGCCAAATAAAAAAAAAGTATGGAGAAAAAGTCTTTTCAAACGAGTGTGGCCTTTCTCTTAGAAACGTGTTCTCAACAACAGCAATGGCTTGCTTCCCTTCTTGCTGGGCTGCTTAGGAAGAATTCTCTTCTCTCCCTTCAAGTAATGGTTAATTTTGTTCAGATGAGGGTCTGCTGTCATCCAAGTGAAAACGACTATTTAAAAATAACATTATCCACGGAAACTTACCTGGATGGGAAGTTTTGTTTTGTTTTTTAAAGAAAGCGAGAGAAATTGAGATAGGTGAACAATCAGCCAAGATAATAGTTAACTTCCCAACTAGTCCTCCAAGACCACAATCTCTACATTATGGACTTGGTGCTGGTGTTCATCAACCTCAGCCACCACTTTCTCCTCAGTCCTCAGTTCTGCCCCCAGAATCACAGCTTTGGCCCCAGATTCCTCCATCTCAGCTTCTGGGTCAGGCGCTGGATCTATTTCTATGATGGTCTGTCCGTCCTCCGAGGTGCCCTCAACAGCCTGAATGGTGGAGGTCAGGCCAGACTCCATGGCCACCAGTTCCACAGGATTCACCATGGTAGCCACGTTTGCAAGGGCACCGCTGTCCTGCATGGCGGCTGAACTCAGCAGGGCCAGGCTAGAGGAGGGGTGAAGCGTGACAGTGTCAGACGAGGCGGTCTTGGAGGAAGTGACCACAGTGGCGTACCGGAAAAGCTGCGAGCCGGATGGCAAAGTGTGGACAGTCACTGGGCTGGAGCCTTGGCTGATGGTTGCCATGGGAATGTTGCTGACAGAGAAGGGTTGCCCCATGGGCGCAATGGTGATAGGCGAAATAACTGTGTATTGAGGCTGTTGGATTGGGGCAGAGGAACTCAGGACGGTGGCCGAGGCAGGACGCTGCAGCCGTGGCCTCTTGGAAGCCTTTGAGGTGCTGACAGGCATCAGGACCACGTTCTGAACCGCCTGCGATTTGGTCTTCTGATCTCTGGCAAGTTTCTTCTGCTCTTCCAGCTGGCGTTCCAGGCCTGGGAGAAGAAAAAAATAAAATAAAATGCAGCACTCAAAAAAACACTGAAAATAGCCAAGAAATGCAGGGGCTTCTCCAAACACAAAGATAGGAAGGTGGAAATAGATGCTTTCACAACAGCAGCTTCTTGGCAGGGGAAAGTATTTCCAGCCATTTCTGCTGCTCTCATGGAAAGAGAAGAAAGGTGGGTGGAACAGCCTGTTTCTGCAGACAGCTCTGATTCTCAAAAGATAACGGGGGGGGGGGGGAGAAAAAAAGGAGAGAGAAACCCCGGAAAGATGCTGGTTAAAGCACTGCAAGCTGCTTTGCCAGTGATTTCATCCCCTCCACTATTTATTAATACATACTCCACATACTGTAGAAATCAAGGTGACTTATATGGGAAGCAAGTCTCATATTCAAATGCACACCAGACTTACAGTTCCATCCAGAATGAAAGTGCTCAGGGAGCGGACTAAGGGTTACGCCAGTGTATCCCACCCTCTACAACAGCACCCAGCCACCACGGCCAGACATGGGCATAAGTGCAGTGTAAGTTCCTGTGCTGGCACCCAGAGGGGTGGTCTGGGAAGTGGGGCACAAGTTAGTCAGTTCCCTAAGCCATTTCAGGTCTGGGAATGCCCCCTGCAGTGGCGGAAAGTTATGCTGTGAAAAGCGGTGGTGTAGCCCATAGGCTCCCATTTTACAGGAAAAACTCACTCCCCCTCCCATGCCAGGAACCGCCCATGCAGCCCAGAGGAGCACAGGATGCCAACTACCATGGGGACCAATCCACTCGCACCCCTCAGGTTGGCCAAGCCCCCTTCTGCATGCCCAATCAGCTCCGCTGGCACCCTACATAACCTCCGGCCAGGGCACCCATGACCCCAGGTAAGTAGGGATGCAGCCAGAGGCTCTGCCTGAAAGCCTCCAACCATAGAAAAGTGGCAAAGGGCTGCCCATGCAGTGTTCTCCAGTTGCTAGCCTTACTGTTAATCTTCTGCTCACAAGGCTGACCTCAAACACATTAACCAGTTAAATCTTCTTTGCTAAAATCAGTAGCAGAGCTGATAATGGGTTGGATTCTGCGACTCCCTTCTACCATCTTCCTCCAAAAGAGAAAAAATTCCTTTGACATAGAGTTTTTTCCTATCAGAAAGTTATTAATTATTGGAGAAAATCAGAGGATCCAAGTTCAGCATCTATTATTACAATTATTATTAACAACAACATTTATATGTTGCCTTTTCACCCAAACAGGGTGCCCAGAGCAGTAGAGAGTTATAGGATCCAATCCAATATGCAAGAATATGGATGTGGACTGATAGTTTGTAAATATGAGGATGTTTAAAGGATATTTTTGATAGTTTAAATGGTTGCTTTACTAAACAAAATTTGCATCTTTGAAAAATGAAATGAAATTTACATCCTTGTTGAAGCAGAATGTGGAGCATGTACAATGCCTCATGCGTGAGTTCTTTTCCCTTGCAAGAGGGATCTTCCTAAGTCCCGATCCTACCTGCAAGAGTATATAGAAATTGCTCTTCTCCTTGATCGGTCTGGCTCTTCCGGTTGTCCAGCACTCTCTTGACAGTATCCATCAGACCAAAAGTGTGAGCGATGTTATTCAGAATGGCTGCATCTACAGGAAACAACCTCTATGGATTATTGTTCCCACTCAAAAAAAGCAGAAAGGTCCCCCTACCACTAACAACTCTGTTGTCTGTATTTCCCACACTCAGATTAACAAAGGTTTCTGGAGTAATTAAACATGACCCTAACTTTTATCAAAGAGATAGAGACACGTAAACAACTTCCAGATTGGGTGAGTGTGCTGAGACATCTACTAACTCAGTATTTTTCAATTGGTGGTATGCATATCACTGGAGAAATGCAGGATTTTAAGAATTCTCTCTCCCTCAATCCTCTGCACCTGCTATGGATTATCTATCTGTATCCATCTGGCCTATAAATAGTAACCTTGGACACTTGGTGTTCCTAATTTTTGTTCCCCCTGTAGGGCTAACCCAAGTGCTTTTCACACCTCCAACCCCGCTGGCCCAGGCACGCCCCAAGTCACAGGCCAGCCAACCAGCTAGGACAGACCTCCTGATCACTGGCAGGAGAAAGTGGGGGGATTGTTTCATCACTTCTGGGTGACGCTCTAGGAATCCTCAAAAGCTCTAAGGAAAAGACGGTGGAGATTTGGGGAATTATTTCCTACAGCATCGCCCATCTTTCAATTTCTGATGCAATTTCTCCCTTACACTTTCTACTGCCATGATCAGCACTGGCAGGCAAGTGGGTTCCGAGCAGCTTGCTGTGGTGAAGCCAGAAGCTGCCCATTTTTGGTGCGCCTAATACCCCCATCTCTGGCACCCTGGGCAATGGCCCAGAGCCTTCTAGTGGACAAGCTCCTCTGTCCCCTTGCCCACCAGCAAGGGTCTTTGATGTGCTGTTTCCTGCTGACCCTACCTGCCAAGGATTATCCATTGTGCTTCTGCAATTTTCACGACCTCAAAATTTACAGTAAATTACAAAGAATGCCTGTAAGCATATAGATGCCCTTTTCAGACAAAGTTGGCTTTTTGTTTAGTATCATGATGGGACCCAAATTCTTTGATGGAATGATTGGTGGGATGCAAGAAACAAGAGACTGAGAAATGCTCTACTAACTTATTCACGGAACTTCATTTACCAGTTGCAGACACAAGCAAATACAAATTTCTCTAGCAGGACTCTTTCTTCTCCCTAGATTTGCAAGGAGGGGAGGAACTGTCATTGCAAGGAGTTACCATTGCTCAGCTACAAATTTCCTCCTGTATTTCGCTCTGCCTGCTTAAAAGTAGCAACCCAACTGAGGATCAGGCCGAAAAAGCTCTTCAAAAGTTTTTCAGTGATGCAAGCAGGGAAGAGGTATTCTGATTTTCCACCAACTCAAAAAGCTCTGACCTGCTTAAAACAAAATCTGAACATCTAAAGTTTTTCATATTATGTGTGCTTGCACATGCAGATCTGGGCTGTATGCGTTTTGTAACATGGAAATGAGAGCACCCAAGATAAAGAAGTGCAGAAATCAACTCCCCTCCATCCACAAGCAGAATCTGGGGTGGAGAAAACAGGTACAGTTTGGAAATAAGCATTCTTTAGGGACTATGCAAGTTACTCCCGCCACCAATATTAGTGGTTGTAGTCCTGGAGTTCCTCATTAGTAGGGCGACATGGAAATTGCACCAAGGCTCTTACAATTCCTGGCCAGGAGCGGCAAGTTTGTAGCATTCTGTCGTGGCTCCTAAGTGGCAGGAGATGTGATTGCACCAACTGAGCTCCAGCAGCCTCAGCAGGTGGCTGCTGGGCTCTGGGATCTGCCAAATCTCAGCTCTGGTCTATGCATGCAGCAGAACGTCGAATTCCAGAGGGGCAAAATGGTCTGTACCATTTCAGACAGCAGGTGGGGGAAGAGTCATATTCAACCCCCATATAAAAAAATTCCTGCAATCCAAAATTATTACGTCAGGGAGAGATGGTTTAGCCTAGCCCTTCATATGTTGTGCTGGATTTCCACTGACAGGGAATTATTAACGTAGAAGAAAGTTAAAGTCTTAATCCCTCCCCTGTGGTCTAAAGTGGTAAGTCTGTTCTTACATCTCAGCATTCTTCCCCCTCGTAAGAAACAGAAAGCTGACTTTTTTTAAAAAAAAAAGGTAATCCAAAAGGCATTTGAATCTATTCCACTGGCAAATGATTTCCGATCAGTGCGGAGGCTGCTGACCTCCTACCCACCAGTAACCAGCAAGGATGACTGGCCAAGCCTCTGCTGAACACCTTTCAGCACCTCTTCGATCTCTTTCTGAATGTTGCAGACCACTTCCTCCATCAGCCCCACATCAGCGATTCCCTTCCAGAACATCAGGGTGTCTTCTGCAAGGAAGAGAGAGAGAAAGAGGAAGGCCATTTAATTACTTTCTTGCAAATCATCATTCCAAGAAAACAAGCAGTTGCCCAGCAGCCATCCTTGAAAACTGCTTCTGAATGCGACCGTCAAGGAGAATTATACCCAGGGCTTTTTTTCAGGGGGAATGTGGGGGAACGGAGTTCCGGAACCTCTTGAAAATGATCACATGGGTGGTGGCCCCGCCCCCTGATCTCCAGACAGAAGGCAATCTAAACTCCCCTCTGTCTGGAGATCAGGGGGTGCAGCCACCACCCATGTGACCATATTCTCCAAGGGCAACCCACTGAGTTCCATCACCTCTTTTCCCAGAAAAAAAGCCCTGATTATACCAATCCAACTTGATCCAGAAGGCAGGGAATTTGTTATTGCAATTTAAAAAGTATTGCAATTTAAAAAGCAGCATTTCCCAATTAAGTCTGCAAGATATTATATGAAGAAAGATTTTCTTCTGTGGTTTGGACTATACATGCTAGATAGTGAATCAGAACTTTGCGTTTTTTCACCAATATAAACTGAAAGGAAATATATATAATGTTCTCAAACTGCCTTAGAAGAGGCTTTAACAATGAGGCAAATATAAACAGGCACAAAAGGAAAGCAAGCAGTTCAGAGCAGGAACGGGCATCACGTTGCTCGCCAAGACCCAAAATGGTGTCCAGGGGAAGAGGGAGGAAAACAAAGTAGAACAAAGCTAGATGGGGGGAGGGCAGAGATGGATCCAAAGAGAGGAAGGACTGGGGACTGATGGGCTTTCCCCTCTCCTGTGAGTTCTCACAATCAATTCAGCAGTAAAGACAGATAGCAAATGAATCATGTACTTGTAGAACCCCACCATTGAAGATCCACTCACTATTCAAAACTTCAGTCTGAAGGCTTCAAATCCAAAATGCTGAATATACGTTTACTCATTTTTAAAATTTAATTAAGCATTTAAACCCCACCTTTGCACATAGTTCAAGGTAGCTTACAAAATAACTTTTAAAATTTCCAAATTAGAAACCAAGATAAAATGTCTCCTTCCCCACTAAAAGGAAGGATGGGTTGGCTCATGTAAATCCATTTTGCAAATGGCAGAGCTTTCCTCTGGCACAAGAAGTCTTGCACTGATGCAGGAACATGCCTTTTGCATCAGTGGGGGGGTGGGGAGGAGACTCCTTGGGACAGAGGAAAGGACTGCTGTTAATGGAATGGGTCCTTAGAGTCTTGCTCCTGTCATGGAGCAGCACAGGACCTTTCATCTTACGGAGGACTGACATTTATGAAGAAGGACTGTTAGGCTGGGAAACTCTCATTTCTCCCATAGAGTTAATGTTTTCACATCCTACAGGGCAGATAAGAAAGTCCTTCGATGTGCAAACACCTAGTTATTGGCTGCTGTGTTCTGGCAGGCCTCTGCAGTCAGAACCCAAGCTGGCTAGGACCTTCTACACACATAGGAGGAGACACTGGAGAAGGAGCTATTCTTTCTTTGCCTGGCGTGTGCGTTTGTGTTTCTGTGGGAGAGCACGCACATTTGAGTGACAGCCAGAGAGCATCCTCTTTATGTATATACCCATTGGCATTTTCCATGTGTGAGGGAACAGCAGGTGCTGCAGTTTCCAGGTTAGGTTAGAAATCTTTCTTTGCTTTCATTTTTCATTATTAGTAGCTTGCCCCCATTTTCTGTAGTCTGTCAATTCTCCTGAGTTGCTAATAGTCGAGTAAGTAGAATTTAAGGTATAAAAAGACTGAGTGGGTTCCTACCTGCCATCCTTGCCATGGCCGACGTTACCAATCAGTCCTGCCCTATTAAATGCTCCTCTTGCATTAAACTGAAAAAGGAGCTAAACCCAGGAGGTGGCAGCAGCAACTGAAGGGACAGCCCCCCCTCAAAAAAAACTCTTGAGAGGTGGGGAGCAGCGAGGGGATGAGAGCAGCCTGTCAGATGCTGGGGTGAGAAACATTACAGATTCTTGGATATGGGGATTTCTAAATTCTATTCTTGTCAGTGTACCTGATGAAAAACTCAAGGACTGTACAACATACTGATGCGCAAAGGATTTTTTGTGCAAATTTGGATGGGTCAGTCCCCCCAAATGTTTTCTACCTTAAATGTTAATGTAGCTTTTTGCATTATTAAAATGACTGGAGTGAACAGAGACAGACAGGTGGGCAGTTAGGCAGACAGGCAAACGGCAAAGACAAACCTGATATCTCCTCCGGGTCCTTCTTGATCCCTTCCTCAGTTGCCATGGTGACGGCGGCTGTCAGAGCAGAGTTCCATTCAATCCCTTCCTCCATGCTTTCCTCAGACACAGCAATCTGGGCAATATTTCCTGCAGGAGGAGCACGGAGATGAAAAGCTTCCCTAGCTAATGTCACACTGGATTTCTCCCCTCTCTATGCCGGTCAGGGGATTCATAAAGCACAAGCTAAGAAAAGAAATGGGTCGACCCTACCTAGGGTTGCCAGCTCCAAGTTGGGAAATTCCTGGAGATCTGGGGGGTGAAACCTGGAGAAAGTGGGGTTTGGGGAGGGAAAGGACCTTGGCATGGCATAATTCCATAGAGTCCACCCCCCAAAGTAGCCATTTTCTCCAGGTGAACTGATCTCTGTGGCCTGGAGACAACTTGTAATTCCGGGAGATCTCCAGCCACTACCTGGAGGCTGGCAACCCTAACCCTACCTGAACAATAATGGAGGGCCAATGTAAAAGTTTTGACCACCATCAAAGAAGCTGGCACAAAGCATTTACCTGCAGCACACCAGCTGCATATAAGATGCTTCTTTGCATATTAAAGAATTAGACAGATGCATTGAGGACAAGACTGGTCCACCAGGGGCTACTAGCTGTGACATCTAAAGAGAACTTCCACATCCAGAGACAGTCAACCTCTGAATACCACTGCCAGGAGGAAACATCAGGAGAAGGCCTTGGCCTCTAGGCTTTGTTCCTTAGCCCAGCTGGGCAGCTGGTTGGCCACTGTACGGAAACAGGGTGCCGATTAGATGAACCACTAGTCTGACCCAGTAGGACAACTCTTTGGTTAGGCTTATGCTATGTTCACATAGGACAGCGCACCAGATTAAACCATGCCAGCCATGTAGGTAAATGATTTTTGGCCATTATCTATATAAAAGGTGTGATATCAAAACTCTGCAAGGAGCAAGCACTGATTTGTTCATTTATTGATGGGGTTTATACGCTGCCTCTGCTATAAAAAACAAAAGACATTCTGAGATGCTTACAAAACTAACTGAACCATGACATCAAAATTACAAACATTAAAAGCAATAAAACAAAGCATGATGTTAAAAACACAAACCTTAAAAGCCGATAAAGCAAAGAAATAATATTTAAAGCATCATGCAATTTTTAAGAACAAGGCATTCAGAAGTATTTATAGTAGCAGACTTTTTAAAAAAAATCCCTAAATCTAGCTAAACGTTTCAAACAACGACATGCTGTATCACACCTCCCCATTCTGCTTACTGGAGATATCCCTCCTACATACATCCAAGGCCACTGGGCATATCACATGTGAGTATCTGTCTGAGACCCTCAAGAGCTGCTGGCAATCACAACAGACAATACTGACCCTGATCGACGAAGGCTCTGTGTAATGATTTCAAGTAAATGGGTGCATGTGTCTTTAAATGCTTGGTGAGATAGGTGAAGAGTGGGGGTGAAAGAGGGGGATGAGTGAGTGATATGATTGGTTGATGACTGAGAGGGTGGGCGGAGTGAATGCAACTGAGAGGGTGGGCGGAGTGAATGCAACTGAGAGGGTGGGCGGAGTGAATGCAGTTTGAGAAGGACAGGGAAAGAGAGAAAAGTTTCAGTCAGAAGAAGGCAGGCTGGCTGTGTGCTGCCTGAATATGCTGAAGTGTTTTATGAGATAAATATAACCTGTGCGGAACCTGAACTGAGCATGTTTGTGAAAGGACACTCAGTCAGGGAAAGGGAGGCCAGCTGTGAGCTGCCTGAGCAGGTTTCATATTTCTGTGAATGAGAGTCAGAGAAAGCGAGGCTGGCTGTGCGCTGCCTGAGTAAATTTAAGCATTTCTGTAAGAGAAATATTGAGTTAGAGAAAGAGGCAAACTGTGTGTGAAGCCTTAGAAGAGATCTGTGTGAATGAGTTTATAGGAAGTAACTTTAAGAACCGAGAACTACATTTATGAAACCGATACGCTTCTTGACTAAATAAAAGTTTGTTTTGTTTTGTTATGTCCCAGAGTGGCTGTCATTGCTATATCCCATTCCTATCCTCAGGGCCACATAGAACCACGAAGGAGCCTGACGCTTAAGCACGTTATCAAAGGGAAAATTTAAATAAAATATCTTGGAATAATATATTCCTGGTGGCAGCAAACTACCCAGAGGGTGTAAGGGGAAGATTAAAGGCAAAATCTACCCCAAAGAAAGTAAAGGTCATAACAGTCTGACTCAGCAGAAGGCACCTTCATGCGCTGAAACTCATCTGCCCTTAATCAACTTCCCCCGCCACATACAGCTGCAGAAAAGCACTGGGCATGTTCTAGGGATGCACTCCCAGTTTGAACAAGGTGATAGCTAGAGCCACCAGGCCTGAGCACAGTATGAACCAAGAATAAATACTTCCGAATTTTTTACAGTACACAGAGGTCAAAAAGCAGGGGACAAATCTTGGTTCCAGAAGACAAACAGTTTGGAGGGAAACTGCTGACAGCAGTGCTACATGGCCGGAATGAATGCTACACCTGTTCACCTGTGCCCTACCGTCAGTGGAGGTGGGAGTCTGTACCAAGCTCTGCTGCCCGGGCACTGGTGCTCTGGCGCTGCTGATCAGGAGGTCAAACTTGGTACTGCGGCAGGTATTGGTGCAAACTTTGTCATGCTGGTAGAAGTCAATTTGCCCAGAATCCATCATCTTTCTGTGCACAGAGAAAGGGGGGAGGGAGGAAAAAAGAGGGAGGGGTTAAACAGTTTGGCTACTTGCCTGAGGAACATAACAACACCATAGGAATAGTTCTAAAATCATGAGATGTGCAAGAAAAGTGAAAGGTCTATTCCTGAGGTCTTCCTGAAAATACAGTCTTAGCTGAAGGCAAGACTTTTGCTCCACAGCTGGTCAAATGATACAGCTTGCTAAGCATGTCATGGTTTTGAGGAGAAACCTCCTAAAATGTTTATGCACGTTACATTCATAATGGAAGAGAGGCAGAATTTTTAATATGGTTTTAATGTATTGTATGTCTGTTGTTTTAAAACTTATTGATTTAGCAAATTCTTTTTATACTGTTGTTGTTGGGGTCCTAAGATGCTTGAAAAAAAGGTGAGTACATAATTTTTAAATAAATAAATATAAATGCAATGAATATATACTTTTGGAAGCTCCTTCTTGGCCATCCTCTTTCTTAGAGAAGAAACTCAGATTTTATTTAGAATGCAGATGCATATTCAAGCCCTCCCAGCTTAGCAGAGCTACAATGAGAATCACAGTACTTAAGAAACAGAAGCCATTAACATATTTGCAATATATATATAATTTCTTCTGCAAACTCAAATGTAAAAATGCTTCAAAAACCAGCATCAGAGGTTCCAGTCCCAGCATTTGACCAGTTAGTAGCTTTGACCACAATCCTGGGCGTGACTGGATCCAAAGGTCCCTGCTTCGAGAAGGGCACCTTTGAATGCAAGCCCTTAAACATAACAGCAGTACCTACTGGCTCAAATTGTTTCCCACAGTAAGCAAACAGATGACCCCAGAAGGCTTACAAGCAGGCTGCAGAGGATAAAGCCTCCCTGCCAACTGCTGCCCCAACAGCTGAGATTTGGAGGTACACTGTCTCTAAGCACGGAGGATCAACCTAACTATCCGGGATAATAGCTTTGGATGAAGCTATCCTGCTCATATTTCCCTTTAAGAATATAAGAGAAGTTTAGGAAAATCAATCCCATTCAGAAGAGTAAATATTGGGATCCAACCCAATCTTTTTCAATGGCAGGGTATTTCTACCACACAAGAAAAATCCCACACAGTCATGCTGATATCACAGGCTGGATCCAGAGGTGATTTTCCACTAACAGAGTTTCCAGGGCCAGCAGACCTCACCTGGCCTCACACTCAACCAGGACGAGGGGGCCGAAGATGCCAAAGGCAACCTCAGCAGCGTGGGACCGGCATCCTTCAGTCAGTGCCTCGTTGTCAGAGACACTGTGGACGGGGCTGACTCAGGGCCGATAGGAGCGGCGAGGCAGCATTTGGCTGGCCACGGCTACCCAACTGCCTACTCCTCAACCTTGGCCACTGAGAGGCAGCAATGACAGGCCCAACCGTCTCAGGGCCGCAGAAAGCTTTGTGGCAAATTGCAGCCTTGCCCAGAGCGACAAATCTGAGAGGAACTTGTAGGAAGCTGGCTGGCTTCTCAAAAGACCATGGAACTGAGGGAAGGCTCATGGGCCAAAGGCCTGGCCCTTAGAGGCCAAAAGGGATTGCAGGAAGCAGAGGGGCAGGAAGCAGAGGTATCATTGGGCCCAGGACCTGCCCATCCCACAGGTTCTGGGGTATTGGGTGAGTGTGGGGGTGTCTAGCCTCCAGGTAATTCTTTAAAAGGCTTGCTAGAGAGAAGCTAAAGAGGGAAGGGCCAGACCTCTCCTGGGGGGTGAAAGGAAAGGAGCGTAGTCTGAAAGAGAGGGCCCTAAGAAAAGCAGAACTCCCCTCCTCTCATCATTTACAGACCCATCTATAGCCCAACCTCAAAAAGGGAAGATGGAGGGTGAGCCAGCGCTGGGCTCCGACCTGTCGGCAAGGGAGCTTGACACAGAGGCACTTCCATCAATGGAATGGGACTTTCCTAATTCCCCCTACCTGCTGCAGCCCACTAAACTGAAAATGCTGGTGATGGGGTGTCGGGACCTTCAAGAACAGAACAAGACGTGAACTGGGGATCCACAGCGAGGAAGAGGAAATGGCAAACATCACCCCCACCCCCCATTTGCTGGTGGGAAATTACTATTAAATCCAGCCCAGTACCTGACTATATTCACACCAGCAATTCTTTTCAATTGAGCAGGAGGGATTTATACCAACAAAACACTGGCCTCAACATTCTGCAGACTGGAAAGAGCCAGACAGAGTTAAAATTTATTAATTTATTTTTCTGTAGTCTGTCTTTCTCTCTGAGACCCAAGGCAGATTACA
Source organism: Eublepharis macularius (assembly GCF_028583425.1). Classification (NCBI taxonomy): domain Eukaryota; kingdom Metazoa; phylum Chordata; class Lepidosauria; order Squamata; family Eublepharidae; genus Eublepharis; species Eublepharis macularius. Next base: position 27,022,323 of record NC_072804.1, read on the forward strand.
CAGTGCAAGTTGATACAATCAGCATCTAGGATGTTCAGTGAACCAATACAATAAGGTAAAGGTTGCAGAAATTTGAAAACAAGCATAAATCAGAAATACAGAGATGAAACATTACTGAAATAAAGCATAAGTAATTCAACATGACATCTTTAATGATGTGGAAACTATCCACTGAGCATATCTACATGAACAGACACTACCCAGTAGAACAGTCTTACCAAGGCATCTCTCTGCACCATTTCATTATGGTACAGCCTTCCTACCTGCATTAAAAAGCCCTCCTGAATAATTCAGATTTGCAGAAAGCCAAAAGAGTGGCGGCTTGTCTGGCCTCCTCCGGCAGGTCATTCCAAATAAATTCTCTGTCATCTTTCAGGAAGCAGGCAAAAACTTCCCTTTTATGTTATCTGGCTTTGGACATGGAGACAACTTTCTTTTGCTCTGCCATTTATTGATTGACGGATTATACTTTCCTTGTGTTTTTGATTTTTAACTTTTAGGATATTTAATTTTATATTGCACACTACTTGGGAAATTTTATATTGAAAGGTGGTATAAAAAAATCTCCTCAATAAAACAAGGCAAGCAAATTTGCTTGAGTATCTGCCCAGTCATCTGTTAACTGACAAGAAGTCGTGGTCACTCGCCCTGTCTCAGCTGTGTCTGCTTATTTCTGACCTCGGGGCTCCATCTTACGCTCTCCTTTGAGGGGCTACTCAGCTGCAGGGGTGGACTGACCCATCAGCTTCTGGGGAAAGCTCCAGAAGGGCTACAGTCCTGCAGGCTCGGTTTGCTCCCAGCCCGTTTGAACAGCCCAATCCACCTCTATTTGATTGACAGGGTATGCAATCCTATCAGAACATGCTATGCTGAACTCTTCTGCTTTCACTAGGTAAAGCTAGTCCCCTGTGCAAGCACCGAGTCATTACTGACCCATGGGGGGATGTCGCATCACGACATTTTCTTGGCAGACTTTTTATGGGGTGGTTTGCCACTGCCTTCCCCAGTCATCTACACTTTACCCCTAGGAACCTGGGTACTCATTTTACCGACCCTGGAAGGATGGAAGGCTGAGTCAACCTTGAGCTACTACTTGAACCTGGTTTCTGCCAGGATCGAACTCAGGTCGTGAGCAGAGCTTGGACTGCAGTACTGCCGCTTACCACTCTGCACCAAGGGGCTCTGCTTTCACTAATAAGAGATTAAAGCCTTGAGCTGGGGGAAGTTAATAAACAGAAGCAGCAAAAGATGAGAAATCGTTACCCTTACCGCAGCATGATTCCTCCTAGGCGAATGGCTCTTTTCCAGTCCTTCAGAGTGGATTTGCCCGCCAGATGAACGAAGTGCTTTGGGCTGATAAGCTGGTCATTGAACTAAGAAACAGATAGCAGGGAGCACCTCAGAAAAAAAAGAAGACATTCCACATCCTCTGCCACCACTACCACACCCAGACCTGCGTCAACAGCTTTATTTATTTGCTGCATTTTCTATACCGCTTCTCCTTGTTGCTCAAAGCAGTTTACAATGCAAACATGCTGACTTCTAGCAAAGCAACTGGAAACAAGCAGGTTTTTAACAAAACAACTGGAAACTTGACATGAAAGCCACTGGCACAATGAAAACCAAGTCAGGGAAAAGCTTGCCTGGACTCAAATTAACATCTGAACTGAACAAAGCTCAAGAGGACTCCCGTCAATCACATGACCTCATCATGAACTGTGTGACTTATTCATAGCTTTCATACAAAGCAAGGGCAACCAGGGTGATCCTTCAGCATCCCAGGCAAAAAATTCAAATGGGTATGCTCCCAAGACCAGATCATAGGTTGTCAATCAGCCGCTGGCAACCAACAGGAGTCCAGGGGCAGGACGTGGGGGGAGGGACCATCAAATCACAGTGTGATGTCACTTCTGGAGAAAACTCCGTGGGAAACTGGCAAGCCTACTGGACTGTAAAGCTCTAGTGAGTTTCTTGCCCTTCATGGTCTCGGCTGAGGACATATTGAGAAGCAATAAGGCCCCTTCCACTCCACCGGTCACTCCCTACCTGACGTGGTTACCACTCACCCCAGTGAGAGCCCATTTCTGCCACTTTGCATGTAAGTCATGAGGCTGAACTACAAGAAGAATGACTTACAATTTGGAAAACCTCAGAGACTTGAAATGGATTCCTGTTCAGATTGATCTGGAATCAAAACTGGGGTAATTGTTTGACACAGAACAAAGCGTGGATCAAATCAGATTTTGTGATTGCATCTTCTACTTCCCATAGGTCAGCCCTGTGGCCTATCAAGAAATTGGCAGACTTGACAGATAAACCTGTGCTGTTTAATCCCTCACCCATCCACATGGCATCCTCCTCAACTGGATATGGCCCCATTTGCTAAATAAATAGCGCTAATCATGCCACGCCCCAATGTTTTGTAGTAGTTACAGTATCAGACTAAGATCTGGGAGACCAGGTTTGAATTCCCACTCTTAGCCCAACCTACCTGAGATGGTTGTTGTAAGGATGAAATGAAGAAGAGAAAAACAATGTTGAAAGTTGCTTTGGGTTCCCATTGAGGAGAAAAGTGGAATATAAATATCTAATTGCATAAACAAACACCTCCTAGGGGGAGTCCCATAGCTAAAGGGGGGAGTCCCATAGCCACCACCCAAGAAGATCCTTGAACACAGGTCCGTCAAATGCACTTCTGAAAGGCTTCTAGAATTTGGAGGCACCATTTCCCAGCAGCCCTGGAGAAAGGAGCAGGGGATGCTGGGAGGTACGCACCTTTGGCACCAACCACAACTGTCCATAGATGTTGCGATCAAGCTTCAAAATGCCAGCCAATCACAGTATAAGGAACCGAAAGACAAATCAAACTTCTCAGACCCCTTAAACAGAAATCTCATTCCTGCCTCCTGAAGTGGATCTACTGAGAGGCTCCAAGTAAAACCATCTCGTGGAAATTGCAGTGAAACAGGGAAAACAAAATGACACTGACAAGAGGGGACCTGCTGCAAACCGATCCAGCCTGGCAAAAGGCCACTATGCCATGCTGTTACCTTGACACACTTGACATTGATGCCTGGGCAAACAAATTTCTTCCACAGCAGGATGGCTTTGCTCTCTCCACAGGTGATAGGGTAAGCAATCTCAATCTCCTCGTTGGTTTCAATGGTGCTGGGATCTACAGATGGAAGCGGGGGAGGGACACACAAAAACAGAGACCTTTTTTTTTGTCTGGAAAGCAGAAGTCACGGTATCAGAGAGTCAAGCATGTTACCTATCTGAGCAGTTCTTGCCCAAAGAGGTTTGCAGGAGGAGGAGGAGGAGGCAAAACACCAAGTGGAGCAAACTGGAGTAAGCTGGTGCTGCCTGACCTTTCTGAAAGCACAACAGGCCTATAGGATAAGGTGTGCAATTAAAAAACCCCCAGATTTTACAGAGAGAATCTGTCCATATTTTGATGTAAATTAACCACAAAAGGTTACCTATAATTAATTTCCTCTAGGTTCTATTTGCTGTTCTTGTCCTTAATTTAAAGCACAGTTTGGTAGAGCAATACCCTCTGCCAGATGGCAGTTAAAGAAATAAATCCTCCAAACACTTTAAACTGAACTGGATTCAACTGAACACTACTCAAGTGCACTGAAGAGACTGAAAAAGCTTGAAGAGTGCAAGAGTAGATCTGGAGGCCACACAAACCTGAAATGGATCTTTCACAAGTTCAGCCAAGATCACACAGACACATTCCGCAAGTGGAAACACTTTTCTTGGGATGAAGGAGCCTTACCCTGATGCAAGACACTCTTCTGAGCATATTACATCAGGTGAAACTTCTGCTGGAGGAAAGTGCTTCCTCTTACAGAATAGAGCCAGAGGAGTTAGCCGTGTTAGTCTGTAGTAGCAAAATCAAAAAGAGTCCCAGTAGCACCTTTAAGACTAACCAACTTTACTGTAGCATAAGCTTTCGAGAGACGAAGAGAACTGTGATTCTCGAAAGCTTATGCTACAGTAAAGTTGGTTAGTCTTAAAGGTGCTACTGGACTCTTTTTGATTCTCTTACAGAATGGATCTGTGGGCGCCGACCCAGAGAGACTGACTTGTTTAAAAACTTGGGCATTTTCAGTCCACAGAAAGGGTTTTGTTTCTCCAGGCTGTAGGCAATTATCCTGAGCCCCTCCCCACCCCATAGGATGGTTCTAACCCATATGCTGTTGTCGAAAAAGGAAGAAGGGGTGTGTGTCTCCTTTTACCATCCAAAAAGGCTACGCAGGGGATCATGGGACCTTCTTGAACAAAAGCCATGTGGACAGGAACAGCAGTAAGGGGGGGCATTGGGCAAGATGGAGTAAAAAGACTGACTGGATTTAACCCATCGCCTAAGTGCCCCAATTTTGCATTCAACCGTTTCACAATTTTAGGAAAAGATGGCATACAAATGTTTTAAATAAATGAAAGCAAAACACAAAGCAAATGAGTTGGAACAAAATGATCCAGAATTCAGGAACTGAGCACAGAATGTATTGAGAGTCGGTGTACATTGAATCCTGGACTAGAGAGACCCATGTTCAAATTCCCAGTCGCCATGAAAACTCCCTAGACAGTCTTGGACCAGACATTTTCTCTCAATCTGACCTACCTCTGGGTGTGACTATAAAATGGGGTGGGGACTCTGCATACAGTGCCTTGTGCTCCTTGGAGACCATGCTTTAAAATGTAATGTCATGAGGTGGGTTGCCCAAGTTGGCACTAGTTGTTGCCCTGGGTTGCTCCTTGGCTAGGAGTGGGTTGGGTATGTGAAGCCATCATGCCCACGTCATCCCCTGGTTCACTGACCATGAAGACAATAACATTATAATAACAACATTCAATTTATATACCGCCCTTCAGGGCAACTTAACACCCACTCAGAGCAGTTTACAAAGTTTGTTATTATTATCCCCACAACAACAATCACCCTGTGAGGTGGGTGGGGCTGAGAGAGCTCCGAGAAGCTGTGACTGACCCAAGGTCAGTCAGATGGCTTCAAGTGGAGGAACAGGGAATCAAACCCGGTTCTCCAGATTAGAGTCCTGCGCTCTTATCCACTACACCAAACTGGCTCTCACTCACTTGGGACATCCTCTGTCCCAAGACCATAGATGGAGAGAGGAAGGGGTATACAGCACCCTCCTCCTCCTCATTTCCTGCACGTCATGCCCTTTACACTAGAAAACAGGTTCACACACTTCCTCTTTAGCCATGCCTCCCCCCCCCAGCCTGCTAAATCGGGTTGTGCACCCCACACAAGCCCAGTGGTCACCTCTGCCTCTCACAAGGGTTCCTGGGAGGGGAATATAAAGCTGGCAGCTGTCCCAACGGGTTCAGCCCCTGTTGCCCGTAAGACAGGAGCCTCTTCACTTGTGCCTTCTGAGCAGGCACCACTGCAGTCACCTCCACACCTAATCCCAGCAACATCAGACCCCAGGGGAGGTGTCTTGAGTGCAGTCCCCATGGCTGCCCTGTCCACGCAGGAGCTGCCAGTTGACTGAGGGTAAGTTTTAGTTTCCCGACATGCCACTAATAATATAAAATAATAAGATCAGTAATTTTGGACACCCCGTTCAAACGAGAATGTGATTTACCTTTTAGACAGGAGGGAGGCTGTTAGATCCTATATATTGCCAAAATATTTATAACGTGTATCACAGTCAACAGTGTCACACAAAGTTACACGGACACCTCAAAATAATGACCAGCCTGAAATGAAAGTTAATAATGGCACTGAGGAAGAAACAACATAACGCTGGTGTTTGGCAACATGAAGAAAAAAGGGTGCAGTGATACGGAGATGGATCCAATGTGGCAGGAAAAGCCTCAGCAAATGTTGAAATGTGACACATTGAGAGCCAGTTTGGTGTAGAGGTTATGAGCGCGGGACTCTAATCTGGAGAGCCGGGTTTGATTCCCCACTCCTCCTCTTGAAGCCAGCTGGGTGACCTTGGGCTAGTCACAGCTCTCTGGAGCTCTTTCAGCCCCACCCACCTCACAGGGTGTTTTGTTGTGGGGATAATAATGACATACTTTGTAAACTGTTCTGAGTGGCCATTAAGTTGTCCTGAGGGGCGGTATATAAATCGAATGTTATTATTATCATCATCATCAGTTTTAACAGAAAGCTACAGAACCTGCACAGAAGCCTTTTGTCTGATTAGGATAAAACTTTTCCTTTGATGGCCATTTTTGAAGTGTATTCACTTGTGAGATTTTTTCATCGTGTCCTTCCTCAAAGGTATACACAGCTCTCCGCACAAAGTTTATCTCCCTAATAATCCTGTAAGGTAAGCCATGCTGAGAACTAAGTCTCTAGTGAGCTTCAGAGTGGCAATTTGAATCTGGGTCTCCCAGTCCTATCAGTCATGTTTTTATCCTCCCTCCAGGCATATATGGTCCTCCTCTCTTCCGTTTTATCCTCACATCACAACAATCCTATGAGGTAGGCGAGGTCGAGGAACTGACCCAAGGGCACACAATGAGCTTCCCAGTGGCTGAGTGAGGTTTTGAACTCAAGTTCCCACCACCACGAAAGTCACAATCGTTCATTCTTTAACAGTGGTCTTGCAAGAAAATCCCTTGTTTAAACCACACTTGTGGATCTATTCTTGGGGCATAACCCACAACCCCAAAAACACCATGAAAAGTGCAAATCATACTGCCCATGACTCAGCCGAAATGGCACTGATTTGCCATTTCCCCGCAACAGGGACTCACCAATTCCTTCTTCAAGCTTGTGGATGGTGTGCGTTTCAACAGCCACTACAGCCGTGCTGGTCTCGGAACCCTCTTGATAAATCCTGTTGCAAAGCTGTCTATTAATAAAATAAAGCGTATTTATTGCATGGGGAAAGAATCTCAAGAAAGGGGTTAAAAACGCCAACCCAGCAACACATTCCATTTATTTCCAACATTTATTGTTTCAGTTGCTATCTTCGTATTGTCGATTTTAGTTTTGATATTGTTAGCCATCTTGGGGGCCTTTTAAGGCCAAAAGGTGGCACATAAGAACATACAGATGAATGAATACATAAATCTGAACACATGATGAAAGGGACACATCCTATTATTATGTTAAAATTACTGAATTATGTACCTTCTGAATTTGCACAAAACAAAAGAGGCTCCACTTACCCTTGCTGTACTGGCTGCAGTTGCAATATCACCTGGGTTTTGGTATCTTCTGGATTCCCTCCTTCATTTCCTTCAGTTGGCACAACCACCACATCCCCGACAGGGATGCTGACTTCAGCATTTGCCATTTGCTCACATGAAGTCCGAGAAGCTGGGAGTAACAGATAAACAACAAAAACACCCATTTATTCTTTCCATTCCAGATTTACCGTGAGAGTTACAGAAAAATGAAAAGAGAAGCCCTGTGGTTTGTCCAAGCCCTAGGTTTGGGCATAAACCCGAGTCTGTCTAATTCTTCCTCCCAAGCTGGGGGGACATCTTCCCCTTGCAGCCGTTTCTCATGGCCAGACTACTGCAAGGCCAGGTGCGACTCGGCACACAGTAGTTGGGAAATTCAAACATCGCAACAAACCACGCTTCATATAAATTGTGCTTAACAAACCAGCTGTAAATACTAGTCAGACACTTCAACTAGGTGCCAACCATATGTTAGCCCAATTGTATTCAAACACCACAGGCAACCATAGCTTATCACAGTGATCTCCAGTGTGGTGCTCACACACTTCCTCTTTAGCCATGCTGCTGTGTGTTTCCTGCGGATTTGTTTCCTAAAACCTGTGTGCTTGTTGGAAACAAAATCCGAAAGGTCTCAAATAGAATGCATGGGGGGGGGGGGGAGACAGAGCTTTGAGCTTCCCCCTACCAGCTGACCGACTAGCACAACTCTGAATTCATTCTGGGCACGGGTGTCACAGACATGCACCCTCAGCTTGGCCAAGGACATGGACACCTGTAAGTGTCCAGGCTGGAAAACCTCCCCCCACCCAGTTTGCACAGGGAGCAAACCTTCCTCTTCTTTTGGAAATGGTTACCAAACAACACCTCTTCCTCAAAACAAAAGAGCAGTCCCGAGCTTTCCTCTTCCCCCTTAGTGAACGTGGCATTTTGAAAGAGCCCAGGAGTGTATCCATTGCTCTGAGTGTGCTCAGCTGGACGCAACGGCCCCCGTTGTAGGAGGATGCTTGTCTTGGAACCTTGCAACATTTTTTTATGATTGATCCTGTCACCAGGGCAGCCCTTTGGTGGGGAAACCCACTACCCTTTCTCAAAATGACAAAAGTGCCCTCGGGCTCAACAAGGTTGAAGGCCTCTGGTTTACTATGTTGTCTGAATGCAGCTTGTATGTATATGGTGCATGCATATACATGTTCACTAGAGCTGAGACACATCCACTATTTAACATCTGGCAGCCCAGGAGAATAGGTCAGCACCAAAGGAATTCTACCATGTGCATACACACTAAGAATGTTTTAAAAACACACCCCCAACATCTCTCCCAAAGACAACGTAGAGATAGTGCTTTTTAAGGGGCAGGCAACACAGCTTTGGAAGCCACTTGCAGCTCCTGAGCTTCAAGACGGAGCTTTGCACTTATATTTTCCAAGAAAGCTGTTGTAACACAGTGGTTAAGAGTCTCTCTGCACGTTACTAAGTATCTAGGGACACTCAAGTGCAGGATGGTATGTGTAGTCCTCAATTCACGTGCAGGTTGTTCTTGCTCTGTGCACGTGAATGCCACTTTCACAGGAGCTCTTTTTGTATGGCTGCATCTGCAAATGATTCTGAAGGGCAAAGCGCCAATTCTGCTCTGTTTTTGCTGCAAGAACAAGTACTGTAGGCTCCTTTGAATTGCCCATTTGCATTTCTCTAAGGTGTGAGAAAGTGTTGAGATCTGTATTTGAATGAATAGATGTAGGGGAAACTGGAATTCTTTTAGCAGGAACTGATATGAAACGCGTGAGTGTACTCACAGGGAGCAAACTGAAGTGTGACTATGCGAGCAAGTGCATAGAAAGTTGGAGGGGGGGGACACACATGAAATGAGGTTCACTTGAGCGTCCCTAGATATTTAGTAACATGTAGAGAGACTCTAAGTAGTTGAGTTGCAAGTTAGCACTCTGCTGGTTTGAATCCCACTACTGCCAAGAGCTCAGCAGGTGGCCTTGGGTAAGCCAGTCTTCTTAGCTCCAGCTTCCCAGGTGGAGGTAAGAACAACACTGACTTTGTTCACCACTCTGAATGGGGCACTAATCTGTCTAGAAGAGCAATATATAAGAACAGTTATTATTATAAATGTTCACCTCCCAACCACATCAAAAAGAGGTCAGCAGCAGAAGAGAACACGAATCTCCTAAAGAGAAAAACCTCCAGTGGTCATGAGTCAGGCTGGGGAGAAGACAGCATCAGGGGAAGAAATAGCTGCTTTATTACATATATTTGTATGCAGCTCTTTGACCTTAGGAACACTGGACTCTTACTGCAATGTGGCTCATGCAACATGTGCTATGCTGCAAAAAGAAATCTCTGTCAGCCCACTGGCACAGCCCATCATGCATCTGACTTGGTTAAAAACATTCTACAACAGTCTCAGCAATAACACTATGTCAATAATATTCCATATCAGTATTTCAACAATATTGCATTTAAATGTCAACAGCATTCATAATTATACAAGTGAAGACGGTCCAGAAGTCCATATGTAGTACAGTCGGTTAAGGGTTCCAATCAATCTCTATGAATTGCACTTGCCCATTTTAATTCCCAATACTCCAGTGTAGCTGGGTCGTAATTCAAGGTGCCATAATTCACTCTTCCAGCACAACAGTTTTCATGGGGAGGTCATGGTTTCAAACTTGCCCAACAAACTGCTAGCGTGGTTTGTTTCGCACCCACGTGCTTTGTTAGGGGCATTACACGAACAATTTCAGACTATTCATCATGTCGGATGTACTTCTGTTGTTAGCTGACGGACGCCATATTCCAGAAAGCCAGTCAGCTTTCAAAGACTAACTTGGAGCTCGGTAACAGCTCAATGGTATGTGCCAAAATTAAGTCTCACTAAAATTTATTCTCCAAAAGTGTTCATAACAATGCAGCCTTAAACCCAGTCCTCAAGGGTAGGCTTAGCAGTGACTTTGCATGTGTTATGTGCCATCAAGTCGTTTCTGCTTTATAGCAACCCTATGAATTAACAACCTCCAAAACATCCTATCATTGACAGCCTTGTTCAGGTCTTGTAAACTAAAGGCCATGGCTTCCTTTAAACAAAGCCATTTCATTTCAGGTCTTTCTTTTTTCCGAATGCCTTCCAATTTTCCTAGCGTTACTGATTTTTCCAGTGAATCTTGTCTTCTCGTGATGTGACGAAGGTACAATAGCCTTGATTTAGTCATTTTCGCTTGTAGGGAGAATTTTAGCTTGATTTGTTCTAGAACTCGCTTATTCGTCTTTTTGGCAGTCCATGGTATCCATACAACTCTCCTCCAATACCACATTTTGAACGAATCAATTTTCATCCTGTCAGCTTTCTTCACTGTCCAACTTTCACATCCATACACACTAACAAAGATTACCACAGTATAAATTATCTTGGCCTCGGTCCCCAGTGACACCTTCCTTATCCTTAAGGATCTTTTCTTGTTCCTTCATGGCTGCCCTTCCAGATTTCAATCTCCTTCTTTCTTGGTTGCCGACTCCCTTTTGGTTGATGATTGAGCCAAGGAATAAAAAAGTCTTGAAAAATTTCAATTTCTTCACTGTCTTTGAGCATACCAAACTCAATCCCTGGCATATCCAGTTAAGATATTCATTAAGCTGCCCTATACTGAGTGAGACCATTGGTCTATGTAGTTCAGTATTTTCAACTCTGACTGGCACCAGCTTTCCAGGGTACTAGGTGGAAGTCTTTCACGTCACCACTTACCTGATCCTCTTAATAAGAAGTGTTACGACTGAACTTGGGACTTTCTGGATGCAAGGCAGATGCTCTACTGGTGAGCCATGGCCCCTCCGTAGCAGGTGCCAGGAAAGATCCTCTCTGCCGGAGTCCCTGGAGAGCTGCTGCCAGTCAGAGCAGAGACTACTGAGCTACATGGAACAATGGTCTAACAGAGTAAGGCAACTTCATACCACATATCCTAAAAAACATCAATTCAGACATAGGTAAAGGTAGTCCCCTGTGCAAGCACCGAGTCATTACTGACCTATGGGTGGACATTGCATCACGATGTTTTCTTGGTAGACTTTTTACGGGATGGTTTGCCATTGCCTTCCCCAGTCATCTACACTTTACCCCCAGGAAACTGGCTACTCGTTTTACCAACCTCGGAAGGATGGAAGGCTGAGTCAACCTTGAGCTGGCTACCTGAACCCGGCTTCCGCCAGGATTGAACTCAGGTCGTGAGCAGAGCTTGGGCTGCAGTACTGCTACTTACCACTATGCGTCATGGGGCTCTTCAACTCAGACATAAACTGCCAATAATAAATGCCCCTGTACAGATCTATGGTGCAGTCTCATTTGAAATACTGTGTGCAGTTTTGGTCCCATCTCAACAAGGACATTGGTGGTGGAGAGTGCCCTCAAGTCAGAGTTGACCTCTTGTGAGGTTTTCATGGGAAGAGACTAACGGAGGTGGTTTGCCATTACCTGCCTCTGCAACCCTGGTCTTTGTTGGAGGACTCCGATCCAATTACTAACCAAGGCCAACCCTGCTTAGCTTCTGAGATCTGACGAGATTGGCTTGCCTGGGCTATCCAGGTCAAGGCGAAGAGGACATTGCAGAGCAGTGAAAAGTACAGAAGAGGACAACCAAAATGATTAGGGGGTTGGAGCATCCTTCCTACGAGGAAAAGCTAAAGAGACTGGGACTTTTCAGTTTTGAGAGATGACGTGAGTGGGGAGCACAATAGAGGTTTATTAAATTATGCATGTGGCTGAGAGAGTGGGTAGAGAGAACTTTTTCTCCCTTTCCCAAAATACTAGAACTCAGTGGCACCCATTGAAGTTTATGGGGCAACAGATTCAGGACAGACACAAGGAAATACTTCTTTTTTCAATGAGCAATTAAAATATGGAATTTGTTGCCAGAGGATGTAGTGATGGGTCGCAAGCATAGATGACTTTAAAAGAGGATGAGACAGGTTCAGAGAGCAGAGGTTCCTCAGTGGGTACTAGCCATCGTGACTAAAGAGAACCTCCACAACCAGAGACAGTCAATCTCTGAATTCCAGTGCTAGGAGGCAACATCAGGGGAAGGCCTTGGCCTCCATGCCATTGTTGGTCCTCCAGTATAACTGGCTGGCCACACTGTGAGACAAGATGCTGCATGAGATGGACCACCGGTCGGACCCAGCAGGGCTCTTCATATGCTCTTATCAAGACTGCAGCCTCCATGTCCTCTTTGTTGTCCAGTGTGTGTGACAGGATGCTGGACATGATCATTTGATCCAGCAGGAACCTCTTATGGATTGAAGGGTGAAGTCTTAATTCACATCATGGGCTGGCTGCTTATAGGATAGTTTACACAGAGAGCTGAATTCAGCAGTAATATTTGAAGTCTCCCATGGGGCAGGGGGGAGGGGGAATCTCCTGCAGTATGTCAGGATGAAGGCCTTAGCAAAGCATTTTTCTTTGCATACTATTCCTTCTAGATGGACCACTGATCTGATCCAGCAAGGCTCTTCTTATGTTTTTAAGTGAGTCCCACTGAATGCAATGGGACTTCCAAGCCATTGTACACAAAATACCAGCCTAAGGCACAGTTTATCTAAGCAGGAAAACGAGGTGATGATAAAGTATCAGAGTGGTGGTGGAATGGGCTGCACCAATTCAGATTGCAAGGAGTAGGTTCCAGTTCTGCATGTTTATTCACATCAAAAAAGACCCTATGCAATAGAAGACTAGCACAGCACAGCGCTGCTCGCTGTTTGCTCACTGTACTGTGCTGTGCTAGCTTCCTATTTGCAGGGAGTCTGTAACACAGGGGGCATTTGAAAAAGTGGTTCTCTCCTGTGGTCTCAAGAACTGTAGTCCCATTTCACCAACTCATTCTGTTACATGCATAAATCTAGTCATCATATTAGCTCAGTTAGGAATATGGGCAGTTGGAAATAAGTTGCCAACCAGGGCCACTGATATTTATTAGGCTATACTACAAAATATACCCACAAGGTTCTTATTTATGGGGAAAGATTGGGGAGAAGGGTAACTCTGTTTTTTGCACATAGATCCAGAGGAGTTAGCCATGTTAGTCTGCAGTAGCAAAACAGCAAAGAGTCCAGTAACACCTTAAAGACTAGCCAACTTTATTGTAGCATAAGCTTTTGAGAATCACAGTTCTCCCATGGGGCAGGGGACAAAGAGAACTGTGATTCTCAAAAGCTTATGCTACAGTAAAGTTGGTTAGTCTTTAAGGTACTACTGGATTCTTCTATTTTTGCACTGTCTATAGAATATCTGGTCTAATGCTTTGGCAGGGGGAATTGTTTATAATTTTTGTAGTCATAGTCCTATTGCATCATTTGATGCCTCAGGCTATTTGACTGCATTAATTTACACTGCATAATCCGCCTTGAGTCTCAGTGAGAAAGACAGGCTATAAATAAAGTAAATAAATACAATTTTAAGGTAAACTAAGACCCTAAGGATGAATCAAGAGGGCTCATATGCCACATTTCTTCTCTCTTTTTTATTGTGGTTACTAGTATTAAATAACATTTTAGCCTCTCACAATTCTCTTTTGGGGATGAGGTTTCTTCCATCACCTGTAATAACAGTGACAAATGTCAGTGCCAGATCACATAGATCCTTCCGGTTCACAAGGGTCAAGAAGTTCGAATTGTGGAATGAAAGGATTTTAAGGAGCAGAAGTCTAACTGATATATTCTTTAGCAACTGATCCCCTGCTGACTGGAACTATATCAAATCTGGTATGAAAAATATATAATACATTTAATTGCATTTTCTAGTTTTCAGATCCAGAAGTCACCAAAGGCCTTTCGTAATCATTTATGGGTTACAAATTAATGCAAAAATTCTTGCCACTTTTCAGCTTTTTTTTACTGTTCCTCTTATAAGGACAGGAACTAATGCATCAAAGTGCCTTCATCCTGCCACAGGTATTTGTGTGTGTGTGAGACAGTATTTGGACCCATGTCCTTTACCAACCATTGGACTACAAAAGTTTATTATCACCACCTTTTTTACCCCTAGATATACAGTGCAATTCTATGCAGAGTTACTCCAGTCTAAGCCTGTTGAAAGCAAGAGATGGTTTCTAAACATTAACAGAATAAACCTCTGAAACAGTATCCCAGGCACATCCTTAAAAGCGCTGTTCATTTTAAAACTGAAGGGCTGCAGTAAAACAGGATTGTTCAAAAGGGCATTTTATAGAAGGAACAAGGTTGTAGTTTTAATGTCTGTGAAGGTCTGTGCTGTTTTTACTGCATTGTATTATACTATTCTTATTGCATCATTTTCTAATTTTGTAATGCAGGTTTACTGTATGAATTATACTGGTTTTATTGGATTTTTTAACTTTATAATTCACCTTGATTCTTAGCAAGAAAGGCAGATGATAAATGAAGTAAATAACAATATTCTATGAGACATTCTTTATCGTAAGTCTGAACAAGCCAACTGCTATCAGGAAGGAATTTTCCTCCATGAACACATATGTGAAACTGGCTATTTTCTCTCTCTCTCCCCCCAAATCACAGAACGTGATTTGTAAGGAAGACCATGACTGGAAATGTGGTACCAGTGAGGGATACAAATGCTACACCATGTGCTGCTGGATAGTTTCAATTTATTTCCTTTAGAAACAAATGATTGCATTACAGAGAAGGCAGTTTTTCTCATCTTAAATAAACCACCATCTCTCTAAAAAAAAAAAGAAAGAAAAAAGAACTAACTAGCAACTGGGAGTCTTGTTTCATGAAACCTCAGCACTGCTGGTATTAGTTTTTCTTCCTCTCTTTGGAGAGATTTGGACTAATTTGTCAAATTGGTCAGATGCAGAGGATAATTCTCTCATGTCACTTCTAGACCTACAGTTCTGTCAATTAGGGGTTGCCAATTAGCCTAATTGGGGGTCTGCCTTTAAACTAACATAGTAGTACTAAAGGTGCAATCCTCTCACCCACCCGCTTGTGCTGCAAGGCAAAACAAGAGTCTCGCTGGTGAAAGCAGGCAAGAGAATCAGAGGCACAAGAGACCTCGGGAACACACCAAACTCTAAGCTTTGCACAGTGACTCTGCACATTGAAAGATATTACCATTACTGTGTGATTACCCCCGGTCAAAGTAACATTTCAGACAGCACAAGTCCCTCTGTGATCTTTCTCCTCTATGTCAAACAGAGACAGAGCAATTTATTCTTTGGGATTCAAACAGAACAGTGATTTGATGCTGCCATTCACGCTAGATTGGGATACTACATGTAAGAAGGGAAGTCAGTCTGTTGCAGCAAAAAGACTCCACAAAATACCTATTTTTGCTGCATATAAGGAGTAGGAGAATCTACATGGGGTTTGTGAACCACTGCGTGTACCTGGGGAACTAATATCCTCTTCCCCTCCCCCCACAAATATGCACACAATTTGGGGTAGGAAAAACATAACAATGGCAGACAAGCACCCCAGAGAACTAGGGGGCACATAAAAATAAATTTAATATTTCATCATCTACAACTACCCAGTTAATCATACAAACTGACAGAAAGCTGCATTTTCCCATCCCTTATTAGGTATATATACGAATTAAATGGGAGTTTAAATCTATATTATCAACCATGGGTAGGGGTCCAGGCTAACCTGAATGAGCTGACCCATCTACAGCTCATAAATCTCCGATTTTCTCTTGCTAAATATGACCCCCCTCATCCCAATTCCGCCTTCGCACCCAAATAATTGTGACTGTCAAAAGTCACCATCAGAATTTCCACTGCTGGTAAGTACTTAGTACTGGTAAGGCTTCCATGCCTTTAACTGCCGAGTGGCTAAACTATAAAAGATGAAAGTCAGTGTGCATTAAGAATGTAAAGCAGCATTCCTAAACACAGGGTGTAAAATGAGGCTGAAATTGGCTCCCAGTTCTTTATTTGTAGTTTCTAGTTCTGTATTTATAAATTGAACTACAAATTCATGAATAAGAAACTGGGAACCAACTTCCATCTTGGGAGTGTGTGCCTTATTGGCTTTGATGGAACTTAATTCTGAACAAAATGCAGTCACATTACTATAAAGCACAAAGATTGAATGTCCATGTTAAGAGCCACAAACCATTCAAAATGTCCAGATTAAACACAAAGAAAAACATCTCAACTGATTCTTCTCAAGTACCAGATCAGAACTGTAAGTTTACAGAATTCAACAACCTATTCTTATATATTATAAAAATGCCACTGCTGAGATAAGACGTTTAATTCTAGGCAAGTACGCCTAGTTTTTTTTTGGGGGGGGGGTTGTCTGCAGAATAGTGGTTAAGTGGTTGGACTGGGAATCAGCACTCCACTGGTTTGAATCTCACCACTGCGTAACCCTGCAGGTGGCCTTGGCAAGCCACCCCTCTCAGCCCCAGCCCTCCAGCTCTGCCATGGGGATAACACTGACCTTGTTCACTGCTCTGAGCGGGGCACTAATTTGTCTAGAAGAGCATATATTAGTGCAGTTATTATTATTACTATGTTAATCTGTTGCAGCTAAAGAAAAATGGGGGCCTTGCAGCAACTTACAAACGAAAACAAACTGTTCTCGCATAAGCTTTGCAGACTAAAGAGAGCACACATCTTCAAAGACCTTGTCCATTTTTGCAATTGCAGAACAGAGCTCTTGTTCCTAAAAGATTATGCCAAATAAATAAACAATAACACAATGTCACTTTTGCACGGGAAGAAGTGGCCTTCTAGTTCAGGAAAGTCTGTGCTGGAATGAGGCTCCTGTTTTATTTTTATTTTGGGGTTTCTTTTTGGCGTTTGGGAGAACCTCCTCCTTTCCCCACAGTTCACACACTCAACAGGTGAAGCTTTCGCGCAGATGCCTGACAGGGATACAGCCTGTAAAATCCCCTCCCCCATAAACACAGAAGGAACGGCTGCCTGCCAGAAAGAGACACGGGAGAGGGGCTTTAACCCCGGTCTCCCGCCATTATGCCCCCGCCAAAGCCCCCTCACGCCGCCCCGCGCGCCCATTTCGCCCTCAGAAAGCCCCTCCGCGCGCAAGATGGGGAGTGGGCGGGCTCCCCGAGGGAGGGGCGTGGCCTCCCCGCGGCCCCGCCCCCACGCCTCGCTCCAGGCCAGCGGACGCACCAGACGCAGCCCTCCTTCCCCCTCCCTCCACCCATCCACCTCCCCCCCCCGCAGCGGCGCGGCGACGTCCGCTCTCCCGGCGGCGGCACGTACGGCGGCGGTTGGCGGCCGCGCGCTCTGAGCGCAGCCCCTTGGCCTCACCCCCACGCACTCTGCGTCCGCGGCTGGCCCCTCCCGGCTCCCGTCGCGCGGCGGCGCCCTCCGTTCCCTCCCCCCCCTTACCGTCTCCGAGAGCGGCCGAGTCCGGGGCTGAGGTGGGGGGAGGGGAGGGAAGAGTGAGCATGCGCAGCAGCTCCAGCGACTCGGCCGCCAGCACTTCCGGCCGCCTCCTGCCTTAAAGGGGCCGCGGGCAATTTGAGCCCCGCCGCCCCCGCCGTCGCTTCAGCGGTGGCCCTCGAGTGAGGGGGTTGGCGGCGTCCGGCGCGGGGGCTCGAGTCCCAGCATTTCTGGTTAAAAGAGTCGCGGAGGAGCTGGTCAGGACAGACACCCTGGCGCAGTGGCTACAGCGGCAGTCTGGGAGACACGGGTTCGAGTCCCCGCTCTGCCCTGTAAGCTCGCTGGGTGACCGTAGGCCAGTCACGCTCACTCAAGCCTGATCTACCTCGGAGGGATGTTGTGAGGACAAAACGGAGGAGAGGAGAACGATGTTTGCTGCCCTGCGCTCCTTGAAGGAAAGGCGGGGTCAAATTTCATAATTAGGTAGCTTCTAAATGCCTTGAATAAATGTGTGGCTGGCTAGGGAGAGGAAGCTGTGATTTTCGCATGGAGCTGCTTGCTGCTGAGCCAGACCTTTGGGCCGTCGGAGGCCGCCTTGTCTGCTCTGACTGGCAGCTGTTCTCTGAGGCCTCAGGCAGGAAGCCTTTTGTTTCACCCACTCGAACATCCTGGGGACTTGGGGGACTTGAGCATGCAGAGCAGATGCTGTGCCCCTGAGCCATGCCTCCTTTAGAGGAGGGGCTGTACCTCAGTGGCAGAGCAGGCGCTTGGCACGCAGAAAATGTCCAACATTGAAAGAGGGTCTTTGGGAAGCAGGCCTGGGAAAGACCCCTGCACGGGCCCTTCCTTGGACTCGCCATCACCAGCTCTAGAACAGCAGGAAAGCCATGCTGCCCTTTCCTTTGACTTCTCTTTTCTGCTTCCGCTCCTCTGCTTGGGCCATGTCTCCTTTGGGCAATGTGGTTGGCGGCTGCATGTTGCCCCTCTGGTTTTCTGTGGTCTCTCAGCATGTTGCTGTTGCATCCATTTTTTGTGCTTGTTCTGACCATGTGACGGTCCTCAGGATCACTACTGTAGTTTCCTGACTGTTCCCAAGTGTGGCACACAATTCTCATTCTTACCTCCAAGACCTTCTCCCTTACGTTCCAACAGGCATATGGTTGGGGCTGAGCTGGGCGTCCACCATCTAGTCTCTTTTTTAATGATGTTTTTAGGTGGTAGACTGACTGCCCCTGACTGGTTGACTGCCGCTATTTTGTATTCTTTTAAATATATTGTATTGCTGTTTTAAACTCATTTAAAGTGTGCATTTTAATGTAACATTTTTATTGAATGTAATCCACCCTGAGCCTGCCTGTGTGGGGAGGACGGAATAAAAATCGAAAATAAATAAATCTCTGCTCTTATAGGAGTCAAAACAGATGGGGCATGATCATGGAACTTTGGCGATCCCCCCCCCAAAGTCAAGTACACTGAGTACAATTTGGATCAAGATCACAAGGGAACGGTTAGGCCTTCCGTATCATTTTCTGAGTCCCACTATTTGCCCCATTTTTAGAGGGGGGAAATGTTTTTGTCAATGCCTTGGTCTGTTTGAGCCCATACCCCCCCTTGCCTGCAGCCTTCAGTCTTCAGTCTTCCATCTTCACCACCCTCAGCCATCCAAAGGTCTGCTACCTCAAACAACATCGCTGTTTCTCCCTTGTTACTCCTGATGCTCGAAATTATCTCCCAGAGCACAAGTGTAAAACCATCTCTCTCTCTTCCTTCAGACTCCTCCCCTAAATCCACCTTTTCCGAAATCCTTTGTCTCAACTTCCCAGCCCCCCTTCTCAATGGAAACCAAACTGAAACATCTATTGGCCTTCCCCTGTTTATCTCCACTACCACCTTTCTCCCGGGTCTTCCGTTGTAAGCTTCTCGGGGCAAGTGTCCATAACTGTATGTTGATGGAATTGCACAAATAATGATGCCAAATACACAGTTTCGGGAAATCTGAGGATGTTGATTTTGCCGGACATCCGTTCATATAGGTGTGTTCTAGTATGATGGATTTTATAGTTTGCTTCGTCATATGCTTCATGTTTGGAATTTTAGAATTGTTAATAAATAAAAATAAATGTGACGAAGTGGGCTCTGGCCTACAAAAGCTTTTTCAAAAGTGCCGCAAGCCTCTGTTGCATACTTTTGTGCTAGCATTATTGTATGAAAACACCCACTTTTAGATCTCTGCTGCTGTTATTTAAGTAGTTTGATCTGCTCGCTCTGCATTCTGTTGGATATAGTATTGTCTCTCAGGATCAGTCAACAGTGGGAAATGAAAATGTTTATTCATTTGCCCCACAAATCTTTTCCCAAGGCACAAGAATGCTTGTTAACTATATTTAACTCTGTGTGTGTGTGTGAAATGTGCCATCAAGTTGTCTATGACTACCAAATGAATGGAAGACCCCCGTAACATCTTATCATTAACAGACTTGCTCAGATCCTGCAAACTGGAGGACGTGGCTTCTTTGATTGAGTCAAGCCATCTCATTTTGGGTCTTCCTCTTTTCCTGCTGCTTTCAACGTTTCCTAGCATTATTGACTTTTCCAGAGAGGCTTGTCTTCTCATGATGTGACTAATGTTTTGATATTTTAGCTTCTAGGGAGAACTCAGGCTTGATGTGATCCAAAACCCACTTATTTGTCTTTCTGGCCATCCATGGTATCAGCAAAGCTCTCCTCCAGCACCACATTTCAAATGAACCAATTTTCTTCCTATCAGCTTTCTTCCCTGTCCAACTTTCCCCATTACATAGTAATGGGGAATACCATTGTGTGGATTATCTTGAGCTTGGTCCCCAGAAAGACATATTTATTTTTAAGGATTCCCTCACAGCTGTTTTTCCAAGTCTCAGTCTTCTTCTAACTTCTTGGTTGCAGACTCCCTTTTGGTTGATAATTGAGCTAAGGAATAGAAAATCTTGAACAATTTGTTTCCTCACTGTCAACTTTAAAATTGTGTAATTCCTCAGTAGTCATTACTTTTGTCTTCTTGATGTTCAGCTGTAATCCTGCTTTGGCGCTTTCTCCTTTAACATTCCTCAGTAGTCATTTCAAGTCTTTACTATTTTCTGCTAGTAACATGGTGTCATCTGCATATCTAATTGTTAATGTTCCTTCCACCATTTTTCACTCCACCGTCTTCTAGATCTAATCTAGCTTTCCTTATAATTTGCTCTGCATGGATGTTTTAACACTTGACTGTTTTGAATACAAAGGAAGTAGGTGTTAAGTTTTACTAAGCTGTAGCCCAGTGGTTAAGTAGTTCAGCTGTGAATCAGCACTCTACTGGTTTGAATCCTGCTACTGCCATGAGCTCAGTAGGTGGCCTTGGGTAAGCCACTCCTCTCAGCCCCAGCTCCCTAGCTGTATTGAGGGGATAATAATAACACTAACTTGTTCACCGCTGTGAGCGAGGCACTAATCTGTCTAGAAGAGCGGTATATAAGTACAGATATAATTATTACTATTTTTGGATGTCTAGGGAGAAATGGTTTTCATTCATTCCCCTGCTACGAGAGATCGACCATTTACCATGATATACAGAAATATGCATCTGTCACCATTCTTCAGTTTTAAAATGAAATCTGCAGTTACTGTGTCCTATGCACAAATAATACGCTCATGTTCACTGTTTCCATTCTCTTCAAGTCACCCATTTTGATAGGTCCAGGGTAGGAGTCCCCAATCTTGTTAAGCCTGTGGGCACTTTGGGCATTCAGAGAACAGGAACTGGGTGGAACCACAGAATAGTTGTCATGGTGGGTCTCGCCACAAACTATGAGGAGGTTCTAAGCCTAGGGTATCCCTATGATGAAGGCACCTGTTTCCCAAGCGGATGCTTCCTACAGACGCAAAGTTGATGCCCTTGAGGGTGTTCAGAAACGCCTCCTGCTCTAATAACCCAGAGCAGGGTTCCCCAGCCTTTTCGAGCCTGCAGGCAACTTCGGAATTTTGAGACCAGCCGCTACGAAATGGTGGTCACAGGAGGCAAAGGCAAGCACAAAATGGCTGCCACACAAGGTGGAGCCAAGCATATGTGCACACACACAAGAGAAAGGGGCGGGGAGCAGTATAAACATACACACACCAAAGAACAACTAATGAGGGAAAGAGAGGATAAAACAAGACAACCAAGGGAGGAAAGGGACTCTGGTGCTCTCTAGCCCCCACTGCCTCACAGCAGATCTGCAGGTCCTGTTTCCAGATTCTTGGATCCTTCTTCATTGAATGATGAGGCAGATCCAACTGAAAAGCCCTTTATTTGTATGAGGGCAGCCTATCACTGGTACTGTCTTCTCAATGCCCCCATCTTCTTTCCTGAAGCATGTGATGGGTAGCTAAGGAAGTGTTTGCAGGTGCTGTGGCACCGATGGGCATCCTGGGGAACATAAACATAAAGCTAAGTCAGAGTTGGCTCTTTTCAGGGAGTAGAAATGTTTTCAAAAAGAAATGGGCACCAAGAAACACACTGGCAGGTGCCGCATTGGGGATCACTTGTCCAAGGGCACAAATGTGTTGCTGGTGCTCAGCCATGGCAATTAGTTTGGCCTGTCTTGACAAGCGGTTGAACTTGTAATTGCAGAGATCACACAACAGCAGAAAAAACTCAGATCATGGAGTTGGAGAGGGAAGCCTGTCATAATGCTGAAGTTTAGTGAATGTGCAATGCTTTGTACAATAGGAAAGAAACTTTGTGCCATGGGAACTACAGTTTGGTGCAGTTGGGCACATGGGACTTAATGAGCCCAGTTATATAGATGTTCTAATGTGGGGATAACAAAACAGGCATAAAAACATACTAGAGGACCTAAAATGGATGGGTGAATAAAAATGTCATTGTGGCCGAATCCACATTACCTCCGCGCGGCGCTAAATGTCCGCGAAACACCCGGAAGTATAGCGTCTTTCAAGCGCGATTTCTGAAATCGCGCTTGAAAGACTCTATACTTCCGGGTGTTTCGCGGACATTTAGCGCAACACCGGGACGCGCGAAGGTAATGTGGATTCGGCCTGTGTTACTAGAAGGAAAACTTGGTAACAGGTGAGCTGAGTTACGCAGAGTTCCACAAAATGGGAGGCACTGCTAAGAAGGCCCTGTCACCTGCATACACCCGCCTGCTTTTAGCCTGTGAGGGCATCTGCAGAATTACAGTAACGCACAGGCACGTCCTGATGGGAGAATGTGGTCCTTTGCTAATTGAAACTGTGTTTTGTAAAGGTTCACCAAAACTGGAAAAAGGTAGGTAATAGTTTGAACCACTGCACTCATCTTGTTTTCAGAATTAAAAAGGTTTCGAAGCCAATTGAAAATTAAAACTGTCAAGCGAAGAATTTCACAGAGGAAATGCTTCCCGGGCCAGCCACATACTCTCAGCCTAATCTACCTCACAGGGTTGTTGCGAGGATACCACAGAGGAAAGGAGAATGATGTAAGCTGCTTTGAAGTCCCATTGGGGGAGAAAGGCAGGGTATAAATAAAGTTAACGCAATTCGTCTGCCTGCTGTTTGGTGATTGTGGCAAAACAGGTCGGCAGCCTCACAATCTGTGCCTGCCTGTTTGCCTAGGTAGTGGATCCAGATAAGGTGCTTCACTGATTCCCTGTCTTGCTACCAGCCTCTCCCTCCATTTCCGCTGCCACTGCTCGGAATTTTTCTTTACGCTGCTCCTCCGAATGTTGAGGATCAGCTTCAGTGAAGATTACTGTGACATCCCAGTTCAGGGAGGCAATCCCTTTCTGGGCAATTCCCTCACTTGTGGGTAACAGGCAGGAGAAGTTAAGATCATCTTAACCAGTTTAGTTAAAAAGAAACGGTGTGTGATGGAGCAGATGTTCAAGCCTGTGCCACTGTTTAAAAAACTTTTAGCAAACAGGAGCCAAGTGGATTGATTCAGAAACTTCTTCAAACTTCTCAGCTGTTTAGAGTAGCCATGTCCTATCTTGATGCTCTTAACAGTGCAATCTTAAACTCAAATCCTACTGACGTCTATGCAGTGGCGCTGGCCAGTGTTCTTAGGACTGCACTGTAGGACAGCCCAACTACCAACAGTTTCTATACAGTCCTATGTTGTACAGTCAAAACCTTCTCTAACACGGGCATGTTTTCTCCATCTTTCAAATATCACTTCCCCCTCCCCGCCAGATGGTAAAAAGTTGCAGGGTTGCCCCATTAATCAAGCACATCACCACTGTGTTGCCTTACATACTATCTGTTGTTTTAAATACGTACTCCTATGTCAGTCCTCGAATAACTTATGTTCTATTTCAGCATTTCTTCAACTCTATATAGGATTCTTGTCAATGCTATATCTTAGTAAACTTGTGTTTATTTACCCTATGGCATTGTTTATGAAATTATCCTTGATATTGACTCTACTAATCTCACACTGTGTAATCTGCCTTGAGTCTCAGTGAAAAAACTGGACTATAAATGACATAAATAAATGAAAGATAAATCCCTGGTGTTTCTTAATCCATACATCCCCATTTTGCAATGTCAAGTAAAAGACCTCAGTATTTGCTCTAAATATGCATACTTTTAAAAAAGCAGGATGTGTATTTTGAAGCATCTACAACTAGTATAATATTATGAAACCATTTCATCACCGTGAGCAGGAAAGCCATCACAATAAAAGCGTTATGCCAAAAGTAAAATAACAAAATTTTTCTGTCTAGAGTAGACAGAAATCAAATGAAATTAAACTCAACATGCAAGTTTATTGTATCTCATCTTTTCTTTCCAAGTAGCCCACTCACTATGGCAGGATAAACTCTGTACCCTGGTAAGGATACATGTCTGGGTTATTATCAGAGACATTTATTGTGACAAATTTCGTAGCCGCTGGATGGCGCCAAAGGCCTCCTGGCACGCCGAGCCCCGGAGTCAAAACTTTGGTTTACAAAAAATATCGCTCTGCTCGCCAATTTTTTTTTAAAAAGGCTATTTAAATAGATTCTACCAAATACCAAATTCAATGAAAGGGATCTCTGGAAGCAGGTATATCTGTTTTACAAAACAGCCTGATTCGCATCTAAGGTTTGTGTTCACGTCTATCGCCCTGATTCCAGCAAACGCAGGTACGTTAAAAGGAGGCGCAGATGTCGGTATTGACTTTCTGCAGCCTTATGGATACCATTCCACGTGCTGATTTTGGCCTACTGAACCCTAAATGGGCTGGATCTAGAATTTCTGTCCCGCTGTGCCCATTAAGATGCAGCTCGGTGCTGAAGGCTTCACATTACAGATGTTCAGCAGAAGGAGAAGGAGCTTGCGAACAATGCAACTGCGCACCAAGGGCTTTTGCGTTGCATCGCCTTGCCTCAGGGAGAAAACGCTCTAATCAGTGGCACAGATACTCGCATGGGACCCAGTTGGTTTGCCGGGGACCGAACTCCGGTGCAAAGCAGAGGCTGTTCCGTGAGCCAGGGGCCCTTGCCTAAATTCGAGCGGGTAGTGTCATAGGTTCACTGGGTAAAGAAGTCTTTCTTCCTGTCCTGGCCAGCACCTTCTGGGCGCGCCTTTGAGCTCTAGGACAGCCAGAATGATGAAATGGTTAGTGTCGGACTAGGCCCTGGAGTCCCAGGTTCGAATCCCCGCTCTGCCATGGACACCGGCTGGGTGAACTTGGTCCAGTCGCATACTCTCAGTCTGCCCTGCCTCGCAGGGTTGTTGTGAGGATAAAATACAAGGATGTCAGCCGCTTTAGTTCCCCACTGGGGAGAAAGAGGTGGGATATAAATGAAGTTTTTAAAAAGATTAAATTGCGGAGAACAGGCGGCGGGGGGAGTTCTCCGTCGATCGTTCCCAGCTGCAAGATCCGCTAAACCTCGGGGCTGCCGCAGCGCCCACTTTGGCCTCCCCCAGCTCCGCCTCGCTCCCGCGCCGTCGCCAGGGGCTGAGCCTCCCCGCCCCCGGGCCCAGTCCCGGTTCTTCGGGCGCCTCTTCCATAATAGGGCAGCGAGCCGCGGGAGAGCTCGGGGCGCGGGCGGGGCCAGCGCCCGAGGAAGGCTCGGCCGGCGCAGCCAATCG
Organism: Eublepharis macularius; assembly: GCF_028583425.1. Lineage (NCBI taxonomy): Eukaryota > Metazoa > Chordata > Lepidosauria > Squamata > Eublepharidae > Eublepharis > Eublepharis macularius. The sequence goes on from NC_072804.1 coordinate 27,047,921, forward strand.
GGTCGCGGGGACGGGCGCTGGGCAGGCGGCGGCGCGGCGGGGCGCGAGCGGGTGAGCTGCGCGGGGCTGCCGCGGGCGCCGTCCAGGATGCGCCGCGGACTCGGCGCGCCGGCGCTGCTCCTGCTGCTCGGGCCGCTGCGCTTCTGCCCGGCCGGCGGCCAGACGGGTAAGGAGCGCGGCGCGGGGCGGCTGGGCGCGAAGGGAAGGGAAGGGAAGGGCCGCGTCTGCCTTCGGGGGGGCCCTTCGGCGCAGTCCTGGGCTGAGTTCTCTCCGTCTAGGCTACGCCGAGGAGTGCGCAGGGAAGTTTAGGGAGCAGGATTCGAGTCCAGCAAGACCAACACCATTTGCAGGGTACGAGCTCCTGAAATTCGTATTTTAAATGTTACGTGTTTATCACAGTTTGGATAGTCCTTGTAATGCGCGTTTTAAATTCTGTTTCTGGATTTTTGCCCCCGTTCCCTCTTTTTTCCCTTTCTGTATCCCCGTTTTGTTTTAAAAAATAAGGATATATAAAAAGATCTTCAAGGTATGAATTTTTGAGTCAGAGCTCTCTAAGGATGCTCAAGTATCTGAAGATGGGAGCTCTGACTCTGGAAAGCTCATGCCCGGGAGATCTTCTTGGTCTTACTGGACTCGAATCCTAATGTCCTACTGCAGACTTACAGGGCTACCTGCGTGAAACTGCCCTTATAGAGGAAGAAAATCTGGTTAATCCTTACGGTCTGTATTTATTTGGGTATTGACACTTTCTCCCCAGTGGGACCCAAAGGGGCAATAACATTGTTCCCTCTTCAATTTATCCTCATAACAAAAACAGCCCTGCAAGGTAGGCTAGGCTTAAATGGCTGACTCACCTGGTGGAATGGGGATTCGAACAGGGTTTTGTTAGGTGTAGTCTGACTCTGTAACCACTATACCAGGCTGGCTCTTTTGCTTGTTAAAATGCCCAAAGACTCCTGTTTATTTTTGCTGCAAATCGCTGGCCCCGGATATCACTCCCTCCTCCCCGCCAAAACCCAGTGAAAGCTCAAGCCAATAGGCAGGCAAGTAATTCTGGCATGCCAAGATCCAGCTGAATGTCACGTTTCCGAGCCACGTCCACAGGAGACATCCATATCTGCAGGCGCTGAATACCCATCAGGTTCTATTCATAACTACCCTGCCATTATCTGGCGGCTACTTTGGGGACAGGGTAAATACAAAGAACAGCAGCAGTATGTTGAATGTACTGAAGAAATTTTTATATTATCTGTTCACTATTCAAAAAAATTCTGGATACCAGGGCTTTTTTCAGCTGGAACGCAGCGGAACGGAGTTCCGGCACCTCTTGAAAATGGTCACATGGCTGGTGGCCCCGCCCCCTGATCTCCAGACAGAGGGGAGTTTGGCAAGTGAGAAGGGCAATCTCAACTCCCCTCTGTCTGGAGATCAGGGGGCGGGGCCACCAGCCATGTGACCATTTTCTCCGAGGGCAACCCACTTAGTTCCACCACCGCTTTTCCCAGAAAAAAAGCCCTGCTGGATACCAATTTATCTGGAACTTTGATGCTGGCCTGATTTATGCTACCAGGTCTCTCTTTGCTCAACTCCTCCCCCTTTCTGCCTTCCCTTCTGCAACTTTTAAAAAATGACCTAAATGGTTTTATTTTCTGTTTTCTATCTGAGGAAGTGGGATCTGACTCACAAAACCTTACACTGGATAAATGTTGTTAGTCTTTAAGGAGGCACAGCAACTCAATCCTGCATGTTTACTCAGAGGTAAATGTTAGCAGAGACTGCCTCAAGGGGGTTCCAGCCTTAAACATCTGTAGAGGCAAAAGAAAACCAGAGCGCCGTGGCTTCTTGCACACTGACGGCATTTATTCCAGCATGAATATTTGTAAGTAAGAGCTCACTTCGTCAGATGCTTTAAGCATGTTGCAGCCCCCCCCCCCCCACAGTGGCACCTTTAAAGATTAACCAATTTGCTGTGTCCATATGAAAGTTTATGCTCCAATATATCGGCTTTGGGACAACTCAAAGTAACCATTCACCAAGCGAAACAGGCCACTTACAGTGCAATCCTAAGCAGAGTTACACTCTTGTAAACCCATTGAGTTAAATGGATTTAGAAAGACCTACCTTTGCTTAGGACTGCAATGTTCAACTATTTTGGAGCGCACTACCTACTTTTGGTTTGCAGACCAGCAGTTTCAGCTGAGTTTCTCTTGAGGTTCTGAACTGGCCGTACAGGAAAGCTCATTTAAAATTGTATTTCAGCCTTCATGTGTTTTCCAGCATGCCTGTGCTTTTGAGATGTTCTCAGCTGGTACCTCTAAATGCAATGCTAGTTATTGCTAACCTGAAACACACACACACCATCATGAGGGGCTTCCACGTTAGCCTTTTGTTTCATTGTTAATAATTGCTCACTTTTTTCTTCCCGAGAATCTAAAAGATTTTCCATACTGTTGTTCGTTTTTTAAAGTCCTGGTTTGCAAAGAGTTCTTAAGCTTCTGATGCCATTGCATTGATAGGTTGAAGTAAGATGATTAGTAGCATTCTCTTCTCACTTGCTGTGGAAGAAGGGTTATGATGATGGGGGAATGATGCATAAGCCCACCTTTCTGGCAGTTCCGATCCACACCTCTGCCACTCCTCTATGTTGAACAGCTGGATTTTTCCTGCCATATTTAAAATATGCAGTTGGGTTTATGCTCTTAAATATATGTGCACAGATAAGTATTTCCCTATGCATTAATAATTATTTATTTGCAGGGCTTTTTTCAGGAGGAACATGGGGGAACGGAGTTCTGGAACCTCTTGAAAATGGTCACATGGCTGGTGGCCCCACCTCCTGATCTCCAGACAGAGGGGAGTTGAGATTGCCTTCTGCGCTGCTCGGCGGCGTGTAGGGCAATCTAAACTCCCCTCTGTCTGGAGATGGGGGGGGGGGGCACCAGCCATGTGACCATTTTCTCCAAGGGCAACCCACTGAGTTCCACCACCTCTTTTCCCAGAAAAAAAGCCCTGTTTATTTGTACTCCCCCCCAAAGTAGCCTACAGCATTGTCCTCTCCCCCTCCATTTTATTTTTGCAACATCACCCCTGTGAGATAGGCTAGGTTGAGAGAGAGAGAGAGAGAGTGGCCCAAGGCTATCCAATGATCTTCCAGGGCAGAGTGGAGAATCAGACCTGATCCTCCCAGATCTTAGCCCAGTGCTTTAACCACTACACCCTTCTGGCTCCAGTATTACAAGGCATTTTAAGGTTATCTCTGATCCTTTCTTTTTCACAGTTCTCTTGATCTATATTTCTTTTGCACGCCCGTATGATGAAAGCTAGAGTAACGCTTGTTTAACAGGATGTCTCTTTTATTTAGGTAGAAAGCGTATATCCCAACTGTCTGTTATTAAGGTACATGCACACATTAAAACTAAAACAGAAATGGAATCATAGCATTCTGGCCACCCGTCTTTGCAGATATGTGCACGAAAAAAGCCACATGGCCAAATACGCTGCTCTTCCTGGCCCAAGCCCTGTTGGCAAAAGGATGCATCCTTTTTAAGTTCCATGGAAGACTTTTTTTTAATAAAGAAGAAAAAGATTTAATACAAGAAATGATAAAACCATAAAATACAAACAAGAACGGGAATAAAATTAAACCATAAAAGAAATGATCAAAACAACTCGTGGCAAATTGTTAAAAACCCAAGAATTACAATAAACAAGCATTTAAACTTTGTTGCATTGGGGGGATTACTTCTTTGGCATTTAAAACATCTAAAACTGGTTTCCATATTTCTATCATATTCGAATAAAGGGATTACCATATGCAAGTTCCCAAAAAAACGGATTGTGCATAATCCTACCCATCAAATATTGCTCCCAGATTTTCTGATACCATTTTTTTTAGCAATGGGCCTACGAGGGATTTCCAGTTCCATGGAAGACTTAATAAAGCCAGGAAGGATGTTGTCTTTATTGCTTATTGACTTAAAAGATCATTTTGCTGCCTTTCATTCATTCCTATGGGGGCAGGACATTCAAAGACTTTCCCATATATTTGGGGAGAAAAAAGAATCATATCGAAAACACACCAGGACAGCAGCAATAAAAAGCAGCATTAAAGGAACTCAAGTGCATCAAATTGCAATGCCAGGAACATTAAAAACAAAACAGACTTTGCATCACTGGTTCAATATACATAGGCTGCAGTCGTGGGAGAAAACCCCATTGAATATAATATGAGCCTTCCGAGTAGAGCCACTTGTTCCCATGAGAAAGCTTTATTTTCGCTATAACCCTTGCAACTGATCAAGTTTATTTCTATGATGAACATTATGGCATAGTATAATATACAGAGTGTTATCCATTATTATTATGAATGAAAGATGTGCATTATTATTACAAGCTGGGGTCCTGTGAGAAATCATGGGAGGGGGAAACTCCTACTATTCCCACCCACCGACTCCAAAATGGCTCTGTGGTGATACAAAAGGTCCCAGGTTAAAAGTCTGACAGCTCCACCTAAGGATCTTGGGTGTCCAGTTGGTAGGTAAGACCTTTCTCTGCCTAAGGCCAATCAAAACTGGACAGTCTTGAGCCATGTAGGCTAGTGGTCTACTCTGTGTAAGGCAGGTGTAGCTTTTAGCCCAGTCTGGAAGTCTCAGCCCCAGCGCTGCACAGAGGAACCTTACAGCCCAGTGCCTTACAGTGCAGTCCTAAGCAGAGTTGCACCTTTCTATGTCCAGTGAAGTCAGTGGGGTTAGAAGGGCATAGGACAGCACTGTTAATACCCTACAGTAAGGTTTTATCATCCCCAGGTCTTCAGGGGAAATGACATGAGGATCAACTGAGTTTTGCTGTGGAGCCTGAGTCCCAGGATGGTATTCCCTTGAGGTTTGATTCTAGATGGTCACACTAAGAGGATGTAGAGAGATTAGGGTTAACAGCTGGCCAGATCTTTCAAGCTTTCAGTTTTCAGTCCTTGGGACAGGCCTCTTTACTTGTTCCTCTCTGCTGCGGCCTCTGTAGGTTCCTTTGCAGTGTTGGACGCTGAATTTTCAGAGCTGTCCTTCAGCTCTCTCACATGACAGGCTGAATAGGCGGAACTGCTCCCATGAATCACTCATTCTAAGTCTTAAAATCACGTCAAGCAGAGAAAAAAGCATATCCACAGCCAAACTAGAGGTTTCAACAGGGAACTGGAGTTGCCAACCTCATGGTGGGGTCTGGAGTTCTCCCAGAGTACAGCTGGTGTCTCCAGGCCAGAGATCAGTTTCCCTGGAGGAAATGTACAGAAGTCTCTACAGTGTACAGAAGTCCTAGAGTGATATCACATCCCCTTACCAAACGTCACCCTCCCCAGGCTCCACTCTTAAACCTCTAGGAACTTCCCAAGCTGGAGCTGGCAATCCCACATACAACTGGAGGATTTCCCACCCACCCCCCAAGTAGACAGAAAAACATGATGTTAGAAATTAATCAAAATATGGAAAACAAACAAAGCTAACAATGGGCTGATGGAGGACTGAATATGCTTCAGGGATGTTGAGAGTAGAGATGGCCATGAACCAAAATACGAACCAAAGTTTGTGATGTACCGGGCCGGTTCGCGAACCAGCGGTTCATCAGAGCCCATTTCCAATGAAGCGCCACAAACTTTAGCCTGGTTTGTTTGGTTCGTTTTTTGGTTCGTCACTGCAGACAGCCTGGAGCCTATCAATCAGTTTCCTAGACAACTGGGGATGGTCTTCCTGCAGACCTTCTGCTGACCTGGAAGTGGCCTTCTGTTGACCTGGAAGTGATGACTTGCTGACCTGGATGTGATGTTTTCACGAACCAAACAAACTGGTTTGCAAACCCAGCCAGGTTTGTGAAAGTTCGTGGTTCGTGAAATGTGATGAACCATGATCTGCAGGGTTCATTTTTTCCCCAGTTTGTGCCCATCTCTAGTTGAGAGTTGTGGTGGAGTGCTTGGAGAGTATTATAGTACAACCCTAAGAACACTTTCCTGGGATCAAGCTCCATTGAAAAAATGTGAGTATTCCTGTTTAGGATTGCTCAGTCAGAAAAGGATCTGGGAGCTCCAGATCCAACTTCCTACCCCACTGTAGTGCCTGCTGGGTGACCTTAGGCCAGTCACCCTTTCAATTGGTCGACCTAACCTACCTCTCAGGGACGTTGTGAAGACAAAACAAGGACAACAGAAACATGTACTGAACTTTGTAGAGGAAGGGCACGATAAAAATGGTTACCCAGTCAATGGGAAGGATTCAGTCAAGCCCCTGATAGAACCCTGGAAGTGGAAGTCTTAGAGCCAAGCTACAAGTGATGCCTGACACAGGTTGGACACTTTTCAGCTTCCCTCAAGTTTTGATGGGAAATGTAGGCATCCTGGTCTTGCAGTTTGGCTCTCTGACTGCTGTCCAATGGACTTTTCAACTGTAACTTGTCCAATATTCCACCAAGCTGCCTACATTTCCCATCGAAACCTGAGGGAAGCTGACAAGTGTCCGACCTGTGTCAGGCATCACTTGTAGCTTGGCTCTTAGAATCGTCCTCAGCTCCAGTACTAAGGAAGACATTCACACAACAAATAATGAAACAACAGTGAACAGCAAAGCAAACAGACCAAGCACCAAGCCAACAAAAGCTAAAGTGAAATGCGGTCTAGTACCCCAGAAGACTGAGCCCACTTTGTCTTTGCATTTGGAGGGGAAAAAAGAAGATCATTGCTGGGTCTATAGATGATAGATAAATACTATCAAAATGAGAGACCAGTTAAAATCATTTTAGCATAAAGAGCAACCAAAATACCTTGATCAGCAGTTTCTCAACCTTGCTTCAGATGCTAACTAAAATCATGTGCTCTTCAGTCAAGTCCACACATTACCAAGTCCTTAACTTGGTAATATAGAAAATAGAAAAGAATTGTAACATCTATCACTATTCACTACATACTCCATGTGGGGGTGCCAAGTACTCACTTGGCTGTGCAGGCACTATAGGGAACTTTCCCCCCTTTTTTGTGACCCTTGCTTTGCTGCTGCTTCAGAATGAAAGAAAGTCCCTTTTTCATGACCCTTTTTCACCCCTGCCCTTCAGTACCCCTTTGTTCTGCTGACTCATTCCAGAAGGATGGCCACCATCACTGTCGCAGCAAAAACAACCAAGAAACTTGTATAGCACTTTACATTCATTAGATCCTGCAAGTGGAAAGCTAGACTAGAATCTTTGTTCCTGATAAGCTATATTAATTTGCAGGGAGGTTTTTTTTTTACATAAGAGAGATTAAAAACATTGCCCTCCTCCCACACATACCTGAAATGGTACAGCCCAGGGTCAGCCCAACTACTAGGCAAACATAGGCAATCACCTAGTGTGCCAGAGAAAAGAGATACTACCAACAAGATATGGTTACATCAGTCCAGATTCCAAAGCTATTGAGGTAGAGCCTACTCCATCCTACCAGTCCACTGAGCAAAGCTTGTTTATTTATTAAAATATTTATACTCCACCTTTCCTTTTTGGCTCAAGTCTGAGAAGCTTCCTCTAATATATGTGGCTCTTCTGTGGGAGGAAAACTCCCTAGGCTGTAGGAAGGCTACTCAGAGGGCAGATGGAGCGACCCCATTGTGCCAAAGGAAAAATGATCTTGACCTTAGCTTCTGGGGACTGAAGCACACGAATTAGGTATTCATTTATCTGTGGGCTCACTAAAAAAAAAAGCAGTAAGCATCTAGCAACAACCACAGGAAAAGAATTGTCAGTCTGTATTTTTGAGGTTTTGGTCCCAGCCAAGAGAGGGTGTTCTTTTTCCGTAGCATCCGCTCTGTTTTGTCTTTCCTGCATCCTGTTGAAAAATACAGCCGGCAGCAATCTCCTGACCAACATGAATGCTTCCTGCTGAATGGGTCTGGCCAAAATGCAGTGACTTGTATTCTTGACCTGCACACATCAGAGTGATCCTTTCTTAAGAGTGCAGAACTGCTGGAACCTCAGCACGAGAATCATACTAGATTCACAGCCCAATTCTAAAGGCTGTGCTGGTGGCAGCAAGCGGCAGCTAGTGTAATGGGGTGTGACTGTTTGGCTCCCTATGGACACTTTGTGAGGGGCAGACAGCACAGGCCTCTTGGCCAGGCACAGACCCCTGGCAAGCATGCCAGAGTCCCTCACGACCCTGGCAACACCTGTCAGTCCTGGAGCAGCAGCCAGTGACATCTCTCCAAATGACACAAATGGGCGTAGTCAAACCAGCACTCCTTAACAACAGCCCCCCCCCCCCATGCACAGACCAGCATTCTGCAAAGTTACCCCATCTTAGGCTGCCGGATCTCTGCCCGATTACCTGTTGGGGACAGTGCTCACTCCCCCCTCTCGGTGTGTGTCTGTAGAGATGAGATACCTGCGTGGGTTCTGGACAAACCATATTAATCAAGGTTTGTTGTTCCTCTTGGGTGTTAGTGCCAAGTGCCCTCTCTGCTTTTCGCACAACCGTGGTGCAACGCATGCTCTAAGTGTGCATGTCAAGGGCCTGGGAGACAGAGCCCTTTGCTGCACTCCCTAACATCTGAGCTCTAAGTATCCTGGGACACTCACCTGTTTGAAGGGAAATTCTTATGCCCTTCCAGCCCAGCCGACTGGGTGAGAAGGGTATAAGAGAGGTGAATACCTTGTGACGCTCAGAGCTCAGATGCAAGTATTCATTTGCTTGAAGGAATAACTTGGTGGGGCGTTTTCCATGTATACATGGGCAGCTTGCATAACCCCCCTTATGTTATGAAAGCTATTATGCTGTGGTTGTTAGACTGTCAGAACAGAATCTAGGAGACTCATGTTCAGATCCCTGTTGTGCCATGGAATCTTACTGGGTGACCTTAAACCAGCCAAACAGGTGTCTTGTGACATCTTGAAAATTACCATTTTTTTAAAAAATGGAAGTGTAAGTTTTCATGGACCACCCTTAGTCTTTAGGGTGCCGCAAGATGCCTGTTTGCTTTTTCTATCCATGATCTTCCATTGGTTCTTCTCTTGCATTCCAATTGGATACAGACAGAGCAAATTTTCTTTTTCGGAGTTTACATCTCCTTGGGATAAAAAACATTTTGTACAATTAAAAAACAAGCAGATAAATCAGCAAAGCTAGAAACGTGTAGCTGCAAAATCCCTTTGACCAAGTAGATTACCTTCTTCTTTCTCTGCTTCTTTCTTCAGAACCCTGATTAATCTCTAGCTCTGGAATGTAATCTTGTTCATCTGCATCTTCCGTCTGTATAGTATAGTAAGTGAGAGTAAGGGGAGAAAAAATCTGAATGCTTATTTCCCTCCAAGCAGCCCCCTCTATTAGAGGCAATGAGAGGGATGGACGAACCAGATACCTCAGGGAACTGTGAACAGGATATCCTGTTTTGCTCTTCTACAGGAAAAATAATGCTATAATTGCCATCCCAGGATTTATAAAGTGATGACATATACTTTGCTAACTAAAGAAAAATCCAATTTTTGGATTTTAACGTTATTTATTAACATAAATTTGCAAAGACAAAGGCTTACTTCAACCAAAGTCATATATCAATCTTCAAATCTGATGCCCCATTTCTGAAGACCAGCTGCAGAAAAATCCAGAACCATCCATCCACCAATAAATCAACAATTTCCAAATGCATGGGAGAATTATTTATTCATTGATTTAGGTACTTACAAGCAGGGGCTTTCGCCTTCTCCCGCTATTTCCTCTGCATCTTTCCTGAAAGGCCCTCTAGCCTCTATCCTTCTCCGCCTTCCTTCCTTCCCACCCAGCAGCTAACCCATCTTTAGCTCCCCATCTTTAGCTCCCCATCCCTCAGCTTTCCCTCCTTCCCTCTCCCTGGCAGCCTCTCCCCAGGAAAACAGTGAACCCGCAAGGACTAGTGGCGGGCAGTGCGTGATGACATCATCACGCGGAGAGGAGCGCGCGCCCACGTGGGTCACTGGCTGCCCTGGCGTGCCGCGGAGTTGGTGGCAGCAGCGCAGGGGGCTGGGAAGCCACTTGTGCCATTTGCCTGCCCCGCAGGACGGGCCGGCCGGCCTCCCCCTGCCCTGTGGGGCAGGCGAATGGCGCAGGTGGCCTCCCAGCCCCTTGCGCTGCCGCCTGCATGCTGCATGCTGCCGGCGGCTGGCAGCTGTGCCCGGCGCCCCCTCTTTGGTGGCGCCGGGGGCAGACTACCCCCCCTGCTCCCCCATCGATCTGGCCCTGAGTGGGTCATGCAGGTCTTGTGGTATCAAGTCACCTGGTTGTTGCTTCTGGGTCCAATGTGGGTCCTGTTGAGTCCTCCTTCAAAGGCCAAAACAGCCCATGAAAGAGCCCTTTCCACTCCCTTTTACTGACAGAAACCAAGGCTTCAGGGGGAATACATTTGAGGTTGCCTAGCAATGGCCACTGAGGGCATTCATTTCTTAAAGCTACAGGCACTGCTTCCATTAATGGGGGGGGGGGGCGGGTGTTCAACCTCCTTGTGTATTTTATTTTATTTTTCAGATTTTTCTGAAAACCTGAGTATTTGTTTGTAGAAAGATCTGTGTTGTCTGTTTACAGCTCTAGTCTCTGGGTTAAAATATCCACAGATTTGCCTGTGTTGAGAATTAGATGTTGTTACGACCCCTTTCTTTCTCTTGGGTAGATTTGGTCTTTAAGCCTTTTATTCTTGCCCCCTCTTAGTAGATTGCTGCCACCAGGAATTAAATTCCAGAATAACTTAAATTTCTCCTTTTTGTAACGTGCCCAAGGGTCAGGCTTTTTCATGGTACTTATGTGGCCCTGAGGAAAGGAATGGGATATAGGAATGACAGATACTCTGGGATATAAAAAAAAACAAAGTAAACGTTTATTTTTATAAGAAGCGTATTGGTTTCTAAAACTTGATGGTTTCAAAAGAGTAGTTCTCAATTCTTAAAATTACTTTTCTTAAACCCAGTAACACAGGTCTTATCTCAGGCTTCACACACAGATTGCCTGCTTTTGAGATTAATTTCTCTCATTTACAAGTAAGACCTTTTCTCAGGCGCGCACACAGTTTGCCTGCTTTTCCCTGACTGAATGTTCTTTCACAAACACACAGTTCAGGTTTCCACACAGGTTATATTTCTCTCAGACAACGTAAACAAGCTCAGGCTGCCCACAGCTTGCCTCTCTTGCCCTGACTGAATCTTTTCTCTCCACTCTCAGTCCAAAACTGCATTCACTCCGCCCACCCTCTCAGTCATCAACCAATCATATCACTCACTCGTCCCTCTCTTTCATCCCCACTCTTCATCTATACCACACCAAGCATTTAAAGACACATGCACACATTTACTTAAAATCATTACAGATGTATTGACACCCAGCTCCTCTCCCCAGTGGTTTACAACATTGTTCTTCCCTCCTCCATTTTATCCTCACAGTGATAACCCAGTGAAGTAGGCTAGGCTGAGACAGTATGACAGGGCCAAGGTGAGCTTCCAGGGTGGAGTGTGAGATGTCTCCCAGACCCTAGTCCAACACTCTAACCACTTTACCACGCTGGTTCTCCAGAAAGTTAAGAGATTTGGTACCAGGTAGAGGGCCATCCACAAATGAAGCATCATGTAAGAAAAGCCCCCGTTCTTTGTGACCACTCACCTCATGACTAAAGCTAGAAACTCATGAAGCAGAGACTGTGATAATGATCTCGGGGATCATACGGGTAAGACTGACCCTTATTCTGAAGTGGTATAGTCCCATTCTACTGACCCAGGACTTTGTCGTGTCATGACCACCTTATTCAGCTGCTTATGATTTGACAAGCATGGAACATCGTTGTGGTTGTAGGCCTCATCGTACTTTATTACTTTTCAGGGGATGGCTGTGGTCCCTCTGTGCTGAGGCCTAACAGTGGAACGTTGGCCTCCAAGAACTATCCTGGGACCTACCCCAACTTCACATCCTGCGAGTGGAGGATCCACGTGGCTATTGGGAGCTACCTCACCCTGGTCTTTGGAGACATGGACATCGAGGCCTCAGAACAGTGCAAATCTGGCTTCCTGTTGCTTTCTTTCAATAGCTCCAGCTATGGTAAGGACATCCTTGACCCCTTAACCATGAGGATTACAAAATGGGAAAGCTTGTGGCAAGGGACAGGCAGCTTGATGCTCAAAACGCTAGCAATGGGAAGGTGAGGGGTGGGGGGAAACAACCCATATTCCTGTTCTTGTATCTGTTCCCCCAAGCAGCTTTCCCGCTCAGTCAGCCCGGAGCTTGTTCTCTGCCCAAGAAACCAAAGCAATACGAATGAGGGTGCCAAAACACCACAGAGATTTGGCTTGCTCTTTGCCCTGGCTTACATTGAACCCTTTCAATGTGCCCAGCTTGCTCCTGGTCACCAGCAAAGCATATTTTCCTTGGGGTAGCAAAATGTTCTGAACTAGTCCTGAGCCAGCTTTTGAGTCTGGTTTTGTGGTCCTTCTGATCCCCTTCCTCACCTTTGGCTCTGAAAATCACTCCTCTCACTCCCTCGCTTTTTATCATATTGGGCATAGCCAGGGTTTTCCGGAGGGGTCATTTGCCACCACATGTAGTTTGAGCTTCAGGTCTCAGTTAAATCTGGATCTATGGTTGGTTAGGAGAATTAGTGTCATAAAATGGCAGGGAAGAAGCACCTTCAGCAACAAGTTAATGGCAGGCACTCAATCAGTCGTCCTCAGCATGAGAAAAAGGGCCTTACAAATATGTGTGTGTTCATCCACAGATCCTTGTATAGGTTGTAACCGTGACACACTAGAGTCATCATAGTTGTCCCAAACCGGAATTAAAACAAGTTGCACGAAGTGGGGGAACTGACTACAGGAACACTGTAGACTATAGGAGACACCCCACCAAAAAGCGGGAAGGCTGGCAGTCAATGCACTAATAATTCTTTCCCATCTCCGATTATCATTTGGAGCAAGAGGCAAAGAACTGATGCAGACCCTCACACATGCCCCAGCTCTGGCATTCCTGGGTCCTTGGCACTTCAGTGGCTCTTTGTCCTGCAGGCCACTCCCCTGCTGATCCTATATTTAGCTCTGTCAAGACTTTCCTACTCCCCTTTCCCCTCCGGCTCCATCACCTCCCGTTCTTGGCAGAGGCCATTGCACAATTCCATGGAAGTAGATCCTGGCAGACATTTCCAGAGGTCATCATCTCTTTGCTTCCCCACTCCCACTCAGTAGGCAGCTGATGCTCTACTCAGGCCTGTCCAGTTCCTCTGAAAAGCCATTTAAATCTTTCCTAAGAAGTCGAGAAAGCATTTGGATCATGACGTTTCTGGTGGAGGGATAACTTAACGGATTGGGACATATCTTCGAATGTTACTCCGGGCGGCTCATTTCCTGTGCAGAAATGAAAAACCATTTTTTCACTTGCACCTTATTTAGGGCATATCATTGACCCTTCTCCTTATCCCAAGGTTTTAGCAAGACCGAGACTTCACAATTATGACCCCAGTGTTCAAACTGGAACACACATTCTGAATCCTGTCTGTAGAATAAGAGCAGAGAGGATGAGACAAAGACCACACAAGGAAAAGAACATGGAAGTCTTTATACTAACAAGACGAGATAAATTTTAGTTGATGTACTATATGAAGAAACAGTGGAAGCCAAAGTGGGTTGTTACTGAGTGTTTGATGCTTTTTCTAGGGAAAGAATTGCCCCAACACAGAGTATTCGATAAACATGGTGCATAACGGGGTCCCTTGTCAATACCCATCTAACTTCCAAAGAAGGGGGGATGCAGAGGAGGATTTCAGCAGTTAGCTTTCACACCATTCCTTTGGACCCTCAAACGTTCCTGTTTTTAGATATATGCCTAAGAGAGTTTAAGGGTGCAGAGCATAGGGTTACAAAATCAAAAAGAGTCCAGTAGCACCTTTAAGACTAACCAATTTTATTGTAGCATAAGCTTTCGAGAATCAAGTTCTCTTCGTCAGATGCATGTTACAGAAACTGGTCAGATATAGAAGAGGAGGGAGGAGGAGGGGAGGAGAGAGAAGAGGCAATTAGGGCGTGAGAGGGAGGGTGCAACCAAAACGTTCCTTTGCTAGTAAATGTAAACATCTCCTTTTGGTGTTGGGGTCAGTTGGAGTTTGCCCTGTTAGTTTGTAGACATGAAACACAAACCGGAGAGCACCACAAGCAATGAAAAATAAATATATAATAATTTATACAAAAGTGCAAAAGTGCAGTAGTGTGTAAACAGTTAACAGAGATTCCATGAATCACAGTTCTCTTTGTCAGATGCATCTGGCGGGGAGAGCTGTGGTTATCGAAGGCTTATACTGCATTGGAATTGGTTTTGCTGCTACAAACTAACAGGGCAAACTCCAACTGACCCCAACACCAAAAGGAGATGTTTACATTTACTAGCAAAGGAATGTTTTGGTTGCACCCTCCCTCTCACGCCCTAATTGCCTCTTCTCTCTCCTCCCCTCCTCCTCCCTCCTCTTCTATATCTGACCAGTTTCTGTAACATGCATCTGACGAAGAGAACTTGATTCTCGAAAGCTTATGCTACAATAAAATTGGTTAGTCTTAAAGGTGCTACTGGACTCTTTTTGATTTTGCTACCACAGACTAACACGGCTAACTCCTCTGCATCTGTGTGCATAGGGTTAGAATAGCTGGGGAGGGGAGTGGTTTTCCCCTACTCAACTCACTAAAATATGTCTAGTAATTGAGTCACAGTCTGAAAGGTGCATATAATGGATACACTTTTTCAGTTCCAAGAGCCTTCACATTTTGGGGGATTTTTCATTCCTCCCACCCCCAGCCCCTAATTTATGTGGTTTCTTCTGCTTCTGGCAGAACTGCAAAAAGCAGATTCTTGCTCCAGTGCCTTTCTGCCAACTTTCAGCCTTCCGCGAAGTTTGGCTGACTTTCTGGAAGTTCTCTCTAACGGAAGTTCTGTGCAAGCATGACCTTGGAATGACCCGATACACGCACAGCTAGGAAGGGAGAGGAGTTTCTGGCTGCTGCTGCTGAGCGTGGCTTTGTTGCGTTTGCTGTGGGAAATGATGCAGTTGGCAGACTCCTTGGGACAGTTTGGAATGAGGGATTTTATGCCACATTTCAGCGGCAAAGGGGCCTACCAGGACTGTGAAGAGGGGGATCTTATCTCTGAAGGTCAGAATTACCATCTTTGTGTGCATCGATATTTTTCCCTGTCAGGAGTCAGTTTTCCTTTTTATGAGC
Source organism: Eublepharis macularius (assembly GCF_028583425.1). Taxonomy (NCBI): domain Eukaryota; kingdom Metazoa; phylum Chordata; class Lepidosauria; order Squamata; family Eublepharidae; genus Eublepharis; species Eublepharis macularius. Next base: position 27,063,134 of record NC_072804.1, read on the forward strand.
TGCTCCTGAGTGTCATTCAATGCACAATGTTATATTTGCATTCATTTAACATACAATGCTATGCGCCTCTCTAGGCTTACCTCTTGCCTTCTGCAAGCAGACAGTTTCCCACCCTCAATAATTTGTGAAGCAGGAGGAAAAATGGGGATGAAATAGCATCGATGGTGATGCTCTAGGAATTTCCCTTCACCTCTACCATAGAGCTTAGGGGAAATTCCTAGAATATCACCTGCAAGTGATGTCACATCCTCCTGAAACTCTAAACTCTCTAGGCACTGCTCCCAAATCTGCCAGCATTTGCTGACACAGGGCTTCTCTAATACCCTCTGTTTAGTCTTATGGTTCTTAAACTTTGTGGTAGTGAGAAATAAGAATGCCACGAATTTCATGGTGAATATGTTCAGAAGCAACCATTCCATGCTCAACAGCTATCATTGCTCATGAACCAGTCATCTGATTGGTTTGGTTCGCTGTAAGCAGCCTCAAATGGTAGCCAGACACCTCCCCAGCTGTGCAGTAGACGTGGCTTTTCAGTTTAATTTCCTTCTTTCTTGCAAAGCTGTATTTGCACCTGCATAATAGGTGGATTCAGTTCTCCTGGAGGGTCGATAATGCTTGGGTCAGGCAATTAAGTGAGGAGGAGGTATAGTATGAATCTGATAAGGCTAAAATAGCCTCAAGAACAGGGCTTTTTTCTGGGAAAAGAGGTGGTAGAACTCAGTGGGTTGCCCTAGGAGAAAATGGTCACATGGCTGGTGCCCCCGCCCCCGCAATCTCCAGACAGAGGGGAGTTTAGATTGCCCTCTGCACCGCTGGAGGCCACCAGCCATGTGACCATTTTCAAGAGGTTTCAGAACTCCGTTCCACCATGTTCCAGCTGAAAAAAAGCTCTGCTCAAGAATAACAGGGACTTAAGTGAATTCTCAAAAGTACTGTTTTGATTTAGTATCACTGGCTGACAATTCATTTACTCTCTGAGTGACAAGCAGCAAAGACAGGCCTGGCGGGAGAAATCTCACTGGCTGTGCAAGACCAGCACAAGAATGAAATATTGCTGACAGCATTGTATTCTACTGTATGGTTTGAATATACAGAAAGGAACCTGCTGAAAATGCTCAACAGCCCAATCGGCTTCCTGTTCACTGCTGGTGAACAGAACGTGAGCCAAGCCAGCATCCTTACCGAGAACCCAGCAGTCTGCTTTACTTGTTCCACACAGACCCCCACATTTTGGAGGATGCTTGAAAGGCACAACTGCAAAGTGACTGGGCTCTTTTGTGTGTTGCATAAGCATCTGCAGAAAGACTTGAACCTTTGGTCCTGTTAGTTTCATAATGGTCTTAGGAGACATCTGAAAGTGCACCAGCCTTCCCCACCCCTTTACCACTGCTTGAACCTATTATTTAATGCCAAAGGGCAATTTAGGAAGGGAGGGGCAGTCTCCCCCCCCTCCTCCTCCGCCAATAACACCCTGTGTTTCACATCTCCTGTGATTATTCCTCAGGAGCTTCTATGTGTCTGGGCAATGCCCAGCTTCTACACAATTAAGTATTGTCAGAAACAATTAATTGGGTTTCTGTGTGAACTCTGCATGCCAAAGGCACAGACCCAATTCCTCCCCCTTTTCAAAAGGCAGCTGTCCCATTCTGATGATATTGCAACAATTTTATGCACCCCGTTCTGTTTCTTTGAGGTTTTGCATGCTGCCGCTGTCACTCTTTTTTTTCACCACCCATTTTTATTTGAGCATTCCTGGTCCATTTACACCATTCCTTTTGTCATTCTGCACCACTTACGTGCAATTGACACAAAAAGCATAAATTTTAATTGCCTCGCGGGGGCGCGACAAAGAGGCAAGAACATCTTATAGGACGTTTATGAAAGCCTATGAGGTGGCAGTGAAAGCAGCAAAGAGGGATTTCTTTGCTACTTCCATTGCGTCTGCTAGCTCACGCCCGGTTCAATTATTTCGAACAGTTCGGTCCTTGGTCTCCCGCTCTCAGGGAGACCACCAAATTCTTAATTCAACTATTGGCTGTGAGGCTTTTGCGAGCTATTTTGCGGGCAAAATCTTGTCCCTTGGCCGTGGCCTGCCACCCACTGTTGATACAGTAAGGAGACCCCTTGGCCGTCTTTTGGGTCCGTATTAGATCATTTCAGGCTGCTCTCTCAGGACGATGTTGACAGGATCCTGCAGGGGATGAGGCCAACCACATGTCCTCTGGCTTCCCATCCTGGCTGGTGAAGGCCAGCTCAGAGGGGCTACGGGACCATTTGGAGGCCATTGTTAACATCTCCCTGAGCTCTGGGGTTTTTCCAGGAGCGTTAAAGGAGGCGGTAGTGCAGCCCCTCCCGAAAAAACCATCTCTGGACCCCACCGACCCATCCAGTTACCACCCAGTGTCGAACCTTCCATTCCTCGGCAAGGTGATTGAGCGGGCGGTGGCGGTACAACTGCAGGAATTCCTGAATGATGCTTTAGTCCTGGACCCATTCCAGTCTGGCTTCCGTCCTGGCCATGGGACGGAGACGGCCTTGGTTGCCCTCACAGATGACCTTCGCAGGCATCTGGATCGAGGCGGGTCAGCGCTACTTGTGTTACTTTATCTCACAGCAGCGTTTGACACGGTTGACTATGATTTGTTGGCCAGCTGCCTTGCCGACGTAGGGATTAGGGGGACAGCCTTACAGTGGCTGGTCTTCTTTCTCCAGGGTCGGGGACAGAGGGTGGCGCTCGGGGGAGATCTATCGCCCTGTCACCCCTTGGTGTGCGGGGTTCCCCAAGGGGCGATACTCTCCCCGATGTTATTTAACATCTACATGCGCCCCCTTACCCAGTTGGTGTGGAGGTTTGGGCTGGGCTGTCATCAATACATGGATGACACCCAGCTTCTTCTGTTGATGGACGGCCGGCCAGACACAGCCCCAGACAATCTGGCCAGAGCTCTGGAGGCTGTGACGGCATGGTTGAAACAGAGCAGGCTGAAACTGAACCCGGTGAAGATGGAGGTCCTGCAGCTGGGATGGGGGCTGCCAGATGTTGGGATCCAGCTCCCTGCCCTAGATGGGACACCACTGGCAACTTCGCCAGTGGTAAAGAGTCTGGGTGTGCTCCTAGATGTCTCCCTATCGATGGAGGCCCAGGTCACGGCGGTTGCCAAGTCTGCATTTTTCCATCTTCGTCAGATCAGGCAACTTGCCCCCTACCTGACACCCCAGGACCTGGCTACAGTGATCCATGCAACGGTCACCTCCAGGCTAGATTACTGTAATTCACTCTACGCTGGGCTACCCCTGGGCCTGATCTGGAAACTACAACTGGTCTAGAATGCGGCGGCGCGTAAGATACACCAGTCACATATCACACCTGTCCTGCGCCAGCTGCACTGGCTTCCGGTTGAATTCTGAATCAGGTTCAAGGTGTTGGTTCTTACCTTTAAAGCCCTGAGCAGGTTGGGACTGGCATATCTTCTGGACCGCCTCTCCCTGTACGTTCCCCGGAGACCACTTCGATCAGCGAATAAATATTTATGTGTGGTCCCCGGCCTTAAGGAAGCCCGCCTCGCTTCAACCAGGGCCAGGGCCTTTTCAGTCCTGGCCCCAGCCTGGTGGAACGCTCTGTCAATGGAGACCTGGGCCCAGTGGGACATATTATCGTTCCGCTGGGCCTGTAAGACAGAGCTGTTCCACCAGGCATTCGGTGATTGAAGGGGGCGGTGCCATGTTGGCCTCCCACCTTTGGGGTGGGGGAGGGTTCTCCCCACCACTGCACTTTGTTAATTTGTTTCATTGTTTGTATATTGATTTTAGTTTTGTTGTTTTCTTGTTTTTATCGATTTTAAACTGTTCACTGCCCAGAGCCCCTGAGGATGGGCGGTATATAAATTGAAATATAAATAAATAAAATAAAATGCTGTCAAATTTCATTAATACATTCTGAGCAGGGAGTCAGTTGCAGATGAACTCATGAGGGTTCCTTCTAATGAGTCAGACCGAGGTCTATCAAGGTCAGTATTGTTTACTTCGATAGGCAGTTGCTCTCCCCAAGTCTCAGACAGAGGTCTTTCCCATCACCTGCTTACCAATCTTTTTAACTGGAGATGCCAAGGATTGAACCTGGGACTGATTGCATGCAAAGCAGATGTTTTGCCACTGTGCCAGACTCTCCTGCTAGTAGTGGCTTCTCCTGTTTCATCTTGAATAGGGAGCACCCACATCAGAAACTAGGATTTAACATACATGTAAGTCCATGCACATACCTATATTAGGATTCTCACCAAGGGCTCTCACAAGTACCAGTTTTGTAACATACGGAGAAGCCCTCCAAAGACTTCAGGGTGATGAAGCTGATAATCCAGCGACATTTCACTTCCTAGTAAATTTTGCAATCAGCCAAAGGATTTAATCTGTTCTTCCCATTACGCATTCTTACACAGCTAAAGAAGTTTGCTTTTCAGTAGTTAGTTGGGAGGGGCGCGTCATATGGGTGGGATGCAGACAAACATGTTTGTTTAAGGGAGGCGTATGTGGCCAGGGATAGGACTGGCTCTTTGGAGAGGTTGAAGGAAATGCCGGCTGTTCTTTCTACAATTCATTGTGGGGGCTAGAACTCTTGGCCAAGGGGTGTTTGGGTAAGATGAGGATGTGGGAACCACTCACTCTGACTCAGCCATGGTTTGTGGCTGCTGATGGCCTTAATCAGAGTTATAGATCCTCCTGATGCATTCCAGCAGGCAAGGTTCAGCTCGCACCCCTGGTGTTTCTCTGCCGCTAGAAGTTCAGGTTTCTGGAATTCGCGGATAGACCTGCAAGCACTGAGATTAAAAGCAACACTGCAAGTAAATGCCATGTTACGTTTGAATAGTGTTTTGAAGCTCAATACTAATCAGAGTTCCAACCTTCTAAACCCATTGACTTTCAGGGTGTGACTCTGTTTAGGCTTGCACTGTTAAATCAGTTCCCTGGCATTTTGGTACCGTTCTCAAGTACACAAGCTGTGGTCCCGTTCTCTGCCTGATCTACTGGGGTGGAATTTCTGGTGGGCAGCCTAGATCAGACCAAACGGGGAGGGGTGTTAACCCTTGAAGTAGGAGGTGAATGGCAGGAGGTTTGGTGCAAGGAGCTGTCCAGGGCTTATCACGGTGGAGGACGGACAGCCATCAAGGCCAGAGTTCCCCTGAGGACCCCACCCCTTCCTGTAGCCAGATATGACTCCCACATCTTGCAAGGCGGTGCTGTCCTACAACAGAGCACCAGATGGAGCTGCCAGGTGTGTGCTCTTCTACCTGGTCTAGGCTTCATCCATGACACTCCACCTCCTTTGTTCTTGGAAGAGACTGTGGGGGAGGACTGGTGGTGGAAGGGGCCGCTTGGGAGGCTTTTCATCTGCCCACACTTCTGGCTCTTGGGTGGGAGCCACTGCTGAACCCCAGGCTCTTGGGTGATGAAGCAGATGTCAGAGGGGAAGCAGATGGTCTTCACCTGAAGATCCTATGGCAGGAGCAAGGAACTCGAGGTGCAACAGGTGGATTTTCTTCTCTTGTGAAGGCTGCCTCTTCCAATGAATCTGCCTCCTCCTGCAGTGAGAATGGGTTGGGGCAGAGCCTGGCACCTCTCTAGGCATAATTTGGTTGAAACCAACATGCACAGAGGGGGGGTGGGCACAAGCACACTGGCTCCACCCTGCACCTTCCCATGCGCAATGGCTCATGAGCACCAAACCCACGCATGTTGGGAATGCATGCACAGGCTCCCTTGGGATTGCTGCTTTTTCAAACGTGTCCTTTCAGGATGACGTGGAGGGTCCGATTTGTTTGTTTCACTGCCTTTAAGGCATGGCGCATTTTGGCACTGGGTTTGGGGGAGAGCAGATTCTTTCTCCCTCAGCCTGCAATGGCATCTGCTGACCGAAACGTGTGTCAGCAACATTTGTGTGACATCTGGTGCGCGGGATGTGTCATATGCCCCCAGCCAGCTATGGCAGAGGGCTGAACAAAGAGCAGGAAAGAAGAAACGGCTAAAAATGCAAGAGCCATTTCTCCCCCTCCTTTGCTTCCCCCAGGCCAGCCCAAGTCCCAGCCAAGTCTTTACTGGAAGGAAGGTCATCCAGGCAGACAATGATGATGCATCCGTGGGGATTCATCAGGAAACATGCGGATCCAGGGCATGTTCCGCTCGTTGCACTCGTTGCTGTATGTTTGAGCTTGTTTTTGCTGGGCTGGTTTTTTATTTTATTTTTGTGATCCAGTTTTCACATCATTTATGATATGTCACGTCTTGCCGTTTACTGTTTTTGTAAACCTGTCTTATTGCGTTATTTGTTGTACATCTTATATTGTTTTCATTGCATTGTTTTTAAAGTTTGTAATCTGCCGTGGGTCTTGGCTAGAATAATTTGTGAAGGCTTTGCTAGAAGGCTACCTTATCTTCCTTCCTTCTTTTTGTTTTACTGTCTTTCTCTTCCTTATTTCTTTCCTTCCTTATTCCCCCCCCCCCAGATGCCTGGCCAGCTGCCACAGAATACTGAGAGTTTCCCACCTTTGTGGGAACCCAGTGGCTCTCTTTGCTCTCTTAACTGTTCCAGGGCAACTGTGTTCATCTCTATCAGTTTTAACACTCGATCCAACCACAGCAAGGTGCATGAAAAATATATGATGCTTGAAAAGCTTTAACATGAGAAAATGACATGGGGGGGTGAGGAGAAGCCCCTTCATCCCTCGTGATGTGGTCCTGATCCAATTGGGACAAGGAATAAAGGTGGAGATTAGCTGGCTGGAGCTCACCTATTTCTAGCTATGGTTTTGTATGTACCCTCCACCCCACTCAGCCGTAGTGCCTGGGGCCTAGGATTTTTACCCCGAAGTCCCACCCTTATGGTGCCACAGCGCATTTTGCAGCTGCATTTTAATTTCCTTCTCTAGAAGCGCTGCTGGAAAGTTCGTAGGAAAGCAGGTTTGGGAAAGATCAGGCTCAGACTGAAAGAGGAGGTATTTCTCCAATGAACAAAAAATAGTGGTGCAGTGGGGAAAAAAGAGTTGTTTTATTCAGCATTTTGCTGATACTTCTTCAGGGGTCCTGTGTAATAGTATCAGGTCATTGCCACAGCAGCAGTTTTTCAGATGGTTGCTGTGGGAATTGCCTGATACTATTAAACAGACCCCCCCCCAAAGAAACATAAGCAAAATGCATGGGGGCAGTATATCTGAATAATAATAATAATAATAATAATAATAATAATAATAATAATACATTTGATTTATATACCGCCCTTCAAGACAACGTAATGCCCACTCAGAGCGGTTTACAAAGTATGCTATTATTATCCCCACAACAAAACACCCTGTGAGGTGGGTGGGGCTGAGAGAGCTCTGAGAGTGCCGTGACGGAACCAAGGTCACCCAGCCGGCTTCAAGTGGAGGAGGCGGGAATCAAACCCCGCTCTCCAGATTAGAGTCCCATACTCTTAACCACTACACCAAACTGGCTCTCAGTAAAAGAACTCTTTCCCCATTGCATCATCATATTTTGTTCTTGCTCCATCCTTGGTGTGGTGCTCTGTGCCCATGTTTTTCCAGTGACATCAGTGAAAAGTAGGAGAAGCACTATTAAGTGATCTTAATCGAACAGAACCTCGTATATGATGAAAACATTAAGGAGATAAATGATTTCAAAAGCATAATATTCACTGATATCATCATGAGGATAATGCGTGAAAGGCAATGCCGTCTTTATGGAGAACGGTCCCTGTTTGGAATCACTCTCCTCTGCCACCTCTGTTTTGCCTATGATTGGGTGCAGCAACCAAGATGTTTCCTGACATAGGAATCTATCCATTTTCTCTCTTTCCCTAGGTCCATACTGCAGTAACTCAAACCCACCCCGCAAGGTCTTGGTGGTGAACACTAGCTCAGTAACCATCTTGTTCAACAGCACGGTGCACCGCTCGGGACGTGGCTTCCTCCTTTCCTATGCCAGTGGCAACCAGCCAGGTAGGGAAAATGCTTTTGCTATGCACACAGAAATCAGATAGACACGGAATGTTGTGTTTCTCCAGTCTGAGGGCACGGGTGTCCTCCAGTTGCATTTCTCCAGTTTGAGGGCATGGCCATTTGACTTCAGTCAGTAGCCACATTTTGCTCTTGCTGCTTATCCACTACAAAAGTGTTGCTGACGCATGGTCCAGAACAATGCTTAATAACCGCAAGGCAGAGAAGAAGGTGGATTCCTGATCTTAACAGAACAGAACTCCTGGGGGGGGGAGTAGGTTAGACTGTGAGTATGACTGGCCTGAGGTCACCCAGAGAGCTGTGGGGTAGGTTAGACTGTGAGTATGACTGGCCCGAGGTCACCCAGAGAGCTGAGGATATTAATCATCTAAACCACGCACTTCAGGCAAATGGCTACTCCAGAAATGAAATCCGAAGAGCAATCAAACCCAGGATGAATCAAACAGCCAAGGAAAAACAGTCTCCTACAGGAAAAGTGGTTTTGCCATATATCAAAGGAATTACTGATCAGATGAAAAAGCATAACCTTCAAGCAGTATTCAGACCCACCCGAAAAATACAACTGATGCTACGATCAGCAAAAGACAGTAGAGACCCCCTCACCTCTGCAGGAGTATACCGTATACCCTGCAGCTGTGGACAAGTTTACATCGGGACCACAAAGCGTAGCATCCAGACAAGAATAAAAGAACATGAAAGACACTGCAGACTTGGACAACCTGAAAAATCAGCAGTGGCTGAACATAGCCTAACTCAAACAAGGCACAGTATCTTATTCCGGGACACCAAAATACTGGACAACACTTCCAACTACTTTGTCAGACTGCACAGGGAAGCCATTGAAATTCACAAGCATAAGCAAAACTTCAACAGGAAAGAAGAAACCTTAAGAATGAACAGAGCATGGTTTCCAGTTCTGAAAAACACCAGGGTAACAAAACACTCTATACCCGACAATAGCCCTGCAGAGAAGATTAGCACATCAAGCACCAATCCATATGCAAAAGAACCTCCTCAGGATACAGTGAAGCCTCCCGCCATTAGCATTCCACACCCTGGGAAACTCTTACAGGATGACTCAGCTCAACCCCACCCCTCCTGAGTAGATACAAATGACCTGCCAACATCTTTTCCACACTGTGACACTGAGAGATCTCTGTCTTTTGGTGCTACGCCTCTGAAGATGCCAGCCACAGCTGCTGGCGAAACGTCAGGAACTACAATGCCAAGACCACGGCAATACAGCCCGGAAAACCCACAACAACTATCGTTCTCCGGCCGTGAAAGCCTTCGACAATACATCACCCAGAGAGCTGTGGGGTAGGTTAGACTGTGAGTATGGCTGGCCCGAGGTCACCCAGAGAGCTTCCATGGCAGAATGGGGATTCGAACCTGGGCCTTCCAGATCCTAGTTCAGCACACTAACCGCTAAACCACACTGGCATTTTAGAAAATGCAAGCAGAGAGAAAGCAAAACAGGGAGGGTTTCTTAAGTCTTTACCTCATGCTGCTTTTCTGCTAAAAATTACTACTCAAAATGTTTTTTCAAAATGGCACCTTTATCTTTTCCCTTGCAGAACAAGTAGCTTGGGGGGGTGGGGGGGAGAGGAGATTTTAATGACATGAGGGGAAAGCGTTACAGAGCCCTTTCCTCATACCAGACTGGTGTTTTAATCTGCAGCTATGTTTTCTAAAAGAAAAAAAATGGAGGGAGGAGAAGAGAACTGTGTGATTGAGCACAGGATGTAATTTGGCTCTCTGTCAGAGAATTTTTAAAAAGCACAAAATACCTTGTGGATAAGGTGCTCAAAGATAACGTAGCAGCAAGATCTGAGGTAGTGTAGTGGTTAGAATGTTTGGCTGGAATTTAGATTTGGGTTCAAATCCCCACTTGTAACCAAACTTACTGGGTGACCATAGGCCAGTAATTCTCTCAGCCTAACCTACCTCACAGGGTTACTGTGAAGATACAATTAGGAAGAAGACATATGTACAGAGCTCTGAGGTCCTTGTAGGAAAAGTGGGATAAAAAAGGGTAATTGAAAATGGAACTGAAACAAAATTTCATATAAATTCAAAACACAGTCTTACAATTTAAAGCACACACTCTCTATATATATTAGTTTAGATTAGAAAAAAATGTGTGGGAGCTACAATTTTCAAGTTATCTCGCAAATCTGAGTATATGAATGTGTACATTTTATAACTTGACATCTATCCCTCAAAACAGATGGATAGTTCTGGACAATTTTCAGACTTTCACATCTGCAATGTCCAGATATTAAAACCTGGAATATGAACTTCGGTGTGTGTGTGTGGGGGGGTGTAAATAGTAAATGTGAATATTTCAGTCCCCCCCCCCCCCACACACACACACACCCCTCAAAACAATTCATTTTAACTTTTCCTGAATGGTAGCTGGGGGTTTTGACTGATGTGGGACATCTCGCACAATGGCAGATAGCTGAAGGACATCGGAGTGGAGCACGAGTAAGCCCTTGAGTAGAAGAGAATCTGGTGCTTGGACTACGGCAGGCAGAATTCCAAAGAGACCATCTGGAGCTTGTTGCTTTGATGGATCAGTCCCTGGTCACATTCCCACCGCAAACATCCATGACTCACCCTCTTTATTCTTTGTGATTAGTGGGAGAAATTGTGAAAGGACCGTGGGTTGAATAGGGCTGATGGGAAACATTGGACTCTTAACGTCACAAGATTGGGAGGAAAACTGTCTGTGATATGTATTTGCCTAGTTTTCTGTTCAAGATAGTTCTGCCTGTCAGATATTTCCCTAAATAATCCCCACCCACCCACCCCTGGCAAACCACAGGCATTTTACGGTTTCAAATGGAGAGAAAGGACTTTTCAGTTATGTGAATTGGCTCTCTCATGGATCTTTTAAGTAGCTTTCAGTAGACTCGCTGCCTTTCCCGAAACAGAGTGTTCAATTTTTCACTGATGTGATACGGACATTTATGCCGTTATCAATGTATTTGTTGCTGGTCAGGTATCCCGCTCCACCCCAGTTCTTATCCCGTCATAACAACAGATGTAGAGGCCGTGTACTGGTTAGAGTGATGATCTTGGACTGGGGAGATCTGGATACAAATCTGTACTCTGCCAAGAAGCTCCCTGGGCGACCTTGGGCCAAGCACACTCCCCACTAGGGGACAAATCCATACATTACATAGTTCTTGGCGATTATCGTGGGCCCTTGTGATCAGATACACACTTGAAGTTCTGGGCATGGAACTTAATACTCCAGGTGCCCGTGGGTGCCGTTTGGACTGGGATTGTGAGAGACAGGGAAAGAGGAAACACTATTTGCCTTGTATTGTCGAAGGCTTTCACGGCCGGAGAACGATGGTTGTTGTGGATTTTCCGGGCTGTACAGCCGTGGTCTTGCCGTTGTAGTTCCTGACGTTTCGCCAGCAGCTGTGGCTGGCATCTTAAGAGGTGTAGCACCAAAAGACAGAGATATCTCAGTGTCACAGTGTGGAAACACTGTGACACTGAGAGATCTCTGTCTTTTGGTGCTGCTGGCGAAACGTCAGGAACTACAACGGCAAGACCACGGCTGTACAGCCCGGAAAATCCACAACAACCAACTATTTGCCTTGTTGGAAAAGCCATCAGAAACCTTTCTCTCCCCATGTACCACAGTCCCTCCTCCTCCACACTGCGGTTATGATCCAAATCGGGGCTACGCATGTCTTAACAATTAAGGTCCAAGCAGGGAACTTTAAGATCAGCTACATGGGGGACAGAAATACTTTATAGCTTGTGAATTGGCCTTCAGTCTAAGGTACTTTGCAGAGTTGTTGGGAGGCTTAAATGGATAGGTGAAAACTGTGTACCCTGAGCTTCTTGGAGGAAGTGTAGTAGATAAGATGTAGCCACCAGTTTTTACAAATTCTCTTCAACTTTAATGGATTGCGGGGTGGGTTCTGCACTGGAGAAGGCGATCTTCTTAGAAAAGTTTTCAGTGTGGCTTCATTCAGATGTAGTGAACCAAGTTGTATTTGTTCATGTTCATGTGATAGGCATGAATCTGGTTAATTGTCAGGCTTGTACACTGGACACCTCCTTACCTTGCATGGAAACCTTTAATCAAACTCCAGCAAAGAAGGATTAAACTGGGATAAAGAATCCCAGTTGCTAGGGAAGTAGTACCCACATTGGGACATCATGACCAATTGGCTTGAAGGTAAAGACTTCCACTGTCAATTTTAGCATGCTGCACAAGGCCCCGCAGTTCTCAAGGCTCATATCCCTCACATACAAACTCTGGCTGGTTCCTAACGTTGGCTTCAGGCCATGAAGTAATTTCAAAGGAGGCGACAGTTTCCAAATTAGCTGGATCCTCATTTGTAGCAATCCACCCACTCGCACAAATCCCTTATCCCTGCCCTCTGTTTTTTAGATCTGATTTCCTGTTTGCAGAAGGGAATCCATTACAGCAAGGAACAAATCAGGTGAGTGGCGTCCATGGATAGTCTCCCCTGGTTGGCTCTAAATACAGAAGGAGCCTCCCCATGCGCGCGCGCACAGCTCATAGTTGGCACGGGATGGCACTCAGGTGCAGCAGCAGATTTATTTCTTTCAGAAATTTCGATTCTATTGATAATAAGTTATCAATAGAAAAAAGGGGCCTTAGGCACAGGGTGGCTGAGTATGTATATTACTGTAGTGATATACAATTGGTGGTGGGAGGACAGCGTGGTATAGCCCAGTCTCATCAGACCTTGGAAGCTAAGCAGGGTCTGTACTTGGATGGGAGCCCACCAAGGAAGACTCTGCAGAGGAAGGCAGTGGCAGCCCCCCCTCCCCACTCCTCATTTGCCTTGAAAGCCCCTAGCTGCGGTCACCATAAGTCGGTTGCGATTTGGTGGCACATGCACACACATGTAATTGGTAGCAGGGTATAATGCTATAATGTTACTGGTCATTACTGATTTTTTAAAAAGCCTTCGAGTGGTGGGAGAGGGCTGGGAAAGTGCACTATCCTGCCCATGTGTCGACTAATCCACTTTGTTTCTGGAAATACTGGAACAAAGCAAGTTCCAGAAACATTGGAGCAGAAGGCAGACAGGAGGGGGGGGGCGTGTCATGTGGGTGCCCACCCCTGAAGCAATCACAGTTTGAGGAAGCCTAACCTGGCTATACAGCCACTTTGTGACATTCCTAAGCCCGAAAGCCTGCTTGCAAAGCGGACATAAACACTGGCTGTTCCACAGACCAGCTTGGGAGCAGGCCCTCACCCTGTGTTCCTTCATTCTGCTGCAGGGCGTACTGTCCCGCAGGCTGCAAGGAAGTGACAGGTGACATCTGGGGCAATGTGAAGCAGGGCTACCGAGATGTGAGTATGGCACCGTCAACTGTGCTTTCAAATCACGCTTTGCTTGCTGAGCAGCATCTTCAGGGCCTGCTTTAATAAAGGAATGACGAGATGCTGGCAGTTCTGTGATCAGACGTCTCAGCTTTTTTGTGTCTAAAACAGAAATCGTAACTGCGGCACAAGGGGAAAGGGGTTAAGCCTTCCTCCCCATGACACTGACTTGATCTGAAACTGATATTTCTTGCCCCGTTGGGGCAACCATACAAATATTCATGTCTGAACTTTTAAGTTTCCCCATATGGGAAAATAGCAGCTCACTGTGAGCTAAGCTACAGGAGACGAATTACACGAGGAGGAGCACGTGAAGGGAGTCTCAGTGTTAGCTGGGAAGCTGAGTTTTAAAAGAGATGGGAAGGCTTTGTCAATTTCCCCTCTCTACAGAGCCAGGGAAGATTGCTCCTCAGAGGGCTTGTTAATTTCCTCTTGCCTCCTAGAAGGGGAGGTGAAACTGACAGAGCCTTCAGGAGGCAAAGAGGAAATTAACAAACCCTCTGAGGAGGCATCTTCCCTGGCTCTGTAGAGAGGAGAAATTGACAAAGCCGATCTCTTTTAAAACTCAGCTTCCCAGCTAACACTGAGACTCCCTTCACATGAATGTCCTCGTGTAATTCGTCTCTTGTAGCTTGGCTCTACATACGTAGCAGCGTGCATGCATGGAGAGAAAACAAATTTACACTTGGAGCCTTGGTTAAGTTTTAGAAAAGAAATATGGGTACATTTATTGTTGGAGCCCCATATAGGATAGGAAAGGGAAGAGACAGGTTTTTATTTATCTCTCTGGTCTAAAGATGCCAGTGGATGGCAGGATGGCATGTCCTCCACCCAAGGTGGCAAGATGGAGAAGAGTGTGAGAGTGACAAAGAGGGGAAGATGAAGTGCAAGGAGAAGGAAGGCCCTGAGAATACAGTTTACACATCAAAGGATAGTAGCAGAATAGTAGAGAGCAAGGACATACAGATCCTTCGCCTATCTATCTCTCTAACTCTTTGATGGTCCCCCTCTGAAACCCAAGGAAGGGACAGTGTAAAGGTCCTCCTCGTCTTACAGTCTGAAGTTGGGAAATTGGTGCCAGAAGGCAGTCTTAAACCACCCTCCCCCTATGCCACGGTCCCAATCCAAATCAGGCCACTGCGTGCCTAATTACTCCAGTCAGGAAACTCCCAGGATCTAGGCTGGTTTGGATAAGAGAACGTTGGGAGCTGGCATACTGCCAAAGCTAAGACTATAGACATAGTCCAAAGGATAGCGCATGCAAACCTTCATGGTGCCACAAGATGCCTGCTTATTTTTTGCTTTCATTCACTGCCTCATCTTAATTCCCTCCAGACCTCAGTTCTCTGCAAAGCTGCTGTCCACGCGGGCCTGGTCTTGGATGAACAGGGAGGACAGGTTACTTTGTCACAAGCAAAGGGGATCACGCTGTATGAATCATCCTTTGCCAATGGACTCTACTCAAAAAGGTAAGCAGTCAACTAGGTTGACCAGCAACTGAACAGCAACTTCTGGATCCCTCTTTGATTGGGCTAACTTTGAATTTAATTTAGCCCAATTTTTGTTCCCTGTTTAAATTTAGGGACTCTCATCCACAATAAATGGGGGACTGACACGTTTTTTGTTTATTCCATGCCCTGAGCCGGCATGCTGCAGGCCAGTTTTCCATCGGGCAGTTTTACCTCAGTTAGAAAGTAAAAACACAATTAAACAAAATTAGCCACCCAGAAATATGATGGCGTGGGATGAACAGCAACAGGCTCAAAAAGAGCAGCAATGATAAAATATCACAAGCTTTTCTAAATAACGATAAAAATGTAAACGGGGAAATGCTATTCATTTATAATTAGCAAAGCATAAAGATTTGGCTTGACAAGGGAAAGCGCCTGACGAACATCCCCGAGGCGGCTGGTCCACAGCAAAAGGCCACAAATCTCAAGATTCTGAGAACGTCGAAGGCATTTGGAAGAAATCCTGTGAGAGGTGAAAAATGGTTGATGCTTGAATAGTTTGCTGCCCAAGGCCTTTTAGCCTCCTCCTCTTTTTCTCATTTTAAACAGGGGACCCTTATCTGAAAAGCGCCTCATCTTTCACAAAGGTTTGTCATTATATGGGTTTTAATTCTTTCCTCTCTCCCATTTATATCATGCCAATATTTGGAGCAACTAAAGGGGGGTGGGATTCATGGATGATGTAATCCCCAACTCACCCACTAACCTTTGTGACCCAAGCAGCGGCTAGTTCCAGTAAAGTGTAACCCTGCTTTTTTTTCTCTTACAACAACTTTGTAAGGTAGGTTAGGAGAGGGAGGGACCATACCAAGTGTTGTGGTACCCAAGGGGGAGGGGTTCAAACCCAGGCCTCTCTAGTCTAAGGCTAATGCTCTAACCACTACACAAAACTGTCTCTGTCTACAGTATATCCTTTTCACTCTTAGCCAAACCTCCCATCAGCTGCTGCATGTCTCTCCTTTGGACTGGCAGGTTAGTTTTGCCATTTGCTCCTTGCTGGCGGTGATGCCTTTCCATGCATTTTGCAACAACAATCCAAAAATCTCTCAGAAAAAAAAAATCCCCGCACCCTTTGGGCCTACATTGCAAAGTTGTTGTGACGAAAGAATGCAAGTGCCTTTGCTTCCTCTTGCAGCCTGCGATGGAGTCCTGGAAGCATCCGGCTTCCATGCATCCTCCTTCTGGCACGAACAGAATGCCATGGGGGAGAATCAGGCCTGGGCGGCCGAGCATGCTGCTTTCAACGGTGGAGGAATCTCCTGGGCAGCAGATCAGAGCTCCACGGAAGAGTGGCTGGAGGTAGATTTGGGTGGAAAGAGAAACATCACAGGTCAGTAAGTATCAGCAGCTTTTCCCTTTTCCGAACAAACTTCTCAAAGACAATGAGATCTGGGACTAGATCCACCCAGCATCTTTTCAAGTCAAATGAGTGGCCCTGCGTCCCAGGGAAGCTAAGCTGGCCTCGGCCAGAGCCAGGGCCTTTTTGGTCCTGGCCCCAACCTGGTGGAACTCTCTATCGGTGAATATGCGGGCCTGCCAAGATCTTTCAGATCAGGAAAATTGTTTTAGGGAAAGGGTTAAAAAAGAATTCCCCTCACACCGTGGTTCCGATCCAAATAATCAGCCTGCATCCTTATTTACCGAGGAACAACATGATACTCAGAAGCTATAATGTTTTTTTCTGTACACTTCTCTTCCCCCTTTTTATTCTCTCCTTCCTTTTTGGTCTTTTCTTCTTTTCCTTTGCCAACTGCCTGATTCCTTTCTCTGCTGACTCCGTTACCTCAGAGACATGGCCGTTGCCCTGAACAAACCCAATATTATGTCCTAGCAAATTCAGTTTTTTGTGTTGTTTTCTAGAAGCCCAAGGAGAAATTGCAGCTTTTGTGAGGCCACCTCAGAATGCGCTTGTTAATTGGCAAGAAGGAAAAAAGAAGCTTTGTGAGGCTGGGTGGCTGGAGGCTGAGAGGAATGCAGGAAAGGAGCACAGCTGGGGGGGAAGAGGGGGTTATCTGATTGCCTCCCTGGCTGGTGCTTGGCAGGGCAAGGCAATAGGAGTGAAACATTCAAAGCCCATTCAAGCCTGAAAACTGTTCAGGGACTGGTTCTGAATGGCCATGGACTACCCACATAAAGCTGTGGAGATCCCGGTTACATTCCTGTCAGCTAAAAATCTAAGGAAAAGAAATGATGTTCAGCTCCTTTAGGCCTCTCCTGAACCCACATGGGAATACGGTTACCAACCTCTATGTGCGGCCTGGAGTTCTGCTGGAATTACAACTGATCTCCAGGCTACAGAGATCATTGTTCCGGGAGGAAACGAAAGCCTTGGAGGATGGACTCTACGGCATCGCATTCCCGCCTCAAATTCTCCAGGAATTTCCCACACTAAGGTTGGCAACCATAGCAATACTGGGAATCTGTAATCAGTTCCCTACATCTGTATTTTAGCTATAAGGAAAAGCGCCAGGGAGACCCACAAGAACCTTAAGAGTTGCCCTGCTGGATCAGCCAGCTCTCTGTCTAGTCCAGTATCCGATTTCACACAGTGGCCAACCAGAACCAGCTGTACTGAAGGACCGACAAACAGGGCTCAGAAGCTAAGTCCTTCCCCCTAAGGTTGTCCCCTTGAGCAATAAGACACATACCAGCCCCCTCTTTGCTTCTCGCCCCAGCCCCTCACAAAACCCCTGATAGCAAGCCTTATTTGCATGCTCTGGTGGCCCACGATAAGGGGGGACCAATCTACAGCAGGGTGCCGAGCATGGGGGGAAAGGGATAAATCTCTCTCCCCCTTACCAGTGCTACTGCCCCTAGCAGAAATCCTCCTTACCGAGCTGCTTTAAGCCCAGTACGCAAAAGAAAAAGACATCCATAATAAGCTTGCCTTGTTGTCCGTATCAGGGCTTAAAGCAGTATAGGTGGGGGCATTTTTGATCAGGGAAACAGTGATGAACATTTAGGCCCTTTTCCCTACACCGTAGCCCCAATTCATGCCCCAAACCTGGCTGTATTTGCAGCTAAAATACCAGTACATGTCTAGTATCCAGTCATGGATCCCCAGTATCATATGCGGTTTGGTCCAAAGACTTCGGCATCATCTTTGGAAAAGTGAAGCAATCCGATTGTTGGCCCGTGTCTAGATCAGACCTTTTAAAAGTCTGTGGCCCAGTTCTGGAATCCCTTTCCTTGATACGCTTTCCTGGCATGATTGGAATGATCTTGGCATTATCTTTAGATGCCAGGCAAATGCTGTCTGCTCTCCAGACCTTGGGCATTTCCATCGCTTTCCCTCTTCCCTTCTTTCTGAGCTTACTAATATGATTTATCCTTTCTGGGATTTCCCCCCCTCTACTGTTGTTAACTGATTCCTGGTGCACTAAGAGGATTTGCGGTTAGGGCAGTTTTAATTCATTGATTTTGGTCACTGTTGTGGATTTTGTAAACTGCTCAGAAGGCCAGATTTGGTGGAAAGGCAGGGTAATTTTGAAACAAATATATTCTGCATTGAGTTTGGATTATAATATTCCTGCTGCAAGCGTGAGCTTTCCAGATGGCGCTGAGCAACGGACCTAGGCCGAAACCTTGCGGTCTTACCTGTGTTGTGTTGGAGAGATGATATTTTCCTGACAATATTCTGTTCCTTTCCATTCTGGGCAGCCTCGTCCCCGTAATTCTTCCTCCAGGTTCCTTAAGGAGAAGCGGCAGTTCAGAGGCAAAGCATAGGGGGCTGTGGGATGGTTCAGTGTCTGGCATCTCTGCTTGCTTAGATGGACCACTTGGCTGCCATAATAGGGCAGCTCCTTTTTTGTGTATCAATGCATGTTGTATCACTGGAATTCAAGCACAGGTTCTTCCCATCAATCTCCCAAACTCTTTCTAAAATCTCCACATCAACCTGTGAGGAGGGTAAGGCCAAGAGACCCTCACAGGCCCAAGTTCATTCACATCCCCCCAATTTAGTCACTACATCATGCTAGCTCTAAGCATCTCACTTACGAGCGGTTCATACGGTTTTTCGATACAAATTTAACCATATTCTTGTTCCAGGGATTATAACAAAGGGGTCTTCTCATAAATATAACTACTACATAAAATCTTACCAAGTCCTTTTCAGCCGTGATGGGAAGAACTGGAAAGTCTACAAGTCCATCGATGGTGAGGATAAGGTGAGACTGATAAATATTGGAAAGTGGTCCTGTTGGGACAGAGCTGGCTAACAACAGTCAATATTCAAAGCAGTCTCCTCTGCTCTGCATTTAACATTTTAAAGAAGGGAATTTATCCTTTAAAAATACATTTCCCCTTTAAAATGCTAACAGCAGAACAGGGATTCCAGTTTCAAATAGTGAAACCGAGATGGAGATTGAAGTGTTAACCCCCCATCCCTTCTCTGCATGGCCCTGAGGCAAGTTGAGGCCACCCAGGCCTGTGATAAACAAATACCATTAAGCTTTCTGTGCCAGTTTCTAACCTTTCTTCTTCCTCCTGGTCCTCCCAGGTCTTTGAAGGAAATAGTGACAGCCACCAAGAGGTCTCCAACACCTTCATCCCACCGATCCTGGCCCGTTACCTGCGCATAACACCTCAGAGCTGGAACCAGAGGATTGCGCTGAAAGTGGAGCTATTGGGATGCCAGGTGGCACGCATCAAGGCAATGCGCCCATACAGCGATAATGGAAGTAAGGGGCCGCAACCTGCTCGTTTGAATTGACACTCTTAACCAGGGGTCATTTCGTAGGAAAAAAGCTGGAGGAACTCATTAGCATAACCTATTAGCATAACCCATTAACATCATTACCATCACCAGAAGTGTGTTATTAGCATAACTGATTTGCTTGTCACACCCCCTGGCATCACCTATCCTGGCTGTTTTGGACCCAATCCTGGCCATTCAGGGCCGAAATTGGGCCCAAAATGGCAAAAAGGGTCTGAAAATGGCCAAAAAGGGGCCCAAAATGGTCAGGATCGGGCTGCTGCTGAGTGGGAGAGTGATCCATCACCCGTTAGAAGCCTGATCCGGGCCATTTCAGCCCCAATCCAGGCTGAAACGGACCCAAAATGGCTGAGAGTCATTTGGGCAGGGCCACCTGACATGTGACTTCTTTGGGGAACTTTTAAACAGATCCCATGCCTCTCTATCTTTCTAACTCTTTGATTTGTCCCCCTCTGAAACCTGAGTAAGGGACAGCACTTAGTCTTCCTCTTCTTACATATCGAATGTCCCAGCTATTAATCATTATAACTTACACTATGTAATTCATGTTGAGTCTCAGTGAGAAAAGCGGGCAATGAATGAATGAATGAATGAATGAATGACTTTTCCCACAATGCATTTTCTGTGCAGGAAGGCAAGGAGCATTGCTGTCCCCTTGTCCTGGTGGAACACTCTGAGATGATTAACTCAGAATTCAGTCTGGCTGTATGCCCTGTTCCACAACGTGATGCTGGCACAGCTGGTAACAACTTGAAAGAGCACAATCAGTTTCTTTTATTCATGGCTGTGTTGAGATGTTCTTGCTCAGGTCTCTCAGCATGTACTGGTCAGAAAGAGCCATATGGGGCCAATGAAGACACCCCCCCCCAAAAAAAAAGGTTTCTGATCCTTAAGATGGCCAAGGTAGGGCAGAAAAGTATGTGGCCAACGCTGGGAAAGTGTCAAAAGAGAGAGAAAGGGAGCTTCTGGAATTAAAAAGTTAAACTAGAAATGTGTGCAAATATCTTTTCCAACTGCATAATGTATTGTTTTATGGGTACAGCACCAAATGTGTCACCTTTGTTTATTTAATTGATCTATTGACAACAACCAAAACCACTGTATGTGCCAGCTTCAAGCAAAAATGCAGACTGTGCTGTGAAAATGCTTATCTGTGTGTCCAGCCTGTATCCCCCACTCTGGAGTGTCTGAGAAAGCAGGTTAAGAGTCCTCATGAAATCCCCTTCTTTGCAGTCCGCAGTAGCCCCAAGGAGCTCCCTGTGCTGACCAGCAGACCTGCTGTTTTCACACCAAACCCTGGAATTGTCATCAATTCTGAGAAAACAGGTAAGCGCTTTCTAACTTCTAATCCTAAGAAATAGCTTTTCCTAGTGGACAGAGCAGGAGTGTTCAGCGTGTCACAATTGACAAGCATAGGAGGCAGCATCACTCATGCTGGCAGGGATAATGGTCCTCCTACCTGGTCTCGAAGTGTACCTAAACAACCTGCTGCAAGCCCATGACGGCATCTCGCTTAGAAAGGCAATGCTCTCTCCTGTGTCTAGTTAAACACACACTAGTGAGCACCCTTTCTTGTTTGGCAGGAAATATTTGTATTTCCCATCAGCCATATCCCTTGCCTTGAACCCTCAAGCCAGCCCTGAGTGTGTGCACAGCCCATGTCTGGCCTGACAGCCTGGCCTGGTGAAGCAGGGTGGAGTAGTCCCAAGTCAGGCCAGACATCAGGTAGCCTCAGGGCCAGACAGCTCACAGGTCTGCAGGGCCCAGGAGAAGCCAGGACCCAAGAAATATAGAGGCACTTCAAAGTTTAGCAGAAACTTTGTCAGGATTAGACGAGTCCAGGGCAAATCAAGGCCGAACAGAAGGCAGGGCCAGATACCGACATCCAGCAGTTCTCTCACTGAAGGGCCCAGCCTGAAAATAGCAGCTTTATACCCTCAGGTTCACTCTTATTGGCCCTTTCAGTCAGCTGATCTCAGCAGATCTCATTGGGCCATCCAGTCAGTTTAGTTCATCTGTTGGCCATCTTGAGAGGGGTGTTGTGGGGTAGGAGAACTTGTTCTGGCAGCTCTCTTTCTGTCTGTAGGCAGCTCTGACAACACACTGGACAAGGTCCTGGAGCACTGAGTTCAAGCCTCACAGCTCCAGACACCCCATTTTTTCTTTGCTGCTATTTTGCATCACTTCCTCACAGCTCTTTCACCTCTGCGATGTTCTCAGCTGGTTACGACCCTGATGACAACAGAGAGGGAACCAAAATCAAGCAATTATTAGCATCTTAAATGGCAAATGGTTGTTTTCCAAGGGTCAGACTGGCTCACTAGAGTCCATATTGTTCAAGAACTCAAGAATTAGCAATGCACAGACACGGGCAAATGTACAAATCCAACAGTGCTATTGTAAGCAGAGTTACGCCCATCTAAGCCCATTGACTTCAGTGGAGCAAGGAGGGTGTAGCTACACTAAGAATAAGCTGTTCTACAGCTGGATATTGTGCCATATCCCACAGCCTGCAAACAGAGTTCCATGATTTCCAGTTTTACTTCTATATATAAAAGTATTTCTAATGACCTTTGGGAAGCAGAATATACAATGAATTAATCTGATCAGATTTTTTTTTTTAAAAAAAAAATAAAGATCCAAAAATAACAGATGTTTCAATACAAGCCATGAAAAACTTGCACTATAAAACCAACCAATAGTTCCTGTTTTACATTCTCACGAGATTTAAACTCATTCCGTGACATCATGGCTTCCAATGCAAAGAAAGTCTCTGCTTCCAGGTGTCTTAGCAAAACATATCCACCGAAGAGGGGTTTAGCTCTGTGGTTCTTACTTTTAATCCACTACTGCCCACTGATTTTGCAATAGGATCATCTGATCCCCCACTCAGCAGTAAAACAAAAATGGAAATCAGAACAGCACACCAGACCAGACCAGGGCTTTTTTTTTCAGAAGGAACGCGGTGGAATGGAGTTCCGGCACCTCTTAAAAATGGTCACATGGCTGGTGGTCCCGCCCCGTGATCTCCAGACAGAGGGGAGTTTAGATTGCCCTCTGCACCGCAGAGTGGTGACCATTTTCGCCGAGGGCAATTTAAACTTTAAAAAATTCCCCCCTTGTTCCACCTGACCCAAAGTGACGTCATTGTGCGGTCTTGAGTTCCGCCACTGAGTTCTGCCACCTCTTTTCCCAGAAAAAAAGCCCTGGACCAGACAATTTAATTTATAGAGAGACATGCGATACACTGATAGCCATCAGCCAGCGGCTTAATATTAGGCTTGATTTCTTTTTGCTGAATGTCACTTTAATAGCCCAGGGTAGAAATCTAGAACTTTCCTTTCTCTGATGATGCCCTTCTTACCCAGGTCCTCCAGTACTGGTGATGTTGCTGATAGGGGGCTTTGTGCTCTTCTCCTCTGCTCTTCTGCTATTGGTTTTCCTCTGCCTTAAGAAGAGGTAAGTAAATCTTTCCTTCCTTGTGTCCTTTGGACCAGCAGTGGTAGGGGGGCGGGGGATGTCCTCCAAACCCAACTTTGGTAGAGAGGAGACCTCACGAGGAGCACTGTGTATCCTTCATAGAATCTGTTGTTGATACAAATCTAAAGGGATACCAAATCTGGAGCAAGGAGGATTCAACCCAGTCTCCATAAAGAGCCTGACGCTTGCTTGCTTGCACTTGCTTGCTTGCTTGCTGGGCATTCCAAAGGCAAGGTGCCACCATTGAGAAAACCTAGCCCCTGGTTGCTACCCACCTCACCTCTGCAGGAGAGGACAGAGAGCACAGCTTGGGAGGAGGGCATTGTGGTATCCCCCTTGGAGTGGTAATGTTTTGATACTACATTGTACTAAAAATAGGCTGCAGTCACCCCTCCCGCATGAAGATTTTCACAAGTAGATTGCCTCCCAACACCATTTAGGTATATGTTTGCAAGATGGAGAACCATTGGGCAGTCATCAAGAGCCAATGCATGTTCATGCCGCAGGTGTGCCCAAGGCATTGTATGCTTTGGTACACCCTTGGTGCAAATTGTTTGGGTGCTGCTCTGTAGCCCTGCGGGCTTCTGCACACTGAAATTTTAAAAAGTTTTCTTCAACAATGTTTTTTAAAAAAGAGTGGACTATAGAACTATATTGTACCTCTATGGTCATAGATCCAGAGGAGTTAGCCGTGTTAGTCTGTAGTAGCAAAATCAAAAAGAGTCCAGTAGCACCAATTTTATTGTAGCATAAGCTTTTGAGAATCACGTTCTCTTCGAGAGAACGTGATTCTCGAAAGCTTATGCTACAATAAAATTGGTTAGTCTTAAAGGTGCTACTGGACTCTTTTTGATATTGTACCCCTGTAGCAAGTGGGGACAGGAGAGGGGGTTTCCTAATCCTCTGTGCCACAACAGGTGTTAAACCCACTTGGTATTCTTCTCTCTCTCTCTCTCGCTTGGCAGGAAGACAGCGGTAGATCAGGACTGTGGCCTCATAAAAGGTAAACCACCCGACAGCGCAGGTGAGACCTGGAACAACAAATGTGTGATTTGGCCATTAGCAGTGACTGTGGGAGGAGAGGCTATATGGATCAGGGCTATAGGCCCGGGGGAAGGGTTAGCTTTTCCCTAATTCTCTGAACAAAAATGCCTCTTCCCTGGGCTGCTTTAGTAAGACTTGCAGCGTATCCGTCCTCCACTCCCTACTTTGGTGGCTGTTCCAAGGTAGGAACCACCAGCCAAGGACAAGGCGTACCAGGCTTACTTTCCTGGAATATGGAATAGGTGCCACATTGGGGAACAGTGCCCAGAAAAATCACAGGTGGCATGTCAGAGGCACATACGGCTCCTGAGCCACTGAGTATCACTGGCATATATACACAAACACACACACACACACACACACCTATCTCGATGTCCTCCTCTAGAACACTTAAAGCTCTTTTTTCTTAACCATTTGTTTTGGTCCTGGCATTCAGAGGCACTCTTCCTTCCTTCCTGCTCCTGGGAAGAGGTTGCTATTCACAGTGAAGTTGTTATTAACAATAACTTGAAACCATTGGGGAGGACCATACCTCAGTGGTGAAGCGTCTGCTTTGCACACAGAAGGCCCCATGTTCAGTCCCTGGCATCTCCACTTCAGATGATCGGACAGGCGGTGATGTGAAAGCCTGAGACCTTGGAGAGCCACCACAGCACCGGGCCTTGATGGACTAATGGTCCAGTTCAGTATAAGGCGGCTACATGTGTATCCATGGGTGTCTTCATCCTTAATATTGCAAAAATACTGCAAGCCCCTGAGGTTCTTTTTCCAAAGCACAATTGCTTCAGGCCTTTCATTGATTTCTCCTGCCAACTTTCACTTCTTCTGTAGTTTGCCCAACGTCAGAGGCCAGCCAGATCTGCTCCAGACATAGCCTGCAACTGTCTGCTTCGGAAGTGGCCTCGTTCCCTGGGGCAGGGGCCTCAGCAGACCTCGATGGAGTTCCGTCACCAGGTAGGTCAAGACTGTGCTGGCCTAGGATGCCTGAAAGCCACCAGGCGACCCAGTATTGCCTGTATCCCGGTAGGCAAATTCCAGAGGAGCAGCCTGGGGGGAGAGAGTTCCAGAGACTCGGTGCCATGACTGAGAAGGCCCTTCCTCGGGCTGCCACCCACCTGGGCTCAGAAAGTGGGGGCACTTGAAGCAGGCCCCCCGAAGATTCCTGGCAGGGTAGGGATTTAAACCCAGATTCTCACCCAACACTCTGACCACAGGGGTTCAGAAGGGAGTAGACGGTCCTTCAGGAATGTTGGTCCCAAACCAGACAGGGCTTTGAAAATCAGCACCAGAACCTTGAATTGTGGATGGAAACAGATTTGATGCCAGTGTCGATGAGCCAAGACTGGAGCGATATGTTCCCCACGACCAACTCCAGTCAGTATCCTGGCCACTGCATTCTGCACAAATGGAAGTTTCCCGACATTTTCCAAGGGGAGCCCCATGGAGAGCTCATTGCAGTAATCTAATATAGATCTAACTAGGGCATATACCACAGTGTATATATAACTAGGGCATATACCACAGCTGGTAAAAAGGATCCCTGGCCACAGCTGTCACCTGCTTATTCAGCGGTAGGCCAAGGTCCAAGAGCCCCCCCCCCACCATTCCTTGCTATTTATCATATGCAATTTACAAACGTATGAAAAGGGCTAAAGCTATTCAGTAGAAATAGAGCTTCCTTGCTTTAGACAGTGATAAACGAAAGGTGCTGAGCGGAAACAGAGAAGCCAGGACTACGTCGGCGTATTTAAAAGCCCCGCTCTCCAGAACACATCCACAGTCTCCCAGGATGCGGCAGGAGGAAGAGGAGGGGTCCAGGCCCAAATGCCATTCTTGAATGACTTGCTTGTTCCTCCTTGTGAAGCAGGCAAAAGGTTAACTGCAGGCAACAGGATTGGTTTGCCCATAAATTAAGCTCTGGCCAATGCTGCCCATTGTCCAGAAGAAGCTCCCGTCTTCTGAGGACGGCCCCAGAGCAGCAAATTCGTTCCACTTGTTCCACGCAGATGGGTACAAACACTCGGCCCATTATTTTCTTCTTCGATTTCTTTCCGTGATGCTGAGCATGATGCGGTTAGGAAAAGGGGCCCGGAGTCTTTAGGAAACATCCACGTTCCAGAACGGCTGGTGGCTGTGCCATTCCGACCAAGCTCACCCAACAACAGCACTTGCTGCTATAAATAACAGACTAAGATACTCTAATTAACAAAAGTTACTTTTTCTTTAGAGGGCTCAGTGGCAAAACGTGCTATACACAATTATTTACAAAGTACAAACATGGTACTACCTCGAAGGGATGTTGTGATATTCATGTTTGTATTTGGGACTTCGAATTATGGGTACATGTTTGTACTTTGTAAATAATTGTGTATAGCACGTTTTGCCACTGAGCCCTCTAAAGAAAAAGTAACTTTTGTTAATTAGAGTATCTTCGTCTGTTATTTATAGCAGCAAGTGCTGTTGTTGGGTGAGCTGTTGTTTTGCACTTGATTTTTGCCTTCTGTGTGTTACCATTCCGGCCAAGAGCAGAACCAGGATGCTGGGGGGCTTTGGGGAAAGGCCCAGTGACTTGGCAATGGATCAGAAGAACCCCTGGGATCAAGATGTGTCAAATTGCTGAGCGTGTGTCAAATGAGTTACAGTGCAATCCTAAGAAGAGTTACTTCAATCTAAGCTTGATTTCAATGGGGGGGGGGTTAGACTGGAGTAACTCTGCTTAGGATGGCATGGACAGTGTAGTATAGTGGTCAGAGTTGGATTGGGATGGCCTGTTATCAAGACACATCTCACTGGACTAGTCCATCTCAACCTCACCTACCTCAAAGGGTTGTTGGGAGGATAAGAAAGGGGGAAATCTTATTAATTGGCTGCAGCTCAGTGGCAGAATAGCTGTTGGGCATGTAGAAGATCCCAGATTCAGTCCCTGGCATCTCCCGTTAAGAGGATCAGGCAGGAGATGACAGAGAAGACCTTTCCCTGAAATCCTGGGGAGTTGCTGCTGGTCAGAATAGACATGACTGACCGATGGCCTGGCTCAACAGAAGGCAGCTTCATTTGCAGAGCATCTGAGTTTCATGCAGGCACTCCAAGCTTCCCTCCCCAGCACCTCCGGTAGATCAGCAGCAGATAATGGGAGACCCTGGAGAGCCACTGCCAGTGAGAGGAGACAAGACTGACCTCAGCAGTCCAGTGGCCTGGCTCTGTATAAGGTAGCTTCTTGTGAGCCGGAGCACCCTGCAGGAAGGGGAACTATTTATACGCTGTAGAAAAGAGCAAGAGTCCAGTAGCACCTATAAGACCAGGGCTTTTTTTTTCAGCAGGAAAGCGGTGGAACGGAGTTCCGGCACCTCTTGAAAATGGTCACATGGCCGGTGGCCCCGCCCCCTGATCTCCAGACAGAGGGGAGTTTAGATTGTTTGGAGATCAAGGGGTGGGGCCACCGGCCATGTGACCATTTTCTCCAAGGGCAACCCACTGAGTTCCACCACCTCTTTTCCCAGAAAAAAAGCCCTGTATAAGACTAACAAAATTTGTGGCAGAGGAGGAGCTTTTGTGAGTCACAGCTCACTTCTTCAAATACTTCTTCGTGGCTCACAAAAGTTCATATCCTGCCACCAATTTTGTTAGTCTTCTAGGTGCTACTGGACTCTTGCTCTTTTCTACTGCTGCGGACAGACTAACACGGCTACCGGTCTTGATCTATTTATATGCTGCCTCTCCAGGAACCTGCTTAAGGTGGCTTACAAGTAAAAACACTCCCACCAAATCCTAAATTACTGATATTAAAAACCTAATAGATAAAATAAATGTTTTGCTTGGTGCTTAAAAGATAGCACAGTAGACACCAACTGAGCCTCAAGGGGGGGCATTCGCAGGGCGAGGTACCACCACTACAAAAGCCCCGTCTCGGGTCACCACCCACCTTACCTCTGCAGGCAGGGGCACGGAGAGCAGGGCTTGGCAGGAGGATCTTAACTGGTGGCCTGGACAATATAATGGATACAAAGGGCTAGCGTGAAATCAGTTCTAGCATGGAGGTAAGACAGAGTTTGGTCTAGGCAAGTTAAGCTTATATACTTGAATGAAAGCCCGGCTTCTCCTCCTTTTCTGGAGTGATTTCTGTGGCTCTGGTACAAGCAACGTTTCTATCAGGGCACCCACAGGGATTTCTGGGGCCTGGCAAACGTAATATTCTGGCTTGGTTGGTACCCGGCAGAAACTGGGAGTGCAGCTGGAACATACAGATACATACGTGCATACATATATTGGCGTTATTTATAGTCTGCTTTTTTCACTGAGACTCAAGGCAGATTACACAGTGTAATGCAATATGATCAACAACTGGGATATTTAAAAAAATACAATAGGGTATAGTCTCAGGGAGAAAGTCAGATTATAAATAACAGTAAATAAAAATTTATCCTCACAACAACACTGTGAGTTAGGCTAGCCTGAGAGAAAGGAACAGGCCCAAGGTCTCTCAGCAAGTTTCAGTGGAAAAGCAGGGATTCGAACCTAGGTCTCCCACAGACTAGACTGTTACTATAACCACTACACTGCACTGCCTCTGAATTCATGGAGGAAAACAGACCTCTTAATTGCTGTTAGATATCGCAGTTTAATGCAACTTCTATCACCAGAGGCAGTATATCATTGAATGGCAGTATTGTTCAGTGGTCAGAGTGTTGGATGAGAATCTGGGTTTAAACCCCCACTCTGCTAGGAAGCTTGTTTGGGCCAGCCACTCATCTCTCAGCTCTACTTCGCAGGGTGGTTGTGAGGATAAGATGTGGAAGGGACAACCAGAATCATATGCCATTCTGAGCTCCTTGGGGGAAAGGCAGGATAAAAATATACAAGGTAGACTGTGGACTTTCTCAGAACCCATACAGCTACCTATATAGCCTTTGTGTCTCTCGTGGGTGGGTTTGCATCTTGTCTCAGGGAGTTTTTTCCCCCTTTGCAGAATATGCCGAGCCGGATGTGGTCCAAGTCAGCTCCACCAGCCAGACAGTTCCATCCACATTCAAGCCTGACCCAGATGAAGGCTACACGCTCCCCCTAGTGGTGAATCACTATGACGTGCCCGGGAAATACCACGAGTATGCTGAACCCTTGCCCCCAGAGCCGGAGTATGCCACGCCATTCGTAGAGCAGCCCACTGAGCCAGAGGGGGCTGCTTTCCGGAAGAACTTCTGCATCATCAAAGTCATTCCCTCCTCCCAAAGCCAGCCAGGCTCACTGAGGTTGCCGGGGTGCCCTGAGCCCCAAATGCAATACGACTTCCCTGCTCCACGGCCTGCGGAGAAGCCAGACGGCGCAGCAGGTGAGGGCAGTGTGCTGGAGGGCTCGGCTACAGCCACCCCCAGGGAACAACAAGGCGGTTGGACTCTGAGCACAAGAGGTGAACCCCCTGCTACACAGCCGGCTGCCTCTCTGCAAGGGCACCCCATCCAGCTCAGAGACTCCCCCCTTGCATATGTCTACCACGAGTCCTTGTGAGCCACACAGAAAGAGACCTTGTGCCCACACATCTGCCCAGGAGCACCACTTGCAAGCAGAAGATCCTCCAACCAAGGGCTGTTTCTCTCGCCAGCAAAGGGAAGTAAGTCCAGGATTTTCTGGCATCCGTGCTCTGCTTTGGAGGAGTCTTTGTCCTGAACTCCTGGTGGATTTGGTTGGGATTTCCCACCCACTCCCTTGACTTTAGAAAATACCTCCATTGGAGGCTGTACTCAGAAACTGAATCATGTTATTCAGCGCGGCTTACTCGCAGAAAAGTGTCCTCACGTCCCATTGTGCACCCTGTTGAACTGAGTGAGCCTTCCTTCTGAGGATACATGCTTAAGACTGCACGGGAATTGACCCCAGAGATGGGGTGGGGCAGAAACCACATGTATATGTACGTAGTATAACCTGACTTTGCTCTTCTAGTTAATTTTCGGGTGAATAACAGACATCTATAATATATTTGCACACACAATGGATCCTGCACTCCCAGTGTGGAAGGAAAAAGCCAAGCCTGATTCAGCGGCATTCACTAATGTCCACGTTCCCTTATTAAAAACTTGAAGGCGTTTTGTAAACCAAATCAGACTTTTTTTACCACTGCCTGCTGTGGGCAAGATTCCTCTTTTCAACATGCCTGGTTCACTTTGCTTTCAGACTCAACGGTGAATCTTTGTTTTTTCTCTGTGTCAAAAAAGGCATCCGCTTTGACATGTGATTGATGTATCAATGATTGACATACCATCACCTGACATACCGTGTTGAGTTACAGTGGTACGCTGGTTAGGGTGTCAGACTAGAACCAAGGAGAGCTGGGTGGGTTCAAATCCTAATGGAGCCATGAAGAGTCACCTGCTTTCAGTCTAGCCTTCCTCATACGGCTGTTATGCACAAGGGTGAACCTCCCAAATGCCACCCTGAGTAGCCAGTGGGAATTGCCAGCAGCGAGGTTTTGGAACAAATAAATCCTTCGACATGTGTTACCAGGGCAGGGAGGGATTGGAATAGCCATATTTTCCCTCAAAATACTGCATATCAAAGCAGACCGATCTCCACAGCTTTGTGAAAAGGAGTACTTTTATTACAGAATGTTTAAAGTTTACAAAGGCAGCCCAGAATCTGGTGGCACCCAAATGGGAGGAGGGGAGGGCACAGACATTCAGGCAGCCTGCAACTTAAGCAGCAACCAGCTGCAAAAGCAAAGTTAGTACAGAAGACATGCAGAGAACTTGAAAAGAGAAGAGCAGGATACAGGTGGGAAAAGACAAGAGCAGAAAAACAGAAGTGTAGATGCAGTCGTCTGCTGCAGCAAAGATAAAGCACCTTAAAGATTAATATGTACAGTGAAATCCTCAACAGAGTTCCTTCTGTAGATTTAGAGGACCGCGCTGTGATTCAGACAGACGCTTCCATGAGCTAGAGCTCATGCACGAAATCAAACCAAGCTTTAAACATAAAAGGACACAAACAGGCAGCCAGTGTGGTGCAGTGGTTAGAGAGTCAGACGAGGATCTGGGATACTCGGGTTTCATTATCTACTCTGCTAGAGACACGCACAGGGTGACCTTGGGTTCTCTCTCAGCCTAACCTACCTCACAAGGATGTTGTTGTGAAGATAGAATGGAGGAGTGAAGAAGAATACTGTAAGGGGCTCTGGGTCCCCACTGGGGAGAAAAGCAGGGCACAGATGTCTAAATAAAATGCAAGGATAATAGAAGACCCAGTGTGGTGTCGTGGTTAGAGTGCTAGACTAGAATCTGGAAGACCCAGGTTCGAATCTCCACCTGCTATTGAAGCCTGCTGGGATACTTTAGGCCAGTCACATACTCTCAGCCTAACCTACCTCACAGGGTTGTTGTGAGGATAAAATGGAGAAGCGGAGAATGATGTAAGCCACTGTGGGTTCCCATAGGGAAGAAAAGGGGGGTATAAACTAAGTCAAATGAAGAAATAAACATTATTCCAGGAAAAGGCCATAGGTGTGTTTCATTACATTTCAGAGCGCAGTTGAGGTAACTGGTGATGAAGCGGCAGAAAGGTTAACATACGGAGGGCTAATTGTTTGCCATCATGAGGAAGCTACAACCAGCCCCGACTGAGCCCAAGAGTGACAGAATCAAATGTGAATACATTGCAGCGGTCTCGCTACGTGGCAGCAGGATCCAATGCAGAATTACCCCGTTCTAAGCCTGTTGAAATGGAGTAACTCTGCGCAGAAATGCTCCCCCGCTGTTTATACCATCTTATTCTAGCATAAAGCTTCATGGGCTAGAGCCCGCTTCCTCGGATAAATGTGGTGGGTCCTCACTAGGCAGATATTTATACAAAGTGAAAAGCAATTGTGTAAAATGCAACTATCAAGAAAAACAGATACACAATAGCAGTAATTCCAAGAGAAGTAGCTGTGACACAGTGCAACCCTAGGCATACTTTTCTGTGAAGAATCACTGTTGAACATAGTAGGGCTTACTTCTAAGCAAACGTCTACAGGATTGCTCTGTCAACCTGCTGCAACAGTAAGTAGGGGACTTGTGGCACTCTAAAGATTGGCAACTTTTTATTCTAATGCACAGCTGCTAAAATAAAAATCTCAGGCAGCACAAGACTCCTTCCTATAGTCACACAACAGCTGAAAAATATATTATTTCCCTAAAAGATTGCTTGCCTTTTTATGTGGAACAACCAAAATAACACCCTACTAAACTGAAGTGTGCACTCAAGTTCTTCATCAGACTATTGTGTGTTGGGGCGGGGGGGGGGGGAATCAGCCTGATTAATAGTTGTGAAGAAATGAAGAAGTTAATACTGTTTTGTGTTATTTCACATTCCGCAAAACCAAAAAAAGGAAACCCATCAGCTACCTTATATGAAGACCAACAAAAATAACACAGAACAGTGTGTAAGCTTTCAAGTTTTTAGGCTTTGAGCAATGCCACACTAAATACTGCAAAAATAAAAAATATTTTTAAAACCATTTTAGAATATCCTGACATTACCACATTTAGAACCTTTTGAATTTAAGAAAATAAACCAAACGTTTAGATAGTGTTACTCCTAAGTCCACACCTTCCAGAAGTATTATCTTGTCTGATATAGCCAACGCTTCACTGTCACAAAAATAGGAGTAATCTACACATCCCTCTAATATTTATAAAGAGTACCATGCTTTTGTTTGAATTTAGTAAAGTGTTTATTTTTTATTTATGTCATTTATAGTCCACCTTTCTCACTGAGACTCAAGGCGGATTACATAGTGTGAGATTAGTCAATATCAAGACCGTTTTCATAAACAACGCCATAGGGTAAAGAGATACAAGTCCAGCCATAGCAGTAGCAGGAGTCCAAGACAACATAGTTGTGAGGTGTACTGTTCCTAACTCAGCAGATCATCTGAGATCCCTTTCCTACAATAAAGTCTATCTATCTGAGTAAAAATAGTAAAGAGTCCAGTAGCACCTTTAAGACTAACCAACTTTACTGAAGCATAAGCTTTCAAGAACCACAGCTCTCTTCTTCAGATGCATGGAGGGTAAGAAGAAACTAGTCAGATGTATAGGTGAAGAGGGGAGGGGGGAGTAGATGCAATCAGTAGCTTCTGATAATGGGATCAGTTACTTCTGATAATGATAAAACCATTCATAGTCCCTATTCAATCCCAAACCTGACTGAGTCAAATGTACATCTGAATTCCAATTCAGCAGCTTCCCCTTGGATTCTGTTTTTGAAAGGTTTCTGTTGAAGTGCATCGAAGAGAACTGTGATTCTCGAAAGCTTATGCTACAATAAAGTTGGTTAGTCTTAAAGGTACTACTGGACTCTTTTTGTTGAACTACAGTGACCTTTAGCTGAGTAAAAAGCCTTTCTGAATATTTCAGCTTTGCATGTACTGCAGAAATTGAGTACCCGAAGAAGACTCTATTTAGATTAAGTTTGTGGGGACGGAACATATAGTAATTAATAAAGAACAGAATTTATTTTTAAGAACTACAGAATTGGGGAGCCAGAAGAAATGATTACCAGCTGCCCCGAGTGCAAAAATTATGCTTCCGAAATCTCTTGATAGCGATTCCGCACAAAAAGAGGCAAAGCCGCAGCCGCCCCCTTCTATGTGCCACTCACAGCAGAAGCCCTTTTTAAACAAGCAGTATAGCGAAGTCCCTGCCCACCTGCCTGCCATTTATTATCAGGTCATGGTGAACCTCTGACCGCTTCACAACCGACATAAAATACATGGAGACCCGCGAACCGACCCACTTGCCAAGTGTGTATCCACACTTCTCCGCAAACGCTGGGTCGCAGGCGCGGATCGGAGCTCAGGAGCCCCGCCGAGCGACATGCAAATTTCGCAGCGCATTCTGGGTAACGGCGCTGGTTCTCCGGATAAGGAGCGGATGGGAGGGGCGGGATTAGAGAGGAGCAGCTTTTGCGACACTGCTTTCCTCATCCCGGTGAGGAATTAGGAAGCCGAAGCGGAACGAGGAAATGCGCTTCACTCACTCTCTATACAGCTACACTGATAAACACAAGGCGCAAAAGCGCCAAAGTTCGGATCGTACGCATGCGCACTCCCTCTCGAGGAGCAATAGCAGCGCCGTCAGAAAGAGAGGCGGCTTCTGATTCGTTGGCAAAGTTTGGCGCGCGGGTAAACGTTTCCAGGGGCTGCGCCGGTGGTTGGGGTCGTGACCCCGGAAGTGCTGTGTGTCGGCTGCTGTGAGAGGGGAGGAAAGCAGCAGTCGGAGGCGGACATGGCAAGCTAGGCGGCTGCGGTGCCGGTGAGTGAGCAGTGCCCAAGGCAGCCGAGACTCCGGTCGGGAAAGGTTCCTGAGGGGAGGCGGGTGGCGAGGCCGCTCACCTGTCTCCTCTGAGACAACCTAGAAGCCTTCAGAATTGAGTTGCCAACCTCCAGGTGGGGCCTGCAGTTCTCCTGGAATGACAACGGATCTCCAGACTAGAGAGATCCTTCTCCCCTGGAGAAAATGGCACCTTCACTGTGGTATCGCATCCTGCTGAGCTCCCTCCTCTTCCCAAACTCCACTCTCCCCTGGCACTGTCCCTGGATTTCCAGTAATTGGCAACTGGGCAAACACCCCTCTCTTGACTCTTCCGCTCCCTGCCCGGACAAGCTCCTCTCTGGCAGCTTAGTAGCCTTGTAGGGTTTGGGGTCTAGCTTTATTTCCATTGTGCTTCCTACCTACCTATCATGTTCACAATGGAGAAGAGTAGCAGCTTCAAGACCAACTAAATTTCCCAGAATACAAGCTTTCATGAGTCAGGCCTCACTTTCTCAAATACAAATGAGACTGAACATCCATTATCTCTTATATCCAGATCAGAAAGGGGGTGGTGCTATCAAGAAAGGCCAGCTGGAGTCAGGACACAGAGGATGTGGTTCAGTACAATTCCTCCCCCCGCCCTCCTCAGTAAGGGCATAGGATTCTTATTGTTGTATTATAGATACTAACTTTCTGTATTTCTCACCTATAGGCATATCTTTTATCTCAAATCACTTGTACTGTTTTACATTGTATTTCTACATCCTGACTCCAGCTAGACCTTCTTGGTAACACCCTTCTGACCTTCACACAAGGATTGGTGGATCTTCATTCTCATTTTATTTGACAAAGTGTGCTTTGACTCAGAAGAAATTATAGAAAATGTTGTTCTTTAAGCTGCTACTGGAATTGAATTTTGTTCTTCTGCCATAATCTAATGTGGCTACCTACCTGATACTTTTTAAAAAACTAACCACAACAGTGTTAGGTGTTACATAGTGGTTAGAGTTTTGCACTAGGACCAATGAGACCCAGGTTCAAATTCCCAATGTGCCCTGAAACACTGAGTTGACCACGAGCCAGTCACCTATTCTCAGCCTAATCTGCCTCAGAGTGGTGCGCATGAAGTGGAGGAAGAGGAGAAACTTGAAGAAAATATGGGATAAAAATAGGTGAAATCAATAACTATATATATTCTGTAGTTATTTAGGGTGATAGTTATTTTGGAAAACAAATGTTTGCATTTGGCAGCAGGGAACAGCTCTAAATTTCCAAGATTTCTAGTTCATGGGCTTCAGAGCAGCAGTTTTTCCAAATGACAACACACACACACAGGTTTGGAATCTAATAGTTGTGGGATCACTTGTGATGTTTACTGACATCCTAGATGGCTCATATCAGTTAAACATGGACCTCAAGGTGCTATATGTAAATGGAAATAAGACCCAAAAGGCAAAAATACATGAAAGGAGGATAGAGAAGTTGAGGGAAAGAAGTGCAGAAGGGAGATTAGCTTGACAATGTTCTAAGGTCTTGTCAGTGTATCTCAGTTGACAGTGGAAAGCAGTATGTAAGAGCCTTGTAAATAAAGTCAGTATTCTTGCTCCAAGAAAGGTGATGCACTCCTGCCAGTGGTCCGTACTTGCAGATGACAAAGTGTCCCTCTCCCTCTTGACTGCAGTCTGCTAGCCTACTTCTAAAAAATTTCATTCAAGAACCATATGCGGTTCATGTAAGACAGGTCTATTTGCATTTATGCTGACATTTTACTGCGGGGGTCTCAATCTTTTTGAGCTTATGGGCACATTCAGAATTTCTGATATGAGGTGCTGGGTGCAACCACAACAGCCCTGTGAGGATAGAGCAAACCGCAAAATATAATATATGCTTAAGATCTTTTGCCATGGCAGTTCAGATCAATGGCACTGTGCAAAATGTTTCATGAATCAGATGGAGGTGAAGAAGACATAACTGAATCACTTTCACAATTGTTTTAATATATTCAGTTTTAATTAGAGAACAGGGCAAAACTAGACACAACAGCATTCTAATGTCTACCAAAATGGACCATCACAAATTTTAAAGTGATTTTAAAATACCAGGGGTGGGGGGATATGAGTGCATCAGCTCACCACTCTGTGGGCCTGATCAGAATCAGGACCTGGTGGCATTTTTAAATCACTTTAAAATGGTGGTGGCGTCCCTGTAGCAGATACAAGGATGCCATCACATCTAGTTTGGCCCACAGTAGTGGTTGTACTGATGTCAAGTTTATCCATGGTTAAATAAAATGTACCTGGCTTCTGCTAAGCTCGTGTGCATCTCCTTCCCACTCCCTTTCCTGGGTAGTTCACAATGAATGGTTCAAGACCAGTTCCGGTTAATCAATGTGCCTTAATTTGTATTCATGGTTAACTTGAATGGGTTTTCTCCTAAAATTCTTCACCTAAGTTTAATCCTGATTTGGAGTCCCCAGTTTTTGGGTGGAAAGTAAGCTCCAGTTAAACTGCATGCTTGCATTCATTCATCACAGATAAATGGAATTATTCATCATGTTCCATGTGGAGGGAGGAGGGGCCAGATGCTCATGGACCATTTAACTGTAGGTGACTTGGACTTCTTTCAAAGCATCTGGTCTTGTATGACAAGCAGTATAAAATGGCTTGCAAGAGGTACAGGCCTTTGCTGCAGGAAAGGTCTATAAGTTAACCCTGACTGTTTACTTGCAGGAACATTTCCCCCTCTACAATGGCCTCTCCTTTTACTGGTCCCACAGCAGTTCCTGATGTAATTAAAGATCTAGATACTCAAATAGCTGTAAGTAAGCTGGCTTGAACTCACCACGATGTGGCATGTGAGCATCATTGTGAGAAGCTGCTGACCGGCATAACCTTGTTTGGTTTGGTTGTTTGCCAGGGTTGAAGTGTGATGATGGTAAAGGAGATTCCGTAAGAATGTTTTGCCTTTCACTGTAAAGTTTCTAAAATTCTTGTCAGAATGTCATTTGCCCTCTTTGGGAGGTAGTTTGTGAATATGTTCTACCTAATGGTTAATTTAAGGCATTAACTGGCAAGTGTGGAGACATAAAACAGTTCTCTGCAGAATATTTAGTCCTGTAAATTAGACTTTCTTTGTCTTTGTTTTATTGGAAAATGTCAAAGTCCTGGCTTGCTGTCCTTTTTTGATGACAGTATTCTTATTCTGCCAAGATATAGGAGGATATTGAATGTTCTACAGTTGGCCCTTGTCCAGTGGAAAGTAATGCATTCTTCACCTGGCTTTATAATGATTAATCCAGAAACGAGGCACTGTATACAAGTGCCCAGTAACTACACTTAGTCCCTATCCTGATATTTGCTTATTTTCAGTCTTGCCCCTCAACCACAACTAGTACTCTGCAGCATACAAAGAAAGCTAGAAATCTGAAACAATAAACATCATAAAACAACTGCATATGCCTAACAGTCAGCCTCTCCTTTTCTCCTGAGGTTATTGAGGGAAGGAGGATGAGAGAAATTGAAAACAGTTGAGTTGAAGGATGGAGAGGGAAAGTTCAGTTGGTTTTAAAAGACTGCAAGAAAAAGTGACACTTTTGAAAGTGAAAAGGGCAGAGACGGTGCAAAAGAATTCCAGAAGCAGGAACTGCAACAGAAGACAGATTCGTGGCAGAAAGAGCAGAGGGGAAAAAGTTTGACAAGATTTGAAGTGGCAAGAGAAGAAAGGGAAAGTGTTAAAAATAAATAAGGGAATGACAATATAACTGGGACAATAGAAGATCCAGCTTTAGTGATTGACTTCAGTTGGTGTTGATTGAAAATGTGCCGTCCCCAAGGTATGCATTAGATGATCCTCGTTCTCTACATTTGCCAGCTGTTTGAAGAGGGAAATGCTGCTGGCGTGCCATCCCTTCCACTGCACAGTAACTCCACGCGAGTGAGGTGAAGGGGATATGACTCTCGGGCTAATGGGAGTGTTCTCTTGAAGCAGTCGCCTATAGTACAAGTTTATGCACTGATCGGGCAGGGAACAGAATCCTCATCTAGGTCTTGGTCCTGAGCACCCGTCCGACATCACTTTACTCTCTATGCCTTTACCTTTAGAGCAGGCTATTTTTCATAGATTTTCCTGTAAGGCTAGGGATTTGTCTTTGTTTGAAAGCGGTGATAATTCGGGACCTGGGCTTTCTGATACAGCATGGATTTTTCTGCCAAAATGTGTTGAACAGAATTGTGCATGATTGTAACATGGATTGAGCCACTAAGCTTTTTTGTGTGTGCTTTCGGTGGCTTAGCACTAACAGAAACCTCGTTTTTCTTTTTTTTTTCCAAAGTGAATATATCAAAAATGCTTCATGTTGATCACCTTGTTGCGGTAGTATATGTTTGAGTGTTGATACATTAAGGGTGTGCGCTGGGAGAAAATTGTGAGTAAAGCTGCAGAGCAGAATAAGAGAAATTACCATATTGCATATGATTGAATTACACGTTAAGGTGCAGAAAGAAGTAAGTCGTGTTCACCTCTGAAAATACTTTGACTCCAGACCACGGTTCAGTGCTACGTGAGCATCAGACTCATACATGGTCCACCTGCTGTGTGCTTTAGTTCCCTTCTAGATTTCCATTTTGTTGGGAAACTGGTTTCTCATCGCCTGTTACAGGGCTTGACAGATCCCAGGCACCAGTTGCCATCGCACCTAGAAATTTCATCGTGGCACCTAGTATTTTCAAGAATAATTTCATTAAAGTGTTTCTTGGTGATCCTCAGAAGTATGAAGCTAATCAGTCCACATCAGGAATATGTGCATGTGCGTGAAGTTCTTGTCATTGCTGGTTTATATGTTAACTTTATAACCTTTACCAGTAGAGGCTACATTCACTTCTTAAACTAAGTGGTTTCTTTACTGGCTTCAGTATTAATGGAATGAAATTAAGAGAAACGGAGGGGGGGGGGAGATTAGGGTAAGGTCAGAGGTTAACTTTTTGTTCCAATGACGACAACCAGCGTTATTCCTGTATTTATTTATTTTCTGTTTCCATTGTCCACTATTTCAACTGTGGTCAGTTGGCAAACACAAAGGTGCAGGGAGCAGGAAATATGTAAGTATCTCCCTTCTGGTAGAGTGGAGGGCAAAATGTTAAAGTGAGCCGAAGTGAGGGCTCTGCAGTATTTAGGATATTCTAGTGTAGAGAGAGTTTACCAGTGCAAAATTTTGGCTGTGATTACCTACTACTGGTTAGAAATGTACCCAAGCTTTGTCATCTTGGAGGCCAGTATCCCAGTTTGCTGCTTGATTAATTCTTTAGCTCTCAAGAAACCAAGACGGCATAAAGCTAAAAGAACAAACCCAGAGTTGTAATTTCTTTTCAATTGCATTCACTTAGCTGAACGAATTAAGGAGGTTAATCCAGACTCATTAAAATTTAATTTAAGCCAAAGGTATATCTATTTCTTTATATACTGCAACACTTTTGGCACATTGCTTTAATAAAATCACAAGAAGCTGTAAAAGAAGCTAGGATTAGGTTTTGTGGTACCAATAATTAGGAAAATGTGGTCTTTAAAATTTGAAATCCAGGAGGCTGAAAAATAAGTCTTGCTCCTAAAATTTTGGGCTGGTACTGCAAGCCAAAGAAAATCTTTCAAGGCCTGGCTTATGAGCTTGCCAGACAAACCATTGAATTCCAAGGTCTTGTTGAAACCAATTGAAGCAGTTTTTGTCTAACATTTTTTGGACGGAACCAAAGAGTAATGTTGCTGTGGAATTGTGAGTATTCCAGAAATGGAGTGTTGGGAATCAGGGAGCATATTAATCCGACGAGGTGTATCCCTGGATTGGAAAACCTCATCCAGAGGTTCAAATGTTCCTCTGTTCATAGAAGATACTTACCATCTTCACATATAAACCAAAAGAATCCAAGCCATTTGTGAAGTGTGAGAAGCTATCTTTTATCTAACCAGTTGTCTGTACTGTACTGTACATAAGGGGGATGTGACTGAAATGAGAGATCATATGAGTTAAAATGAAATCAAATGAGTGGCATGGTTTAATGAAAATATATCACTACACTGTAAGAACAGACCCTCATTTGTTCCCTGTGTGGACAACGCCAAACTATAAGATGGCTGGACATTCTGTTTGAAATGAATAGATAGCATTGGCTGTATGTTGGGGAAACTATCCTTTTCATTCCCTTAAAACTGCACAAAGGAGAGGGGGTGTCCACATATTTCAGTGGCCAGCTAATAATTGCTGATGATCAACTGGCACCTCACATTTTGTTTCGGGGCAAGCCAAATACTGGAGCGGGGAGGTTGCCCTGGATGCTTGGTTTGAGTGACTAAGGATGGATTTCTGGGATCCATCGGTGGAGTAACAATACTCATGTTTCCAAAATGTGACGTCAGGAAGAGCCTAAAGTAGACAATCTTAGACCTTCTCCCCCACCTTCTAAACACATTTCTTTGTTGTTTTTAACATGGAGGTTTTGCTTTTTCCTGCAGCTGATTGGCTTGGGCCCTCATACTCCCAAGAAGAAGCAAGACCTTGACAAACTCTATGACCTGAAAGCTAAAGCCCAGCAGATTATGAACCAGTTTGGTCCATCTACCTTGATTAATTTATCCAGTTTCTCCTCGATCAAGCCAGAGCCCGCTAGTACTCCCCCGCATAGCTCCATGGCAAACAATACCACTGTGGCAAAGATGCCTGGGACTCCTAGCAGCGGGGGGCGTCTCAGCCCTGAAAGCAACCAGGTAACTTCATTTTCAGGTACTGGAGAAGCAAGAGGCGGAGGGGAGGGAGGAATATAGAGGAATTAAATTAGTTGGTTGCATTTGAGTGTACCTGATGTCCTGCAACCTAAAATGGTAACTAAATCTTTGTTTGAAGACGGCTTTTGTTTTGTGTACTGTACCAAATAAATCCCTGTCTTCCTAGCGTATTTTCTGGGATTAGTTGGCATTTATCTTTATCAAAAGTGCATATATCTCACAGAACAGTTTAATCTTTTTTTTTTTTTTTTTGAAAAAATTTTTATTGGGTTAGGATCCGTTATTTTTACATTACATTCAATTTTCCCCAAATTTTTCATTTCTAACCCCCTCCCTTTCCCCCCCTTTTGTTGACTTCCAACAGCTTTCCCACCCTTTGTCCCTTTTCCCTTGCTTCTATTAAATTCCTCTATCTAAAACAGATATACATTCTCCATTATATTAAGCAGTACATCCTTAACTACTTTTCTTGTTATATACCCAAACTGTAAGTCTTTGTTTCCATCTTGGATAAACAATTTATCCCATTTTCCAGTTTTAAATATTTCTATATATCATAAACCTATATATCATAAACCATAAAAATCTTACATTTAAATCAAACAATTTGACTTATTCTCTATATATTACTCATTCTATCTTTTTATGGTAATTCTATATAGCTCATCACATAGTCAATCAATTTGACTCTTCTGTACATTCAGTTTGGTGCATTCTATTAACCTATATATATCTATATATATATCAATCTGTTAATCTAACTGCTTATAAATTCACATTTATCTCTTCCTCCCCCGGTAAAGTCACCCCCCTCTATTATACTTTTATTATACTTCAGTAGTTCTCAAACTGCCACAGTTTTCCTCCCACCTCCCATTTCTTCTCCAGATATTGTTTCAGCTTCTCCCAGTCTGTGTTAAACTGCCCTGAGTCCAGATTTCTCAGTTTTCTTGTCATCTTGTCCATTTCTGCCATGTACAGCAATTTGTAGATCCAATCTTCAATAGTTGGCACTTCTTGTACTTTCCATTTTTGCGCATACAAAAGTCTGGCTGCTGCTGTCATATAAAATATCAATGTCCTATGATGGGCTGGAATTCCCTCCATTCCCAAGTTTAGTAGCAGGAGTTCTGGGTTCTTATTTATTTGAAACTGTAAAATTTCACTCATTTCTCTTATTATTTCCCCCCAGTACTGCCTAGCTACCTCACATGACCACCACATATGATAGAGGGAGCCCTCATGCTTCTTACATTTCCAGCATTTATTAGAAGTGTTCAAATTCCCTAGCGCAATCTTCTTTGGTGTCATGTACCAACGATATATCATTTTGTAAATGTTCTCTTTAATATTAGTACATGTCGTTGTCTTCATTGTAGTTTTCCACAAGTATTCCCATGCCTCCATTGTTATTTCTTTATTAAAATTTATAGCCCATTTCACCATCTGTGTTTTAACTGTCTCGTCCTCGGTATACCATTTCAACAGTACTTGGTATACCTTGGATATTCTTTTCTTATCTTCTTTAAGAAGGGTCTGCTCTAGTTCCGAGTTCTCTATTCGTATGCCCCCCTTTACAGAGTCCGAATTGTATAAGTCTCTAATCTGTCTATACTGGAACCAGTCATAATTAGGTGATAGTTCCTCTTGCGTC
Source organism: Eublepharis macularius (assembly GCF_028583425.1). Taxonomy (NCBI): domain Eukaryota; kingdom Metazoa; phylum Chordata; class Lepidosauria; order Squamata; family Eublepharidae; genus Eublepharis; species Eublepharis macularius. The sequence continues at coordinate 27,105,986 of NC_072804.1, forward strand.
TTTATTCTAAGTTTAGATACTTCAGTTTTAGTTATTTCTTTGTACGTTAAACATTGTTGTTCGTTATCAACAGCTCTCGGATCTATCACCTCATATGGAACCACCCACAAGGGGGTTCCTTCTTGTAGGTAAATTCTATACTTCTTCCAGATTGTATATAAACTTCTCCGTACAAAATGGTGCAGGAACATCGAGTTGACCTTTACTTTGTCATGCCATAGGTATGCGTGCCATCCAAAAAATTTTTTATATCCCTCTAGGGCTAATAGTTTCTTGTTCTTTAATGTCATCCACTCTTTCAACCAAACTAGGCAGATTGCATCATGATAAAGTCTCAGGTTGGGCAGTTGCATTCCGCCTCTTTCCTTTGCATCTTGTAAAACTTTTACTTTCACTCGAGGCTTCTTGCCTGCCCAAACAAAATCTGATATTTTCCTCTGCCATTTTTCAAATTGTTTAGAGTCTCTGATGATTGGTATTGTCTGTAGCAAAAACATTACTCTTGGTAACACATTCATCTTAACTGCTGCAATCCTGCCCAACCATGACAGGTTCAGACTATTCCATTTGATCAAGTCTCTCTCTATCTGAGTCCATAGTTTTTCATAGTTGTTTTTGAATAAGTCTATATTCTTTGCAGTCAGTTCAACTCCCAAATATTTCACTTTGCTTGTTACTTCACAATCCGTTGTTTCCATTAACAATTGTTGTTTCTGCTTATGAACAGTTTAATCTTTTATAGCTTGGGTTGAGTATACCTATTGATGTAATGACTGCTGTTGTGATCTCTCCCATCCCTCCAGATATTAACCAAGAAGAAACTGCAGGATCTTGTCCGAGAGGTGGATCCAAATGAGCAACTGGATGAAGATGTAGAGGAGGTAGGACTTTGTTAAAATTAGAGGTCAGTCCTGAGGAATCACAGAGGCTTTGGTACACACACTAATCCATCCTTGGTAGGATTGGACTGTTCGTCTTTTGTTTGTACTGATCAGATGGGATGATTAAGGTTATTAACATGTACTCATTAGCAGTATCTGTGGTGGGAAATTACAGAGATTTCTCTTAATACTGGTGTAATTTTCTGGGTACAGTGAGAAACTTCTGTGGTTGAAATGTCAGCCCATCCCTCTAATGTCTGCTGCTCAAACCCACCACTGAAAGCACCTGGCTTCTTCCTTCCTCTGTTTTTGACAGATGCTGCTGCAGATTGCGGATGACTTTATTGAAAGCGTAGTGACAGCTGCCTGCCAACTTGCGCGGCACCGCAAGTCCAACACCCTGGAAGTGAAAGATGTCCAGTTGCACCTCGGTAAGCTTCTCTGGGCCAGGGCAAAGATTTACAGCCACCTGGCTGTCAAGCACTCCCTGCCGTCCCTCTCTGTGATGATCATTTGCGCCTCCTGAAGAATCGAGCTGTGTCTCCAGACCATTGCAGTCTTCCTTTCTATCCCATTCATAAAACATTGTGGACACAATAGTCCAGTCTATGCAGCAAACCATGGCGTGCATACAAGGAGATTTGTGGGGACAGCGGCCATGTGGGGGAAATGACTGCCTCTGCGTGATCACTGTTGTGAAGGTACCTGGCTCCTCCTTCAAGTAGAGCAAAAATGGAGGGGGGAATCTAGTGCCATTTTAAATAGATGAAGGAAAACCCTGAGGGGTTGGGGATCCAGGCAAAATCCAGGTGGAAGAGGGCCTTAGTTTGTAGAGATGTTGCAGTCTGTAGATCGAGCAGCCTGAGTGTGCAGACACATGTCGACTATTCCCTGTCTGTCTCTTGAAGGGCAGGAGTAAGTGGAATCCCCTTATGGTTTTGACCTTCCCCCCCCCCCAATTGTTGCTCAGCTGGGATGGGGAAGGTCATGTGGGTGGGAAGCACGGGTGCAGTGCTCCTTCCTACATGGTTCCACGCCTCTTCACCAGCACTGAGGGACTGAATTTCAGCACAGTGATTCTCACTGCACAGCTATAGTGCTTAAAGAAGAAACCCTCCTTCACCTTGCTTGCCCCTGTGGGCGGAGAGAGATGTTGCCCAACCCTGCAACCCAGGAACATAACAGCCGTTATCTCTTACAGGGACCTCTCAGGTCCTGCAAAAAGGCAATGAACTTAAATGTAAAGCCAGCTTCTGCCACAATGAACTTTTAATCTGAGTTTCTCACTTCATTTAGTTCTTATAACCCTGGCAGCTGAAGGTGCTTTGGGCTTTTTCCTTCCTAAATAGTGAGGAATTGAGGAATGATGCTCTGATCTACAATTATTTGTGTACCTGCTTATTGCCTCTTCTCTCACCTTTGCTTTGCTACAGAGCGCCAGTGGAATATGTGGATCCCTGGTTTTGGTTCTGAAGAAATCAGGCCATATAAGAAAGCCTGCACCACCGAAGCTCATAAACAGGTAAGGATCCACTATCTAAAGACTAATCATGTGACCTGAAGATACATTCTGAAAATTCAGGTGGGAGTTCAGGCATGTGTGTGCCAGAAGACACTGGCACATAGGCCATTCTGGGTAGATGAGAAGCTCCGTCAGTGTGTTCAGAATCCAAGGTACCGTTGCGCTGCAGGGTGTAGGTCCTCTGCCCACTCTAAAGCAAGGTAGAGACTACAACCGTTCAAGCCCATTTAGCCAGCATTCTGTTCCAGCCCAGCTACATCTTGATAACTGCTACGGCTGGTGCTGTAGAGGCATTTGGATATTGAGGAGGTGAAGACTAGTTTTGGTGTCCTAAGTGTCTTGCTGAGAACTCATATTCCTCACTTGCACTTTCATTTTTCTCTTTTCAGAGGATGGCACTGATACGCAAGACAACCAAGAAATAATGCCTGGGAAAGGCAGGGAGATAAAAATGGCTCTTCTGGGACTTGAAAAAAGAAATCTGCTTCGAGATGCAGCATCTCCACGACATGGGATGGTTTATGCTTTACAGAGAAGCATCTATTTAATAGTGCAGCAACATCTGACTTGGAGGGGAGATCTGCCCAAAACCATTAGCCTTGTCTGCCTCTTCCCCAAAGAACACCAGTGTCTCTTGAAACACCCAACTTTTTTTTTCTGCGTTCAAAAGCTGTTTATGGTGTCCTGGATTTTCGAAGGGACAAATAATCTTTGTATTTGGGGGAACAGTATTAGAAGCAGCTATAGATGTTTTCGTTTATCTTTAACTCTTTGTAATGTCAATGTTTGGATTTGTTTTATGAGTAAAGCGATTATGAATCTAAAATCAGGTTACAGTATTGGCACCAATTGTGGAAAAACACATTACTTAGGGCATCAGGCTGGAGCAAGCAACGAGGCCTCTCTTCGTAATTGTTTTCAAAACAAACGTATTTTGAGGCTGAACATCCAGCAGCAAGGAAGTTGAATCTCTTGTTTTGTATTACAGCAGCTTTGATCTCAAAGGATCTAATTTTAATAAGGCATAGGGTAAAAGGCCTGCTAGGATGATAGTTCAGTTCCTAACACACACCCTTTTAATCAGCAGCTTCTGTTTACTGGCAAAGAAATCAGATCAAGGCTGTATGGATGTTGTGGGCCATCAACACTTTGTGACTTGTTCATCTCCCCTGTAACAGGGTGGGAAATGGTTTCAAACAGTCCACCAACCTTCTCTCTCAGTGTTTGATCTCAAATCAGAAGTACACTCAAGTGTAAAAATAGGGTTAGAAAACCGCTGCCTCAGATTTTCATATAGCTGGGAAGCTGTTCAGCATTTTGAATTCCTTTTCCCCCCTGCACACACATCCTCAGACTTTCCTTTCGTGCTTCACCCTCCCAGGGCTGCCCTATGAATGATCAGAGATGATGGGGAAAGATGCTCAGCTGCTGAATGACTGGTTTTTACATCTTCTGTAGCTGAGGTTCTGTTGTGGGTGAGCTCTGCCTTCTGCCTTCCAGTGGCAGCTGCAACAGGCCTGAGAGTTTGTTTCTTTTTTTTCATGCAAGTTCTCCATTAGTTGAATCTACGGTAATAAATGTACTAGCATGCTGTCTGGAACTCAAGCCAAGACTTATTTTTGCATGAATTTTGCCACAGTGCTTTCCAGGAGCATTTAATGCTTGAATAAGAAATTGCTATCAGTGCTATAAAGACCAAGCTTGCCGCATTGGTCTTTGTAGCATAAGCAACAGTGAATGTCCCTGCAGGAGAGAACTCTCCATGCTGGTCCATGCTTTGTTTTTAAGACTCTGGGTCTTGCTTGCAAGAGCAGTCCTGCTGAGCCTTTGCATCCAAACTTTTCCATCTTCCTTGTTCTGCTTCCTCTATGATATTTATCTACAGGGTTGCAATCACCAGCGATTGCCCCCGTGTCCCTCCAGTGGGAGCTGGCTGTGCCTTCCCATTGAGTGCATATCTGTTAGGTGGCAGTTGTTGCACAGAGTGGTGTATGGAAATGTTTCTCTCTTCCTACCTGCATTCACTTTTAGGAAGCTGGCAAAACTCTCATCCTAATTGTAGTGCTAGTGTAAAACTCAGTTTGAGGCCCACCTGATCTGATCCATGTAGAGTTCTGTGGGTATGGTGCAATACATTTCTTCGGGAGCGGCCGTGTGCACTTAAAATGGTGCTGAAGTTAAAGAGATGATTTCCATCCCAAAAGCAAAAGACAAAAAAGAAAAACTTCAGAATGATGGTAACCTATTCAATGTTAACTATATTTTCATCTATTGAAAACCAGGGCTCGAGCCCCTTGTCTAAGAGCTAAACCACACGAGATGAATTACACGAGGATGCTCAAGTGCTCTTAGCTTTCTGAGATTTGACTAGCCTGTGCGATCTAGATGAGGACAGAGATACTGGTGAAGTTTTAAGATGGGATTTCTGGCAGGGCTCCCATTAGTTTTCAAGACATTCCCCACAAACTGCATACATTGTAGAGATAAACACAATTTACATTGTAGAATACAGATTTTTAATGCAAAAATACACTGCCTAACGTATAGTACTTGTGTCATGCAACCTGATCCTACAGGTATGCAGTGGTGCTGTTTACTCCCATGTGACTGGGCAGAGAATCTTGGTTTCTGAACGAATAGCTCCACTCAGCTGGTAGCCCCTTTGTAGTATTGATTTGAAAATGCTACAGAAGGTTGTATTCAACCAATGGCCGGCATAATATATCAGACACACCTTGTGTTTCCTGTCCCTCCTGCAGTCCCTTATTAACACCTGTCTCCCAGAAGTTACAGACTGGGGGGTTGAGGGGGTTGCAATGAGCTGGGAAATTCAAGCCCCCCTCCCCCAACCCGGTTTGAAAATCCACATGGGCCCTAGGACTCCTAATATATTTCTAGTGGAGATAAAGGTAGTGCTGTGGGAAAGGTGAATCTAGGACGACTCCACCTCTGTTGTTATTTTACAACCTAGTGTATTCCCTATAATGGTCGTTCCCTGTTTTCATGCTGCCATGGCTGCAAATACAGTAAGAATGTTTGCTTAATAATGGGGATTTCCAACAGCACAGCAATTCAGATAACTGGCAAGGGGATATCTTACCTGACAACTAAGCAGGGGCCAGCTGTCAGTTCTAAAGGTTTTGCTTTGGGAACAGCTAGTCATAGCCACGTCCAAATAGAGGAAAAGATGCTTCTTTTATCATTTGTTTAGGCTGTAAATAAGATTTTTAGAGCCAGCTCAGCTAGGAATGCCTAAAATGCTCCTGGTTCTGCGGTGCTTCATAACAATCCTTGTCCTTATCCTATTTAATATTAAGACAAATATCTCCTTAAAAACAACGAAGGCAGAGACGTAACAGTGAAATGGCATTGACCTTTATCTGAGAGTCCTGTTTAGAAAGCTGATGATAATTTATTTCTAGGCACAGGAATGATAGTCTAGCCTTAATTCTTGGACAGCAAGCAGGAGACTTGGAAGGATTCTGTTCTGATATGTGGCAAGCCAAAGACTTTGCCATATGTTTGCTCTGCTACCTGCTGGCCAGAAGTTAAACCCAGGGAAGTTGGATGTGTTACGATCTGTTAATGAAAAGGATGTTCTGAAATTAGGTTGGTGTTCTGGGAAGGATGGGGAAATCGCATGCTTCTTAGAGGTAAGGAGCCTATAACAGCTGCACATATTTCAACCCAGCAGGATAGACGCAAACTAGTTGGGACAGGTGAAGGCACTTCATGGGGTGGCTCAAGAGCAAACGCAGCATATTTCCAGAGGTGTGCAATATGCCCAGGAGTGACACTGCAGTCATTGTCACACCCAAATGTTAATCAGATTAATGTTCTGGTTTTTTGCTTGGGGTGTTACTCTCCCAAATCCTGGATTATTGACAAGAAATTGAGGATCTTAGGATGGACACTGTCCACAACTGTTGTTGGTTTCGATAGAAATAGGCAGTGGCACTGTAAAATGGTCTCCTGGGACTCCTGCGTGGTTTCCCAGAAATGTTTGTCTGTTGCTAGCATGAGCATTTCTTCTTCCTCCCTTCTTCCTGCACCTTAGGTTGTGCATCAGGTGGTAATTTGCATTTCACCCCGTCCCACTGTTCGTTTGGTCTCATCTTCCCACTTTTCAGTGCTTCGTAGATCTCTGAGGTTAGTATCTGGAAAGCCTCTTCCACATTCTGGCTGGTCTTTGCTGATGTTTCTATGTACTTTGCCTCCAGCGAAGAAGCCAGTTTCTCAGCCTCTTTCCGTCCAACCTTGCGTTCAGCCTCCAGGTCACTCTTGTGGCCAACCAGCACAAAGACCATGTGATAAGGCTTGATGGTCTCCATCACTTCTTGGTGCCACTTCCTGATGCTCTCAAAAGATGCTCGGTTGGTCAAGTCGAACATCAGCACTCCGCCTGCTGAGTTGCGGTAATATGAACGCGTCACAGATCTACGGCATAAGAAAGGAACCTCTGGTTAAGGATCTATATTCTCAGTTGTGTCTCCATAAAAATAACCGTCTTGTTTTAAATTTTTATCCATCAAGGGAGTAGGCAAAGGGCTGTTTTTTGTGTGACAGAGTCATCCCCAAATGAGCCATGTAGTCCCCTGAACTGTTTCTCTTGGAGTAATAGCAAGGATAAAGCTCCTTCTTTATTCTGCAGCCATCCAAACCAGAGTGGAAGACACACAAGTAATGTTTAACTGATGAAGTTTGTAGGTTGGGGCTGGGGTCCCCATCTGTGACCTTTTGCTTCCTGAAAATCAACCCTAAGCACATGTGGTTCTACCCACTTGTTTATCTTTACAGGAGCCAGTGGAGGTAAGTTAAGTTGACCAGCCCAAGTCACCTGACTGGTGAGCTTCAGGGTCGAGTGGGATTTGACCTCTGCCTGCCTCCTCTGGCCTAACTCCAGTTCTCTTATCTATTATGCCTCATTGGCTATGTATTTGCTGCTTTGCAATATAGCGAGTTTATTGCAGTTTAAAAATATTTTGCTTTATTTAGTTGCTTCATTTATACCCTGGCTTTCTCTTCAATGGTGACCCAAAGTGGCTTCTGTTATTCTCATCTCTATCGTCACAGTAACTCTGTGACAGAGGCTGAAAGAGTGGGAATGGCTGGCCCAAGGTCACCCGCCAGGCTTGGGTCTTACAGGTCATAGGCTGACATTAATCACTACATCACGTTGGCTCTCAGTTAATATTGATTTTAAAAATGAATGAAAAAAGTATGAAATAATAGAACAATAGATACTAGCATACAAATAGTAAACGTAATAGCAGTAAATAACCATTTCTGCCTTTAAAAAGATTTTTGCTTCAGATCCATAACACCACAATAAAACAACAGAAAGGCCCAGCTAAATAAAAACGCCTTCATCTATCACCTAAAAGATAACAGTTTGGGAGCAGGCAAACTTTTTCAGGGCAGGCGTTCCACAATCAAAGAACCAACTGCTTCCTCTATGAGTCCATCACCCACCTTATTTCAGAAGATGGGGGATGTGAAGCAGGGCTTGGAAGCTGATCTTAACTGGTGGATAGGTAACTATGGGAGGATTTAGTCTTGTATACACAGCCAAGATGGTCATTTTTATATGAGGAAGGTTCATAAGCTGCCAAAGGACCAAAAACTGGAAGAGGCCATATGATCCAATCCCCTGCTCAAAAGCTAGTATATCCCCTGACAGATGGCTGTGTGGCCTCTGGTTGAAGATCTCCATAGGAGTAGAGCCTACTGCATCCCCCTGTGTAATGGGCACCATTGTGAAAGCACTCATATTGTTAGGGGGTTTCAGGTATTTGATGAGGGAGATCATGTCTCACCTCGCTTTTCTCCTGGCTAAACAGTCCCAATCACTTCAATGTTTCCTCAGAGGATTTGTTTTCCAGACCCCCAACCATTTTTGTTAGCCTCCTCCAAAGCCATTACAATTTGTCTACATGTGTCTTAAAATGCGGCACCCCAAGGTGGATGCAGATGGAAGTTTGATCATGTATATCTGCACACATACAGCTAATACTTTATTTATGAAAAATGCATTTCTATCTGCATATACCAAGCAATAGACAAGCCAACTGAATAAAAAGTATTTTAAAAGAGCACAAAATACCACATTCTAGCAGGAAATCAGCTAAACTAGCCTCACAAAACGGCCGTGTTTTGACAAGGTAGCAAATGGAAGTTGGAAAGAAGCCGTTAAGTGGGTTTCTCTAGGCAGTAAGTTCCAGACGGCCAGTGCTATTCACAAGCAAGATGTGTTTTGAGTTCTCACCAACCTTCAAGGCGAGGGAATCACACTTCTTTAGCCAGTTTGGACTCACTGGAAAAAAATGTTTAAGTGAGTCACCCTACCTGGCTACCTGTGCCCTTTTGCATGAGTCAGGCTGGGAGGTCTTTCTAAACTCATACAATGGAGTCCCTGCCAAACAGATAGGGGCTGCTAAGGCCTTTTCAACCCATGCAGCAGAATGAGAAGGTAAAAGAGTTCTCAGAGTCCTGAGAAGGTAAAATGGGCTTTGTTATTTCAGACTACGGGGATCACAATTTTTAATTCTCCCCTCTGGAAAATCTTGCAAGAAGAAAGCTAGCAGAGCAGGGAGGAGGAGACTGAAATAAAATCTTGCTTTCTGATGCATGAGGAGCATTTAAATATAGCATTTCCCACCTGCAGTCTCCAGTGGCACAACTGATCATTTCACGATTCTAGAAGCTCATTTTGCTGCACAGGTAGACCAGGCCTAAGTCCAACGTGAATTGCAGCTTTGGTTGATCCCATGCTGTTTTTCTCTGCCTCCTCTCCCTGGTCATCCCCTAGTTCTCCACTTCTTCACTCCTCTACATGCTGCTCTCTCATCTTTCAGTCTTGGTCCTACCCCCTTTGCTTTCAGTAGTATATGTCTTTTCCTTGCTTCCCTGCCTGAGGCTTTTTATCAGCAAAACAGACTTCTCACATCTGTATCAAATGTGTGCTGTTTATCAATATTCCATGCTGGCTTGTTTCCACTGAGCAATTCAGTGTTTCTGAGTACTACATGATGCTGTTACAGTTCAGTCAAAGCAAACCAGGAGGCAGACTTGCTGGTGACAGGCAGATAGCCGCTACCTTTCTGCCCATTGAATAAATTGTGTGTAAATGTTATTGAGGGCAGCCCCTAGGCAATTTATTAGTGAAGTCCTCAGGCTGTCTGACTCCCAAAATCTTCAGATGGATTTTCTGACCCATCCATCTTGCATCCACTTTCCACAGACCTGCCTACTTTATCCACCCTGACGATGGGAGGAGTAGACTTTTCCTACAATCTCCACAGTGATGGGGTCACATGTTCAGGAGAAATGGATTGAGGTGGCAAAGATCTGAGAGCTAAAACACACAAGACGAATTACACGAGGATGGTCAAGTGAAGGGAGTCGCAATGTTAGCTGGGAAGCCGAGTTCTAAAAGACAGATCAGAAGGCTTGGTCAATGTCCCCTCTCTACAGAGCCACCAAGATGCCTCCTTAGAGAGTTTGTTTATTTCATCTTGGCCTCCAGGAAGGCTCTGTCAGTTTCACCTCCTCTTCTGGGAGGTAAAGATGAAATAAACAAGCCCTCTGAGGAGCCATCTTGGTGGCTCTGTAGAGAGGGGAAATTGACAAAGCCTTCCAATTTATCTTTTAAAACTCAGCTTCCTGGCTAACATTGCAACCAGGGCTCATTTTGAGGGGGAATGTGTTCCAGCAGTTCCCCAAAGAGGTCACATGACAGGTGGCCCCACCCACCTGACTCTCAGCCATTTTGGGCCTGTTTCAGCCTGGATTGGTCCTGAAATGGCCAGGATTGGGCCTCTGACGTGTGGTGGATCACTTTCCCACTCAGCAGCGGCCCGATCCTGCCCATTTTGGGCCCCTTTTCAGCCATTTTCAGCCCCTTTTTGCCATTTTGGGCCCAATTTTGGCCCTGAATGGCCAGGATTGGGTGCAAAACAGCCAGGATAGGTGACGTCAGGAAGTGTGGCATATGCAAATCAGTTATGCTAATGACACACTTCTGGTGATGTCAAGAGGCATGGCATATGCTAATGAGTTCCTCCAGCTCTTTTTCTATGAAATGACCCCTGATTGCAACATTCTTCACTAGAGCATCCTTGTGTAATTCATCTCATGTGTTTTAGCTCTGAGATGGTGGCATGAACTTCACCACTTTAGACTGCTAGGAGAAGTCATGGGAGATAACATTTTAGAATGTGTTGGTATGTTAAAGAAAAAAATCTCTGCAAATAGAAAACTTGAACAGCTAATGAAAGGAATGGGGATAAACATTTCTCATTGTGCTAGTTTTCGATTTACATGGAGCTTATTTTAAGCAAAAGAATATTCTAATCTTGTATGCAGTTTGAAGCATTTCTCCTGTAGAGAGCCAGAATGGTGTAGTGGTCAGAGTGTCAGACTAGGATCTGGAAGAGCCAGGTTCAAATCCCTAGCTTAACCTACCTCACAGAGTTATCGTGAGGATAAATTGGAGGAGAATGATATAAGCTGCTTTGGTTGCCTATTGGGGGAAAAGGTGGGGTATAAATGAAGCAGGTAAATAATTTTACAGCCACAACATTCTACCACCAAATTTCCACCTCAGGCCTAGTATAACATATGCTGTTTTGAAATGATAGAATAGACTCTAGCACTTCAGACAGGGTGAAAGATAACATTTTCCTACTTTAATTATTCCCTGTAATTGGAAAACTAGCACCATGCAGCTAGAGCCTTTCTTCCTGGTGTGTTTGTTGCAGTGGGGGGGGGGTTCTTATGTGGAGAAGCATTTTTTTAAAAAAGTGAGACAGACAAACACCCCAATCTGAAACAAGAGCCCATTTGGATATCTTGTTCTCTTGCATGAATCAGGGCTGAGTGGAATTCGAAAGCTTCCAAGAGCTGACTAAGCCGGTTGGCATCTCTGGAGTCCATATTACCATTGGTTAAAACACACACACACACACATACACACATTTGTTCCAAACCCACCTGAACCGCTCTTGTCCAGCTGTATCCCAAAACTGTAGCTTGATGCACAGGCCAGGTTTGACCTCCAAAAAATGAACGTAGAAATCCACCCCGACCGTTTGGCTTGTGGACTCCAGGAAGACCCCTTCAGCATAGCGCTTCAGGAGAGAGGACTTGCCCACGGTGGAATCACCCAGCATGATAATCCGGAATTGGTAATGCCAGACAGAATCTGCTTCCATTTGGGAGCTGGGAAAAGGAAGGTGCAGAACAGCTCATCACAGTGAGATCAAATGCAAACCACAGCCACTCCCCCCCCAAGAAAGATGGTTCAGCCCCAGCAAGTGTAGAAAGTGAGCTGTGGCAGAAGTGGAATCCTACTGGCTGGGGCGTGTTGGAGAAACAGCCGTTCCCAGCAACAGCCTGGGGCCGAAAGCCATTTTATTCCATGTTCGGGCAGGCAGCTGCTAGGCCAGCTGGGATGTTCGTACTCACCCTGTTCAGCCCCACCCTGATTGTGCAGTGTTTAAGGAAGGAGAAAGCTAGGAAGAGAGAGCACATTTCACCTACATTTCACTGTGAGCACCCTTCCTCCTCTTGGGGAAGAATAATATCCTTGAGACTATATGCTTGGAAAACGTTTGCCTGGCTTTCGTGAGGAAAACTCCCCTTCTTAATAAAGCACATCAGAGCCAGTGTGGTGCGGTGGTGGGTGGATCTAATGCTGGAACTGAATCTCCCCACTGCCAAGAAGTGCACTGGATGACCTCTCAGTCTAGCCTACCTCACAGGGTTACTGTGAGGGAAAGGGGAACCATGTATACTGCTGAGTTCCTGGAAGAAATAGCAAAATATAAATGTGATAGGTGGTATATGTGTGGGTTTTTTTTTTAATCCTAGGGAGGGAAAACCTCATCCTTATGAATGAAAAGATCAGACTGATTAAATTCGGTGGGGAAGATGGTGCTTGGGAAGTTCTTTCCTCAAATCCTGTTGAAATCTCAGCCAGGGCCAGGGTGGGAGGGCGGAGATCGTACATTTGTGGCTCAGTGGTAAGTGTGTGTGCCGCAGGTCTCGCGTTCCATCTCTGGAATTTCCAGCTATAGAATCTTGTGTTGGGAAAAATTCTTTTTTTCTTGCCCAAGATTCTGAAACTGTGCTGAGTGGTGTTCTAGTATGTTTTGCATGCAGACAGCCCCAGGTTCAACTTCTGGCATCTCCAATTAACATTTGGGGGGAAGGCGTTTTTTCCACCTGAGACCCTGGAAAACTGCTGCCACTCCGAGGAGGTGGCTAATGGTGTGACATAGGGCCAAGCTAGAAGGGACGAATTACACTTGAATGGCAAGTGAACGGACTCACATGTATTCCTCCCTGTTCACTTGCGCTCCACTTGCGCTCCATGCAATTGCGTGGAGGGCAAGTGAACAGGGAGGAATACATGTGAGTCTGTTCACTTGTCATTCAAGTGTAATTTGTCACTTCTAGCCTGGCCGTTAGTACAAGGCAAATTCAAATGGCTGTGTTTGGATGACTTACTGGAGCATTAACTACGTTACCTCACCTAGCTGGTTTTTATCTTCAGCGTGAAAGAGGCAAAAGCAGGAGAGTTCTGAAGGCTGCCCCTCCTGGGGCCCTTAATAGCACTTCCTTTTGAAAAATCCCTCTCTAATTTGCAAGGGAAATGCTAAATTTTCACCCAAACTTCAGGTGTTTTAAGATATTTTCTTTCAACATTTTTTTTTAGGAATGTGACCTGAAAAGTAACTTAGATTTACGTTCACTTCAGAGCAGAGCAAAAAGAATGCAGAAAGTTGGTGATAAGATTGCTGTTGGTGCTTTTCTGAAAGAGCAGAAAAATATCAGGTGATGTTTTCTCTGTCATATGAGTACATGAAACTACCTGACCTGAGTCAAACCCTTGGCCTATCGAGGTCAGTATTGGACAGGCAGTAGCTTCCAGGGTCGCAGGCTGAAGTCCTTCACGTCCCCCATTACTTGATCATTTAAAAGGAGGTGTCACAGACTGAACCTGTGACTGACTTTCCTCCCCTAAATACACACATTAACCTGCCTTATGTTGAGCCAACCCATTGGGGTGCCAAGGTCAGCATCACCTACTTTAACTCTCCAGCATCTTGGGCAGAAGTAGGTAATGTGAAATGGAGATTTGGAGGCAGATATCTCAGGGATCGTGATGTTGCGTGTGCTGCTACTTCCCTAAAACACCGTTTCTGGTGAAAAGCTACCTTACATCACTTTTAGGTTTTCCCCAGAAATGACATAATGGTGAACACCATGCTGGCCTTAAATTTTTTTTCCTCTGCACAAGAGCTGCTGGCGGGAACTCTGCTTCTTAGTGGGCTGGTGGCAACCAGCCAATGGGTTAGGCAGGTTTCCTCTTCCTTCTTCCTTATCTCTCTCCCACTTTGGTAGAGTGGGAAGCAGGGGTCATTTCATAGAAAAAGAACTGCAGGAACTCATTAGCATAACTCGTTTGCATATGCCACGCCCCTTGACATCACCTATCCTGGCTGTTTTGGACTCAATCCTGGCCATTCAGGGCTGAACTTGGGCCCAAAATGGCAAAAAGAGGCTGAAAATGGCCAAAAAGGGGCCCAAAATGGTCAGGATTGGGCCACTGCTGAACGAGAGAGTGATCCACCACCTGTCAGAGGCCTGATCCTGGCCATTTTGGGACCAATCCTGGCTGCTTTGGGCCCGATCCTGGCCATTTTGGGCTCAAATCGGGCAATTTCGGCCCTGATCCTTGCCAAAACGGGCCCCAAAAGGCCGATAATCAGGTGGGCGGGGGTCACCTGACATGTGACCTCTTTGGAGAACTACCAGAACTGTGTTCCTGTGCATTCCCCCTCAAAATGAGCCCTGGTGGGAAGTATCAGGCATACTGCCTCTTCCTGTCTCCATCTCTTCTTGGGGGGGGTGGGGCAAGGCCAAGGCTGATGGAGGAGGGGTCCTTGTCCAGAGTTTTCCACTCCCAGTCTGCCCCTGCCCACAGAGTTGTTGTGAGGACAAAATCAAAAGAAGAATGATGAAAGCCACTTTGGGTCTCCATTGCAAAGAAAGGCAGGGTGTGCATGAAATAAATAATAAAAATAGCTGAATATGGGGGGAGGGAGATAAAACATAGGTTGGTTGGTGGTTGGGAAGGAGAGAAGGAAGCAAGGATAGGTGAAGTTACAGGGGGCTGTCAGGAGGAAATAGCATGAGAAAGAGGATACAAGGGAAACTGAGGTACCCCTCGCAAGACCTTATGGGTTCCCCTGGGTTGCCAGGTCGCTATACCCCCCCAGCGGGAAGAGAGGGGCTGGCATTTACCTCGTGTTGGTTGTGTGGCTGTTCACATGTGCAAAGTGCATGCGCATGCCCTGGCACTTGCACAATGAAGTCACTGTGGGAGCGCTCCTGATTCAGCCCACTTAGGGCCCAAATTGGCCCCAAACAAAGCGCAGGAATGCTCTTGCAGCTGGCATGACAATGTCACTTCTGGAAGTGATATCGCCATGCCCCACTCCCTGGGAGCACACGCACCATGCATGTTCCCAGGGTGCCTGCCAGTGGCGGGCGACCTCAGAAGGGGTTGCCACCTTCCACTGATCGCTGGCAGAGGTGAGGGGGCAAATCCCCAGGAGTTTGCCTGCCACCAATGGGCACCTGGGAACTCTAGCTAGGGTTGCCAGGTCCCCTAACCCTCCCAGCGGGAGGTGGAAGACTCAGCACCCGCTGTTGTTGTGCTGCTCCTGGGCTGTGCAACGACATCACTTCCAAGAAAGGCATTGTGCCACAGGACATTGTGCTGCCTCTGGGAGTGGTTCCTCGCTCTGCAGTGGGCTGAATCCGACCCATTTGGGGGCGAACTGGGCCCATTTGGGGGCTAAATTGGCCTGCTGTGAAGCACAGGAGCTCTCCAGGGCCCTCCTGGAAGCACTCCCACGCTCCCTACCATGCAACTGGGCCAGACCTGGCAGCCAACACTGTGCAATTAGACCAGACTTTTCCTAGGGAGAGATTGCCAGGGGTAGGGAAGCAGGAAAAATAGAAGGGGGGTATGGCAGATTAGCCCATGGGTGGAAATAGAGTTGCTAGATGGCTTTCTTCCCCAAATTGGATGGGGGCTCTGATACTTACCTTTCTTTTATTCTTCACCCGTGTGCACAGTCCCAGCCCAGTGTGATGATGTCACTTCCATGATGTCATCACTGAAGTGCAAGAGGCCAGGTGGGGTGGTTTGCTGACCACTGCCCAGGTGCGTGTTAAGTTGGGCAGTTGGGCGAGTAGAGGCACATGCCATGCAGCAGATGGGAAGGAGAATGGGCCCCAATCGGCCCGCTGTGAAGTGTGGGCGCATCCCAGCCCCTGCATGATGACAAAGTGATGTCATCACGCTGCCCCAGAAGTGTTTCTGGGAGGCCTATTCCCCCACCTTCTCCATCCCCACTGGCCAGGTGAATGGTGGCAGGGGGCAGAAAGTGAGAGCTGGTGATCCCCCACTCCCACTGGGGAACCTGGGATCCCCAGCTTTGTTTCCTCTGGACAATCTGGCCAAAAAAGGACTGTTTGGGGGGGGGGGGAATGGACACCTGTCAACCCAAGGTGGGAAGGAGAGGAGGCAGGAAAAGGGAGAGGCCGGGGAGCTTTCACAGAAGAGAAAGGCAGAAGAATAATAGTGAGGGAGGGGCAATGAAATGTCCCCTGCAAGTTCTTATGAGTTCCTGGTTGTATAATATAAACAAACACAAATAGCAAGTAATATTAAATAATAATGGATTGGACAAAGCAGATCAGTTCCACTATCTGGACAGCATCTTGCATCAGGAGAAGTCTCCTGCCCAAGGAATGCACTTCTCCTTGTAGCACAGGTCTCTGGGTTCCAATTAGGATTGCCAACTCTGGGTTGCAGGGGGGGGGGTTCTGGGAAAAGAGATGGCGGAACTCTCAAGAGGAAAATGAGGAAGAAACACATGGGATTCTTTGAAATCATATTATTTTCAAGCACTATTGCCGAGTATTTTCAAGAGGTGCCGGAACTCCATTCCCCCTGAAAAAAAGCCCTGCTGGGTTGTAAGATTACTGGGAATTTGGCTGTGGGGTTTGGGAAAGGAAGAGACCTCAGTGGGGTATAATACTGCATAGTCCACCCTCTAAAGCAGCCATTTTCTCCAGGGGAACTGATATCTGTAGTTTGGAGATCAGTTGTAATCCCAGAAGAACTCCAAGCCCCACCGTGGGGCTAGCAACCCAATCTAAAAATTTACACAAATAATCCCAAGAGGGAAAGAGAGAGAAATCGGTGCTTGTCCTCCTCCACAGTATCTCCATAAGAGAGCAAGATGGGTCAGAAGGGAACAAAGCGCATTGGACAATTTAGAAGTGTAGACAAACCTTTGGGGCTGCTGCTCTTCTGTCTTCTCTCTTCACGTGGCCAGGTTTCTACTTCATGGAGCATTCGCTAGGTGGCTGGTAAAATGGTCTGCACAACTGCTTCCTGATAGTCGAGGGATTCTCTGGTTGCCTGACAACCTCTGCCTCCTTCCTTCCTTCCTAAGAATAGGCCTCAACCCAGCCAGCAGTTCAGTGGTACTTAATACAAGCTTAGGACAACTGAAGAAATTGGTGGTAAGAGGAGGAGAGAGAGAGTTCCTCCCCTTAGGACGCCTGTGACAGGAGCTGACCTTATTCTTAACAACTAGGGGTGCCAGCTCTTGGAAGACACAGATGCAGACCCCGCTGCCGCTGCTGACAGTCAAAGGGTAGATGAGCTGTAATTAGGACTGCCAGCCTCCAGGTAGTGGCTGGAGATCTCCCAGAATAACAACTGGTCTCCAGGCCACAGAGATCAGTTCACCTGGAGAAAATGGCTGCTTTGGGGGATGGTCTCTATGGAATTATGCCATGCCAAGGGCCTTTCCCTCCCCAAACCCCACTTTCTCCAGGTTTCTCCAGGTTTCACTCCTCAGATCTCCAGGAATTTCCCAACTTGGAGCTGGCAACCCTAGCTGTAATGTTCTGCATGTGGTGGATTTGAATATTTGAAAGTCTAAATGCAGGCCTCTGATGTGAGAGGGAGGGGGGCTGCCTTGGCTGTGTGAGGGACACATGCTGTGATTGCATGGTAGGGGTACCTTTGGGGGCAGAGCGGACCACAGTTTTTAGTCAGAGTACTGAGGGAAAGAGTTTACTCTGGCTAGGTCAGGCAGTCTCTGTGGAGCCTGAGCCGTCTGTGTGTATCTAGGAGCAAGTTATTTCTTCTAAGTCAAACAATCTGTGTGGGCCTGGATCAGTCTTGTGTATCTCAGAGAGAGCTTATTCTGTCTAGGTCAGGCAAACCGTGTGAAAAGGCCTGAATGAATCTGTCTGTGTGGCTGAGAGGAGTGTTTATTCTGTTAGTGAAGATCTGTGTGGAAAATACTCTTGGGTGACTGGGTCTGTGAATATACCTTTAAGAAGATACAACTATTTTTTGAAACCATCAAGCTTATGGACCTGAAACCAATATGCTTATCAAGACTCTGCAACCAGGGCAAAAAGTCAACATTGTTATTGTTAAGTAATACATAAATAAAAGTGATGATAAATATGGGGAAATAAGGATTTTTTTTTGTTTTTTAAGATAAGGAGTAGAAACAGGTCAGAATTCCCAATATTACTTTACCTTAACAATCTTAAAGGTTATGGCAATTATATCAAGTAATATACATTATATTAAGTAATAAGCATTGTTTATTGTTGATAATTGTTATTGTTATTATTAAGAAAAGGTCATGATAAGATGGAGTAATAATGAAAAAATGAGCTTTTTATTTTATTTTAAATAAGGAGTAGAAATAGGTTTGAATTTTGTACGTGTTGTTTATTTGGAAAAATATACACTAAATAGGCTTAATTATTATTCTAATATCTATAAAGGTTATGATTTTTGTACTCTGTATTTTAATAATCCTTGTAGCACACAGTTTCATATTTGTCTTGCTTGTCTCTTTCCCCTTTCTCTTTCTGTATTCCCTTATTGTTTTAATAAAATAAATATATTTTCTTATCTGCAACCATAATGCTTACGTACTTATAAATAGATTCTTAAACTTATAAATAGATTCTACTTCTGATTAAGCAAAAAAGGATCCTTTTTATCCTCACATGCACTGACCTGTCTGTCATACTATAACAACAACAACAACAACAGATTTATATACCACCCTTCAGGATGACTTAACACCCACTGAGAGCGGTTTACAAAGTATGTTATCATTATCCTCACAACAAAACACCCTGTGAAGTGGGTGGGGCTGAGAGAGCTCTGAGAGTGCCGTGACGGAACCAAGGTCACCCAGCTGGCTTCAAGCGGAGGAGTGGGGAATCAAACCCGGCTCTCCAGATTAGAGTCCCGTGCTCTTAACCACTACACCAAACTGGTATACTATCACCCATAGCAAATCCTTCCTATAATACCAGTTAAACAGAAGAGATAGAAGGTAAAAGCCTTTGGTGGCAGAGAAAAGGTCACACACAGGGGGCAAAATGCCACAGGTGATGTTCGCAGTGAGATTCAAACTCCCAATGAAAGGTGTTCTTGAGGTAAAAGCCCGGGTGAAGTAGAGAGCACCTGAAGCGACGTGTGTGAAGAAAAAAGGTATATTATTTGTGACAAAGGTCCTCCTGAGGCAAAAGGTTAAGGTGCCGTACGGAGGAGTTGTAATAATGGTCCAAGACAAGCTTTAAACAAAATCATTACATGAGCCAAAATAAATTACTAATTCTGGGAACCCAGTTGTTAATTCTCACCCTTTCTTTGACGAAGCTTCCCTGTTACCTCATTGAAGGTCTTGTTGATATTAACTATGTGGCATTGCAACTGTTGGCAACCCATCAGGGTTGACGGTTATAGAAGTGCTGGCTTCTGAAGTGCTCTCAGCACTCGTCTCTGGTCTGATTTACACACAGGGCCGGATCTAGGGGGGGCAGGGGGTAGTCTGCCCCCGGGCGCCACCAGGGAGGGGGCGCCGGGAGCAGCTCCCAGCTGCTGGAGCGCGCAGGCGGCAGCATGGGCAGCCGCGCTGTCTTTTGCTTGCCCCGCGGGACAGGGGGCAGCCAGCTTGCCGCGCACCCCGTCCCGCAGGGCAGGCAAAGGGCAGCGCAGGCGCTCACGCCATTTGCTTGCCTCGCAGGAGAGGGGGCAGCCGGCACTCTCATTGGTATAATTACAGACAGCATTGAGAGAATCTGCCTTCTGAGGAACCAAGAAAAGAAAAGAAAAACAGCTGGAAACTGCCAGTTAAAATTGGTTGCAAGCATGATGTTGCAGAAGTCTTCAAGCCACGGCACAGCAAGTTTCTTTTCCTCAAAGGCACAGATAAGTTAAAAAAATTATCACTCTTCTGTTTCTTTCAGTGCGTGGGAAAGAACACCCCGATGAAGGGGAAAAACCCACCCTGACAGTGCAATCAGAGAAAAGGAAGGGAAACCAGTCATTTCTTAGAAAACGGATTAGTTGACCCCCTATGTCCAGACTGTGGAGCAGAAGTCCTAAATGCCTCTTCCTTCAAGGACTGGGGGCAGGGTGGGGACTGGAACAAGCTGTAGCTTTGCATTTGAAGCATACATTAGCATCTCAAGGTAACCCACCAAGGCCACTGAAGCCCAGAGACTAGAATAACCTCACTGAACCACTACCTTCTCTAGTTATAGTTAGTTGCAGGCAGGGGTCATTTTGTAGAAAAAGAGCTGGAGGAACTCATTAGAATAACTCATTAGCATATCAGCATATGCCACGCTCCTTGACATCACCAGAAATGTGTTATTGGCATAACTGATTTGCATATGCCACACCCCCTGACATCACCTATCCTGGCTGCTTTGGACCCAGTCCAGGCCATTCAGGGCTGAAATTGGGCCCAAAATGGCAAAAAAGGGCTGAAAATGGCCAAAAAGGGGCCCAAAATGGTCAGGGCCGTTTCCAGACGGCTTACCTGCCTCCGAAATGTTGCGCCATCTTGCGGGGAAAACGCGAAATATCTCGCGCAAAACTCGCGTGAGAAAACGCGATATTTCGCGGTTTCCCCACAAGATGGCGCAACGTTCCAGAGGCAGGTAAGCCGTCTGGAAACGGCCCAGGATTGGGCTGCTGCTGAACAGGAAAGTGATCCACCACCCGTCAGAAGCCCGATCCGGGCAGTTTCAGCCCCAATCCAGGACGAAATGGGCCCAAAATGGCTGAGAGTCAGGTGGGCAGGGCCACCTGACATGTGACCGCTTTGGGGAACTGCCGGAACTGTGTTCCGGCGCGTTCCCCCTCGAAATGAGCCCTGGTTGCAGGATTGGGCCACAAGGATGAAAGTGATGTTTGAAAACTTCTGCTAAGTAACCAAATGTCAAGAAAAGCTGAATTCTGTGGTGTGCATGAATCGTGCAATGTGTGTGGTCGTAAGAACTAGAAACTTGATTTAAACAAAACAGATTATGACAGCAGACATCATCCCACACCAAGTGGTAGAACAAACACAGAATGTATGTACTATTAGATGCAGGACTCTTCAGAATTTCTGCCATCATACTTTTTTTTGTTTAAACCAAATTTCTACTTTTTATGACTGTAATGGTTGCAAAATTCATAACAAAACTCCCAAGTATGTAATTCCCCCTTCTGTGTCAGTGGGTGGCCTAGCTTGCTGCTTTTGTAATTGGTATAAACTAGCTAGCTATTTAACTATACAATATGGCAATAATCTAGCAGCCTGAATGGTCATGGTTAGTACTTAGATGGGAGACCACCAAGGAGGACGTGGTTGCTATGTGGAGATAGGCAATGGCAAACCACCTAAGCTTATGTCTTGCCCAGAACTGCAGTGACCATGAGTCAGCTGCAACTTGACAGCATGTTCTTATTATGGCGATCAGCATAAATATATTTAATTCTCAACATGGCCAAATCTCTGGATACTTAAACCTGGAGAGCAGAGCCATGAACAGACAATTCAGAACTTTCTGGAAAATTAGCCAGGTTTGCAGAAAAATCTGAAATCTTAAAAAAAAATAGATTGGCAGGCCACCCCACCCCCCACCCCAAATAATAGAAAAGCAGAACCTAAAACTTTAGGGAAAAGATGCCCTCAGTGGCCACTGCTAGGCAACCGCCAAAGTATTGCCAGTATTCAAGCCTTGATTTCTGCTAGTAAAAGAGAGGGAGAGGACAGAGCCTTTCCAGAGTTGTTTTGGCCTTTGAGGAAGGACTCCTTAGGGCCAGGGTCAGCAGCAACCACCAGGCTACTTGCTACCACCCAACTTGCATGACTTACCAAGGCCTGGCTGCTTGCTACTGTTCAACAGCAGCCATCATCACAAAAGCCAGTTTGGTGTACGGGTTAAGAGCGCAGGACTCTAATCTGGAGAGCTGGGTTTGATTCCCCACACCTCCACTTGAAGCCAGCTGGGTGACCTTGGGTCAGTCATGGCCTCTAGGAGCTCTCTCAGCCCCATCTACCTCACAGGGTGTTTGTTGTTGTGGGGATAATAATAACATACTTTGTAAACCGCTCTGAGTGGGTGTTAAGCCACCCTGAAGGATGGTATATAAACGGAATGTTGTTGTTATTAAAAGCCAGTGTGGTGTAGGTGATTACAGCAGGGCTGCCAGACCCCCAGTGGATCTCTCGCTCCCAGACTCTGCCTGCCACCACCATTCACCTGGCGGGGGTGGAGGGGTGGGAGGGAAGGCCTGGGAGGCAAAAATCCTCCCAAGGCCGGCACACAGTGGGCACACTCCCACTAAATGTGATGACATCACTTCCTCAAGAGATGCCATTATGCCTGGCAGCGGGCATGCTTCTGCACTTTACAGGGGCCTAAATTGGAGTTAGAAGTTCTGGCACTGCCAAGTGAGGTGTGCAGTACACAATAAGAAAGATGGTTTCTTGTCTCCATGATGCTCACTGGGTGATCTTAGGCCAATCACTCTTGGCCTAATCTACTTGACAGGGTGAACTACTTGTGATGATAAAGAGGGGAGAGGATCATCCCTGGTAAGTGCCAGGTCCCTCACCTCCTGCCAGGAGGGTAAGGGGACCTTGGCAGGTTTGGACTAGGATCTGGAAAACCCAGTTCAAATCCCCACTCTGCTACGGAAGCTCACTTGGTGACTTTGGACCATCACGCACTCCCAGCCTAACACACTTCACTGGGTAGTTTGAGGATAAAATGGAAGAGAAAAGAATGGTGTAAGATGCTTTAGGACCCCATGGGGGAGAAAGGTGGGATATACATGAAGTAAATAAATATGACTGCAGATGGGAAGCAGATAAAAAGTTGTTTAGTTGGTGAGTGAGACAGAGCGAAGGAAGCAGAGAAAGCTGGGGATATGGGGGCTTGCCAGGAGGAAACAGGGGACACAGGAGATCCAGCAAGGTACTCTGCTCAAGTCCTTGCAGATTCCCCACCATGCAACTGGGCCCTGCTCAGCCATGACTAGGCAACTGAGTTTTCACAGGGTGAGGCTGCCAGGGGATAGAAAAGAGGGGAAGGTGGTGGTGGTGGTGGTGTGTGTATGTGGGGTGGGTGGGTAGGTTGGAAACAGAAGGAAGCAGGAAAAGGGGACAGGATATTGGGGCTTCCAGAGACAGGAAAGAGGAAAAACCAGATGCTCCCCACTACTTGCAGGTCCCCTGCTTGTTCAATATGATTTTTAAAAGGGTAAATGAACTGCAGAGGCCAAGCTTCCCAACTGCTGGGTTTCCAGGCTTCCTATGGATTTGATGTGCCTGCCAGGGGTCAACTTAGGCCGCTGAGAGGTTTCTTTTATAGCTGTCTTGAGTACATTTTACTACCAGACATACAAATACTGTGAATGCACCAAAAACAAAATTTACGAAAAGTGATGGATATAGTTTAATATAAAATCCAAAGATATCAAGCAAAAAGTGGAGCAGAAACTGATCGCTAGAGATTACCACAATTCAAGTGAAAGATGCTATTTTTTATTTCTGTACCTTTGTCCTGAGGTAAAACTCTGTCAACATAGAAATCTGAGCCTCCCAGCTTATTTATTAACCTAAATTACTACGTTTACCAGCCATGTTAACTTTAATTCAGGAAAACAAAGCTCTTTGCTCTGTGGAAGAAGCAAATTGACACCAGGGCCGTCGTCACACGGGCATCTCTTCCGTTAAATTTACAGCATATAGCGTTCTACCTGTTATCGGCACAGTAACGTTTCTTTGGGTCACCTAACGGCTCTTCGCGCTACCAGCTGTCCACACCGAAGCACTCTGTTCTGTTCTCTCTAACCGCACAGAAGCAGCTCCTCCACATTTTTTTTATTATTCTGGCGTTTAATTCCGCTATAACGGAATAACAGCATATAAACATTCCGTTAGAGCAAAACATTATGACCTTTTTGTTTTTCCAACTTTGAAATTATATAAACAGCCCTTTGCCCGCAGAAAACTCCCTGTCTGACGTGATCCCCATCGCTGAAGACTCTGCCATGGCGATTGAGTCATTTTTACTTCAGCAGAAAGTTTGCATTGTGTTATGTCGTTATGGCGTTATAAGGACATAATAAAATAAAAAAAAGGGGAGTTGCAGGAAGAAATGGATTCTGGGATTGAAGGGAGGGCATAGGACGTTGCCAGGTGAAATACATCGATGTGAGGCATTCACACCGAGGCACAAAATAGCGTGACTATCAAGCACAAAGCAGAAGAGAGAAAATCGCTACAGTGTTGGAATAAGGTGGGTGTTTGCTGGGAAATAGCACCATTTTAGCGCTAAATAAAAGCCCGTGTGACGACGGCCCAGGAAACATCACCAGGAACCAAGACAGCTCACCTTTTCTTTAGCTGTGAGGGGAGACGGGGAGTGAGATGGCCCTGATCTTTGTGGTGAATATGCCCAGATATTAAAGTGGGTATTGGCAGGGATTTGTCACCACTCAGAGTCCATCGTCAGTGGCATTTTCAGACTATGAAACTGTTCAGATCTGTTGGACATTTTACAACATTAACGCAACATCTCCTTTCTTTTGCTTCTACTGCAGCATCCTCTGCTACGGCAGGACCCCCTGCCAATCCTCAGAACCAAAGAGCAACCATGACTCCACTCCCTCTGGATCAAGTTGGAAGGGCATTGAAACTACACTGGGAGTCCCTATCAGGTTCCCCAAGCCAGTTGGCTCTCTGTAGCTTGTTACCTCAGGTGGGCTTGACACTTCCCAGGCCCCAAATCACCATAGCACCTAGAAATTTCACTGTGACATAGGTTACTCTTGTTTCCCACTGGCACTTGGTGCAGTAGAAGGAGAATTTTTCTAAAGATAGCCATCTGGCTAATAGTGTGATGTCAGTCCTCTCTAAGAATTGCTAAAAACTCTATGATTTTACTATAGAGTTTCTGGTATTTCCTAGACAGGTGTGATCTCACTTCTGGAATGTTCCTGGAAGTGATATCACATTATATCTTACAGCTGCATCTCCCCCCAGCCATCCCTGCTGGTTGCCATGACAGGCCTGTCAACCTTAAGCACCTATTAAATCCAACAACAATTTGTATCATTATCTTTTTCAGTGATCCTCAGCAGAAGTACAAACATATCA
This sequence comes from Eublepharis macularius, assembly GCF_028583425.1. NCBI lineage: Eukaryota > Metazoa > Chordata > Lepidosauria > Squamata > Eublepharidae > Eublepharis > Eublepharis macularius. The sequence goes on from NC_072804.1 coordinate 27,130,960, forward strand.
AGTCACATCAGAATATGTTTAGCTGTATGACATAGAAATACATGTGCATGAAGTTCTTGTTATTGTTGTTTATATGTTAATTTTACACCATTAAGTGGTGGTAGATGAATTAATTTCTTAACCAATTGTTTATTAGACTGATATTCAATTAAACAGATTTTTAAAGCAACAGTGAAGTTATGAAAAATTGGGGAGAAGCTGGGTTAGGGTTGAATGCTAACTTTTTATTCTGGGGATGATAAACATGGTTTCTCTATATTTATTTATATAATTGTGTTACAGCTTAAAATTATGAGAAACTGAAGAGTTTAGGATTAGATTTTGTGGTAGCAATAATTAGAAATATAGTTATTCAAATACAAAACCCTGAAGGCTGAAAAATGGGTCTGGCTTCTCAATTTTTGGGTTGGCTCCTAGAGTCAAAGAAAATTTGTCAAGGCCTGACAGGGACCAGGATGCAAAAAAACCCTCGGAGGTTGCTGAACCTCAAAAGGACTGTTTCTCCCAATCATATCCCCATCTGTGACCTTGTTAACACTGACATTTCTCTTCTGGCTTCTGCTTCCTCCTTTTCTTCCAGCGACTGCTGGTTGACATTCTACGAATGACCTTGATGCCTTCCCATCCTTCCTGTAGGTCAATCTCTTTGTTTTTCAGAGCCTCGTAGATTGCGTTGGTCATGGTGTCAAAAGCCAAATCCACATTGATATTGTCCTTTGCTGAGGTTCGAATGAAGCGAGTTCCTAGACAAGTGGCCATCCCTTCAGCTTCCTCAATGGAGACTTTGCACTCTGACTGAAGGTCACTTTTGTGGCCAATCAGGAGAAAAATGACTTTCTCCATTATATGGCAAGTGGTCACTTCGTTGTGCCACTCAAAGATGTTCTCGAAGGATCTCCGGTTGGTCATATCAAAGACCAAGAACACACCCACCGCATTCCGATAGAAAGACCTGGTGATGGACCTAGCAACAAAAGCAAAAACAGTCAATCAGACTTGCTTTCTAGAGATCATAGAGCCTTGGTTTAAGCCATTTGTCCTAATATAAAAGATCCATCTCCAGGCATTGTTCTGCAGCAAAGTATCCACATGAGATTCTGGGGCAACATGGAACCCATTGGCACTGAACAACAATAGATCACAGCAGACATTCCTACTTCAGCCATTTCCTTTCTGGGTTCTTTAACTGCGGGGTAGATCATATTACACATAGCAGAAAAGGAGGCCATTTCCACACACGTTGAATAATGCACTTTCAATGCACTTTAGCACTTTGGCACTTTAGCACTTTGGAAGTGGATTTTTTGTTCCACACATGGAAAAAGCAATTCCAAATGTTCACTAAAGAGTATTGAAAGTGGATTATCCAACGTGTGTGGAAGCAACCACAGTTAGGAATTCTAATCCAGCCAAGTGAGGCGCAATGTACAATGAGTCAGACAGGAGAAAGCTGGGTTCCAGCCTCCATTCTGCCATGATGACGCTCACTGAGTGATCTTAGGCCAGTCACTCTTGGCCTAATCTACTTGACAGGGTAAACTACATGTGATGAAAAAGGGAGCAGGGAAAGAATATGTATACTGCACTGAGCTCTTTGGAGTAAGAGGAAGATAAAAATGTGATAGGTGAGTGTTATCCAGCCCTGCATGTTCAATGGAGTCCTTGCAGGGAGATGCCCTCATAGAAAGAAATTCCAACTCGCCCAGGGTCCTGAAATGCTCAAGAGAAAGGCAGGCATATATTAAATGAATAATCATAGCTTGGACATCTTACTCCCAAGTGTTATCCTCAGCTAGAGCATTAATGGCATACAGACTCCACAAATGCCAAGTAATATAGACTATCTCAACAAGGCATGCCCTGGCCTGGATAGCCCAGGCAAGCCTGATTTTGTCAAAAGCTAAGGAGGGTTGTCCTTGGTTAGTAACTGAACGGGCGACCTCCAAAGAAGAACAGGGTTGTTATGCACAGGCAGGCAATGGCAAAGCACCTCTGTTAGTCTCTTGATTTGAAAACCTCAATAGAAATCACCATAAGTCAGTTATGAAATTGATGGCACTTCCCCCCGCAGACAGGACATGCAATCTTGTGATAATCACTCCCGGGTAGGTAAAAATCTCTGCATTTTAAAGGTTAACAGACATTCAGTTCATTTCCTTGAGGCAGCCATTTAGTGAGAAGATTGGGGAGCTTGTTCTCTTAAAGACCAGTGAAAGCCAGTGTGGTGCAGTGGTTAGAGTGTTGTCCTAGGATCTAGGAGACCCAGGTTCAAGTCCCCACTCTGCTAAGCTGTATGGTCTTGGAACAGTCACTCACTCTCAGCCTAACCTACCTTACAGGGTTGTTGTGAAGATAAACTAGAGGTGAGGAGACTAATGTAAGGCACTTTGTATCCCCATTGTGAGATATAAATGAAGTAAATAAATAAGTAAAGACAAAGAATAAATACATTCAAAGCTGTGTGACACACATAATAGGAACATGAAACGTGAGAAGTATGAAACCAAGTAAGCTAGAAATCATAAAACAAGAAATGGAACATTTAAACATTGCGTTGGATGTGAGTGAACTAATGTGGACTGACTCAGGACATTTTCAGTCAGAAAACCACGAAAGACTATCATACTTCGGTCACATCATGAGAAGACAAGATTCTCTGGAAAAGTCAATAATGCTAGGAAAAGTGGAAGGCAGTAGGAAAAGAGGAAGACTCAGAATTAGATAGCTTGACTCAATCAAAGAAGCCACATCCTCCAGTTTGCAGGATCTGAGCAAGTCTGTTAATGATAGGATGTTTTGGAGGTCTCTCATTGATAAGATCACCCGAGGTTGGAGGCAACTTGATAGCACATAACACACACACACCTCTGCACTGTTAAAAAGACCTGTAAAAGGAATCAAGTCCTCCTAATGAGAGCCAGTTTGATGTAGTGGTTAAGAGCCCAGGACTCTAATCTGGAGAGCCGGGTTTGATTCCCCACTCCTCCACTTGAAAACAGCTGGGTGACCTTGAGACAGTCACAGCTCTCTAAGAGCTCTCTCAGCTCCACCTGCCTCACAGGGTGATTGTTGTGGGGATAATAATGACATACTTTGTAAACTGCTCTGAGTGGGCATTAAGTTGTCCTGAAGGGCGGTATATAAATTGAATGTTGTTATTATTATTATTATTATTATTAATGCCTGATTCAAGGTGTTGCCATTTGACTGAAGCCACTGATGGCATGTGGTTTATAGTGTGCTACATGCGCATGTTTAAACCAAGGATAGGGAGAAGGCTGGATCAGGATCGGCTCAATTTCAAATGGACATCTAGCTCGTTCCTAGCATTGTTACAAGCAATGCTGGATTAGAGGCCCCTGGCTTTGATCCAGTAAGAGTGTGTAAATGGTATGGTTTAACATGGGCTGAATTCAGACATTATAACAAATCTCTGGGCGAAGGAACAGCTTGCGTGCCGTGCTTGCGCACTCCCTCCTGCTTCCTTTTGCACCTAGAGCACAACTGAAATTTTCTTGGTTCAGGAAGCCTTCAATCACTGCGACGTTTGAATGCGTCACAGCAACGCTTGGATGAATTGGAAACTGGGATTCTAAAACGGAAGAACAATGTTTAGAATCCCAGTTTGTGGGGCCAAAACAAACTCCAGTTTGCTCAGGTATCTACATTCAGACATCGTGGTGAATTAATTTAACTGAAGGTTTCCTAAAAGCAGAACGCTATCAGGTGCGGTTCGCCCATGAATGGAGGAGGAAGGAAGCACAGCAAATGAGCTGCGTTCTTTGGCTTGTTGGATATGTGAATACAGCCAGCGATTAGTTACACTTTTAGTATAACTAGGGCTAGTATACCTAGTTACTATTATCTTGAAGTCCCATTAAATTTCTCACTTGTGTTGCGTTAACAGAAAAACAATAGAAATGTTTAGAAAACTTCGATTTAGTTTTTAATTTTTTTTCTTTTACGAAGTTATTGGTTCTGCACTTATTTCCAATTTTTGTTTTGTGTTTATGGCACTCTGGATTGTGGCATATTTATAGTGGTAGCTTCATACAACCTGTGGGGACCTGTCTTTCCTAAGTTAGAATTCCACCTCAACTGTTAAGAAACTTTGGTTACAATGAGACTTGCATTACAATAGTAGATCAGGCCCAGAAAATGTAGATTGCATAAGAGTGAAGGCAGCCCACCTCTGATTTAAATTTCTGCATAAGATACATGCCAGGGAGTATGAATCACGCTGCACCCCACCCATAACAAGATAACAGAAACTTCTTCAAAGAAGGGTTGGTCAGAACAGAATGCCTTTATTTGCATAGACCCAGAGGAGTTAGCCGTGTTAGTCTCTGGAGTAGCAGAACAGTAAAGAGTCCAGTAGACAGTTGCAAAATCAAAAAGAGTCCAGTAGCACCTTTAAGACTAACCAACTTTATTGTAGCATAAGCTTTCGAGAATCACAGTTTCGAGAATCCCGCATCTGACAAAGAGAACTGTGATTCTCAAAAGCTTATGCTACAATAAAGTTGGTTGGTCTTAAAGGTGCTACTGGACTCTTTTTGATTTTCCTACTACAGACTAACACAGCTAACTCCTCTGCAGTAGACAGTTGGTTAGTTTTAAAGGTGCTACTGGACTCTTTACTATTTGCATAGAGTAAGGGTATTTGCAGGAACAAAAGCTGACTGGGTTGCCTTCCTGTTGAGATCATTAAAAGCAGTGCCTGTTCCAAACAGCGACGGTGATCTTCAATACCAGCGCATCAGGGATCTGGCCCCTGGGGGGAGATCCCTTTCTCTGGAGATTTTCTTAAAAGACAGACAAGAAACCAAAGCTGATTAACCTTCAACCTCCACCCCGCTGACTCTGCACAACATTCATCCCAGTCACACAACACAAAGCTCAACAGCAATTACTCCTCTTTGCTTGAGAAAACAATTCCAGAAGAATACCTGGCTGAGTCTGTGGCTCGCAGCAAAAATAAATAGTACTTTGGTGGCACCCTTTCAGAACTTTTTATGCTGGCGTAAGCTTTTGAGGATGAGAGGACAAGCGTCAGTTGCAGACGCGACTGGAGTTACTGGAGCGCATAGTGTTCAGGCTGGAATGACTTGCAAAGTTACATAGAATGACATTTTTAAAGACAGGTTGCTTTCCTGATCCTGCCCAGCTAATATCTGATACTTTGCACTAAGACATGAATTATATCCAGGTATTATGTACCTACATGCATTTGTGTGTATCGATGTAAACCCACACCCTGACCTTGGTGGCCCAGGCAGGCCTGATCTGCTCAAGACCTCGGAAGCTAAGCAGGGTTGGCCTTGCTCAGTACTTGGAAGGGAGACCTCCAGCGGAGACCAGGGCTGCAGGGCCGTGCAATGGCAAACCAGCTCTATTAGCATCTTGCCATGAAAACCCCATCAGAGGTCGTCATAAGTCAGCTATGACTTGAGGGCACCTTCTACCACCCACAGCACCATGTAAACACATGCAAAGTGTGCTCCCTTCCCACTATTCTGCGTGGCCCCTGAGTCTCCCACCTTCTGATGCCAACCCGTTTCTTTTTTCCTGGCCTTTTTTCCTGGGATCCACCGACAACCAAAGGAAAGATCAAAAGAATGAATCTCATCTCTGGTGTGCGAGTGTTATAGCTGCCTTTCGGGGTCTACAGATCCAGAGAGAGACAAGGAGATTCTTGGGGGTGAAAATTCCAGATGCGACTGGTTTGTTGCAGCAAAATGGAGGAGTCAGGTAGCACATTCGAATGAGTCAGAGTGCACTTCATAAGAAGCCTGAATGCTGTGGGTGAAAATGTTCTTGTACGGAGTGATTCTTCTACACGTCTGCTGGGACAGGCTTCTATACAAGTGAGCGCCTGTTACTTCTAGGCAATTCTTTGTTTTATTTACTTCATTTAAAACCTGCCTTTCTCCGCAATGGGGACCCAAAGCAGTTGATGTTCTCCCCTCCTTCCATTTTATTCTTGCAACAACCTTGAGAGGTAGGTTAGGCTAAGGGTGTGTGACTGGGCCAAGGTACCCAGCAAGCTTCCGTGACCAAGTGGGGATTTGAGCCTCCCAGATCAATACTCTAACCACTATACCACACTGTGGCTGTTTGCAGGAGGAAAGTTGCAGCCTGTCATCATTTGCAACTTTGCAACATGCGATCAGGTGATTCTCAGTATCCTGACCTAAAATAACGAAGATGTGACACCTTAAAGACCTTAAATGCTCTTTGCTTGGGAGTCCTCTGGAATTTGCTGTGATGGCAGCAAGTTCAAGAGCAGATCTACATATTAGGTAGTAAACAGGGAGTTCCCATGGCCTAGGAGTGGCGTGGAACAGTGTAGAATGGAAAAGTGGGATGAGGGGGGTGTAAAAAAAAACCCCTCCCACCTATTCATTTTCTGCTCCAAACACTCCCCACCTCTGTGTAATCAGTGAAAAGCACCCTTGTGTCTAGAAAGTGCAGTTCTGACCCAGGCCGCTCCTTTGCCTCTGTTATTCTGAGGTTGTTGTGAATTTCCTGAATTGTGCCGGGGGTTGGACTAGATGACCCTGGAGATCCCTTCCAAGTCTATGATTCTATCCTTCTTATGCTTCTAGTCACAGGCCTGCAGCAGATAGCTGGGGCTGCTTCCTCGCAGATGTGACAGGAACCTTTGGATGAGGAGGTCTCTTCCAACCTTTGCATTCCTTCTAAAGAGGCCCATCTGTACAACACACCACCTCATTAAAAGCCAGTGGCACAGCAGGGGGACATGCAGTCTAAGTTAACTGCACTTATTCCCACTGAAACAAATGGGGCTTTCATTAATTACAGCTAACTAGTATCATTAATTTCAATGGGACTTTAATATTATTAAATTTAGATTGTTTGGGGGCAGTATGTTGGACTCGAACCATTGAATCCTGGATTGGAATCTTTGCTAAGTCTGAAAGTTCACTGGGTGACCTTGGGACAGTCACATGCTCAGTCCCTCTTTGGAATACTGTATTTTATTTATGTGGGATATTGTATTTTATTCATTTTTGTTATGTTATTGATCCCTATTGTAATGTATTTATATTTATGGTTATCTTGATTTTTCAATTTATCTTACTTGCCTGACCTGAATAGCCCAGGCTAGCAGAAGCTAAGCAGGATCAGCCTTGGTTAATAATTGGATGGGAGACCTCCAATGAAGACCAGAGTTGCAGAGGCAGGCAATGGCAAACCACCTCTGTTAGTCTCTTGCCACAAAAACCCCACCAGGGGTCGCCATAAATCAGCTATGACTTGAGGGCACTCTCCACCACACTTGCCTTGTATTGATTTTATATTTTATTGTGTTGTAAAACACCTTGGGTCTTTTTGTGGGAAAGTAGTATATAAATAAACCAATTTGGTATAGCAGAATGTTGGTCTAGGATCTGGGAGACCCAGGTTCAAATCCTCACTCTACCATGGAAGCTTACTGGGTGACCTTGGGGCAGTTGCTCTCTCTCAGCGTAACTTAGGGTCAAGTTACACGTGATGAATGACACTTGCCTGGCAAGTGAACAGACTCATGTGTATTCCTCCCTCTCCACTTGCCATTCACTTGCTCTCCATTTGATCAAGTGGAGAGCAAGTGAATGGCAAGTGAACTGGGAGGAATACACGTGAGTCTGTTCACTTGCCAGGCAAATGTCATTCGTCACTTGTAGCTTGACCCGTACTTCACAAGGTTGTTGTGTGGATAAAATGGAGGAGGGGGAATGATGTAAGCCACCTTAAAACATTGGAAAGAAAGGTGGAGGTATAAATGAAGTTAAATAAACTACAGGAGGCTGTCTTAAATTTGAATACAAGCGACAGTCATGTCAAATAATAATTGTTTTGTGTATGTATAATTTTTAAGGGGTCATTTTACATTCAGGGTTGTCTTTCTTTCAAGTAAATGTGGCAACAAAGAAATCCTAAGACGAGGGGTATAATTCTGCTTAAGACTGCCCCTTAACTTTCTCAGCCTAAACAACCTCATAGGGCTGTTGTAAGGATGCAATCTGCTCAGGACTGCACTCTAACTCTCTCAGACTAACCTACCTCACAGGGTTGTTTTAAGGATGAAATGGAAGAATCCCCATACACAGCCCTGAGATCCTTAAGAGGATGCAAAGATTATTATTTAAGAATGACCAGAATTAAAGAGCTGACTATAATGGATGAAAGAGAAAATTTAAAAATAAAACAAGGTTTGGAGGCAACCAGAGCATGGAAGTAAAAAGTGGAGGTAATTCATGTAGGGACTGGGGGGTGGGGTGAGGGGGGATCACTTAGAATCCCTGCTGTTTCACCATGGTGGGATTAAAGGAACGAGACGAGCTATTTTAATATAGAGATGGAAAACCCCAGTATATCATGGTTGGGTGGGCAGAGATGCCTTGCAGGGCAAGATGATGGATTTGTACTACTTAGTTCATGGGGTGGAGAGAGAAGGTGATAGGGTTGCCACCTCTATCCTGGGAAATTCCTGGAGATTTTGGGGTAGTGCCTGGGAAAGTTGGAGATTGCAGAGAATGGAAAGAGATCAACATGGATATGATGAGACCACCTACTGAAGCTACCATTTCCTTCAGGGAAAATGATTCTTGTAGTCTGGATGCGAGATCAGTTGTAATTGCTAACTTTAAAGGGAAAGCCCTCAAAGAAGGCATGACACATACAAAATAATAACCAGATGGTGGCCGTTTCCACACACGTTGAATAATGCACTTTCAATGCACTTTTGCAATCCTTTTGAAGTGGATTTTTTTGTTCCACACATGGAAAATCAGTTTCAAATGTTCACTAAAGAGTATTGAAAGTGGATTATCCAACGTGTGTGGAAGCAGCCGGTATCTCACCCCTAGAAAACTGTCAGTGATTTCATCAACAAATTCCTTACTTTGCTGGAAAAGATGCAGTGAAGTTGGCATGTTTGTTCATTACTGGTGGAGATGCCAAAACACAGAACATTTTTGGAAAGAAGTGATAAGCCAAATACAAGACAGACATAACAGGATATGAAATACCCTTCAAACCGGAAACAATATTCCTCAATCAATGGAACGACTTATTAATTCCCCAAATCAGACATGACCTCATAAACAATCTACTAGTCACAGCTAAAAGTGTAATTGCAGCTAAATGGAAATCACATAACCCTCCCAACAGGTCTTTAAATCTGGGACCACTTCATACTAGAACAGAAAAATGATAAAATATACCAAGCAGTAAACTTTCCTAACTCAACAAATTTTCTAGAAAAATGGCTCTCCTTTTTTGAGTTCATTACAGTCAATAATATTCAACCCCCTTAAAACATATTGAACAACTTTAAGCTTATAAAGTTAAATAAATATAGTTTTAATTATTCTGTATTATTTTTTCTTCTAAGTTTTATAGTAAATAATATATATATATACACAATGAGGACAATAAGAATAGAAATGATGTAAATAGTTTATTTGTATTAAGTACAATTTGGATATGTTAGAAAAAGTTGGAAATTGTAACGATATGTTTGTATATTGCATCTTATAGATAAAACAACATGACAATAAAAACATACACCAACAGTCTATATCCTAAAAAAAGAAAAGGGCATAGCAAAGTCAAAGGACCCAGAACTACTGTTGCAGCAGTCTGGTGCCACGGAGGGGTGGTGGTTTTGTCTCCTCTTACCTGAACCTTTCTTGACCAGCTGTGTCCCACAGTTGTAGCTTCACCTTGATGCCCGGTGGTAGCTCCATCATTTTGCTGTAGAACTCCACACCCACGGTGGGGCATGGATCCGGCAGGAAGCACCTTTCCGTGTAGCTCCTCACCAGAGATGTTTTACCCACGGTGGCATCGCCCAACAGGATGATGCGGAATTGGTAGTGCCAGTTACCATTCAGGTTGCAGGCTGCAGCCGTTGCAAGCGTGGTCTCCATTTTAGGGGGTTCCACTCTTGCAGGAGGCAAAGCCATTGCGTGGGGCTACAGACTGAGACCATGCAGCTTTCCAAGTGAGCCTGGCAGGAGATTTTGATTGGATCAGGTCTCCACCCTCAAAGTGATAACCCCTCTGCCCCACCCACAACTTCTCCTGTTTTGCCCAACAAACAATCCTATGTATCAGATTTTGATAGTGCACAAAGGTGAAGGAGGCGGGAAGCTCAGAACAGATGCAAATCCAGGAGGAGCTGGCTTGCCTCCTCAGATCAGTTCCCCAAACAACTGCAGTTTATGATGAGCAGCCAAAATTTCACTGAACAAAACGTCTATTGTTCTTGGAATTTGTTCTGCTGCTGACCGGCTCCTGCTACTTCTCATTATCCTCCGGTGTTGCATTATACCAATTCCACAGGAACCAAAGTTTAAATCCTCTGCTACTTGAATCCCTTGCAGTTTTTGTCATTAGCCTTTTTTCAATTCTTATTTAATCTGGAAGAGAATTTTGGATGCAGCCATGTAGACCTCTAAGGAGTCAGAAAAGCCCTGTTGGCTCAGACCAGAGAAGATCCCTTTTGTCCAGCATCCATTTCCCCCGCAGGGTCGATGAACAAGGCATAGAAGCCAAGCCCAACTTGCCCTGAAGGCGCTTCCTAGCTCCGGTATTCAGAGCTTGACTACCTCTGGACAAAGTCACCATGTCTAGAAGCCATTTTTGTATTTCTCCTCCACGAATGCGTCTAATCTTCTTCTAGGCCTTCTGTGCATATTGCCCTCACTACATCCCGTGGCAGCGAATGCTACCGTTTAACTACTTGCATTAAGAACATGTTCCTCGTGTGAGTGCTATGAGCTTAATATTGCAAAGAGCAAGTCTAGAAGGGAGCAGCTGGAGAAGAAAGAAATCGTAAGCAGTTTTTGCTCCCACCCTCTACAAGGAAAGGGGGAGGGGACCCCAAGTAGCCGTCCAGGCTGAAAATAGATAAACCTGGTTCAGAGTGGAACTTTTCTCCTTTGTTTTTTCTCCCTTAGTGACCTTCAGGCCCTATCTGATCAGCTTTTCTACCCCCCCCCCCACATGGATAGGACTGCATGTGACCTGAGGGAGTTACACAACTTCCTTCTCATGCCCACAGCCTCTCACAAACAGCCAGCCTATTAAGCAGCAACACAATTTTACTTTGAAAAAAAAATCGCTTCTTTCCCTCAGTTCATCACTTTGACCATGTCCAAACAATAAAGAAAGCAGTTTACAGTTAGGATTTGGAAGCTCCAGGGTCAGGCCCTCCACTCTGCCAACGATGCTCTCTTCAAGTCCTCCAATCTGCCATGGGAGCTGCCCAAATCAAGTGGAGCGCAAGTGGAGGGCAAGTGAAGAGGGAGGAATACACGTGGGTCTGTTCACTTGCCAGGCAAGTGTCAATCGTCACTTGTAGCTTGGCTCTGAGTCTGAGATGTACGAAGAACACCAGCAAACATTTTAAAGGCTTTATATGAATGGTGGCCCTCAAAATAGACAGGGCAAATGGAGTAGCAAAGAACAGGTCATAACTCTCTTCGTGAAAAGAATGGAATCCCAAATGGGAGGTTCTTGGGCAAAAAGTGATAAGCATGTTGACGGAGGTTAAGGTTGCTGTGCTAATGGAAACCAGTCAAGCTTCCTTTAAGCACCTGAACCAAACTTCTTTGCTGAAAAACTTTACACACCCCTTCTTAGTCCTTCTCCAGAGCATTGGCAGCCTGTCCCGTGCTACCCCACCTGGAGGGCTTCCCCTTACTGGCAGCAGCCCCCCTGATTACTAATCCCAAGGAAAAGCACACAGAGCTTTGAAGAGGGCATTGTGTCTCGGTAATGGTGCATTGCCTTTAAGGAAGCTGGTTTGGACCTCTTTAGCTTCTGTGGTTGACAAGGGCTCGAAAGGGGCAGACTCCAGGGTTACATTGGTATGTTCTAAGACAATACATTTTGTTCTGGATTCAAATTGGTCAAAGCCTCGTTTCTTACAGCTACCAGATTTAGCAGAGGTCTCTCTCCAGATCCCTGCCTTCTTTCGCAGGATTGGCTACCATTTCCCTTCCAAAATGGGAAGGGCCACTCCTGAGCCTTGAACTTTCCTGTAGTTTAAGGCAGGAAGAGAAGTAATCCCTCCCTTTCATAGGGAGAAATCCTCCATTAAGCATGTAACGAAATGGTTACCAAGGGTGAGATGAGCGCTGGTTGCAGTTGATCTGTCTTAAGAAAAAGGGAATGTTCCCCATGAGGTTTGGTGGGCTGTGGGGCCAGGGAGGGGCCTGCAGGAGTCTTGGTGTGGGATGCCCTTCTTCCTGGACTACAACTCCCAGCTGCCTCAGGGCCAAGGAAGTGCGGGAAAAATAAGGGGTGGAGCCTGAATAGAAATACCCAGCCCATCCTGAGGGGGAGTTAGTCACCTTCTTGGTTGAAGAAGGAGAGGCTCCTGCTGCTGGGCGAAACCCGGGTGCCTGGGCCCTAAATGTGGAGGGCCTGGGAGGCAGCAGAAAGGAAAGGAAGGGGGAACCTTCCCTGAGACCCCCAGCCCCTTAAGGTAGAGTAGGGAACAGTGTGGTAGGGAAAGTAGATGGCGGTTCTCTTCAGTTTGATTTTCTGCCCTAGGGGTTCTGAAAAGGGGGGGGGGGGCTACCCCTATGTGTTGTTCCTTTACCTGCTTTGTGTGCAAGTGCTCTGTATATAGTTATTAAATTACACTTTTTGAATATAAAGAACCTTGTGGTGCTCTGACTACATAACCTCCCCCACTTGGCATGCTACAAGAAGGGAGGGAGCCCGGGAGAAACTGATCAGGCCAGACCTTGGTGGGTTGCCAGTTCTCCAGGGCCCAACCAAAGATTGGGCAATTCATTTCCCAGTAAGGAAATTCAGCCAGAGGGGTCTCACTGCCCCTCAGTCAGGCGGTGTACAAAGCAGTGAGTGGTGGCAGTGACGGAGAGTGTGAGCCACGCCCACCAGGGATGGTGGGAGGCGGATAGCGGGGCGTGCAGGCCATTGACAGCAGCTCAGTTGCCCGGACTGAGAGCCAGCGCCCATTCCGCCGCAAAGCACATGAGTTCAACAAGTACAAAGAAGATCACCTTGGAGGTCTAGGAAGGAACAGGCACAGAAAACCTAAGAAATGAGAGACATTATATTGAATCGGGGGTATCTAGACAGCCTACATTTCACTACAGCGACAAAACCCCATCCATACCTCTTAGGCACACACAAACAACTACCATTACCTAAAGGCCTTAAAGTGATCTCCGTGACCCAGAGCAAAGCTACAAGTGATGCCTGACACACAGGTTGAACACTTGTCAGCTTCCCTCAAGTTTTGATGGGAAATGTAGGCGTCCTGGTCTTACAGCTTGACTCTCCATTTAATTGAAGTTTACAGAAACCCCCCACTCACACTCACCGGAGGGGAAGGGGGGCGCCCGGTGAGAGTCTAATGCCTGCACTCCCCTCCTGACTGCATGTTCTCCCTTCCATAGACTGCTGCTCTGTAAACTTCAATTAAATGGAGTCCCAAGCTGCAAGACCAGAACGCCTACATTTCCCATCAAAACTTGAGGGAAGCTGACAAGCGTTCAACCTATGTGTCAGGCGTCACTTGTAGCTTGGCTCTCAGAGATTTCTTTTTAATCTGTGTCAAGTTTCAAACTCCTTCCTTGACAATCTCTACAGGACATTTCTTCTTCCAAAACCCATTGAAAGGGGACCAACCCTGAACAAGAAAGGACCTGTATCTGAGACTTTTCTGAATCCCTTTGTTGATGTGTGATTGAAATCTTGAAAACTCATCCAATAACGAGATCCCCTTGGTCTTACCCACTCTGACCTCCCTCTTTGGCAAAAGGTAGCAATTTATAATCCTGGCTGCTATAATAAATTTGCTGTCTTAGATGTCGGGTTCATTGCTTTTTGGAAATCTTTCCATACTGTCAATGAAGAAATTGAATGGCTTCATCATTATTGTTTGTATTATTATTATTCTACATATAGCACCAGTATTCTTTAACTATATGGTAATCCCACCACTAGGTTGACAGGTCCCTCTACCCCACGGGCGGGAGCTGGGAGGTCTGACACTTAACTTTAGTGTTCCTATTGTGTGTATGTCACTTCAGGGAAGTGATGTCATCGTGCAGGCCACGTGCAGCCCTTGATAGTGCTCCCATACTTTGCAGGGGGCTGAATTGGGCTGCTGCGGTGCATGGGAGTGCTGCTGGACAGCATGAGAGGCCTTGGAGTGTTCCTGTACTCTGCAACAGCCAGATTTGGCCACTGCTGCACTCCAGAGCAGTCCAATTTGGTCTGAATCTGGCTGCTGCGGTACATGGGAGCATGGTGCACAGATTGGGACCGCACCCCGGGAGGATCGTTCCCCCTTTGCCGGCCAGGTGACCGGAGGTGGGAGTGGAAGGTGGGAGCTGGGGATTCCCTATCCACCACCTACGCAGCCAACACCCATCTTGATATTTTTGGACGGAAGACCACCAAGGAAGTCTGTGCAAAGGCAGGCAATGGCAAACCACCTCTGTTCGCCTCTTGCCTTGAAAACCCTATGAGGTTGCCATAAGTTGGCTGCAACGTGATGCCACTTGACACTCATGCACGTGCACGCATCTCTGATTTCAGCATTATTAGGCATCACATTCTTAAATATCCTAGGCCCATTTTAATTCCTGTTCCCATGTCTCTGCACCATTGATCTGTTACCAAAGTAACAATGATCTACGTGAATGGATGAAAGAACAAATGAATGAATGAAGACGGCAAAGCTAAACTGAGAGTCTACACAAGACATCTTCAGGTTTAGAGAGATGCAATGTTAGCCAGGTAGTATAGTTTAAAAAGACAGAGCCAGCGGAGATCGCTCCTCAGAGAGCTTGTAAATTTCATCTTCACCTCTGGGAAGGCTCTATCAATTTCACCTCCCTTTCAGAGAGGGGAAGATGAAATTAACAAACCCATTGAGGAGCAATCTCTGCCAGCTCTGTCTTTTGAAACTACTCTTCCTGGCTAACATTGCATCTCCCTACCCTTGAGCGTCCCCATGTAAAATGTCTTGTTTAGGGAGACTCCGAGGGGAATGCAAGGCTCAGATTGACAAAAGCAATCAGAAGTGAAAAAAGCAGCAGCTTTCATTCTACAATCTGGAACCTGATACTTAATAAATACAGGGCCAGAAAAATGCCCCCGCCTAATCTTTTGGTTGGCTAGACTTTAATCTGAACTCTAAAGAGATATGGAGATAATGCTCTTGTCGATATTTTGGTTCAAGCCATTTACCTATCTATCCACTCCCCCCACCCTTCTCTCCCAGACCTCAAAGCAACCTAGAAGGCCGTCCTTGCACCTGTTCCCAGTCTGTCTGTACAACAACCCTCTGAAGTAGGTGTTAAATGACTGGCCAAGGAAGCTTCTTGGATAAGAAGGAATTGGAATTTAGGCCTCCAAATCCCAGAAGATTTTGTGAGTATAAATAAGAATCCAGTTTTTCCCAGGGGGAAGAATAGTTAGGATAAAGTCAGTCTGCATATTCTCAGAGATATTGTGAACTGCCCTGGGGCAGTTTACAGAATGGAAAAAAAAGTTTACCTTGTGTGTGACTTTGGGAGAAGCCCTCTGCAAATGCATAAAGGAATTTGAACCATAAATTACTTTTTCAGGAAACTTCCTATATGTGTGTTTGTGTGTCTGTATATAAAAGGAGAGACTCTGCACATGCTCAGAGGCACCAGGCTTATGGACCAAAGGGACCACACACCCTCTTCGGTGCAAACAACTAACAGACAAAATAAGAGGGGTGGAGCCCAATCATGCCTGGGACAGGCTTCCATTTCACTGAGTGTTAAGAATGTCACAAGCCATTTCCACAATGGGTGTGCCCCGTCATCATTGGTGTATAAGTGTTTTATGTTTGAAATCAACATGCCTGAGTGCTAAGTAGTGGGTTCAGACTCTAAGGTGATTTCAACAAGCTCTTTATTCAGCAGGAACATCACTGAAACACGGGGCAAGCTGCAAATATTTATACACTTCAACCCCTCAAACCATGCCCCCAGCTTTGTTAACACCCGATAAGAATCACCTAACTAGAAACCCTTGTTTACGTCAGCTATATACATTGTAACGTATTTACAGCTTAGTGATTGGTCTTTATTATTATGATTGGCTGCTGCTGGCACTAAACAACCAGTGACAATGCAGACTTCAGGAGCCTTGTTTGTGATAGAAGCTTGACCAATACATAAACTGAGGTTTCAGAAAATCAGAAGGATAACCAGGAAAAGATGGGCATGGTTGGGAAGCTTGGAGAGGGGGCTCATTGGCTCTCTCTATTTCTCCCCTTCCCTTTCCTCTCCCCTTCCATCCCCTGAGGAGCAGGGAGATCCAAGTGGATGAATCTCCCAATTAGCTTGGTTGTTCACCATAGGCAGGGCTGGCGCGCCCATTGAGACCAGGTAGACAGTTGTCTCAGGGCGCAGGGCACCGGAGGGCGTGCCAGAGGAGGCGCTGGGGGCGGGAGCACACACCACAGAGCTGCAGCCTCCCAGCCCTCCCACCCTGTGCTGCCGCCGCCACCAGCACACAGCCCCAGCCGGGCGCAGCAGCTGTGGGCAGGTGTCTGGGGCGGTGCAGAGCAACCGAGCGGGAGAGCTGGGAGGCCACCTGCGCCCCGTCCCAGCCACCCACTGCAGCAATTGGGGTAGTGGGGGGGTGCGCCCCGTGATGATGTCACATGTGATGTCATCACACAGGCTGGTCTGTGCATGCGCGTGCATGTGTGCGCGCGCCCAGCCCACCGGCTGGCTGCGGCCACCGAAAATCCAAGCGCCGCTCCTGACCATTGGAGCTGCACCTTCATTTTCAGTTCAATTGGCAGTTGCAGCCTCTACATCACAGTGACTTTGTTCACTTGCCACTTCATTCTCTGATGAATTTTCACAAGGCATGCCCACATCAGACAAGGCCTGCCCAAGCCAACCCGCACCCGTGTTTCTGCTACCTGGATGCAAGATGGGCTAAATAGAACTTCTTTAGTGCACTACCTTAGAGTCAGCTGGAAACAGTAAGGGGAGGGAGCTTCGGGTGACCAAGCCGACCCTCAATAGGCCTATACTTTGCCAGCCAGAATAGCTAGCATTTTCAGCATTTTCAAAATAAACTACAAACTGGGATTCTCAGGAAGCAGACTTCTCAATAGGGTTGCCAGTCCTCCGCTACATGGGGGAGGGAATCCCCCCACTCCCACCCTCCTCCCCGTGCTCCCGCTTGCCTGGCCAGCGAGGGGGGGGGGGAAGCAAGGGAATGCACCTCCTGGGGTGCACTCTTGTATTCTGCAGTGGGCCAATTTGGGCCCAAAACTGGACTGAATCGGGCCCTCTTGGTTCTTTTAAGCTGATCTTGTATCAAAGCAAACAAGTAGTGGAAGACAATAAGGAGAATGTCGCATGGTTGATATCTGGTTCAGAAATCCAGTTGGAGAACCTAATCCACTTAGAGAGAGAGGACTCTCTCTAAAATGGAGAAATGTGGACTGGATGGACTATTTATAATTGCACCTTTTGGAGTGGCTGAAGCCATTTGCTAGAAAATTCTCCTGACCTGCTATGTGAATAGCTTTTAGGGTCACCTACTGCTGAATTGCCCACTCTCAAATAAGGAGGAGCAAAGAAACAGAGATACTGTGCTTCTTATCTGTTTAGACAGTGCATGGACACTATACTCGCAGAGCAGATTTGAACATGCTTGCCGCAGACTAGGGAGAGATACACCTGCCAGGCATACTTGATTCCCCTTCATTCAAATACACTGATGTGGAGAAAAGCTTCCTCTGGGGTCAAGTTCTCTTAAACTTGGACTTCATCCATATAAGCCCTCCATCCTGTCAGAGAATCATCTGCGTTCAGCGACACTTGTAGGGTGGGTGGGTGGGAGGGTGGAGCCAAATCGGGTGTCCATCATGAGATTTTGCTGCTTGGTCCACCAGTGTAGAGACTGGAGAATGGATCTGGGGGTGGAAAGCCGCTTGTACGGGCTGTGAATCTGAGGATGGAAGGTCCTGACAAACTAGTTTCAAATTGGGTGGTCTTTGTTTGCCATAAAGGGCATGAGAGTCAGGAATGCCCTAAAACCTAACAGTTGTTGTATGCAATTTGCTTGTTTGAATCTGCAGCCCAGGACCTTGTGAAGGTAAAGAAGGCGTCTCGACGTGACGTCGCGCAAATCTCGCATGAGAAACGCATTCTTCTGCATTTTTTGCGCAATCTACCGGGTCATTACGGGCAGAGGTAAGCCGTGTGGAAATGGCCCCTGTCTTGAGTGGGAGAAACTTGGTGAACTGGGGAGTCTAGAACTGCCCATTTTGCTGTGGTGTACGAGATGATTTCTTTAGATTTACCTGGAGACCAGCAGGTGGAGTACTACAGACATGTGGTGAAGATGTTCCTCCCCAAACTGTGCTAGTAAAGCCAGTCGTTGCAATATGGGAAAATTGGGCAGCCTTTCTCTCTGATGTGTCTGATAATTGCCATACATTTCATGAATACTCTGGGGGCAGAGGTGAGACCGAACGGGATGACCATGTACTGCCCCACAATGGAAACCAGGGAACTTTATGACCTCTTTATTTATTTATTTTTTTAAGAAAATTTTTATTAGGTGAGAATATTAATATACAACTTTCAAATAGCATCTCATTATACTTTCCCCCACCCTTCCCCCACCTTTTCCAAGACTTCCAACAGCTTTCCAACCCTATAGCCTAATCTATTCCCAATCTGTCCCCTTTTTCTATAACTCCTTATCTCATGTTTACTTGCTCTTTTATTCAACTAAGCCCTATCTATTAACTTCAAAAATATTGTTATAAACTTAAAATCTATTATCTATTACTATATATTAGCTCCACATATATTTAAATTTAAACTAACTAACAGTCGGATAAAATATCTACATTAGTAATTCTAACAATATCTGTTAACTCTAAGTCCACTTACATTTGGGCTAACAATTAGCTAATACTTCACTTCATATTGTAAGACTATCTCTTCTAATAACAAATCCATTCTAATAATTTTCAAATTGCCATAATTCCCCCTTTACGTCCCACTTCTTTTCTAAATATGTTTTCAATCTTCCCCAGTCCGTAAAAAATTTCACTGGATTCTGATCTCTCAGCTTCCTTGTCATTTTATCCATTTCTGCCATGTACAGCAATTTATGCATCCAATCTTCAATAATTGGTATTTCTTGTACCTTCCATTTTTGCACATATAAAAGTCTTGCTGCTGTCGTCATATAAAATAGTAATGTTCGGTATTGAGTAGGAACATCTTCCATGCTTAAGTTCAATAGCAATAGTTCTGGGTTCTTCTTTATTTGAATCTGCAATATCTCATTTATTACTTCTATAATATCTCCCCAGAACTGTCTGGCTATTTCACATGTTCACCACATATGATACAATGATCCTTCATGCTTTTTACATTTCCAGCATTTATCTAACATGACCTCTTTATTTATTGAAACATGAAAATAAATGTCTTGTAAATTCACAGTAACAAACCAAGAATGAACATTGAGCAATAGAAGAACATCTCTGAGGACAACATACAAAACTTTTTGAAACTGTCAACTGATATAATGCTGGAAGGTCCACAGTAACAAACCAAGAATGAACACTGAGTAATGGAAGAACATCTCTGAGGACAACATACAAAACTTTTTGAAACTGTCAACTGATTTAATGCTGGAAGGTCCACAGTAACAAACCAAGAATGAACACTGAGTAATGGAAGAACATCTCTGAGGACAACATACAAAACTTTTTGAAACTGTCAACTGATTTAATGCTGGAAGGTCCACAGTAACAAACCAAGAATGAACACTGAGTAATGGAAGAACATCTCTGAGGACAACATACAAAACTTTTTGAAACTGTCAACTGATTTAATGCTGGAAGGTCCACAGTAACAAACCAAGAATGAACACTGAGTAATGGAAGAACATCTCTGAGGACAACATACAAAACTTTTTGAAACTGTCAACTGATTTAATGCTGGAAGGTCCAAGAGAGGGTGGGAACCCCTTGACTATTTTGTTCTCGAGAACGTAATGAGAGAAAATGCTGTCAAAAAAAGGAGGCGGAATCTCCTTTATGGCATCTTTTGACAGCAAAGACTGAACTTCTGCAAAAAGCAGAGGAGGGGGGAGGAGAAGGCAGATCGGTGAGGGTGGAAAGTTCGGGGGAACTAATTTGAACTCCATACAGTATGCCTTGAAGTCGAGAGAGTCCATGGCTCTTGAGAGATTGCTCCTATTCCTAGTGATTGGAAACTGGGCTGTCTGAGGATGAGGGGAGACAGGTTGTCAAAAACCTTTGTGGAGGGTCCTGGCTTAGGGGAGCAAGGGCTGTCCCTTGGCTTGCTCTTGAAAAACTTCCTAGGAGATTGAGAGGAAGAGGAGAAGGAAGAGGGACGAGCACTTGGAGAAGAGCAGTGAGGTTGGTGAAACCATACTGAGGGTAGCAATTCTAAGGAGCATAAGGCCAAGAAGGAGGTCTGCTTCTCTTTGGATCAGGTGAAAGAAAGTTTATACCCCAAGGACATGGCAGTGACTTTATCATCTTTGAATTTTTTTATGGCCTTATGAGGGGTGGAAGCAAGAAGATCTGAGACGATTGGGAGCTAGGGCTGCAGGCATGAGACAAGAATGGCACCTGATGACAACCGGAACAGGTCTGGCTCTGGCAGTGCAATCGGAAAGATGACCTGCTGTATTAATTGGCAGTTTGCAGAGTCACAGTGATTCCCCCTGGAGGACCAAGGAAAGCCTTTCCTTTTATTAGGGAATGAGGTCAGGGTAAGCAAGTATTTTTCTTAAAACGGACAATTGATCTCTTGCAATAAGGGCTTCATAGCTACCACTACGATATGTTAAGGCAGACACTCTGTAAACCCTATGACCCCCTTCATTCCTGGAATTCTCCAGCCACCAGTGGATGTTCAAAAGTCAAGCTGGAAACCCTGGGTTCCTCCTGGTTTGCCCACGAAGTACTTCCTTCCATGGCTTCACTTTGATCACTGAACTAGGATCTGTTGGCACCTTAAGTAACCCTCTCCAACCCCCGCCGCATTCCCTGCACCTCAAGCCGTGAGGCGCACACTGTGGACGCTCCCCCTTCTAACACCCACCACCTTCCTTGCACCACAAGTCGCCTGGCGAGCTTGCTGCTGTCTCCCCTCTCTGACCTCCGCCCAGTGCACACGCTGCCATCTCCCCTCTCCAAACCCTGACACCTTCCCTGCATCTCAAGCCACCCAACATGCCCACTGCCGTCTCCTCTCTCCAACTCTTGCTGCCTTGCACCTCAAGCCGCTCAAGGTGCCCGCTGCTGTCTCCCCTCTCCAACTCCCACTGTGCTTCCAGCTGGCTGGTGCGTGCCGCTGCTGTCTCCCCTCTCCAACCCCGGCCACCTTCCCTGCACCTCAAGCCACCCAGTGCTCTCTGCTGCAGTCTCCCCTCTCCAACAGCTGCCACCTTCCCTGCACCTCAAGCCGCCTGAGGCGCCCCCTGCCATCCTCCCTCTCCAACTCCTGCTGCGCCTCCAATCACCCTGCGCACCCCGCTGTGGTTTCCCCTCTCCAACAGCTGCTGCCTTCCCTGCATCTCAAGCGGCTCGGGCGGCAGCTGCCGTCTTCCCACTCCAACCCTTGCTGCCTTCCCTGCACCTCAAGCCACCCGGGGCAGCTGCTGCCATCTCCCCTCTACAAAAGCTGACACCTTAGATGCACCTCAAGCCGCCCGGGAAGCCTGCTGCCATCTGCCCTCTCCAACACCCAGTGTGCCTCCAGCTGGCTGGTGCGGGTCCCTGCTGTCTCCCCTCTTCAACCCCCACCACTTTCCCTGTATCTCAAGCTGCTCAGCGCACCCTCCAGCCGTCTTAACTCTCCAGCCGTGGTTGCCTTCCCTGCACCTCAAGCTGCCCCATGCGCTGCGCTGCAGTCTCCCCTCTCCAACAGCCGCCACCTTCCCTGCACCTCAAGCCGCCTGAGGCACCTGCTGCCACCTCCCCTCTCCAACTCCTGCTGCGCCTCCAACCACCTGGTGTACCCCGCTGTGGTTTCCCCGTCTCCAACAGCTGCTGCCTTCCTAGCACCTAAAGCCACCCGGGGCTGCCGCTGCCGTTTCCCCTCTCCCCTCTTCAAAAGCCGCCACCTTCCCTACACCTGAAACCACCTGGGGCGCTCCGCTGCCATCTCACCTCTCCAACACCCACTTCCTTCCCTGCACCTTATGCCGCTCCACGAGCCCGCAGCCGTTTCCCCTCTCCAAACTTCGCCGCCTTCCCTGCATCTCAAGCCGCTCTGCATCTCAAGCCACCCGCAGTCGTCTCCCCTCTCAACCCCCCACCACCACCCTCCCTGCACCTCAAGCCACTCCACGCACCCTGCAGCTATCTCCCCTATCCAGCTGGTGCCTTCCTTGCACCTCAAACTGCCCCGTCTGCCTGCAGCCATCTCCCCTCTCCAACCCCGGCAACCTCCCTGCACGTCTAGCCACTCTGCGTGCCCAGCAGCCGTCTCCCCTCTCCAGCTGCCGCCTTCCTTGCACCTCAAGCTGCCCAGTACGCCCACTGCCATCTCCCCTCTCCAACTCCTGCTGTGCCTCCAGCCGCCCAGCGAGTTTTGCACAACGACACGTAAAACTCGCGCGAGGAAACGCGATATTTCGCATTTTCCCCATCGCGATCCGGAAGAGGGCGGCATGAAGCGCCTTAAGGTTAGTCATCTGGAATCGGCCCAGGTTTGTTATTAGTTATATACATTATCCAGGCCACAGAGGTCAGCTCCCCTGAAGAAAATGGCTCTTTTTGTGGGTAGACTAGATGGCATTATAGCCTGCTGCAATGAACCCCCTCCTTAAGCCTTGACCTCCTCAGGCCCCAGCCCCACTCCCAAATCTCCAGGTAGTTCCATCCGAAAGGTTGGCAATAGGGTGGTCTGTTTCAGGTTAGGAAATGCCTGAGGATTTGGGGTGAAGCCTGAAGGGGTTGGCGTTTGAGGGCTTAGAGATCAGCAGGTTAATCTGCAGTACAGTCCATCCTCCAGAGCAGCCATTTTCTCTCTGGATGTGATCTGTGGCAGCAGAAGGTCCGTTTTTGTTCCTGGAATTCTCTAGCCACCCCCTGGATGCTCACAATTCAAGCTGGGCTGATTCCAGACGGCCCTCCCCATCCCAAAACGTCGCACGTCATTGCGCGGAAAACGCGAAATACCACGTTTTCTCGCGCGAGTTTTGTGCGACATCGCACAAAACTCGCACGAGAAAACGTATTTCGCGTTTTCCGCGCGACGACGCGCGACGTTTCGGGATGGGGAGGGCCGTCTGGAATCGGCCCTGGAAACCCTTGGTTCCTCCTGGTTTGCCCACTAAATACTTCCTGCCCCTGTTACCCTTTGATCACTGAATTGGGATCTGTTGACACCTTAAGTAACCCTCCGAATCACTGCCACCATTAGCTGGTATCTGAACCATGGAAGAGATCTCGCTCCACTTCAGTTCTGAACCTCCAGGTGGCAGATGGAGATCCCCCGGAATCCTACTATATAATTCCCTTAGCATGTGCCCCACGACTCACATTGATGCTGGTGTGCCTGCGCGGGGCGCACCAACATAAAAGTGCGGAAGGAAGGCCGCTTTCGGAGGGAGCCGCTAGCTGCCGCGGGGTTCGCAGCGCAGTTGGAGGGCGGAGGCCGGTGGCAGCGGCATGGGAAGGGTGGCAAGGGCAGTGTGCCAGCAAGCCTCAGGGGAGGCACGGCGGGAGAGAAGCCTGTCGCCCTCTGACCCCCGCCAGAGCCAAGCCACGCCGCTTTCGGCAGGGACGGGGCAACGTAGCGAGGGTGAAGCGCTTGCTGCCGTGTCAGGCCTGCCGGAGCCGGGCGTGCTGCACTGCAAAGGCCCAGGGCCTCGCAGGGTGGCAGCGCTCCTCTCGGAGCATCTCGCCCTGGGTCTGAGGAGAGTGGTGCGCCGCGGCTCCAGGGGCCTCGCAGGGCAGCGGTGCTACACCTCCTCAGGCCTGGGAAAAGGCGGCGCGAGCGGAGCACCACCGCCCTGCAAGGCCCATGGAGATGCGGCGCTCCGCTTTCCGATTCAAAGCCCCGTTGCCTCACTCCCTGCCTTTCCTTTCCACACCCCACCTGGCTCTCAGCCCTCCCCACCTGGCTCTCAGCCCTCCCCAGAACCCCTTGCCTCCCTAAATGCCTTTCCTCTCCACACCCCACCTGGCTCTCAGCCCTCCCCAAAACCCCATTGCCTCCCTAACTACCATTATTCTCCACACGCCCACCTGCCTCTGACCTCTTCCCAAACCCCCACTGCCTCCCTCCCTGCCTTTCCTCTCCACACCCCACCAGGCTTATGAATTTTTCTTAACAGGTCAATATAGTAGAAAGTTTATTGTATTCAGCCATAGGCCATTACAAATCACAAACAACAAACAAAACAGAAACACAAGCTTGAATAAATTTGAGTGAAATGGTCAAAAGTATTAAAATTTAAAACTAGATACATGGTCAAAACAGTAAAATTTAAAAATAGATACAGCCATTAAATCATTTCCTGTTTTGAAATTCATATACAACAATAAAAGTATAAACAGTTAATACAGTAAAGACAATATAAAACCCCAATGTACAATATAAATGTTACCCCTTAAACACAGCACTAGCCCGTATTTTTTTGCAGCCTGGGAATATGAAGCCATTTTGTGGGATATGTTAACATCAGAGTCAGCTAATAAAATTGCAGTCTTCTCAGAACCATACCTGGATCTCAGCCCTCCACAAAACACCATTGCCTCCCTAACTGCCTTTCCTCTCCAAATCGCCACCTGACTCTGACCCCTTCCCAAACCCCCATTGCCTCCCTCGATGCCTTTCCTTTCCACACCACACCTGGCTCTCAGCCCTCCCCAAAACCCCATTGCCTCCCTAACTGCCTTTCCTTTCCACACCCCACCTGGCTCTCAGCCCTCCCCAAAACCCCATTGCCTCACTAACTGCCTTTCTTCTTCACAGCCCACTTGGCTCTCAGCCCTCTCCAAAACCCCATTGCCTCCCTAACTAGCTTTCCTCTCTACAACCCACCTGGCTCTCAGCCCTCCCCAAAACCCTATTACCTCCCTAACTGCCTTTTCTTTCCACAACCCACCTGGCTCTCAGCCCTCCCGAAAACCCCATTGTCTCCCTAATTGGCTTTCCTCTCCACACGCCACCTGGCTCTCAGCCCTCCCGAAATCCCCATTGCCTCCCTAACTGCCTTGCTTCTCCACACCCCAACTGTCTCTCAGTCCTCCCCAAAACCCCATTGCCTCACTAACTGGCTTTCCTCTCTACACTCCACCTGGCTCTCAGCCCTCCCCCAAACCACATTGCCTCACTAACTGCCTTTCTTCTTCACACCCCACCTGGCTCTCAGCCCTCCCCAAAACCCCATTACCTCCCTAACTGCCTTTCCTCCCTACATCCCACATGGCTCTCAGCCCTACCCAAAACCCCATTGCCTCTCTAACTTCCCTTTTTCTCCACACCCCACTTGGCTCTCAGCCCTCCCCTAAACCTCCCTGCCTTTCCTCTCTACACGGCACCTGGCTCTAAGCCCACCCCAAAACCCCATTGCCTTCCTAACTGCCTTTCCTCTCTACACCCCACCTGGCTCTCAGCCCTCCCCAATAGCCCATTGCCTCCCTAACTTCCTTTGCTCTGTACACCCCACCTGGCTCTCAACCTTCCCCAAAACCCCATTGCCTCTCTAAATCCGTTTTCATTCCACACCCCACCTGGCTCCCAGCGCTCTCCAAAACCCCATTGCCTCACCAACTGGCTTTCCTCTCTACACCCCACCTGGCTCTCAGCCCTCCCCCAAACCCCATTGCCTCCCTAAGTGCCTTTCCTCTCAACTCCCCAGCTGGCTCTCAGCCCTCCCCCAAATCCCATTGCCTCCATAAGTGCCTTTCCTCTCAACTCCCCACCAGGCTCTCAGCCCTCTCCAAAACCCCATTGCCTCCCTAACTAGCTTTCCTCTCT
Source organism: Eublepharis macularius (assembly GCF_028583425.1). NCBI lineage: Eukaryota > Metazoa > Chordata > Lepidosauria > Squamata > Eublepharidae > Eublepharis > Eublepharis macularius. Next base: position 27,157,011 of record NC_072804.1, read on the forward strand.
ACACCCCACCTGGCTCTCAGCCCTCCCCAAAACCCTATTACCTCCCTAACTGCCTTTCTTTCCACAACCCACCTGGCTCTCAGCCCTCCCGAAAACCCCATTGTCTCCCTAATTGGCTTTCTTCTCCACACGCCACCTGGCTCTCAGCCCTCCCGAAATCCCCATTGCCTCCCTAACTGCCTTGCTTCTCCACACCCCACCGGGCTCTCAGCCCTCCCGCAAACCCCATTGCCTCCCTAACTGCCATTCTTCTCCACACCCCACCTGGCTCGCAGCCCTCCCCTAAACCCCATTGCCACACTAACTGGCTTTCCTCTCTACACCCCAACTGTCTCTCAGTCCTCCCCAAAACCCCATTGCCTCACTAACTGGCTTTCCTCTCTACACTCAACCTGGCTCTCAGCCCTCCCCCAAACCACATTGCCTCCCTAACTAGCTTTCCTCTCTACACCCCACCTGGCTCTCAGCCCTCCCCAAAACCCCATTACCTCCCTAACTGCCTTTCCTCCCTACATCCCACATGGCTCTCAGCCCTACCCAAAACCCCATTGCCTCTCTAACTTCCCTTTTTCTCCACACCCCACTTGGCTCTCAGCCCTCCCCTAAACCTCCCTGCCTTTCCTCTCTACACGGCACCTGGCTCTAAGCCCACCCCAAAACCCCATTGCCTTCCTAACTGCCTTTCCTCTCTACACCCCACCTGGCTCTCAGCCCTCCCCAATAGCCCATTGCCTCCCTAACTTCCTTTGCTCTGTACACCCCACCTGGCTCTCAACCTTCCCCAAAACCCCATTGCCTCTCTAAATCCGTTTTGATTCCACACCCCACCTGGCTCCCAGCGCTCTCCAAAACCCCATTGCCTCACCAACTGGCTTTCCTCTCTACACCCCACCTGGCTCTCAGCCCTCCCCCAAACCCCATTGCCTCCCTAAGTGCCTTTCCTCTCAACTCCCCAGCTGGCTCTCAGCCCTCCCCCAAATCCCATTGCCTCCATAAGTGCCTTTCCTCTCAACTCCCCACCAGGCTCTCACCCCTCCCCCAAACCCCATTGCCTCCCTAACTGCCTTTCCTCTATACAACCCACCTGGCTCTCAACCTTCCCCAGAACCCCATTGCCTCCCTAACTGCCTTTCCTCTCTACAACCCTCCTGGCTCTCAACCTTCACCCAAACCCCATTGCCTCTCTAAATCCGTTATCATTCCACACCCCACCGGGCTCTCAGCCCTCCCCAAAACCCAATTGCCTCACTAACTGCCTTTCCTTTTCAAACCCCACCGGGCTCTCAGCCCTCCCCAAAACCCCATTGCCTCACTAACTGCCTTTCTTCTCGACACCCCACCTGGATCTCAGGCCTCCCCAAAACACCATTGCCTCCCTAACTAGCTTTCTTCTCTACACCCCAACTGGCTCTCAGCCCTCCCTAAAACCCCATTGCCTCCCTAACTGCCTTTCCTTTCCACACCCCACCTGGCTCTCAGCCCTCCCCAAAACCCCATTGCCTCCCTAACTGGCTTTCCTCTCTACACCCCAACTGTCTCTCAGTCCTTCCCAAAACCTCATTCCCTCCCTAACTGCCTTTCCTTTCCACACCACACCTGGCTCTCAGCCCTCCCCAAAACCCCATTGCCTCCCTAACTGCCATTCTTCTCCACACCCCACCTGGCTCACAGCCCTCCCCAAAACCCCATTGCCACACTAACTGCTTTTCGTCTCCACACTCCACCTGGCTCTCAGCCCTCCCCAAAACCCCATTGCCTCCCTAACTAGCTTTCCTCTCTACACCCCAGCTGGCTCTCAGCCCTCCCCAAAACCCCATTACCTCCCTAACGGCCTTTCCTCCCTACATCCCACATGGCTCTCAGCCCTATCCAAAATCCCATTGCCTCTCTAACTTCCCTTTTTCTCCACACCCCACTTGGCTCTGAGCCCTCCCCTAAACCTCCCTGCCTTTCCTCTCTACACGGCACCTGGCTCTCAACCTTCCCCAAAACCCCATTGCCTTTCTAACTGCCTTTGCTCTGTACACCCCACCTGGCTCTCAACCTTCCCCCAAACCCCACTGCCTCTCTAAATCCGTTTTCATTCCACACCCCACCTGGCTCCTAGCGCTCTCGAAAAAACCCCATTGCCTCACCAACTGGCTTTCCTCTCTACACCCCACCTGGCTCTCAGCCCTCCCCCAAACCCCATTGCCTCCCTAAGTGCCTTTCCTCTCATTCCCCTCCCAAAAACCCCATTGCCTCACTAACTGGCTTTCCTCTCTCTCTACACTCCACCTGGCTCTCAGCCCTCGCCAAAAACCCATTTCCTTCCCAACTGCCTTTCCTTTCCACACCATTGCCTCCCTAACTAGCTTTCTTCTCTACACCCCAACTGGCTCTCAACCTTCCCGAAAACCCCATTGCCTCTCTAAATCCGTTTTCATTCCACACTCCACCTGGCTCTCAGCCCTCTCCAAAAACCCATTCCCTCCCTAACTGCGTTTCTTTTCCACAGAGCCTTTCCTCTCTACACCCCATCTGGCTGTCAGCCCTCCCCAAAACCCCATTGCCTCCCTAACTGCCTTTCCTCTATACAACCCACCTGGCTCTCAACCTTCCCCAGAACCCCATTGCCTCCCTAACTGCCTTTCCTCTCTACAACTCTCCTTTTTTTTTTTTCTCTACAACTCTCCTGGCTCTCAACCTTCACCCAAACCCCATTGCCTCTCTAAATCCGTTTTCATTCCACACCCCACCTGGCTCTCAGCCCTCCCCCAAACCACATTGCCTCCATAACTGGCTTTCCCCTCTACACCCCAACTGGCTCTCAGCCCTCCCCCAAACTCCATTGCCTCCCTAACTGCCTTTGCTCTCTACACCCCACCTGGCTCTCAGCCCTCCCCAAACCCCATTGCCTCCCTAATTGCCTTTCCTCTCTATACCCCACCTGGCTCTCACCCTTCCCCAAAACCCCATTGCCTCCCTAACTGGCTTTCCTCTCTACACTCCACCTGGCACTCAGCCCTCTCCAAAACCCCATTGCCTCACCAACTGCCTTTCCTTTCCACACCCCACCTGGCTCTCAGCCCTCCCCAAAACCCCATTGCCTCACTAACTGCCTTTCTTCTCGACACTCCACCTGGATCTCAGCCCTCTCTAAAACACCATTACCTCCCTAACTAGCTTTCTTCTCTACACCACAACTAGCTCTCAGCCCTCCCTAAAACCCCATTGCCTCCCTAACTGCCTTTCCTTTCCACACCCCACCTGGCTCTCAGCCCTCCCCAAAACCCCATTGTCTCCCTAATTGCCTTTCCTCTCCACACGCCACCTGGCTCTCAGCCCTCCCCAAAACCCCATTGCTTCCCTAACTGCCTTTCCGCTCTACATCCCACCTGGCTCTCAGCCCTACTCAAAACTCCATTGCCTCCCTAACTGCCTTTCCCCTCTACACCCGACCTGGCTCTCAGCTATCCCCAAAGCTCCATTGAGTCCCTGCCTTTTCTCTCCACACCCCACCTGGCTCTCAGCCCTCCCCAAAACCTCCCTAACTGCCTTTCCTCTCTACACCCCACCTGGCTCTCAGCCGTACCCCAAACCCCATTGCCTCCCTAACTGCCATTCCTCTCTACACCCCACCTGGCTCTCAGCTGTACCCCAAACCCCATTGCCTCCCTAACTGCCTTTCCTCTCTACATCCCACCTGGCTCTCAGCCCTCCTCAAAACTCCATTGCCTCCCTAACTGCCTTTCCTCTCTAGACCCCACCAGGCTCTATGCCTTCCCCAAAACTCCAATACCTCCCTAACTGCCTTTCCTCTCTACACCGCAACTGGTGCTCAGCCTTACCCCAAACCCCATTGACTCCCTAACTGTTTTTCCTCTCTACAACCCACCTGGCTGTCAGCCCTCCCCCAAACCCGATTTTTTCCCTAACTGCCTTTCCTCTCTACACCCCACCTGCCTCTCAGCAATCCCCAAAGCCCCATTGCCTCTCTAACTGCCTTATCTCTCCAAAACCCATGTGGCTCTAAGCCCTCCCCAAAACCCCATTGCCTCCCTCACTGTCTTTCCTCTCTACACCTCAGCTGATACTCACCCTTCCCCAAAACCCCATTGCATCCCTAACTGCCTTTCCCCTCTACACCCCACCTGGCTCCCAGCCTTACCCCAAACCCCATTGCCTCCGTAACTGCTTTTCCTCTCTACACACTACCTGACTGTTAGCCCTCCCCCAAACCCCATTTCCTCCCTTACCGCCTTTCCTATCTAAACCCACCTTGCTCTCAGCCCTCCCTTTTCTCTCCTCACCCCACCTGGCTCTCAGCCCTCCCCAAAATCCCATTGCCTCCCTACCTGCCTTTCCTTTCTACACCGCACCTGGCACTCAGCCTTCCCCAAAAACCCATTGCCTCCCTAACTGCCTTTCCTCTCTACACCCACCTTGCTCTCAGCCCTCCCCCAAACCCCTTTGCCTCTCTACTTGCCTTTCCTTTCTACACCCCACTTGGCTCTCAGCCCTCCCTAAAACCACACTGCCTCTCTAACTGCCTTTCCTCTCTAAACCCCACCTGGCTCTCAGCCCTCCCCAAAACCCCATTGCCTCCCTAACTGCCTTTCCTATCTACACCCACCTGGCTCTCAGCCCTCCCTCAAACCTCATTGCCTCCCTACCTGCCTTGCCTCTCTACACCCCACCTGGCTCTCAGCCCTCCCCAATACCCCATTGCCTCTCTAACTGCCATTTCTCTCCTCACCCCACCAGGCTCTCAGCCCTCCCCAAAGTCCCATTGCTTCCCTAACTGCCTTTCCTCTCTACACCCCACCTGGCACTCTGCCTTCCCCAAAAACCGATTGCCTCCCTACCTGTCTTTCCTCTCTACACCCACCTGGCTCTCAGCCCTTCCCCAAACCCCATTCCCTCCCTACCTGCCTTTCCTCTCTACACCCCTCCTGGCTCTCAGCCGTACCCAAAACCTCATTGCCTTTCTAACTTTCTTTTTCTCTCCACACCCCACCTGGCTCTCAGCCCTCCCCAAAATCCCATTGCCTCCCTAACTGCCTTAACTGTCTACACCCCACCTGGCTCTCAGCCCTCCCCCAAACCACATTGCCTCCATAACTGGCTTTCCCCTCTACACCCCAACTGGCTCTCAGCCCTCCCCCAAACTCCATTGCCTCCCTAACTGCCTTTGCTCTCTACACCCCACCTGGCTCTCAGCCCTCCCCAAACCCCATTGCCTCCCTAATTGCCTTTCCTCTCTATACCCCACCTGGCTCTCACCCTTCCCCAAAACCCCATTGCCTCCCTAACTGGCTTTCCTCTCTACACTCCACCTGGCACTCAGCCCTCTCCAAAACCCCATTGCCTCACCAACTGCCTTTCCTTTCCACACCCCACCTGGCTCTCAGCCCTCCCCAAAACCCCATTGCCTCACTAACTGCCTTTCTTCTCGACACTCCACCTGGATCTCAGCCCTCTCTAAAACACCATTACCTCCCTAACTAGCTTTCTTCTCTACACCACAACTAGCTCTCAGCCCTCCCTAAAACCCCATTGCCTCCCTAACTGCCTTTCCTTTCCACACCCCACCTGGCTCTCAGCCCTCCCCAAAACCCCATTGTCTCCCTAATTGCCTTTCCTCTCCACACGCCACCTGGCTCTCAGCCCTCCCCAAAACCCCATTGCTTCCCTAACTGCCTTTCCGCTCTACATCCCACCTGGCTCTCAGCCCTACTCAAAACTCCATTGCCTCCCTAACTGCCTTTCCCCTCTACACCCGACCTGGCTCTCAGCTATCCCCAAAGCTCCATTGAGTCCCTGCCTTTTCTCTCCACACCCCACCTGGCTCTCAGCCCTCCCCAAAACCTCCCTAACTGCCTTTCCTCTCTACACCCCACCTGGCTCTCAGCCGTACCCCAAACCCCATTGCCTCCCTAACTGCCATTCCTCTCTACACCCCACCTGGCTCTCAGCTGTACCCCAAACCCCATTGCCTCCCTAACTGCCTTTCCTCTCTACATCCCACCTGGCTCTCAGCCCTCCTCAAAACTCCATTGCCTCCCTAACTGCCTTTCCTCTCTAGACCCCACCAGGCTCTATGCCTTCCCCAAAACTCCAATACCTCCCTAACTGCCTTTCCTCTCTACACCGCAACTGGTGCTCAGCCTTACCCCAAACCCCATTGACTCCCTAACTGTTTTTCCTCTCTACAACCCACCTGGCTGTCAGCCCTCCCCCAAACCCGATTTTTTCCCTAACTGCCTTTCCTCTCTACACCCCACCTGCCTCTCAGCAATCCCCAAAGCCCCATTGCCTCTCTAACTGCCTTATCTCTCCAAAACCCATGTGGCTCTAAGCCCTCCCCAAAACCCCATTGCCTCCCTCACTGTCTTTCCTCTCTACACCTCAGCTGATACTCACCCTTCCCCAAAACCCCATTGCATCCCTAACTGCCTTTCCCCTCTACACCCCACCTGGCTCCCAGCCTTACCCCAAACCCCATTGCCTCCGTAACTGCTTTTCCTCTCTACACACTACCTGACTGTTAGCCCTCCCCCAAACCCCATTTCCTCCCTTACCGCCTTTCCTATCTAAACCCACCTTGCTCTCAGCCCTCCCTTTTCTCTCCTCACCCCACCTGGCTCTCAGCCCTCCCCAAAATCCCATTGCCTCCCTACCTGCCTTTCCTTTCTACACCGCACCTGGCACTCAGCCTTCCCCAAAAACCCATTGCCTCCCTAACTGCCTTTCCTCTCTACACCCACCTTGCTCTCAGCCCTCCCCCAAACCCCTTTGCCTCTCTACTTGCCTTTCCTTTCTACACCCCACTTGGCTCTCAGCCCTCCCTAAAACCACACTGCCTCTCTAACTGCCTTTCCTCTCTAAACCCCACCTGGCTCTCAGCCCTCCCCAAAACCCCATTGCCTCCCTAACTGCCTTTCCTATCTACACCCACCTGGCTCTCAGCCCTCCCTCAAACCTCATTGCCTCCCTACCTGCCTTGCCTCTCTACACCCCACCTGGCTCTCAGCCCTCCCCAATACCCCATTGCCTCTCTAACTGCCATTTCTCTCCTCACCCCACCAGGCTCTCAGCCCTCCCCAAAGTCCCATTGCTTCCCTAACTGCCTTTCCTCTCTACACCCCACCTGGCACTCTGCCTTCCCCAAAAACCGATTGCCTCCCTACCTGTCTTTCCTCTCTACACCCACCTGGCTCTCAGCCCTTCCCCAAACCCCATTCCCTCCCTACCTGCCTTTCCTCTCTACACCCCTCCTGGCTCTCAGCCGTACCCAAAACCTCATTGCCTTTCTAACTTTCTTTTTCTCTCCACACCCCACCTGGCTCTCAGCCCTCCCCAAAATCCCATTGCCTCCCTAACTGCCTTAACTGTCTACACCCAACCTGGCTCTCAGCCTTCCCCCAAACCCCATTGCCTCCCTAACTGCCTTTCCTCTCTATACCCCACCTGGCTCTTAACCCTTCCCAAAACCCCATTGTCTCCCTACCCGCCTTTCCTCTCTACACCCCTCCTGGTTCTCAGCCCTCCCCAAATCCCCATTTCCTCCCTAACTGCCTTTCCTCTCTACACCCCACCTGGCTCTCAACCTTCCCCAAAACCCCATTGCCTCCCTCACTGCCTTTCCTCTCTACACCCCATTTGGCTCTCAGCCCTCCCCAACACCCCATTGCCTCCCTAACTGCCTTTGCTCTCTACACCCCACCTGGCTCTCAACCTTCCCCCAACACCCCATTGTCTCTCTTTTTACTCCGTTTACATTCCACACCCGACCTGGCTCTCAGCCCTCCCCAAAACCCCATTGCCTCCCTAACTGCCTTTCCTCTCCACACCCCACCTGGCTCTCAGCCCTCCCCCAAACCCCATTGTCTCTCTAACTGCCTTTCCTCTCCACACCCCACCTGGCTCTCAAACCTTCCCAAAACCCCATTGCCTTCCTACCTGCCTTTCCTCTCTACACCCCTCCTGGCTCTCAGTCTTCCCCCAAACCCCATTTCCTCCCTAACTGCCTTTCCTCTCTACACCCCACCTGGCTCTCGGCCCTCCCCCAAACCCCATTGTCTCCCTTACCGCCTTTCCTATCTACACCCACCTTGCTCTCAGCCCTCCCCCAAACCCCTTTGCCTCTCTACTTGCCTTTCCTTTCTACACCCCACTTGGCTCTCAGCCCTCCCTAAAACCACACTGCCTCTCTAACTGCCTTTCCTCTCTAAACCCCACCTGGCTCTCAGCCCGCCCCAAAACCCCATTGCCTCCCTAACTGCCTTTCCTCTCTACATCGCACCTGGCTCTCAGCCCTCCCCAAAACCCCATTGCCTCCCTAACTGCCTTTCCTATCTACACCCACCTGGCTCTCAGCCCTCCCCCAAACCCCATTGTCTCTCTAACTGCTTTTCCTCTCTGAACCCCACCTGGCTCTCAAACCTTCCCAAAACCCCATTGCCTCCCTACCTGCCTTTCCTCTCTACACCCCACCTGGCTCTCAGTCTTCCCCCAAACCCCATTGCTTCCCTAACTGCCTTTCCTCTCTATACCCCACCTGGCTCTCAGCCCTCCCCCAAACCTCTTTGCCTCCCTACCTGCCTTTCCTCTCTACACCCCACCTGGCTCTCAGCCCTCCCCAATACCCCATTGCCTCTCTAACTGCCTTTTCTCTCCTCACCCCACCTGGCTCTCAGCCCTCCCCAAAATCCCATTGCCTCCCTACCTGCCTTTCCTTTCTACACCGCACCTGGCACTCAGCCTTCCCCAAAAACCCATTGCCTCCCTAACTGCCTTTCCTCTCTACACCCACCTTGCTCTCAGCCCTCCCCCAAACCCCTTTGCCTCTCTACTTGCCTTTCCTTTCTACACCCCACTTGGCTCTCAGCCCTCCCTAAAACCACACTGCCTCTCTAACTGCCTTTCCTCTCTAAACCCCACCTGGCTCTCAGCCCTCCCCAAAACCCCATTGCCTCCCTAACTGCCTTTCCTATCTACACCCACCTGGCTCTCAGCCCTCCCTCAAACCTCATTGCCTCCCTACCTGCCTTGCCTCTCTACACCCCACCTGGCTCTCAGCCCTCCCCAATACCCCATTGCCTCTCTAACTGCCATTTCTCTCCTCACCCCACCAGGCTCTCAGCCCTCCCCAAAGTCCCATTGCTTCCCTAACTGCCTTTCCTCTCTACACCCCACCTGGCACTCTGCCTTCCCCAAAAACCGATTGCCTCCCTACCTGTCTTTCCTCTCTACACCCACCTGGCTCTCAGCCCTTCCCCAAACCCCATTCCCTCCCTACCTGCCTTTCCTCTCTACACCCCTCCTGGCTCTCAGCCGTACCCAAAACCTCATTGCCTTTCTAACTTTCTTTTTCTCTCCACACCCCACCTGGCTCTCAGCCCTCCCCAAAATCCCATTGCCTCCCTAACTGCCTTAACTGTCTACACCCAACCTGGCTCTCAGCCTTCCCCCAAACCCCATTGCCTCCCTAACTGCCTTTCCTCTCTATACCCCACCTGGCTCTTAACCCTTCCCAAAACCCCATTGTCTCCCTACCCGCCTTTCCTCTCTACACCCCTCCTGGTTCTCAGCCCTCCCCAAATCCCCATTTCCTCCCTAACTGCCTTTCCTCTCTACACCCCACCTGGCTCTCAACCTTCCCCAAAACCCCATTGCCTCCCTCACTGCCTTTCCTCTCTACACCCCATTTGGCTCTCAGCCCTCCCCAACACCCCATTGCCTCCCTAACTGCCTTTGCTCTCTACACCCCACCTGGCTCTCAACCTTCCCCCAACACCCCATTGTCTCTCTTTTTACTCCGTTTACATTCCACACCCGACCTGGCTCTCAGCCCTCCCCAAAACCCCATTGCCTCCCTAACTGCCTTTCCTCTCCACACCCCAACTGGCTCTCAGCCCTCCCCAAAACCCCACTGCTTCCCTAACTGCCTTTTCTCTCTACACCCCACCTGGCTCTCAACCTTCCCCTAAACCCCATTGCCTCTCTACCTCCATTTTCATTCCACACCCCACCTGGCTCTCAGCCCTCCCCAATACCCCATTGCCTCTCTAACTGCCATTTCTCTCCTCACCCCACCAGGCTCTCAGCCCTCCCCAAAGTCCCATTGCTTCCCTAACTGCCTTTCCTCTCTACACCCCACCTGGCACTCTGCCTTCCCCAAAAACCGATTGCCTCCCTACCTGTCTTTCCTCTCTACACCCACCTGGCTCTCAGCCCTTCCCCAAACCCCATTCCCTCCCTACCTGCCTTTCCTCTCTACACCCCTCCTGGCTCTCAGCCCTCCCCCAAACCCCATTGCCTCCCTACCTGCCTTTCCTCTCTACACCCACCTGGCTCTCAGCCCTCCCCCAAACCTCATTGCCTCCCTACCTGCCTTTCCTCTCTAAACCCCACCTGGCTCTCAGCCCTCCCCCAAACCCCATTGCCTCCCTACCTGCCTTTCCTCTCTACACCCCTCCTGGCTCTCAGCCCTCACCAATACCTCATTGCCTCTCTAACTGCTTTTTCTCTCCTCACCCCACCTGGCTCTCAGTCCTCCCCAAAATCCCATTGCCTCCCTAACTGCCTTAACTGTCTACACCCAACCTGGCTCTCAGCCTTCCCCAAAACCCCATTGCCTCCCTAACTGCCTTTCCTCTCTACACCCCACCTGGCTCTCAGCCCTCCCCCAAACCCCATTGTCTCTCTAACTGCCTTTCCTCTCCACACCCCACCTGGCTCTCAAACCTTCCCAAAACCCCATTGCCTTCCTACCTGCCTTTCCTCTCTACACCCCTCCTGGCTCTCAGTCTTCCCCCAAACCCCATTGCTTCCCTAACTGCCTTTCCTCTCTATACCCCACCTGGCTCTCAGCCCTCCCCCAAACGTCTTTGCCTCCCTACCTGCCTTTCCTCTCTACACCCCACCTGGCTCTCAGCCCTCCCCAATACCCCATTGCCTCTCTAACTGCCTTTTCTCTCCTCACCCCACCTGGCTCTCAGCCCTCCCCAAAATCCCATTGCCTCCCTACATGCCTTTCCTCTCTACACTGCACCTGGCACTCAGCCTTCCCCAAAAACCCATTGCCTCCCTAACTGCCTTTCCTCTCTACACCCACCTGGCTCTCAGCCGTTCCCCAAACCCCATTGCCTCCCTACCTGCCTTTCCTCTCTACACCCCTCCTGACTCTCAGCCGTACCCAAAACCTCATTGCCTTTCTAACTTTCTTTTTCTCTCCACACCCCACCTGGCTCTCAGCCCTCCCCAAAATCCCATTGCCTCCCTAACTGCCTTAACTGTCTACACCCAACCTGGCTCTCAGCCTTCCCCCAAACCCCATTGCCTCCCTAACTGCCTTTCCTCTCTATACCCCACCTGGCTCTCAGCCCTCCCCCAAACCCCATTCTCTCTCTAACTGCCTTTCCTCTCCACACCCCACCTGGCTCTCAACCCTTCCCAAAACCCCATTGTCTCCCTACCCGCCTTTCCTCTCTACACCCCTCCTGGTCCTCAGCCCTCCCCAAATCCCCATTTCCTCCCTAACTGCCTTTCCTCTCTACACCCCACCTGGCTCTTCGTCCTCCCCCAAACCCCATTGCTTCCCTAACTTCCTTTCCTCTCTACACCCCACCTGGCTCTCAACCTTCCCCAAAACCTCATTGCCTCCCTCACTGCCTTTCCTCTCTACACCCCATTTGGCTCTCAGCCCTCCCCAACACCCCATTGCCTCCCTAACTGCCTTTGCTCTCTACACCCCACCTGGCTCTCAACCTTCCCCCAACACCCCATTGTTTCTCTTTTTACTCCGTTTTCATTCCACACCCCACCTGGCTCTCAGCCCTCCCCAAAAACCCATTCCCTCCCTAACTGCGTTTTCTTTTCACACCCGACCTGGCTCTCAGCCCTCCCCAAAACCCCATTGCCTCCCTAACTGCCTTTCCTCTCCACACCCCAACTGGCTCTCAGCCCTCCCCAAAACCCCACTGCTTCCCTAACTGCCTTTTCTCTCTACACCCCAACTGGCTCTCAACCTTCCCCTAAACCCCATTGCCTCTCTACCTCCATTTTCATTCCACACCCCACCTGGCTCTCAGCCCTCCCCAAAACCCCATTGCCTCCCTAACTGCCATTACTCTCCACACACCTACCTGCCTCTGACCCCTTCCCAAACCCCATTGCCTTCCTACCTGCCTTTCCTTTCTACACCCCACCTCGCTCTCAGCCTCCCCCAAACTCCATTGCCTCCCTACCTGCCTTTCCTCTATACACCCCACCTGGCTTTCAACCCTCCCGAAAACCCCATTGCCTCCCTCACTGCCATTACTCTTCACACCCCCACCTGCCTCTGACCCTTTCCCAAACCTCCATTGCCTCCCTCCCTGCCTTTCCTTTCCACACCCCCCCTGGCTCTCTCCCCTCTCCTAAACCCCATTGCCTCCCTAACTGCCTTTCCTCTCTGCACCTCACCTGGCTCTTAGTCCTCCCCCAAATCCCATTCCCTGTCTAACTGCCTTTCCTCTCCACACCCTACCTGACTCTCATCCCTCCCCAAAACCCCATTCCCTCCCTACCTGCCTTTCCTCTCCACACCCCACTTGCCTCTCTGCCCTCCCCAAAACCCCATTACCTCCATACCTGCCTTTCCTCTCCACACCTCCACACTGGGTGGTTTAAGGTGCAGGGAAATGGGCAGCAGCTGGAGAGGAAAGACTGCTCCTGGACTTTTGGAGCAGTTTGAGGTGCAGGGAAGGTGGTGAGGGTTAGAGAGGGGAGACGGCAGCAGGTGGGCAATGCGGCTTAAGGTGCAAGGAAGGCAGTGGTGGCTGGAGAGGAGAGATGGCTGCAGGGTGTGTGGAGCGGCTTGAGGTGCTGGGAACGTGGTGTGGGTTGCAGAAGGGAGAGGGCAGCGGGCCCGCCGGGCGGCTTAAGGTGGAGGGAGGTGTACAATGTTAGAGAGGGGAAACAGCACTGGTGTGCACCAGGCGGTGAAGGTGAAGCAGCAGTTGGATAAGGGAGAGGGCAGCAACTTCATGAGGCTGGGTGACTTGAGGTGCAGGGAAGGTGGCTGGAGTTGGGAGGAGAGATGGCAGCGATGTGCCTGTGGCTTGAGGTGCAAGGAAGGTGTCGGGGTTCGGAGAGGGGAGATGGCAGTGTGCGCATCGGGCGGCTTGAGGTTCAAGGAAAGCAATGGGGGTTGGAGAGGGGAGATGGCAGCCGCTGCCCCAGGCGTCTTGAGGTGCAGGGAAGGCAGCAAGGGTTGGAGAGGGAGGTCGGCAGCAGGCGCCTCAGGAGGCTTGAGGTGCAGGGAAGGTGGCGGCTGTTGGAGAGGGGAGACTGCAGCGGAGTGCACCGGGTGGCTTGAGGTGTAGGGAAGGGAAGGGCAGCTGGAGATTTGAGATGGCTGCAGAGCGTGCTGAATGGCTTGAGATACAGGGAAGGTAGTGGGGGTTGGAGAGGGGACGCACCGGGCAGCTGGAAGCGCAGTGGGAGTTGGAGAGGGGAGGTGGCAGCAGGCACAGCAGGCGGCTTAAGGTACAAGGAGGGCGCCAGGAGACGGCACTGGTGCACCAGGCGGTTTGAGGTACAGTTAAGGCTGCGGGCGTTGGAGAGGGGAGACAGCAAGAGGATGCGCTGAACAGCTTGAGGTGCTGGGAAGGTGGATGGAGTTGGAAATGGGAGAGGGAAGCGGGGCGCCCCAGGCGGCTTCAGGTGCAAGGAACGGGGGGGGGGGTTGGAGAGAGGCGATGACAGCGGAGTGCGCCCTGCTGTTTGAGGTGCAGGGAAAGTGGTGTGGGTTGAGTTGAAAAGGGGAGATGGCAGCTGGCATGCTGGGCGGCTTGATGTGCGGGGGATGGCAGTAGCGGGTAGAGAGTGGAGACCGCTGCAGTCTGTGCAGAGCGGCTTGAAGTGCAGGCAGGGGGTTGGAGAGGGGGGATGGCAGTGAGACGTGCCGGTCCACTTGAGCTGCAGGGAAAGCAGAGGGTTTGGGAGAGGGGAAATGGTGGGAGGCACAATGGGAGTTGGAGAGGGCAGATGGCAGCAGGCGCCCCGGGTGGCTTGAGGTATATGAAAAGTGGCAGCTTTTGCAGAGGGGAGATGGCAGCGGCTGCCCCGGGTGGCTTGAGATGCCGGGAAGGCAGCAGCTGTTGGAGATGGGAAACCACAGGGGGGGGGCGGCAGGCGGTTGGAGGCGCAGCAGGAGTTGGAGAGGGAGGATGGCAGGGGGTGCCTCAGGCGGCTTGAGGTGCAGGGAAGGTGGCGGCTGTTGGAAAGGGGAGACTGCAGCAGAGAGCACTGGGCGGCTTGAGGTGCAGGGAAGGCAACGGCAGCTGGAGAGCTGAGATGGCTGGAGGGCGCGCTGAGCGACTTGAGATACAGGGAAGGTGGCCGGGGTTGGAGAGGGGAGACAGCAGCGGCGCGCACCAGCCAGCTGGAAGCACAGTGGGAATTGGAGAGGGGAGATGGGAGTGGGCACATCGGGTGGCTTTAGGTGCACGCAAGTTTTGCGCAGCTTCCCTTTGATCACTGAACCAGGACCTCTTCGCACATTTGGTAACTGTTACCTTCCCTGCTACTATTAGCTGGTATCCGACACTGCGAAGGGGAGACAGAGCTCCCCTTGAGGTGTTAACCTCCAGATGGTGCTTGGATAACTCCTGGAATTACAATGACCTCCAGGCCACCTACAAATTATCTCCAGAACCACCTGGATGTTCACAACTGAAGCTGGAAATCCTTTGTTTCTCCTTGTCTCCCCCCTAAGTACTTTCTCCCCCAGCTTCCCTTTGATTCCTGAACCCAGAACTATTGTCATATTAGGCCACCCTCACCACCCCTGCTTCCTTCACCTGGCATATGGAGCTTTGAAGAGGAAACTGCAGGGGAATTAGTGGCACAGTGAAAAGGCACCAGGTCAGAGTATCCAAGGTCCCAAAGTTTGATCTCCAAATGGGGAGGAAATGGAAACGCTCCTGCTTGACCCCCCAGGCACTGCTGATGCTGCTCATCCCATTGGTCTTCCAGGGAGTAAATGTGTGTTCTCTCTCTCCTGCCTGCCTTCTCCATTGGTCCGAGAAAGTCATTCTTGTCTGCAGAATGGCTGCACAATGCTGATTTTCTGCAGCAACAAAAGAGCTCTTCTTCTTTGATTTCTTGTGCTCTGCAGGAATAAGAAGGGAAGACTGTTTACACCAGAGTATCTAACCTGCCAGATCAGGCACCGAGTGTGAAAAGTACAAAGAACCCCAGCAAACTTTTTAAAGCTTTTATTTCAACGATGGCCCTGAAAAATAGACAAAGCAAAAGGAGGAGCGATGATCAGCTCATAACTTTCTTTATTAAAGAAAGGCATCCTAAATGGGAAGTTCTGGGCAAAAAGCGATAAGCGATTTGACATAGGTCAAGGTTGCCCTCCTATGGGAAACCAGTCCAGGTTCCCTTATGCACCTGAACTGAACTTCTTCCCGGAAACAATTGGCATGTCCCCTCCTTAGTCCTTCTCCAGAGCAGGCTGGCCTGTCCCATGCTATCCCAGAAGGAAGTCTCCCCCTTACTGGCAGCAGCCCCCCTGCTCACTAATCCCAGGGAAATGCACACAGAGCTTTGGAGAGAGCTGTGCCTTTAGGGTTTGGTTCTCTTTAGCTTCTGTGGTTGAGAAGTGCTCGAAAGGGGCAGACTTCAGTGTTACATTCGTGTGTTCTAAGGCAATAAACTTTGTTTTAGACTTGCCAAAACCTCCTTTCTTAGTGCTACCAGATCTAGCAGAGATTCCCCTCCAGATCCCCTCTTACTCAAGATTGGTTACTGTGTAGCCGCTGATAGACTGATCCACTATTAAATCTTTGAATCCCCTTTTAAAGCTGTCTATCCCTGGTTCTAGTCACTGGATCTACTCTGCACTGCTTGTTGTTTTCCTATGCAGCAGGGAGGCGAAAGCGGGGGAAAGGAAACGTTCTTTCAGGCAGAAGGGAAAATCTCTGCCACTAAAGTTTTGGACAGTTTCCTTGGTCAAAGTTAGATGAGAGAAGTTATCCATGGCCATCCTTGATCTTAAGTGACCATGTCCCATTCTTGACAATCTCAGGGCTTCCCCACGGAGGCTCATCCGTGCAGATGGCCCGAGAACAGATCTTACAAATCTCGAAAGGAGGACAGCTCTAGCTTTAGCTATCATCTGTGGTCCGGACTTTGAGGAGGAATTCTCATTCATTCACTCTTCCTGACCTGATCGATTGTGCCATTGCAGGCACTGCTTTGCAACTCCGGAAAAGGAATTGGTGCAAGAATGTTGCACTGGCTATATCCTCACGTCAGTCTTTGATCTCCGGATGACAGAGAACCTGGGCCAGGAGGAGAAGGCGCTTTGGAGGGTGGAGTGCACAGTATGAAACATGAAAGTCCTAGAACGGCTACAGAGAGTGGGTGCTCCAGGACTTCTCTTTCTCTGACAAAAGAAGCATCCCTGCTGAGCTCCCTCCCCTCCCCAAATTCCGCCTTCTCTTGGTGCTGCCCTTAAATTGCCAGGAAGTTTCCAAGCTGGACTTGGCACGGGTAGGCAAGGCTGGGGTGAGGCAGGCCTCACACCAAGGGCACGTGCAGCAGGGAAAAAAGCCTCAAGAAACCTCTCGACTAAGAGGTCCACTGCCAAACAATCAAAAACAGGTCCTGCTAGTGTAACCCTTGCCCACTAGAGGGAGATAGACAGTTGGGGTATTCCTTATAAGGAAAAAAAGGCGCAATTTTCCCTGAGAGACTGGAGGGCCTGAAGCTGCAGGGAGAAGCACTCTCTCCTCAGAAACTGTCCTTTTGATGAACTCTCTATTAATGTTAGAGGTATGAGAATTTGTTATACTTATTATTGGAAGGGAAGATTGTGTTTATATTAATTGGCTGTTAGTTTGTAATTTGATTATTGTTGGGACTATTTGAAATAGATATTATATGTATAATTTTCCCTGAGAGACTGGAGGGCCTGAAGCTGCAGGGAGAAGCACTCTCTCCTCAGAAACACTCCTTTCTCTGAACTCTGTATTAATGTTATAGGACTCCTGTGAAGAACAGAAGGCATCTCAACATAGAGCACAGCTACAAGGTGCTGCAATTCAAGGGACTGACCACCATACAGAAGTCAGAAAGACTGAGACCTGGGTCTGCTTGAGTAAAACAGGCCTGTTTTGTTACATGATTGTTGTTATATATGCTTTATTATTGTATTGTCCCAAATAAGATGTTCTTTTTCTCAAGTTTGTTCATTGTAATATTTTATAAATGCAAGTGTCACAAGGTGGAATCACACTGTCATAGACATGAACTCTCCCAGTTCTCAAATTAGATAAATGTATTTATTTGATATTGCCCTTGAACAAAACAGGTTACACTAGCAGAGATGGAGCAAATTTGCTGAGAAAGAGGCTTAAACAAGCAGAAATATTTTATTATATAGGCAGTGACAGCAGCAAGAATTCTACTAGTGTTTTATTGGGAAAGACCAGCAATACCCCAGCAGGAGGAGCTGATTATGAAAATTATGGAAAATGCGGAACTAGACAAATTGACTTTACTAATGAAAGGACAAATGGAAGAAGACTTTGTTGCACCATGGACCCCATTCTACAACTGGATGAGAAATAAATATAAGGACCCGATTTTTGTAATTATATGATGGCAATATTGTAATTACTAGTTACCACAGTTAAATGATGAATCCTGGAAAATGTACATAAGTAGAGTGATGTTTCAAGCAGAATGTATGGTATTTTTGAAACTTGTTTTCCATTTCCCCTTATCCCTAATGAGAATTAATAAATAATAACAATAACAATACCAACAACAACAATAAACAAGCACTGCAGTAGGAGTAGGACTTACTCTGCTGGAACAAGAAGGATTTCAACGAAGCCATCCCCTTCAGCTAGTCCGTCTGATCTTGGTAGGTGGTGGTGTTAGTGAGCACGAACTGCGATTATGTATCGGTGCTGAGTAGTGTCGGGGGGATGGACCGAGGATATGGTCAGATCTTGGGGGAGCTGCGGGAACTGGGGATTGGAGTCTTGGGCTAATGGGGGACCATTTCAGGAAAAGGTGTACGGGAGATGGCTGTCGAGGTAACAATGGGGGTTGAAATGGGGGACTCGGTGGCTGAGGCGATCTGGGTGCTCTGTATGGGTTTTTTGCTTTCTTTTTTCCACCACCCATCTTTGTTTCCTTGGGTCTCTAGAAGAAAAAGAAGGCAGATTAGAGCTTCATGCTTCCCCTCATTTCCTGATAGGAAGGGGCAAAATATGGACTCTCATGCTGGGGGCAACTTTCTGGACTTCAAGGTTGGGATATATGCATGAAATCATGTCGGAAATGTCTGCTGAAATTTCAGAGACTGTCTAAAATGAAAGGAGCCAGGAAGTAGATGCTCTGTAATCAAAGCACATGACTGACTAGAGCGTTCTTGCAAACTCATAGATATTCTGAGTTTTCTTTCTATTTTCAGTATGGTGGTTGTGTTACAAAGCCATGGAACAGCCAAGTGGGCTGGGGTGGGTTGGATAGCAAGAATGGGTGCGTGATGCGACGGCAGTGTGGTTGCAGAGGGTGGGGATGGGACTTGCTTGGGGCTGCTCCTCAACGCTTAATCCTTCGTTCTGCATGGTGTGACAGTGGAGGGAGTGTCACTGCCCAAGTGTGGTGCAGACGAGGAAAAGCAAGCCATGGCATTCAGGGTTGTTGGGCTTGGAGCCAGGGTCCGTTGCCCAAAGCCTTGCAGAGTGGATGGGGGCAGCCTCTTCGGGATCCTGCATTATAGGGGGGGAGCGTTTGATCTTTTGGGCAATTTGGATTGTAATGAAGAAATCTTAGTGTCAGCTTCATGTTTGGTCTGAAATGTTTCTTTTGGCTATGGGGGCAATTAGGGCCGTTTCCAGATGACTTACCTGCCTCCGGAACGTTGCGCCACGTTGCGGGGAAAATGCGAAATATCGCGTTTTCTCATGCGAGTTTTGCACGACGTTGCGCAAAACTCGCGCGAGAAAATGCGATATTTCACGTTTTCCCTGCAACATGGCGCAACGTTCCAGAGGCAGGTAAGCCATCTGGAAACGGCCAAGGTTAGTATAGCTTATCTTTTAAAAAGATAAAGCCTTCCTGGGACATGCGCTTGTGACTTCTGGTGGTTCTTTTGGCTCCTCTTTAAGAAAAAGGAGACATCTGAGATTGTATTGTCGAAGGCTTTCACGGCCGGAGAACGATGGTTGTTGGGGGTTTTCCAGGCTGTATTGCGGTGGTCTTGGCATTGTAGTTCCTGACGTTTCGCCAGCAGCTGTGGCTGGCATCTTCAGAGGTGTAGCACCAAAAGACAGAGAACTCTGTCTCTGTCTTTTGGTGCTACACCTCTGAAGATGCCAGACACAGCTGCTGGCGAAACGTCAGGAACTACAATGCCAAGACCACGGCAATACAGCCCGGAAAACCCCCAACAACCAACATCTGAGATTGTTCCCTCCAAAATGCCAACAGTTCTCCCCCTTTTTGCTTTGAACTTACAACAGATGGTCCCGGGACCACCCCCACATTCTTCTGGGCAGCTTTCGTTGTCACACTGCCATCCGTTACTGGCTGGTTTTTCAGGATTGACTGAACCTGTGGAAGGACATTTGAATGGTGGATCATTTTGGAAGAGAGGAGAAAAATATTAGCCCTACCATTCCGTATCCCTTCTTTCTTTTTTCTTTGGCCAGGGATTATCCTTATTTCCTGGCTACAGGTTCTGAAAAATCACCATCCCTTTTGTGCCTGGAAAATGACAGTTCTATTTTTGGCTGCTTCCAGTCCTAACGGTTCAAGTCTCCTCCCTGCTTTACTATAAACTGACTCTCTGAGAGACGAGCTACAAGTGACGCCTGACACAGGTTGGACACTTGTCAGCTTTCCTCAAGTTTGGATGGGAAATGTAGGCATCCTGGTCTTGCAGCTGTAATGGAGAGCCAAGCTGTAAGACCAGGACGCCTACATTTCCCATCCAAACTTGAGGGAAGCTGACAAGTGTGCAACCTGTGTAAGGCGTCACTTGTAGCTTGGCTCTGAGTGGGCAGAAGCAGGTATGTTCCCTCTAGGGCACAACAGTGAAGATACACGCTGTAGGTCACTGAAGCCTCATGGAATGCACTTCCCACCAAATGTCAGTCGCTGAGAATTTTCTGGAACTCTTGACAAGCTACTGGAGGATGATTAGAGTCACAGGACTAAATGTG
Organism: Eublepharis macularius; assembly: GCF_028583425.1. Lineage (NCBI taxonomy): Eukaryota > Metazoa > Chordata > Lepidosauria > Squamata > Eublepharidae > Eublepharis > Eublepharis macularius. The sequence goes on from NC_072804.1 coordinate 27,177,233, forward strand.
TCCTCCAAAGACCAATAGTGTCTTTGGATGCTATTCAAAAATAAACTCCGCTGCGATCTCTGCAGGTTCCGCCGTTTCTGTAAAGGAAATAAAGATGAATTACCTCCAGAGCTTGTTTTGAAAGGCTTTTCTTTGTCCCTGAGATTTTAACAGGGGTCTGCTTCTGGCCGCGCTTTCCTTTCTTAGCCGGTTCATTTTGGAACAGGTTTTCTAGGAACAGTGGAACCTGTGGATGAAGGTTGGAAAACTGGTTGAATCTGTGTGTACTCAGCACATAGCAAAGGGGAGTAATGGAGGATAGACCAAAGGATCTCTCTACTTCTGCAAGGAGGGCCTTCCTCTGGAACTACAGCTACATCCCAGAAAAACTCAGCATTTTGGGAGAAAGCTGTAGTAGTCAAGTGCTCTCTCCAGCTTGCACAATGACCAAGGACATATCTGCAGTATCAAGGTGGCTGGGGGGAGAATGTAGGTTAGAAGGGTCCGGCCATTTCCATCTGCTTTGTTCCAACTAAGTTCCTACCTCTGGATCTGCAGTTACATCACAAAGATGCTCAGTAGTTGGCAAAAAGCTCTAGTTACAGCCAACCATTGCTACCCCTCCACAATGTCAAACGGCCTGTGCAAAGTACTAACTGATTTGGTTTTCATACCAGTTTAGGATCCTTGGCTTTCCCTAATGAATCCTATCAAGTTTGCTGAGCTTTCTTTGTTGGAGAAATCCCACTGAATTATATTTCCCAGATCACTGAAGCCCCATGGAATGTACTTCCCACCAAATGTCAGTTGCTGAGAATTTTCTTGAATTCTTGACAAGCTACTGGAGGATGATTAGAGTCACAGGAGTAAATGTGTAATCCAAAGACCAATAGTGTCTTTGGATGCTGTTCAAAAATAAAATCAGCTGTGATCTGTGCTGGTTCCTCCGTTTCTGGAAAGGAAATAAAGATGAATTACCTCCAGATCCAAGAGGTCTGTCTGGTCAGCAGCTTGTCCTGAAGGGCTTTTCTTTGTCCCTGAGATTTTAACAAGGGTCTTCTTCTGGCCGCGCTTTCCTTTCTTAGCCGGTTCATTTTGGAACAGGTTTTCTAGGAACAGTGGAATCTGTGGATGAAGGTTGGAAACCTGGTTGAATCTGTGTGTACTCAGCATGTAGCAAAGGGGAGTAATGGAGGATAGACCAAAGGATCTTTCTACTTCCGCAACGAGGGTCTTCCTCTGGAACTACAGCTACATCCCAGGAACACTCAGCGTTTTGGGAGAAAGCTGTAGAATTCACCTTCTCTCTCCAACTTGCACAATGACCAAGGACATATCTGCAGTATCCAGGTGGCTGGGGGTAGACTGTATGTTAGAAGGGTCCGGCCATTTCCATCTGCTTTGTTCCAACTAAGTTCCTACCTCTGGATCTGCAGTTACATCACAAAGATGCTAAGTAGATGGTAAAAAGCTCTAGTCAAAGCCGACCATTTCTACCCCTCCACATTGTCCAAGGGCCTGTGCGAACTACTAATTGATTTGGTTTTCAAACCACTTTAGGATCCTTGGCTTTCCCTAATGAATCCTATCAAGTTTGTTGACATTTCTTTGTTGGAGAAATCCCACTGAATTATATTTCCCAGATCACTGAAGCCCCATGGAATGCACTTCCCGCCAAATTTCAGTTGCTGAGAATTTTCTGGAACTCTTGACAAGCTACTAAAGGAGGATTAGAGTTACAGGACTAAATGTGTAATCCAAAGACCAATCATTTCTTTGGATGCTGTTGAAAAATAAATTTAGCTATGATCTCTGCTGGTTCCATTTCTGGAAAGGAAATACAGATGAATTGCAGCTGTAATGGAGAGCCTGGTCTTGCAGCTGTAATGGAGAGCCAAGACCAGGATGCCTACATTTCCCATCCAAACTTGAGGGAAGCTGACAAGTGTGCAACCTGTGTAAGGTGTCACTTGTAGCTTGGCTCTGAGTGGGCAGAAGGATTGGAGACTTGGGCAGAAGGTTGGACATTTGACAGCTTCCCTCAAGTTTGAATGGGAAATGTAGGCGTCCTGGTCTTGCAGCTGTAATGGAGAGCCAAGCTGTAAGACCAGGACGCCTACATTTCCCACCCAAACTTGAGGGAAGCTGACAAGTGTGCAACCTGTGTAAGGCGTCACTTGTAGCTTGGTTCTGAGTGGGCAGAAGCACGTATGTTCCCTCTAGGGCACAACAGTGAAGATACATGCCGTAGGTCACTGAAGCCTCATGGAATGCACTTCCCGCCAAATTTCAGTTGTTGAGAATTTTCTGGAACTCTTGACAAGCTCCTAAAGGAGGATTAGAGTTACAGGACTAAATGTGTAATCCAAAGACCAATCATTTCTTTGGATGCTGTTGAAAAATAAATTTAGCTATGATCTCTGCTGGTTCCATTTCTGGAAAGGAAATACAGATGAATTACCTCCAGATCACAGAGGTCTGTCTGGTCGGCAGCTTGTTCTGAAGGGGTTTTCTTTGTCCCTGAGATTTTAACAGGGGTCTTCTTCTGGCCTTGCTTTCCTTTCTTAGGCGTTTTACTCGAGGCCATGTCTTGAAGGAACTGCGGCACCTGTAGATAAAGGTTGGAAAACTGGATGAGTCTGTGGTTACTCAGCATGATGTGGCAAAGGGGAGAAATGGAGGATAGATAGCAGGATCTCTCTTCTTCCGCAAGGTGGGCCTTCCTTTGGAACTACGGCTACATCCCAGGAACAGTCAGCGTTTTGGGAGAAAGCTGTAGAAATCACCTGCTCTCTCCAACTTGCACAATGACCAAGGACATATCTGCAGTATCAAGCTGGCTGGGGGGAGACTGTATGTTAGAAGGGGGCTGGCCATTTCCATCTGCTTTGTTCCAACTAAGTTCCTTCCTCGATCTGCAGTTACATCGCAAAGATGCTCAGTAGTTGGCAGAAAAGCTCTAGTCAAAGCCAACCATTGCTAGCCCTCCACAATGTCCAAGGGCCTGTGCAAACTACTAACTGATTTGGTTTTCATACCAGTTTAGGTCCCTTGACTTTCCCTAATGAATCCTATCAAGTTTGTTGATCTTTTTTTGTTGGAGAAATCCCACTGAATTATATTTCCCAGAGTTCCCTGGCATCGAGACCCTCTCCTTTTGGGGGGGGGCCCTTCCCCTTTTGATGGGGCCTGCAAGGGAAAGAGTCCACAGTGAAACTGGAGTATATGGGTATTACAAGATCCCATCAGCCAATGTGAGAGTGAGGTCACAGGAAGTAGGGCTCAAGTCAACAAGCGAGTGATGTCTGGTGTCAGCTATCATCATGTCTCAGTCACATCCTTGTTGCTCCTGGCTTTGATTGTCTGTACAATGCCCATCAGTCTACTCAGACCAAAGAACCCCTCTTACAGGAGCGTGTGGGTAATATCTGCTGAAATTTCAGAGGCTGTCTAAAATGGAAAGAGACAAGAAGTAGATGCTCTGTAATCAAAGCACATGGCTGACTAGAGCGTTCTTGCAAACTCATAGATATTCTGAGCTTTCAATTTCGAGTATGGTGGTTGCGTTACAAAGCCATGGAACAGCCAAGTGGAGTGGGGTGGGTTGGATAGCAAGAATGGGTGTGTGATGCGAAGGCAGTGTGGTCGCAGAGGGTGGGGGTGGGACTTGCTTGGGGCTGCTCCTCAACGCTTAATCCTTCGCTCTGCATGGTGTGACAGTGGAGGGAGTGTCTCTGCCCAAGTGTGGTGCAGACAAGGAAAAGCAAGCCATGGCATTCAGGTTTGTTGGGCTTGGAGCCAGGGTCCGTTGCCCAAAGCCTTGCAGAGCGGATGGGGGCAGCCTCTTCGGGATCCTGCATTATAGAGGGGGAGCGTTTGATCTTTTGGGCAATTTGGATTGTAATGAAGAAATCTTAGTGTCAGCTTCATGTCTGGTCCGATGTGTTTCTTTTGGCTACGGGGGCAATTAGGTTAGTGTAGCTTATCTTTTAAAAAGATAAAGCCTTCCTGGGACATGCGCTTGTGACTTCTGGTGGTTCTTTTGGCTCCTCTTTAAGAAAAAGGAGACATCTGAGATTGTTCCCTCTAAAATGCCAGCAGTTCTCCCCCTTTTTGCTTTGAACTTACAACAGACTGTCTCGGGACCACCTCCAGGTTCTTCTGGGCAGCTTTCCTTGTCACACTGCCGTCCGTTACGGGCTGGTTTTTCAGGATTGACTGAACCTGTGGAAGGACATTTCAATGGTGGATCATTTTGGAAGAGAGGAGAAAAATATTAGCCCTACCATTCCATATCCCTTCTTTCTTTTTTCTTTGGCCAGGGATTATCCTTATTTCCTGGCTACAGGTTCTAAAAAATCACCATCCCTTTTGCGCCTGGAAAATGACAGTTGTATTTTTGGCTGCTTCCAGTCCTAATGGTTCAAGTCTCCTCCCTGCTTTTCTATAAGCTGACTCTGAAAGATGAGCTACAAGTGATGCCTGACACAGGTTGGACACTTATTAGCTTCCCTCAAGTTTGGATAGGAAATGTAGGCATCCTGGTCTTGCAGCTGTAATGGAGAGCCAAGACCAGGACGCCTACATTTCCCATCCAAACTTGAGGGAAGCTGACAAGTGTGCAACCTGTGTAAGGCGTCACTTGTAGCTTGGCTCTGAGTGGGCAGAAGGATTGGAGACTTGGGCAGAAGGTTGGACACTTGTCAGCTTCCCTCAAGTTTGGATGGGAAATGTAGGCATCCTGGTCTTGCAGCTGTAATGGAGAGCCAAGCTGTAAGACCAGGACGCCTACATTTCCCATCCAAACTTGAGGGAAGCTGACAAGTGTGCAACCTGTGTAAGGCGTCACTTGTAGCTTGGCTCTGAGTGGGCAGAAGCATGTATGTTCCCTCTAGGGCACAACAGTGAAGATACATGCCGTAGGTCACTGAAGCCTCATGGAACGCACTTCCCGCCAAATTTCAGTTGTTGAGAATTTTCTGGAACTCTTGACAAGCTCCTAAAGGAGGATTAGAGTTACAGGACTAAATGTGTAATCCAAAGACCAATCATTTCTTTGGATGCTGTTGAAAAATAAATTTAGCTATGATCTCTGCTGGTTCCATTTCTGGAAAGGAAATACAGATGAATTACCTCCAGATCACAGAGGTCTGTCTGGTCGGCAGCTTGTTCTGAAGGGCTTTTCTTTGTCCCTGAGATTTTAACAGGGGTCTTCTTCTGGCCTTGCTTTCCTTTCTTAGGCATTTTACTCGAGGCCATGTCTTGAAGGAACTGCGGCATCTGTAGATAAAGGTTGGAAAACTGGATGAGTCTGTGGTTACTCAGCATGATGTGGCAAAGGGGAGAAATGGAGGATAGATAGCAGGATCTCTCTTCTTCCGCAAGGAGGGCCTTCCTCTGGAACTACGGCTACATCCCAGGAACAGTCAGCGTTTTGGGAGAAAGCTGTAGAAATCACCTGCTCTCTCCAACTTGCACAATGACCAAGGACATATCTGCAGCATCAAGCTGGCTGGGGGGAGACTGTATGTTAGAAGGGGGCCGGCCATTTCCATCTGCTTTGTTCCAACTAAGTTCCTTCCTCGATCTGCAGTTACATCGCAAAGATGCTCAGTAGTTGGCAGAAAAGCTCTAGTCAAAGCCAACCATTACTACCCCTCCACAATGTCCAAGGGCCTGTGCAAACTACTAACTGATTTGGTTTTCATACCAGTTTAGGTCCCTTGACTTTCCCTAATGAATCCTATCAAGTTTGTTGATCTTTTTTTGTTGGAGAAATCCCACTGAATTATATTTCCCAGAGTTCCCTGGCATCGAGACCCTCTCCTTTTGGGGGGGGGCTTCCCCTTTTGATGGGGCCTGCAAGGGAAAGAGTCCACAGTGAAACTGGAGTATATGGGTATTACAAGATCCCATCAGCCAATGTGAGAGTGAGGTCACAGGAAGTAGGGCTCAAGTCAACAAGTGAGTGGTGTCTGGTGTCAGCTATCATCATGTCTCAGTCACATCCTTGTTGCACCTGGCTTTGATTGTCTGTACAATGCCCATCAGTCTACTCAGACCAAAGAACCCCTCTTACAGGAGCGTGTGGGTAATATCTGCTGAAATTTCAGAGGTCACGTGATCCTCCAGCGACCAACGGCCCCTTCCCTCAGTTCTCCCTTGCCGCCGCTTGACCAACACACTTCAGCCATAACACCTTAAAAACACCAATTTCCGTTACAGCCATCACAAAATCGTGCATTGGAGTTCACAGCGGGGTAGGAGGGAGGGTTGTGTGTCAGCACAGAAGAACTCGATGAACATAAGTTACAGGTATGTTAACCCTGTTTTCATCTTCGTTCTTCTGTGCCTCCACACATGGGAGTGTACCAAGCTTCACACAATAAGGAAGGCGGGGGTGAAGTCCAACACAATTTTATTAAGCAAACAAGAACAACAATAAATAGATATGCATATATACATCTATGTAAAAATACTGTGTAAGGACACATAAATACTCAATATTTACATATATACACACCCCCAGGTACATATATACACTTTCACTCAAGGGTACCCAACAGGTACGCCAAGAAAGTCATTCCAAAACTCCCTCAGGAAAAAAGGGAGTGTAAGACAGCCTTGGCCACAGATACATCCTGCTCCGCATTGACATCAACGGCGTAATGCCTGACAAAGGTGTCTGCAGAGGACCATGTGGCTGCTTTACAAATGTTAACCAGGGGCACCCCCCTGAGGAGTGCCGAAGAGGATGCTTGGGACCGCGTGGAGTGGGCTCTGACATGAAGCGGGCAAGCCACCCCTGCCAGGGAATAGGCCTTGCTAATGGCCGTCACAATCCACCTAGACAGGGTCTGAGAGGAAGCCCTGTTACCCTTGTCCTTGGTCCCAAAACATACAAACAGGTGAGGACAGGAGCGGAATCCCTTCGTCCTATCCAGGTAATAGGCCAGGGCCCTCTTCAAGTCTAGGGAATGGAGGGCCTTTTCCCCCTTAGAGGAAGGTTGAGGAAAGAATGCAGGCAGTGAGATCTCCTGCGAGAGGTGGAAGGCGGACACCACCTTGGGCAGGAACCCGAGGCAGGGACGCAGGACCACCTTGTTGGGATGAAACACAAGAAAGGGAGGGTCAGACCGCAGTGCTGACAGCTCACTGACCCTTCTGGCCGAAGTGACGGCCACCAAGAATGCTACCTTGTAGGATAGCAAATCCAAGGGGCATGTAGCCATAGGTTCAAATGGAGGCAACATGAGACGTGAGAGCACCAAGGACAGCGACCACTGAGGCACTGGCGCCGACACAGGTGGGTAAAGATTGTACATGCCCTTAAGGAACTGGCGGGATTGTGGGTGAGAAAACACCGTAGCTCCCTCTACTCGGGCGTGAGCAGCTGATATCGCTGCCAAGTGTACCTTGAGGGAGGACACCTTCAAGCCCAGGCCACGCAATTGGCACAAATACTCGAACACAACCCCCAAGTGACTGCTTTCGGGCACCACTCCTCTGGCAAGTGCCCAGAGCTCAAACCTGTGCCACTTGGCCGCATAAGCGCGCCTAGTGGATGGCCGACGAGCATTCAGGAGGACCCTCTGTACCTCGTCAGTAAAGCCTATCGGGGAGGAACGATCCGCCAAGCCGTTAGGTGCAGCTTCCTGGGATCGTGGTGGACTAGGCTCCCGTTTAGGAGAAGGTCTTGCCGAGGGGGCAGACTCACATATGTCCGTTGGGACATCCGCAGGAGCTTCGGGAACCAAACCTGCCGTGGCCAGAAGGGGGCCACTAGGATGCAGTCCGTCCCGTCCTCCTCTATCTTGCACAGGACCCTGGGAATCAAGGGGAACGGAGGAAACATGTAGTGCAAGCCCAGCGTCCACGTAAACTGGAAGGCATCCCCAATAGAGAGGGGGTCGCTCCCTGCCCTGGAACAGAACGTGTGGGCTTTGGTGGTCGCCGCAGTGGCGAACACGTCTATCACTGGATGACCCCACATCTGGAAGATCGGCCCAACGCACTCTCCGTTCAGTTCCCATTCGTGGTCTAGTAAAGGGGCCCTGCTGAGGGCATCCGCCCGGGCATTGTCTGACCCAGCCACGTGTATAGCACGGAGCGACACGCCGTTCTTGATAGCCCACTGCCAAGTGAGTGTGGCTTCCCGGCACAGGGCCATGGACACTGTGCCCCCCTGCTGATTCACGTAGTACATGGCAGTCGTGTTGTCCGTCTGCACCAAGACCTGACGATTTCTCAGCAGTGCTGTAAGAGACACAAGTGCGAAACGAATGGCCCTTAGTTCAAGCACATTGATATGGAGGGTCTTTTCCCTGTCAGACCAGACATCTTGCACAGACACATCACCACAGTAAGCCCCCCATCCCAACAGAGAGGCATCAGTGGTAACCGTGATGTCATGGTGTTGATACCCAAAAGGGGTCCCTCTAAACAAGTTGTCATCAGACAGCCACCAGTCCAAGGAGGAGAGGACGACCCTCGGGATAGAGAATTTGAGGGACGGAGGGTGCAGCAGAGCATCGTACCTCCGCACAAACCAGTTCTGGAGAGGGCGCATATGCAGCCTAGCGAAAGGCACCACAGAGGTGGCCGCTGCCATATGCCCTAGTAAGCACTGGATAGTGCGCACAGACTGGAACCGGTTCCTTTTAAACATGGACACTAGACCCCTTAGGGACCGAGCCCTCTCCAAGGGGAGCAGAGCCTTACCCTCCACAGAGTCTAACAGTGCACCAATGTAGGACACCTTGCAGTTGGGCACCAGCTTGGATTTCTCCAAGTTCACCAGGAGCCCCAGGCGTTGGCAAGTGCTAAGTACCAAGGCAATGTCCTGCACCAGCCGAGGCTCCGATTCAGCCACGATGAGCCAGTCATCGAGGTACGGAAAGATGGTACAGCCTTCTTCCCGTAGGAAGGAAACCACAGGGGCCACACATTTAGTAAACACTCGTGGGGCAGTGGACAGGCCAAAGGGGAGCACCTTATACCGGAAAACCCTTTGCCGGTAAACAAAGCTCAGGTACTTCCTGTGCTCCTTCCGTATGCCCACGTGAAAGTATGCGTCTTTTAAGTCAAGAACCGCAAACCAATCTCCCTGTTTCAGCAAGGCGATCACAGCCGCCAACGTAACCATTTTGAATTTGGTCACCTTGAGGAAGGCATTAAGGCCCCTCAGATCTAAAATGGGACGTAAGCCCCCATCCTTCTTAGGGACCAGGAAGAACCTAGAGAAGAAACCCTTCACAGAGTCCTCATAGGGCAATTCTTCCACAGCACCCTTGGCCAAGAGCGACACGATCTCCGCATCCAGCTCGGCCATAGTGTTATTGACAGCTGTCAGGGGTGAGCTGCATCTAGGTAGCTCAACAAACTCCAGCCCGTATCCCAGTTCAACAATAGTTAAGACCCATGAGTCAGATGTTATTGACTCCCACTCAGAGAGGAGTGGACTAAGTCTGTCCGAAAAGTTCGGGGATACGGCTGGCGCGACCCGTCAGTACTGCCTCCCGGCGCCCTGCTGATCTTTCTGCTGGGCCGGTTGCTGTGCCGGACGAGGCTTGAAGGGCCGACGCCTCCTCTGCTGTTGTGCGGGAGGGTAAGGCCGCTGCTGGTAGGCAGGATACTGCTGGTAGCCCGGCCGCTGTTGATGGTATCTGCCCTGGTAATGGTAAGGGCCAGACCGGGGAGCGTACCGTGACCTGGAGGAGGGCTTGTCCGCTGGAGCCAGACCCAAAGACCGCGCCGTCTGTCTGTCCTCCTTTTTCTTCTTCAGGGTCTCGTCGGTGGACTTGGAGAACAGCGAGTCCCCTTCAAAGGGCATGCTCTCCACCCTGGAACGCACCTCTTGGGACAGGGCCGTCGACCGCAACCAAGAGTGGCGCCTGAGGACCACCGCCGACGCCATCCCTCTAGCAGCAGTGTCAGCAGCGTGGCTCCCAGCGTTCATCTGCTGCTTAGACAGCCTCACAGCCTCTGTCTGCAGCAGGGACACCACAGCCTTCTGCTCAGGAGGGAGGTCCCGGGTATAGGACGCCAACTTCTCCCAGAGGTACAGCTGGTACCCTGCCATGATGGTCTGGTAGTTGGCGATCCTCAGACCCAGCGAAGCGACGATGTACTGGCGCCTGCCCATGGCATCCAGCTTCTTGCCCTCTTTATCCGCAGGCACCGAGGAGTGACCCGATCGTCGGGGGTTGAACTCCTCTGTGACCAAGGAGGAAGGTGGAGGGTGCTTCACCAACGCCGGCCAGGTGCCCTGCTTGATTTTGTAGAGCTGCTCAATCCTCTTGGATGTTGGAGGCTGATCACAGGGCACCTGCCATACCTTCTCCACGATTTCCTCAATACCCTCGAGCATGGGGAAGCCAACGGACGCCGGATTATCCCCATAGATACGCTTGAGGAGCTTGTCCTTGGTCTTCGGGGCTGCTGAAGAGATGTCCATCTCGAGAACCTTGGCCATCCTTGCCATCTGGTCGGCGTAGATGCGGAGGTCCTCGAATGGCGAGTCCGCAGATGGTACTAGCTCCTCAGCCGGCGACGGTTCGGACCAGGACTCCGACTGGTAGCCGCCAAAGCTCTCCACCTCCTCCTCATCGGAACCGAGCTGGGATTCCGGAACCTGGAGTGGAGGGGGAGCCCACGCCGGCCTCGACGTCGATGGCCCCGGTTCCGACATGGAGAAGCCGGCAGGTGCCCCTTCCCACTGGCAACGGTATGGCGAGGGAAGGTAGGAGGCCTGTCGATGTTGGGACGCAGTGGACCGGGCCGATCGGACACTGTCCCCAGACCGACGTCGCTCACGACCGGCAGCTGGTGGAGATGGACGGGCAGGGGAAGGACGGCTCCGAGGAGGAGACGGGCTCGGTTCCAGCCTCGGCGACCGAAGAGCAGGCGATGGTCGGCTCCGACGGCGCGGGCTCGGCTCCAGCCCCGACGAGAACTCTGCGGGCACCGTCTCGAAGGCCATCGGATCCGGCACCAGCACGGCGAGTTCCTCAGGTTCGGGGGAACCCAGATGAGGGGAAGGCGTGTGAGGCAGCACGATGACCTCCTCCTGGGGAGCGGGATGCGGCGACCGATGATGTTTGGTCTTCTTCTTCTTCTTTGCCGGTTCCGAAGAAGACCTCGGAACCGACGCGCTCCTCGCCTTCGAAGGGGACCTCGGCTTCGACCTCTTAGGCTTCACCGGAATCGACCCGGTCGTCGGTTCCGATCGGGGACTCGGTACCCGGATCCTCGGTTCCGATGTCGGTCTCGGATCCGACCTGGTGGAAGATGCGCTATGGGGCGGCCGCACCGGTCCCTGCGCTGGAGAGGCCGCTCTCGACACCGAGGCACTCGGGGGACGCGGTTTCGACCCCGACCTCGCGGAGGCCACTGAGCCAGCTCTTGATTGCCGTTCGGCAGAGGGGCTAGGGCCGGCCTTGGACGGACGTAACGGAGTTCCCTCCGACATGACCTGCCACAGTGAGGAATTTAGCCGGGCCTTGCGATCCTGCCGGGCCTTGCTGGTGAAACCCTGGCAGATGCTACAGGCTGAGACATTGTGGGTCTCCCCCAAGCAAAAAAGGCACAAATCATGGCCATCGGATTTGGCCATTTTAGTGTGGCATTTTAGGCAATGCTTGAAGAGAGCCGTAGAGGCCATCTTCAGGGGCACGCGAAAGAAGGGTCAAAAACAGTCCGAGTCAAATTACCGAGTCCACGTCAAAGTCCAAAGCGAGATCCAAAGAATAGTCGAGGTCACGAAGTCCGAAGTCAAAAGCCAAGCAATCAGTTAGAGTAAAGTACGAAGCACAAAAGCACAGAGCAACGAAGCTCACGTTCTCTCCAAGCGGCGGCAAGAAGAGAACTGAGGGAAGGGGCCGTTGGTCGCTGGAGGATCACGTGACCGTTTGGGCGGGAAAACGGTCGCTGAGGCGCGCGACAAATGGCCCCTTCGGAGCCATGGAAGCTCTAGAAAATTCTCCGGCGGCTGGCCTGCGCCTGCGCAGTCCCCATGTGTGGAGGCACAGAAGAATGAAGATGAATTACAAGATCCCATCAGCCAATGTGAGAGTGAGGTCACAGGAAGTAGGGCTCAAGTCAACAAGTGAGTGGTGTCTGGTGTCAGCTATCATCATGTCTCAGTCACATCCTTGTTGCACCTGGCTTTGATTGTCTGTACAATGCCCATCAGTCTACTCAGACCAAAGAACCCCTCTTACAGGAGCGTGTGGGTAATATCTGCTGAAATTTCAGAGGCTGTCTAAAATGGAAAGACACAAGAAGTAGATGCTCTGTAATCAAAGCACATGGCTGACTAGAGCGTTCTTGCAAACTCATAGATATTCTGAGCTTTCAATTTCGAGTATGGTGGTTGCGTTACAAAGCCATGGAACAGCCAAGTGGAGTGGGGTGGGTTGGATAGCAAGAATGGGTGTGTGATGCGAAGGCAGTGTGGTCGCAGAGGGTGGGGGTGGGACTTGCTTGGGGCTGCTCCTCAACGCTTAATCCTTCGCTCTGCATGGTGTGACAGTGGAGGGAGTGTCTCTGCCCAAGTGTGGTGCAGACGAGGAAAAGCAAGCCATGGCATTCAGGGTTGTTGGGCTTGGAGCCAGGGTCCGTTGCCCAAAGCCTTGCAGAGCGGATGGGGGCAGCCTCTTCGGGATCCTGCATTATAGAGGGGGAGCGTTTGATCTTTTGGGCAATTTGGATTGTAATGAAGAAATCTTAGTGTCAGCTTCATGTCTGGTCCGATGTGTTTCTTTTGGCTACGGGGGCAATTAGGTTAGTGTAGCTTATCTTTTAAAAAGATAAAGCCTTCCTGGGACATGCGCTTGTGACTTCTGGTGGTTCTTTTGGCTCCTCTTTAAGAAAAAGGAGACATCTGAGATTGTTCCCTCCAAAATGCCAGCAGTTCTCCCCCTTTTTGCTTTGAACTTAAAACAGACTGTCTCGGGACCACCTCCAGGTTCTTCTGGGCAGCTTTCCTTGTCACACTGCCGTCCGTTACTGGCTGGTTTTTCAGGATTGACTGAACCTGTGGAAGGACATTTCAATGGTGGATCATTTTGGAAGAGAGGAGAAAAATATTAGCCCTACCATTCCATATCCCTTCTCTCTTTTTTCTTTGGCCAGGGATTATCATTATTTCCTGGCTACAGGTTCTGAAAAATCACCGTCCCTTTTGCGCCTGGAAAATGACAGTTGTATTTTTGGCTGCTTCCAGTCCTAACGGTTCAAGTCTCCTCCCTGCTTTTCTATAAGCTGACTCTGAAAGATGAGCTACAAGTGACGCCTGACACAGGTTGGACACTTATTAGCTTCCCTCAAGTTTGGATGGGAAATGTAGGCATCCTGGTCTTGCAGCTGTAATGGAGAGCCTGGTCTTGCAGCTGTAATGGAGAGCCAAGACCAGGACGCCTACATTTCCCATCCAAACTTGAGGGAAGCTGACAAGTGTACAACCTGTGTAAGGCGTCACTTGTAGCTTGGCTCTGAGTGGGCAGAAGCACGTATGTTCCCTCTAGGGCACAGCAGTGAAGATACATGCCGTAGGTCACTGAAGCCTCATGGAATGCACTTCCTGCCAAATTTCAGTTGTTGAGAATTTTCTGGAACTCTTGACAAACTCCTAAAGGAGGATTAGAGTTACAGGACTAAATGTGTAATCCAAAGACCAATCATTTCTTTGGATGCTGTTGAAAAATAAATTTAGCTATGATCTCTGCTGGTTCCATTTCTGGAAAGGAAATACAGATGAATTACCTCCAGATCACAGAGGTCTGTCTGGTCGGCAGCTTGTTCTGAAGGGCTTTTCTTTCTCCCTGAGATTTTAACAGGGGTCTTCTTCTGGCCTTGCTTTCCTTTCTTAGGCATTTTACTCGAGGCCATGTCTTGAAGGAACTGCGGCACCTGTAGATAAATATTGGAAAACTGAATGAGTCTGTGGTTACTCAGCATGATTAGGTTAGTGTAGCTTATCTTTTAAAAAGATAAAGCCTTCCTGGGACATGCGCTTGTGACTTCTGGTGGTTCTTTTGGCTCCTCTTTAAGAAAAAGGAGACATCTGAGATTGTTCCCTCCAAAATGCCAACAGTTCTCCCCCTTTTTGCTTTGAACTTACAACAGACTGTCTCGGGACCACCTCCAGGTTCTTCTGGGCAGCTTTCCTTGTCACACTGCCGTCCGTTACTGGCTGGTTTTTCAGGATTGACTGGACCTGTGGAAGGACATTTCAATGGTGGATCATTTTGGAAGAGAGGAGAAAAATATTAGCCCTACCATTCCATATCCCTTCTCTCTTTTTTCTTTGGCCAGGGATTATCCTTATTTCCTGACTACAGGTTCTGAAAAATCACCATCCCTTTTGCGCCTGGAAAATGACAGTTGTATTTTTGGCTGCTTCCAGTCCTAACGGTTCAAGTCTCCTCCCTGCTTTTCTATAAGCTGACTCTCTGAGAGACGAGCTACAAGTGACGCCTGACACAGGTTGGACACTTATTAGCTTCCCTCAAGTTTGGATGGGAAATGTAGGCATCCTGGTCTTGCAGCTGTAATGGAGAGCCAAGACCAGGACGCCTACATTTCCCATCCAAACTTGAGGGAAGCTGACAAGTGTGCAACCTGTGTAAGGCGTCACTTGTAGCTTGGCTCTGAGTGGGCAGAAGGATTGGAGACTTGGGCAGAAGGTTGGACACTTGTCAGCTTCCCTCAAGTTTGGATGGGAAATGAAGATGTCCTGGACTTGCAGCTGTAATGGAGAGCCAAGCTGTAAGACCAGGACGCCTACATTTCCCATCCAAACTTGAGGGAAGCTGACAAGTGTGCAACCTGTGTAAGGCGTCACTTGTAGCTTGGCTCTGAGTGGGCAGAAGCACGTATGTTCCCTCTAGGGCACAGCAGTGAAGATACATGCCGTAGGTCACTGAAGCCTCATGGAATGCACTTCCCGCCAAATTTCAGTTGTTGAGAATTTTCTGGAACTCTTGACAAGCTCCTAAAGGAGGATTAGAGTTACAGGACTAAATGTGTAATCCAAAGACCAATCATTTCTTTGGATGCTGTTGAAAAATAAATTTAGCTATGATCTCTGCTGGTTCCTTTTCTGGAAAGGAAATACAGATGAATTACCTCCAGATCACAGAGGTCTGTCTGGTCGGCAGCTTGTTCTGAAGGGCTTTTCTTTCTCCCTGAGATTTTAACAGGGGTCTTCTTCTGGCCTTGCTTTCCTTTCTTAGGCATTTTACTCGAGGCCATGTCTTGAAGGAACTGCGGCACCTGTAGATAAATATTGGAAAACTGAATGAGTCTGTGGTTACTCAGCATGATGTGGCAAAGGGGAGAAATGGAGGATAGATAGCAGGATCTCTCTTCTTCCGCAAGGTGGGCCTTCCTTTGGAACTACGGCTACATCCCAGGAACAGTCAGCGTTTTGGGAGAAAGCTGTAGAAATCACCTGCTCTCTCCAACTTGCACAATGACCAAGGACATATCTGCAGTATCAAGCTGGCTGGGGGGAGACTGTATGTTAGAAGGGGGCCGGCCATTTCCATCTGCTTTGTTCCAACTAAGTTCCTTCCTCGATCTGCAGGTACATCGCAAAGATGCTCAGTAGTTGGCAGAAAAGCTCTAGTCAAAGCCAACCATTACTACCCCCCCACAATGTCCAAGGGCCTGTGCAAACTACTAACTGATTTGGTTTTCATACCAGTTTAGGTCCCTTGACTTTCCCTAATGAATCCTATCAAGTTTGTTGATCTTTTTTTGTTGGAGAAATCCCACTGAATTATATTTCCCAGAGTTCCCTGGCATCGAGACCCTCTCCTTTTGGGGGGGGGGCTTCCCCTTTTGATGGGGCCTGCAAGGGAAAGAGTCCACAGTGAAACTGGAGTATATGGGTATTACAAGATCCCATCAGCCAATGTGAGAGTGAGGTCACAGGAAGTAGGGCTCAGGTCAACAAGTGAGTGGTGTCTGGTGTCAGCTATCATCATGTCTCAGTCACATCCTTGTTGCTCCTGGCTTTGATTGTCTGTACAATGCCCATCAGTCTACTCAGACCAAAGAACCCCTCTTACAGGAGCGTGTGGGTAATATCTGCTGAAATTTCAGAGGCTGTCTAAAATGGAAAGAGACAAGAAGTAGATGCTCTGTAATCAAAGCACATGGCTGACTAGAGCGTTCTTGCAAACTCATAGATATTCTGAGCTTTCAATTTCGAGTATGGTGGTTGCGTTACAAAGCCATGGAACAGCCAAGTGGAGTGGGGTGGGTTGGATAGCAAGAATGGGTGTGTCATGCGAAGGCAGTGTGGTTGCAGAGGGTGGGGGTGGGACTTGCTTGGGGCTGTTCCTCAACGCTTAATCCTTCACTCTGCATGGTGTGACAGTGGAGGGAGTGTCTCTGCCCAAGTGTGGTGCAGACAAGGAAAAGCAAGCCATGGCATTCAGGGTTGTTGGGCTTGGAGCCAGGGTCCATTGCCCAAAGCCTTGCAGAGCGGATGGGGGCAGCCTCTTCGGGATCCTGCATTATGGGGGGGAGCGTTTCATCTTTTGGGCAATTTGGATTGTAATGAAGAAATCTTAGTGTCAGCTTCATGTTTGGTCCGATGTGTTTCTTTTGGCTACGGGGGCAATTAGGTTAGTGTAGCTTATCTTTTAAAAAGATAAAGCCTTCCTGGGACATGCGCTTGTGACTTCTGGTGGTTCTTTTGGCTCCTCTTTAAGAAAAAGGAGACATCTGAGATTGTTCCCTCTAAAATGCCAGCAGTTCTCCCCCTTTTTGCTTTGAACTTACAACAGACTGTCTCGGGACCACCTCCAGGTTCTTCTGGGCAGCTTTCCTTGTCACACTGCCGTCCGTTACGGGCTGGTTTTTCAGGATTGACTGAACCTGTGGAAGGACATTTCAATGGTGGATCATTTTGGAAGAGAGGAGAAAAATATTAGCCCTACCATTCCATATCCCTTCTTTCTTTTTTCTTTGGCCAGGGATTATCCTTATTTCCTGGCTATAGGTTCTAAAAAATCACCGTCCCTTTTGCGCCTGGAAAATGACAGTTGTATTTTTGGCTGCTTCCAGTCCTAATGGTTCAAGTCTCCTCCCTGCTTTTCTATAAGCTGACTCTGAAAGATGAGCTACAAGTGATGCCTGACACAGGTTGGACACTTATTAGCTTCCCTCAAGTTTGGATAGGAAATGTAGGCATCCTGGTCTTGCAGCTGTAATGGAGAGCCTGGTCTTGCAGCTGTAATGGAGAGCCAAGACCAGGACGCCTACATTTCCCATCCAAACTTGAGGGAAGCTGACAAGTGTGCAACCTGTGTAAGGCGTCACTTGTAGCTTGGTTCTGAGTGGGCAAAAGCACGTATATTCCCTCTAGGGCACAGCAGTGAAGATACATGCCGTAGGTCACTGAAGCCTCATGGAATGCACTTCCCACCAAATTTCAGTTGCTGAGAATTTTCTGGAACTCTTGACAAGCTCCAAAGGAGGATTAGAGTTACAGGACTAAATGTGTAATCCAAAGACCAATCATTTCTTTGGATGCTGTTGAAAAATAAATTTAGCTATGATCTCTGCTGGTTCCATTTCTGGAAAGGAAATACAGATGAATTACCTCCAGATCACAGAGGTCTGTCTGGTCGGCAGCTTGTTCTGAAGGGCTTTTCTTTCTCCCTGAGATTTTAACAGGGGTCTTCTTCTGGCCTTGCTTTCCTTTCTTAGGCATTTTACTCGAGGCCATGTCTTGAAGGAACTGCGGCACCTGTAGATAAATATTGGAAAACTGAATGAGTCTGTGGTTACTCAGCATGATGTGGCAAAGGGGAGAAATGGAGGATAGATAGCAGGATCTCTCTTCTTCCGCAAGGTGGGCCTTCCTTTGGAACTACGGCTACATCCCAGGAACAGTCAGCGTTTTGGGAGAAAGCTGTAGAAATCACCTGCTCTCTCCAACTTGCACAATGACCAAGGACATATCTGCAGCATCAAGCTGGCTGGGGGGGAGACTGTATGTTAGAAGGGGGCCGGCCATTTCCATCTGCTTTGTTCCAACTAAGTTCCTTCCTCGATCTGCAGGTACATCGCAAAGATGCTCAGTAGTTGGCAGAAAAGCTCTAGTCAAAGCCAACCATTACTACCCCTCCACAATGTCCAAGGGCCTGTGCAAACTACTAACTGATTTGGTTTTCATACCAGTTTAGGTCCCTTGACTTTCCCTAATGAATCCTATCAAGTTTGTTGATCTTTTTTTGTTGGAGAAATCCCACTGAATTATATTTCCCAGAGTTCCCTGGCATCAAGCCCCTCTCCTTTTGGGGGGGGCCTTCCCCTTTTATGGGGCGTGCAAGGGAAAGAGTCCACAGTGAAACTGGAGTATATGGGTATTACAAGATCCCATCAGCCAATGTGAGAGTGAGGTCACAGGAAGTAGGGCTCAGGTCAACAAGTGAGTGATGTCTGGTGTCAGCTATCATCATATCTCAGTCACATCCTTGTTGCTCCTGGCTTTGATTGTCTGTACAATGCCCATCAGTCTACTCAGACCAAAGAACCCCTCTTACAGGAGCGTGTGGGTAATATCTGCTGAAATTTCAGAGGCTGTCTAAAATGGAAAGAGACAAGAAGTAGATGCTCTGTAATCAAAGCACATGGCTGACTAGAGCGTTCTTGCAAACTCATAGATATTCTGAGCTTTCAATTTCGAGTATGGTGGTTGCGTTACAAAGCCATGGAACAGCCAAGTGGGGTGGGGTGGGTTGGATAGCAAGAATGGGTGTGTGATGCGAAGGCAGTGTGGTCGCAGAGGGTGGGGGTGGGACTTGCTTGGGGCTGCTCCTCAGCGTTTAATCCTTCGCTCTGCATGGTGTGACAGTGGAGGGAGTGTCTCTGCCCAAGTGTGCAGATGAGGAAAAGCAAGCCATGGCATTCAGGGTTGTTGGGCCTGGAGCCAGGGTCCGTTGCCCAAAGCCTTGCAGAGCGAATGGGGGCAGCCTCTTCGGGATCCTGCATTATAGAGGGGGAGCGTTTGATCTTTTGGGCAATTTGGATTGTAAAGAAGAAATCTTAGTGTCAGCTTCATGTTTGGTCCGATGTGTTTGTTTTGGCTATGGGGGCAATTAGGTTAGTGTAGCTTATCTTTTAAAAAGATAAAGCCTTCCTGGGACATGCGCTTGTGACTTCTGGTGGTTCTTTTGGCTCCTCTTTAAGAAAAAGGAGACATCTGAGATTGTTCCCTCCAAAATGCCAACAGTTCTCCCCCTTTTTGCTTTGAACTTACAACAGACTGTCTCGGGACCACCTCCAGGTTCTTCTGGGCAGCTTTCCTTGTCACACTGCCGTCCGTTACGGGCTGGTTTTTCAGGATTGACTGAACCTGTGGAAGGACATTTCAATGGTGGATCATTTTGGAAGAGAGGAGAAAAATATTAGCCCTACCATTCCATATCCCTTCTTTCTTTTTTCTTTGGCCAGGGATTATCTTTATTTCCTGGCTACAGGTTCTGAAAAAACACCATCCCTTTTGTGCCTGGAAAATGACAGTTGTATTTTTGGCTGCTTCCAGTCCTAACGGTTCAAGTCTCCTCCCTGCTTTTCTATAAGCTGACTCTCTGAGAGACGAGCTACAAGTGACGCCTGACACAGGTTGGACACTTGTCAGCTTCCCTCAAGTTTGGATGGGAAATGTAGGCATCCTGGTCTTGCAGCTGTAATGGAGAGCCAAGCTGTAAGACCAGGACGCCTACATTTCCCATCCAAACTTGAGGGAAGCTGACAAGTGTGCAACCTGTGTAAGGCGTCACTTGTAGCTTGGTTCTGAGTGGGCAGAAGCACATATGTTCCCTCTAGGGCGCAACAGTGAAGATACATGCCGTAGGTCACTTAAGCCTCATGGAATGCACTTCCCGCCAAATTTCAGTTGTTGAGAATTTTCTGGAACTCTTGACAAGCTACTAAAGGAGGATTAGAGTTACAGGACTAAATGTGTAATCCAAAAACCAATCATTTCTTTGGATGCTGTTGAAAAATAAATTTAGCTATGATCTCTGCTGGTTCCATTTCTGGAAAGGAAATACAGATGAATTACCTCCAGATCAGAGAGGTCTGTCTGGTCGGCAGCTTCTTCTGATGGGCATTTCTTTGTCCCTGAGATTTTAACAGGGGTCTTCTGCTGGCCCTTCTTTCCTTTCTTAGTCAGTTTAATCAAGACCATGTCCTGAAGGAACAGCGGCACCTGTAGATAAAGGTTGGAAAACTGGATAAATCTGTGGTTACTCAGCATGATGTGGCAAAGGGGAGAAATGGAGGATAGATAAGAGGATCTCTCTTCTTCTGCAAGGAGGGCCTGTCTCTGGAACTACGGCTACATCCCAGGAACACGCAGCGTTTTGGGAGAAAGCTGTAGAAGTCACCTGCTCTCTCCAACTTGCACAATGACCAAGGACATATCTGCAGTATCAAGCTGGCTGGGGAGGGGACTGTATGCTAGAAGGGTCCAGCCATTTCCATCTGCTTTGTTGCAACTCAGTTCCTGCTTCTGGATCTGCAGCTACTTTGCAAGAATGGTCAGTCGTTGGCAGAAAAGCTCTAGTCACAGCCGACCATTGCTATCCCTCCACAATATCCAAGAGCCTGTGTGAACTACTAACTGATTTGGTTTTCATACCAGTTTAGGTCCCTTTACTTTCCCTAATGAATCCTACCAAGTTTGTTGAGCGTTCGTTGTTGGAGAAATCCGACTGAATAATGTTTCCCAGATCACTGAAGCCCCATGCAATGCATTTCCCACCATATTTCAATTGCTGAGAATTTTCTTAAATTCGTGACAAGCTACTAGAGGATGATTAAAGTCACAGGAGTAAATGTGTAATCCAAAGACCAATAGTGTCTTTGGATGTTGTTCAAAAATAAACTCAGCTGTGTTCTCTGCTGGTTCCTCCATTTCTGGAAAGGAAATACAGATGAATTACCTCTGGATCCAAGCGGTCTGTCAGGTCAGCAACCTGTTCTGAAAGGATCTTCTCTAGCCGTGCGATTTCAGCGCTGGTCAGCCGGCCCACCTCTCCTTTCTTAGCTGGTTCATTCTGGAACAGGTTTTCAAGGAAGAGCAGAATCAGTGGATGAAGGTTGGAAACCTGGTTGAATCTGTGTATACTCAGCATGTAGCAAAGGGGAGAAATGGAGGATAAACCATAGGATCTCTCTACTTCTGCAAGGAGGGCCTGTCTCTGGAACTATGGCTACATCCCAGGAACACGCAGCATTTTGGGAGAAAGCTGTAGAAGTCACCTGTTGTTTCCAACCTGCACAATGACCAAGGACATATCTGGAGTATGAAGCTGGCTGGGTGGAGACTGTATGTTAGAAGGGGGCCGGCCATTTCCATCTGCTTTGTTCCAACTAAGTTCCTGCCTCTGGATCTGCAGTTACATCGCAAAGATGCTCAGTAGTTGGCAAAAAGCTCTAGTCAAAGCCAACCATTACTACCCCTCCACAATGTCCAAGGGACTGTCCAAACTATAAAGTGACTTGGTTTTCATACCAGTTTAGTTCTCTTGGCTTTCCCTAATGAATCCTATCAAGTTTGTAGAGCTGTCTTTGTTGGAGAAATCCCACTGAATTATATTTCTCAGATCACTGAAGCCCCATGGAATGCACTTCCCACCAAATTTCAGTTGCTGAGAATTTTCTTGAATTCTTGACAAGCTACTGGAGGATGATTAGAGTCACAGGAGCAAATATGTAATCCAAAGACCAATAGTGTCTTTGGATGCTGTTCAGAAATAAACTCAGCTGTGATCTCTGCTGGCTCCTCCGTTTCTGGAAAGGAAATAAAGATGAATTACCTCCAGTTCACAGAGGTTTGTCTGGTCGGCAGCTTGTTCTGATGGGCTATTCTGTATCCCTGAGTTCTCAACGCTAGTCTGCTGGCCCACCTCTCCTACCATAGCCGGTACACTTGGGGATATTTCTTCAAGGAACAGCGGAACCTGTAGATGAAGTTTGGAAAACTGGTCTACTCAGCATGTAGCAAAGGGGAGAAATGGAGGATAGATAACAGGATCTCTCTTCTTCCGCAAGGAGGGCCTGTCTCTGGAACTATGGCTACATCCCAGGAACACGCAGTGTTTTAGGAGAAAGCTGTAGTAGTCACCTGCTCTCTCCAACTTGCACAATGACCAAGGACATATCTGCAGTATCAAGCTGGCTGGGGGAACATTGTATGTTAGAAGGGTCCAGCCATTTGCATCTGCTTTGTTGCAACTCAGTTCCTGCCTCTGGATCTGCAGCTACTTTGCAAGAATGGTCAGTCGTTGGCAGAAAAGCTCTAGTCATAGCCGACCCTTGCTACCCCTCCACAATGACCAAAGGCCTGTGCAAACTACTAACTGATTTGGTTTTCATACCAGTTTAGGTCCCTTGGCTTTCCCAGATCACTGAAGCCCCATGCAATGCACTTCCCACCAAATGTCAGTTGCTGAGAATTTTCTTGAATTCTTGACAAGCTACTGGAGGATAATTAGAGTCACAGGAGCAAATATGTAATCCAAAGACCAATAGTGTCTTTGGATGCTGTTCAATAATAAACTCAGCTGTGATCTCTGCTGGCTCCTCCGTTTCTGGAAAGGAAATAAAGATGAATTACCTCCAGTTCACAGAGGTCTGTCTGGTCGGCAGCTTGTTCTGGAGGGCTATTCTGTATCCCTGAGATCTCAACGCTAGTCTGCTGGCCCTCCTCTCCTACCATGGCCGGTACACTTGGGGATATTTCTTCAAGGAACAGCGGAACCTGTAGACGAAGTTTGGAAAACTGGTCTACTCAGCATGTAGCGAAGGGGAGAAATGGAGGATAGATAACAGGATCTCTCTTCTTCCGCAAGGAGGGCCTGTCTCTGGAACTATGGCTACATCCCAGGAACACGCAGTGTTTTTGGTGAAAGCTGTAGTAGTCACCTGCTCTCTCCAACTTGCACAATGACCAAGGACATATCTGCGGTATCAAGCTGGCTGGGGGAACACTGTATGTTAGAAGGGTCCAGCCATTTCCATCTGCTTTGTTGCAACTCAGTTCCTGCCTCTGGATCTGCAGCTACTTTGCAAGAATGGTCAGTCGTTGGCAGAAAAGCTCTAGTCATAGCCGACCCTTGCTACCCCTCCACAATGACCAAAGGCCTGTGCAAACTACTAACTGATTTGGTTTTCATACCAGTTTAGGTCCCTTGGCTTTCCCAGATCACTGAAGCCCCATGCAATGCACTTCCCACCAAATGTCAGTTGCTGAGAATTTTCTTGAATTCTTGACAAGCTACTGGAGGATAATTAGAGTCACAGGAGCAAATATGTAATCCAAAGACCAATAGTGTCTTTGGATGCTGTTCAATAATAAACTCAGCTGTGATCTCTGCTGGCTCCTCCGTTTCTGGAAAGGAAATAAAGATGAATTACCTCCAGTTCACAGAGGTCTGTCTGGTCGGCAGCTTGTTCTGGAGGGCTATTCTGTATCCCTGAGATCTCAACGCTAGTCTGCTGGCCCACCTCTCCTTCTATAGCCGGTTCACTTGGGGATATTTCTTCAAGGAACAGCGGAACCTGTGGACGAAGTTCAGAAAACTGGTCTACTCAGCATGTAGCAAAGGGGAGAAATGGAGGATAGATAACAGGATCTCTCTTCTTCCGCAAGGAGGGCCTGTCTCTGGAACTACGGCTACATCCCAGGAACACGGAGTGTTTTTGGTGAAAGCTGTAGTAGTCACCTGCTCTCTCCAACTTACACAATAACCCAGGACATATCTGCAGTATCAAGCTGGCTGGGGGGAGACTGTATGCTAGAAGGCGTCTAGCCATTTCCATCTGCTTTGTTCCAACTAAGTTCCTTCCTCGATCTGCAGTTACATCGCAAAGATGCTCAGTAGTTGGCAGAAAAGCTCTAGTCAAAGCCAACCATTGCTACCCCTCCACAATGTCCAAGGGCCTGTGCAAACTACTAACTGATTTGGTTTTCATACCAGTTTAGGTCCCTTGACTTTCCCTAATGAATCCTATCAAGTTTGTTGAACTTTCTTTGTTGGAGAAATCCCAATGAATTATATTTCCCAGATCACTGAAGCCCTATGGAATGCACTTCCCACCAAATGTCAGTTGCTGACAATTTTCTTGAATTCTTGACAAGCTACTGGAGGATGATTAGAGTTACAGGAGTAAATATGTAATCTAAAGACCAATAGTGTCTTTGGATGCTGTTCAAAAATAAACTCTTTTTTAAAAAAAAAATTATAGGATGGGTTAACATATACAAATCATAATATCTAATATCAATCTCCATCGCATAATATTATTCCCACCCATTCCCCCCTTTTTCATTGACTTCCAACAGTTTTCCATTCCCTTCATATCCATTACATCACATTACATCTCTATCTCCTATAATAATAATTTCTATAATATTAGTTTCTACATTATACTGTATAATATATACTGTATAATATATAATATATAATATATATATATCCATCTTCATCTACATTACATAGCTATCTCCTAAGCTTAGTACAATTCATCATTTATAATATAAACTTCTAATTTATATATTATATATTATATATAATATAGTATATGCTATAACATACCACTATCTACAACATTTAAGCCAGCTTTCTATTATTATTAAATTCTAACTTATAATATGTAATATAGTACCTTATTTTAACCTCTAAATAAAATAAAGACCTATCTTTCCCTTAACAATTAATCAAAGACCACATCTTCCCTTTCATGTTCCACTTTTTTTCCAAAAAATTCTTAAGTTTCTCCCAACTCATAATGTATTCCTCTGTATCTTGTTCTTTAAGCTTCCTTGTAAGGTTATCCATTTCTGCCATATTTAATAGCTTCAAAATCCAATCTTCTACTGGTGGTGTTTCTTGTGTCTTCCACAACTGTGCATATAACATTCTAGCCGCAGTAATCATATAAAAAACCATTACTCTGTCCATTCTATCAAATTCTTCCAGGTTCATACATAATAATAACAATTCTGGGTTTTTAACAACATTTTTCTGTAAAATCTCTGACATAACTTCTACAATTTCCCCCCAGAACTGTTTAGCTTTTTCACAAGTCCACCACATATCATAAAATGAACCTTCATGTTTCTTACACTTCCAACATTTGTCTGACATTTGATTATTACCATTAGCTAACTTTTTTGGTGTTAAATACCATCTATACATCATTTTATAAACATTTTCTCTTATAGTGGTACATGTTGATATTTTCATAGTATTTTTCCACAACCTCTCCCAAGTTTCCATCGGTATATCTTTATTACAGTTTATTGCCCATTTTACCATTTGCACTTTTAACTACCTCATCTTCAGTAAACCATATCAACAAAATCTTACATATTTTAGATATCATTTTTTCCCCCTCTTGAAGTAGACACTCTTCTAACTCTGAGTTTTCCATCCTAAATCCTACTTTTCTTCGGTCTATATCATACAAATCTTTTATCTGTCTATATTGAAACCAACCATACTGAAATAACAGCTCTTCATTAGTTTTGATAGTATATACATTCTGATCCACTCTACGAATTTCTTTATATGTCAACCACTCCTCCCCCTCATACTCCGTCTTTGGATTCACAACTTCCGCTGGAATAATCCACATAGGAATCTTCTCTTCTAGGTATCTCTTGTATTTTGTCCAAACCGCAAATAAGCTCCGTCTCACAAAATGGTGTAGAAACATAGCATCAGCTTTAGTCTTTCCATACCACAAGTATGCGTGCCATCCAAAAAGTTTATTTTATCCTTCCAGAGTCAATGGTTTTTCAATAACATCCATTCTTTCAACCATACCAAACATATAGCCTCATGATATAATTTTAAATTTGGTAGTTGTAATCCATCTCTTTCCTTGGCATCATATAATACCTTCATCTTCACTCTAGGCTTTTTCCCTGCCCACACAAAGCTCAATATCTTTCTTTGCCATTTTTCAAATTGCTTATTGTCTTTCACAATTGGTATTGTTTGCATTAAGAACATAATCCTCAGCAACACATTCATCTTAATAACAGCAATACGTCCCAGCCATGACAAATTCATCTTGTTCCAATTCAACATGTCCTTATCAATTTGTTGCCATAGCTTATCATAATTATTCTTGAATAAATCAATATTTTTTGCAGTCAACTCAATACCTAGATATTTTGTTTTGTGAACTACCTCACAATTCGTTATCTCCATTAGTTCTTGTTGTCATTGTTTAGACATATTTTTACATAATATTTTAGATTTGTCTTTATTAATATAAAATCCTGCCAGATCTCCAAATTCTTTTATTTTCTCTATCAGTCTTGGCATATTTTGAATAGGATCTTCAATTATAACCATCACATCGTCTGCAAAAGCTCTAACTTTGTAGGAAAGACCCTTAATTTTCAAACCTTTTATCATGTCATCATCCCGTATTTGTCTAAGTAAAATTTCCAATACCATCACAAATAACAATGGAGAAAGTGGACATCCTTGTCTCGTTCCTTTTCTTATCTCCAACTTTTTTGTTATATCACAATTTACAACTACAGCTGCAGATTGATTCTTATATATAGACTTCACTGCTTGAATAAACATTTCTCCCATTTGCATCTTTTCCATCGTGGCAATCATAAAATCCCAATTTAAGTTGTATTGTCGAAGGCTTTCACGGCTGGAGAACGATGGTTGTTGTGGGTTTTCCGGGCTGTATTGCCGTGGTCTTGGCATTGTAGTTCCTGACGTTTCGCCAGCAGCTGTGGCTGGCATCTTCAGAGGTGTAGCACCAAAAGACAGAGATCTCTCAGTGTCACAGTGTGGAAAAGATGCAGGTCATTTGTATCTACTCAGGAGGGGTGGGGTTGAGCTGAGTCATCCTGTAAGAGTTTCCCAGGGTGTGGAATGCTAATGGCGGGAGGC
The DNA here is from genome assembly GCF_028583425.1 of Eublepharis macularius. Lineage (NCBI taxonomy): Eukaryota > Metazoa > Chordata > Lepidosauria > Squamata > Eublepharidae > Eublepharis > Eublepharis macularius. The sequence continues at coordinate 27,204,169 of NC_072804.1, forward strand.
TTCACTGTATCCTGAGGAGGTTCTTTTGCATATGGATTGGTACTTGATGTGCTAATCTTCTCTGCAGGGCTATTGTCGGGGATAGAATGTTTTGTTAGCCTGGTGTTTTTCAGAACTGGAAACCATGCTCTGTTCATTCTTAAGGTTTCTTCTTTCCTGTTGAAGTTTTGCTTATGCTTGTGAATTTCAATGGCTTCCCTGTGCAGTCTGACAAAGTAGTTGGAAGTGTTGTCCAGTATTTTGGTGTCCTGGAATAAGATACTGTGCCCTGTTTGCGTTAGGCTATGTTCAGCCACTGCTGATTTTTCAGGTTGTCCAAGTCTGCAGTGTCTTTCATGTTCTTTTATTCTTGTCTGGATGCTACGCTTTGTGGTCCCGATGTAAACTTGTGTGTAAAGTTGTCAAACGCTTTTTCTGCATCAACAAAAAAGAATCCAACTTCCTTCCCTGGATTCTTATCATAGTACTCTATAGTGTTCAAAACTACTCTTAAATTGTCTTTTATTTGTCTATCCAGCAAAAAGCCCGCTTGTTCTTCTGTAATAAATTCCACCAACTAGGTTTTGAGTCTTTCAGCCAAAATTTTGGCAAAAATCTTATAGTCATTGTTGGTTAACGATATCAGTCTGTAATTTTTAACATTTGTTAAATCCTGTGTTTCTTTCAGTATCAATGTAATGTTGGCTTCATTCCATGTTTCCGGTATCTCTTGTCCTCCCAATTTTGCATTCATTACTTTTAGCATCAGCTGCTTTAATTCATCAGCCATCACTTTATAAAATTTAGCTGTAAGTCCATCTGGTTCTGGCGCCTTCCCCACTTTTGTGCCTTGTATCGCATCCATAATTTCCATTACTGTAATTGGGGCATTCAACTTATCTTTCAGTATCTTAGGCACTGTTGGCAAACTCAATTTATGAAAATATTCCTCTATTAATCTTTTATCCACAGATTTTTTCTGATATAATCTCGCATAGTATTTGTAAAATGCTCTCTGAATTGAAGTTTGATCCAATAACTCTTTTCCATCTTCAATTATTTTACTTATTATTTTCTTCTCTTTTTTTCTTCAGCTGCCAAGCCAAATATTTCCCGGGTTTATTGGCTCTTTCAAATGACTTTTGTTTCAGTTTTTTTCAGTTCCCATTCCATCTCCTTATTTTCCATCACTTTTATTTGTTCCTGTAGTATTTTAATTTCATATTGCAATTTCTTTTTGCCTGGTCTTTTCCTTAATTGCTGTTCTTTTTGCGCTATTTTTTTCTTGCATTTCCTTCATTTTCATTTCTTTATTTTTCTTATCTCTTGCATTTAAATCTATAAGCACTCCTCGCATAACCGCTTTATACGTATCCCAAATTTTATGAATTGACACCCCTTGGTCCACATTATATTGAATAAAGCATTTAGTCTCTTTTTTGAGAACCTCTAAATTCACCTGACTACTCAGAATGTCTTCATTTATTCTCCATCTTAATTTTGTACTCCTCATTCCAAATCTCCATAACATAGGATTATGATCTGAACTAATTTTGGGCAAAATGTCAGTTTCTTTTGTACAAACTACCAACTCTTTTGATGCCCAGATCATATCTATTCTCGATAATGATTGATGACTTGCCGAAAAAAACGTGTATTGCTTGGTTTTAGGATTATATTTTCTCCAAACGTCCTCTAATTCTTCTTGCCTTTGCAACTCAAAAAAAGACTTTGGCAATTTTCCCACATTGTTTTTACTCAAACATGTTTTTTTATCTAGTTGTAAGTCCACCACTCCATTAAAATCCCCTGCCACCACCACTTGATCATATGTCACTTGTCCCAGCTGAATCATAATTTCATTAAAAAAATGTTCTTTTGCTCCGTTTGGCGCATAAATTCCCAAAATTAATGCTTTTTTTGCATTACACACAAACTCCACCGCCAAATATCTACCATCTTTATCAGTAGCAATCAATTTAGGTTGCAGTTCTTCTTTAATATAAATTACAATTCCCCTCTTTTTTTGCTTTGTTGCTGCTACAAATTATTTTCCCAGTTTTTTATTTTGTAGATACTTAACATCTTGATCTCTTATGTGGGTTTCTTGCAGGCAAATCATATTACATCTTTGCTTGGCAAGCCAATGAAATATTGCTTTTCGTTTTGAGGGTGAATTAAGTCCATTTACATTCCATGATAATAATTTGTACTCCATAATTACAGCCTAGTTGCTTTAGGTAAGTCCTTTTCTTGTTCTAACAAAAACATTTCCATTGCATGCCTTGATTTGATCACTTGTCTCATGGATTGGAACTCAAAGCTCAAGCCTTCTGGTATTTCCCATCTATATCTTATGTTCACAGTTTTCAGTTTTTGCGTTTGATCTCTATTTCTTTCTCTCTTGCAAAACTCTCCTTGGTAGCTCCTTCATGATTCTGATCCGTGCCCCTTCAAGTACTAATGGGGATTCAAAATGTTTTCTGATAATCTCCTCCTTCATTCTCTTTGTAGTCAACTGGGCAATAATATCTCTTGGTAAATCCTTTTGCTGTGCATACTTTGAATTTACTCTGTAGGCTATATCCAGATTAGCTAACTCCTCTTCTTTCTCTTTGTTTAAACATTCTGCAATTATTTCTGTGATTTGTTTCAAGGTTGATTCAGCCATTTTTTCTGAAACGCCTCTAAAACGAAGTTGTTTTTCCGTTGCTTTACGTTCCATCACAACCATCTTATCACTCAAAACTGATGTTTCTGCTTTTAGACTTTCCGTCTTCGTTTCCACCTCTTGTACCTTCTTTTGTGTAACTTGAAGCTCCATTCTTATCTCATCAATACTTTTCGCCAGCTCAGCAACTTCTGACCTTATAGCCTCTTTAATATCCTTCAATAAGTTTTGCTGTGACTCTTGAATTTGCTTTTGTGACTCCCGCACCATTTTTTGTGTTTTTTGTATGGTTTTTTGTATAGTCTCATTTATTTCTTTATTGCCCTCTGTTACTTTCTTATCCAAGTTCTCAATCGCTGCCTGCCAGTCTTTGTCTTTATCTTTTTTTGCCATCGCTGGGCTTGCCTTGGCACCCCACGAATCCGCTCTCTTTCTCAGCTCCGTCTTCTTATCTGTCTTTTTACTCTCGTGTCAAACTTTAACTCAATAATGCCCCCCAAAAAAACAAAAGAAGAATTTTACCGCATTCAAAATGTCAGGCATTTTTTCTCTATGGTACAGCCTATAGTAAAATCTTCAGCTTTTCCCTTACTCAAAATGGCGAATTTCACTTCCTTTTCAAAATGTCAGGCATTTTTTCTCTATGATATAGTCTATAATGAAGTCTTCCAGCTTTCCCACTTTCAAGATGGCGAACTTCCTCTTCCTCTCCAGATCCTCTGTCGCCTGTTGTTTTCCTTCCGCTGCTCCCCTGACGCGTTTCATGCCCTTCTAGCCACGGCTCACTGCTATTACAAACAGACTACTTCTCGCGATCTTTCCGCTGCTTCCCACACTCCTTCCCTTCACGTCGTTATCTCACAAACCACAGGTATGCAAAACAAAAAGTTCTTTTCGCTCTTTTTCAACTCTTTAGTTCAAATGATTCACAAATTTCCACTCCCCACCACTTTTTAAATTCTTCCGCTTTAGGTATCTGTCTCTTTAAATTAGTAAACGTTGATCTTTGTGTAGTAATCAAGCCCATTAGGGGAGATAGCAATCTTTACTTCTTTCGTTCTTCTTGGGTTGTACTCACTGTTTCTTTTGTTCAATTCTACTTCCTGTTTCTGAAGTTTGGGTACAACGGTCCTGTGCCAATTAAATGACTCCAAAAGCTGCTACAGAGATAATAGCCTCCCTTCTATGAGGGGATCTCAAGGCAGGGGGAGAATCCTTGATTCAGAACCCCCCTCTGCCGAGATCACACCCTCTTGGGGCTGTAAAAGTGTTCCTGCCCGATTTCTGCCTGAAATCAGGGGGCTGCGGGTGGTCAAAGCACCTTGCCAGCCAAAAAACAGCACCTCAGATGATCCAGCTCCCTGGATCACTTCAGATCCGCCATAATCCCAAACCGGAAGTCTGTTCAAAAATAAACTCAGCTGTGATCTGTGCTGGTTCCTCCGTTTCTGGAAAGGAAATAAAGATGAATTACCTCCAGTTCACAGAGGTCTGTCTGGTCGGCAGCTTGTTCTGATGGGCGATTCTGTATCCCTGAGTTCTCAATGCTAGTCTGCTGGCCCACCTCTCCTTCTATAGCCGGTTCACTCGGGGACAGTTCTTCAAGGAACAGTGGAACCTGTGGATGAAGTTCGGAAAACTGGTCTACTCAGCATGTAGCAAAGGGGAGAAATGGAGGATAGACCAAAGGATCTCTCTTCTTCTGCAAGGAGGGCCTGTCTCTGGAACTACGGCTACATCCCAGGAACACACAGCATTTTTGGAGAAAGCTGTAGAAGTCACCTGCTCTCTCCAACTTACACAATAACCCAGGACATATCTGCAGCATAAAGCTGGCTGGGGGGAGACTGTATGCTAGAAGGTGTCCAGCCATTTCCATCTGCTTTGTTCCAACTAAGTTCCTTCCTCGATCTGCAGTTACATCACAAAGATGCTCAGTAGTTGGCAGAAAAGCTCTAGTCAAAGCCAACCATTGCTACCCCTCCACAATATCCAAGGGCCTGTGCAAACTACTAACTGATTTGGTTTTCATACCAGTTTAGGTCCCTTGACTTTCCCTAATGAATCCTATCAAGTTTGTTGAGCTTTCTTTGTTAGAGAAATCCCACTGAATTATATTTCCCAGGTCACTGAAGCCCTATGGAATGCACTTCCCACCAAATGTCAGTTGCTGAGAATTTTCTTGAATTCTTGACAAGCTACTGGAGGATGATTAAAGTTATAACACGAAGGCTGCTTCCACACTACTCATCTTCAGGAATGCTGTGGAACATTCGCAAAAAAAAATGGGGAAGAGAGTGTCTTCCTACTTGAGTATTGCACAAGATCATGCAAAACTCGTGCAAGAAGACACAATCTTCCACTTTTTTTCATGACGTTCCGCAGCCTTTTGGAGGAAGGCGAGTAGTGTGGAAATGGCCTAAATGTGTAATCCAAAGACCAATAGTGTCTTTGGATGCTGTTCAGAAATAAATTCAGCTGTGATCTCTGCTGGTTCCTCCGTTTCTGGAAAGGAAATAAAGATGAATTACCTCCCGATCCAAGAGGTCTGTCTGGTCAACAGCTTGTCCTGAAGGACTATTCTGTGTCCCTGCGATGTCAGCACTGGTCTGCTGGCCCACCTCTCCTTCCATAGCTGGTTCACTCAGGGTCAGTTTTTCAAGAAGCCGCTGAATCTGTGGATGAAGGTTGGAAAACTGGTTGAATCTGTGTCTACTCAGCATGTAGCAAAGGGGAGTAATGGAGGATAGACCAAAGGATCTCTCTACTTCTGCAAGGAGGGCCTTCCTCTGGAACTACGGCTACATCCCAGGAACACTCAGCATTTTGAGAGAAAGCTGTAGTAGTCACCTGCTCTCTCCAACTTGCACAATGACCAAGGACATATCTGCAATATCAAGGTGGCTGGGGGGGGGGGACTGTATGTTAGAAGGGGTCCTAATGAATCCTATCAAGTTTGTTGAGCTTTCTTTGTTGGAGAAATCCCACTGAATTATATTTCCCAGAGTTCCCTAGCATCGAGACCCTCCCCTTTTTGGGGGGGGACCTTCCACTTCTGAGGGGGCCTGCAAGGGAAAGAGTCCACAGTGAAACTGGAGTATATGGGTATTACAAGATCCCATCAGCCAATATGAGAGTGAAGTCACAGGAAGTAGGGCTCAGGTCAACAAGTGAGTGATGTCTGGCGTCAGCTATCATCATGTCTCAGTCACATCCTCCTTGCTCCTGGCTTTGATTGTCCGTACAATGCCCATCAGTCTACTCAGACCAAAGAACCCCTCTTACAGGAGCGTGTGGGTAATATCTGCTGAAATTTCAGAGGCTGTCTAAAATGGAAAAATGTCAGGAAGTAGATGCTCTGTAACCAAAGCACATGGCTGTCTAGAGCGTTCTTGCAAACTCATAGATATTCTGAGCTTTCAATTTCGAGTATGGTGGTTGCGTTACAAAGCCATGGAACATCCAAGTGGGGTGGGGTGGGTTGGATAGCAAGAATGGGTGTGTCATGCGAAGGCAGTGTGGTTGCAGAGGGTGGGGGTGGGACTTGCTTGGGGCTGCTCCTCAACGCTTAATCCTTCGCTCTGCATGGTGTGACAGTAGAGGGAGTGTCTCTGCCCAAGTGTGGTGCAGACGAGGAAAAGCAAGCCATGGCATTCAGGGTTGTTGGGCTTGGAGCCAGGGTCCGTTGCCCAAAGCCTTGCAGAGCGGATGGGGGCAGCCTCTTCGGGATCCTGCATTATAGGGGGGGAGCGTTTGATCTTTTGGGCAATTTGGATTGTAATGAAGAAATCTTAGTGTCAGCTACATGTTTGGTCCGATATGTTTCTTTTGGCTATGGGGGCAATTAGGTTAGGGTAGCTTATCTTTTAAAAAGATAAAGCCTTCATGGGACATGCACTTGTGACTTCTGGTGGTTCTTTTGGCCCATCTTTAAGAAAAAGGAGACATCTGAGATTGTTCCCTCCAGAATGCTATCATAAACTCAGCTGCAATCTCTGCTGGTTCCAAATCACAGAGCTCTGTCTTGTAGGCAGCTTGTCCTGAAGGGCTATTCTGTCTCCCTGAGATTTCAACACTGGTCTGCTGGCTCACCTCTCTTTCTATAGGCGGTTCACTCAGGGACAGATTTTCAAAGAGCTGCTGAATCTGTGGGTGAAAGTTGGAAAACTGGTTGAATTTGTGTTTACTCAGCATGACGCAAAGGGGAGAAATGGAGGACAGACCAAAGGATCTCTCTTCTTCCTCAAGGAGGGCCTTCCTCTGGAACTACAGCTACATTCCAGGAACACTCAGCGTTTTTGGAGAAAGCTGTAGAAATCACCTGCTCTCTCCATCTTGCACAATGACCAAGGACATATCTGCAGTATCAAGCTGGCTGGGGGGGGGGGACTGTATGTTAGAAGGGGTCTGGCCATTTCCATCTGTGTTGTTCCAACTCAGTTCCTGCCTCTGGATCTGCAGCTACTTTGCAAGAATGCTCAGTAGTTGGCAAAAAGCTCTAGTCACAGCCAACCATTGCTACCCCTCCACAATGTCCAAGGGCCTGTGTGAACTACTAACTGATTTGGTTTTCATACCAATTTAGGTCCCTTGGCTTTCCCTAATGAATCCTACCAAGTTTGTTGAGCTTTCTTTGTTGAAGAAATCCCACTGAATTATATATCCCAGAGTTCCCTGGCATCGAGATGCCCCCCCTTTTTGGGGGGACCTTCCCCTTTTGATGGGGTCTGCAAGGTAAAGAGTCCACAGAGAAACCTGTGTTGGAGTATATTGGGTATTACAAAATCCCATCAGCCAATTTGAGATCAGAGTCACAGGAAGAAGGGCCCAGATTAGCAACCAAGTGATGTCTGATGTCAGCTACCATGATGTCTTGTTGACATCCTCATTGCTCCTGGCTTTGATTGTCTGTACAATGCACATCAGTGTACACAGACCAAAATACCCTTAGTCCCACTTCTTCTCTTTGAACCATCACCATTTGCACCAGTTAACTCTTTATGTCCCTTACACAGACACACACCAAGACACAAAGAAAATTAAGCTGAATCATAGTTCTAGTATCATGGCATTGTTATATTCTTATAACTATGAACCAAAGAGAAGGCAGGGGTAATTCTTTCCACAAACCAGACAGAATGTACTAGGGAACAGAAAAGGGGATACAAAGTGATTAAACCCTACACGATTACTCCCAAAGCCCCACTTGGTCAATGTATGCAGGTATATTTTCACTGGCTGCAGCTGCAGAGACCAATGTTTTCTTGTCTTTTGAACTAGAAGAACAGTCATCTTTGGGAAAGATTTGACCAACAACACGACCTTGGGAAGAATTACCTCCAAGTCTTCTTCTTCCCGTGGTGGGGTTTCTCCTTCAAGTCGCCCTGAAACCCTCCTCTCGAGTGTTGGACTTTCCGGTGGCCTCCGCTGGACGGTTTCCCCTGAATTTCGGTACTGGAGCCATGTGCGTTGGTGCTGCTGGACCTGTGGAAGAAAGTTGCATGCCTGGAATAGTCACTGGAAGTTTTGCAGCTGTTTCCTCACGACTTGGAGCAAGAAGATACAAACGGCATTTGACCCATGGATCTGAATATTGTAGAGCCAACTGCTGGGACTCCAGCCATGTGCCAGGAATGCTCAGCATTTTGGCAAAATGCCCCTGGAAAGTCAGTGCCCTGTCCAGAACTCAAAGGTGATATACTGTCTATACTCCTGGAAGTACAGGAGGACAGCCATGGCTTTCAAAGGCTGGTGAAGAAACCTCTTAAAATGGATTAGAAATCCCTAATCTCTCGTATTGAACTGCAGTTCATTCAGTTTCCTGAAAAAGGGAATAATTTTTAAATTACTTCATGTCCGTACCATGTGTGAACCCAAGAGAATGCTCTGAACAGAAGCATATAGGCAGACACATCGAGGCAAGTTTGAGTAAATCCAATAGTATGAAATGAAGGTACTGTGCATAACCTAGCATTGTCCTTTTCACAGACAGATGTCAAGGAACTAACATTCCCAAGCATGCCAGGCCCCAATTCAGATTGGAAGCTTGGTGCAAGGGAGAGGAGCTTTGGCCTCCCCCCCCCCCACCGCCATTTTCCTCAACTGAAACTATCGTGAGAGGGCATATTTAAAACGCTGTGGAGCTTCGCGGGAAGGCTGAAGCCCAGCTTCTCCTGCTGCTGCGCTCCCAAGCCAAACCAGGTGCAGCATGCCAAATGTCCAGTCTGTTTGTGAGAAGATCAATTTGGGCTGGAGAAAGGCCAACTCACCTCTTCAAAGAGAGAATGTTAGTTTGGCCCTCCTATGAGACTGGAACTCTAGATAGGATACTTAGAACTCTCTCTTCGTAGCAGAATCCCTTTCACCCAAACAACTGCCATGTTTGGATGTTGTTCAGATCGGAACCTAGTTCCATCTTCTGTTCTCTTGCCTTTCCTCTAAGGAATGGGAGCCCTTTGCGTGCATTACCTACCTCCATTGTGTTGCTGCTCCCGCTATTGAGCCCTGTCTTGTCCTGCCACAGCTGATCGATCTGCAGAGGAAAGTTTGGGGTTTGAACTGGTGTTTCCTCAAGTTCTTGGTGAAGGACCCACATACCATTTCAGTTGCGGTGCCCACTTCTGCATGCCCTACTTTTGCAACTCCAGGGACAGCCGCAGAACAGTCAACATTTTTGCACATATGCTGAGTGCAAAGGGGTGCAGACCTATTTTGCCCACTTTCACAATACTGGCTTTGACACCAGGGCGAGAGTACTGCAAACTCTATCTTCGAACCTAGAGTTCTCTGGTAGGGGCCAAGACTGTTAAACCCATTGAAGCCTGGTAAAGATCGACTGACCCTTTTCTTTTTGCCATATTCATTGAGCACTGGTCCCTCTCCCTCTTTGGTAATACATGATTGAAAATGGGGCCATATCTTTTCCCACTCTACAGAGAAACCAACATCCAAAGAAAAGAAAAACTGGTTCGTAAAATGCTTCTAAATCTTATGCCACTGTTCCAGATCACTCCCTAAATCTTTTTCTGATCAAGTCTGAACTCCACCTGCCTATCCTCTTTCTCCACTGTTGCCCCCATCCACTCCAACAGCCCCTACCAAGCAAGGATTGTCCCTTTTTACTGGTGTCCCTTTTTTCTGAACAATCACATCTTATCCTGAGTAAAATAAGGTCAGGATCTCTGCAAGACCCCAGTCTCTTGAAAGGTTAAGTCCTTGAGAGGGTGGCAGAACACCTCGTTTCCATTGTGCATGAATATTGCCTAGAACGCAAGTCAGCCACTTTACATGTGGCAGCTCCTGAAGTTCCTTTTGGCGCGCTGAAAAGGAAGTTCTATGATATCCCTAACCAGGGCTTTTTTTCAGCTGGAACGCGGTGGAACAGAGTTCCGGAACCTCTTGAAAATGGTCACATGGCTGGTGGCCCCGCCCCCTGATCTCCAGACAGAGAGGCGGGGCCACCAGCCATGTGACCATTTTCTCTGAGGGCAACCCACTGAGTTCCACCACCTCTTTTCCCAGAAAAAAGGGCCCTGTCCGTAACCAAGCACCATCACCTTTTTGGCAGCTACGGAGAGACAATGTCAGCCTAAATGGCTTTTGTACATTGTTCTTTCTGCATCCTCTATCTCCTTGTCAAAAATGAATATTATCAGTGTTACCAGTGAATCACAGAGTTTGAGTTGCTTCTGTATTTGCTGGCCCTGGATTTTTCTCTTCTGAGATGCCAGCATTTCCCGTTTCTGACGCTCCTGTGTGTGAAAGATTCAAGCTTGGATCAGTAACTGGAGTGTTCAGACCTTCTGTTTTATACTAGTTGAACTGTTTAGACAAGTCCAAGAACAACCAAAGAGGTCTAAATTGGGGGAAGGATTGAGAACTTGGCAGTTCGTTATCTGGAAAACAATTCCTTTGCAGACTTCAGAATGTTTAGTGGAGAGTTGCCCAATGGGCACCCTCGTGCCTCTCAGCACTTCCCTTTCTTCTCATTCCTCCCCCTTTCTTTCTCCCTTCCTCATCCCAGGCTCTCTTCTGGTTCTTTTCACTCCCCTTCTGAATGTCTTTTCCAAAAGGAGGAGGGAGACACTGTATTTGGCTCTGCTTCCTTCAGCGGCCCATCTGGGGTCTCGCTTGCTGCTCCCTCTCGGAATTCTCAAGGTGCCCACAGGTTAAAATAAGGTTGGGAACCCCTAGGGTTTCCTGGGGAGGGGAATTGTTATTAACCCCGTTGAAGCCTGAAGCCCAGATAAGCCTCAAGGGAAAGTCCTGAACACGAGTATACCGGTAGGGTTTCTTTAAAAAACCCTTCACCCCAAAGGTGTATTTTATAAGGTTTATCTCTTGATCCCTTTAGTTAACCTGAACCGTTTTTATCCTACACCTTTAGACAAAAATTCCTCCCAAATACCACTGAACCAAAGAGTTGGGGAAATAGGATGAGGAAGAAGGTTGTCTCACAAGGTCACCATGTGCTCATCTTCCTTGGTAACTTCTTTTATTCTTTCATTTTGTAGCTTGACCCTGAGAGCTAAGAGCCAAGCTACAAGTGATGACACTTGCCTGGCAAGTGAACAGACTCACGTGTATTCCTCCCTATTCACTTGCCATTCACTTGCTCTCCACGTGATCAAGTGGAGCGCAAGTGAACGGCAAGTGACCAGGGAGGAATACACATGAGTCTGTTCACTTGCCAGGCAAGTGTCATTCGTCACTTGTAGCTTGACCCTGACACCACTTTTTGGTCTGTTTGTGGTCTGGGATCCTAAGCAAAGCAGTCGGAGGGACCCAACAGCCTAAGCAGGCCAAACAATCTCTTGCACTCAACGGTTGACCTTTAATCAAGTCCCACTTAGCACTAGCCATCTCTTTGGCCATGCCTCTTCTTTAAAAGAATAACACAGCTCAATGATATTAGATGATTATAACTCCAGACTAGAAAGACTATAGAATCCAAGCCACAGAGGGGGAAGGTGCCGCCAAAATCTTACAGTTTATTGCAGTAATCCTGCACCAAAACACAGGTTAATCTTTGTAATTGTATTGCTGTGTTAGTGATTTGTTTTTCTCATGGAGGCTCAAAGCTTTGCCCAGAATCAAAAAGGGAAATTCTAGACAATTCAGGAATTCTCCAGCTCCTAAATGCCATTGAAAAAGATGTCTTTGACTACTAACATCCATGTGACCCCACTGCTGCTGGCTCTCCCTCCTGCTTGACAGGGAACATAATAATTTTAGATGCTTTACCTGTGCAAAGGCGATTTTTTGTTGTTCTTTCAAATCATCCTTTTTCCTTCTTCTGGTGCATAGTAGGAACCCAGGAAACTGGGACAAAGAAAAAAAACTTGGCAACTTCACAAATGGAACTCCCAACACCACTTCCAGTCATAAATACATGATAGACCATTGCTCTAACATCTAGAGCTGTGTCATGTACTCTGTCTGACAGCAGGTCTCCAGCATCTAAGGCAGGCCAGGTACAGGTATAGGTAGTCCCCTGTGCAAGCACTGAGTCATAACTGACCCATGGGGGACATCACATCATGACGTTTTCTTGGCAGACTTTTTAAGGGGTGTGTTTGCCATTGCTTTCCCAAGTCCTCTACAGTTTACCCCCAGGAAACTGGGTACTCATTTTACCAACCTTGGAAGGATGGAAGGCTGAGTCAACCATGAGCCGGCTACCTAAACCCAGCTTCTGCTGGGATAGAACTTGGGTCGTGAGCAGAGCTTGGGCTGCAGTACTGCAGCTTACCACTCTGCGCCATGGGGCTTCTATGGCAGGCCAAGATCTTTCTCAAACCAGATTTCTGAGTCCCTTCTACTAGCGATTACACCTTCTGCATGTGAACCAGGTCCTCTCCCCTCTAAGACCAGAAATGAGGGGGCACCCAATGAAGTTGAATGAAGACAGTGTGAATTCAGGATTCACAACAAGATGTCATTCTATGCACAATGAAGACATTGACTTGTTTGGCTAGAAAAAGGGATCGGACAGATTCGTGGTGCAGCCCTGATTTGTGAAGGTATCTCATACTGTTGGAGAGAATAATGGTATGAAGAACTCCCTTAGTACACATTAAACATCTGACACCATTTACAAATCAAATATCCAGTTGCTTTCTCATTTATGTGTGTCTCTTTAAAACTCTTTGGCTGTTAAGTGTCAGCTTTCTACTTGAGTCTGATTTTTGAGCACTTAATGACATTTCTGGGGTGGGAAGTAGGTAATTAGAATACCTTACTCAACCCAGAAAAATTGGGATGTTCCTTTAGGTTAGACTTCTCAGCTAACATAAGAAACCAGTCCCAAGTCCACAGGTGTTATTGCACTAGACATAGGGTCGCACTACAAGTGACGAATGACACTTGCCTAGCAAGTGAACAGACTCACGTGTATTCCTCCCTGTTCACTTGCTATTCACTTGCTCTCCACTTGATCAAAATGGAGCACAAGTGAATGGCAAGTGAACAGGGAGGAATACACGTGAGTCTGTTCACTTGCCAGGCAAGTGTCATGCGTCACTTGTAGTGCGGACCCGTAGCCCTACTGGCCCTGTTCTATCACTTGTTCCATCCTGAATATGCAGGGCTCATTTTGAGGGGGGACACACAGGAACGCAGTTCCAGCAGTTCTCCCAAGAGGTCATGTGTCTGGTGGCCCCACCCACCTTATTTTTGGCCATTTGGGGCCCGTTTTGGCCTGGATTGGGGCCAAAACGGCCTGGATCGTGTCGGTGCTGGGTGGGGGAACCCTCCCCCACCCAGCACCAACCTGGTCCCAGCTGTTTCGGTCCTGATACGGGCCCAAACAGGCCCAAAATGGCCATTTTCTGCCCCTTTGGGCCCATTTCCGCTGGGATTAGGGCCAAAACCCCTCCACTGACTGGAACCAACCTGATTTGGGCCATTTTGGGCCCAATGCAGGCCAAAACATGCCCGAAATGGCCATTTTGAGGCATTTTGGGCCCATTTCGGCCTGGATTGGGGAGTTTCGTACCAAATTGGGGCCAAAATGGCCCTGATCAGGCCACTGCCAGGTGGGGGACCACTCCCCCATCTGGCAGCAGACGAATCCTGGCTATTTTGGGCCCGATCCAATTAATTATGCTAATGACAAACTTCCGGTGATGTTTAGTGGTGCGGCATATGCTAATGAGTTCCTGCAGCTCTCTTTCTATGAAATGACCCCTATGAATATGTGTTGCTGTAATACTACCAGTGGCCACCCAGAGTGAAGGTGCTGAAGAGCAGACCATCAGCTCGCTTCTCTGTCAAGCTTCCTCCCAGTTGCAAAACCAAGGGCCTCGGTCCCGCAGCTAGAATCCCCACTGCTAGGCCTTGTTGTTTATGCACTGATGCTCCACTGTCTTTCTGGGAAATGTGGGGTGCTAGGAAGCGGTGCATCAGAGACTGATAAGGCAACTTGGCATTTTTTTCTGCCTCAAATACCCGCTACAGGTTTAACAATTGAGATGGGTTTCCTAAGAAACATCCCAAGGACTGCAGCAATGATTTGGTAGCCTTGATCCCAGAGTTCTTCAAACATCATTCCAGAAAAATGGGTTTCAAACCTCCCATTTAGGCACAAGGGGAACTATAACTGCTGGGGTAGGGGGCAGGGAATGTCTTCCACAAGCTCCTAGTACATTGCTGTATCTCCTTGGCCTTCACACGTGGGGGAAGTGGGAAAGCAATTTCAGACGGTTATTGCTGCACTCCCATGCCAGAGCATAAACCTCCAGGAGACTGCTACGGTACAAATGATGTTGTTGGCCCACTTTGTACATCCATGCCCCACAAGCTCCAACTTTACCAGGGGCAGGGCTTTTTTTCTGGGGGAAAAGGTGGTGGAACTCAGTGGGTTGCCCTCGGAGAAAATGGTCACATGGCTGGTGGCCCCGCCCCCTGATCTCCAGAAAGAGGGAATTTAGATTGCCCTCTGCGCCGTTTGGCGGCGTGGAGGGCAATCTAAGATTCCCTCTGTCTGGAGATCAGGGGGCGGGGCCACCAGCCATGTGACCATTTTGAAGAGGTTCCGGAACTCCATTCCACCACATTCCAGCTAAAAAAAGCCCTGACCAGGGGGAATCTCAGCTTTTGTGTCCTCACAAAGTCACGTTCATTTTTTCTATTCCTCCCTCCCCCCAAACTCTCGGCTGTCTGAATGGTCAGTTTTGACATTCTTCAATGCCCAGAAGGACCTCATATCCTTGGTGTGTTGCCTGTCTCGAACTGATGTTAAGGTAGGTACACAAAGGCTAAGGATTGAGAACTTGACTGTTCGTTATCTGGAAAACAATTCCTTTGCAGACTTCAGAATGTTTAGTGGAGAGTTGCCCAATGGGCACCCTCGTGCCTCTCAGCACTTCCCTTCTCATTCCTCCCCCCTTCTTTCTCCCTTCCTCATCCCAGGCTCTCTTCTGGTTCTTTTCACTCCCTTTCTGAATGTCTTTTCCAAAGGGAGGAGGGAGACACTGTATTTGGCTCTGCTTCCTTCAGCGGCCCATCTGGGATCTCGCTTGCTGCTCCCTCTCGGAATTCTCAAGGTGCCCACAGGTTAAAATAAGGTTGGGAACCCCTAGGGTTTCCTGGGGAGGGGAATTGTTATTAACCCCGTTGAAGCCTGAAGCCCAGATAAGCCTCAAGGGAAAGTCCTGAACACGAGTATACCGGTAGGGTTTCTTTAAAAAACCCTTCACCCCAAAGGTGTATTTTATAAGATTTATCTCTTGATCCCTTTAGTTAACATGAACTGTTCTTATCGTACACCTTTAGACAAAAATTCCTCCCAAATACCACCGAACCAAAGAGTTGGGGAAATAGGATGAGGAAGAAGGTTGTCTCACAAGGTCACCATGTGCTCATCTTCCTTGGTAACTTCTTTTGTTCTTTCATTTTACTGCCCAAGTTCCCAGTTTGTTTGCTATTCGTACTTATTTTATCAAAGGAAAACCACTTCAACAAAAGATTCTTTTAAAGCATGTCTGAGGGGACAGTGGCTGACCAGGGAATTGAGACCCTGTGGTTATCTGACACCACTTTTTGGTCTACTCCTCTTCTGGGATCCAAGCAAAGCAGTCGGAGGGACCCAACAGCCAAAGTAGGCCAAACAATCTCTTGCACTCAACGGTTGACCTTTTCAACTCACATATTTTTCTTTAATCAAGTCCTATTTAGCACTAGACCAACATCTCTTTGGCCATGCCTCTTCTTTAAAAAAAATAACACAGCTCAATGATGTTAGACGATTATAACTCCAAACTAGAAAGACTAGAGAACCCAAGCGGGGGGGGGGGAGGGGGCGGGGGGGGGGAGATGCCACCGAAATCAATCTTTGTAATTGTATTAGATCCTGAGGAGTTAGCCGTGTTAGTCTGTAGTAGCAAAATCAAAAAGAGTCCAGTAGCACCTTTAAGACTAACCAATTTTATTATAGCATAAGCTTTCGAGAATCAAGTTCTCTTCATCAGATGCCTGATCAAAACTGGGCAGATACTCTTTCCCCTCTTTCCCTCTTTCTCTCTCTTTCCCCCTCCTCTTCTGTATCTGCCCAGTTTTGATCAGGCATCTGATGAAGAGAACTTGATTCTCGAAAGCTTATGCTATAATAAAATTGGTTAGTCTTAAAGGTGCTACTGGACTCTTTTTGATTTTGTAATTGTATTGACTTTGTTAGTGATTCGTTTTTCTCATGGAGGCTCAAAGTGAATCTCCTTTGTCTCCCCCTCCCCCCGCCACCTCTTGTGCCGAATGCTTCATTTGTTGCCCTTTGCCCAGAATCAAAAGGAGAAATTCTAGGCAATTCAGGGATTCTCCCGCTCCTAAATGCCACTGGAAAAGATGTTTTTGACTACTAACATCAATGTGGCGCCACTGCTGCTGGCTCTCCCTCCTACATGACAGGGAACATAATAATTTTAGATACATTACCTGTGCAAAGGTGGTCTTTTTTTGTTCTTTCTCTTCATCCTTTTTCCTTTTTCTGACACATATTACGTACCCAGGAACCTGGGACAAAGAAAACAATCTTGGCAACTCCACAAATGGAACTCCCAACACCACTTCCAGTCATAAACACATGATAGACCATTGCTCTATCATCTAGAGCTGTGTCATGTACTCTGTGTCACGTACACCAAACTCTCCACTGCCGGAATGGTCAGTTTTGACATTCTTCAGTGACCAGAAGGACCTTATATCCCTGGTGTGTTGCTTGTATCTCTAACTAATGTTAACTCAGGCACACAAAGGCTAAGGCCCAAGCAGTGCATATCCTGCTGGACTGAGGTTCATTTCGGATGGCTGATAACCCACTGTATGAAAATTAGGTTGTTAAATCATGTCTTCGAGGAAAAGATTCATCGGTCTCCTGGAAGAAGCAGGCTATACCACACTGGAATGTTTCATACCTTGTTGACAAGAGGCCCTTTCTGTTCACACTCAGTGGCCTTTCTGTACATGACTGGTCCGCTCGTTATCTTTAATCTGTCCATCGACGACATCCTCGTCCCAAATCGGCATGCCTGTGGATTCTATTTATGAAAAAACATGTTGGCAATTCAAAACATGACACTTCTAACACCACCTCCAGTTAGGGACAAATGAAGTCAGCTTCGACCATTGTTTCCCCTGCCTGGCAGCAGGTCTCCAGCATCTCAGAGGCAAGTTACAAGTGACCCCTTACACAGGTTGGACACTTGTCAGCTTCCTTTAAGTTTGGATGGGAAATGTCAGCGTCCTGGTCTTGCAGCTGTAATGGAGAGCCAAGCTGTAAAACCAGGATGCCTACATTTCCCATCAAAACTTGAGGTAAGCAGACAAGTGTCCAACCTGTGAAAGGCGTCACTTGTAGCTTGGCTCTCAGACAGAGAAAATTCTTTCCCAAATCAGATTTCTGAGGGCCATTTTCTAGTCTCTCCAGGAGCTGAGCCCTGCTTTCACCATCCTCTAAAAGTTTCCCTTGAGCAACAGTCAAGGCTGGCTAGTTTCTTTATGGAACCAAACAAGCAGTCCACTGGAGAGAAAAACTGGAATTATCAGTGCTGAAACCACAGATTATTTCATGTAACTGGCCAGGTGTTTCCCAGGAACTTTGGTAGTTGTTGCCAGTGAAACCCATAGCTTAAGAAGGATGGAGTAATCTCTCTCTCCAGAGTGTCTCCACTGAAATGCCATCTTTTCAAACCTTCCCATGTTTACATCTTGAGGCAAGAGGTTCCCATGTTTACATCTTCAGGCTTGCCATCTTCCTTACCTCAATGCCCTAGGATGTAGTGATGGCTGCTAACTTGGCTGGGCTTTCCAGGGGACTGGATGAAGGGGAAGTGTAGGAATGACTACTATGCATGCTATAGCTTAAGAAGGATGGCGTAATCTCTCTCTCCAGAGTGTCTCCACTGAAATGCCATCTTTTCAAACCTTCCCATGTTTACATCTTGAGGCAAGAAAGATGTGTCACGTACACCAAACTCTCCGCTGCTGGAATGGTCAGTTTTGACATTCTTCAATGACCAGAAGGACCTTATATCCCTGGTGTGTTGCTTGTATCTCTAACTAATGTTAACTCAGGCACACAAAGGCTAAGGCCCGAGCAGTGCATCTCCTGCTGGACTAAGGTTCATTTCGAATGGCTGATAACCCACTGTATGAAAATTAGGTTGCTAAATCATGTCTTCAAGGAAAAGATTCAACGGTCTCCTGGAAGAAGCAGGCTGTACCACACTGGAATGTTTCATACCTTCTCAACAGGAGGCCCTTTCTGTTCACACTCAGTGGCCTTTCTGTACATGACTGGTCCGCTCGTATAGGTTAATCTGTCCATCGACGACATCCTCGTCCAAGATCGGCATGCCTGTGGATTCTATTTATGAAAAAACATGTTGGCAATTCAAAACATGACCCTTCTAACACCACCTCCAGTTAGGGACAAATGAAGTCAGCTTCGACCATTGTCTACCCTGCCTGGCAGCAGGTCTCCAGCATCTCAGAGCCAAACTACAAGTGATGCCTTAAACAGGTTGGACACTTGTCAGGTTCCTTCAAGTTTGGATGGGAAATGTAGGCTTCCTGGTCTTGCAGGTGTAATGGAGAGCCAAGCTGTATAACCAGGACGCCTACATTTCCCATCAAAACTTGAGGTAAGCAGACAAGTGTCCAACCTGTGAAAGGCGTCACTTGTAGCTTGGCTCTCAGACAGAGAAAATTTTTTCCCAAATCAGATTTCTGAGGGCCATTATCTAGTCTCTCCAGGAGCTGAGCCCTGCTTTCACCGTCCTCTAAAAGTTTCCCTTGAGCAACAGTCGAGGCTGGCTAGTTTCTTTATGGAACCAAACAAGCGGTCCACTGGAGAGAAAAACTGGAATTATCAGTGCTGAAACCGCAGATTATTTCATGTAACTGGCCGGGTGTTTCCCAGGACGTTTGGTAGTTGTTGCCAGTGAAACCCATAGCTTAAGAAGGATGGAGTAATCTCTCTCTCCAGAGTGTCTCCACTGAAATGCCATCTTTTCAAACCTTCCCATGTTTACCTCTTGAGGCAAGAAAGATGTGTCACGTACACCAAACTCTCCGCTGCTGGAATGGTCAGTTTTGACATTCTTCAGTGACCAGAAGGACCTTATATCCCTGGTGTGTTGCTTGTATCTCTAACTAATGTTAACTCAGGCACACAAAGGCTAAGGCCCGAGCAGTGCATATCCTGCTGGACTGAGGTTCATTTCGGATGGCTGATAACCCACTGTATGAAAATTAGGTTGCTAAATCATGTCTTCGAGGAAAAGATTCAACAGTCTCCTGGAAGAAGCAGGCTATACCACACTGGAATGTTTCATACCTTGTTGACAAGAGGCCCTTTCTGTTCACACTCAGTGGCCTTTCTGTACATGACTGGTCCGCTCGTTATCTTTAATCTGTCCATCGACGACATCCTCGTCCCAAATCGGCATGCCTGTGGATTCTATTTATGAAAAAACATGTTGGCAATTCAAAACATGACACTTCTAACACCACCTCCAGTTAGGGACAAATGAAGTCAGCTTCGACCATTGTTTCCCCTGCCTGGCAGCAGGTCTCCAGCATCTCAGAGGCAAGTTACAAGTGACCCCTTACACAGGTTGGACACTTGTCAGCTTCCTTTAAGTTTGGATGGGAAATGTCAGCGTCCTGGTCTTGCAGCTGTAATGGACAGCCAAGCTGTAAAACCAGGATGCCTACATTTCCCATCAAAACTTGAGGTAAGCAGACAAGTGTCCAACCTGTGAAAGGCGTCACTTGTAGCTTGGCTCTCAGACAGAGAAAATTCTTTCCCAAATCAGATTTCTGAGGGCCATTTTCTAGTCTCTCCAGGAGCTGAGCCCTGCTTTCACCATCCTCTAAAAGTTTCCCTTGAGCAACAGTCGAGGCTGGCTAGTTTCTTTATGGAACCAAACAAGCAGTCCACTGGAGAGAAAAACTGGAATTATCAGTGCTGAAACCACAGATTATTTCATGTAACTGGCCAGGTGTTTCCCAGGAACTTTGGTAGTTGTTGCCAGTGAAACCCATAGCTTAAGAAGGATGGAGTAATCTCTCTCTCCAGAGTGTCTCCACTGAAATGCCATCTTTTCAAACCTTCCCATGTTTACATCTTGAGGCAAGAGGTTCCCATGTTTACATCTTCAGGCTTGCCATCTTTCTTACCTCAATGCCCTAGGATGTAGTGATGGCTGCTAACTTGGCTGGGCTTTCCAGGGGACTGGATGAAGGGGAAGTGTAGGAATGACTACTATGCATGCTATAGCTTAAGAAGGATGGCGTAATCTCTCTCTCCAGAGTGTCTCCACTGAAATGCCATCTTTTCAAACCTTCCCATGTTTACATCTTGAGGCAAGAAAGATGGCCTCTTTCTTGAGGCAAGAAAGATGTGTCACGTACACCAAACTCTCCGCTGCTGGAATGGTCAGTTTTGACATTCTTCAATGACCAGAAGGACCTTATATCCCTGGTGTGTTGCTTGTATCTCTAACTAATGTTAACTCAGGCACACAAAGGCTAAGGCCCAAGCAGTGCATCTCCTGCTGGACTGAGTTTCATTTCGGATGGCTGATAACCCACTGTATGAAAATTAGGTTGCTAAATCATGTCTTCGAGGAAAAGATTCAACAGTCTCCTGGAAGAAGCAGGCTATACCACACTGGAATGTTTCATACCTTCTCGACAGGAGGCCCTTTCTGTTCACACTCAGTGGCCTTTCTGTACATGACTGGTCCACTCGTATTCTTTAATCTGTCCATCGACGACATCCTCGTCCAAGATTGGCATGCCTGTGGATTCTATTTATGAAAAAACATGTTGGCAATTCAAAACATGACACTTCTAACACCACCTCCAGTTAGGGACAAATGAAGTCAGCTTCGACCATTGTCTACCCTGCCTGGCAGCAGGTCTCCAGCATCTCAGAGCCAAGCTACAAGTGACCCCTTACACAGGTTGGACATTTGTCAGCTTCCTTTAAGTTTGGATGGGAAATGTCGGCGTCCTGGTCTTGCAGCTGTAATGGAGAGCCAAGCTGTAAAACCAGGACGCCTACATTTCCCCCTACATTTCCCATCAAAACTTGAGGTAAGCAGACAAGTGTCCAACCTGTGAAAGGCGTCACTTGTAGCTTGGCTCTCAGACAGAGAAAATTCTTTCCCAAATCAGATTTCTGAGGGCCATTATCTAGTCTCTCCAGGAGCTGAGCCCTGCTTTCACCGTCCTCTAAAAGTTTCCCTTGAGCAACAGTCAAGGCTGGCTAATTTCTTTATGGAACCAAACAAGCAGTCCACTGGAGAGAAAAACTGAAATTATCAGTGCTGAAACCGCAGATTATTTCATGTAACTAGCTAGGTGTTTCCCAGGAACTTTGGTAGTTGTTGCCAGTGAAACCCGTAGCTTAAGAAGGATGGAGTAATCTCTCTCTCCAGAGTGTCTCCACTGAAATGCCATCTTTTCAAACCTTCCCATGTTTACATCTTGAGGCAAGAGGTTCCCATGTTTACATCTTCAGGCTTGCCATCTTTCTTACCTCAATGCCCTAGAATGTAGTGATGGCTGCTAACTTGGCTGGGCTTTCCAGGGGACTGGATGAAGGGAAAGTGTTGGAATGACTACTATGCATGCTATAGCTTAAGAAGGATGGCGTAATCTCTCTCTCCAGAGTGTCTCCACTGAAATGCCATCTTTTCAAACCTTCCCATGTTTACATCTTGAGGCAAGAAAGATGGCCTCTTTCTTGAGGCAAGAAAGATGTGTCACGTACACCAAACTCTCTGCTGCCGGAATGGTCAGTTTTGACATTCTTCAATGACCCGAAGGACCTTATATCCCTGGTGTGTTGCTTGTATCTCTAACTAATGTTAACTCAGGCACACAAAGGCTAAGGCCCGAGCAGTGCATATCCTGCTGGACTGAGGTTCATTTCGAATGGCTGATAACCCACTGTATGAAAATTAGGTTGCTAAATCATGTCTTCGAGGAAAAGATTCAACGGTCTCCTGGAAGAAGCAGGCTATACCACACTGGAATGTTTCATACCTTCTTTATAGGAGGCCCTTTCTGTTCACACTCATTTCTGCACCCACACCAGCCAGCAGAACCAGCTCACAACCACCTATAATCATGCTTCCACTGCTAACTCTGCTAACAGCCCAAACATGGAATCCTTTAATTAGGTTTCTGTGGCCAACATATGATTTATTTATGAAAGACCTCCCTCCGTCTGGACTAATGAATGCTCCTTGAGTCCAACTTTCTAAGCAACTATGAATCCACCCAATGATGCTATTGTCTAGCCCACACCAAACCCATTTCCTTGCTCAAATATACATGGGACGAAGTCAACTGTCTTGTTGAAATCAAGATAAATGTTTGAAAAGTGTCTTAAAATGTTTGAAAAATAAATTCATTTTTTAAAAAAGATATGTTCGCTCAGTGATGTTCTCACCATCTAGGACAGTCACCCAAACCCTGAGGGCCAAGCTACAAGTGATGAATGACACTGGAACAGCAAGTGTATTTCTCCCTGTTCACTTGCCCTCCACTCAATCCACTTGCCATTCAAGTGTCATTTGTCAGTTGTACCTTGGCCCTAAAGCAGTACGGTTTTTCCACCAGGGGTTATGGTTAGGGCCGGTCACTTCGGGTTTCGCTTCGGGTAAAGTTACCCGAAGCTACCCGCTTCGTGTAAATTTGGAATTTCCCGAAGTGGGGCCAGCAAGATGGCCCCGCTTCGGAAATACTGAAGCTAAGCAACCCGAAGCGATTCGTGTCGCTTGGGCTCCGAGCGCCGTTATTTTTTTTTTTTTAGCACGGAAAGCTTTTTGCTTGCTGCTGCTGATCTCCATTGCTGGCTGCTTGCAATTCCAAGCAACCGCAATGGAGATCAGCAGCAGCAAGCAAAAAGCTTCCCCTGCTTAAAAAAAAAAAGGCAACGTTTTGAAGCCTATTCAAGGCTTCCAGCTCCGGCTTTGGAGAGGGGAGGGGGAGTAGTAGTAAGTGACTCACTCTAACCTCCTCCTTCCCCCTCCCATCCCTGAAAAAGTGGCGGAAGTTTTTGCTTGCTGCTTGATCTCCATTGCCAATGCACTGCAAAATCTGCAAACAGTGCAAACCTGCACATTTGGAGAGATTCTTTGCACTGTTTGCAGACTTTGCAATGAGTGCAAGGGGGAGGAGGGGTTAGGAGTGGCCAATCCTGCAGTAGCATTCTCCTTCCAGCCCAGCCAATGGGGATTCTCTGGAAGTAGAGTGCCTTTTTTAAAATGCTGCAGCGCAGGGCTATAAATTGGAGGCTTCCCTTTAGGAATCTTCCAATTTACCCTGACATTGACAGAGCAGCTTGCCTGGACAGAAATTGGAAGAGGAGGACCCTGCTGTGGAGCACTGCTGACTGGCCCTGCATCTCACGGGTAAGTGAGTCCCACTGACTCACAAGATTCTTTGATCTTTGGGGGAGGGGGTGGTTGGGGGGCAATGGGTTTGGGAAAGAATTTGTTTTAAGTTTGCATTTTATTTTTATTTTTTTAAATTTAACATTGGCTTCCCAGGGACAGACTCATGCCAAGTCCTGGTGTGTGCCAAGGCTTTGGCCTAGGTGTGTGTGTGGGGGGGTTAACTTGAAGCTGGCCCACTGCTGCTCTGTTTAAAGGTTTTTTTTTTTACTGTGCGTGCCTTTCATTTCTACAGTGGGTGGCTTCCCTGGTGTGTGCCAAGGCTTTGGCCTAGTTTTTTACTCTGGCTTCCACACTTTGGGACTGAGGGCTTAGAATTTAGAAGTAGTTGTTAAAGAGTTAATATACTTATTTAATAACCAGTTTCCATTCTGCTTTTTCCTAGACTGAGAGACTTGAGAGACTCCTGCTGCTGCTGATGTGGCTGGTCGAGCATCTCTTCTCTGCAGTCTTGCTGTGGAGGACTTCCCCCGTTGAATTCCTGCCTGTCGCCTGACCATCGCTGGACTGCAGGAGTGGTGAGCAAGTCAGTGACTCACAGGGTTTTCTCAGGGGGGTTGTCTTGGTGGGTGTGGGGAGGGGAGGGGAGGATTAAGGGCTTGACTGGGTGGGAGTGAATTTTTTTTAAAAAAAATAATTTTTTTCTACATTTTTTCAGAATTTTTTCTTGATTCATTTTTACTGTTGTTGGTTGGGGGAGGGAATTTGTACCTGTTTAAAGCATTTTAAGTTTTCTTGGGGGGATTGTCTTGGTGGGTGTGGGGAGGGGAGGGGAGGATTAGTGGCTTGACTGGGTGGGAGTGAATTTTTAAAAAAAAATTTTTTTTTTCTACATTTGGTGTGTGTGTGGTTAGGGGGGGAGTGTTTCCTGGTGTGTGTGAGTGTCTGCCCCAAGCTAAGATTTTAAAGGGTTGGGAGGGGGAGGAAGGGTGTTTCCTGGTGTGTGTGTGAGTGTCTGTGTGTCTGCCCCAAGCTAAGATTTTTAAGGGTTGGGGGGAGGAGGGGTGTTTCCTGGTGTGTAGTGAGTTGTGTTCCTTTGGGATGGGGGCGGCGGCGGCTGCGATGCCCTTGGGGTTGTGTTCATGCTGTGTAACTTGAATCACAACAGGAAATAAAGATTTTTTGCATGCAACTGTGTTTTTCAGATTCTCTGGTGTGTAGTGAGTTGTGTTCCTTTGGGGTGGGGTGGGGGAATGGTGTGCTGTGCCACACTATTGTGCCTTTTTTCTGTATTTGAAGGTTGAAAAATAAAGATTTTAAGCTTTATTCATTGTGTGTTTGTGGTTTTGTTCTTTGGTATTAGGTTAGTTCCCCTCATAGGGAACAGTGGGGCTGGCTGGCCAGCCCTCTCTGTAGGTGGTGGGGGAATTTTGGGGAGGGTGTCTGGGGTTCAGGTGTGCTTTCACAGGGACAAGCTTGCACTCAGGAGTGTGCCCTCCATTATAGCACCCCTGGGATGTGCATAATTGCCCTGGGAAAGAGAGTTTAAAAGTTCCCATCATAGGGAACAATGGGAGATGGCTGGCCAGCCTGCTCTTGGGGTAGGGGGAAAGAGTGGGAATGTTGGGGAGGGTGTCCTTGGGGCTGTGTGGGGCTGTTGGGGGTTTCAGGTTAGGCCCCCCCCCAAATGGCCCCACAAAGTCGGAGCAGGTTGAGCCTTGGTGGGGAGTGGGAGGACAGGTAGGAGGAGGTCCCCTGAGGGTTGGGGGCATTTTGCATGCAAAATGCCACCCCTAGTCTGACAAGCCTCTTCTCCCCCACCCCATAGAATATAATGGAGAAAAGGAGGGGGGCTGAGGGCAGCTCCTTTGGGAGGCCATACAATGCCCCCCCAAAGTGGGAGCAGGTTGAGCCTTGGTGGGGGGTGGGAGGACAGGTGGGAGGAGGTCCCCTGAGGGCTGGGGGCATTTTGCATGCAAAATGCCACCTCTATCAACCTAGAAAGGTTGCCTGTTTTTCCCATAGGGAATAATGGCAAATGGAGGAGGGTGGGGGTACCGTCTTTGTCCAAAGTCCAAACTTTCCGAAACTTGGGAGGTTGTTAGAGAAGAGGTAGGAGAAGGTCTCCACCAAGTTTGGTTTGCCTCAGAAAGAAATTGCCCCCCTCAGGGGCACCTTCTTTGAGGGGCCATAAAATGCCCCCCCAAAGTGGGAGCAGGTCGAGCCTTGGTGGGAGGACAGGTCCTCTCAGGGTTGGGGGCATTTTCCATGCCAAATGCCACCCCTAGCCTGACAAGCCTCTTCTCCCCCCCCTAGGATATAATGGAGAAAAGGAGGGGGCTGAGGGCAGCTTCTTTGGGAGGCCATAAAATGGCCCCCCAAAGTGGGAGCAGGTTGAACCTTGGTGGGGGGTGGGAGGACAGGTAGGAGGAGATCCCCTGTGTGTTGGGGCCATTTTGCATGCCAAATGCCACCCCTAGCCTGACAATCCTCTTCTTTCCCCCACTCATAGGATATAGTGGCGAAGGCGAGGATAGGGGCACCTTCTTTGAGGGTGCCCTAAAGTGGGAGCAGGGTGCCTCGGAAAGAAATTCCCCCCCCCAGGGCACCCGAAAGCCAGAAGTGAAATTGACACCCGAATCTTTCCGAGGCAAACCTGAAGCTATACGAAGCAGTATCTCCGAAGGAGCTTTACCCGAAGCTGTTTCCCGGTTCGGGTAAACCCGAAGCTTTAAACCCAAAGCGACCAGGGCCGATTCCAGACGGCCCTCTGCAATCCGAAACGTTGCGCGTTGTCGCGCGTCATCGCACGGAAAACACAAAATATCGCATTTTCTCGCATGAGTTTTGCGTGAACTCACGCAAGAAAACGCGATATTTCGCATTTTCCGCACGATGACGTGCGACAACGCACAATGTTTTGGATTGCAGAGGGCCGTCTGGAATCGGCCCAGGGCTTGCACAGCCCTGGTTATGGTTGAAAAAGCCATGCTGGCTTCTATTAAGTGCTTTCTTTTCACAATGCTTGCAGATTGAGGGCTTTAGAATCTGTTGCACCACCTTCCTTGTAGCAGCGTCAGGCTGACTATTCTGTAGTTCCCCATTACGCCTGTTTGCCATTATGCCTTCACCAATTCCTTTCTCAATCACGCCTTCCCATCTTGGGCTCCTTTCGTATGGGAGACCCATTTAGCAATGGGATCTTATGTGTCATTTCTCTCAAGTTATCGAAGTCCCTTTTGTGACAGGTAGAGCTCAGAAATGTACCCCAGAGATGCAGGATCTATGTAAGCAGGCCTCCATGTTAGCCAGTGGAATTGTGGGCTTGGGAATCGTTCAGGTCTGATAGCTGAGAGACGAAGGAGACATTACAGCATCCGTGGGTCAGACCGGGGGAAGCCAGGGCGCATTTCGAGCTGAAGGTGGCCATTTAGGACTGCCTTCGGGGCCTGGTCCTGATCTTGCCTGCAATGCAGAGGGACCAGGCAATCTTAGCCACCCCACCCCGCCCCGCCACCAGGTGTATGAGTTTTCTCAAGTGCCATTGGAACCAGTGGAATTGTCTTCTGTAGTCTTTACTTCCAGTGTTAAAGAATCAGATCTGAGGATTTAAACTGACAAGAGACCCTGCTCTGAATCCAACTTGGTTTGGCACATCCATTAATGACCCTTTTCTTTTCCTCTCTTCTTCTATTACCTAAAGGAGATTCTTGGGGCAAGCAACGGGCTTCATTTACTTTGCTCTGGAAAGCTCTTATGCGCTCTTACGGCAGGCTATCAGGCTATACCTGCAATGCTACTAGTTGAAGGACCAGGACTCCTGTGATCACTAGTCCTGCTTAGGACAATTTCTTCTACTATGAGTCATACTCACTGGCTCTGGAACGTGGCTTGCCTGAGGGGGCCTTCTTCGCAGATCTGTGGAAAATTTTGATCAAGACTTTGGTTATGCGGGACTTCAAGTAACTTGCTACTTTAAGAGGACTGTAGCAAGCAAAAGGGGGGCTTTGAGTGGTCTGAAAGGTGGGACCCATTGAGCTCCCCCTTCCCAGTCCCCTTCCCAGTCCCTTTATTTCTCCCACCCAAGTCAAGAGGACTCTTCTCTGATGGGCAAGAGGAAGAGCCTCCATACCAGCCCTACAAGGAGCAGAGCTCTCTGATGCTAGCCAAGGGAACTGGGATGCCTTGACAGGTGGAATTAAGGGGATGTCTCAACGGGCAGTGGACCGATCCAGCGATATCATGTGAGAGATTGTTCCCTGCTTCTTGGAGCTGCTCACACTATATCCCCAGGGCTCCTCTCCGAAAGAGATGGCCCTTCCTCCCCTAAGACAATAGTGCCTTACCATTCTCTTCTGTGCGACCGCGAGGAATCACGTAGTCCACCCACCTTGCCAACCATCTCAAGGCGAAAAGGGATGGAGCAGCCACACAGTGAACAGCCGTCCCCAAAACTCCCTGTTTTGATATCAAACACAAAGAAGGTGGGACTTAGAAGGTTATGGTGCACACCAAATTTATGTCACCAGACTCTCCACAAACTCTCTGGATCCCATCACCCATCCAGTCATCTTTCTGCAAACTTTTTTGGGAGCGCCTGTCTGCAGTTTTCTTCTTCAAGTCAGGAAGGAGATTGCTAACCTCCACTATAGTTCCACTATAATTCAACCCAACCATTTAATTCAACTCCCAAACATCTGGACTTGCGTGGCAGTTAGACTGCCATTATTTTCTTCACCCCTGTGGAAAACAGTGGCCATTCCTGAAAGTGGAGACTGGACCAAAAAGTGCAGTTCCTGCCCTAAGTCGCTATCCCTACCCAATCCAAATCTGCCCCTCTGGCTGAAACGCCAGACTTCCCACCACTCACTCCTCCATCCACTCTTAGAACCACATTTGTTCTTACCCGCCATTTACTCTCCTGGTGAGTTTTCTCTCTCCTATAGACAGGCATTTTCGTGCCTGTCTTATCAACCCTGACTCGGTTAAGAGCCTGAGGCTGACTCCTGTTCAGTTCCTAACGGCTGTTTGAAGCATTTTTCACAGTTCTCCATCGCCATGGATGCCGGAACCCCGGAATGGTGACATCAGTGCCTGGAGGTTCCGTAGTTCCACCAGCTGGGCAGAAGAGGCTGATCTCTGGGGCCGGAGGCTTGTGGGCTGGGCTGGTGAATTTGAAACCGGGCAGGCAGGGGAATGCTGCCCAGGGAAAGGATGTGAATCAAAGCAGAGCCTCCTCTACCTCCCTTTCCATCCCTCCGCGGAGCTTCAGCATTGTAGACCCTGTGGACTGCACCCTTGGTCTTTTCAAATTTATTATAAAGCACTCTGTTGTTTTTCAGCATTCAATAAAATGTTGGTATGTGAATCTATCATGTGCCTGACAATGCCCTAAACTGGTATGTGGCAGGAGTGTGATTTTATCCTCCAGAAGCCCAACAAGAGATTAGCAGAGGTATCGGGGCCTGGGGGCATGGAACCAGGTGCACACTGGCACCCTTCCTTTGAGGAGTCATGACACAATGGGATACTGGAGATCTCCGGGCCTGAGGAAGCCAGAGGTACAGGGAGACTCCACCATGTCTTAAAGCAGAAGGATTCTGAGGAGGAGCTTTGGAGACATCCGTCTTCGGCAATGAGAGAAGAACTGAGGCAGGGTGCTGCTCACGCATGCTTTTATAGCCATGTCTGAAGGGAAAGAGCCCAGTGTCTTGAGCCTTCTTGAGCTGGGGGACATCTGGGGCTGAGCTGTGCACGCACAGAACCCATGTGGGACTACGCGGAAGCCACCAGGATGATCTCCGGACCTTAGAGTTGCAATAGGGCTGTGAAAGGCTGGTGCTCAGCTCCACTCTCCATCCGCATTCTGCATCCTTTCCTGTCTTCTCTCTGATGAGTGCTGGACCCACAAATTGCAGCTTATGGCTGTTTTGCAGAGAGGAAATCACTACAGAAAAAGTCATGGGCAGCAATCTGCAAAAAATCATAGGACAAACACAGCCAATTGCAGCTGCCAATGCAGAGACAGCCTCCTGAGGAGTTCCTGCTGACACGTGGAGCAGCTGAATACAGGCAGGGCTGAGGGAGGAAGACTTCATCCATTGCCATCCACGATGGTTGGGCAACAGGACTGGGGAGGGAGGAGCACCGGAGCTAGAGGTCTCTCTCTAGAGTGGAATTGTTGGAAGGCAAGGAGAGTGCAGGGCCTGGGACAGCCACAAGAGAACGTCCAACTGTACCTTTACTCAAGAGCTCACTAAGGAAAGACAGCTATCTGGGAGATGGGAGGCACAATTTCCATTTCCAGCGGGGGCATGTTGGCCCAAAGGCAACACTTTGCTTCTGCGAGGCAGCAACAGGCCAAAGGGTAGCAGATGAAGAGGCAGAGGGTAGACTAGAACCCACACCTCAGGTCCCAAAGACAGAGAAGCAGCAAAAAGTAAAGACAAACATGACACAGGGGCAAATCTCAAGAGTGACTGGAGGTCAAGCAGGACCATCTCTTTTTTCCCTTCCCATGTGGAGACTCAACGCTGGGGCCTTGGATCCTCTGAGCTGGGGCCTTTCCACTGTGCCACCCTTTCCCCTGTGGTCTCCCCTTCCCAGCTCCAGATACCAGGTGGGCAGTGGCAGGGATGGTGAGGGTTGCCAAAGGTGCAAATGGTTCCTGCAAAAGGGAACATAATGGGGTTTCCAGCTTGAGTTGTGAACCTCCAGGTGACGGCTGGAGATCTCCTGGAATCACACCTGATCTCCAGGCCACAGAGATCAGCTCCCTGGGAGAAAATGGGTGCTTTGGTGGGTGACGGCGCTAGAACATGCTGAGTTCCAGCTCCTCCCTAAACTCTGGCTTCCCCAGACTCCAGCCCCATCCCCAAATTTCCAGGTATTTCCTAACCCAGAGCCGGCAATAGGGTTGCCAGTTTCAGGTTGGGAAATTCCTGGGGATTTGGGGTGAGGCCTGAAGAGGGTGCAGTTTGAGGAGAGGCTCCTCTTCTCCGATTTCTTGGGCTCTGCATGATGGAGGAGGGAAGGGTGTTTACTCTGGACCATGAAACCTGCCACCATCCCTCTTCAGTTCCCCTCAGAACATCCCTTTGGTTGGCATCTTGGGTGTGTTGCACTCAGCCGAAACGACTTCAGATCTGGGGGATAAACAAACGCATAGGTCTCATGGATTTAGAGACTCCTGATGAAATGAGATCACCAAAGCTTTTTAAACTGGAACACATTGTTAGCCTCTCAGATGTCACTGGGCTCCTGTTGCGATTTTGCTGCTACAGATGAATACAGCTATCTAACTTTAAAAAAAAACACCTGTAACTAAAAACATGGATTCTGCAGCATCTGGTGTTCCAAAGCACTTGTAGTCTGTACAGCAACCCTATAAGGCAGGACAGTATCAGCCCTAGTTTACAGATAAGGCTGAGAAAATGGTTAGCCTAACACGACCTCCAGAGGTTATAGTAGATACGAACTGGAGGGACCCCCTAGTGATTACAGAAGCTCCTTCTCAGTCACTGTAGGACACCAGATCCCTATTCAGAGCGGTGTCTTAGCCACTCACTGCTAACTTGTCAGCACCGGCTTTAAGAGAGAACATGGTTTGCCATGAACAACAGAAGAAAAAAGGCAAATTGATATCATGGCTGTTTTTATTGCCTGGAAGAGGGTTATATTGACTAACAGGTTGTGGTTTGTTTCTGGTTATAAACAAGATAGTCATATTCACAACTGGTTGGATTGCAGTGACTATATTTACAAAACTTTTTTGTATTTTGAGGGTATTAACAACAGTGTGGTTAAAGAGCAAGGCCAGGGAGATGCATGTTCAAATCACCAGGAAACAAAATCCAGTGACACCTTAAGGACAAAACACTACAGTTTTCTATCACTTACCTGACAAACTGGGCCATGCCTCCCCAAAGGTCCTATTGAAATAAACGTTCCTCTTTAAGGTGTCACTGTTTGTGGTTTTTGCTAGGACAAACACAAACGACCACTCCACACTCCACCATTCTCTCAGAAACATACTGGTGGGCCAAACACACTCTTCTTAGCCTAACCAACCATATAGGGATGTTAAGAGGACAAAACGGAGGGAATAATTGTGGGGGTCTCTCTGAAGAGGGCAAAAATGCTACAAATAGATGCCTCTGGCATTAATAGCTGTAGTGCTAGTTGTCTTTTTTTTAAAAAATGCAGATTAGCAGGAGTCATCATGCAGGCAAGGAAGTTTGCCAGCATCGGTATGATTGTTCTAACACTGCCAGTTCAAGCATGCAACTACAGGCAGCTGCAGAAATCTGATAGAAGCATCCAAGCATAGATGGCAAGGAAAGAAGCTTTTTCTCCCCAGCATACCACCAGGCTAGCGCTCAAGAATCATGGGTGAAAAACTAGAACCCACTCATTGGTTCTTCCAAGATTCCTCTCTAGTGGGGTAGGTGGTTAATAAATCACTAGAAATTGCTTATGGGCAGGCTACAACCACTCAGTTACTGAGAAAACAGTAGCAACGTAACCCATGAGCCATTCAAGTTCAGCATCTCCTATTTAAACAGGCCCACCCAGCTCTTACAGCAAGGTCCTTTATATTGAATTGCCCCTCCTATAAGCTCAGAACTGCATAGCGGGAAGAATGTGTGACTGACACAAGGTCACCCTGTCAGCCTCACATGCATTTGAACCCACAGGCACCACCGCATTGGCTAAACAGCAGCTCAGCAAACAAAATGGCTGACATGGAGGCCGGAACACTAGTCACAAAATACAAAGAAGCTCCAGGACAAGCATCTTTCAGCGGAGGCAGATGTTCCAAACAAGGCAGATACGAAAGTGATGCCTCCCCAAAGTGTCTGAAGCACCTCTTGCTTCAGTGAGGTGGAGCAAAGACAGGACTGGTTCTTTACTTGAAGGAATCAGCCACCACGAGGGGGGAGGGGGGTGTCACTGTTTTAAGTCCTAGCCCAACCCTCTTAAACCCCCTTAACCCTCACTTCAGCACCTAACCTCATTGCAAGGGCGAGATTTACAAATTGGCAAAGTATTTTAATCATTTAAGTGAATGGAATCAGACCCCACCCACCCACTCCAAGGCCCCTTAATTTTTCTAGAGACATCGTTTAGCTGCTTCACACCCAGTATCTATTTCACAGGTTGGCTAAAATTACTCTTAAAATAGCTCACTTAAGAGAGTTAAGCCCCAGGAAAGGTGCTGTAAGGACTGCTGTGTGGTAAGTTAAGTTAAAATACTGTGTGAAAAGCAGTATTTTATCATCGCCATCTGAAGAGAAGCTGTACTGTATAGTTGTTTTAATTTTTTTTGTATACTGTTTTATCTGTTTAACTGTATTTATGTAAATTGAAATGTTGTACTCTGCCCTAAGCCCGCCTGGTGGCGAGGTCAGACTAAAAAAAATCCAATATAATAAATTAAATTAGGCTAGTTAAATGGCCAGATAGTTGGTGTGCAAGGAGCCAATTCATAGGCTTTTAATTCATACTGTTAAATATCTGATGAGAGAAGTAAGATAAACACAACAGTCAGGAAAAGAGTGGAAATCTTTTAATTCCATATAGTTTGCCAATAGTTGACACTGACATTAAAGTTTAGGTATAAGCAATCAAGGAGAGAGAACTGTTACATATGCTAGTTGTGTTGTCACATATTTTGAATATACTTTTCTGTCGTAGCTTAAATGTAGCACTTTCTATTCTGTACTTTCTATTGTCCTTTCTATTTCTCTTTTCAAATAAACTTTATTTTTAAAAAATTCTATATAGCTTGCATTTGCTTTAAGCTCAACTGCAAAATTTTAGTCCAAAAGCTTCTTTGTAGACAGATCTGACTCCTGAAGAGCTTCTGAAATCCTAAGGAAAAAACAAACGTATTAATTTAGTAATAATTTGCCATTATCTGCACCCCACAGATCAGAATGTGCTGAGCAGAATACAAATTAAAGAGTATATATGCTTGTTCTGCAAGATTTACCAAAGTGAGAATCATTAATAGATTATTGTGTTCAAATTTCGAAAAATAAGAAGGCCTGCAGTCTTAAGTTTTATGGAAATTTACAGTTTGTTGATGTAGTCATGGCTACCGTACCAGATGGGTTAAAAGGGAGCTATAGTTTCACGGAGAACGGGACTATCAATGACTACTAGGCAAGATGACTAAAGATACTAGGTAAGATGACTAAAAAGAAGATAACCTCCAAGTACCAGCACCAGGAGACAACTCTGGCTTCTATGACCTGTTCACTGGGCACTGCGTGAGACAAGATGCAGGACTAGAGAGGCCGTTGGCCTAAGCCAGCAGGGCCCTTGAGTTGCTTTCCCTAGTTGACCAGAACTACCTACTGGATGGAAAAGTCACTGCCCCATCCTGTTGTTCTCCCCGTTCCCTGGAAAGCTAGGGTACAAAACTCAAGGAACCCTACAAACCAATCTGAGCGCATTCATCCCTTCCAAGCAGCCACCCTTTGAAAAGAGCTAGGGGTGCCCTTTCTCAGCATGAAGTTAGCAAATATAGGGAGAAAATCTGGCTCAAAGGTTTTACCCACTGGGAATTTCCTCCTTCACCCGCTGCCTTGTCTCAGCCCCATATCCGCAGGATTCATCCAGCAGTCACCATAAGAAACTCGTGTCATCACAGACCAGGCAGAGGTGGTGGATGCAGTGTTGGAACACCATCCAGGTGTTTTCAACACAAAGTAGCTGTTGATATGCTTTCTAATCCAGCTATCTAGCCATGATTGCTAACAAGATGCTGTTGGTAGCTTGGTCTTACTTTGCTGAAGAGGTCAGCCGAGATGTAGAATCCAGTCGGGTGGGTGGGTCAGGATTTGCCTGGAAAGAACAGAAGCTCGTCAAATGTTCAAAGAATTTTTAAAAAGGATTTTCATCAACTCTCAGATATTTGAACCCTGTTCTGCTGCCCAGTGGGAACTCCAAAACAACCTCCTTCTCCTCTCTCTGAATAACCCTGCAAAGTAGAACAACATTCGACTTATATGTAGGTTAGGCTGAGTGTAACTGGCTGAGGTCAAGGCACAATAGGGACGTGAACCCCGGTCTCCCAGTCACAGTCTGATATTTTAACCACTACAGCACACTAGCTCTTGAGTTTTAAGTCTGGAGAACATTACTGGTAATCTTGACACATCTGTTTATGAAATAGCCTGTAGTAACACCAAGATCGATAGCAAAGGCCAGGCATTCAGAAAGCACACGTCATTGTAAACTCTAAGACAAGCAGAAAACACTGAAACTTCTTGATAATCTGGCCCCTTCCAAGCAATGGGATCACTGTTAAGCAAATAACCTACAAAAGGTCCAGACACCAATCCAAAGCCTTGCTTACGCTGTACCTTCTTCTGCAACAGAGAGTCTTATGCGCAGAAGGTATTCTTCCAGTGCTGCACAGCACAAAAGGAGAGCAAGAAGATAGGATCCAAGCTCAATGAGAGACTCCAACGTAGACGTGTGTGTATGAATACTTGCTTATCTTTTTGAAAATCAGAATTCCCTTTCCTACAACAGCTTTAAGTCCCGGTAGGGGGGAAAGGTACAATGTAGTTGCTTTCTAAGGCCAAACACCACATCTGCTGGGTTCTAACGTCCATACTATAACACATGTTCCTGCAAGAGAACATTGTTCATATTCTTTTCAAGAGTTTGACTTTGTCTGTAACTACTTTGTGTATTGGGGGATAAAAAAGCAAAGAACCTAGGTCTCACCTCAATGGGGTAATTTATCTCTGTGACCTTTTCCCCTAGTTTTAAGACCTGACGAACCCAATTAAGCATCAATGTTAATATCAAAAATTTAAATCAAAGGTTAAGCACACTGTTTGCCACAAAATTTTGCGCAACAGCTCAATGGTATTTTCCTACGCTCAGCTGTTTTCCAGGGATTCTCTCATCTACTCAGTGTTATGTAAACAGTGTGTTGTGCATAACCCAAGTGTGTAGCTACATCCAGTGCAGCTGGGACAAGGGACCACAAGAAGGTCAAACGGGAGCCAGTATGGTACAGCTGTCAGGGAGCTGGCCTGGGACTCGGGCTCAAAACCCCACCACCGTCAGGAAGCTCACTATGTCTCAGCATAACCCACCTCACAGGGATGTTGTGAGGAAAACATAGTAGGAAACCATGTATGGAGAGGGAGCTGCCAGAAAACGGTGGGATAAAGATACTCCAGGTAACAGTCAGAACTGCACCTCCTATTCTGGCCATTCTGATTAAGGTGTGCAGAATAGCCTGCAAAGTTAGCATTTTGTTCATCCAAAGGTTGTAATATTCCATAAGAGTATAGGAGACATTTTTGAAATGTACATTATTTGTTTGGTGCGTGTGTGCCGTCAAGTCACCTCTGACCTATGGCGACCCTATGAAGACCGCCAAACGCCCTATCATTAACAGACTTGCTCAGATCCTGCAAACTGGAGGACGTGGCTTCTTTGATTGAGTCAAGCCATCCCATTTTAAGTCTTCCTCTTTTCCTACTGCCTTCCACTTTCCCTAGCATTATTGACTTTTCCAGAGAATCTTGTCTTCTCATGATGTGAGCCTCGCTATTGCACATTATTTATAGTCTACCTTTTTCACTAGGATTCAAACCAGATTAGAGACCTGCCCGCCATCCTAGAGTTGCTAGACCCAGGAGATTCTTCCTGCTACTTCACCCATCACTTTCATCTCACCCTCCTCCAAGGCGTTCGTAACAACATACCTGGATCTTTCATCCTCACAGCCATTTTGCAGGACAGGCTGGGGGTGTGACTGGCCATGGGCATCCCAGGAGCTTCTAGGCTAGGGCCAAGCTTCCAACCTGCACTTCCCCAATCCTCATCTGATAATCTAACCACTACCCCGTAGCGGCTCTTAGCCCTGTGAACTCAGCTGCAGTGCCACTCAGAATAGGATGCACTTTGTTCCAGTATGGAAAAGAGTGGAGCAAATAGGAGGTATGCCATGACATGGCACAGCAGCATCGATCCCCCCACCACAGCGTGCTGGTCCTGAAGCTGCAAAGGAGACAATTATCAGCAATGCTGCTCCATTGGAGTCCAGAGAAGTTGTTTCAAGCCAGCCTCATTCTGTGCGGAATTATCTCCACAAAGAGGGCAAGGCCGGCTTGCAGTTGAATCTCCCTCCTTTTTGACCATAAGATCGGTATTCAGATCTGATGGGAAAGGGATAGGGAGGCAACCAAGATCTGCCCTCCTTAGCGGGTTCTCCTTGTCTTACAAACCGGCACCCCCCCCTTCCAAAAAACCGTAACTGCAGATCTAAGGTGTACCTTTTAAAACAGGCCGCTAGGAACCTTCTCTGTTGCAGCAGGAAAACTGTTCCATCTGTTCCAGCTCTTGAAATGGCTCTAGATGATAGCTACTTAAAAAAAACAAAACCCGTATATACACACACTTCAAACATTTGCCAAAAGAAATGCAGCTCTCTGCATCAAAGCTACTCAGGCTCTGTAAAGACATCAAGCACGGCTGCTTGTATCTTGTACATTATCTTGTACATTAGTTGCAATCAGTTCTACAAAGTCAAGTTTCAAGAATTCATGATTCCCAAAGGGAAAAAACACCAAGAGGTGTGGGTGCCATCTATAAAGCAGCTTCATTCTGCAGCTTCCTCCAAAGGTAACCTCTGAAAATCCCACAGGCAAATGGCTCAATAAAAGGAGGGGGTTTTTTTAAAAGCCTACAAAGGAATATATTCCTGCCAGATTGCAGCAATATAGGAGAGTTGAGTGACATCCCCAACTACCAAGTCTGAAGAGTCAAAGTCTCTCCGCCTTGTTCTCGCATGTTGTTGGAGATCCAGTGGCTACTTGCAAAGCCACAGCTCTTGGTTAACATGCATTCCACTTGCCCGGTAAGAGGGCAAGCAAGAACATTAGACCTCGTGCTGAAGCATCTTCCTTACCTGTGCTCTGAACAGGCTGTGAAGAAGGCAACTTCTTGGAACTCACGGACATGTTATTCTTTCACCTGGTAGGAGAGATGAAAGGCAATGCATGACAGCAACTCACATGTCTTGTATTAGATCAAACTTCTGAGCACACATGAGCACTTTGGGAGGTTCTAAGCTAAGCCTCCTCCTACAACGGAGAGAATCAGCACTTTCTACAGACTCTAAGGCGATGCCTCCGGGGTGCTTGTGAAGCACTGTGTGCTTCAAGGACATGGAGGAAAGCCCAGCTTGGCTCCTTGCTTTGGGAAACAAGGGAATCAAGCACCAGGAAGCAGATCAGCAGGCACCACGGCACTGGGGCTCATTGGAGTCAGCAGTTCCCGGTCCATGCAAGATTTCCCCCCCTCCTCCACTACCAATGCCCCAAGATCGATCCAGACCATTCCATCCCAAAGAAACAACCCTTCTACAGTTGCATACACTTGGAAACTTGGGCTGACACTGGGTGGGTTCTAAACACTGAACTTGCATGTATTTTCCAAAAAATGTTGCTGGACAGTTACGTGGAGACCAACTGAACAGCGACCGTCAAGGAAAAGAATTACTTTTGGCACCTTTTTGACCACATCAGCCACACAAGAGACAGACGCAGCTTCGATAGGGCCAAGGGGGGACAGCTGTTAAGTCAGCTTCCAAAGGACAGAGGCAACATAGTTCAGAGGGAAAGAATACCATAGTTGCCCCATTTGGCAATCCAGGAGCAACTATACAGCTGCAATAGGAAAGCTGCATCAAGACCCGACCTGCACCCAACCAACAGAGGCATAGACATTCGTTTTAACTTACAGCCAGCAAAATCCACAGCTGCTCAGGTCACTGGCAAGGATGAAGCAAGAGAGCCATTAGTGTTACCATCTGCGGTCCAGTAGCAGAGTTGGCCTGCAGTAGAACAGCTGGACCCGAGGGAGCCACTGGACTTCATTTCCATCTTCAGTCTGGAGCTTTTTCGGAAAGAAAGATGCTTAGGTCAGAAACTGCTTTACACCTGTGTGCGCCTCTAAGGGCAGAGGACACCAAATACTTTTGCTTTCTTAGCAGGGCCTCTCTCCCAGCCACCCTCCCGCCCCTGGTTCTTGTGCATGCAAGCACTTTAGGATTTCTGAGCAAAGGTAGTGTCAGTGGCCCATCGGGGTGTCAAATTAGCAACCTGAGACCACTACAACAAAAGCCTAAGGAGCCAATGCTGGCTTTTCTAATTCACCTGGGAGCAGCTTACTGCATGGGTTAGTGCTACCCACTCCTCTCCACGTCCCCCTAAAGGAGGAGGTAAGTCTACCTGTTTTGTTTCTGGCAGAAGCCCAGCCCCACAGATAAGCCACTGGGGACTCCCAACACAGCGGTAAAACCCAGAGTCAGAAATTATTGAGCATAAGTAGCTGTGGGAAGCACCTGAGCCCCAAATCCTCTCTGGCATACATCCGCAGTTCTCCCACCTTTCCTCCAAGGAGTTCGTGATGGCATGCCGAATTCTTGTTTTAACTCCTCATCACAATCCTGTAAGGCAGACTAGCCTAAAAGGTATTTGTCCACAGTCACCCAGCAAGCTCTGCAGCCAAGCCGAGCTATGAACCACAATCTCCCTAACATTAGCTTGAGCAACACATAAAGGGGGAGAAAATTGCAAAGGCAAAAGGGGTTTTTCCATTTCACACAGTGGCTGGGAGAAGGAATCACATGTATTGTTCGCCCAATGGCTGTAAAAAGCATATACAACATTAGCACATTAAATCTAGCCCTTGTGTGATCCAACAATTGGAGTGTCAGACTAGAATCGGTATATCCAGGTTCAAATTCCTCCGCCATGAAAGCTCATTGGGTGAACTTGAGCCAGCCTCTCTCTCTCTCTCTCTCAAGCTACCTCACAGGGCTGTTGTTGTAAGGATAAAATACAGCAAAAAGGAGAGAAAACTATTGTGAGCTGCTTACAATACAACAGTTTGGTATAATGGTCGAGTGGTAGGACTCTAATCTGGAGAACCAGGTTTGATTCCCCACTCCTCCTCCATTTGAAGCCAGGTGGGTGACCTTAGAGGTCAGTCACAGCTCTCTCAGCCCACCCACCTCACAGGGTGATTGTTGTGAGGATAACATACTTTATAAACTGCTCTTAGTTGGTGTTAAGTTGTCCTGAAGGGTGATATATAAATTGAATGTTGCTGTTATTATTATGGTCCTTATTGGGAAGTAAGGCGAGGTATATCTAAATATATATTTATAAACACAGAAGTTAGAAAAATGTTATTCTGCCAGTGTCTGCAGTGGTGCATCCCTTCTCTTCCCAACCAAGCTCTCCCACCTCATCCTGCTGCGTATGCTCACCAGGATAACCGCTTTGCCATACTGGCTTCAACAGAAGGGGGAGTAATGAGAATTAAACCGCTACAAGGAGTGGCCTTAGCTTCATACTGCGGCAAGATTACAACATGTGCAAGGACAGGGTATATATTTCAATGAGGATAAAGCTCTACTTTCATCCCTAAAAGTTGTCAAGTCAGAGCAGAAAATGTTTCACCCAGAATTGTTTCTATGATCAAGCTGAACACGTCAGAGGGCTGGTTCACACATGCAAGAGCATGGGAGGGAAGAACCCAGAGTTCAGGGTGGAATACATGACATTCCCTTCCCCGTTCCATCCTCACAATAACCCTGCAAGGAAGGCAAGGTCAACTAAGGCCATCCAGCAAGCTTCATAGCCACATGGAGATTCTAACTTAGATGCTAGTCATCATCATCATAATTGCACTTATATACCACTCTTCCAGACAGATTAGTGCCTCACCCAGAGCAGTGAACAAGTTAGTGTTATTATTATCCCACAATCCAGCTGGGGCTGAGAGGAGTGACTTACCCAAGGCCACCTACTGAGCTCAGGACAGTAGTGGAATTCGAACCAGTAGAGTGCCGATTCGCAGCTGAACCCCCTTAACCACTGTGCTACAGCAGTTCTCTAAAGCTATCTAAGCCACCTCAGCTGGCTTTTACCGTACTATACCACACCATACTGCCAGCTGAGGATCATGTTTTGAAACCTCCCCCTGCCCACCAAAAAAATGTCCCTCTGAGCAATGAGGGGGAAGAAATTTGGCTCCACACCGTATTTTTTTTTGTATATGGAGCTTTTTTTAATGCAAAGAAGTATTCAAAGCAAGCATGCCCACATGTAATGGGGAGGTACCGCCTCAAACTCACCCTCCACCCATAAGCTACCAGACCTCAGTAGCACAGGTTTAGCCTGCTAAAGCATCATTTCCAATGATGATCTAAATAATACCAGGCAGTGAGGCTTTAACACACCTGCATGAAATGGGGGAGACCACCCACTTCTAACAAAAACAGTATGCTTATCTACCACTCTTCAAGACAGATCAGCGCCCCACAAAGAGCAGTGAACAAAGTCTGTGTTATTGCTATCCCCACAATACAGCAGGGGGCTGAGAGGAATGGCTTACCCAAGCCCCCCTGTAGAGCTCATGATAGTAGTGCGATTCTACCCGCAGAATGCTGAATCACAGCCCAGCCACTTAACCACTATTACGAGCAGCTTCAATGCAGGCGTTTAGGCCCCCTCCTCGAAGTCTACACTAAGCGAAATAGGAGGCACGTTTGAGATAAGCAGCACAGCCGTGCTCAC
Organism: Eublepharis macularius; assembly: GCF_028583425.1. Classification (NCBI taxonomy): domain Eukaryota; kingdom Metazoa; phylum Chordata; class Lepidosauria; order Squamata; family Eublepharidae; genus Eublepharis; species Eublepharis macularius. Next base: position 27,245,346 of record NC_072804.1, read on the forward strand.
TTCCCATAACCAGCAGCTTAAAGGATACTTGGCCTCTCCCCCCCGCCCCTGTACAAGGGACTGGAGAACCCCCCAGCCCAGCCAACTTTGGGGGTGGGAAGCGCCGTCAAGCTGCAGCTGATTTAAAGCAACTCCGTAGGGTTTTTAAGGCAAGAGACGAACAGAAGTGGATCGCCATTGCCTAGCATTGCATAGCGATCTTCGTCTTCCTTTGTGGTCTCCCATCCAGGTCCTGAACCGACCCTGCTTCGCTTTCGAGATCTGTTCAAACTGGACTAGCCTACACCACGCCAAATTTGGAATACTACCCGCCAGCCAATTGTTTTTTGTTATTTAACAGAAAATGAGAAACTTCAATGGATAGTATCGACACTCAACAAAGACCCCCGCCCCGGAATCACGGAGGATGGCGACGGATTACATTCCTCGCCTCCCCCCACCCCTTACCAGCCGCCTTCCAGAACGGAGAAAACGCAGGAAAGGACGCACAGCGCTCGGGATTGGCCTTTTATAGCCGCTTCAACTAACGTCGGCTCCGATTGGCTCTTTTTCAAAAAAGAAACGCCATCCCGGTGAAAAGACTCTTGGGAAATGTAGTTGCCTGAAAAGTTGGCTTCGCGCGCGATTTCTGTTGGTTAACAAAATACCGCCCCCCCCCTGCCCAGTGAAGAAGCGCATCCTTGGCATGCTAAGTGCCCGTGATTTACCTGAAAGGAACTCAGGTAGAAATAAACAGGAGTCTGATATATTGTCGAAGGCATTCACGGCCTGAGAATGATGGTTGTTGTGGATTTTCCGGGCTGTATCACTGTGGTCTTGGCATTGTAGTTCCTGACGTGACACCGAGAGATCTCTGTCTTTTGGTGCTACACCTCTGAAGATGCCAGTCACAGCTGCTGGAGAAACGTCAGGAACTACAATGCCAAGACCGCGGCAATACAGCCTGGAAAACCCACAACAACCATCAAACAGGAGTCTATTAGACCCTTAAGATTTTGTTCCGGTATTAACCATTAAGGCCTACAGCCCTTTTAAAAAAAAAAAACCAATGCAGACATTTTACATAGAAAATATGAAAATAAAAATAGTAGTGGCAAATGGGCATGAAATGCAGGAACTGAAATGGAATTGTGCAAAAATCAAAGTAAGCAAAATCAAAGACTTATGCAAAACTACTTAACACCTGAAACAGGTGGGGAGACCCCCCAAATTGCTTAAAATGGGCAACAAAAAAATCCCACATCCTTCTTGGTGTGAAACTTCTTAATCCTAATTCTGAGTCTGCTTTTAATCAGGTTGCAGGTGCTAATGAAAGCTTTAGTAAGTGAGAGGAAGAGACCGACCAACCCACCCTTGGGAGAGCCATGGATCATGGTCTAATAAGAGTATAAGACAACAATGTACTGAATTTACATAAAAGGAAGATGGCCCCAAATGTAAGACAACCCCCTTTAAAATGATTTACCCAGAAACTTTTATATTACTGGACATAACTCTAATTTGTACGTTGGCACCTTTTTATAGCATACCTGGAAAAAAGATCTGGTCTTGAATCTGAGTAGATTCAGTATTGGTATGAAGTGCTCTGGACTATTGGGAAAGGGTGCGGGATGTTTCCTGATGCCCTGCTCTGAGGTGTAACTGTATTTGGAATGCTTCTGGTCTCCATATCTCCAAAAAGATGATAGAGCTACAAAAGGGTGCCCAAAACAATCAAGGTGTTGGAGCATTTTCCCTAAAAAGAAAGGCAAAAGAATTTGGGGTTTTGCAGTACAATCCTAAACAGAGTTTCTCCAGTCTAAGCCCACTGAAATCAAAGGGCTTAGACTGGTGTAACTCTTTTTAGGATTGCACTGTTTGCCCATGGACCAAACATTTAATACCAGATGTTGGTATCAGGTTTTTTGTTTTTCTGAAAAGTCTATGTCTACATTGTCTTGCTACAATTGTCTAATATACTTTACATGACTATCCGGATTAGAAAATGCCAAATGCCATGAACCTTAAAAAAGGGATTTTTTTCAAACTTTTCCTTTGATTTATGGCTTATATCACAAAAATGGCAAAGAATAGAGGCATTATTAGCATTAGGAGGGGAATTTCTTTTTGTAAAATTTGAAATTGGTCACTTGAATGTTATAGCTCAAATTAGAAACAGTAAGAAAAATCGGCTTCAGCCATTTCAATGACATTATAAAAAGCTTAAGTGACCAATCAGAATGGGTTATCACATCAAAACATAATACATAGGCATACACCTTTCAGAAAAACATAAAGAAGTTTTGCCACTGTATCTGATACCAATGTGCCATTTTGGAGCTCTTGGCCCATGGACTGTTTAGGGGAAAACATGACTAAGGAGGAATAAGATAGAGATTTTAAAAATTATTTCCCACATAGAGAAAGCTTAGAGAAAACATTTCTCGGTACAACCCAATGAAGTAGATTGGTGGTAGATTCAGGATAGATATGAAAAAGTGCCTCTTCAAAGAATTCATTTACGCATGATGGCTACTAATTTAGATGGCTTTAAAATTGTATTAGATACATTAATGGCTATTTGTTGCCATGGCAAAATAGGAGGAGTTCTATGTTCAAAAACAGTACCTCTGAATACCCCCTGCTAGGGGGTGTTAAAAGGGGGAAAGGCTCTTGGGGCTTTCAGGGGACCTGCTTGGCCCCTGTCGCTCCTTTTATGTCCTTTCATTAGTGTCATTGTAATTATCAGCACCAAATAAAAGAGGAGTTGGTGAACCACAAGCTATGCACAGGAGGGATGTGAGGCCAGTGTCCAGCTATTAAGCAAGATGCAGATGAAGGAAGGCCATAATTTGCTCTGGGTAATTAGCAGAGCTATCCCTATGAGGTGCTTAGGTGGAGAGAATTATAGCTCATGATTAGATAGCAGAGAGAATATTCTATCCACAGGTCTGGATAAAACATTCAGAAACCTCTGCACATTGCTCAAGGACAGCCGCATGTAGAACTCATAAACTACCTATTTCAGAGCCCTCTGCAGATGATCAGAAGCGCTTTGGTCATCGCAGTGGACATCTACAGTCCAAGAGCAATGTTAATGGGGCTTGCAGAATAAAATTTCATAGGGGCTTGTGCCCAAAAACACATACAGGAGGGAAAGCTACAGTCACAAGTTGGCCTCAGCTGGGAATAGACTGTCAGCTTTTCATACAGCAAGTCTAGGTCTGCAAACAAACAAAAAAATTAAATCATAGCCTATAATCTGTGTACATTTTGTTTGTTAATTTACTTTGATCTCAGAAACAGAGTTTTCCAAGTTGCAGCTGGTACAGAATCATTCTGGTGCTGAATGTGTAAAATGTTTTGTCTCTGTCCTTTGAAACACATTCTTTAAGAAAATAACCTTGAAAAGTAGTGCAGGTGCTTTCCCCATACAATTTATTGCATTAATCAACAACTGCAGAAAAACACAGAAAGAGAGACAGGATTTGGTGGTCTGGAATGGACAGACCACTAAATAGAATTCCCTGGAATTCAGATCCCCAACTTTGGAGTGTCTCTAGTGACTGGCTGCAGCCGTTTCTTGCTCCCTTCCCCACAACAAAGTGAATACGATCTCTTTCCATGACCTAGAGATTGTTAAAGGATTTTTAGGCCCCTTTTCATAAATCCTTGTTCTGAGCATATATTCAAAGCTGACAGCACACAAAACGTGTAAACAAGTAAGAAAGCCTTGCTCTAAGTGTCACATTCCTTCCTCTGAGATATCCTGCTAGGCAGAAAGGGGTAGGTGAGAAAGATCACTGAACAAAGTATAAACATTTCCTTGTTTTGGTAATTCTAATTAGATAAATAAGATTTCAACCTTGAATGAATTCCTTCCCAAGGAATATATCAGATACATGGCTCCAGCTTCTCAAATGTTTGTAGAATTCATTTGTCACTCAAGTTTGTCAAATATCCTGTTCTCTGGGAAATGTATCATTTTGCATCACTCTGACAGTGTATGCATCATTTTGACAGGGTTTTATCCTAAAATTTGATCTTTTATTCTGTAAACAAATAGGAATTATTCTGTAAACAATCGAGGCTGAAGGGTATATAAAGCCCTCCAATGCTACTGGTCCTTACACATTTCTGCCTAAAATGGTGGATGTGTCATGGATTTATTAATGTAAACAATAAACCCATATTTCTTTGAAGATCACTGCTTTTGGTGTCTTGATTGTGTGTGAAGTTTTTTGGCTGAAAGGGGGTAATGAACAAAATACAGAGTACTTCAAATTAAATTCCCCTTCAATGATGACCAATTAAAGTTGTATTAATTATTAAAACAGTAAATGGATAAAGATGCCGAGTCATGAAAATACGGAATCTAGGCCAAATTGCAATGCGTTAATTCCACAGGACGTTTTGGCCTGGATACCGTGCATCAGATCCGTGAATGAGGTTGCTTTTCCCCACTGCAAGGAGTTTCCCCCTCGCACTGGGGAAAATGCGATGGTTTGCAGGATTCGGCTCAATAGAGCATATAGCAATACAATGCTGTATGATAGCATGGATAGTCCTGAAGAGGCAGTCCCTTGTTCAAGAAGCTCAGTTCTAATGTTGAGGTTTTACAAAATACTGTTCAGTGGCCACTTCCAAAGTTAGCAGGTCAGTTGCATATCGGCTAGTTTGTTGTATTCTTGAGGGCTGTCAGGCCAGGATCGGGTAGGTGGCCGCGGTCGCTACCCCACAGTTGTTCTCCTTCATGGACATGAGAATGTACCCGTCGTTTCCCCAGTAGGTGGACCAGGAGTTCTTGATAAGCCAGTAGCTCTCCCCGTGAAGAACCCCATATCCCACAGCTAGGACTGCATGATCCAACATCATGGTGTGATTTCCTGGAAGAAAAAATAGGGGAAAGTCAGTTCAGGACTCTCTATTTTTGAGAAGAGGTTGGACTATTATTGCAACCAATCTTACGCTCAAAAGACACTCATCTTTCAGGGCTGCTTTTTAGAGGGGAACGACCGAGAAGAGGAGCTTTTAACTCTGACCTCCCCTGCCTTTCCTCCAATACATAAAGCAGGAAGATGGCAGGGTAGGAGGAGGTTAGCGGCCCCACTGTATCTGCCCCATTTCCTCCCTTTAGAAAAAAGTCTTTCAAAATGATCGTGAAAGATGAAAGAGAAGTAGGAGCCTTAATAGACCATACCTGGTCTATTATTGCAAACATAAAAAATGAAATACCAGTTGGCAGGGGAGTCATTCAAGTGGCTTTACTATGCAGAAGCAAGAACGTTGGGACAAATGATCAAATCCGGTCTCAGCAGAATTTCAGGCTTTTAAAAAAAACCACAAAGATTTTAGTCCTCTGGTTAGAAAAGATGATGCGGAAAGAATGGAGTAGTTGTCATGCCGTACAGCTTCCAGATCTTTCAGTTCCTCACAAAGACCAAGACTTCAATCTTGGTTGTTGTACGAAGTTCTCAGGTTCTGCAAACCCCTCAACCCGTGCAAAGACATGCTATTCACAAGTGCATGCAACCGGTCTAAATTTTTTATTCAAAGCTTACATGTTCTAGGAAAGTGTGGAGAGGTCTGTCACAGACAAGAAACCTTGTATCTTTTAGGGAAGAAGAAAAGTTAGAATAGTTCCATCATGAGATGCTAAAGGGTTAAAAGGGGCATGGATAGGAATACAAAGCTTAGTTCTGCTATTTTGAAGACAAAATTTAGCTCCATATCCCTGCCTGGATTGGCTGTGGATAGAGTGTCCACATGGACTCTCTCTGCTTATCACCACCCCTATTTCTTCCTTTGAATTGGATGAGGAGGTTCTCCTTTGATCCAATTTAAACAAAAAAGACCTGCAAGTCATGCTCAGAAATTCTAAAAAATGTGGAAGGATGATGTATTCCGGGCAGGGCGGGGGGGAGCCCATGCCATGTGGAAGGAGCCATAAACTTGTCCCCCTTTTATTGATGAAGTTTATTGAGGCTTTCTATAGTGTGAGTCGAAACCACCCAAACTTCTACCCACCAAAGAGACCTCAAGCTCAGGAGCCAAATTGTACTTACCACACTCTGGTTCATAGTAGATGCCATTGGCATAGAAGGCAAAGGATTTGTGGGAGGCCTCGATGTTCACAGCCACAGGGCCATGCTTGTGTAGAGCAGCCTTGAGGGCCGTGGCATTTCCAGATTCCACATTGAAATAGCCAGAGACTTTTGCCATCAGTTCTGATTGGTTGTAGTGACAATAGCCGTTCTGGAAAGCAAGTACAATAGAAGAGGGTGAAAAAGCTCTTGTAGATCTGGCTGTGAGCCTACAGTTCAGAGATTCCATCTGATTTTTAAACTGCCAATGCTGGGTGCAAGATATGAATCTAATGGGCTACCTGGGGGATCATAATTCCGTAGGAGTGCAGAGAAGCTACAGGTTTGACAGATCCCTAAAACAGTGATTTCCTACCGGGTGGTGTCCATGGGCACCGTGGGACTTGCCAATATATTCCCAGTATGTTTCCTGGTGCCCAGATGGTTATTCCCCAAAGTGCTTTCCTCCACTTCACAGGAGTAGGAGTTGCTTCAGAAGATGCCATCTCCCTTTGCATCTCAAGGGAGCACCAATTCAAAAACAGCTGTCTCCATCACAGAAGGATGTTTGGCTAAAAAGCTCCTGTTTTGTGAAACCTCCTAATATTTTGTGATTAGACACAGCCATTTTGTGGTTGGTCCCTTCACTGTGGCAGCTATCTTGTTATTGTCTCTACTACCTGTTCGCAGAATTGCCAAAGTGTCCACAGTACGGTTGCTTGGGCTGGCCTAGCAACCAGTGGGTGATAGGAGACCATGTCGGGGAGTCTGTTTTACCATAGAGTTTTGGCCAATTCCTACAGAGGTATGACATCAGTTTTGAGTTTTCCCAGAAGTGATATCACACTAGTAGCACTTTTAATATATTTTTTATTTTTTATTTTATTAAGGTTGTCAATGCTAGTCCATGGGTTGGGGGGCTTGTTCTAAAGAGAAAACAAGAAGTGGACAAATTGCAGGGCAGTCCTAAGCACTGGATACAGAAGGTTGTAATAACTCTGATTAAATTGCACTGTTTTGGACAGACATGTATGCACTTGTTCCCAGATCACATGGCTTTAGTTTGGAACATACAATGCAGTGTGGCATTGTGGTTAGAGTTTGAACTAGGCCTGGCGAGACAAATCTCACCAGATAATCCCTTCTGAAACAAATCTCACTGGGCAGTAGGGATGCCACATGCCTGCTTTGGATGGTCATTCTCCTACTGAAGACCTCCCCTCCCTCGCTTCCATGCCTGGCAGGAGAACAGTGTGGAGTGGCAATGACATTGTGCTAACTTCCTGTCCAGGCAAAACCTCAGATGCAATGTCAGCTGATGCTCTAGAAACTGTACAGGATTAGCATAGAGTTTCTAAAGTGTCTGCTGACATGCTGACATCATGTCCAGGTTTTTGCCCTGATGTGATGTCAGCCTAGAGCAGAACATCAAGTCCAACTCTTGCCCTGTCCCCAAAGCTTCCAGGCACGCCAGGCAGTCTGACATCCCTGTTAGGTAACTCTGGGGCTAGTCACTCTCTATCTCCCTAACCTACCTTACAGGGGTTTTGCAAGATGAGGGAATGAAGAACCGTGTGTTTCTCAGCTTCTTGGGGGAATTGTGAGATAAAAATGTGAGAGGGCGATCAAGTCACTGGTGGACTCACCTGGCCCAGGTAAGGCCCATAGGACTCTGTGCTCGGAATTCCACCGTGTCTCATGATCCACTCGTATGCATACCACTCCTCGCCGCCATCACAAGCACGGTTTCCAAAGCCCCAGGAGCAATCAATCAAAGCTTGCTGAGACAGCGGAGTCAGTACTCCAGTCTTAGGGAAAGGAAGGAAAAAAGATTCCTTAGTCAGGCCAGCACCCAAATCGCCAAGGTTCAATGGACAGATCTCCAGGTTTATTAGTTGTTGCTATTGTACATTTAGGGGCAACCCCACAAACTGTGCAACTAATGGTGTGTACAGACAGGATGTATGTGAATAGAAACAGGACTGTAGGTTAAAAGCTCCTTTGTATAGTGAAAAGCAGATACCAGTCAGGGAAGCTTGGATCTTTTCTTTGTTATGTTAGTTTTGTATGTGCGGGAACATTTTTCACAAGGAAGCATTCCACTGTGCAGTCCCTTCCCCATGGAAGTCTAAGTCTACAGCGTCTGTGGCTTTTCAGTTTAAAAGAGAGAAAGAGATGGGTTGTCTATAAAATTATGCCTAACACAGAAAAAGTAGTCACACACACACACACACACACAGAGAGAGAGAGAGAGAGAGAGCATTTTTCTCCCCCTCCCATAAAGCTATCACTCTGGCTCAAACTAAATGCCATATCTTGCATGAATGTTTGTCCTCCTGACTTGCTGTCACACACTAGAATGCAGTTGATAATTTCAGATCAACAAAAAACATTTTCCAACACAATGCAGAATTAGGAAGTCACTACCCCAAGATGTAGATTTGTGGAGGAAAACTCTCTCAATCGTTATTAGCCATGAAGGCTAAATGGAACCTCCATTTGGGGGGGAAGTGTGGCTATGAATAATAGTTGCTGGGGGGGCAACTACTACTACTACTACTACTGATAATAATAACAGTAACAACAACAACAACAATAGATTTGTATACTGCCCCTCAGGACAACTTAATGCCCACTCAGAGCAGTTCATAAAGTGTGTTATTATCCCCACAACAATCACCCTGTGAAGTGGGTGGGGCTGAGAGAGCTCTGAAAGAGCTGTGACTGACCGAAGGTCACCCAGCTGGCTTCAAGCGGAGGAGTGGGGCATCAAACCTGGTTCTCCAGATTAGAGTCCTGCCGCTCTTAACCACTACACCAAACTAGGGGCAGGGGGTTGGCCTCTGTGTCTTCTAATTGTCCACTGTGGGAAAGAGGTTACTGGACTTGGCAGACCTTTGAACCGATCCAGCAGGGTTGGTCTTATGTTCTCCCATGAGCAGCCTGAAGGGGAGTATGTCCAGAAACAGGTTCACCTGCTGTCTGTGAGAGCTAGACTTGAAAATGTTCTCTCTCTCACACACACACACACACATACACCCCTTATGAAGGCACATAATGCAACAATTTTGCTGAAGCTACTCTGGTATGGACAGTGTTCTTTCTCTCTTCAAGCCTCTTGACTCACCTTGAGGAACAGAGCCCCTTCCAGGGCTCCAGTGGTAGCAAAACTCCAGCAGGATCCACACACGGCCTGGTCTTTGACAGGGGTCACAGCACCTTCATTGGTGGCCAGGGAGAAGAAAGGACACGTGTTAACGCACCACTCTCACTATCTAATTTTTAAAAACAATCCTCCCCTAATTATACACACACATTTTTTCAGGGTGCAAATGAAAGAATGACATCTTTCTTATTCTTAAGCTAATAGGCAAATATGCAAACTGAGGCCTGGTTTTAGGGTCACCAACAGGCCTGGTGAAAAACACCCTGTCCCTTTAACAGAGGCTTAATGGGATGTTATTTGCTTGGAGATAAGACTTACCTTCATGCCATGAAAATAGTCAACTGCCATTTTCTATAAATTGTCTCTAATTTCTATAAATGAAACCTCTACGTGCCATCAAGTCGCCTCCAACCTATGGTGACCCTATGAAGGAAAGACCTCCAAAATGTCCTTCATTAACTGACTTGCTCAGATCCTGAAAACTGGAGGATGTGGCTTCTTTTATCGAGTTAAGCCATCTCGTTTTAGGTCTTCCTCTTTTCCTATTGCCTTCCACTTTTCCTAACATTATTGACTTTTCCAGAGAATCTTGTCATCAAAGTATGATAGCCTCAGTTTGTCATTTTAGCTTCTAGGGAGAATTAAACTTCTAGACAGGACATTTTTCACTAAGCATACTTGCCACCCTACCTGATGAGTACACATGCAAAGGAATAACATGGCAGAACCACAGGAATAGATTATCGTTTTAGTAGCCAGTGGTGGATCTGTGTGTGAACAAGTGAGCAACTGGCTCCATGCAATAGATAAAAGAGCATGGAGGAAAAAGACTTTCTATGTACAGGGAATTTTCTAGCATAGGTGCACATACCAAAAGGTACCCCGTATGATCTGCCAATAGCATCTGAAATTATGTCGTCAATGCTACCTTCTCCAATCAGTGCCACCTGGTTTCCCAGAATTTATGAACCGGGTTTTTCATTTTTGAGCAAGACAATATTTTTATTGTTAAAGAAATTTAGGACCCAGCTGAGAACCTGTACCCGAGACGCTCGTATGCTTACCATAAAGCCTCCAATCCAGGCTGTCTGGCAGGCTGAGGTCATTATAGGTTTGCGATGGGAAAGACCACCCATTATTGGGTCCGCCAGATTTTAACCTCCCCCTCAGCACTGCCATCTCCTCGGCGGTATGATCAGCCAGGTGGTTCACAGCAAGCTTGTAGGACAGGTTCGCTCGGTTCCTGGAGTGGATGTACCTGGGAGGAAACAAAAAGGGAGCTGGAGAAACCATCGGTTTAAGACATGAAGGTGATTCAAGAGCCACGGTGCTGTGGTGGCTAGAGGACTGGCCTGGGACCTAGAAGAGTCTGACTTTCAGTCCCTGTTCAGCCACGAAGCTCACGGGATGATCTTGGGCCAGTCATTCTTAACCTACCAGCAAAGGTTGTTGTGGGTATAAAATGGAGGCAGGGAGAACCACATACACTGTTCTAAGCTTCTTTGAAGAGGGGCAGATGACCCATATGATAGCAGCATCCTTTCCCATAACACATCCACTCATCCCACTATCGGATTTGTTCCCAGGTTCTGCAGGTTTATATTGTAAAACCTGCAGAACTCATTTGTCCAGAAATGACAGCAAGACAAAAGAAACCAATTCCGGTTCTCACATTGCAAAGTCCGTGCGGCCACTCCAAGCCCTTTGGATCAGCTGTAATTCCCAGGCATGTCCAGCCTGATCCAGATTAGGACCACGATGCTTAAACCTTTCCCTCCCCGTGCCCCTTTTCTGATCTGCCTATTCCAGAGGACCTGCTATTCCCCTGTTGGTGAAACTACTGATGGCTATAAATCAGTTTTGGTCCTGTGACCCTGGGAATCGACTATCTCAGGGTGAGAAGGCACCGCTGGGGAAAAGAGAATGCAGCACAGATCCTAGGCTTACCGGTCCCCTGGTGGGAGTGAGGGATCCCCTGTTTACACCCTCCAACTCATGCCACCACTCACCCGGCCAGCGGGGGGAAAGGCACGGGAACGGGCCTCTCAGGTGCGCTCTTGGGGCAGTGTGACAATGTCACTTCCTGGGAGTGATGTCATCATGCCAGCCATGCTTCACAGTGGGCTGATTTGCGCTCCAAATGGGACCCATTTGACGTCGCCTGGAAGTGATGTCACCAAAAGTGATGTCATCGCGCAAAAATGGGGGTGGCCGCGTGAAAGCGAGTGCCTTGTATTCACCCTCCCACTGGGAGAGAAAGGGGACCGGATAACCCTAACGGATCCACAGTACTTGACCCCATGGATCATTGGGACCCACAGTCATGATTCTGACCACTTTTGTGGGCTTTTCTGACCCCTTTTTGTCAGCCAAATCTGGGTGTGTGGAGAAGCGGCTGAACTTAACGAAACTGCTGTCTCTGGTACCTCATGTTATGAATGAAGTTGTGTTTCCGGTGCTCCATCTCCTTCTCGCTCTTGTAGGTCTTCCTGTATTTTTTCTTATAGCGCTGAAAGATATGCTCGTGGTGTCTGCTTATCTCTCCAGTCGTCCCAACAAATTCCTGCATGGGATTGGCCATGATCCGGTGCTCTGGTCCTGGCGTGGGCCAGCTTTCACATTTGATATCTATGAAAGAAAAGCAAAAGTTACTGAGGTGGCATTCTTCAGTATTGCCTTGTCCTGATGGAGAAAGTTGAAATGATACACTGTGCTCTGGAGACACATGAGTTGAAAACTTCGTCGAAGCTAAGCAGGTCCGGTTCTGGCCCATTCCTGGATGAAGACCTCTTGAGATCCCCAAAAGCTGCTTTGAGTTCCAGGATGGGAAAAGGTAGGATATAAATAAGTCATGGTCAGGGCTTTTTTTCTGAGAAAAGAGGTGGTGGAACTCAGTGGTGGAAGTCAAGACCACACAATGACGTCACTTTGGGTCAGCTGGAACAAGGGGGAAGTTTTTTAAAGTTTAAATTGCCCTCCGTGAAAATGGTCACATGGCCAGTGGCCCCGCCCCCCTGATCTCCAGACAGAGGGGAGTTTAGATTGCCCTCCACGCCGCTGAGCAGCGCAGAGGGCAATCTAAAGTCCCCTCTGTCTGGAGATCAGGGGGCGGGGCCACCGGCCATGTGACCATTTTTAAGAGGTGCCGGAACTCCATTCCAATGCGTTCCTGCTGAAAAAAAGCCCAGGTCATGGTGATGAATTGCTTTGAGTCATAGAATCTGTGGGCACTTTGGAAAATTGGAGAACAAGCAGTGGGCACTTGCAGCAAAATGACTCATGGAGGGGGGTGGGCAATCACAAAATGGCTGCCATTGGGCTGGAACTAACCACAGAATATTGGGAGGCTGCAAGCCAAGCACCCTTCCACGCTGGAAGTAGCTCTTTCCAAATGGGAGCCTCTGCAAGTACAAAGGTGATGCCTCCTGTGGCCTTCTGAAGCACCTCACGTGTTCCAATGGAGCAAAGCCAGGACAGGCTCTGTTCTTTGAGGGAAGAACCCAGAGGGCAACAGGAAATGAAGCAGTGGGCATCAGTGGGCATCATAGTCACATGGGGTGGGGGAGCTAAAGGGAGCTGAGAAACAAAAATGGTCCTGATGTTGGTAGGACCTTAAAAAATGCACATCTTCTCATTCACACAGCATGCAAACATCAGACTGTGATCTTTTTAAAAGATCATATAAAACCAGGTGTCTGAAAGACTGGAGCCAAGCAAGAGAAAACTGGGCTAGTAGGTGATTACGGGACACATGGTATGGATGCTAAAAAAATACTTCAGTGCAGTTTGGATGTCCAGTGGAAGAAAAAGCCTCCTGTGGGAGAAACACAGATTGGGTCATGTGGCAGCCATACTCAAGAGCACAGTATTGTTTTGTACATACCATGAGGGAGATCAAAGACATTGGATGGGAAGGTCTGGGAAAAGCTGGTGTAGTCAATTTCATACTTGTCATAGTGGGAGCCCAAGAGGGTGTTGAATCCTGACATCTCATAATGCATAGGCGCAAGTCCAGTGGAAGTATCTGCCAGCCATAATTTATAGACGTTTTTCTTCTTGCCCCAGTAAGACACGCGCTCCAGCACTGTGCAGTTCTGTCCATTGTAGGTTTCTTGCCGTACAGGCTGGAGTTGGCAGTAGGGGAAAATGCAAGGAGAATGAAGTGTTTATTTCAATATTTATATCCCACTTTTCCTCATAGCTCAAGGCAACTAACAAACCATAATTTAATACAGGGCTTTTTTTCAGCGGTGTTCCGGAACCTCTTGAAAACAGTCACATGGCTGGTGGCCCCGCCCCCTGATCTCCAGACAGAGGGGAGTTTAGATTGCCCTCCATGCCACTGAGCAGCCTGGAGGCCAATCTCAACTCCCCTCTGTCTGGAGATCAGGGGGCAGGGCCACCAGCCATGTGACCATTTTCTCTAAGGGCAACCCACTGACTTCCACCACCTCTTTTCCCAGAAAAAAGCCGATTTAATACATACAGAATAAAACAGAACCCAAAATAATCCTTCCTGCGTAACAGATACTACCTACAATCTATATCCTATTAAAGCCCCAGGAAATAAAATGTTCTTGTTGAGCCTTCTAAAAATTGCTAGAGATGGCATCCCCCAACACACACACCTCCTTAGGGGCCCCGTTCCAAAAAAATAGGAGCCATGACAGAAAAGGCACAGGCTCTAGTTTGATGCCAAGTGGACTATGCTATGCCGGTTGGCAACCTGAAGAGCTCAACTGGAACATGGGAAGAGGTAGTCCATTATATATGTGGGATGTGGGCTCTTTTGGATTATTAGTCAGGTGGTGGAACAAAGGCTCTGACAATCTCCTCCAGGCACCACACTAAAACACACTCGCACGCACGCACACACTCCAATGAAGAGGAAGACCCTGAGGCACTCACCTGGAACCCAGTTAGTTCAGGGAAGATATTTTGAGGCCTAATGGGAGACTCAGATGTGCCATTGATCTGGAAACATTTTCTCATATTCAGCTTGGCCTCTGTGGTTTCTGGGGTTACCTTGAAGCTGGCCCCAAAGGGCTTCAAGGAGCCACACTGGTAAGTGATCACCTGGCCTGAAGCAAGGGAAGAGACATGGATTATTTCATTGCTTCAGAAAAAGCACCTGTTCCTTATAAAATGAGCATTTCCAGCCCACCAGGCTCTCAGATATTGAGCTTTCCTTTTAATAAGGGCACTTAACTTACAAGTACTGTTTCTCTCAGCCTAACCTACCTCACAGGGTTGTTGTGAGGGGTAGAGTTTCCAGCATCCAGGACAAACATCCAGGTGAAGCCTGGAGATCTCCCAGAATTACAAGTCATCTCCAGACAATAGAGATCAGTTCCTCAGGAGAAAATTAGGGGTTGCCAACTCTGGGTTGGGAATGTCCTGGAGATTTGGGGGTAGATCCTAGGGAAGACAAGGTTTAGGTCGAGGAAGGACTTCAGCAGAGTATAATACCACAGAGTCCATTCTCCAAAGTGGACATTTCCTTCCATCGAATTGATCTCTGTAATCTAGAAATCAGTTGTACTTTTAGGGGGCTGGAGGCTGGCAACCCTAAGAAAATGGCAGCTTTGGAGGGTAGCCTTTATGTCATTATGCTCTTCTGAGGTCCTTTCACATGCTCTACTCCCAAATATCCAGGAAATTCCCAACTGAGAACAGGCAGTCCTAAGAGGAAGGACAATGTTGTGAGCCACTTTGGGTCCCTATTAAAGGGGGAAGTGTGGTATAAATTTACCAGGCCATTGACATGTTTCTTTGGTTGAAAGCCTGTGTGGTGGTGTGTCAAACCAAGAGGATGGGGGATACACAGACCCAAATCCTCAGCCATCCGTAAAGCCAGCTAGCTAATCTACCTCACAGAACTGTGGTGAAGGGGGGGGGGAAGGAAAGAGAGAACTACATACACCACCACCCTCAACTCCTTGAAGGAAATCCAAGATAAGGTTGTGACAGATGGAAAAGTCTGTCTCCTGCTCCTTTTTTAAAATGAAAAGAAGTTTGGGGAGGGAGCTATTATGAGAGACAGTAGGGGAGGGGATCCTCCTTGACACTTTGCCTGCTATTTTTTTCACTTGAAATTGCTTCTCCACCCCACCCTGCCATTTTCTCCCTGCAGATTTCCTCACTTGCACTTTTCCCAGGTAGAGCTTCTATCTCAAGAAACAACCAGGGAAGGCAACACCTTGTGATGCAGCGCAGATCATCAATGCTAAGTATACATGTGGGTAAAGACAGATAGATGCCTGCCCTCAGAGGGGCTAAGCAATGACTCTTTTCCTTATGACTCCCCTTACCATGATAATACTCGATCCGGCTGTTTCCTTCTGTTGCGTTGAACCAGGCCTCAAAGGGCTCCTCTATTTCAGCATAAGGCAGTTTGAGAACCCCTGGAGGAAGCGAGATGGTTGGAACTGGTTAGCCTGGAAACAGAAATCATTGTGGAATCTGGAAACATTATGGGGCTTGTCACGAAGCTCACGGACTGTTTTCACCTGCACAAAGGCAGGGCACGAGGTTTGAACTTGACCTTCCAAATCACTCAGCTACAGTGCTACATTTGATCACATTATGGGCTTTCAAAAGTAAAGAAATTGTCCCCGTTTTAATCATCTGCTTAGGTGTGACTGGTCTGAACCATATAGCATAAGCATAGGGCCCTGCAGTTGGCAGAAACAGTCCTGATCCATAGCCCTCATCCCCGCATGGAAAGTCTATTTGTAGCATTTCTTCTTGATGGGTTGAAAACTTGGAATATCATCCCCCCTGCCCCCGCCGACCATCTGTTGAGATTTTGCAAGTGCTGAGATGCACCATTGACCTTCCTCCTGTTCCCATATCACAAAATCCTGATGCCTCTCAGAGACACAAATCACTAAACAGATAAGCAAACAAACATTCAAGGGTCCCGAGAGCCCAGCTTTACCTGTGGCATGATAGGCTTTCCCATAGTTGACAAGTGTCTGCAGAGGTTTGCTTTCCGTTGCTGAAAGAGAAAAAAAGGGGGGCTTGTTTTGTAAGTCCCCATATAGCTTCGTTTCTTTCCAAGTCTGCAAAGATTTCAGCTCACAGCGATCAGCAAGACAGATGTAGAATAACAAAGAATGACAAAAGAAACAGAATCGGAGTGGGGTTTTTTTTCCAAGTGAAAAATTATGCCAAGACACAAACAACTTGCCCGTGAAGATAGTTTGGGTGGGTAGCTGTGTTGGCCTGCGATAGATGAGCAAGGTTTGAGCCCTAGGATCTCGGCTTCATTTAACCACACAGGATATTTCTATGCTCTGCCTGAGATTCAGCCCTTGCTCATCACACAGCTCATCTGCAGGATCACACTCTTGTATAAAGACAAGCTTACCAAGGAAACAAGCCCATAACACAACCACCAGCATCCCCATCGCTGCAACATTCGCCGATCACTCAGGATGTTCTCCAAGGCACGTGAAAAAGGAGCAACTTTTTGTTGCTGTCAATTAGCCAGTGGTGAAAGCTGGGCCCTCCCTCAGGGTGGGACTAGAAAGGCTGCAGAAATCTTGAACGGGACTGGGAAGGGCTGCTTAGAGCTCCCCCAAAAGGAGCAGTAAGTCTGGCTACCAGATTTTCCAGAAAGCCATGTTAAAACTGATCATGGCCAAATCGGTTGATCACTGGTGGTGGTGCCAGCCAGATGCCTCTGGGAAGCCCGGAACAGGGCCATGCCACCCTCCCCAAGCTGTTTGTCTTCCAGCAACTTGTATTTGGAGGTATACTGCCTCTAAACATGGAAGCTCCAAACAGACTAGCCACAGCGGATGGACCTATCATCCATGCATTTGTCTAACCCTTTTAAAAAGATATCTAAGCCACCTCCACAGCTCGGAAGATGAATTCCATAAGTCATTGATGAGTATTGTGAAATAATACAGGGTTGGAGCCACACAGGGGCATTTTCCCTTGGCACAAGCAGTCTTGCAGGGAAGACTCCTTGCACTGGAGGAAAACACCAGGGGAACAGATCCGTGGGATCCATCCCAAGTTCTTGTGTCTATTTTGACACTGACAATCAGTTTCACTATGTGATTCCAAGTTTTAGAATTATGAGAGGGGAAGAATAATCCTTTCCAATTACATAAATCTCTATTATTTTTTCCTCTTCATCATCTTTTAACAAACACACACACACACACACACATGTTGATTTACTTTATTTATACCCCACATTTCTCCCCAGCGGGGACCCAAAGTGGCGTCAGCATTCTTTCCTTTGACATTTCAGGCCATCTCAAAATAGACATATTGAACCCCTGATCATTTTGGTTGCTCTTTTCTTTACCATTCCAGGTCTAGGCTGCAGTTGTCACCTATGTGCTAATCCCACCTCCCCTGCATCCTGCACCCAGTGCCAACCCAGCTTGCCGGTAAGTTGTCAAGCTTCCTTTTAGAAACAGGATGCTGGATTAAGGGGACCTTTGATCCAATCCATTAGGCATCTCTTGACATTCTTAAAGAGGAATATAAGAAAATGGAATACTTGAGCTTTTGTTAACTTTGCATTTTCTTTGTTTATTCTTCTTGCCCTAAACTCATCTGGCTTCTGTCCCAAGGTTGATGCATTTGCCTCCTTGAGGTCAGGATGTCCCCTCTGAAACCATAACACAGTCAGATGAGAAGCCAGACCTTTGAGCCAGATTCTGAATCCGCAGGTTCAGAGCCTTGCTTGGTCAAAGTTACGTGATGTTTTCCATCCTGAGCTTGAAATGCTTTTTCTGTCCAAGCTCCACTTTGGAAGAAGTCAGCCATTTTTATTGTAATCCTGAGCACAATTATTCCCTCCAAGGTGTGTGTAGCCCCACCACCAGAAGCTTCCTCATCTGTCATGCAATCGCTTTCTGTCCCTGTCCGGCACTTCCAGAGCCTCAGAACTGGAGAGGGAGTTTGTAGCACTTGGTTCCTCTTCCTCTTGGCTGGGTCTCTCCTGCGTAGCCTGGAATGAGAACTCAGCCACCTTCTTGCTGGCCTGCTTCTTAGCCTCTTATGACTTCAGGGGGATCTTGGGCTGCATCTACACAGCTAAACCTCTGGCTGCTGTTGGCAGCACCTGCATTGGGGCCTTGAAGGTCAAGTCAAGTCAAGTCAAGTTTATTCTTACAGTCTGCGACCAGTACATATAAAACCATTTGCAAATCAGTTTAAAAACAGTTGAGACTGGATACAGGGGAAGAACGATGAATAAATATAAGAGTAAAAAAATAAGATCATCATAAATTAGTTGTTTAAAAGGTTAAAATACATTCCGTCTGCCTTATGCCATTTACATTGCTTGTAGACCTGGGCACAGAATCTTGCTACTTGACGTGTTGTCCGATCAGACAAAAGATAATCAAGTTTGATTTTATTTGAACTTCCAGGGCATCTTTCTACTAATGGACTGATGGTTTCCGCTCTAATTTTACTATGACTTGGGCAGTTAAAGAAGATGTGCTCCATTGAGTCAATTTCTCTTAGGGGACAGGAACAAATCCTAAGAGAGTAAGGGCCTTAAAGGTCAAAACCGACCTGTTATGTTCTTGCAGCAATCCTCCTTGTTGCTGCTGCTATGGCGGGCTTCTCTGTTGCCATCACAGGGGGTTTCCAAATGAACAAACCTGTGGCTCGCAGCTAAGTCTAGGGTAGCCTTAGCAGTTGGTCTGGGCCTGCTTCTGGACACCATCTAAGCCCATTAACTTCGATGGACTTACAGCCCTCCTTAAGATACGAACAGTGCCACCAAGAGGTGCTGAAATGCAAAAGCTCTCAGATGGTGACATTTCTATGCAAAGCTAAAAGTTAAGCACCACCCTCTCCAAAGCATACAACATTCCTTTGTTGCTGCATAGAATCTCCGTCTGAGTTCAGAACAAACAGAACGTCATGGTAATCAAATCAACCAGTTTGAGTGAACATCTGAATGAAATTCATTTTATTAACAAATTAGGATCCCTCAAACCAGGATCTGAAAACCTGGCATGAGGCTGATTTTATTAACCTCCATTTGTCCTAACTATGGTTCTGCATGATGTACAGACACAGACATATTCTGGCCTGATCTTGGCTTGTTCTTCCATGGTGTCCTCCCTGGCTACCTCCCTAGAGCAAACGTGCATTTCTTAAAACAAACCAGGAATTGAAAGATCGTCTGTGAGTCAAATTCTAGTTACAAAAACCAACTGTAGTTAGGATAAACCATGGTTATGTTTGAATCAAGCAGGACTTCACAAGAATTATCAGCAGAACGTGTCACCACCATCCTGTCTCCCCTTCCCCCGATCTAAGAGAAATACCAGTTCTATACATTAGGTCAATATTATTTTCATCCCCATATTGCAGTTGGGCACAGGCAGTGACTTGCCTAAGTCCGCCAAATAAATTCATGGCAGAGGTATGATTTGAACTGGGAATTTCCTGGAAACATAGACTGAATGCTGTGCTAGGTCTTCAACCAGAAGCCAGCCAAAGCTGCCAGATTGGAATGAATTGCAATCCAAATTCCTGGCCTTTGAGACTTCAACATACTTGACACACTAAGACAGAGATCCCCAACATGGCTCCTTCAGTGCCACAGCACCCAAAGCAAAGAGCCAGTCCTGGCTTTCCTTCACCTTCTTTGAGCAGAATGTGCTTCAGAAGGACTGAGGAGGCATCATGTTTGTGCCTGCAGGGAGCACCCATTCAGGAACAGCTGCCTCCACTACAAGAGGCTGCTTGGTCTGAGAAGTCCCCATGGCAACCATTTAATGGAGGCCTTTCCTCCCATGGCAGCCATTTTTTGTAGAAGTCCACTACCCTTTCTCAAAATTCCAGATGCATCCA
Source organism: Eublepharis macularius (assembly GCF_028583425.1). Classification (NCBI taxonomy): domain Eukaryota; kingdom Metazoa; phylum Chordata; class Lepidosauria; order Squamata; family Eublepharidae; genus Eublepharis; species Eublepharis macularius. The sequence continues at coordinate 27,265,416 of NC_072804.1, forward strand.
CAGGTGCAACGAAGTCGAGTACCCCTGCACTAGGAAATACTCTCTTTATATCTTTGTGTTCCCCATAACTGGAATGTTAGCTAACTGTAGAGTAAGGCAGTAACATACTTTTGATTTTAAAGAGATGCAGTTGCTAGACTATAATATAGTACGCAGTTCCAATTCCAGTCTCTGTTTCTGCTGATGTGCCATATGAGATTGTGTCTGGAAAGGACAGTCCTAGAGGAACAAAAACTTCTTTGAAGCTTGAAAACTGAGATGTTGCATGTCAGTGAAGTTCACGCACTGATTCACACACACACACGACTTAGAAAATACAGCATGCCAAAGAACAGGTCATAGTAGACAGCAAGAATGTCCACGAGCCTCAAGGACAGATAACAGGATGGAGATTAATCGGGCTGAAGGTGAAACTAGTATCATCTTGACGCTGTAAGTACTGTGAATATCTCTTGTTGGAGTCATAACACCACCATCACTTCAACATCAGCTTAACTAGGAAAGGAGCAGAAAGTAAGAGTGGAGGTCGAATCATTATCTTTATGTGAACAATTTTTCAGCTTCTGCAGAGTTCATCAGAAGTGTTTTCTTTTTCAGGCAAGGTATACTGACACGGGTTTCTTTTTCCAATATGGCCCCCCATCCGTGCCCAAACAGTGTTGCCAACTTTTTACCAGCACCCTCTTCCTGTACCTCGTACAGCCACTTGATCTGAAGTTTTCTTTAAGGGCACAGCAACAGGTCAGTTTGGGGTGCTTGAACACACCACAATTCAGTGTACAATCTGTCAGCCAGTGATGAACGGGGAGCCAAACTTTCAAGACCATTTTTCTATTCATCGACTTGTTTGTGGCTGTTCAGCAGCTGGCTTCAACTGTCCCTTCCTAACAGTCCAGTGCAGTGCAAATGACTTGTTGACCATGCACATTCTCCCATCAATTGTGGAGTGCTATTTCCCATTGTCCTTGTTGCTTTGCTCAGTGGGCAGTTGTTTTACAAAGTTAAATTAGTTGCAACTAAGTCATGTAATTCACTCATAATAATTGCTATGTTTTCTTTAAAAAATCTAACCATTCAGTGTTCATCATGTGGTCCTTAGCAGTGTCAAGGCTGCCAATGTGTTTGCACTGAGATTGTTTGCATGCATGCACAGCTTTACAAAAACCTGATGCAACCCTAAACAGTAGGAAATTGAACAGACCCAGTGCTAACATCCAATTGGCACAGTTTAACAAGGTAAGTTTGACTGCTGAACGTGTTCTTCATGAAATTTGTAGCATCTCTTTTTGCAACACCATTAGCTTTCTCCAACGTGGAAGCATGTTGGCTTTGAGTGGTTTCATTTCAGAAACTGTAGCCCACTATTTTTAATCCTTACTGTAGGATCCCTGCCTATCCTTTAGCATATTGAGTATCTTCCTGCCAAAAGCCCTAGTAGAGAAAAAAAAAACAGGCACTATTCAAAGACCTGAGACCGCCCGCCCGCCCGCCCGCCCGCCATGAGTCTTAAAGTAAATCAGGAGAAGTCCTTTTTAATCAGAGAAACGGTACATAGAGGGAAGAGTTAACCCCCTTTCCTTCCCCATTTCTACAACCCCAATCCATACTGGCATCTCTGCAGCTACTTTTTGCAGCTAAATGACATGTCAAGGAGTGTGCAATCATGGATACCCAATATCACTTTTTTAAAAAATTTCATGATGTTGCCCCAATGCCTTCCAATAGTGTGAACATTATGATGGAGAGGTAATTTAAACTGGGTTGCCCAGGTAAAAATATTAAATGCAACATTATATGCACATTTGCGCCCCCCCCCAAAAAAACCCAAACCCTCAGACAAAGAGGATGATGCCTCCTGTCTTATTTCCATCTTCATGCACCCATTCTTCTTGCATAGCACCAAGGCTGTTTCTTAGCCCTTTACCCCATTTCATACCACGCATATTTTAAATGCCTGAAAATGTGCACAAGCTGACCCACTGTACCTAACATAAGAAATCAACTTTAATCCATCAAAAGGTCAATTGGGAAGGGAAGGCCAGCCCCTGCCTCCTCTCCCCTCCCTTCTGTTCACCCCCAGAGGTGATAGCACAGCCTCTCAGAAGATCTCTTAAGCAGCTTCTCATACAGTTGTGCTTGGAGAGTCTTTGGAGTGGTGCTGGAGCAGGGCGTGGTTCCGCCAGGATGGTCTCTCTCAGATGGGCTTTTATGATTCTTTCCATGTTCTGCTGCTTCTCAGGTAAACCCAAACCTGAACACTTCATTTTCACTTCCTGTTCTCCTTGCAAAAGGAACTTGAGCTAGAATTGTTCTTTTGTTTTGAAAGAGCACCTGGATAATTTTTTCCCTATTTGCAAATTTCACTTTTTTTTTTTTTTAATGAGCTTTGGTCACGGTTAAACATCCCCTACAGGTTAGTCTGTTGCAGCCCACTAGACCTATGGTTGCCTACAGAAACTTTTATGGGTTCTGAATGGAGTGTCAAGGTTGTTGGTAGAGCTGCCAACTCCAGCCTGGGAAATTCCTGGGGATTTGGTGGCACTACAGGGGGAAGGCAGAATTTTTGGGAGGAGCGAGAGCTCAGTGGGAATGTGAGTTTTCCATCTGAAGCTGTTGTTTCCTTAAGGGGAACTGATCTTTGTAGTCTGGAGATCAGTTGTAGTTCTGGGAGAACTCCAGGCCCCACCTGGAGGTTGGCAATGGTAGTCCCTGGAAGGCATAGACTTTAAACACTCCCCCTCCCCATTCTTCATGGGCTGAACTAGAGTTAGAGTCTCCGTTCTTCAGGGATCTATGCCTTCCCCACAATCTCTAGAACGTAAATTAACAGAGAAATCTTAGGCAGATTTACACCCTTCTAAACCCATGGATGCTTTTTAAGATTGTACTGTAAATTAACCTGTCACTCATACCTCCTCTGCACACACACATAAATAAACCCATGCACACACTAATGTACCACATAGCACACAGCCTGCTATTTCAGGTATAATAAAAACTCTTTTTCAATTGTAAATAGAACGTAGGACAATTATTTTCCTTGATCCAGAAGAGTTAGCTGTGTTAGTCTGTAGTAGCAAAATAGAAAAGAGTCCAGTAGCACCTTTAAGACTAACCAACTTTACTGTAGCATAAGCTTTTGAGAATCACAGTTCTCTTTGTCAGATGCATGGTATTATTCTCCTTGGAGATCTTTAACCTAAAGAATAAACATCTTGGCTTTCGAAGCAGTCCCTGACTGGTTATTTTGGGATTATAGTTGATAGGGAAGAGCCATTAGGTTTGTGTTGGGGGAGTCTTAAAAGTGTCATCCTTGAAAGGAGAAGTGGTGAAAGCATTCCCCACCCCCCTTATTTGGGAAAGGGTATGCATTCTCTTTCAATATTATTTTTTGAAATGGTTTTATTGTTAAATTATTTTGTGTTACAGTTTGTGGTTTTCTGTGATGTTTTTGTTTGATGTAAACTGTATGGGTGTGTTGGAAATGGCTTGGAAATATGCTGGGGAAGCAGGTCAGAAATCTTATAAATCAATAAGTTGATTTGCAAGGTGAGAATCCAATAAAAGCAGTTACATATGCTAAACTAAACCAATGCAACCTACCCTGTCATGCTCAGGAGTCCACTTCCCCTTCTCTAGCTCTTCCTAACTCTCTTCAAAAAAGTGAAGAACCAGGGCATATATGGAACATTATTGACTTTTGCCCATCATTTCCAAATGTCAGTTTTTCTGCTTGTGTAGTTACAAGAACTGTACCGCAGTGCATTTCTAGGCAAAGGATTGCTCTGTTAACAAACAGGTCTGTTTTGAATCAGATCACGTTCTGACTTTGTTCTGTCTACATCCTTATTCTTAAGTACAACATTTCCTATGAATAGCAGTCTAGGGACTGGATCTGAAGTAGAAAAGAAAAAATGATGTGCATTTTGCACATCATAGAAGGTTATTTTACAGATCCTGTGGAGAAGCAGCATGTGAAATGCATGGGGATCTCTAAGTGAAATATAATAAATATCTTTTCCTCACTGCACCGTTTTTTCTTCTCAGCCTTGACTCTGTATTGGTGCACCTCCTGCCCTTTTGCACTAGGGATTGGATCCAGCCAGCTTTTCCAAAGAATCTCACAATTCCCCTTCTTGCTACAGTCTTCATCCTACATGGCTTTTGTCCATGCTGGTTTCATGATCCCCAGTATAACAAAATATTCCCTGGGGACATACAGGGTCGTTCTGACCCTATAGCTGAAACAGAGGTATGAGTAGGTCTTAGATGTGGTTGCAGAAGGGATGGCTTAGCATGCAGAGGTGGGGGGAGCCATCCTACACAGGACAGTTGAGCACCCATACGCTCTGCCACTGACCCACACAGTCCCTCCCAGTTCAATCCTCTTTGAACTGCATCCAGTGCTCCATTTGGATTCAAAGTATACTTTGAAAAGGAATCAGGGTTGTTGTTGGGCTTGCACAGCTGGTGCGGTTCTCTCCTCCCCCTTGTTCTTTTCTCTTTCCCAAAGAAGCTTGAAATGATTTTTTCCCTTCTTTTTCCTTCCCAGGATCTGAATGCAATGTTTTGGGGAAGCTCCCTGAATTTGGAGAGATCTATCATGTCACAGGTAATCCCTGACAGTTTGCCTTTGGTTTAGTGGGGGTGTTAGGAGGATGTACCATGGCAAATGCACATTCTTCCTGTGGTCTGGGAACAGTCTCTATTTTAAAGGACAGCTCCTGTTTTGAAAGCATGGGCTGATCCTGAAACAATCCAAGCGAGCATTCATCGATGATTCTTCCAGCGACACCTCCTATAATCTGTAGCCATGGAGATTATTGGTCAGGGGCTTTGTATTGTGAAGTAAGGCAGACCAGCTCGTTGGGATCTGCATGTAGGTTGCCTTCCAGATCATCTGCTGGTTTTGAAAGAGCTGGAGATTTAAAGGGGAAGTCTCCAAATGAAATAGCAAACAACAAGAGGGGGGGAAACCCCAAAGGAGACTGAATACAATCCACAAATTAGGTCCAATTAATTATAAGCATTCATAGACAAAGTGCAAGCGCTCCAAAGTGCCAAGATATAACAATAAATAACAATGTATACTAACAATCTTATTACATCATTTCATATTGCAACCATTTAAGAGGGTATCCACCCCATATAAATATCAGTAAACAGACTCGATGTGTTCATTTCAATGACGCTGGAGGAGACTTTCTTCTCTGCCAGGACGGTTTGCCTGTGAAATGAACACACAACATTATGAATAGGAAAACTCATGGAGTTATGAATTCATTCTATATACTTCCCTTATTGATTTTGAATGTTGTACTTGGATTTCTGCAATGAGTCTGTTTACTGATATTTATATGGGGTGGGTACCCTTTTGAATGGTTGCAGTATGAAACGATGTAATAAGATTGTTAGTATACATTGTTATTTATTGTTATATCTTGGCACTTGGGAGCGCTTGCGTTTTGTCTATGAATGCTTATAATTAATTGGACCTAGTTTGTGGATTGTATTGTCTCACCTTCATCCGGAACGCTGCAGAACGTTATGAAAAAAAATGCAGAAGATAGCATCTTCTCGCGCGAGTTTTGCACAATGTCGCGCAAAATTCACACGAGAAGAAGCTGTCTTCTGCATTTTTTTCACGACGTTCCGCAGCGTTCTGGATGAAGGTGAGCAGTGTGGAAACGGCCCAGGTGCTCCACTTCTGAGCCAGAGCCTTTCCCCTTTACCAAAAGAGTCTTCCAGGGAAGGCTACCACTAGCCAAACAAATGAGTAGGATCCATCCCATAATCAACATTAACAGGAGCAAATAGCATTTGGTATTTCTATGGGGTCTCCTCAAATGTGAGTCCGGGGTGGGGGTCCACACAGATCTATAGGAGTATCTTCCCAGTGGGAACCAGGGATAATGTTCATTGAAGACCTTCAGAGATTTTTCCTTTGTTGTGCTGTTACCTCTAAGCTTTTCTGGCACTGGACAATTATTCGTCATACTCCATACATACATTAAAACAACTGCTTTAGTTCCAGAGCTCATGATCATGGGAGCTGCTCACTGAATTCAGCTGAATGAATCATGTGCAAATTAGCCACATGGATGTTGCACTTCCAAGAGTTTTGATTACATGATTACTCTTATTTATGTATTTAGATATTTACAAGTGAGAGACCCTCAAGGACTTCGGGGATTTATCTCATTTTCTCCTCCCCCAATATTTCCTTTCACTGAAAACCCCTAAAGGCTTTCCCAGTTTTGTGCTTCCTTCTTTCCTTCCCACCTCCAAGTCAACCTACTTTTATTTGCCCCTCTGTCTTCAGCTTCCGCTCCTTGCCTCCCCCTGGCAGCTTCTTCTTGGGAAAACTTGGCATGGTTTTGGCCACCAGGCTGGGCCAGACCCAGTTGTATAGTGGAGAACCTCAGTCTGTGAGGAGAAGCTCACTTTCCCCTTTACCCCTCTCCCCATACTATTTGCTCTTTTCCTACTCCTGGCAATTCCAGTATCCTTTTTTCCCGTGCTTCCTTCTCTCCTTGCCATCCACCACCCAAACAACCTTTTATCTGCAACAGTATTTATTATTTATTTCATTTATAGTCCGCCTTTCTCCACAGGGGGTATCCAAAGCAGCTTACATTGTCCTCTTCACCCTCATTTTATCCTCACTACAACCCTGTGAAGTGGTTTAGGCTGAGAGTGTGTGACTGTCTCAAGGTCACCCAACAACCGCAGCTGAGTAAGGATTTGAACCTGTGTCTCCCAGATCCAAGTCCAGCACTCTAACCATTACACCACACTGGCTTTCACTAGTCTTTAAGAGAACAAGCTCCCCAATCCTCTCACTAACCAACCTTTTAATCACCCTCAAGGAAATGAACTAGATGTCTGTTAACCTTTAACACTTAGCAGTTCTGTCTGAGAGGGGAATCGCGCCACAAACCAGAGTCATGACGGGAAATTGCGCCAGGAAGAGATCATCATTCCAGGAGTTTTGCACGATTTTGCACGGCCAGTAAGATGTGTGAAAAGATTGTTCGTTGGGTGGCCGCTTGCCTGCCTGCCTGCCCCCCCTGCTGCCAGTAATGATGTACTCAGTTATCCTTTATGAAAAACACAGGATCGCTTTACTCTTTCCTCCTGCAGGAACAATCTACCTACCTTATGCTGAAATTGAGGAGCCTTTCGAAGCCTGGTACAATCTGACTGCAAGGAAGAGTCGCATTCAGTATTATCATGGTAGGCGAGCTGGGAACTTAGCCTGAGGGTCACATCGGCCAATTCTTGTCCCCATTTTGTCCCTATCACAAATTTCAAGTCAGGAAATTTAATTATAACAATATAAGCTAATATTATGATTAAGAAAATTTGATTTAGATTATATAGTTTAACAAAGGAAAAGTAAAATGGATACATTAGAAAATTTATACTATACATTACATATATTATGATGTTTGGTGTTAGTATATTACACTGTATACTATATTGGGATGTTATATTATAATGCATGCTAGGTTATATTGTATGGAATAGTATACAACAAATACTATATTGATAGTATGTTTGATAGAGAATATGCATAAAAGAACTAGAACATGCTTAGAGTAAGAGATATTATGATCTATGTGTTGCAGATAAATATAGGTTATGTTATATTACAATGCATGCTATGTTATGTTGCATGGTATAGTATACAGCAAATACTATATTGATAGTATATTTGACAGAGTATCTGTATAAAAGAATTAGAATATGCTTAGAGTAAGAGATATGATGATCTATGTGTTGCAGAAAAATATAAGTGAAATAGTATTAAGCAACACAAGGGGGTAAGGGTTGGAAAGCTGTTGGAAGTCAATAGGGAGGGGGGAGGGAAAAGGTGGGGAACAGAACTAATTAGATATGAAGGGAATGTATGTATCAAACTTGGAAATTCAAACTCACCAATAAATTTTTTTAAAAACAAACAAACAAATTTCAAGTCAGGTCTCAGGTAGTTTGAGTCCCCCCACTCAGGAAATCCCAGCAACTATAATCTTGCAAAGCTAGATATCATAGAGTACAATCCTAACAAGAGTTACTCCCATCTAAGCACGTTAGCTACCAAATAGGACCAGATTTCTCATTGGAAGTTCCAGTCACATAAATCCAGCATTATATGTGGTTTAACTCTACAGCTTATTCTTGTCAGCCAACTACCTACTCTGCCCCTTTTCCTTCAGCCAGCCTTCTTTGGTCCTTAATTCTGCCACCTCGCAGGATCCCACCCTCAGCTCCCCAGTGTATGCCCTTTACTGCATACCTCATCTTTGCTCTTTCTTCCAGCCATCAATTGCATATGTTATCCAGTCCATAGGGCAGTATATTTTTCCTCCATGTTTGAACCAATGTTTTGCTTCCCTCATGCAAGGCGCACATCAGTATTCTGTTGCTAGTGTGTAACTTCTCTTTTCATGGGTTCTGTGGGGCTTAGGAAGCAACTTTCACACAATTTTAAGGAAGTTTTTTTTCCTTTTAAACGTTTTAACAATTAATAAAATACAACTTAAAAAAAACTAACTTGTAAGTGCGACCATACTTTTCTGTATGGTTTAAATCAACAGTGTTTCTGAAATGGTAAAGCAGTTCAGTCTTTCCCGAAGTGATGAGTCCTCTTTCATTCATTTGAAGCAGCTGCACCCCAGGCGTCTGTCTTCTTCTTGGGGAATTACAGCCCTGCAAAAAGAGTACAATCCCAGTAACACCAACCGAACACAATACACAAACACCACTTTAAATCATATGGTTTACATACAACATTTGATTACCTTAATCAAGGTGATAAGAGCTTATAATTTATTAAGCTGCCCAGCAACCAGCCCCCTCCTCAGCAGCCTGCCTCTAGCTTCTGACTCCACCCCACTGGGCTAAACCAATTAACCTCATAGGGGTTACACTAGCACCTTCACCCCTGTTGCTGATACATTTGTGAACATTCCTTGGTATCACAGCAAGTCAGGCAATGACTCCTATATTTCGGAACTCTGGAGTGATCTCTTTGGAGTCTCCATAAGAGAGCAAATGGGGCCTCTGTTATTGCTCCCCCCTTCTCACTCTGTCCTGTGTTCTTTCCAGGTCAAGTCATCACCTATCAAGTCGGGACTGAGCGTCCATGGGGTGCCTACTACAAGGTCACCCCAGAGACCACAGAAATAGAGACAAATGTCCTCAAGTGCTTCCGATTAAACGGCAGTGCAGTAAACCTTGTCAAACCCCAGAGTGTCTTCCCTAGTATGGACGGCTTTAGGGTGAGTCCTTTATTTATGGGCATACAAAAGGACTGGGCAAGCTAATGGTAGAATTTCAGGAAGTAAACTCTGGGATCCTTTCCATGTAATGGCTCTCTCTAAGTGATGCTCATCCTGATCCATGACTCAATTCCTAAATGTGTAATTCAGCTGCAGAAAGCAACCACAGGGAACCCAATCTGAATTAGAACTGCAGTGTTTACGACAGGAGGATGCCATTTCACAGATAGAAAATGCCCTCTCTGCAGCTTCTTTTACCTTTGGCAGGGAAAAAAGATAGGATTTTATGGACACCTGTCTTTTTTCCTTAAAGGAATTTCAAGCACTCTGGGAATGGGGGAGTATTTCTGATTGGGGAAATGGTGTGGGGTGTACCTCCCTTTCTGGTGCTGTGGCCCTGAACTATTTACCCTCCCATACCTACATTGTAAGACTACTTTATTCACCTGGGCTTTAATCATCTAACATATGAAATCATTTGGCCCTCAGTGATTGGCAGAATTTGAGTCCAGTGGCACCTTAGAGGAACAAGATTTCCGGGGTGTAAGCTTTCAAGAGTCAAAGCTCCTTTTGGTATCTGAAGAAGGGAGCTTTGATCCTTAAAATGTGTACCCCGAAGGTCTTCTTGGTCTCTACGGTGCCACTGGACTCATATCCTGCTGTTCTATGGCAGACCAACACAGCTAATTGAAAGTAATTGGCAAAGTTATTCCCTTGGAAATTAGTGACAAATCAGAGAGCAACATGGACTCAAATTCTCATCCCACTCATGTGTGCATTGAAATGAGAGCCGTATATTGACTCTGTACACTGAGGGTGGGCACTTTATTATTATTTTTTTAATTATTTTTTTAATTAAAGGTCATCAAGCACATAGACCAATTCAAGTCTTACTTTTACATTCATGTAACAATAACTTATTTACAAGTTTACTATTAACATTTAAAGTTTCTTTTTCTTTGAATGGTTTTTCCCATATAGATCCATGAAAGTTTTGCTGTTCTTCAGTTGCTTATATTTCTATTAATGACTGGTAGATTGTATGTTGCTTGTTGTAATGTAGTCAAGAAATGGCTTCTACTTACAGTAAAATTCTGTTGTCTTTTCTTTTCCTGATGATTGTTGAATTCAGAATCAGCACTTTATTATTATTAACATTTATTGAAATACCAAAATATTCTATACTTAATCAGCATTCAGTTATTTGAGAGTGCGGGCATGACTGTCAACTCTTCAACAGTATACTTGTATGTACAATCATTACTGAAAGGTTGACCAGTTTGAATACAATTTAAAGGCAAGCATCAAATAAGGCATTCCTAACTTTAAGTCTATCAAAGTTAAAGTGCAAAGTGCTATATAACAGCTTAAATGGTTGTTATAAAATAGGCATTAGCACTTTGTATATGAATACAGGAATGTTTATATAGCACTTTGCACTTTAACTTTGATAGACTTAAAGTTAGGAATGCCTTATTTGATGCTTGCCTTCAGATTGTAACCTGTTTTCAAATTCTTGTATATGTCTGTACATATAAACACTTCATCTGTGTTTATATAAAACATTGAAAATATAAGTTTCTTTACTTTCTCTCCCCTCCAGCTGGTACGAAGGGAATACTACAAAGGACACTTATGTGACATGTGGCAGAATGTGTCGTACTGGGGCACAAAGAAGAATGTCTACTCCCTGTGGGTGACTGCTTCTGAAGATCATCCTGTCCCCGTGCATTACGAGATGAGGGGCTACAACAACCTCCTAGGTTCTCACTATGATAAGTATGAGATTGACTATGCTGGCTTATCCCACAACTTCTCAGCCAGCATCTTGGACCTACCAAAAGGTATGTTGCATAAGGGACCCTTGGGCTCCGTTTGGTGTTACAGAGACATTTGATTAACCACCGTTTAATATATTTACAATGGGAGGTGACCTTTTTTGAACACCTAAATGAACACCTGCCTTCTATTGATCTCCTTGGTCTATCAAGGTCGATGTTGTCTTCTCTTGACTAGCAGTAGTTCTCCAGATTTTTGAACAGAGGTCTTTCACATCATATGCTACCTGATCCTTTTAACTGAAGATGCCAAAGATTGAAACTGGGACAATCTGCATACAAAACAGATGCTGTACCACTGAGCTGCATCTCCCCTTTTTTCCTGAAGGCCAAAGGTGCAACATGACATCAGTTCCACCCACCACCCATTTATTCAAGCCTACTTGATATTCTACACAGAACACAAGCAAGGGGCCTTAAGATCATTCCCTAAAACATATTCCCCCCTTCCTCTGTTGAAGAGTTCTACAGAAATCAAAACTTGCACACTGTTTTAATTAAGACCAATTAAAATAACACCAAGTATTGCTTGGCTTTTACTTAGGGCAAGAGCCTATTTTCTATATCTCTGGGGAAATCCTTGTGGCGATTGGGAGTTCTTTTTCAAAAGCATAGTTAGTGTTTCCAGCAGCCTATCCAGGTAAATAAATGTGTTTTGAGTTGTGTAACTATTGAGAAGAGAACACAAAGCTGTCTTCTTCTGAAGGGCCTGACTACAAGTCTCTCTTCATGAGACATCTGACAGGTGAAGAACATGTGTCGGGAGTTGCAATGGTAGCTGGGAAGGGTAGTTTAAAAAGACAGAGCTGGGGGCAGGGCAAAGGCTTTGCTATACACTGCAGCTGTGTGAAGGGGCTGTGAAATGCCAGAAGGGAAACTTCAGCCCATTATAACCTCTCCAGGTCCAAGACCAGCTCTGGAAGGCAGCTCCAGCCCATTTCCATTCCTTGCTGCCCTCTGGTTGTGATCCCACACACTGTTTTAGACTGGAGAGGTGAAATTGGCAGAGCCTTTGGGGAGGAGAAGATGAAATTAACAAACCCTCTGAAGAGTGATCTCTGCCCGCTCTGTCTTTTAAAACCACACTTCTCGGCTAACATTGCATCTCCCCACACTTAACGAACATGGGCCAAGGTGCCTCATGTAGATACACTGTGCCTCGCTCTTTTGCAGAGTCCAGTCAACAAATGTGCCCAGGGAGTTCCGTGCTTGGAATTTAATTCTTAATTTGGCTCATGGTACATGTAGGCTTAAGCTTCTCCTTGCATCTTTTCCCCAACAGTCTTGTACAGTTGCTGTACAGTTGCTAGTTGCTCCACTGGGGGGAAAAGTCCCCCCAGCACTGCAAATAACAGTTCCCCAGTGGGGCCAATTTACTTATTTGCTTCATTTATAGTCCACCTTTCTTTTTGAGACTCAAAGTGAGTTACACAATTTTGGAAAGATGCAATCAAAAAGACTAACTCTGGATCACAAAATTTATGAATGATGCACAAAAACAATATAATACAAGCAAATAGTTCAAAAGAACTGCAAAATTGGTGAACAATGCAATAAACACTGTAATATATACAAGGAACAAAGAAATGAAAACTGACATTTCACAGACATTAAAATATCTTATTCCCTATTATAAGAATGGTGCCCTGAACAATTCCTTTTTGCACATTCTGTGGCATGATAAGAACATGGGAGCTTTCCTAGCCTTATCAGGCAGGCTATTCCACCAACTGGAGCCAGAACAAAGAATACTTGAGCATTCTTTGGGCAGTTCTTTTGGCAGCTGTCAATCTTATCCAAAGGAGGGTGAAAGTTAAATGGAAAGAATCAAAGGGAGCTCATCCAGCTTTTCGTCTCTTCCAGACATGGATTGTGAGTGGCCTCCAGGACAAGGGGAGGAGCACCTCATCCTGGCTAACCCCATGCAAGATTACATCGAGAGGGAAGAGGACAGAGGTCATCGTCTCTTCCATCAGTACAGGAAGAAGTTTGGGAAGCGGTATGGCAGTCAGGAGGAACTGGAGCAGAGGTCGCATACCTTCATCCACAATATGAGGTAGGGGAAAGGCATGAGGCACCTTCTCTCCCTTCCCACTAGAACAGCAGGGTATGGGCCCAGGGAACGGTCTGAAGGCAAAACAGCCTAACTCTTGGGTGAAAGTGTGATTCTCAGTTGTAATCAGAATAGTCCCAATTGTAGGAAACTTTGGATCAAGTCCATCAAATTAGTCTGGATTTACTAAATTTACTGAAACACATGCAGAAGCAACCCTTCCACTAGGCCCACCCAGTCAATTACCTAGGGACCAAAGATGAGGGACACTAATAGCCCAGGTGATCCTGATCTTGTCAGATCTCAGAAGCTAAGCAGGGTCAGCCTTGGTTAGTAATTGGATGGGAGACCTCCAGCGAAGATCAAGGTTGCAGAGGCAGGCAATGGCAAACCACCTCTGTTCGTCTCTTCCACGAAAACCCCACCGGGAGTCACCATAAGTCAGCTTTGACTTGAGGTCACTCTTGACCACCAACCAGCTCTGTCAGTGCCCCGCCCCACCTCAAAGCCCACAGCCTGCCTTGGCAAATGGCAGACCTGAGAGGCACTCCTAGCCCCCTAGCTCTTCCTTTTCCCCTCCCCCATGGTGGGGTAAGGAGGGTGGTGATGCCTTCCTGTCTCCCCAAGGTGTGGAGGAAGAGAGGAGTGAGGAGAGTGGGTGAAAGACTTGCCTCCCTCCTCTCCAATGTGCAGGGTTGAAAAGAAGAGCAAGCTGAAGGCTTGTCTCCTGCATCTCTGAGATGCAGGGTGAGAGCAGCAGATTTACCTGCTACCCACCTCCTTGAGATACAGGAAGTGGCAAGGAGGGCAGGTGGCAGCTTTGGCACCTAGGGTGCAAAAAACCTGAACCCATACCTAATATCTGGTCAGAAATTCCCCTATGGCTATCTGTCCATCTCACTTTTCTTCCCGATGGGGACTCAAACTGGAGTACAATAAACAAAATACAATAGTAACAAAGAAAGGTGTTGGTTGTTGTGGGTTTTCCGGGCTGTATTGCCGTGGTCTTGGCATTGTAGTTCCTGACGTTTCGCCAGCAGCTGTGGCTGGCATCTTCAGAGGTGTAGCACCAAAAGACAGAGATCTCAGAGAGCAGAACTACAAGTGCCAAAAGGCACAGATTGGACACTTGTCAGCTTCCCTCAAGTTTTGATGGGAAATGTAGGCAGCTTGGCGGAATGTTGGACAAGTGACAGTTGAAAAGTCCATTGGACAGCAGTCGGAGAGCCAAGCTGCAAGACCAGGATGCCTACATTTCCCATCAAAACTTGAGGGAAGCTGACAAGTATCCAACCAGTGCTTTTTGTCACTTGTAGTTCCACTCTCAGTGTCACACTGAGGGCCAAGCTACACATGACGAATGACACTTGAATGGCAAGTGTATTTCTCCCTGTTCACTTGCCCTCCACTCAATCCACTTGCCGTTCAAGTGTCATTCGTCATGTGTAGCTTGGCCCTGAGAGACACACACTCTCAATGTGTGACACTGAGAGATCTCTGTCTTTTGGTGCTACACCTCTGAAGATGCCAGCCACAGCTGCTGGCGAAACGTCAGGAACTACAATGCCAAGACCACGGCAATACAGCCCGGAAAACCCACAACAACCATCGTTCTCCGGCCGTGAAAGCCTTCGACAATACAAAGAAAGGTGTCTTCCATGTGGGTTACCTGCCCCAAATTCAATGCTTTGGAGGAGTGGATTTTTGCCCCATTTCCCCACCGTATCATGGTGCTGTTCTCTAATTCTTCTCAAACCTGCTTTGCTCTGAAGCTTTGGGGGAAAATACAGTAAAGCCAGGAAGGCTGCAATATGTGGGAAGAAATTTGGATTTTCCATCTCGCATGGCAGTCATTTTCACTGACCCTGCCCCCATGGTAGCCATTTCCTTCCTCCACCACTGATTGGGCTTTTTATTTTTATTTTTTAAATGGCGCTAGAATATCATTATATTGATATACCTAGGGTTGCTGTGTTCTCCCCAGTGCGGACAAACTCCTGGGGATCCCTGCCTCTGCCTGCTGATTGCTGGTGATGAGCGGGAGGCGGCAGGGTCCCAAAGATGGTCCTCCCTTGCCAAACAGGCCCAGGAAATGGCACCCTGCACGCTCCTGTGCACGGGCCGGACGACGTCACTTCTGGTGTCACCAAAGGGCTGATTCTTTAATAATCAGCCCCAAACATAGCAAAAAAGCTATGACGTCACTTCCGTTTGCACCAGAAGTGCCATCATGCCCCATGCAGGCTTGCATTAACACCACATGTATGGAGATTAAGAAATAAAGTAAGTGTCCGTGCCTCCTGACAGTTGCCAAGAGAGACCTGGTGCAGGAAAATATAGCAGAGTTTGTGCGAAGATTGTGCATTGGAAGTAATGAGAATAGACTCACACACACTCTAGTGTAGCTCTGTAAAATACTTTTACTAAAGGATAAAAATAGGGTTACATTTGGAGAAAATAATCAATTGCTAAGCTGACTACATCTTGCTAGAAAAGTAAGATTAGAAGACAAGTGAACAAAGAGCAATAAAACTTCAGTATGTAGCATCAATGAATGGCCCCCAATAAACAAACTGCCCAATAGAAAATCCTAATCCTACTTCGTTATGCTTAGTGACTCCCCTTTCTATGGCGGGAATCTTATTCGAAGCTCTAATGGTTACTATCCTAGTTACATTCAAAGTAAGTCTACTAATTAAGTAGGTAACACTTTAACTCTTTCATGACTGAAATGAAAACACTCGCTAAATCCCAACACCTGGTAACCCTA
Organism: Eublepharis macularius; assembly: GCF_028583425.1. Classification (NCBI taxonomy): domain Eukaryota; kingdom Metazoa; phylum Chordata; class Lepidosauria; order Squamata; family Eublepharidae; genus Eublepharis; species Eublepharis macularius. Next base: position 27,281,361 of record NC_072804.1, read on the forward strand.
CCTATACCATTGCCACAATAGGTGTAGTCGATTCTCTGAATTCCCAGCTTTCATTTTTCAAAAAAGTCTCTAGCTCCATCCCTTGTGGAGATACAAGGGAAACGGCATATTTTGAGTGAGCTAAAGACTCACTTTTAAAAAAGAAAAAGGAAAGAAAGAAAACTGGCAATTCAGAGAACCCGCTCACCTATTGTTACAACAGAATATCACTGTATCAGAATATCACAGAATATCACTGTAATGATATTCTAGTGCCAATTTTTTTAAAAATTGCAAAAGCCCTCTTGGCCTAGGGGGTGGGGGTGGCCATTTCGAGGGACTGGGGGCAGGGAAACTATGAGGAAATCCACCCTGTGAAAGACCCATTGCTGCTGAGCGGAGACTGCAGCTACACCAGCAATGGAGGGACCATAAAATCCTGTCCCTGTGTTGAAGACATCAAAATCTCTCTTTTTGCGTGTCTCTACACAAGACCTCAAACATGAGGATGCTTACATGAAGAGAGACGCAGTGTTAGCCAGGAAGCGTAGTCTCGCCCCTCCAGAGCGGGCACTCCTCCGGGGGTTTGTTTATTTCACTTCCCATTAAGGAATAGACAAGGGAGTGGGAAGCTCTGTCTTTTAAAACTATGCTTCCTGGCTAGCATTGGGTCTCCCTTCACTTGAGCGTCCTCATGAAAGAAGTCTCGTGCCGAGAGACACTTTCTCTCTTAGTAATAGATCTTCCTCACAGTTCTTAGCTTAAGAGAAATAGCTAGGGTTTGTTTGTTTGTTTATGTCATTTATAGTCCGCCTTTCTCACTGAGACTCAAGGCGGATTACATAGTGGGAAATTATTAAAATTAGTATCAAGGACATTTCCATAAACAATGCTATAGGGTAAATAAGTACAAGTTTACAAAGACATAGCATTAGTAAGGATCCAATACAGAGTTGAAGAATTGCTGAAATAGAACATAATCAATTTAGGACTGACATTAGACAACGTGAAGCACGGTAGTACATAGGAGTACGTATTTAAAGCAACAGATAATTTGTAAGGCAACATGGTGATGAAGTCTATGGTCCCTAACTCATTAGTGATCTGAGACCCCCCCTCCCTACAATACAGCCCTCCCTCTGTGCAAAAGAATAAATGGACACAAATCTGACATTAAAAATGGCAACATCCAGAAACCAGTGTGAGAACACTTCAATCTACCAGGACATTCCATCAAGGACTTAAAGGTCACTGTAGTTCAACAGAAACCTTTCAAAAACAGAATTCAATGGGAAGCTGCTGAATTGGAATTCATATGTAAATTTGACTCAGGCTGTGATTGAATAGAGACTATGAATGGTTATCTCATTATCAGAAGTAACTGACTTCCTTAACAGAAGCAGACTGATCTCCATATCAGAAGCTACTGTTTGCATCTACTCCTCCCTCCCCTCTCCACCTATATATCTGACCAGTTTCTTCTTGCCCTCCATACATCTGACGAAGAAAACTGTGATGCTCGAAAGCTTATGCTACAATAAAGTTGGTTAGTCTTAAAGGTGCTACTGGACTCTTTTTGATTTTGCTGAGTAAAAAGCCTTTTAAAATAATTTGTTGCCACATTCAGCCTGCCAAGTGTCAGGAAACTTACATGCTGCTGGGGGGGGGGGAGGCACTTGCCATTGATGTCATGGTGGCACCAGCAATGTGCTCACATCACTGGTGACATACTAATGTCACTCCTGGGCACCTGGAAGTTACATCAGCGACTGAGCGTGTTACTGGGGATGCGCTGGTATTTCTGAAATGCCAGAGTATCCCTTGCCACTTCTGGTTCAAACTGGAAGTGGCACTGGTGCACCAGGCCTCCCCGCTCCTTTCCCTCTGGTGGGCATTGGAGAAAATTGGCTAGAGATTGCCCACCGTAAACTGGCACCTGGCAAGCCTCGATATAGCCTAAATAATTAGTTCCCAATCTCATTGAGGAACATTAACATTCTTTTCTCATAAGTTCTGGCTCTGCCCCCTTTAGGTGAAACTGTTCACAGCAACCCACAACCCTAATTATTGGGTCTGGGATAAAACATGTCAGGAACATCAGTACAGCCCAGGACAAAGAACTAACAGTGTGATCCTATGCAAAGTTAGTCCAGTCTAAATACATTTAAATCAATGTGGTTTAGACTGGAATAACACTCCATAGGATTACACTGGTACATGTGCAGTCCTAAATAGAGTTAATCCCTTTTAGGTAAAGGTAAAGATAGTCCCCTGTGCAAGCACCGAGTCATTACTGACCCATGGGGGGACGTCGCATTACGACATTTTCTTGGCAGACTTTTTTTGATGGGGTGGTTTGCCATTGCCTTCCCTAGTCATCTACACTTTACCCCTAGGAAACTGGGTACTCATTTTACTAACCTTTGAAGGACAGAAGACTGAGTCAACCTTGAGCCGGCTACCTGAACCCAGCTTCTGCCAGGATCGAACTCACGTCGTGAGCAGAGCTTGGGCTGCAGTACTGCTGCTTACCACTCTGTGCCACGGGGCTCTTAACAAATCCCTTTTAAGTACATTGAAATCAGCTTCTTAAATTGCAGGGAATATACACTCCTGAATCTCCAAATGTCTATTTTGGCCATGATCCGTGGCCATTCCTAGGCTTTAGTGCTTGAATCTGAGTGCTGCAATGTGTCCACGTATAGTGAGAGACGAGAATCCTGCTGAGCATGCGCAGACAGCCTCTAATCAGGAGCAAAAGCCATGGTCTCCAGGCACACATGTCCAGCCTGTTTGGAATCCTGGCTGGATGGGGATGGGTCTAATTTGAGAGAGTAGACACTGGCTGCAAATCTAAACAGTCAAAGAATCCTTTGCTTCTACAGCCACCCAGTCTTCTCCAGGTATCCCCTTCCTTTTGTCAGAAATAGCAATGTTTGGTGTACAAGAGGGAAGAATAGAAGAAGACCCTTTCCATACAGCGGGCAGCAAGGATCAGTTAGATAGGATAGTGAGGGCAGCAAATCTCTTGTCTCCTAAAGGTCATTTCCTTGTTTTGTCTCCTCTTGGGCTAAACAGGGCAATAGCCTCCTCCTCCTTCTCTCTCCTGAATCCACTCTCTCTACTATGTAGTCAGACAGCCTCTGTCGCTATCTCTTCTCTTTGCTATCAGACATGTAGTAGGGGTGTGCGCTTCGGGTTCCCTATTCAGAAAAAAACCCTGAATCGGGCCAATTCATAAAAATTGGGTTGCCGATTCAGAAATACCAAATCAAAGCTTCCCGAAGTGGGAAAACCAAATATTTTACCAGTGCACACCCCTGACATGTAGTTCCCAAATAAACTCTTTTAACCTTTAATCAGTACTGCGTAACTACCGCTGTGTTATTTAGCACTCCTGCTAACACCTTTCAGCAAGAACATGCCCAGGTGATCACCGCTGAACTTTTCCCCCTGCATTGCTCTCCTCAAGGTTTGTCCACTCCAAGAATCGAGCCCGCCTGTCCTACAAACTGGCCCTCAATCACCTGGCTGACCACACCCCAGAAGAGATGGCTTCCCTGCGGGGACTCCTGCAGGACCAAACACCAAATGTTGGGGAACCTTTCCCAGGAGCGCCATACTCCCACCTCCTCCTCCCTGAGAGCTTCGACTGGAGGCTGTACGGTGAGTGGGCATGGCTGCCATCTCTCGCCCGTCAGTCTCTGCTGCAAACCCAAAACTCTCATCAGAATTATAGTTCTGCAAAGGTGTTCAGGGACTCCTCGGGGAGGCTTTGAACCTTCCTCACAACAGGACAGCATCCAGTGTTCCTAAGGATTGCCAGGTTGCGACCAGGAGAGTATATCCCTTCTTCTTTGACCCTAAGAGGATGTGTCCCTGGCTTCTCCCATTGTAAATCTCTGCTCAAATGGAACGTGTTTTGGAGAGTTTCAACAACCCAGCATTTTGGGGCTGGAAGTTTACTTCGTTTGCTGGTTCCAACTCAAAAAGCCCTCAACTGACTCCCTTCCTATTCACCTACAGGTGCAGTGACCCCCGTCAAGGATCAGGCCATCTGTGGTTCCTGCTGGAGCTTTGCTACCACCGGAGTTTTGGAAGGAGCCCTCTTCCTCAAGGTAAACCTTCTCATTTCTCTTCTGCCCGGTCCCCATGAGAGGCTGCTTCGTGCTCAACAGAGGAACGCACCTGTGAACTGACTTAAAATAATAATAACTGCGCTTATATATTGCTCTTCTAGACAGATTAGTGCCTTACTAATAACACTAACAAGTTAGTGTTATTATTATCTCCACAATCCAGCTGTGGAGCTGGGGCTGAGAGAAGTGGCTTGCTGAGCTCATGGCTTGCTGGGATTCGAACCAGCAGAGTGCTGATTCACAGCTGAACTACTTAACCACAGCAGCTCTCAACTTGTCTTATTATACAGAGTCAAACCATGGCTCTGTCTTGCTCAGTAGTGTTTCCTCAGACTGGCAGCTGCTCTCCAGGATCTCTGGCACAGGAAGGCCATTCCCAGCTCCTGCTACCTGAGATACTAAAGTGGAGAGGCCAGGAATTTGTGTGTGTGTAGGGGGGGCGGGGAGGTAGTTGTGAATTTCCTGCATTGTGCAGGGGGTTGGACTAGCTGACCTTGGAGGTCCCTTCCAACTCTATGATTCTATGAATTGACCTGGGATCTTCTGTGTGAAGAGCAGATGCTCTGCAACTGGATGAACTATGATATTTCCGATGTATGATCTTTCCCTTCCCAATGAATGAACATATGAAATTGCCTTATACCAAGTCAGGTCATTGGTTCATCTCGCTAAGTACTTTTACTTCCTCTGCGGGCTAAGGAAGTCCTAGATATTTATACCCCACTTTTCTCTCCAAAACAGATGCAAAGCAGCCTAAAAATCATTATCCCCTCCTCCATTTCATCCTGCAAGGTGGGTCAGGCTGAGAGTACCTGGCCCAAGGACACACAGAAAGATTCTTGGTAGAGAGGAGATTTGAACCTGGGTCTCCCAGATTTTAGTCTGACACTCTAACTACTATGCAATGCAGCTACTAACCATGATTTATTTTTAAAATAGTTAGTTGTGAAACCAAGATTTGGCTCACAGACGATCCCTCCAATCCTTGTTTGCCTTAATAAAGGGGGGCTTTGTGCCCTTCCCTTTATCTCAGCATCTCATTCTCTCTACACATTGCGAATTACCTGGGGACACTCTAGTGCAGGATTTATACGTTCAATTCATGGGCAGGTTGTTCTTGCTCGGTGGGTGTGCATGCTGCTTCCACAGGAGCTCCCTTTGTGTAATTGTATATTCAAGTGAGTCTAGCTCTGTTTTCGCTGCAAGGCTCCTTTGCAAGGCGCCAATTGGTATTTCTTGAAGGTGTGAGAAGGGATGTGGGAAGGGGGGTGGGAAACTGGGGTACTTTTAGCAGTTGAGGTGGAACTGATATCCAACATGTGAATGGACTCATGGGGAGCAAATTGAACTGTGACTGTGCAATTGAGTGCATGGGAAGTTGGAGGGGAGACGCATGAAAGGAGGTTCACTTGAGCATCCCCAGGTACTTAGTAACATGTACAAAGGCTGTCTGTAGCCAGGCAGTGAGAGTGGGAGAGCAGCACCAGGGCACAAACCAAGTTTAAGTCTGTCTGTATTACAACATTGATCATTAAGCCAACTGTGGTTAGTAAATCAAGTTCAAACCATGGTTTCCAGTCCTGGATTGACCAACTCATAGCTAACCGTAACTGGCAGGGTGGACTGTATTAAGATACAGAGGAGTTAGCCATGTTAGTTTGTAGTAGAAAAATAGTAGAGTTCAGTAGCACGTTTAAGACTAACCAACTTTATTGTAGCATAAGCTTTCGAGAGCCACAGTCCTCTTCGTCAGATGCATTAAGATAATCACATTAATCACAGGCAGTTGGGTCAAGCAGTGGTTTCATGTGACGTCTGAACGGAGCCTTTGAGTAAAACCTTTGCACTTTCTTCCAGACAGGAGTGCTGACCTCCTTGTCCCAACAAGCATTGATGGATTGCTCATGGGGCTTTGGGAACTATGGATGTGATGGAGGCCTAGCGTGGCGGGCCCTTGAATGGGTCAAGAAGCATGGGGGTATACCGAGCGCCGAATCCTATGCACCATACAGGGGCCAGGTAAGCAGGGCCTTCAGACCAGGCAGTGAATGTGGAGGAGGATTCAAGCACACAGAAGTGCCCGCTTGTACATTGTATATTGTTGTGCTGTTGATGCATTGTAACCATAATTTGTGAGTGGACTGTGTTCATCCCAAAAGGAAAATCAGATTGCAAATGGTTCCTATAGTGCACTGATAGTGCAATATCCAATGATGATTAGATGCAGCCATAAATAACTTTATTTACTGTATTTCCAGACTATGTTTTCAACACAAATGTTGACCCATGCCCTTGTGAACAAAGGAAATAGGAATCAGCCGGAGGGATTCGGATATCCCTGCTCAGTGTGTATAGCAAAGTGACCACTCTGTGTGTGTGTGTGCCTTTGACCTATGGCGAGCCCAGCAAGAGGCTTTCAAGGCAAGGGAGAAGCAGAGGTGGATTGCCAGTGCCTTCCTCTGCAGAGTCTTCCCTGGTGGTCCCCCATCCAACTACAGACTCTACTTAGCTTCCAAGATCTGACAAGATCAGGCTATCCCATGCTGGCGACCATTACAGAGTTTAATTTAAAAGCTCTTACTTTTATGACCCGGAGCCAGATTCCACCCTTGGATATGTCTTTCTGTGTGATTTCGAGCTTCTCATTGGCATTCTTTTCTCCAGTAAGATTGCAATCTTAAGCATGCTTCCTAGATTGTAAACGAGTAACTAGATGAGACACAGGGGATCTTAGCCTTTGGAGCGTTCTTTGAGCTTTTAAAAATAGTAGGTGTGTGTGTGTGTGTGTGTGTGTGAGAGAGAGAGAGAGAGAGAGAGAGAGAGAGAGAGAGATTCAGATGAGGATTGTGTCGCTCACGGATATCATGTCCCTGCTCCTTTTCTGATACAAATCAGGTGTCTAGAGGGACTATATGCCCTAGCAGAAAAAGTATATGGGAAAAATCAGACCTCTCATTATTTAAAGATGGGAGATCCCATCTCAGTCTCCAACATCTCTTTACACCGCAGTCCTATGCCTCATGAGCCTACAGTGCTCATTGGGGCGCTGTATTGAAGTCGGTGAAATTTTCTTCTGCCATAGAGAAGTCAAAACATCAGGTACAACATAGTTTTGGAACCCTCTGCTGGCATACCTCCAGATGCTATCATTAGACAACATTGCATATTTAAGAACATGGAATATCAACATAGTAAATAGATAATTTTGTAAGCAGGGTTTAATGACAATAAAATAATTAGTAACCATAGACAATGATCCACTAGATAGGCTTCCTATTTGTCTCTGTAAATCATTGAACTAAAGCCGAAAGGTCAGATGGATACAATCTTATCCACTATCCACAGGCAATATGAACACAGACAGCTCCTCAGCTTTATGTGGCCCTGGGGCAGTTTGGACCCTTTTCTCTCGCTTTTTTGCATTCCTGGTTATCTTTGGTCCACAATAACTGAGAAGGCACAGAAAACAAATGTTTTAATAAGCCTCAATTTCAGCCATGCATGCCCTCCTTGGAGTCAGAGGGAATCCTCTGTATCTCTTCATACATGCAGTCTGCCCTCATCTTTCTCGCCTTGCAGAATGGCTTCTGCCACTACAACCAATCTGAGTTCCTAGCCAATGTGTCAAGGTACATCCGTGTTCCCTACGGCAACATCACTGCCTTGAAAGCTGCTGTCTTCAAGAACGGGCCTGTGGCTGTGAGCATTGATGCAGCTCCGAGGTCATTTGCATTCTATGCCAACGGTGTCTACTATGAGCCCGAGTGCAGTGAGTCAAAGCTACCAATTTCAGGGAGGGGGGGGGCATTTGCCTTTTTATACCTCCATACTTTTTTTAAAAATGCTTTCTATGTAGAAAGGCACACGATGTTGAAATCAATGACCTTAGGCAGACATAAAATCAGTCTGTTGCGCCAGCTGTGCAAAACATTAGATGTTTTCTTGAAATGGCATGTGCATAAATGCATGGGAGACAGAATTTAACTAATTTTCATAGAGGGTAAGGTTGCAGCTGTCGTAACTTGGGACTGAAGAAAAGGTAGCCTAGATCTAGAGGAGAAAGCATTAGGAAACAGAAGATGGAGGAAAGAAGAAAGCATAAATAAAATAAACATAGCTGCTTCTCAACTGGGGGTCTGTTGAACTGCCACTCCCCCCCCCCCAGTCTTGGGAATTGTAGTATGGTGAAGGTATTGAGAACTGCCACCCACATATTGCTGGCTATTGCTGCGCTATAACAGTCATTCACAACTGAATAATCTCATCCACGCAAGACAGTTTAGTTGCAAACTGTTACTACAGCCCAGCCATAGTGCCATATCCAATGATGGATGGATGGAGCCTGCTCAGAAATGCTCATGGAAGAGAAGAGATTTATTCTAACTGCACAAAGCAGCTTTAATGTAATGACAAGGATGGCGCATTCCTGCAGAGTCTCTAACGTAAGATGCTTTCTTGTAGGCTCACATTGTTGCCCTTCTGTTGGAACTCTTTGGCTGTGAATCTTCTTGCCCGGCACTGCAGCAAAGATTCAGCGGGGAGGGGTGTTATGGGGGACCCGGAGCGGGTTACCGGGAAGCTTTGCTATGACTGTGCCACTAGATGGCAGCAGTATACTGTTCAAGCATATCGGTCCTTGCTGTAGCCTACACCTTCCCTATAAGACCCAAGGCCAAGCTACAAGCGACAAATTACACTTGAATGGGAAGTGAACAGACTCACGTGTATTCCTCCCTATTCACTTGCACTCCACTTGCACTACGTGATCGAGTGGAGTGCAAGTGGAGCGCAAGTGAACAGGGAGGAATACACGTGAGTCTGTTCTCTTGCCATTCAAGTGTAATTTGTCACTTCTAGCTTGGCCCTTAGTCACTCTCCACTTACTTCTTTTATGAGTTCTTACGAGTTCTGCACAGAGCCAACCCATTTTCTGCGCAAACACACATCATCTCGAGGATTGGCTTCTATAAAAGAAAACAGCATTCAAAAGGGCTCAAAAAGCTGCCGATGGGGGAAGAAATGCTCCTGCCTTTCTCCCAAGCTCCCCCCCCTCCATGCAAAAACAGCGAAACGAAGGAGAGTTTTTCCCTTCCGCTGCCTCGCATGTACACAATACCTCCATACGGAGCAGCAAAAATGGGGAAACGTCTCCCCTCTGCATTGTTTTTGCACAGGGGAAAAAAGCTTAGGAGAAAGGCAGGAGCTTTCCCTCCCCTGGTGGCAGCTTTCTGAGCCCATTTGCATGCTGTTTTTTTAAAATAGAAGCTGATCCCCGGGGTTGGCTCCATGCAGAACTCGTAAAACAAGTAATGTCTACAGTGACTGTCAGTTTATCATGTAGCTGGTTAGAGACCCCAAAGATACACTGAACGTGAACACTCCAAGACTAGAAATCTGTTCTCTGCTTCTTCTTCTTCACCACAGGCAATGACAGTGGCAATTTGAACCATGCTGTGCTGGTGGTGGGCTACGGGGTCCTGCAAGGGGAGACGTACTGGCTGATCAAGAACTCCTGGTCTACTCACTGGGGGAACGACGGCTACATCCTCCTCTCAATGAAGGACAACATCTGTGGGGTGGCCAATGCCGGCATCTTTCCTATTCTGGCCTAAGGGGGGGTGGGAAGACTTGGCCTGCTCTTGTGCTTCTAACTTTGTGTTTACAAATCAGTAAGTGAAGCTTTTCATGACGTGGAGTTAAAACATGGTCACCTGCTGAGGTCTGCACAAGGAAGTGTCATTAAAAACGCAACTACAGAGGCCAGTTGAAAAACTGGCAACCTCTTCTGGCATTGCCCAGAGCTCATCGGGAGGGGACTGAATGGCATCAGGCTTGCATGGGCACCTACAGTCCTGAATCCTAAGTACGCCAATTGAAATGAATGGACACCAGCTATATTGTTGAAGCTTACTGGGTGCTTGAATGGTTATGGAAATGGATTCCAGCACAGCATAGATGGCACATCACCCTCAGTCCCTTTCTCAAAAGTGCTATAAAAGGTGCCTTGCCTGTTTCAAATCTCTGTCTAGAAAACTAACTAAATCACAAGTCAAAAGATGATGTTCAATAAAGTTCTTAATAATACAAAAACAATCAGATTCAAATGTGTGTGTATTTAATCAGTTACAAAGCTTTTTAATACCTAATAAAGCTCATCAAAGATTTAACAAAACAATCCATTAACTCTCTTTTGTGTATTCAAATCTTTGTCTGGCAGGAGCCAAGGGAGATGATTATATTCGGCTGTATTTTGAGGGCCAATAACCTTGAACGTTCATCTTTTGCAATAAACAGCGTGCCTCACTAGTCACTTTACTATATGACCTACAAGTTGGAAGGGCATATTTTCCTACATGGACATAGAGATAGGAATTTGGAGGAGTGTGGAACAGTGTTAGCATCAACATATGCATGGATGGGCGGCGGGGGGGGGGGCAAGGAATGAGTGCTAGGCCACAGCAAGTTTCCCCCAAAAGTTTAGAAATGGGATCATCAACATACCTAACTCTCAACAAGGATACTTGAATATGTGGATCGAGACTATGTGGAAAGAAGAGACATTTTCTGCAGACTTTAGGGACGCACTAGGTTTGCAGAAAAGTATGGACGTTTACAAAATTGTGTGTGAAGGATTTACATTCCTCCAAAAACAGAGGAGCCCCTGGCCTGGCAGCATTAGGGATGCCAGGTCCCCCTACCCTCCTGGTGGAAAGGTGGGGCACCCAGCATTTCCCTTTTTGGCATCCCCAGGTGCTCCTCATGCATGCGCTCCTGTGTCTACGTGATGATGTCACTTCCAGGAAGTGATGTCATTATGCAGGCATGGGAACGTGTGCATGCTTCTCAGTGAGCAGATTTTGGCCCCAAACGTGTCCAATTTGGAGCCAAAATCAGCCCATTGAAAAGTGCAGATGAAATCTCAGTGCGCCCAGGGTGGTATTCCCCTACCTTTCCTCCCCACCCCCTGGCCAGGTGAGTAGAGACGGGGAGCGGAGGGTGGGAGTGGGTGATCTCCCACCCCCAGCAGGGGAACGGCCATCCCTAGGCAGCATCCCTCCTCCTCATGGCATGTGTGAGATATTGGAAGAGGGGGACCCCCATTGGCTGCAGGCTAGAGGGCAGGGTGGACAGGAGCCACTCTCACGACTGCCACTCCTCAGAGCTGCAATGGTTGGACCAATTGGTGGGGGAAAGGGGAGGGGAAATGGCCAGGGGAGCATGTGAGTGGGCAAGCAGAAGCGGCAGCTGTGCAAGGAGCCCCCACTGCCCCTACTGCTGCATCAGACAGACAGGCAGGAAGAACAGGTGGCACTGCAGATGGGCAGGTGGCTAGCTGGGGAGTTAGTGGTCAGGTGAGGCAGTGTGACAGGCAGGATGTTCAATGTGTAGGAGAAGTAGAGAGGATGGTGACAGACCTCAAGAGAAGGAAGTAGAGATGGGGGAAAGGGGAAATGACAGAAACGGGGGGGGGGGAGGTGAGAAAATATCCATGGGGGGCAGGACGAGATAGTGAGAGGCCAGTATTTATTTTATTTATTTACTTAAAACATTCCTGCCAACTTTTCACCCAAGTAGGGTACCCAAGGCAAGGAACACCAAACATTAAAATATTTTAACATTAAAAGCATTTCAAATCGTCTACACACTCACAATAATTCAATAAAAGCATAAAACACACATAACACCAAAAACCAGGAAGGAGGGCCAACAAGAGTTACTGGGGGCATGCCGAATAAAAAATATCACCTGCTAGCAGAAGACAACAATAAGGAGAGGCGTTTTGTACCACAACAGAGAAGGCTCTTTCTCACATTGCCACCCAGACGGCAGGGGCACCCAAAGCAGGGCCCCTGAACATGACCAGAGTGGCCGAGTAGGTGATCCTTTAGGTCGCTATGGATGGAACTGCCCCCTTCATGAGAGTTGCAAGTCCTCACTTATTCCCTTCTTAATCCATGACATCTTCTATATCTCTATATACTTAATTGCTCAGTGTTTCCCATCTCTGTGTGAATTAAAGAAAATTCTACTCAACAGGGCCACCCAGGGCTATGAGACAGGGGGGAAAATTGGGGGGGAAAGTCTGGTTTTCTAAATAAAAATATTTTGGGGAGGGGTAAACTCCCACAAATGGTAACTATGAGTGATGATACTTTGGACTGCCAAAGCAACCTAAAATTGCACCCAACAACCAGGGTCAATGCAGGGGATCCTCTGCCCCTGCCTTTTGCTCCCCCAGCCCCAATCTCCTGGCAGGGGGGAAGGAGGGAGGAGGCAGGCTGGGAGGCACTGGAGCATGCGGTGAAATGGCACGCATGCATGCTCCAGAGGTCCCGATGGTTCAGCTCCAGTTGGAAACCGGAGCTACAGGGTCTCAGTGCTATATTTGGGGCCAGTTCCTCAACATTCCAGAAGTGCCCTACCCAAAGTTGAGGACCCCTGCCAAGTACCAGAGCAAAAGTTTTGGCTTCTTTTGTATTGGTGAATATTGGCATTGTGTTCTAGCAAATGTTCTAGATTCAGGAAGTTTCCTAACATCCTTATTTTTTTCTGCCTTGAGCTTTTTGGGAAGTGTTTGGTGGCAAATTGGTAGCTCACTAGGTACCCAAAACGGAGTCTTTCAAACAAAACCAAACCCTGAGTACACAATACCTGGACAGGCCCATAGGTGGAGCCAATTAATCATTTCAAGCTTTGGAAGAAGTTGGCCAGTCCTGTCTCTAATAATCAGAAATTACAATCCGCCTGAGCTAGCTGATTTCAGAAGCTAAGCAGGGTCAGTCTTGGTTAGTAATTGGATGGGAGATCACAAAGGAAGACCAGAGTTACTATGCAGAGGCAGGCAATGGCAAAACACCTCTGAAGATGCCAGCCACAGCTGCTGCTGGCGAAACGCCAGGAACTACAATGCCAAGACCACGGCAATACAGCCCGGAAAACCCACAACAACCATCGTTCGCCGGCCATGAAAGCCTTCGACAGTATACCTCTGTTTGCTTCTTGCCTTGAAAATCCTAGCAGGGGTCACCATAAGTCAGCTAAGATTTAATGGCACTTTCTGCCACCCCCCCCCCCAGAAACTTGCAAGGGAGGGAGAATCCCATTGGTAATGGTGCTCAGCTGCTGCTCTGTTTGCAGGGACACTGGTTGGCTCCTCTTGCCACCACTCTCATTGCTGGCCTGCCCTACTGCTCCCTGCTACTGCTGTGCCTGCCCCCTCAGCAGCAGAGGGGGGAAGGCAAGAATGGCTTCCAAACCTCCCAGTCAGCCCCCCCACCTCCTCCTCCACCCTGCCCACCTGCTGTATGGCCTCGACAATGAGGGAGGAGCAGTGGTGGATCTAGGAGGAATCCCGAGCTTCCCTCATCCCTTCACTCGCTTTTCTGCCCACCTGCAGTGCTGCTGTAGTTCCGCCAACCTCCACCTGACAAGGAACACAAGAACATAAGAAGAGCCCGGCTGGATCAGACCCAGAGAGGATCTAGTCCAGTATCCTCTCTCACACAGTAGCCAGCCAATTACTCTGGAGGGCAAGTGACAGGTAGGTTTGCCAGCTCCAGGTTGTGAAATTACTGGAGTTTGGGGAGGGCAGGGGCTGCAGTGGGGCTAGAGCTCAGCAGGTTACAATGCCATAGAGCCCACCTTCCAAAGCAGCCACTTTCCCCAGGAGAACTGATCTCTGTCACCTGGACATCCGTTGTGATTCTGGGAGATCTCCAGCTGTATGTTTGGAGGAACGTTCAGCTCAAGTTCTTCTAGACACTATGCCGTTGAATCTGTGAATGGAAGAAAAAACTGTTAATTGTGTGGTTCTCACCAGTTGGGCTCTTTACTTTATGAACTTTGTCTTCACCAGTTGAATTTCGTGATTCTGTATTAATTGAATAATAACTATTGTCTTTGCCCTTTGCACATTTAAAAAAAACTTTAAAAATTGACAAATTATTTCATGAATTCCCCCCCCCCCGGGTTGTATATAGATATTGTTTTACCTGTCTGGGTGATCTCCCCTTGTAGTTGTTGACCACCTGGAGGCTGGCAACCCTAAAGGGCATAGAGGCGGAGACCTTCTCCTGATGTTGCCTCCTAGTAGTGCTCTTCAGAGCTGACCACCTTTGAATGTGGAAGTTCCCTTTACTCCGTGGCCTCTGATAGGCCCATTCTTTATGAATCTCTCCAATCCCCTTTCAAAGTTGCCTGCGCCTGGGGCCATCACTACATTCTCAGGCAGCGAATTCCACACCTCCGTCCCTCATTGTGTGAAGTATTTCCTTTTGTCTGTCCTGAATCTACTGTTCATCAAGTTCATTAGATGCCCTTGAGTTCTAGCACTTGATGAGAAGGAGAAAAAGTGCTCTCTGTCTTCTGTCTCTACCCTGCACTTAATTTTATAAACCTCTATCATGTCCCCCCATTAATTTTCTTTTCTAAACTGAAAAGCCCCAGACTCTTCAGCCTTTCCTCACAGGAAAGGGGCTCCAACCTCCCTAATCATCTTGCTTGCCCCACTTCTGTACTTTTTCCTGCTCTGAATGTCCTTTGGAGATACAGTGACCAGAACTGGGGCAAATGATTTTGACAGAAGAGGGGTGAACTCATCAGCCAGCCCCCGCTGCATTTTGCCATCTGCCAGCTCCCTGCTCTTTGCATTTGTCCCCCTCCCCATTGCCTGTTATGAAGCAGCAGCACTTCCCACTCCCCTCCCCCGCCTCCACCTGTCAACAGATGATGGCTTTCTGACAGAAGCACCTAGCAAGTGCAGATAATGTTCCTCTTTGGGGGCCATTTCATCCCCTCACCACATTTTTTTAAGTTTTCAGATTTTTGTTGCAAATCTCGGGTTTCCCCCAGTGTGTGCAAATATCTGTTTTCTCTGTACATGGTCCCCAAAAATCCATGGATTTAATTATCCACAGATGAAGCCATATTGAGATTAGATATATTGATTATGATAATGATTACTTTCCTTCCTAGTCATTGCATAATGGAATGTGATTGGCATGTGTCAAACGATTACAGCAAAAGACGAGATCTTGTAGCAGAATGAGGCATCTGAAAGTTATTTGGGTTTTGTAAACGGTTCCCAACGTCCTCTAGAAAGCAGGTCACTTATCAAGGGGAGCGGGAAATGTGAGGCTTCAAGGATAGAGCAGTTATGTATCATTTATGGTATCTTCCTTTTATGATACCTTCTATCATCCCATAAATCAAACATACCACGTTAGTTGAGGAGGAGATGGTGAGAGATCAACAAATGGACTGAGCTTGGTTCTGCAGTTGTGTTATTTCCTTCACATGTGATTTAGAACTTCAGTTGTTTAACCACACTTTCTCCAAACACTGAGGCTCTACAAAACGTTCACCAGACTGTGGAAATATCTACGTTGCAGACTCACATAATTTTTGTACCGGTTTAACTTTCATGACTTCCTTTCAAAGAATCCTCCTGGAGATTGATTAAAGTTCTCTGTAAGAGATCTCTTGCCTCCCTTAGAAAATTATGATTTCCAGTAGAGAGGGCATAACTACTGTGAGCCAAGCTACAAGTGACGCCTTACACAGGTTGGACGCTTGTCAGCTTACCTCAAGTTTTGATGGGAAATGTAGGCATCATGGTCTCACAGCTTGGCTCTCCATTACAGCTGTAAAACCAGGACGCCTACATTTCCCATCAAAACTTGAGGGAAGCTGACAAGTGTCCAACCTGTGTCAGGCGTCACTTGTAGCTTGGCTCTGAGAAGTTTTAGTGGAGACATGCCCTGCTTCACTCCTACCTGGTTGCTAGTCTCAAGGCGAGTTGTCCTTAAATTACAGCTCCAGACTTTTAAGATCAGTTCCTCTGGAGGAAATGACATCTTTATAGCTGTCATCACTTCCCTGCTGAGCTCTTTCTGCTCCCCAAACCCTGCCCTCCCAAAGCTCCATTCCCAAATCTCCAGGAATTTCCCAATCTGGAGTTGACAACCCTGTATGGTAGTGTGTTGAGGTGTAGGTGCTGTGCTCATTTTGACTTTCCCACATGAGACGGCCATCTTTTATCTGTGGGCCTCCCTGGGAAGATTGTCCAGAAACGTCAGTTAGCTCTGAATGTAGCCGTGGACCTCTTCTCTCCACCTAAATCTGCTCAACAGTTAAGACCTCCAGGAGTGTCACTCTACGTGCGGCTGACTTTGGAAGTGAGGTAGGCGGCTATGCAAAACAGGACATTCTCTGTTACGGTGTCGTGTTAATACAATTCCTTCCTCACACGAATGCACTTAATTGTAATAAGTCCTTCTCCACATCAGTTAACTTAATTCAAAGAATCCCATTCCCACACAAATTCACCTAACTGAAAGAACTACATCCCCACACTAATTGGCCTCATCCATGGAATTTCTTCTTCACACAAATCCACCTAATTGAAGAAATTCCATCCCCATGCAAATTTACGTTATTGCATCCCCTCTCGACATCATTTTTCCTTTTCAGTAGAATTTCTTCCCCATACGGCTCTGGCTGGTGCCTATATTGCTGAGTTAGGCATCAGGTGAGAACAATCTTATTTGCTCAGGGACCAAAAATTGCTTTTGCCTTCTGCTGATTTTGGCTAAATCCTGTCTCAGTGACTTTTGCTTGATTTAATTGGGTATTATACTTAGGGGTGTAGAAAAAAGCCCTTTTCTGTTTCTTTTTTGCTTTCATATGATGCTGTTATGAGACTTTTTGGTTTGACCATTTTTCGTTGCTGGTATCCTCACTTTGTTTTATGGCATTTTTATGCTATTTTAATGTCTTTCTCCCCCACATTTTTATACAATTGATGGAGAAACAGCACCAATTTTAGCAGCAGTATTTCTTTCAAATTTTATTAGCATGATTGGGGAGAAAAGATTGCCATTTCATCCCGAGCACCGCGGAACAACGATCTGAACTGGATGACAGTCCGTGGCAAGAAAATCCCCAAGTTCTTCACATCAATCACACAGGTGATTTGGTTGAAATAAACTTTATTAGAGATCCATCAAGTTCAAGGTGCTCAGGCAGTGAAATTGGCAGAAGTGACGTGTAGAGGAAAAGCATGGTTAGTTATAGGGTAAAGTCCCACCCCCCAGGTTAATAATCTGTTGAAATTCTGGCGCGAACACCAGAGACAAAAAGTATCAAAGTTTAGACTATGATAGGAAACAATAGCAAGTGAGGAATTAAATCATCCTTGTTCTCATGGCAGATATGATTCAGTCTAGCTGCACCTGGCTCCAAGGCCGTCGGCTACAGAAGTGAAAGTTTTTAGCTTCAAAGGAGAGCGAACACAGTGAGCTTCTAAACAACAGGCATTGAAAGGCACTCAGAACTCTTCACAGTGTCAGGAGACCAGGGCCGGTGTGCCCATTGAGGCCAGGTAGGCAGTGGCTTCAGGGTGCAAGGGCACTGGAGAGGTGTCGGAGGGGGTGTCGGGGGCGGAGGTGCACGCCATGGAG
Source organism: Eublepharis macularius (assembly GCF_028583425.1). Lineage (NCBI taxonomy): Eukaryota > Metazoa > Chordata > Lepidosauria > Squamata > Eublepharidae > Eublepharis > Eublepharis macularius. The sequence continues at coordinate 27,298,939 of NC_072804.1, forward strand.
CTGGCGCGGCTGGCCCGCAGCTGCTGCAGCCAGCCAGCCAGCCCTGTGCCACTGCTGCTGCCGCCACCACTGCCACATGCCCCCCAGCCTGGCACAGCAGCCACGAGCCGCTGCTGGGGCAGCATGCGGAGCGTGGAGCAGCCTCCACCTGCCACCCCAGCCATCCGTCGGCCAATGCCCCCGGCTTGCACTGCATGATGATGTCATCGCATGATGACATCATCACACAGTCCGTGGCGCACATGCGTGCGTGTGGGGGGTTGCCACAGGTGCCAGAAACCCTGGCGCCGGCAGTGCAGGAGACTACTGGGCAGCATACAACACACCCATGGCACGTATTGCAGGCTAGCATACATGACACTGGAACTTTCAAATCTGTTCATGAAATTTGATAAAAGCTCTCATTTTATTGTAAACCATGTGTCTCCTCATTTAAAAGTTTCTTCATGTTTCATCCAGTATTTTCAGATTGTGTATAAACTGCTCCAAAAAATCCTGTAGCAAGGTAGAAATCTTTTTTTTAAATAAATAAATGTACTGTGTGTGATCCTAGGAGAAATTGAACTACCTATTGGTAGGAGATCAAGATAGGTAGCCGTGTTAGTTTGTAGCAGTAGAAAAGAGCAAGAGTCCAGTAACATGTATAAGACTAAAATTTGTGGTAGGGGATGAGCTTTTGCAAGTCACAGATCACTTCTGGTACAAGAGTAGTTGTTAGTTAATGGAAAACTGGCTTCATGCCCTGACTACAGAAATATCACTCTTTCAGTAAAAGTCTCATAAAAGCATGCGGTCTGCCTCATCTACACACAATTTCATACCCCACCGTGGCCTTTTATCTGAGTATGTATACTGTGCTACCAGTGGGAACATCAGTCTAGATCAGGGCTTTTTTTCAGCTGGAACACAGTGGAACGGAGTTCTGGCACCTCTTGAAAATGGTCACATGGCTGGTGGCCCCGCCCCCTGATCTCCAGACAGAGGGGAGTTGAGATTGCCCTCCGCGCCACTGGAGTGGCATGGAGGGCAATCTAAACTCTCCTCTGTCTGGAGATCAGGGGACGGGGCCACCAGCCATGTGACCATTTTCACCAAGGGCGATTTAAACTTTTAAAAACTCCTCCCTTGTTCCAGCTGACCCAAAGTGATGTCATTGTGCAGTCCTGAGTTCCACCACAGTTCCACCACCTCTTTTCCCAGAAAAAAAGCCCTGGTCTAGATATTGACGGTGAGGCATTTTCCCTCTTTGGTTTTCCTCACCTCCATTTTAATGCCCTGGGCCTTCCTTATGGCTCTTTTTCACACACCCCTTTAAATATACCTAGCATGAATGACATAATTATGTAATCTTCTGATTGTCCTATATTATTAGAATTTGATTATCTATGGGAAGTGTAAGGCCTAGCAATGCAATTGTGGCTCACCAATTTAGAGTTGAGAAATCACACAAACTATGAACAAGAAGGAACAAGGAAAAGAAACCAGACTGACAATAATGTAGCACTGTAAAAAAAAAAGATAGCAGGAGAAATAATGAAAGAGTGAAGGGGAACAAAACAGTTTTTGCTGGGGGCAGATGGTGTGTGTGGGGAGAAACAGCATTGGAAAAGGGCCTCATTCCCAGCCTACCGACCCCCCCCCCCAGAAAAGAGGGAAGGAGAGTTTGCTGAGCCAGCCCCAATTAGGAGTGCCCAGCCAAGCAGGGGCAGACAGGCAGGATAGTCTAGGCAGGCACATTTCTTGCCACCAAAGTAAAGATATAAATCTTCCATGGGAAACTAACACCAACAGGTTAGTATATTAAAATATTACTTTTTAAAATTTTTAACTCTTAATTTTGGTTATAGTACAGTGCTTACAGTGAATAGTTAATCCTATCTCCTTAAATAGTATAACTACAATAACTACAATAAATATTTATATAAAATACAATTCTATAGGTCTCAATACTCAATGTTCTCTCTATGAAATCATTAATAACCTGTGCTTATTTTCATAAGGACCAGCTGGGCATCCAGATACCAAAGTCTCCAACATTTACTTCAAGAGATAAGGTAAGTATCGTATCGTTATTTCCAGCCAAACTTTCCTTCAAGTTCTCCTCTGTGTATATTTCAAGATAGCTGTATGAGAAGTGCTTTCAAGACAAACAGCAAAAATTGCCTGCCAGACTTCACCAGGGCCCTTTTCACACTACTCACCGGCTTCCGAAACATCGTGAGATGTAGTGCAAAAAACGTGGAAGATAGTGTCTTCTCGCACGAGTTTTGTGCGACATCGTGCAAAACTTGCGTGATAAGACTCTATCTTCTGCATTTTTTGTGCTACATTTCGCAATGTTGCGGAAGCCGGTGAGTAGTGTGAAAAGGGCCCAGTTGTGTCTCAACTGACTAAGTCCACGTTGTAGTAGTCATTGCAAATCAGTTTTCCATTATGTTCAATGGGATGTTAGCTCTCAGCCTGTTTCGAACAACCATCTTTCTCAAGAACACCATGGAACTTCAAAACTGTGGCCCGTAAGATTCTTGCCACAAGATTCTTGTTCATCTTTCCAATTTATTGGTATAGTATTGTGCTGCAATTAGCAGAGATAAACTTGTCTATTTATTTGCAAAATTTATACCCCGCTTTTCTGCCTTCATCATAGTCACCAAGGTGGCTAACAGATTGAAAGCATACATAATAAAAAGTCTTCTTAAAAAAAATGAAAACCAAAAAAAAATGCATCACTCAATTAATTAAATTCAAGTTAAAATACAGATACAATGCAATAAAACACACATACATAAAAGCAACAATTAAAAACTGTGCAAGAAGCAGAGATCACTGAGAGTGTCTCTACACGAGATGCCTTGGCATGTATTTGACAAGTGTAGGGAAATGCAAGGTTAGCTGGAAAGCATAGTTTAAAAAGACAGAGCCAGTTGAGATCGCCCCTCAGAGGTTTGTTAATTTCATCTTCCTCTCCCCAAGGCTCTGTCAATTTCACCTCTCTAAAACTGTGTGGGATGGCAACCAGGGGATAGCCGGAAATGGGCTGGAGCTGCCTTCCAGAGCCAGGCTTCAAACTGGAGAGATTATAATAGGCGGAAGTTTCTCTTCTGGCATTTCACAGCCTCTTCACACAGCTTCAGTGTATAGCAAAGCCTTTGCCCTGCTGCCAGTTCTTTTAAAACTATCCTTCCCGGCCAACATTGCATCTCCCGACACGTGTTGTTCACGTGTCTGATGTCTCGTGTACAGAGACTTTGATGGAACACCAGACAAAATCAAAAAGTGTTGTTCACGTGTCCAATGTCTCGTGTACAGAGACTTTGATAGAATACCAGACAAAATCAAAAAGTTATCACTGGCTGGTGGAAGACAGCAACCAAAGGGAAAATCTTGCTGGGGGGGCATGCTCTGACCAAGAAGCCCTTCTCTTGAGTTGCTCCCTGCTTCATCTCCAAAGGCAAGGGCACCTGAAGCAGGGCTTCAGAAAATGACTATAGTGGTAAGGTAAGTTATATGGGAGTAGGCAGTCCTTGGAGTGTGCCAGTCCCAAGCCATGCAGTGTTTTAAATGTCAACACCAGCATCTTGAAATATGCTCAGAGAAGGATTTGGAACCAGTGTCGATGAACCATGACTGAAATGATATGTTCCCTGCGACCCACTCCAGTCAACATCCTGGCTGCAGTATTCTGCACCAGTTGAAGTTTCCAAACACTTTTCAAGCTTATGGCAATAATCTAATCAAAATTTGACACTGGTAAAGCATTCCTGGCCACAGCTCCCACCTGCTTATCCAGCAGTAAGCCTGAGTCCAAGAGCATCCCCAAACTACAAAGCTGTCCTTCAAGGGGAGTGCAACCTCATCCAAAACAGGTGATACCTTAAGCCCCGAGTCAGACTTTCTGCAGTAGTTCTACAGTAGTACTTCCATCTTGTCATGATTAAGCTTCAGTTTATTAGTGTGTATACCCTCCAAAACTGCCTCTAGGCACCAAATTCAGAGTTTCTGCCGCCTCCCTGAGATTGGCCAGAACTGCAAGATAGAGCTGAGTGTCATCTGCATATCGGTGACAACTTAATGCCTATGTCCATTTATTTACTATTTGTATATTCTACGTTACTTCTTGTTGTCCGGTATTAATTTTTGGCAACCTCTTTTTATTCTTTGGTCTTTATTGTGGATTTTGCTTTATTTCATGGTATGTTGCCACAAGAGCCCTGGCTGGTTGAACGAGCATGGGATTGGCTTGGTTCAAGGGGAGGCCAAGGGTTTTTCCATCCTCCTTTGTCCCCACAGGGCAGACTGCATCTTTTATATCTTCTCCAACATGAACACTGCAATGCACTGACTTAGAATGGGGCTACCCTCAGGAAGCCAGCCTCAAACGACACGTTTCTCGAGTTTTCAAGCACCCACATCTTGTGAGTTCCTGATGGTTCCTGCAGTTCCTGCTGGTTCCCGCAACCCAGTGACACAACAGCATTGCAAGCACTCCTTCCCCCACTGACTGGGATGAACAGGATCTTCCAGGGTGCACAGAGGGAACCTGGTTGTCTTCTGCTGACTACCAGGAGCAGAAATTCATCCCTTCGCCAAGTTGCCCAAGGCTCAGCATTTCTGGGAACTGATGGCTTCTGTTTGCCAGCGTTGGCAAGATTAATGGGGAAGTCCAAAGCAGGCCGCAAGCGCTCCTCCCCAGCCCCCAGGGTAGATTCCCACGCAGAGGCAGAAAGAAGAACTAGTGTCTTGCCTACATGCAAATAGCCGTGACAAACAGCTGAGTTTCAGTCAAGATTCTCTGCTGTGCTGTATTTTTCTTTTCTGTTTTCTCCTTTAATTTTTCCATAATAAAATTAAAAAATTAAGCCCTGGAAAGATTCTCTGCCATGGGAGTTTCTTATGTAACTAAACGGGGGCAGTGAAGAAGACCAGGATAGCAAGTAGAGGAAGAAATGTCAACCAATCCCTTATTTTCACAACAGCACATTCCTTTTGCAACACCGCAGGAGGGGACAGTAGCAGAGGAGCTACAGGAAATGTGTGGGTTATTCTAATGTTCTGCTAGATGAGTTTGTTCAATGTCCAAACAAAACAAAACAAAACAAAACAATGTGCTGTGAAATAAGGTTTTGTGCTGATGGGCATATGGGATTGAAACAAGTGAGAGAAAAAAGAAAACGATGAATGCCATTTCCTTTTAATCTTCATGATCTCATATAGGACTGTATTGATTATTTGACAACTCGGAGGCAATTTATTTACTCATCCTGAACTCTCCTTAAGAACAGAGGTTGGCAAAGTCTGAAGTTTTCCTCCAGCTGAAAGATCCTCCTAGAAATGGAAGTGGCTCTTCCACTGAAGGAACAGCTTTTATTTTTTTAATCAGAGAAACTTCCTTAATCCAGAAAAATGCTTCAAACTTTGTTGAGAGGACTGCTAGGAAACAAGCCAGTGTACGCAGGCAAGCAATGGGGGTTGCACCAACCATTTATTTCTACTTCTGAGTCATGAAAAATATGCCAAATTACTCCACCCCACATGTTTTTGTCCTGTCCTAGAATCACAATGTGGACTAGGACAAGCACCAGAACTAAAAAAGCCAATGGTTTAACCATAGAGATTTCAGCAAATGCGGGAGTGTCACCTGACATGATAATGTCAATTCCAGGTAGTGCAGGAAGTGACATCATGTCATTGGCCCACCGCTAATCAACCCCGCCCATTCCCCCAAGTATTTTTCCATTGCTCCCTGCTCAGTGGCAGTCGGTACAGCCAGTAGAGGGCTGGAAGTCTCTTACCAAAGTAGGAGGCCTGTCCTTTCTATTTGTGAGCTATCTTGAGTCTAAGGTCTCTCTAGACATGCAGGTTTTTAAATAGTTTGGTCTGGGTTCCTCAGACCAACTCGGGTTCCGGCAGCTGCACAGCAGCTGTGAGGAATGGCTGTTAAAAAATAAAGGCGAGCCCAAACAGAACAGTACAATGGGGGGAGGAAAGGCTCCCCCCCTCAAGCTGTTTCCCTGTGTCAAAATAGCCATTTGGAGCAGCAAAAATTCACACACCCCTCCCCTCTCACTCATTAATTTGGACAACAAATTCAGGGGGGGGAGGGAGGAGCCTTTGTTCCCACCCCATGGTGGCGTTCTGAGGCTGTTTGGACTCTTCCTTATTTTTTAACAGCCGTTTAATTTTTAACTGCTGTGTGGCTGTGGGAACCCAGACCCAACTCTTTAAAAATCTGCTCCTCTCGAGAGACCCTAAGAGTCTCTCTGCACAAGATGTCTTACACTGGGATGCTCAAGAGTAGGGAGATGCAATGTTAGCTAGGTAGTTTTAAAAGACAGCCAGCAGAGATTGCCCCCCAAAGGGTTTGTTAATTTCATTTTTGCCTCCTCAAAGGCTCTGTCAATTTCACCTCCCCTTGGGTGAGGCAGAGATGAAATTAACAAACCCTCTGAGGAAGGATCTCCTCCGGATCTGTCTTTTTATGTAGAGAGTCTCCCTATACTTGAGCGTCCCATGTAAGACGTCTTGTGTAGAGAGACTCTAATTGAATTAGTTTATTTACATTATTTATAGTCCACCTTTCTCTCTGAGACTCTGGGACCCCAAATCCCACCCTCCCAGGCTCCACCCCCAAATCTCTAGGAAATTCCTAACCCAGAGTTGGCCATCCTAAACACAATGCCTCCAGGCAAACTAAAAATTAGTCCAATATGTAGTTATTATTAAGTTTGTACTATAACCTTATTACAGAAAGTATCAATAAGACACAAATGTATTTATGATTATGATTATTACAGATAATTAATGGCAGTTTTGGAGCAGGCATTGTGTAAAGAGCCTCCATTAACCCCAACATAAACAGAACCTTCCACAGCGTTTACAGGGAGAAATAATCCTTTCTTCACAGAGGGCAAAATCTAATGATCAGAATTATAATGGGAGGTCAGCCCCTCAGTTATGTTTTTTATGTAGAAGGGAGTCTCAAGTCGCTACGTTAATGTTCTAGGTCTTTCCCAAATCTCTATGGTTTTGGTTTTATGGTTTTTACCACAGAGATCGAGGACATTCCTAGAGCATCACCTCAACACTTTGATGTCACTCCCAGGTATGTAACTGTGTTAGCCACACAGATTTTAACATACAGATTTCAGGCTTCCATGTCTGAGAAAAGGTTTCGAGGCCTGAATGAGAAATTCTTCACTTTTACCTGACTGCTGTGACTGTAGTCAGAGTGATCTAGGCAAACTCCCAGAGATTGTAGAATACTTGTTTTAAGTTCTTGGACAGAGAGCTCAGGTGTTGGGATGGTCAGAAGTCAACCATTTTTAAGTAAAACTATACATATTTAATAGGAATTAAGCATTCTGACTGCCAAGGGGAAATTTTGCCTGTATTGATATTGTTCTTGAAGATTTGATGATTAAAGTAATCTGACGATTTAACAACCAAAGTAATTGATGTTAAGTCAAGTGAGGTTGGGCACACTTCAGGGTAAGTGTCTTATCTACAGCAAATCAGTCCTCTAAATAGTTGTTAAATGTTTGTTTTAAATTAAAAGTCAAAGGATTTTTAAAAAGATACTTTTGGGGAGTTGGGTGTCTGAGAGATAACCATTACTTGTTCCTTAGACAGCTTGGACAAGTTTGGCCCAAATTCAGGGATAGACTTGGACCAAAATTGGGATCCAACATGATACTTTAGGCAATACCAGGCATGATATAATTGGCAAAAGTTTATGATCCATGAAAAAGCCAAAAAGGGATGGCTTGACTGGGCATTCAAAATAAGACACAGCTTGAGGGAATCCAAATGGAATTTGTGTGTTTTCCTGTAATGCTAAATATCAACACAAAGAGCGCTTGTGAAGTTCCATGTCTATTGGGAGACCCTCAACAAGTTGGGGGTGCAGATTTTGGGGATAGGATCAGCAGACAGAGGTGGCTCCTAGGGTTACCAGGTGCCCACCGGTGGCAGGCAAACTCCTGGGGATTTGCCCCCTTATCTCCCGATCGCTGAGCAATCGGCGGGAGGGGGCAAACTCCTGGAGCGTGCCTGCCACTGGCACGCACCTCAGGAGCGTGCGCCATGCGCATGCTCCCACCCCTCGTGCTGGCCGCAGGAGCATCCCTGTGCTCCGATTTGGCCCCAAACCATGCACTTGGTGAGGTGACATCACTTCCGAAAGTGACATCATCATGCCGCCACTAGAGCATGTGTGCACGTGAGGGTAAGTTCCAGGCCCCTATCCTCCTGCTGAGAGGATAGAGGGACCTGGCAACCCTAATGGCTCCAGAGGGCGAGAAGAGAAGGCCTCTTGTTCTCCCTCTCTGCTCTTCTAATGAGGGGCGGGGCCTGCCCTTCTTTATAAGGGCCGGCAGCGGATCTGAGAGGAGGCTGCCCCTTCCAGGTCCACAGCCCTCTCCCCACCCCAGCCAGCCTGCTCTGATTGGCTGGCCACAGAGTTTGAATTGGGTGGTGAGGGCTGCCCCGCTGACCACAGGGAGCCCTAGCCAGCTTCCAATATGGCAGCTGCCATGCTGTCCTGCCCTTCCCCCTACGGCCCACAACTGAGCCCCCCAGCTATGTCTAAAGGGCTGGCGTTTGCAGGCCAGCATCAAGGGCGGGGAGCTAGGGTCAAGGCAACAAAATACGCAAGACAACCATGATCAGATTATTCTCTACCTCCTATTCCAAGTGAATTTAGGGAATGCTAGTGTAAAATCTCTCAGTTGACTGCTCCAATTAAATGAGAAATAGATGATTCAATCTGTTGTAATATTGATATTGGAAATTGGAGAGATTATTATAATCTGGTATGGTAAAGAGTTATCATTGATGTAAAATGTGTTAGAACTTATCTTGCTTTCCATTTGGAGGACTAGTTCTCTTGGTGGAAGAACTAATGGAGAATTTATCTTTTGGAATTTGTTTTTCTGGAGAATTTATCCTCTTGGGTTGAGGAATCTGTAATAAGAAGTTGAACTGATGAATGAACCACATTGACTTAGGGCCAAGCTACACATGACGAATGACACTTGAACAGCAAGTGTATTTCTCCCTGTTCACTTGCCCTCCAATCAATCCACTTGCTGTTCAAATGTCATTTGTCACGTGTAGCTTGGCCCTTAGAATCTTTGTTGCATTTCAGAGGTAAAATAATTAAATTGTACTAGGACTCTGTCTGCTGTCTTTCACATGGGATTTGCTTCTTTTGCACTCAGAATAAAAGACCCCTTCTAAATATGAGTTAACAGACAAATTAGCAACCAGAAGTGACATCATCTTACCACACCCATAAAAGCTCCCAGGGTTGGAAACCCTACTCACATCCTACTATATAAAAGGCAAGCTGTATTGGTGACGACGCTGGCCTCAAGCCTCCAGGCCTCTGCAAAGCACCTGCTTGCCGGCGGGAGGGGGCCTGCCAAATCAGTTTTCTACAGCCGGTTGTATTTTTCCTGCATAACGGGCATTGTTTCTAGCCCTAGTATAATTGGCATAGTTTCCTCCTAAGAATCTTGGGAATTGTGGTGTGGTGGTGGGGGAAGGGGCTGCTGAGTATTCTCTTTGAAGGCCCTAAACCATCCTTGGTGGGGGTGGCAAGACTGAATAATGAAATCATCTTTATGCGGGGGGGGGGGAGGTGCTTTACTAGAGATAAGCAGTCTGCACTTGCCCTGTTCATCGTTCCCTTTTTTTTTTTTTAATCGTTTCCAAAAGTGGGGAGTAGGAAGTAGTATTCTAATCTGATAAGTACCTTGGTACCTCATTTTATGATTTGGTTTCCCCTGACATGGCTGTTTTCGGGATATTATCTAACTAGAACGATTAGCACATTTTCCTGCCAAACCAGATTCGTCAACTAGGTAATTCCGTGCAGAGCATTTCCAGTTTCTGCCAGTTGTTCTCATGGGCTTTGCAAAGGCTTCCTCATTCTACACAAGCACAGATCCTGTTTGAGCAGACGGCTTCACTCTCTGGGGCTCCATAGATGCGCCAGGCAGAGGGAAAGCTTCATTTGTACCTGGTGCTAACAAAACAGGGCAGGCTGGAGAATAAAGGCAGAGACTACGGTTCCCAACCCCATGAAGGGTAGCTGGCCTGCTCCGCAGATACATGGGGACAGAAGCAGAGGAGTTAGCCGTGTTAGTCTGTGGTAGCAAAATCAAAAAGAGTCCAGTAGCACCTTTAAGACTAACCAATTTTATTGTAGCATAAGCTTTCGAGAACCAAGTTCTCTTCGTCAGATGCTACAGCTCCTCTCTCTCTTTCACCCCCCCCCCAACCCCACCAAGTAGGCAATGCTTGTCCACATACAGACCCTGCAGGGTACTGAAATGTTTTGCTTGTCCTGGCTGCCAGGCAGGAGCAGTTGTATGGGTTGGAGGTAAAATACAATGAGGAGGCCAGACTTGGTTAAGGGCGCATCTGCTGAGAATTTTATCCAAGTTGGGTGTGAATGTGTCTTGGTGATTTGCATCTGAAAACGTTTGCCATTGAAACCAAAAGAAAGGGCCATCTGATTGATGTTGCAGTACCATTTTATTTCCAACTCTAAAAAATCCAACCCAGGTTATTAAAACGTGACCCAACCTCACCTGTACTCCCCTGCTTGAGCCACTGAAACCACTTCAGGCAAGTCCACAGATAATGATCTCTAGCTGGCTGAATCATCGTTTGTCATCAGAGTTACACCAGTCTCCGCTTGCAGCCCTGATCTCTCAGCAGTTATTCACAACACTAACAACTGCTGTGGCAAAAGCCTGGCTAAACGCTTATGGCCAGAGCTAATCCCAGAAGCACAGCCGTCCTTGTCATAAGTAGAAGTGTAAACACCACAAGCTCTGATAGCCCAGGTGAGGCCCTTGTCAGGTCTCAGAAGCTAAGCAGGGTCGGCCTTGATTAGTAATTAGATGGGAGACCTCCAACAAAGGCAGTGGTAGGCAATGGCAAACTACCTCTGTTAGTCTCTTGCCTCGAAAACCCTGCCAGGGGTTGACATAAGTCAGCTGTGACTTGAGGGCACTCTCCACCATCAAACATATATAGGCATGCTGCTATTTTCATGGTTTCATTCATACAGTTCCTCCCCCCCCCCGCCCAGGTTTTCCATACTATCATGTATGTTCACAGCATTCCCATGTTTCCTAAGGAAGGATGTCATTTTCTTGTTGATTGGTGGAGCAGTTCCCTTGGTTGCAGATGTAGAAGCATTACTGATTTGTGTCCCCCCCCCCCCCCGCCATTGTTGAAATTGTCACTTCGTGTCCTATTTAGCCTTTGGGAGTCATGGCTATCCTTTCAGCTTCTCTACTACATGGGTAGCACACTTATGTGCTGAACATGGAGAATCAAGTTGCAGTTCTCATAAGACCACCAAGTGTCGGGGCTAGGCTGTGAGATTAAGATTGGGGGCAGCCAGGGTCAAATCCCCACTTGGCTATGTAAGCTTGCTAGGTGACCTTGAGGCACTCACAAACCCACTCAACCTGATCTACATTACAGGGTTGTTGTAAGGATAAAATAGAGAGCACAGCAATGTAAGCTGTTTTGGGTCCCCATTGCAGGGAAATGTGGGTTGCCAATGAAGTGAATAAATAATCAAACACTGCCTCTTAGCAGTCAGATAAGAAGGCAATTCTCACAGTGGTACTTTTGCAAAACTGAGTTTTATCTGTCTTGTTAAAAGGAGATCTCTGGATAACTGTAGTTCAGTGGTTAGAGAGAGGGAGTGATTCCACACACGTTGGATAATGCACTTCCAATCCTCTTTATACATCATTTGGAATGGAATGGAAAGTGCATTATCTAATGTGTGCGGAATCAGCCCTAGTCAGGCTATGACTCCAAAGATCAGCTTTTTCACTCTGCCTTGAAGTTGGCAGGGTGACCTTGGGACAGCCACCTTTTCTCAACCTAACCTACCTCACAGGGTTGTCGTATGCAACATCTCTCTGTGCAAACTTGTACATACCCCCCGACCCCATTTCTAGTGAGAAGCAGGAAGACAGACCTGGATTTTTAGAATCCCACTTGCAGCTAGCCATTCTCTGAGTGAGTAATAAGAATCAAGACAAGCACGGTACAATACTTTTAATTGGCCAGACGCAAAAAGTCACAGCAGCTGCTTCTGAGGCGAGATGACCAACGACAGAGAATTCAGCCAAAGTCTGAGTTGACCACCTACCTGCGTGCGGCTTTTCCTGCGTTAGCCTTTCCCAAACCCACCCCCTGACTACAGCAGCAGCTTCCATCCAGCTTTCCCCAAGCACGTGCACGGAGAGAGCGGCGTGGGTGAGGCAACAGGCCTGGAACAGAAATAGCAAGTCCCTTAAGCTCTGCCACAGAACGGCTTCGTGGCCTTAGAGAAGCCACACCACATTTCTGGGCCTTGCTCCAGAAGGCCACGCCTTGCCTGCTTCTCAGAGATTTTTGCAAAGCCTGCAAAGTGTTTGTGCTGATGGAACAGAAAGAGATTGTCATCAGAGCGTTGCTAGATCCGTTCCTGTTAATGAGGCTTCAGGGACTGGGGCTTGTCACGCAAAAAGAAGTCCCAAGAGGTTCAAGATTCCATATAGAATGACTCCAAAAATGGTGCTGCCTACAGAGTAGAGCTGCCACACCTAGAGGCTGAATGCCGGTGCTAGGGGGCAACATCAGGGGAAGGCCTTGGATTCTCTGCCCTCTGTTGGCTTTCTGGGGCACCTGGTTGACCGCTGTGGGACACGGAGAGCTGCACTGCTGGTCTGCTCCAGGTGGGCTCATACATTCTCATGAGGCCGGACTTGGTGGCTCCCCGAATCTCTGCTAGTCCTATGGCTAAGATTCCAGTGTGTTGGAGAAAATGCTTGAGAAATTTAGGAGATGGAGGAACGTCATTTGGAGCAGGAAGTGGTGTGGGACCACCTTTGGGAGCTTGCCAGGGTGTGGTCAAGCCACTACTGGGTATGTGGCATCGGTAGCTACCCCACAGTTGTTATCTTTCATGGACATGAGGATGTAGCCATCGTTACCCCAGTAGGTAGACCAGGAGTTCTTGATGAGCCAGTAAAGCTCTCCCTGAAGGACTCCGTAACCCACAGCCAGGACTGCGTGGTCCAGCTCTCCTCTCTTGTTTTCTGAAAAAGAGAGAGAGAATCAGCAGAGAACAAAATGAAGCTTCAACAAATGAGATAATGCAAAGCAAAGGACAGGCAAGGTAGCCGGGGGCAAGAACACCAAAGCCTCGCATGAAGTGGCCCTCCACAAGGAGGCATCTCGCTCCTCCTCTTTGGGACTCAAATTCATGCTCCCTCCATGGAACTGACGGGGCAAGCGGGTTGAAGATGGGCAAAAACACCGTAGCAGGACATGCATAATTTATCTTTATAGAACTCATTACCGTGGAACACAATGATCAGAAAAAAACTGGCAGCTGGCAGCCATGACAGCTGCTAAATGGACTATCTGCATTAAGGAGGAGAATCAGTAGATCGAGTAGTAAAGTCCTTATGGCAGTCACATGGCCCCACACAGACAAGAAAAGTCTCTACTTGGGAGACGCCCCTGATAGGCATAGTAATATGATGGTTAATTAACTAAAAGCAGCCTAGTAAGGACTGAGCATGCTCCAGGGCGCGGAGAATGTTAGAGCAACCGAGACTGACATATAGAAGAACAAAGCACAGTAGGTGACGCAGCTCAAGACCCTGAAATTTTGGAGAGTGGGAGATTTGGGGTGTGTGTTTGTGTTCCTCTTGCAATTCCTTGGGCCCCCCTCTTATATTTAAGTACTACTTGTTGGGGCTGGGGAAGATGACAACCCTGTTTGTATGTATCCCAGAATATGAACTTTTATTTACAGGTTTTCAATGCTATCATCCAGGACTTACTGCATTTAGGCTCAAAGTAAACCCCATTGGAGTAGAAAGAGAAAGTCCTGTGGGCGGCATCAATGCTGACGGCCACGGGGCCCTGCTTGTAGATGGCAGCCTTCAGAGCAGTGCTGTTCCCGGAGGTGACGTTGACATAATGGGAAAGTTTGGCTACAAGCTCTGATGAGTTGCTATGACAGTAACCATTCTGATCGGGGAGGGGGGGTGGAAATAAGGGGAAAGGGAGAAAGAGACGTTAATAATGACAGCATCATATGCAACAGATAATCCCACAAACTCACCCATCATTCACTACCCACAACATATCACCCATCCGAGCCAATTTTCAAAACATTTTGCTTCTTTTGTACTAACATCAAGTCACACTGCAGAGAAGCTTCCTGCCCAATTTAGATAAAGGATGATTAAGCAGGACAATGGAAAAGAGCAAGAGTCCAGTAGCACCTAGAAGACTAACAACATTTGTGGTAGGGTATGAGCTTTTGTGAGCCAGCTCATGAAAGTTCATCCCCTACCACCAATTTTGTTAGTCTTCTAGGTGCTACTGGACTCTTGCTCTTTTTTACTGCTACAGACAGACTAAGGCTGCTTCCACACATGTTGGATAATGCACTTTCAATGCTCTTTAGTGATCATTTGGAATTGGGTTTTCTTGTGTGAAACAAAAAATCCACTTCCAAAGGATTTCTGAAGTGTATTGAAAGTGCATTATTCAACATGTATGGAAATGGCCGAACACGGCTACCCATCTTGATCTAAGATGGACAAGACAGAGGTGTACACAAGGAGGAGAAAGTACTTCTTTTCCCTTTCACATAATGCACGGTAGAACTTGCGAGCACCCAGTAAAGCTGATGAACAGGTTCAGGGCTGACAAAAGGAAATTCTTCGTCATGCAATGAGTAATTAATGGAGTGAAGGACACTAGCACAGATAGTTTTATTGTCATGGTGGAGAAGACCATCAATGGTGATTAGCCACAATGACTAAATGGATCTTCCATGTTCAGAGGCAGCAGGCCTCTGACACTTCAACTCCTGCTCAGTAGGGCATCCCAAGGACAACTGGTTGGCCGCTCTGGAAGACAGGATACACTGGTCCAATTCAAGGCCATCTTCATGTTTGTCTTGCATTGTGTTAATTTGATCGACTGTACTTTACTTGCTCCAGTGGTGCTTTGTAATAATGTTAAAATCAAAACGTTCTGCCAGAGGTAACCATGCCATAAGTGTGCATGCATGTACAACCCTTCTACCTTTCAGTTTCCTAGGTGGTTTTCTAAATGGATTCGAGTGATATTTAAATAGCACTTGTTCTGGAAGGCCTTTGAAAATAACACTCCGTCAAGGACTTTCAATCTGGAGTTCTAAACTGGATTGCGTTTTCTAATCAATATTATTGACATTGTGTTTTTACTGGAAAATGACCTGTGCCTTCACTGGATGCAAAAGCAGGGTGTATATTTCATGAACTAAAATAATTTTTTTACATAATCTCATTTATCCCTGTCCCCAACAGGGATCTCTTGGTTTTCTGACTCGCAATGATCTAATCGTACAAAATACTCATTGAGAATGTGCTCTGCTCATCAAGATCTTTAAGCACATAATAGAGATCTGTTAAATTTTTATCCTGCCCTTTTGCAACAGCCCTGTGAGAGTGCGACTGGCCCAAGGCCACCCAATGAATTTGATGGCAGAGAGGAGATTTGCAGTCAGGTTTCGACAATCCTAGTCCAGCACACTGACCCAATCTCATTACCAGCACAAATCCCGACCAAACTATCTTCTGATGTGCGGAGACTGGTTCATCCAGTCCCCCCTGCCCCTTCCAAACTTCTGCCACTTACCTGGCCTTTGTATGGCCCATAGGACTCTGTGGTAGCAATCCCCCCATGCTTCAGGACCCATTCGTAGGCCTGCCACTCCTCGCCTCCATCACAGGCGTAGTTCCCAAAGCCCCAAGAGCAGTCAATGAGGACTTGCTGAGAGAGTGGGATGAGCTGACCAGTCTGCGGAGAGGGAAGAGCTGTCCTCAGTCTCTGCCGCCTGCCCAGGGAAGCCGCATTCTGCACTTGGCAGGCAGCAGAGCCGCATATCACTAAACCGGAAGGCACCACCACTCCTTTGGATGCAAAAGGGCTCAGACGTGAATATCAACAATGTTTACTCTTGGGAGGATACATTTTGGAAAAAGGGGGGAAAAACTTGACCATCGCTCATGAACTGAAAGGCAATATACTAGCTAGCTACGCTCAATGAGTCTACAATGAGCATATGCTATTTTCTTTCATGGACTTACTAAGTCCGTATTAAAGTTTTCAAATCGCCATCAAGACAGGGACTACCTAGTGATTAAATCCAGTGATGCTTGTTAAGGGATGTCAAAAAGGAGAAAAATATGAATTCGTGTTTGGCAGGCTAGGAGAGGGTGCTCAGGAACTGCCTCCCCACGAATCTGCCAGACCAACAACGTGGCTGGTGTCGATGCAGTCCATCTTGTTTTGGAACCAGATGAACTCCGGTGAGGCAGCACTTAATCTCTCTCCCCCGACACACACTAATAGCCAGAGTGCAGGGCACCAACTGGGAATCATGGCTCAAAGGGGGTGGAGGGATGAAGCCCCTGATGTTGTTTTTCTGCTCCAAAGCAACCTTGCGGGACTTCAGTTTGCCCCTGTGGACAACTGAAGCTTGAATATATAACCAGTAGGTTTATGCACTGGAGCCCATAGAAGACCTTCAGGGGTCACTTTCGGTGAGGCTTAAGGTGCCCCACACTGCAAGCCCATTCTAGACCAAGGCCCTGCACACCACCAAGTGACGAGGAAAAAGCCTGGGAATACCATACTCTGAATTTCCAGCATCTGGGCCAGTTTGATCCTATGACAGCACACAGAACTCCCAGCCGTTTGCATCCCAGGCACGTATAGCATCCACGCAGGCTGCTTCTGCCCACCACGCTCTCCAAGACAGGCAGAAAGGGTTTCCCCCTGAAGAGACAGGCTGGCTCACCTTGAGGAAGAGAGACCCTTCCAACGCTCCTGTGCTTGCGAAGCTCCAGCAAGAGCCACACACCGCCTGATCTTTGACTGGAGTCACTGCACCTGAACGCCACAGAGAAATAGTTAGGGCCCCTGAATTGTCCCCAGGCTATTGTCTAGCAGGTTGCTGGACAGGCAGCCTATCAGTTCTCTAAGCAAGTATGGATCAAGGATGCAGATGTGGGGACCTACACTGATCCAGGGCCACGGCACAAGGGAAGAGACTAAAACCCTTTGCACGGATGAGATCTCTTTGCCTTCCAGCTGCCATCATAACACAGCAAATAAATAAGGGAAGACCGAAAGGGAAGGACCCAGTTCTACATCCCCCATATAAATGTTCAGTTTGGGCCTCTTAGTATGGAAAAGTGACCCTAAACATAGGAACAATCACCACTGGTCTGAAAAATGGGGTAGCAGAGAGATTGTCCTCTGCTCTGAACTGCAGTCCTGCCTCTGCCTAAAAGGCTGCCTCCTGACCCCACTTACCATAGAGCCGCCAGTCTATGCTCTCTGGCAGGATGAGGCCGATGTACTGGTCATGAGGGAAAGGATGCCCGTTGTTGGGTGTTGTGCTTTTGAGTTTCCCCCTCATTGCGGCAATCTCATCCTGGGTGAGGTCTGCCAAGTGGTTCAGAGCCAACTTGTAGGAGAGGTTGGCACGGTTCTTAGAGTGGACGAACCTGGAAAGGGATGGGTGTCGTGAGGGGAGGCGCTGGCTAAGGGCAGCTTCGGCTGGTGGACCTTTATGGTCAACATAATGGCTAAAGCACACATGTAACTGGATAGTAAAAAAACAGACAATCCCAGTATGGATAATCAAAAAGAGTCCAGTAGCACCTTCAAGACTAACCAACTTTACTGTAGCATAAGCTTCGTCAGAAGAGAACTGTGATTCTCGAAAGCTTATGCTACAGTAAAGTTGGTTAGTCTTAAAGGTGCTACTGGACTCTTTTCGATTTTGCTACTGCAGACTAACACGGCTAACTCCTCTGGATCTATGACCAGTATGGATAGGTGCCACAGTGAAAGGGGGGGTCACTTTTTTCTCTGCACAATGCCCCAGCTGAAAATGGCCTCTCTTGGCTTAAGTCCTGGGAGTTTTTAAAAACAAAAAACAAAAACAGAGGGACCTGTATCATACCTCTTTTTTCTATTTTCCCCTCCAGCAGCCTGGCCTGTGCATTTCTGATCAGAGAAAGAGTTAAATAATCCTTTTCCCAGCTCCAGAGTCCTGCTCAGAATAATACCATAGAGTCTGACCTCCAAACCTGCCATTTTCTCCAGGGGAACTGATCTCTATAGTCTGGAGATCAGCTTAATTCTGGGAGATCTCCAAGCCCCCCCTGGAAGTTAGCAATCCATCCCTTTCGAGCAAGGTAACAGGAGCAGGGCTGCTATGACATACAGAGCCAAAGCTTAACTGAAAACTCAGCTTCAGGGAGTAACCCAAAGTCACATGGTGCAGCCACCTTGCAGAAGCCAAGTCATAGTATGAAGCAAGTATGGACACTGGGATTGTCGACAGACCTCATGCTTTCCGTTCGCTTGCCTCACTATTGCGTGCATAGCTCATCTTTCTCCCATCACAGGCCTCAAAGCAGCTTACGCAAATTTCAGCGCAAACCAACACAAACACTTAGCTTCAGTGTGGTGATTATATCATATGGTCTCAAAAACATACTTGGGTACCATTTCTCTTCTCTTCCACAACCATCTTCTTCACTACAAGGGTACCCAACACTAACTAGCAAATGTTGGGATATTGGTGGGAGAAGTGCCAGGGGACAGTGGAGTTTGAGGAGAATGTCCAAGTGAAGTTCTAGGAATTTTCTCTAATCGCTAACGGTAAAGACCATAGAGTCTAAGGAAAACTTCTAGTATGCCATTATGGAGGTCATTTTTTCCTCCCCCCCTTCAGTTTCTCACAGGAGGTTGGGGATCGGGGCCTGGGCAACTGGGAACGCTATTCACCACGATACCTCTTCCACCCCCCCCTTCTCTGCCCACACACCTCATGTTGTGGGTGAAGGTGTGCTTCCTGTGTTCCATATCCGTCTCATTGTCATACGTCTTTCCAAACCGTTTTCTGTAGTGGTGGAACAGCTGGTGGGCTCGGTCCTCTTCCCCCCCGACAAAATCTGCCATGGGGTTTGCTAGGATGCGGTGCTCCATTGACTCGCCTGGCAATTGACTGCATAGCTTTGTTTCTGTAGGAAAAGCATCAGCAGAAATCACAAAGAGTGGAGCTCCAGTCTCCTAGAAAAAAGCGTAATGAAGACAGCCTCATCCTATGCATGCCACTGGGACATTTGCACCCTACATCTCCCAAAAGCTTGGTTCAGACAGAGGGCAAAATCACGGCTTATTTTAACTACTATTTGTTTGTCAAACAAGGATTCAGCTTTCACACTCAAACCCTGATGTGCCTCTACAAACCCTGGTTTTGTTACCTTTGCTGTGATCAGGGGACCAAGGTAGGATTTCCATGTTGGTACATCATGCAAACCAAACTCAAATTAGGTTAACAAAAAAGCTTCCGACTAAGGTTCCAGATTCTGGTTTGACTGATCCAGACTAATCAATACAGGACAGAAGCAGCCTGCATTTGGCTTAAATATTCTGTGCAATATTGGAACTGAGCCAGAAAAGTTCTCCGGGGGAAGACAAACCTGGCCCCACTGGACAAAGAGCAACCACAAGGTGTTTGCATCCCGTTCTCTACCAGAAAGAACTCTGCTCCAGTGTAGGTTGCGCGGGGCCTGCAGAAGGAAGGGGAAGAGCGCTCCATCTCCAGTCAGAAGACCCGTAAGGCTGCTGGGTAGTTGCACCACCTTCACCCCAGCAAGGGAAGAGCAGCCTCATTCTAGTCAGATACAAATGCCGTTTAAGAACTCAGCACTTCCACCACATGCTTTGGTATTGCTAAATCGGTCTCCTTTCTCTACCTTTCCCCTTCCAACCCTCTTCTGCACCCTGTCTTTTTAATGTGCAAGAATGAAGGGCAGAGCCTGTTGGAAATTGCAATGTCTGGTGTACTGCAGCAGCAATGGGAAGATGAGCCTTCTATGCAGGGGGCAGCAAGGATGACTTAGTTAGGACAGTGAGAGCAGCATCCCTCTTGTTTCCTGGGGGTCATTTCCTTGTCTTGTCTCCTATTGGGCTAAACAGGGCAATATTCTGCTTCTTCTCTCTCCTGCCTTATTCACTCTTCTACAAGATGTAGTCAGATAGCAAGGACTCTATCGCTCTTCTTCACTTTCAAGTCTGTATTTCTTAAATAAACTTTTTGCCTCTTTAGTCAGCACAGTGTAACTTCTCTGCTCGGTTTGCACTCCGCTAACAGAGCCTGTATGCTGCAGCTGCTAAAAGCCTGGCGTATTGAATTTTAATTGTTCTGAGTCACCTGGAGAGGGTATTTTTTTGCTGGAAAGCAGAACAATGATAACTATCTTACTGAATTCAGGGGGACTTTCTTCCAAATTAACATGAATAGTGTTGAAGCCTTCACTGTCTGGTTCTCTCTCTGGTTCTCTTACATATCAATGGAGTAAAGTCATGCACACAAGAACCTTATGAAAGAGACAATTACAAGCAAACTGCACTAAAAAGTTTAAAGTTCTACCCCTGGGCAAGCCAAGTTCTGTACCTCTTCCTGTTATTTTTACATTATTTGTTCTGAAGTCAGTATTTTGAAGGGTTTTACTAGTCATGGAGAGGCACCATGGAGTTTTTGTTTTTAAAATAAGAGTGAACAAGCTGAGATAGCGCAAAGAATATAGGATGAACAAACAAATTTCTTATCCTCCCATCAACAAACTTACATGGATTTTAGCTGGCCAGCTTCCCCAACTCCATTTTTAATTGACTCTCAACAATCCGTGATTCTCGGGGTACGCTTGGGCCTCATCAGGCCTGCTTAAAAAGTCTATATTTTTCTATATACCTGGGGAGACACTGAGAGCTTGAAAAAGCCCCTATGTTGCCTGTGGGGATGTGCGTGCACCTGATTTTGTTTCACAAATCATCTAACTTAAGATATGGTAATCTTAATAATTACAAGAATGCCAAGTTTCCTCTTCCCTGTTCTCTAAAGGAATCAAAACTCAACAACACTGCCCCAGGAACTTGGTACTGCTTGGGGAAGTATATAATGTTAACCAGGGCTTTTTTTCTGGGAAAAGAGGTGGTGGAACTCCGTGGTGGAACTCAAGACCGCACAATGACGTCACTTTGGGTCAGCTGGAACAAGGGGGGAGTTTTTTTAAGTTTAAATTGCCCTCGGCGAAAATGGTCACATGGCCGGTGGCCCCGCCCCCTGATCTCCAGACAGAGGGGAGTTTAGATTGCCCTCCGTGCCGCTTGGCATGGAGGGCAATCTAAACTCCCCTCTGTCTGGAGATCAGGGGGGCGGGGCCACCGGCCATGTGACCATTTTCAAGAGATGCCTGTGTTTCCGCTGAAAAAAAGCCCTGATATTAGCTTAGTACCACTTTAATCAGAAAAAAACAAATGGCCATACTAGTTGCATTAAAATGCTATGGTAGCATCGTCTGATCCAGATGTTGCTGGAAGATGTGCTGATTTTTTCCTGAAGTATCAAGGTATCCATTTTTATCAGAATCCTTCATTTATGCAGCCCACTCCCTCCTTGTGCATGCACAGGGCATATAAAACAGCTAGCTAAGGCCACAAATTGCGATCTCCGCTTGCTGCATCGTACTCCCCAGGTAGCACGTACGGACAAGTACTTGGGTTACAGCTTCAGTATTAGATCACAATAAATTGGGCACCTATGAAGAATTGTAAGACAGACAGCAATAAGGAAACTCTGATCTAGTCTCTACGGTCTCCGTTTCAGGATTCTATAAACCCCGAGCTGAGCAGCTTCATTTCCTCCCCGCTCCCCTGCCCCGGCAACCTTTTCTGCTCCAACTGAGTCTCGACCACTCTCAACATTCACTGATATTGTTAATTTAATACAATATCAAATGTTAATTATTTAATACAATATTAATACATTTAATACAATATTAAATGTTAATTAAATACAATTAAAAGGGTTCTAGAAAAAAGATTTCTAAAACAAACAAGCAGTTCTGGTAAAAATCTTCATTCAGCCAACTCATGAAGTACAAGATGTTGTTGGCTGCAAATATCATGGCTACATATAAGCTACCTTCAGCAACATCATCAAGAATCTACCACCTTTCCCTCCCTCCCTCTCTGAAAACACAGCTGCTGTGGGGTCCACAGAGCCAACTAGACATTATGAGTAACAAGTTGGGACACAGGTGCCTGAATCGACCTGCTGTCCCACGTAAGTCGTATTAAGAGAGTTTACTCATCTAAAAAGTGTTCAGTTGGGCTTTGGAGTGCTGAGAGGGAGGGGTTCCAGCATCCCTACTGCACCTTTACTGCCAGTGGAAATAGCCACCAGACCCTTTTTTGTATCACCTTTCTCTAGTGACACATGGAATGTTTTTAGGTGAGTAAACCCACTTTATACAATTTGTGCAACTCCCAGTTGTTTGGAATCCTGTGTCTCAGCTGGGGTCACCTGTCATGTCTACTTTGGCTCTCAGTTCCCCATGGAGCTTAAGTGAACGAATAAGCCGAACAGAAAATGGAGGGGACCAGGGCCGATTCCAGACGGCCCTCCCCATCCCGAAACATCGCTCAAAACTCGCGTGAGAAAATGTGATATTTCGCGTTTTCCGCACGACGTTTCAGGATGGGGAGGGCCGTCTGGAATCAGCCCAGCTTGCCTTCCCACAAGGCACTTCCTGCCCCGCTTTGTTTACACACTGATTTTTCGGGAGCACCGTGAGGTCCACTTGCATAGGAAAACCGACTTTTAAGACTGAAATGCTGACCCAAAGCAAATGAACTCCTGCCAGAAAGCCTATGTGGATGTGGCCATAGGCAAAGGTAGTCCTCTCCTTAATATAGCTGTAATATTCTGGCTCTGCATACTGCACGTTGCAAAAGACCAAACTGCCGTAGTCATGGGCTCTGTGCACCAAGGCCAGCTTTTCCTGGGACGGCAATGAAGTTTATCTGGCGTAACGTACAGCTATATATATTATCGAGTCAGCACAATCCACGAAAGGAAGAACAGCCCCGCTGAAGTGTAGCCTGGGCAGAAAATCTCTTGAAGTTTGCTTGTCTTTATTCCATCAGTGCACAACAGCTAATAGTAGGTGGCAGATGTGTGTGTGTGTGGGGGGGGGGCATTTCTATGGAAGACACAACCATTACTTCAGTCAGAAATCACACAGAGAATACGCTCCCTGCATCTGATAGAAGTGAGCTCTGACTTGTGAAAGCTTATGCTGGGATAAGTTTGGGGGATCTTTACATTGCCTTTGGGCTCCGGCTATAAAAATAGAAGGGTACAGGGCAAGAGCCAGGTTTTGGGAAGCTATGGTTGCCAACCCTCAGGTGGAGCCTGGAAAGCTCACAAAATTAGAACTGATCTCCAGACAACAGAAATCCCAGGGAGAAAATGGGTGGTTTGGTGGGTGGGTTCTATGGCATTATACCCCGCTGAGGTCCTTGCCCTCTCCAAACCCAACCCAAATCTCCAGAATTTCCCACCCTGGAGTGGCAGTCTTATGGAAAACCTTGGGAAAGCTGTTCTCTGGTAGCCCCTCCTCCCCACAAATGCACAGTGGCTGTCATCACGTCACTCTCATTGACTTCACTGGTTTCCTCCTCAGAGACAGGAAGCAGCCCTGCCCTTGGCACATCCTTGTTCAGTAAGCTAACAGAACGGCTGCAAGGAGAAGCAGTAGGATCGCCCATCCCTGAGAAAGAACCCCCTCCCCAATTGTTCAGCCATGCAAGTTCAGTGCTTCCCCCCTCATTTTGCCACTAACCAGAAGCAGGTGTGACTGCTGACTGGCCAAAGTCAGTGGGTGGTAAAAGGCCCTCCTAAGATTTGTGGGGCCCAGCAGGTGCCCTCCAATACTCAAGTTCAACATCAGCCATGGCATAAACTTTAGGGATCGCTTGTTTGTCAAAACTTTTATACAACTAATTCCCCAATGTGGCCCCAATCCAGCCCCAGCTTTCAACATACTTTAAGCTTACTGATTGTGATCAGTTCCAAAGTCCTAACACAAGATTTTTCTCTAAGGATATTTATGAGTCAAACAATAACAATATTTTGCTAATTGAAATCAGTAAGGTTAAAATATACCTTTAGGCTATATGATTCACTTGTGACTATTACTTTTAGAATCTCTCTACATGAGATGCCTCGGTGCGTGTTCGCCAAGTATAGGGAGATGCAATGTTAGCCAGGAAGCATAGTTTAAAAAGACAGAGATCACTCCTCAGAGGGTTTGTTAATTTCATCTTCACCTTTCCAAGGCTCTGCCAATTTCACCTCTCCAGTCTAAAACAGTGTGTGGGATTACAACCAGAGGGCAGCAAGGAATGGAAATGGGCTGGAGCTGCCTTCCAGAGCTGGGCTTGGATCTGGAGAGGTTATAATGGGCTGAAGTTTCCCTTCTAGCATTTCACAGCCCCTTCACACAGCTCCAGTGTATAGCAAAGCCTTTGCCCTGCTGCCGGCTCTGTCTTTTTAAACTACCCTTCCCAGCTAACATTGCATCTCCCAACACGTATTCTTCATGTGTCAGATGTCCCCTGTATCTCAGAAATATATTTCTATTTTAAGTGCAAGAACAAAACTGTTATATTTTTATATATAATCTGTTCAAATAGTAGATCTTCAATAGCCAGTTGAAATTGTTGAACAATTAGGTGCCCTGGGCTAAAATCAGGCACTAGAGTTGGTTTGTTTTTAATTAAGGAAGCCGTTGATGCAAATGTCTACAAACCGAAGGACAGCAAGTGCCTTCAAGAAGGTGTCCCTGCCCCTCCCTCTCAAAGGAAGGAATGTGCTTTGTTAAGAGATGGTGCCTGCTGTAGACACATGCGTGCACCGTTGGAAAATGAAGCAAAAACCCATTTCCCCCTTCTGAACTGTTTTCTTCAGACATACATTTACGTCATCAACAAATTTATGCAACTAAACAACTATAAGATTTAAGGAAGAAGGCCTCTCTCTTACGCAGCTTTTAGGTTGGTCCAGTAACATCTTTTGCCCTCGAACCCCCACCACGCTAAAGAGGGGTCAGCCACCACCCAATTCACAAGCTTTCAATGGCTGCCTTGTTGTACGAAATGGCCTCCCAGAAGAGCCCATTTCAACAGCTTTCCGAAGGGCTGAAAAAGGGAGAACACTTCAGTGTCCGCTGTTTCCCTCTTATGTTAAAACTGATTTGAGATGTTTTAACTTTGTGACTTGCTTTTGAGTCCAAATTGTTGGGAGAAAAGTCATTGCGGGGAGAGGGGATGAACAAAACAGCACCACTTATGCCACTCTCAGGTTTTTCTGAGCAAGGTCAGAGTATAAGAGTTCCTTCCTTACCATTAGGTTTCAGGACAAAAATGGAAGCGGGGAAACTGTTGGAGTAGTCTGTGTAATCGATCTCGTACTTGTCGTAGTGGGAACCCAGCAAAGTGTTGAAGCCCCTCATCTCATAATGCACGGGTGACACGCC
Source organism: Eublepharis macularius (assembly GCF_028583425.1). Taxonomy (NCBI): domain Eukaryota; kingdom Metazoa; phylum Chordata; class Lepidosauria; order Squamata; family Eublepharidae; genus Eublepharis; species Eublepharis macularius. The sequence continues at coordinate 27,324,429 of NC_072804.1, forward strand.
GCAGCTGGAGTTGGTGACCCACATGGTGTAGATGTTCTTCTTTTTGCCCCAGTAGGATATGTTCTGCCACACGGTGCAATATATTCCTCTGAAATACTCTTCCCTTACCGGCTGGGGAGAAAGGGTGAACTATCACTCTATAAGTAAAGGAGCTGGCCCTCTATGAAAGGCATGCAAATATCTGCAAAATCAGACCACCTCTACAGATGAGAGAGAGGTTTCTATATATTTTGCAGCAGAAATATATGACTTTGTAAATTAACGGGTGAGGTGAGAGAAACATCCAAAAAGTCAGCTTGATAAGGACTAAACATGCTGTAAGAGACAGGGAATATTGAGATACGGAATGTTGACTGCCATCTTTACAGAAAAGTTGAGTCAAAGCTGGTTTAGAAAAGTTTGCGGCAGAGAAGGGGGAGGGGGGAAGGTGGACAACAGCACCATGACACAGTGCACAAGAATACTGCTGCATTTTGAGACCCAAGCTAGATCAGGATATTTGCTTGTAAGCCACCTAACTTGGACCTTCTGGCCTTACTCTTTGTTTAGCAGCAGCCAAGCAACAGTGGCTTACCTTGTAGCCGTGCAGGCTGGGGAAGACAGTTTGCGGCTCCACGCGGCCTTCTTTGGTGCCATTCATCTGAAAGCACTTCTTCGTGTTCACTTCCTTCTCAGTGGTTTCTGGTGTCAACTTGAACATGGTGCCATATGGCTCTGTACAGCCGAACTGCAAAGTCACGACTTGGCCTGCAGAACGGAGAAGGGAAAAAGCAAGGCGGTGGCACATCAGCCATGGCTATTCTGGAACACTTCCTCCTTCTCATCCCAAAGCCATCAGCTACAGGATAGGGCCGCAGGTAGAGATTTGGAAGCAAAAAGTGACACGCCAGACCAGGCACATAAACATTATGGGCAGCAGCCCACATCAAGATGCTATTCCGTTAGAAAAATGCTCCTTAGGCTGGAGGAAGGCTTCAGAAAATGGTTGCCAGCCTCCACATAGGGCTTGGAGGTCTCCCAGAATTGCAACTGATCTCCAGACTAGAGGGATCAGTTTCCCTGGAGAAAATGGCTGCTTTGGAGAGTGGGCTCTATGGCATCATTATCTCACTGAACTCCCTTCCCAAGCTCTACCCTCCCCAGACTCCACCCCTGAGTCTCCAGAAATTTCCTAGCCTGGAGCTAGCAACCTTATTTCAAACTGCTCAGTGGAACAGCCAGCTATGAGCTCTCATTTCAGTAATGCTTGTATAACCTAAAGCAGGGTTCCCCACAGTGGAACCTATGGGTGCTCGCCAGTACTTCCCTTGATGCTAGGGATCCCATTCCCCCAGTGGGGGTGGGAGATCCCTCGCTTTCATGCTCTGCCCCCCGCCTCCACTTACCTGGCCGGCGGGGGAGGAAGGAACAGGAATGGGGCTCCCGGGCATGCTTCTGGGGCAGCGTGATGACATCACTGACGCCATCGTGCTGCTCTGGGAGCACTCCTGTGTTTCACCAATTTGGGCTCCAAATGGGTCAATTTGGGCCCACTGGAGGCCCAAACTGGCCTGTTGTGAAGCGGGTGCACCCCCTGTACCTGCGCAGTGACATCACCGCAGTGCATGAAAGAAAGAAGGTAAGAGCCAGATCTCCTGCCAGGTCTCCTGACAACCCTACTTGATGCTCACCAAACTTTTCAGGAAGGGGCAGGGCCTTTGTAAGGCAGGGCTAGTTACTGGCTGCCCTCATTCAAATGCAAGTCTACAATAGCAGCAGCTGCCACTGAAGGATCAGGAGGCCAAGCATGCAGGCTTGTGGTTCCATTCCCCCTTCAGGCTTTCCTTCTTTTTATTCCCCCTTCTTTTTCTCTCTTCCTCCCCACCACCGCCATCACGGGCTTTCCTTCATTTCTTTTTATGATTCTATGATTCCTCTTCTATGATTCTTTTGCACAGTAAGGAGGGAGGTATTGCGTTTGGCTCCACCTCCTATGGCAGCCATTTTGTTTTTTTGTTTTTTAATTTGTATTTAGGGCAGCCATTTTGGAGCAGCACAGACCTCACCATCCCCTCTCAAAATTCCAGCAGTGCCTGGCCTAAGGCTATCCACTGATTTAGAAGATCCCTCTTGAGCCAGGTCAATCTTAAGCCAGGAAAAGGAGGTGGTGAAATGGAAAATTGCTTTTCAGACTGCAGGGGAGGGATTGTTTATTTCTTTACAGCCCACCTTTCTCCCCAAGACTCTCCCTGAGATTTGAGTGTGAAGACAATGCAATCAAATGGCATGAGGCACCCAACAAACCATGTCATAGGATTAGAATCACAAACATTAGAAAGGATGCCCAAAATAGGATGCCTAGCAAGGGCAGGAGCTTGGGGAAGGGAAGGAGTTCGGCAGGGGTGTAATTCCATAGAGTCTACTCTCTGAAATTCCCACTTCCTCCAGGGGAACTGTTCTCTGTGGCCTATCAGCTGTAATTCTCAGAACGCTCCAGGTCCCAGATGGAGGCAACCCTGCTAATATTGTATTTTCTCAATGCATTTCACATCAGGGAACATTACCAACGTACAGCCTCCTTCAGAATTCTACCATTTCATAGGGTTGCCAGCCTCCAGGTGGGGCCTGGGGAACTCACAGAATTACAACTGCTATCCAGAATTGAGAAATCAGTTTTCTTGGAAGAAACAAGAGCTTCAGAGAGAGGACTCTATGGCACCAAATCACAACTGAGTTCCCTCCTCATGCACTACCACCAAATCTCCAGGAATTTCACAACCTGGAGTTGGCAACCCCAGTTGCAGCTGTGGGCCAGGCTACACAGCAATCCGACGTAAATGAATTTACAGATTGACAAATTAGCATTAGAATATTTGAAGAACATGTGAGAATGTATAGGCTCCCTTTGAGATGGCGGAGCAATGCTAACAATACATTGTCTTCTTACATACATGAATTATTTAACGATGCATGAAAGCAAGTCATTCGTTGTTAAAAGCAAAGGCTCTTTAATTATATTAAGGCTTCAAACACACATATCCACCTTGTTCAATCTCTCTCTCTCACACACACACACACCCCAATGGAGGGCCAAAACCAGATGCAATCTTTGGTCACGTTTTCCATTTGAAAGCAAGAACAGGGACATTAGCCAGGATGGGGTTTTAATGCCCTACTTAGGCTCTTCCCGCAGGAAAATTATGCAGACAGGAGAGATCTGCATTGTGCGTACAGCTTATACAATTCTGCCTACTGCAGAACATGGGAAAGTTGAAGGGAAGAGCCCTGAGTTCATAGCTCTGAGGGACTAAAATTCTCCTTTTGCACACGGTCATGCTTGCTGGCCGGCAGTGCAGCTTCGGTGGCACACTGAGTTTCTTACCGTCATAATATTCAATGCGACTCTTGTTTCCAGTAAGGTTGTACCATGCCTCAAAGGGCTCCTCGATTTCAGCGTAAGGCAGATTGATGACTCCTGTAAGACAACAACAGAGGGTTAGTTGGCGTCAAGGGTTTGACTTGAGAGAGACGAACTTTCCGCAAGGTTTGCAGTGGTGGTTAAGGCAGGGGCGAACTGCCCGGTTGGCCTCTCTGCTGCGGCTTCTAGTCTGCTCGTTTTACATTCTGCTGACCTGCCTGCCCTACCTCCGTGATACTGGTGTTGGGATGCATTATGGTGCACCATCTTATGCTGAATTTTAGATTTGCTTTGGCTCAATGAAATTGTGCGTTTTATCTTTTATTGTGTATTGTTTTAATTTATTGTATTACTGTATGGTGTTATAACCTGCTCTGAGCCTGCTTGCAGGGAGGGCGGGTAAGAAATCTGATAAATTAAATTCTCAGCCACAGTGAGCCAGCAATACAGCATCCAATCTGGGTTTGACCCTGCACTGCTACAGACAGTGCAAGACAACAACGGCCTCTCTCTTGGCTCTCTTTTGCAACAGGGGATTAGCAACTGAGGAACCAGGATTGAGCAAAACGAGAACTGGGGGAACTCTTGGGCAACGCTTCCTAGTGACATAACACAGCTACAGTGATACCATCCTGGGTATTTCCATGCTGAGTCAAACCAACGCTCTGCAATGTTTTTTTATTCCAACCACCTGTCAGGCTGTTGGAATAAAAAATAAAAATACAAGCCCCGTGGTAAGCGGCAGCACTGCAGCCCAAGCTCTGCTCACGAGCTGAGTTCGATCCTGGCAGAAGCCGGGTTCAATTAGTTGGCTCAAGGTTGACTCAGGGCCAAGCTACAAGTGAGGAATGACACTTGAACGGCAAGTGGATCAAGTGGAGTGCAAGTGGAGGGCAAGTGAACAGGGAGAAATACACTTGTCGTTCAAGTGTCATTTATCACTTGTAGTTTGGCCCTCAGCCTTCCATCCTTCTGAGGTCGGTAAAATGAGTACCCAGTTTCCTGGGGGTAAAGTGTAGATGACTGGGGAAGGCAATGGCAAACCACCCCGTAACAAAAGTCTGCCAAGAAAACGTTGTGATGCGACGTCCCTCCATGGGTCAGTAATGACTCATTGCTTGTACCTTTGCCTTTAACCTTTCAGGAGAATGCCATAATGGGAAATTCTGAAGCAAGACAGTAAGGGTAACATTCATGCATTGTGAATTCCTAGCAACTAATAAACTAGCACTGAACATAGAAGTTCTATCATGGTGTGGTGGTTAGAGGGTCAGCCTAGGATCTGGGAGTCTCGGGTTTAAATCCCCACTCTGCCATGGAAGCTCGCTGGGTGAGCTTGGGCTGGTCACAGGCTCTCAGAGCCAAGCTACAAGTGACGCCTGACACAGGTTGGACACTTGTCAGCTTACCTCAAGTTTTGATGGGAAATGGAGGCATCCTGGTTTTGCAGCTTGGCTCTCCATTACAGCTGCAAGACCAGGATGCCTACATTTCCCATCAAAACTTAAAGGAAGCTGACAGGTGTCCAACCTGTGTAAGGGGTCACTTGTAGCTTGGCTCTGAGATGCTGGAGACCTGCTGCCAGGCAGGGTAGATAATGGTCGAAGCTGACTTCTTTTACCACTTTGCAAATGTCTTTCCTTCCATTAAACAATTCAGCCGGGAGATGTAGAGCCAAGCTACAAGTGATGCCTGACACAGGTTTGACACTTCTCAGCTTCCCTCAACTTTTGATGGGAAATGTTGGCGTCCTGGTCTTGCAGCTGTAATGGAGAGCCAAGCTGTAAAACCAGGACGCCTCCATTTCCCATCCAAACTTGAGGGAAGCTGGCAAGTGTCCAACCTGTGTCAGGCGTCACTTGTAGCTTGGCTCTCAGTCTAACTTATCTTACAGGGTTGTTCTGAGGATAAAATGAGAGAGAACAATGAGGTAAGTCATTTGGGGTCTCACTGGGGAAAAATTCAGGATATAAATATCCCAATAAACTTTTTACTCCCACAGCTAGCAATTCCTTCCATATATTTAGTCTTATTTCTGAGAGGTGTGTGCTATATGGCCCATCACAACACCGCGTGCCAATGAATTCCACATCTCAGTGAATGCTGAAGTAGCATTTTGAAGTTCACCATCATAGTCTGCCCGTTTGCAGTGCTTTCAAAGCATTTCACATGTTGTAGTCTCAACAATAACCCTATGAGGCAGGCCAGTATTGGCAATGGTGGGACAGAGGCTGACGGAGAGAGTGTGGGGCCACTGTCATGATGAGGGCCTATATCTGCAGGCCTTTTATATCAACCTGGCCCGTGATTCAGCTTTTCAAATCTAGCCCTGGGAAAGCAGGAGGGACAGGGCAATAAACACCGTTTGCTCTAACAGATATCCTATAATGGCTCAAGGGATGACGTTCTAGTGTTTTGGTACCATCATAAAACCAGAGGCATGAGAGATGTGGGTGGCGTGACAAGGGGCCAGCGCGCCATGAAGTTTCGGAGAGACCGGTTTTACAGGAGGAAACAGGAGGGGACCACCCCCCCTTGGGAAAAGATGGCACAAAAATCCTCTGCAGCCTATTGTGTGCGTGGTTCAGCAGGATGGAGAACGGAGGGCCTAAAGGTGGGCTTGTCTTCACCTTCCCGAGCACCGGACCCCCCATCCCAGCAGGGGATGCCTCAGGTACTATATGGTAACTTTAAAAGGACAATTCGATTTTGGGGTTTCTTTTTTCTTTCTCTCATTAGCTGTAGCCTTGTGCCAGCCTGATTCCTTTTGGGTGGAGGGACCAAAGATCTGGGAAGGGGAAGAAGGCCTCCCCATTATAATAGCTACTATGGCAGAAAGGAGGTTTCAGAATATCACGGGAACCTTGAAGATGCATTGCAAAAGTCCAAAATGCTGATGGAGCCCTCCGATTTCAACCATTGTTAGCAGTTGCACACGTGCTCTTCTCTGTCTGTGTGAAATGCTGACTGCAAAGGAATTTCTTCCAAAAGCTAAATTGGTTCCCGTCTCAGGCGAGGAACAGAGATTCCGTCAAGAATGTTGCAAGAGTCATTCAGCACAACGTTAGTATTTGAAATACTAATTCCAGAATCTAATGTTTAAGTTGCAGACGGTTAGATGGGATCATACTGGTTCCACAGGTACAGATGGAAGTAAAACTTGCTGTCATTCAGTTTTATTAGGAAAAATAACTTACGGAAACTCTTTGGAGATTGGCCAGCCTTCAGGCAGAAGCCAAGCAATACTGTTGTTCATCATTTTTCCTCCTAACACTAGGAGCCAATCTATTATCTACTTGGATGTCTCTGCCCTGGCATATAAAATGGTGATGGGGTGGATAACAAACTTGCAAATTTAATGGCAGTTCACAATGAGGGAGAGGCTGTGGCTCAGTGGTAGAGCGTCTGCTTTGCCTGGAGAAGGTCGCGGGTTCAACCCCTGGAATCTCCAGTTAGAAGGAACAGGAGATGTGAGAGACCCCGGAGAGGAGCTGCCAGTCAAAGCAGACAATAATGATCTTGCAGCCCCAATGGCTTGATTCAGTAAAAGGCACCTTCATGAAGGGGGGGGGGGGGAAAGCTGAGCACAAAATCACACGATAGGAACATTCCCATCGGCCACCTATGAGCAAGACCTCAACTCTGGTCTCTTCTTGCAATACAGCAAGCTAATAGAGAATGAGCTGCAAGATGCGGCTCACAGCACATGTTCAACTACTTGGTGAATACTTGGTCCTATGAAGCTGTCTTCTACAGAGTCAGGCCCCTGACCCATTTAAACTGACCCTACATAACCTGAAGAATAGCAGAAGTCCACCCTAACCCTTCTGGCTAAAATCCTTGCAAACGAAGGTGCCGGGGCCTGAACCTGGGACTTTCTGCATGCAAAGCATGTGCTCCACCCCCCAGTTGTAGTTCATCTCAGCACAAGCAGAGGATAAAATTACTCCCGCTCAGAAATCGTTATCCACTCACCATCTGGAAGCAAAAGGTATAGTTACAATGCAGAAGCCGGTTACAAACGAATCACGCTCTGGTAAGAGAGTGGGTGGCCCACGAGGACAAGAGTGTCCCCCTCACTTACCACCACCGGCATTCTCATCCCACAGGCTTGTTTTCTTGGGGTGAACTCGAAACAGCAATTACAAACCGCAAGAAGCAGCACCTGCGTGAGGGTTTTGTCGAAGGGCAAATTCTGATGGGTTTCAAAAGACTTGAGCCACACTGCGCGCACGCTCTCTCTCATGTTGGGAACAGAAATCAAAGGGAAGCTGAGACACTGTGGCAGAGTTTGGTGTGAGGGGCGTATCTGTAGGCAACAGCTGAGCAACTGGTTTGCCAATCTGGAAGCCTTTATTGGCGTCATGAGGACTGGAGGATTTAGTCCTGTTTGATCACGCCTAGACGCTGCGTTGCCTTCACTGCATGGCCCCAGTGATCTGCATCTCCTTCTCCGGCCTCTCCGGACTTTCCCGCATCAAGTTTTTGCTGCAGTTCAGCTTCTTAACTGCATTGGATTTTTGACCCTTCCTAGCACACAGGATTGTTTGCCAGTCTTTAGTTTCTCCCTGTGTTTTGTCAGACCACCACAAAGGAAAATTGTGGAACCAGGAGAGCTGGGCATCAGGGAGGAGAACATGGTTGCAGCTCAGAAGCCAAGCTGCAGCAAAAACCCAGTGAGGAAAAGCTTCTTGTTAAGGCTGCACAGAGATTTCTGTGGCTCCCCCCCATCCCCGCCAGCTGGTGTTTGTTGGAAGGAGGGACAAACTCAGAGCCAAGCTACAAGTGAGGAATGACACTTGAACGGCAAGTGAACAGACTCGCGTGTATTCCTCCCTGTTCACTTGCCCTCCACATGCGCTCCACTTGATCACTATGTGATCAAGTGGAGCACAAGTGAACAGGGAGGAATACACACGAGTCTGTTCACTTGCCGTTCAAGTGTCATTCGTCACTTGTGGCTTGGCCCTAAGTGCAAAGACATTCCTCCTGCCAAGAGGCAGAGGCCACAGGGAGCCAGGCATTAAAGGCATTTCCACAGTGGCCTGAAGAGTTCCATCTGGCTAAGCATTTTCTTTCAAAGGGAGGCTAGTCCAAGGGTAAAAAAAAACCCTGGCATGTGTGCCAACAGTGGAACACCAGGTCATTTTACCCAGCACGAGGGGCCGAGCCTCTACCCAGGCAACTGAGGTGCTCCCTGAACAGTGAACAGTGCTGGAGGGCACGGACAAAGGCTTTAACTTAGGGGTAGAAGTAGGGCTCCCACTGGAAGCCCTGGTCCCTCACTACCACTTGGATGGGTGACAGGGGAGTGGGGAATGTGGATTGCTTCAATGGGTGTGACATCACTTTCAATTTTACCATAGAGTTTTAGTGTGATCCCAGAGTGCCACCCCAACATGATGACACTTTCGGCTTCTTGCCAGAAGTAATGCGCACCAAAGTGACGCACATTTGAATGTCCCTGTTCCACAGAAACCTCCTGCAGCTTGCCACTGTGGGTCTAAGCCTAGCCAAAAGGCAGCCATGGGGAAACTAAATTTTGTTTGGGGCTATGGCACGGGGGAGGGGGAGCTTCAACTTCCCCACTGTGCATTTTCCTGACCCAAAATGGCCTCGAGGGAGCATTATGTGCCCATTTAGGAGCAGCACAATGCACTGAACAGTGCACAGGCAGCTCCAAACTGAGGCCAATAAAGTCCCATAGTTATGGATGCTCAGAAGTGGAGCATAAAGGCTTCACCCCCCCCCGTTCACCCCCAGCACCTACTATTCAAAAAGGAAGTCACCAAGACTTTTTACCAATGCAGCCTGATGTCACGAAGTTCTTGTTTAATCACTTTCATATCTGCATTACTTTTTCCAAAACCCACCGTCTAATTAAAAAACAAGTTCCTTCTCCAACACCGACACCATCAAGGAAGTAAGTCTCTCAAAGATGTGCTTGGAAGGAAGACAATGTATTTACAGCATGACAAAATCATCCTTTTCCTTGTAATTTGCTGAGTTAGCTCAAAATGCAATCCCTACGATTACGGACCTAGGTGAAAAGTCTACATTATACTCGCTGAATAAGCAGGAAAAGCATTAGGCCGGACCTAGAGAACTTCGTGGAAGGTGCATTTTGTGGAATGTGCATTGATCACATCCCATTTTGTGGAACGTGCATTTTGTGGAATGTACATGGATCATGCCCCATTTTATGGAATGTGCATTTTGTGGAATGTGCTATGTCTATCTAGTGCATTTTAATCTCACCTTACCTTTGCAGATCTCAGAGCATCATATGTGGTTCATTCTCACAATAACTCTGTGAGGTATGTTAGGCTGAGAGCATGTCCTGGCCCAAGGTCACCTGCTGAGCTTCCATGGCAGAGAAAGGGTCTGATCCGAGGTCTCTCAGCTTCTGGCCTGAAACTCTAACCCCTATATCACACTGCCTCACTAGTATGCCACAGAGTTTTTCTCTGACAACAATGCTAAGCTTCAGTTCTTCAAATCTGGTTTTCATGTTACATCTGTTGAATACCAGATGGGCTTGCATTTTGGATACTAGCAAGTTTTAGGATTTGCCTTTTTGCATTGTAGAGAAAACTGGATGGTGCCACAGCATTTCTAATGAACTGTCTCTAAATGAGCCTTTTCTAAATGCCCAGAGAGACCACAACACCTAAAAGCTGCTGAACAAAAGGGCAGCAGTCAATGTGATACAGTGATGAGCCCAGAACAGGACCCACATTCCAAAATCTTCTGTATCTGAATGCTCACAAAGGGCCAAACTGGAGGAGCCACTAGAGAGACAAAGTGCCTCCCTGGGACAGTTTCAGATTGTGAAAATGGGGGGAAGCTATTTTAAAAAAACCATGTATTATGATTCCACTCTAAAGTCAGTCCTCACATTCTCAAAATTTTAAATTTATAAATATAACCGGAAGCACCACTCATGGAATTCCTAGATCTCATTCAGTTTGGCCCTCAATAACCTTTGGGCCAGTCATATTCTCTCAACCGGGAAATTTTAAGGATGAAAATGGAGAAAGGAAGGAGGGAAAGATCATGGGCGATGCCCTGAGCTCCTGGGTGGAGGGATAGGATGCGTAGAGCATTCAAACAGCCACCTTGCTAACTGCTATCCTCTGAGGACACACCCGTTCAGGAACTGGTGAAGAATGAAAAATCGCTTTGCAGCCACATTGTTGTGGAAGATTTATGTAACTGGCTCAGATTATGCAAGGTGTGATTAAGCTGATTCATCCACCCAAGACGCTTCCAAGAATGCAGGCAGCAGAAAGAAACCCAGTTGGAATCCACAGAGCTCTCTGCCTTGTTTTCTGGCAAAGGGAGCAGAGAGACCAGTTGCAGCCGCGACTTGCATTTCCTCGGCACTCCTTTGAACAGCAAACTTGCAGCCATAACACAATGACCTTCCAGGGACCTACAGGGAGGCCTTGGTGTAAAAATTTTACTCTCAAGTCACCACAAGAGGCATGCGTTAATGAGAAAGTAGTACCAGGCATACATAACGCCTCTCACAATCGCATCATAATTTCCCAGTGTGGCAATTACTCCTCTGCTGAGGCTTGGATAATACTGGAACTTCCAACATTAGGCACTCCTTCTCGTTTGGACAGTGCTGTGAACCACAAATAAGTAGCTCAGTTGTGCTTTGTGGCAGGAAGACACGCAACACAGCATCCTCCCCTCCTCCTCTACAGATTCTGTATCTCTTACAAACAGAGGATTACGAGTGACTCATGAACCCGTTCTTTTCAACAAAGGAATGTGCACAGAATAAGATATCTGAAGTAGCTGGCTTTTGTTTTTTTGCAGTGGGCTTTTAATTCACAAGTTCTGGTTAGCTCTGATGACTGGCCGTTTGAATTTTGCAGGGTGTAAGCACAATACTAGATTAGGAACTGGGAGAGCCAGGTTCAAATCCCCACGCTGCCATCAAAGCTTTCTGGGTGACCTTGGGCCAGTCTAACCTACCTCACAGGGGTAGAAAAGAGCAAGAGTCCAGTAGCACCTATAAGACGAATGAGATTTGTGGTAGAGTATGAGCTTTTGTGAGTCACAGGTCACTTCTTCAGATACGCTAGAATGTGTGTCCATCTGTCCTTCAAGAGAGGAGTGATTGCAGAAGCCGAATAATAATAGCCAGTGAATGACAATGGCAGGCGTGATTGAATACGGGGTGGGGGGAGGGAATGGAGAGGGGTAGTGAGTGTGGAGGAATCAGCTTTGGTAAGGAGATAGGAAGCCAATGTCTCCATTCAGTCCAGGTGGATGCATTGTCTTGAGCTTCATTATCAGTTGCAGTTCAGCAGTCTCTCTCTTTTTAATCTCCCTTTGGAACTCCTCTGCAGGATAACTGCAGGGTTACCTCATAGGACTGTTGTAAGGATAAAGATGTATACCATTTGTGGTCCCCGTTGGGGAGAATGGTGGGTATAAATGTATTAAATAAATGAATGAATTTAGGCATCAAGGAAGCCGCTCGGAAAATTAACAGACACCACCTGTGATTCACCAGTAAACAAGAAAGCTGAATGAAGAAGAGAGGGAAGATTGTGGGCAGGTGTTTTAGAAGCGAAATGGTAGTCTATTGACTTTTTAAAGTAATGTAGCATCAAGTTCGGTTGTTTGAATGGATTCAAATGATGCAAGGAAAGGCCAGGCCAAACATATAAGGTCCACAGATCTCCCATTGTACTTCTGATTAAACACTTCTAAAAGTACTGGGGCAATTTTTACTCAACCGGCCCCGGCACAACCCATCACTTCTGTGTTGTGCTAGGAAAGATGTCATTCCCGGCACTCTGGAGCATGCACGTGCTGCGAACATTTGTGAGGCAAGTCCCTCCTGCGTGACTCCCCCCCCTCTTTTGCCCCCCAGGGACCCAGCAACCCTACCCAAATTATACGTATGTGTCTAATTCACTCACAGTCATGAACACACTTCCTGCTGCTTTGTCTGGTGGTGGTTATAAATACAAATCAGGCAACCAGAAATGTTAAGGAGGTAAAAGAAAGGGGACAAAAAGTAGCTAAAGGGAAGCAATCTCTGCTTCAGTCTTCCAAATCGATCAAGGCTTTTCTGCACTCAAGGCAACAGTACAGTAACTCGGAGAGCAAATGGACAAAAGGTGAAAATGATTTCGACGTAGAGTCTGCTGTGCCGTCAATGATTGTGGAAGAAGCTGAAAGAAGTTTCAACAAGCTAACACGCATCAAAAACGGCTGGTATTCTACAATGGGGCAAGAATGGTTAAGCCACCTAGCCATCTTGTCTATTGAATGTGAACTTGCAAGTGAAATGGCGAGGGGAGGGGGCCAGGAAAATTAAGCTTTACATCAACTGGATTAATATTTGCAGCCATGTTGTTCCATTAGAATGTTTTTTTTAAAAAAAAATGTAAAAAATTAATTCCTTTATAGTAGCCAAAAATGACTAAATAGTTAGCATACTTGTAGGACTCGCAGGCTGGGTGTTATTACTAGCAAAAACCGGTATTTAACAGTAATTTCATAGTGAAAACTTTTTCTATGGTTCACAAGTGTGTACAGGATGAAGAATTGTGATGTGTGTGCGCATGTGCGCACACGCGCGGGCACATGTGTGGACTTTTACAAGTTTGTACTGGGCCTGAAAAATTAATACTTGGGCCCTGCCTACAACTCTGCCATGGCCTCCACCTCAATCAAACAAGACGTTTCATGCTGAACACTACAACAGCATTTCATATGTCACCAGTTTCCAGACTTTGCCATTCAGGAAACACGTGTGCTTTCCCTACACTTTAAACTGGGATTAATCCACAACAAAAACCGAGCAGAATCTAAGGCCAAGAACATTTTCAGATAACCAGGCTGTGCAAATTCAAAGCAGTATTGCACAGAGCACTGAAGTCATCCACGTTATTTTGGGACACTTGCCCCCAATCTGCTTCCAGCATCTTGGCACTTTATAACCAGCAATTTACCTTCCTTCGCTCATGCACTAATAGTGCAGTTTATGTGGTGCCTCCTTCACATCTCCCAGATAAGAGTTAGGTGGCTTTACTAGTCTCACCACTTCTGCTTGGCCAGTCCCTTTCATCCCACCCAATCTCCAAGGTCAGGGTGTTGGGCATGGCTCTCCCTCCTCCATTTTATCAATCATAATAATTCTGTGAGGTAAGCTAGGCTGACAGACCATATAGGCCCAAGGTCACCCAGCAGTCTCCCTGGCCAAGTGTGGATTCGGATCCAGATCTCCCAAGTCCTAGGCACATTAAAACCACACTGGCGTTCTTTCATGACCACTCAGGAGACAAAAAATAGGAGGTGTGATTTTAAAAAGATACCCGTTTGGAAATGAATCCTCCATCCTGACTGGAAGGATGCTTCTGTTGCATGGAACCAGATTCCCCCCTCCCTCCCTCCCAGTGCTCGATATCACAAGTAACTTTAAAAGCAGCTACCAATTCAAAATAAGGAGTAAAAAAAGGGTCTCTTGCTCATGCTACGTATGTCACCTGGTGTAATTTTGCATCTCACACAGCATGGACAAGAGACCTTTTTTGGCTCCTTGTCTTTAAAGGTTCAAATGGTTTGAAACATTCTGACGAAGGTTCACTCAAAATGTAGTTTGGCTGGCAATCCATCTGTTTGTCATACGTGTGAACTCCTTTTGCACACTTTTTCAATGCATTGAAAATTACCCTGTCAATTGTTTTCTACTTTATTCCTGTGCAGTTCTACATTTGTTGTTGGTATACTGAACGCTGTCTATAATTGTATGCTTGTTCTCATTGTGGGTTCAGGTGGTATTTTCAATTTGAGTTTACAAAACAACCCTATTTTTATATACCTTCCCATACTTCATTTTGGCATTTCTCGAGGGTGTTCCTTTTTGTTTCCCTTAACCATATGAAAAACATTTTTCAGTAGCAAAGTAGCCACATAGCATCTGATGAATAAACCCATCCATAACAGTTTAAAGACAGAGAAGCGTGCCCCAAGATATGATTTCAGCACCACCAGCCAGGATAAAGACCAGTTGGAGTAGCTACAGCTCATGCCATAAAGTATTAGAATGTAGGAAAGAGGACCCTACTTGGAAAACACAATCCCAGAAAGTGAAACCACACAAATAGGGCAGAAAGTGATCAACACATACAATATCAACTAGTATAAAGTAATACTCTTCAATAAATAATTCAGCTCAGTCTAGATAAGCAATCAAAGATAAGCAATCAATATATAAAGGTGTAGAGTAACAATCACTGATTGCCGGCGCTGCACATTGGACCTGCCGTGCGCGTCCCGTCCCCACCTGTCATTGAAGACGAAGAGAGCAATTACTTGTTCTTTGGACACTATGTGACTACTTACCTTCAATCAGTGACTGTTACTCTGCACCTTTATATATTGATTGCTTAGCTGGACTGAGCTGGACTATTTATTGAAGAGTATTACTTTATACTGGTTGATATTGTATGTGTTGATTGCTTTTTGCCCTATTTGTGTGGTTTCACCTTCTGGGATAAAGTATTAGAAAGCAGTTTTGACTATGGCTGAAGTCAACGAGGGCATCAAGTCTCTAAAAAACGGCCGAGTGGCAGCTTACCTTTGACGTGGTAGATTGCTCCAAAATCAGGGATTTTATTTGAGCTTGAAACGTTGCACTCCTTTCCTGAAATAAGAAAAAAAATGTGGTTAATACATTCATATGACAAAAACAACCTAAAGGCTAACAGGGAGGTTAAGCAGATTTTGTTGCCAAACAAACGCATCAGTGTTTTAATATGTAATTAACCATACTATAGGAAACTCCATTGGCCAACATCCGTTCCGTACAAGTAACCCTCCCGTAGGATAATAATTTGCAGGTGATATGAAACTAGGCAGAATTGCAAGTCACAGAGGACAAGTTTTGAAACTGAAGTTTAAACAAACTGACAAACTGAACAAGTAAATTAAGCCACGAAAATACCATGCGTCCTTTTGGAATTGCTCTTCAGAAAGGAGCTCAAGGGTTTGCAGAAGGGAATCCTTCCCCTTCAGAACTTGTCAAATAATCCAAGTGAGACGCTCCAGGATTGAGAACTTCTGAATGATCTAACACCACAAGGATTAGCAACTTTTATTTTTATAATCAAACGGGACCAGCCCTGTCAAATTAAACATACAAACGCCTTTGATTTTAAAATGAACTTAAAACAGCTTTAAGTCTTTCCAGATTGTGCCCTGTGAAGGAAGCATCCAGAGAATGTGGGTCAACTTTGCATTGCTTTAACCCGTTTGGTTCTGCAAGACAACATCCCTTTCTTTTGTTAGCCATGACAACAAAATGACACCCCCCACCCCCCATCTCCAGGGCCGATTCCACACGGCTTACCTGAAGCCGGGACGTTGCGAAACATGCCAGAAAAAACGCAGATCACATTTTCTCGCGCAAGTTTTGGGCGATATCGCACAAAACTCATGCAAGAAAACACAATCTTCCGCGTTTTTTCCGGCATGTTTCGCAACGTCCCAGCTTCAGGTAAGCTGTGCGGAATCCCAAATGCCAGTTACTATGAGGCACACAGGGTAGGATGTTTCCCCAGTGCCCAGCAGGTAGAATTTGCCAAAGCACCTGGCTGGCCATTTCTGAAAACAAGTAACTGGCCCCTTGCTTGTGATCTAGAGACACCAATACAGTGTTGCCAACTCCAAGTTGGGAAATTCCTTGAGCTTGGGAGGGAAGGATTTGGGGAGTTGAAGGACCTCGAGTATAATGCCATAGAGCCCACCCTCCAAAGCAGCCATTTCCTCCAGTGGAACTGATCTCTATAGCCTGGAGATCAGTTGTAATTCTAGAAGATCTCCAGGCCAGGCCCCACCTGGAGGCTGGCAACCCTACTCCCAAGGCATTGCGGTAGCTCCAGAAGTGGTTCATGTATTGAAAATACTGGAACTCTACTGCCTTGCCTTTTCTTGTAACGTCTTCCCCTTTGTGTAGAATTGCTACCGAAGCTCTTAAATGTAATTTTATAGACTGTTACATATTTGCCTTATATTATTCCAAGAGCTACGATGCGCCATCAGCACCATGAAACAGTTGTGGCCACGGTGAAAGAATCCAAGACACTGTGTGCATGGATCTCTTCTCATGGCTTTATTCAGTTCCTCAGTTTGTCAAAGTCATTTTCGAATCTTCTCTCTTCTCTTTGATAATCATTAAATAGTTTTATCACCTGCAAGACATTCATGACAGCAGGTGTGATCTAGTGGGCAGGCTTGAGTCTAAGGCTGCTTCCACACACATTGGATAATCCACTTTCAATACTCTTTAGTGAACATTTGGAACTGCTTTTCCATGTGTGGAACAAAAAATCCACTTCCAAAGGATTGTTAAAGTGCATTGAAAGTGCATCATTCAACGTGTATGGAAATGGCCTAAGACAACCTGAACGAGCTGCAGTTCAGTTTTTCCACAGCTAATTTTAAATGCCACAACCAGTAGTGGGTGCAAAAAAAGCACCAATTTTGGAGTGGCGGGGGGAAATTCCATGCTACTCTCAACAGGAACTGGTCTACTCTCAATAGGGCTTGCAGGCAAAACATGCTGCACCAACATGTCCAAAATCCATCCAGACACAAACTGGGCATCTTTAAGGAAACGGCTGTTTGTTAGCCTCGGTTCCCCTTCCAGAACAGGAGCCTTGGATGCTCTTTAAATAGGTAAACAAATGAGTACTCCGTGATAACTTTATTGCATAAATCAAAACAAAGCTTGATCATTTGCCCCCAGGCTTGTTAATTTCTCTATTCTTGGCAAACCCACATTTTTTTGACTTGCCAAGATGACTTGCAAGAAACAGTGTTAACAAGCTTAGAATTTGTGAATGGTTCTGTCTCAGACTTGGCCTAAAGTGGCATTCCTGTGGGAAATCAGAGCCCATGACCAAAGAAACGATCGCGTCTCTTAACAACTGCAGATCTTCTCCTTGAAAGGCCTTTAGGAACAAAACCATTTCAACAGCTAGGGTTGCCAACCTTGGAGTGTGTGTGTGTGTGTGAATTCTTCCAGAATTACAACTGATCTCCAGACTAGAGAGATCTGTCCCCCTTGAAGAAATGGCAACTTTGGTGGACTCTACGGAATCAAATCCCCACAAAGTTCCTTCCCAAACTTTTCCTTCGGTAAGCGCTCCACCCGCAAATATCCTCCAGCTGGAGTTAATAACCCTATCTAGCACCATCAAACTAGATGAGGTGACCTCTCTGCTGACTGCGTGAAAAGCAAGTGCAAGTTAAATGCCAGGAGAATTGGCGAGAGCAGCAGAAATACTGTTCTGAGTTGGCCCAAGCAGGCAAAAGATGCCTGATCTCCCTCTTGGGATCCGGTATGGAGAGTGTATCTGCTGCCCCGTTGGAATGCCGACTTGTATAACTGTGATGTGAATACAGGAAAAATTAAAACAAACGCTGCAAGCCTCCAGACGCTCCAAAGAAAACTGACCCAATTTAAGTACCGTACCAAGCGAAGCAAGCTTTACGAATTTTATTTCATTGCAATACAACTAAGGGAGAGGGAGGGGGCAGAGAAGACAAGTCAGGTGAGATTTTGCACGATTTCCACCCAGAAGCTGCCTAGAAGGCAGAAAAAGAAATTGGCACAAGGATTAACCCCCCCAAAACACCCTAAGCCTGAACAAAGAGAGCAGCTGTTG
Source organism: Eublepharis macularius (assembly GCF_028583425.1). Taxonomy (NCBI): domain Eukaryota; kingdom Metazoa; phylum Chordata; class Lepidosauria; order Squamata; family Eublepharidae; genus Eublepharis; species Eublepharis macularius. The sequence goes on from NC_072804.1 coordinate 27,342,528, forward strand.
ACAAGCCATCGCAAGCCCCTCCCGCCTGCCATTTATAGAACTTACCACTGTCATTAAGCAACTCTGATATATTTAAAAGCACTCGTGAACAAGACAGAGAAAACCCAACACACCCTAAAAATGGGCTTGTTACTTCCTTGATGCCAGCGTTTTCTGAACAAGGATCAAGTCCCTAATTTGCAGGATGAACAAAAACTGCCTGGCATGAAAGGCAACACGCTGCCACTTTAAAATGTAGTTTCTAGTGCCACCCCCTCGCAAAACTGCTGGGCAGAGAGAAACTGTGTGCGTGAGAGAGATCTAGAACAAGCAACCTGGGAACTTACCAGCTCCCAGCTAGGGCTGGAAGAGGAAAAGGCAGCCTCTAATTTAAAGCGGAAAGATCTGGGAGGGAACATGGCCCTTTCCCCTTCATGTCAGCATTTTCCCTGCAGACACCTGGGCTGCATTTCTCTGGCCCACTGGCACTCTGCCCCAGATCTCCTCTGCGGCAACAAGCCTGATGCAGCACTCCTGTCTCCAGGCTGGGGCAAGCAGCAGCCGACCAAATAGTACAGCAATACCAAACACAGCTCAGCAATCACAATTGTGTTTTATTAGATCCTGCCTTCCTCCCCAATGGGCACCCAAAGTGGCATACATCATTCTCCCCTCCTCCATTTTATCCTCACAACAACCCTGTGGGGTAGGTTAGGCTGAGAGAAAGTGTTTGGCCCAAGATCACCCAACAACCTGGTTCTCTAAAATCTGTGTCCAATACTCTCTATGATCCTTGTCCAGTACTCGGACCACTACACCACACTCATAGATCCAGAGGAGTTAGCCGTGTTAGTCTGTAGTTACAAAATAGCAGAGTACAGTAGCACCTTTAAGACTGCAGCATAAGCTTTCAAGAACTGCAGCTCTCTTCATCAGATGCATGTGACAAAGACAGCTGTGGTTTTCAAAAGCTTATGCTACAATAAAGTTGGTTAGTCTGAATGGTGCTACTGGACTCTCTACTATTTTACACCACATTAGCTCCCTGCCCCTTCCCACAGCTTTTCTGTTTTTATTTTTCTGGCTCTGTAGCCACAATGTCAAAGCTCTGTGCACCAGACATCTCCATTTTCCAGGGAAGACCTTTTCCCCGTCTCGAGTAAATCAAATTTAGCCTTGAGGGAATGTTCCGCTAAAATTGTATTAGCATGAGGTGCTAGAGCTGGCATTCTTCACAGCTCAAGTCCCTTGCCCGGGCCCCTGAAATTAAGTCTCTCTGTGCATCCTGTCTCACATGCACACACATGCAAACACGAATGCACTATATACAGTTTATTTGTGGAGTGACCGGCTCGTTTTAAACAGAAAAAAAGTGGATTCATTTTTATTGTTTGTTTATATCTCACTTTTCTCCTACTGGAGACCCAAAGCGGCATTCTCCCCTTCCCTTCACAACAACACCGTGAGAGTTTAGGTTGAGAGTGTGGAACTGGTCCAATATCACCCAGTCCAGCTTCCATGGCAGAGTGGGGAATTTGAACTTGGCTTTCCCAGATCCTACAGCTGACCAAAAATTCTCCCACCCAAAGATTCACACCACTAATTCAACAATAACATCATAAATTATCCAATTCATTAAAGTGCATAGTGCAAAAGTGCATAAAAGTGTCATACATCTATAAATATAAATATTAATAATTGTCAATAATCTTAATATTATTAATATTCTCCCATGTAATATTAATAATCTCCTGTGTAAGCTTCCCTTTTTGTATCCTTTCCCAGACCCTAGTCTAACACTCTAACTGCTACAACCACACCAGACAACTGAGTTTTTAAGGGCATTGCTAAACTAAAGAAAGAATACCCTTGTGGCTTTTATAACAATTCAGGGCCAGTTATAGTGGGGTAAATGAATACAAGCAATGGAAAAGAGACCTCAGAGGTGTACAATGAATGTTCTCAAACAGTAATAGAAGAATGACGGGGGGGGGGGGCAACATGCAAGCCCATTTTCACCTGTCAGATGCTGGAGGCTACAGGATCTTGAACATGGTTATGAGCATGCATGCTCTCCAGCCCTTTCTCTCAGCTTGAGTTGCAAGTGTATGAGAGGGACACTTTTTTTTTTGTTGCTGCATCATATCCGCAGGACACACCACATTCAAAAGAACAAAAGCAGTGTGGCAGAAGAAAAGCCAAAGGACACAAGAAACCTGAACAGCATGGCCGTCCCATTCCATTAAAGCCAACCTGTGCAACGTACAACCTGTCCAACTGGGCGCTGGCTGCTTCCACATGAGGATTGCCCCCCAGGACGCCCCCCTCCCCGATGTAAACTGGAGCATCCACATGACATCATACTCATTCTGCGCATTGCTACAGGGCCGCCTTGGCTTTTCCCTTTAAGCAGAAAAACCACAATACATGAAAACACACAGCAACAACTGAAAACACACAGAACTTCAATTCAAGGCAGGAACTCTACAAACTGGTTGGCAGGGGGCGGGGGGCAGGAAATCAGAAACAGGGGAACACATGGATCCCCTCTTCGGAAGCCACCGCAGTTAAAAATCGCCTGCAATTTGCCTACTGATTGCTTTGTACGTGTACGATTTGTGGAATCTTATCAGAGGAGAAGCTTTATGGATCTCTTCTGATAGGCCAGCTCAGAGGATGGAGGCTACCACCAAAAAAGAGAACTTTATTCTCGAAAGCTTATGGTACAATAAAATTGGTTAGTCTTAAAGGTGCTACTGGACTCTTTTTGATTTTGCTACTACAGACTAACACGGCTAACTCCTCTGGATCTATTCCCTATGCATCTGACGAAGAGAACTTGATTCTCGAAAGCTTATGCTACAATAAAATTGGTTAGTCTTAAAGGTGCTACTGGACTCTTTTTGATTTTATCAAAAAAGGAGTTTATCTCAGCAAGACAAACTCAAAACTTCCCAGGAGGAGGAAAACTCCAAAAAATTATTGGGTTGAACAGAGGCAGCAAGCAGGTCTATACGGGGAAAGCCTGTCCTTCGAGTCTTTTAAAACCCTGGCGTCCTCAGCATAAACCTGCCAACAGGAGCATTCAGCATCGGCAGCAGAACTAACAGCAGTTCTGACAGTGTGCACTCTCTCACTCAACAGGTTTGTGCAACTGGATAAACCACAAGGCGTTATTACTCTCACATCAAAAGTAAGTGTAAAAAGCCACAGAAAAGGAAGACTCAAGCCCCTGGGTGCACTGCTAGCCATTTCTATGGCCCAAACCCAACTGCACATGTGTGTACATGTCATTCATGCTACTCCACCTTTGACAATCCCGGTGGGAAAAGGTGCTTAGCCACAAATTGAGGCTTAAGTGAGTAAACCTTGTGCAGAGAAGAGAGTCTTGGAAGCATCCGATACATTTTTAAAAGTACTATTTCTGTTAAAAAAGTGTATCTTTTACAAATATTCCTTAAGATGTTAAAGAAGAGTTGGTTTTATACCCCGCTGTTCGCTACCCAAATGAGTCTCAGAGCAGCTTACAATCACCTTCCCTTCCTCTCCCCACAACAGACACCCTGTGAGGTAGGTGGGGCCGAGAGAGCACATTTTCCAGTTGTTTCCATCAAGGGATCTACTGTGTTCACTGTGCATGGGGAAACACTCACAAGGGGCTAACCGCAACATGCTGCAAATAACCGTAATAGCTCCACGCCAATAAGCAATGATGACGAGGCAGTACTCGGGCATCTCACATAGCAGGCGAAACTGTTATATTGCTTACTGGCCACTTATATAAAGCCGTAAGAGAACAAGGTTTTACAGGCAGCTGAACTGCAGTGAGATACTGCCGAACTCCAGCGGGTGGGGAGATTGTTCAGCAATGTGCCAGTGCGCTACTACTTATGATATTACACCTCGGTTCCTTCCAGTGACTAGCACAAGCTGCCATCAGGGCAGGAAGCCAAAACCAGCAAGTAGCTACCCTGCGTGTTTTACTGTAATCCGCCTTGAGTCTCAGTGAGAAAGGTGGATTATAAATGACATAAATAATTTTTTAAAAATTATTTATTTATATATAAATATATCTATTTATTTATGTCATGTATAGTCCGCTTTTCTCACTGAGACTCAAGGCGGATTACACAGTACGAAATTAGTAAAATGGCATACTTGTAGCTACCCTGTATACGCCCACTTGATCTAGGAAGCATCCAGAGATAATTGGACATTGCATTGTCACAATTATGTACAACTGGATTGTCCCGGGCAGACAAGCCAGTCCAGTTGTGTATCACTGCTATGGCACCATAGCGCAATACCAAATGTCACACGGATGCAGTCTTAAGCCCTGCCCTCTGATCTCTGTGGGCAGACAGCAAGAACATGAGCTGTATTTATTTATGTCATTTATAGTCAGCCTTTCTCACTAAGACTCGAGGCAGATTACACAGTGGGAGATTAGTACAGTCAATTTCAAGGACAAGGACATCTGTCCTGCACAGATGCTGGATGCATGGCAGATGGACAGCATCTAGCTTGGTGGGTCCAGCTGGGCAGGTTTCATTTACAGGTTTCTATGAACGTATAAAGCATGCTACAGCCAGCAACATGTTTATCCATCTTTGGCTGGCAGAGACCTAACTGAGACAGAACTTTCAGCTGGCAGCCTCTACGGAATGTAGACAAACACACCAAGCAGTTTCAAGCCTTCTGCACTTAAACGCCTCTCGGGATCTACCTGTACATGTGGGTGTTAAACTATCAAGACTATCTCAGTGCCAGCAGCCCAGTTCAAATTACGGCCTTACCTAGCCATTCCCTCACTGGTTCTACAGCCTCATTACCTTGCCCAGAAGAATGCTTCACAGTCACAGCCCCATGGGCAAAGAAGCAGGAGGACATAGGCTAGAGGCAGAAGGTGGAGTGTATTAGAAAGGCAGACAACTGAGAGTCAGTACCGCATAGTGGTTAGAGCATCAGACTAGAATCTGAGAGAACCAGGTTCGAATCTTTGTCACAGAAGCTTGCTAGGTGACCTTGCGCCAGTCACACTCTCTCAGCCCAGTCTACCTCACAGGGCAGTTTGGAGGACAAAACAGAGGAGGGAATAAAGGAAAGCTGTAAGCCACTTTGGGTTCCCACTGGAGAGTAAAGCAGGGGCAGGGCATATTTACCTAGTGCTCCCTGTTCAAGAAGGAGCAGCATGGCATGTTTTTTCTTCTTAGCCCAAGAAAGTGTTACTGCTTCACACCCACCGTACGGAGTACCCATCAGGCTCTGTGCCTTGACATACTGAAATTCAACAGGTGCAGTATTCCCAATGCTTTATCTTAGACTGGGAGGAACGGTACCACCTGTTAGATTTCTGCCGTATTCCCACTGTTCAAGACACAGAGCCACAACCAAGAAAGCAAACCACCCTGTATGTTAGAAAAAGGATGTTCCAGGCATCCCCACATGGAAGACATCTCGATTTTCATGTTAAAATGAGCATATTACAAATATATGACCAAACGTACAACAATCATACATTTGTAATATGTTCATTCACAGACCAAGAAGACCAGAAGCGCTTTCCATGAATGGATTTTGTGTACCTGTACAAAAATTACTGTACGTACCTACAGAAACTTGCAAGTTCTTCATGCATTACAAGCTGCACAAAAACAACCCACCAAATTCCAAACACAAATACCCCTGAAACATTCCAGCATGGAAGCATCTTATTCAATTAAGGCTGAAACGTTATCACCGGCAGCTTCTTTTTATGCTGTGCCTCTAGCAGCAGCACCAGGAAATTTTTTTACTTACTTCATTTATCCGCCTTTCTTCCCAGTGGGGAGCCAAAGCGGCTTACGTCCTTCTCCGCGCCTACATTTTATCTTCACAGGCTGAGGGGGAATGACTGGTCACTCAGCAAACTTCCACGGCAGAGTGGGGATTCAAACCTGCGTCTCCCAGACCCGACTCCAGCACGTGAATCACTACACCACACTGTATGAAAAGGCCCTGGCCCTCCCATCTCAGTCAAACAGGCAAGCTGCTACATCGCTGCGGGTTTTATACAGAGAGGAGCAAACTACTTCAAATACAGTCACAAATCTGGGACATTTCAACCCATCAATCCAATAGGCTTACTACCAAAGCATACGAGGCTTTAAATCTCTGAGCTATCAAGGTCAGCTGCATTGCCTGCTCCAACTGGAAGCAACCAAGAAGAGACATTTCACATCTCCTCTTACCTGGTTTTTTTTGACTGAAGGATGGAAGCCCCGAGACCTTCTGCATGCCAAGAGGACGCTCTGCCACTCAGCAGAAGAGACATTTCACATCACCTCTTACCTGGTTTTTTTGACCAAAGGTGTCAGGGATGGACCCCAAGACCCTCTGCGTGCCAAGAGGGCGCTCGGCCACTCAGCCACAGCCCCACCTAAACAGCATCCAACTTTGGAGAGTTGGAAAGAGGCTGTAGCTCAGCGGAAGAGCTTCTGCTTTGCATACAGAAGCCCCTGGTCCAATCCGCAGCATCTCCAGTTAAAATGACCAGGCAACAGGTGACGTGAAAGACCTCCGCTTGAGACCCCAGACAGCTGCTACCCACCAGAGTGGACAAGACTAACCTTGACAGATTCACAGCAGGACTCTGCATAAGGCAACTTCATACATAGGTTGTTGTTATTGTATATTATTATTTTGATTGTCACTCAACAGCCCCACATTACCTTCACGCTTCTAACAACACAGCAAGACATAGCAAGGCAACCAACGAAACAACCGGCTTTGGGGCAGGATCCACAACAAGGACCGCAAACACCGCGGGACTAGGTTTTTACCTGCCACAACCCTTGCCGCAGAAACTCACCTGAGGCAACGCTCCACAAACAAAGAGCCAGCAAAGCCCCGACCATCTTCGCGCTTCTCTTTCTCCTTCCCGTTTCCAGAGCGCGGATGTTCCCCCTTGTTATTTAAAGCAATGCAGCCGGCCAATCAGAACGGCAGAAAGCTTTCTGGGGGCGGAGCCGCTTGTCCCGGCACAAGCGGGTTTTCTTCAGGGGGCGGGTTGCCTGAGCCTGCCTTGGGAACTGGCCGGCTTTTTCCCTAGCAGGATTCCTCTGACTTTAATCGAAATGCGGCACATAAATATTAAAAACAAAATAAGAGTTTTGCGACACATGGAAGATTGACCCATGTCTTGTAGCATCGGGTTTTGATGTTTCCTCCTCAGAGCTCCTCTTTGCTCCCATACTAGAATGTTGCAGCAATACTTCTGTCCAGTTACCAGCCTCCAGGTGGCGCCTGGAGTTCTCCCACAATCACAATGGCTTCCCAGACTAGAGAGATCAGTTCCCCTGAAGATAATAGCAAAGAGTCCAGTAGCATCTTTAAGACTAACCAACTTTATTGTAGCATAAGCTTTCGAGAGCCACAGCTCTCTTCGTCAGATGCATGATGAGAGCAGTCAGATGCATGATGAGATGCGGCATAAGCTCTCGAAAGCTTATGCCGCAATAAAGTTGGTTAGTCTTTAAGGTGTTACTGGACTCTTTGCTAGTTTGCTACTGCAGACTAACACAGCTAACTCCTCTGGGTCTATGACCTGAAGATAATGCCAGCTTTGGAGGACAGATTCTATGGCATCATCATATTCTTCCTGAGCTCCCTCCCATCTCCTAACATTATACTTCAAACCTCCAGGAATTTCCCAAGGTGGAGTTGGCAACTCTACATTCGCTCAAGGAGTTCATGTGTTACATAGGAGTAGTTTGTAATGTTGGGTGAACGTCCATGCCTGGAAAATGCTGGAAGCATACCCAACTCATTGTATTCATTGCTTCATCAGCCACCAGATATGTCTATTGAGGATGTACTGGCTAGTGTTGTCAGCTCCAGGCTGGGAAATTCCTGGAGATTTGGGGGGGGGGTGGAGCCTCAGGAAGGCGGGATTTGAGGAGAGAAGGGATCTCAGCATAGTATAATGCCATAGAGTCCACCCTCCAAAGCAATAATTTTTTCCCCAAGGGAACTGATCTCTGTCGCCTGGAGATCAATTGTAATTCCAGGAGATCTCCAGCCACCACCAGAAGGTTACAACAATAAGGAAGCCTCCTCAAACAAAGAGTGAAAACCCACCATTCAGGAAAATACAGAAAAGAGTATATACAATATATACTGAATAAATTTTTATGAATAAAAGAATAACGTGCAAAGTGTTCAAGTGCTAAATTTCTTAATAAATACAGTCCAATAATAAATAGTCCTTGAGCTATTTATTGTTATAAGTGTATATTTATTGTTAGATGTGGATAACTGTTGGAAGAGATTATTAATTGGGCTGAGGAATCAATTCCCAGTAAGTCCTGGGTCACCCACCCACCACTGGGAGGGTATAGGGACCCGGGAACCCTAGCGGTACCTCATCAAAAACTTGTCAATAAGCATTAGTCTTTTGAGTGTAAATTGTCTATACAATAGGAAACGTTGATGCAGAAAGGTGTCAGTCCTGTCTTAAATCTTCCAAGCGTGACTTCTCTCTGTAAGGGACTAGAACAGAATTAGTAGTTAGCAGAGCTAGAAAGCCCTGGTTTTAAAAGCCTGCAGCAGGAAGGAGGAGGAGAGTAAAATCATATTGGAGAACAGCAAAGAGAGGGAGAGAAAGAAAAGCTAACTAAGGAGTGAAGGGGTGAAAACAGTATTGTAGCAGACTCACAACACAGAAAAAGAGAGGGGAAAGGACAGTGTTCTACAATAATCCAGCAGGCCTCTTATTGCTGAGGAAATTATTTGTGACAGGACAAGAGACAAATAATAAAGGGCTAAGCCCCAAAGGAAAACAAGTACAGGACTTCTATGCTACCCACAGGAATCTGTATTCATAAGGGAGGGGCTGTAGTGTTTGTTCTGAAGATGTAAAGGTGCTGGGAAGGGATCCCTCACCTGTGGGCAGCTTTAGGATTATGCCACTGTAGCCTGACCCCACGCACGTTCACTGGGAAAACCATCCTACTCACAACCTGCTCCTATGCATATTATTTATCTACTTTATTTTCAGCCTGCCTTTCTCACTGAGATTTAAGGCACAGGATGAGACATCTCATAAGCAATGCAATGGGACTAGGATTATAGAGTTCAAAACAGAACAAAAATTCTTAAACGTCGTATGTCAAACAGTGCAGAAAGTTGTATTACAAAGGTAGAAAGTATTGCAAAAAGAGAAGGATAATACATACAGCAGACAGATAAGACATAACTTACAGTGATACAGCCCACAGTCGTGTTCTCCTTATAAAAGCAGCTTTCTGAACCATTCACTTATAGTACAGCACTATTACTTTTATAGAAATGCTTTCCTGAACAATTCTGCTTTATTTGTCCTTCAGACCTAGGTCCGGAAAAACTCGACCTGACCTTGGCTTCCAAATTACCCACAAACAAACTTTGGATGCACTGAGAAGAGTTCCAGCTACAGCTGGTATGATGGATGTTCTTGGTTGTAACAGTCTTGTTTTAAGAGATAAAGCGTTCAGTTCCCCTTGGAGAAAATTTACAAAGGAAAGAGAAAAGGAGGCTGTAATGACAGTTTCTGGTTTCAATAACTAGAATAAAGGCTCCCACACTTCTCTGCTTCTGCAAACTGTGTAAAACAGAGTTTGTTTGGGAAGGGAATTTATAAAAGTAATGGGGCAATAGCGACCCAACTGTATGCTATGTCCGCATGTATGCAATGTATTATCAATCTATTTTATGTACTATTGTGCAATTACTGCATTGTTTTCTACTTTTATCATTTTATTTTCTGCACAGCTTGACATTTTTATTTTATTTACTTTATAGTCTGCTACTGAGACTGAAGGTAGATTGCACAGTATAAGTGAATATAATCAATGGCAGGGACTTTCAATAAAAATGCAATAGGTTAATGACTGCAGAAAAATGAGAAGTAGCAGAAATCTGATACAGAGCTGAAAACAATGCTGAAACAAAACATAAGCAAATTGCCATGACATATTAACTGTAGAAACTATCCAGTAGGCACATACTTAAGGCAATAGATAGTACACGGTAGTATAGTCTACAGTTCCTATCCCTTTACCAATATGTCATTCTGAACCATATCCTTACAGCACAGTCCTATTAACTATGAAAAAAGTTCTCTTGAATAATCAGCTTTGCATAGTTTGAGGAAAGCCAGGGGAGCAGGAGCTTTCATGACCTCTTCAGGCAGACCATTTCATATGTAGAATCTGATACTTCTTTCTCTTTTCTAGTTTTTCTAGTTACATAACCTGCCTTGCGTCTCAGTGAGAAAAGCAGACTATAAATAAATAAATAATGATGGGCAGCTCTCCACTGTACTCATCCCCCCACCCCAACAAAACTTTCTGGGTTAACTTGTTTAATTATTTAGAAAAATAAGCATGTCTATTCTGTACAGACACACAATAGGCTGCCCTCCCAAGTGCTCATTTGTCCCTAACAGGAATTTTCTAGCTATGGGCCTGAGGATGTATTTACACAGCTGTTGGGCTCCACCATAGCTTCCAAACCAGAGCAGAGTTTTTCAAAGCATTCTCACAGTGCTGTCCTCCAATGGTCCACTTTCCCAACTTTCTCCTGCTTTGCTCCCAGCTTTTCCAAACCTGCTTCGCTCTGATTGTTCCAGATAGATTGCAGTCCAGGTGGGTTTGCACACCATCTGAATGGAAAGGTGCACATTTTCAAACCTTCCAGCCACACAGTCACATTTTACTGCTGTTACCTGCACAGCAGCCATTTTCACCACTGTGTTCCAAAGCGCTTTTTTGGTGGCTTAAAAAATAATTCAATAGTTGCTATATCACTATAACACTATCGAGTCATTTTTTTAAAAAAGCTAGAAAAAAAGGCCCCTGCTGGCACAAGGGGGAGGGTGTCTACAGAGGGATGGCAAAGGAAACTGTGTAGGAACACATGGGTCTGTATTGCCTCTGTGAATGTGTCTGCAGCGAATTAGTTGTGAATTCAAACAGGCAATGAACTCACAACAGAAGAGCCCAGGATCACTTTTTGGCATATCCTTAATCAGGGCTTTTTGTCTGGGAAAAGAGGCGGTGGAACTCAGTGGGTTGCCCTCGGAGAAAATGGTCACATGGCTGGTGGCCCCACCCCCTGATCTCCAGGCAGAGGGGAGTTGAGATTGCCGAGCGGTGCGGAGGGCAATCTAAACTTCCCTCTGTGTGGAGATCAGGGGGCGGGGCCACCAGCCATGTGACCATTTTCAAGAGGTTCCGGAAGTCCGTTCCACCACGTTCCAGCTGAAAAAAAGCCCTGTCCTTAATGCAGTCATAGACATGTGGCTACAGGGAGGGGGGTATATTAAGCAAGCTAAACTGTTAAGAACATAGGAGGGGTCATAGGGTTGCCAGCTCCAGGTAGGAAAATACCTGGGAATGGAACTTGGGGAGGGGCTGGAGCTCAGCAGGTTATAATCCCATGGAATTCACTGTCCAAAGCAGCCATTTTCTTCAGGGGGGTTGACCTCTATCACCTGGAGATCAGTTGCAGTTCTGAGAGGTCTCCACATAGCTCAGTGGCAAAGCTTCTGTACTGCCTGCAAAAGATCCGACCTTCAGTGCCAAGCACCACCTCAGACAGGAGGTGGTGTGAAAGATCTCTGCATAATACCCTAGAGAGCCGCTGCCAGTTGGAGTAGACCATACTGACTTGGATAGACCAAGGACCTGCCTCAGTAAAAGGAGGCTTTGTGTGCATGTAAGTAGAGTCCTCTTGGATCACAACAAGGGCTCATTTAGTCCAGCATCACATTGTCCCCTCAAACAGATATGACAGTTAAAAGCAGGGCTCATTTCGAGGGGGGACACGCAGGAACACAGTTCCGGCAGTTCCCCAAAGAGGTCACATGTCAGGTAGCCCTGCCTACCTGACTCTCAGCCATTTTGGGCCCGTTTCAGCCCGGATTGGGGCCGAAACGACCCGGATAGGGCCTCTGACAGGTGCTGGATCACTCTCCCGCTCAGCAGCGGCCCGATCCTGACCATTTGGGGGCTCTTTTTGACCATTTTCAGACCCTTCTTTGCCATTTTGGGCCCAATTTTGGCCCTGAATGGCCAGGCTTGGGTCCAAAACAGCCAGGATAGGTAATGTCAGGGGTGTAGCATATGCATATTAGTTACGCTAATGACACACTTCTGGTGCTGTCAAGGGGCGTGGCATATGCTAATGAGTTGTGCTAATGAGTTATGCTAATGAGTTCCTCCAGCTCTTTTTCTACAAAATGACCCCTGGTTAAAAGCTTCCCTTATTACTCCCCCCCCCTTTTTGTATTCAGAGGCATACAAAGTCTAAACACAACCGTGAGCCATTAACAGTTCCCCTCTGGCTGCTCCATTTCTGTGAATTAGGTAAAAGAGACAGGCTAAAAATAAAAACTTTGAGCCTTGTCAAAATCACTGTCCTGCTTTGGATGATTTCCCGCCCCCACCCCTCATTTATCAGGCTTGCACTATTGAGACAGGCTGCATTATCGATCACCGCTACATTTTGTTCGGTGGGTCTGCCAGGAGGATATTTGGGGCTTTTTAACCATCTCAAACAAGCAGCAAATTTAAGTGGTTTATTGAGCCCCTGGTGAGTCCCTGACATCTTTGGTTTCAGTGGGTCAGCCATACAATGCAGAGCCCCAACATATGCATCCCACCAAGAGGTTAGCAAAGCAGCACCAGTGACTTATAGCTTATTCATTTATGAATTTGCCGCGTAACTCCAAAGATGACCTTCCAAAATCCCCAAGAAACTCACCAGATGAACTTAGGCCCGCCAGCCACTGTATTTTTAACCCAATCTACCTCTGAAAGTTGTTATGTAGGAGGAAGAATGATCTATGCTAACCTGGATTCCTTGGATGATGGAAGGAGGAGGCAGATTTTGGGCTTGCTAAATAAATTATTTAAATTAATCTGATAAATGCAGAAAGAATGAATGAAGAGAGAAAAGATCCGGCTGAACAGGTGCTGGCCTGTTACCTCAATAGGGCTGCCAACTGTTGAAGACACCACCCGGTGAGAACACTTACCTCTCCACCATCCAAAGCCTCACGGGATGGTTTTTACTGCTCAAGGAGTTGTTAAAAGCACAAGGTCAGAGCACTGAGAGCTGCCTTGTTTTTTTCCTGGTCCATTAGCAATCCTCCGTCCAATGAGAGACTTGTAAAGGTTCTGCCAAGCCCCACTTAGAAGTTCAGGTCTTTGCAGGTTTTGCTGTCCTTTTCGGTGCCTGGAAACCAGATTCCTTGTTGCTGTCTGCACACTCACTCTCTTTCCTGTTTTAGCGCATCCCTAGCCAGGTTATACTTTTTTACCACTGTTTTTTGTTCCTGAAAACTAAGCCAACAAGAGTTTCCCATAATCTTGTCGCTGCCCCATTTTATTGGTGTCCCAAACATTGCTAAGGTGTCAAATGACCTACTCTGGGGTAGCCCTGATGTGCGTTAAAAAAAAAGTTGGAGGGGATATAGGATGTACTATCTCATAATGAGCAGCAGGGGGCACTGCAGGCCAAGACTGGTATTAAGCAGCATATTTCACATCACTACACCTGGAACCAGGTGGGATCTAATTCCCATGCAGACCCCCCCCCCCCGCCCCACCCTGCCGTGCAGTTTATTATATGGTGAAAATAAGAAACATTTTTTTCTGCTATCATTTTCAATACTACTAAACAGGAATTTTCTATGTAAAGAAACCTACAAACCCTCCAATATTATATGTTGTTAATTGTCAAAGGCTTTCACGGCCGGAGAACGATGGTTGTTGTGGGTTTTCCGGGCTGTATTGCCGTGGTCTTGGCATTGTAGTTCCTGACGTTTTGCCAGTAGCTGTGGCTGGCATCTTCAGAGGTGTAGCACCAAAAGACAGAGAGAGATCTCGGTCTTTTGGTGCTACACCTCTGAAGATGCCAGCCACAGCTGCTGGTGAAACGTCAGGAACTACAATGCCAAGACCACGGCAATACAGCCCGGAAAACCCACAACAACCATCTATATGTTGTTAAGTTTGGATTCAAACTCCTAATCTGTGAGCACTTAAGTGGGCTTGCTCTTCCAACTAAATCCTGAGTTCCCTGGAGGACAAGCGAGAATGGATCCGTTCCTGTCTTTTCACATGACTTCCCATTCACTTGACTCTCTGCCACTTTATCACTTCTGTCTAGGGTAGCCAAGAGGCCTGGAGAGAAAAATGTCCCGTCTCTTTAAAAGAGGCTTAATGGATGTTCTTTACTAGCTAATACTGTTTACATCCATACCATGAAAAGTTTCAGTTGCTCGTTTCCACGCATGAAGCCTCTGTTAAAAGGACAGGCCTTTTTCTCCAAGCCTGTTGGCAGCCTGAGTTTTCTCATCTCTACAGCCTTTGATCTATGGAGATAAGCAGGGCATTTTTTCTGGGAAAAGAGGTGGTGGAACTCAGTGGGTTGCCCTCGGAGAAAATGGTCACATGGCTGGTGGCCCTGCCCCCTGATCTCCAGACAGAGGGGAGTTTAGATTGCCCTCTGTGCTGCTCGGTGGTGTGGAGGGCAATCTAAACTCCCCTCTGTCTGGAGATCAGGGGGCGGGGCCACCAGCCATGTGACCATTTTCAAGAGGTTCTGGAACTCCGTTCCACTGCATTCCTGCTGAAAAAAAGCCCTGGAGATAAGTAATGTAACTGGCAGGGGCTCTTCTGTAGAGGTCTTCTTCTGCAGCTATTGACTGAGATCATCTATGTGCAAGGAGTATACTCTATTGCTGAGCTACGGACCCTGCACACCAGTACATGTTTTAAATCACAAAGCTGCCTGCTGCTGTCTGATGAGTTGTCCGTCAAGGTTGGTCTTGTCCACTCTGACCGGCAGCAGCTCTCCAGGGTCTCAAGATGAGCTCTTCCCATCACCTGCAACCCGAGTCTTCCTTAAAGTGGAGATGCTGGTGAATGAATTTGGGGTCTTCTGTATGCACAGCAGACACCAAAGCTTTTTCTGCAGAGGCGTTTCCTGCCTTTGATGATATTGTTGATACCTTATTATTGTCTTCCTGCGCCTGTTTTAAAGGTTGTCTTGAAAGCTGCCTTGACCTTAATGGCAGGGCAGGAGATAAATATTTTAAAAATATAATTTTTTAAAAATCTCCTACATTATCTTTTTGGCTAAAATGATAATGGCTATACCACAATGTAACAGAACTTTTGTCAGAGAAAAGCAGGTTAAGATGTCATAGTAAATAAAAATAATAAATGTTTAGAAATTCTGCTCTTCTAAATTTATTTATTGCTTTACCTACATGTGTTCAAAGCAGTGTACAGAAACTGAGAAAACTATCATTATACATTTAAAAAAAGAAATAAAAGCATAAAATACATAACCTTAGAACAAGGCTATATAAATGAGATAAGGAAATGTTATTTTCTGCCCAGGTTAAGGGGATGATGAACAGCATAACTGAAAAGACTTCAATTATGTATTTCATGTTATGATTTTTCCTTACACCCTCATCATCTCTGTGTTTACTTGAAGAGGATTTCTTTTTTATTTCCATGGGATTTAATTATTTATTTATTCGTTATCTTGTTTTTAATTTCTGCAATGCAGTTTTTGCATTTCTCATATGCCACGACTTATGCTGTTTTTGTTGCATTGTTCTCTAACATTGTAATTCAGCCTTATTACATTGCTGAAAATATGCCTTATACTGTTCCTGTTGCATTATTCTAAATTTAATAATCTGCCTTGAGTCTCATCTAGAAAGGCTGGCAATATATATAAAGTAAATAAATAACAAGTTTGTTTATGAATGCAGCCTTATCCTCATAACAGCCCTGCGAGGTAGTGTCACAAACTGCCATCTGGGCAGCTTCTCTCTGACTCACAGCTGCAAGTTGTCATGGGACTGAGGCTAAGACTGCACTCCGGAGTTAGGTACAGGTTGCTCTGCCTAGCCTTTTTCCAGGACCAAAGAAGAATCCAGTGTAGGTGGTAAATCCTTGCCTATGTCTGACTGCAAGCGGGAGCTCAAATGCTGGAATGCATTTTTAAAGAAGAATGCCTTGCATGAAGAAAACTAGCATATCACTAACCTAGAACCTTCCTGCCTAGCACTTGCTTTTCTTTAGTGGAGGGAATTTTTCATATGCTAGTGAGTCTTGTGAGACTCCACCAGCAATCTGAGGCCACAAGGGGGCGCAAGTGAGAGTCAGGAAGCAGGTCAAAGTCACAGCCTTGCTTGAGCTGCAGGCCAAGTCACCTGGGTTAGAGCAAGGATGCTCTGAACATTTTTCTGGCCCACAGGAACTGGCAAGGACCAATTGCCTGCTTCAGAGGCGCAGTCCTGAACACTGGTAGGGATGCTGCATCCGAGTCCCCGGAGACACCGAAGCAAGACGAAGCATGCACAGCAACCTGTTACGGCCCTGATTCAAGGTAATTACAGATCTGTTAGACTTACCTGGGCCTCAGCATAAAACTACAAGATGTTTACCTGCTGACCTGGCTCTAACCCTCTTTTCCCAAGCCCTGCCCACCCAGCCATGATTTCCCATGTTCCTTCTGTTACTCCTGCAAA
The DNA here is from genome assembly GCF_028583425.1 of Eublepharis macularius. Lineage (NCBI taxonomy): Eukaryota > Metazoa > Chordata > Lepidosauria > Squamata > Eublepharidae > Eublepharis > Eublepharis macularius. The sequence goes on from NC_072804.1 coordinate 27,359,083, forward strand.
TGCAGAGGCATTTCCTGCAGCATGGTCGCATCCAAATGAACGTTTCCCTACATTTTCCTTGGCCCAGACCCCCTCCTTGGCTGTTGCTCCCCCTTGGTCTCTAGAGAGCTTTTGTGGACTTTTTAAAATGGTAATTGGCAGGGCTTTTTTTCTGGGAAAAGAGGTGGTGGAACTCAGTGGGTTGCCAACACAGGAGGTAACTCTTGGCAGGAGGTGGTGCCCCTGGTACCACATGTGCGCGTGCAAAGTGCACGCATGCTCCCGAGGCCAATGACGTCACTTTGGTCAGCTGGAACAAGGGGGGAGTTTTTTTAAAGTTTAAGTCGCCCTCTGCGAAAATGGTCACATGGCTGGTGGCCCCGCCCCCTGATCTCCAGACAGAGGGGAGTTTAGATTGCCCTCGGCAATCTAAACTCCCCTCTGTCTGAAGATCAGGGGCCGGGGCCACCAGCCATGTGACCATTTTCAAGAGGTGCCGGAACTCCGATCCACCGCGTTCCAGCTGAAAAAAAGCCCTGGTAATTGGCATGTTGCTGTAGTATTGAACTGCAGTGGTGATTCAATTACTGAGCCGTCTAGTGATGCAGAGGAATGGGAGAACAGCATCCTCAGGGAATGAGGCAAGGAAATTTTGCAGATGTGGGAGGAACCTGCAAAAATGCACACCTTCCCATCCACGCAGTGTGCAAATGTGCTTTGGCTGCCCTATTTCCCAAACCAGGTGTTTGTGAGAGATGGCAGCAAAGGTGGGGAAATAGACAGGGGACAAAGTTGTGTGGTCGCTTCCAAAAAACCCAGTCCAGTTTAGACACAAAAGTGGAGTGAAACTTCCCTGTGGGAGCAGCCCCGTTCACAGAACTGAAGTGCATTTAAGAATGCAAGAATCTCCTGGGGCAGAGTGGTTTGCGAGAGTCACAAGCGTGCCAGATACCCACAAGCCACACAGAGCCGGGGCTAGTCTATGTAATGATTGCTGCAGTGGACTTACAGGATCTGTACGGCTTGTGCAGCGATTGCAATACTGCACATGCGTCTCAAACTGGCTTTAAAAGAGGATTAGGCAAATTTATAGAGAATGACTCCATCAACGGCTTTCAGTCATAATAGCTAAATGGAACCTCCAGCAAAAGAGGCAGTACGTCTCGGAATAACTGTGCGAGGTGCAAAATAGGGGGAGACTTTTGCCCCTGCGCCCTGCTTGTTGCCTTTCTGGGGTCATGTGGTTGGTGCCTCTTAGAATCTTGGGCAGGATAAAGTGGATTGTTCGTCTGATCCAACAGGGCTCTTCTTGATGTTCTCATGAAGTACCTCTCCTGGGTGTGAGTTCTGCCACCTGAAATCTGCGCACCCTTTGCACTATTAATACATGCAAGCCTGTGCTCTACCACTAAGCAATGGGCCCTCCTTGTTTGTTAAATACTGTGTTCATACTCTGGTAACTACTTTACAGGGCCCCTTTCCAGCAAGGGCGACTGGATTAGGTCAAGCCTTGCATCGGATAAAGTGGACTTTGGCCTCAGAGAAGGTTACGGTACAATAACAGTGCAATCCTAATCAGAGTTAGGCCCTTCTAAACTCATTAGCTTCAATTGACTATCAAGAGTGTAACTCTCCTTAGGACTGTGCTGCAAATCTGTTAGTCTTTCAGATGCCACAAGACTACGTTTCAGTTTTGCTGCCGATACAGACACCTGCAGCTACATCTTTGGAATTTGACCCCAGCAGAGTTTGCTGAGACCCGTTCTTGCAAAACCTTGGAAGGGAAACAATTTCCCAATAAAAGAGGAACAGTTGTTTCAAATGTGGGGAATTCCAAATATGACCGAAGAATCTCACGAAGTTTGTTCAGGCATAGATTCAGCTGTAATGTGAACAATAGGTCAACAGCATTTAATCCCTGTGCAGTATAATTTAATTCACAGAGATCATATCTGTTACCAGATCTGATATCAGCTGGGGTTTTTTTATATGAATTTTTATTGGGTTTTTATAGTAGTGGGAAGGGATTACAACAAGAAGTCAAATTTTAGCAGGTTCACCACAAGACAGATATACATCAATCCAAGTATAAAAAACCACTAAATATATAGTTAATTCCCCATATACCTTCAAGTTTCCCTTTTGTTTCCATAAACATTATTTAATTGTTACGCTTTTTAATCCACTTATCCTATTCCTTATGTCATTTCTAACATTCTTTTCTTTTATATATATTATATATGAGTCATTCTAGGAGCAGAAAGTGAGAATAGCAGAACAGTAAATATCAATCAAACATCTATACAAGAAGTAAGTATTTTTCTTCTAGTTTTCCTCTTCCTTGCCTCTGTTCTGGCCACACCCTCCAAACTTGTGTACTTAGGTTTTCATAGTGGTAGAGGTAGGGAGGCCAGATCAGTATTTGATTCAAGAAAGGAAAAGTCCAGCCAGAGCTATTTACTTAAATTTTCATATTAATAAGGCTGAAATGTCTACATAGGCTACAAGGCTAAAGCACGGTTTCCCATTTTTTTAAAAAAGAGAAAACTAGGTCCTTCATCTGTTTTATCTTGACCATCTGCACTATTACTTGGGTTTTCATAATCGTAAGGTTAAAAAGAGCAGTCAGTTACTTAGCTTAGCCACTCATTTATATTCTAAAAGGAAAAACTAAAATCAACAACGGGTAGAAAGTTTCAAGGGCCCAGCCATCACATCATCATCATCCCTTTGGCAGTAAACATTCAAAATCTATCATAATACAGCGACTCTAGAGCTTTCATTAGATCTATATTGCATATCATTTGACATACAGAAAGAATCAGATCATAATCCATATTTCTCCTTCCATAGAGACAAGGGCTGTTTCCACACGGCTCCCCGCTGCTCGTAACAACCCAGAAGATCACGCAAAAAAAGCGGAAGATCGCGTTTTCTCGTGCGAGATTTGCACGACGTCACGTGACATCACGCAAATCTCGCGCGAGAAAACGCAATCTTCCGCGTTTTTTGCGTGATCTTCCAGGTTGTTACGAGCAGCAGGGAGCCGTGTGGAAATGGCCAAGGTGTTAGGGCTGGATTATTAGGTATTCATTCTGGAATTTGTCCTTATTTTTTCTTCTTTCTTCCTGTAAAATGATACATCCAGTCTTTATTCCATCTGTGCCGCCGAAGGTGAATGTTCTTATCTTCCATCCAGTTCAGGGGAGGGTCAGCAAAAATGTTGTCACTTCTCTGTTTAATTCTCTGCTTTAGGGACCGCTCCACTCCCTTTTTCTCCACTCAGTAGTGAAATGCTGGATTCTCTCTTTAAAGGTCTGCTTCGTGGTTTTGCTCCTTTCTTAGTACTGCCTTGTATCTTGAAGATGACGTACTGGTACAACCGTCCATTTTGTAGACTCAATGGATTTTCCCCATTTTGTAAGTTTGTCTCACTTCGTTCTATTTTTCTTTCAAATGGATGTGTCACCTTAGAGGCTTGCTCCGTGTTGACATTTTTTTTATCTTGTTTTCATCCACTTCCGCTCCAAATATCCCATCTGCTTTAATTAATATTTCTGCCATTAGTTTGGAGGCTTCTTGTAATTTGGTAAGTACATCTTCTTCCCAAGAAGCCATTTCAGATTGGTTATATGTATTATGGTTAATCTCTCATCACAGTGGTAAAAAGCTTTGTTTTGTTAACTATGTTTGAAAATTTATTGCTTTCCAGCCGTCTGCTGAGAGAATCGCTTTACAATCTCTCAGTCTCCCCCTCCTCCTCCCAGCTTCAATCCAGTGGCCGCTTCGCAAATAGGCTGGCTAGCCCTCATAAAGCCATAAAAACAATCTGCTTACTTGGTAGAAGGGGTCATAAATCTTTTGAGCTGTCTTGAAGTTTATCTGTCCTGTTCGGAATCTGCTTATATTCGCTGTAGATTTCATTTAATCTTGTTGGACTTTTGGTTTCTGCAGCTTCATGGCCTTAGGCCCTTCAGTTGGTCCCTGCTTTCGGAACCGGTGCTGAGACTTCTCAGGGTTTGCCAGACCCCTTAGGCTCTTCACCTTGTTCCAGCCTGCCTCCCCTCTCTGGAGGGGGGGGGGGACTTGGGGGCCTGAATTATCAGGTCCCAAGGAACCAGGAATGTCACAGCAGGGAGCTCATAGAACTCAGCTGCTGTGGCATTGCTGTTTCATTCCGTAAGTCTGATATCAGCTGTTTGATGATCCGTGAATTCTGATATCTGGAAGGAAAAAAACCCTGCACATCCAACAAGCGTCATCCCAGACTGTCCCATGAGCACAGCAGGAAACCCTGTGACATGTGAAGACCTGAGAGTCTCAAGATCCTAAGAATGTCCCTTCAGTGTGGGCCACAAAGCAATCAGTGCAAATCATGCCCTGATTGTAGCTGTCCAGATTTCTGGGCTTACTCTTGCAGATTAAAATCAGGTCAGCTCCCTTTGAAATCCCTCCACTAATTTTGCAACAATTCATTTTCACTCTCTGGTGCCGCAGACTCCACCACCTCAGGAAGGTGGGTTTGGGCTGAGTCATCCTGTAAGAGTTTCCCAGGGTGTGGAATGCTAATGAAGGGAGACTTCACTGTATCCTGAGGAGGTTCTTTTGCATATGGATTGGTGCTTGATATGCTAATCTTCTCTGCAGGGCTATTGTAGGGTGTAGAGTATTTTGTTAGCCTGGTATTTTTCAGGACTGGAAACCATGCTCTATTCATTCTTAAAGTCTCTTCTGAGTAGATATAAATTACCTGCCAACATCTTCTCCACACTGTGACACTGAGAGATCTCTGTCTTTTGGTGCTACACCTCTGAAGATGCCAGTCACAGCTGCTGGTGAAACGTCAGGAACTACAATGCCAAGACCACGGCTATACAGCCTGGAAAATCCACAACAACCATCATTCTCCAGCTGTGAAAGCCTTTGACAATATATAGAACATGGGTTCAATTTCAATTTGTTCTTTTCCAGCAATATATGATATACTCTTTTCAAAGTGATGTGAATGGGTATTAGAATAAAACAGTGAAATGATAATAAATGTTAACAAGTTAAGAAGTCTTGAGGAGATGAGGTGGGGCATAAATATTTTAAACAAATGAATAAAACATAAGAAGATCCCCTCTAGTCCAGCGTCCTGTTGCATACACAGCCAACCAGTTGACCCTGGTGGCCAACAACAGGGCATAGAATCGGAGGCCTTCCCCTGAAATTTCATCTTGGCAATGGTATGCAGAGGCTAACCGCCTCTGAATATAGAGGTTCCCTTGGGTCACCGTGGCTCAGTGGCCTAGCGAGGACTGAGAGCGCCCTGGGCAAGGCAAATATTATAATGTCATCACACAGCTGCCCATTCCACCACAGCCAGCTCGGCAGCTGCAGGAATACCAACTTTGCACCTAGTGAGCCGGCTGCCCCATCGGTGCGGGCTGCCTCCCCAAGAGTGAGGTGCAGTCTCTTGTGCCCGTACAAATTTTGCACCCAGGGACAACCACCCCTCTGCCCCCCTCCCACGCTACGCCACTGCCATGGCTAGTAGCCGTTGATGGGCCCGTGCCCCAGTTTGACATTTAACCACTACCCCGTACTGTCTGTGATGGAGGCTATTGATCGGAGGTATGTGGATTTTGTTTTAAATAACTGAGTGAAAACTCTTTTGCAGCTTTTCCTGTCCCGAGTCCCTCTATTGCCTTCCCCTTCTCTTTGTTCTGCCAAGTGCCACTTAGCCTCTCTTCTGGCTGGGTGGCAGAGCCTGTCTCTGCCTTTGCAGCCAGCCACTAGTGCAGGTGAAAGAGGAACCTCAGCTTCTGCTCAAAGGTCCTGCAGAGGAAGTACAAGTGGATGCCAGCTTTTTACAGCAATTTCCAGACTGAGTGGAGGTCAGGATAAAGGCAACCTTTGGATGTCTCATTTTAATGAAGCAAAAGGGGGAATTACTCGGTTCAATGAAAAATTAAGTTATTTGACTCTGTGTGTATCTTTTGCCTATGTCGTTGTTCTTGTAAAGACTTAAACACTTGGTTCATATATCATGCAGAAACTTGGTTGATGTTAACTATAAGTAGTCTGTGAGCCCAGCATTTGGCTCACAGACAATTGCTCATAGCCTGGTCTGTCTCACCAAGCATGGGATTTCTTGCCTTCTCTCTGTAGCCTGGGCGGGTGTTGTTGGGAACAAATCAGGATTAAAACAGGATTAAGCCGGGATGTCCATGTTTATACATCATGCAAAACCGTCATGTTAATAAACTACATTCAGCATTTGACACATCCTGACTGACTGTAGGATGCTTCCTTGTGGATGTTTTGGCCCTCCTTGGTTCCACAGTGAAGATCTGTTTTTTTAAAGTATCCTGTCCACACGATGCCAGAAGCCCCTACCTTTTTGAGCCTGCAGGCACCTTTGGATTTCTGACACAGAGTGGTGAGCGCAACCACAAAATGGCTGCTGCAGGAGGTACGGCCAGTCACAAAATGGCTGCCACAAGAGGTGGAGCCAACCACTAAATCTCTGGGGAGAGATTATGCATGACTCTAATGGTAAATCTTCCAACATTTCAGGCCGAAGCTCTGTTTAACAGGATGCTTTTTAAAAGGAACGTACTGTTTTAAAGTATCTTCATTTTTTGCATACATACAGCTTACCATCAGTCACACAGTTAAGATCCATATGCTGTGGTGGCAGCCGCTGCCAAGCAACATTTTTTAAAAAATCTGCACAGCTAATCAGAAGGCCTGCTGTTCAAAAGCTCCATCTGGCCCTGCCCTTTTCCTAAAACACTTGGTGGGTGCCAGGAAAGTTGTTGGCGGGCTCCATGGATGCCCACGGGCACCATATTGGGGATGCCGGCTGTAACCATCCATTTTTCAGGTATGCCCTTGCTTAGCAGCAGCTGTGGAAACAATCCAGAATGGTTGCTGTGTGGATGCAGCAACACTTAATGCGTGGGTTTCTACAGGCCAAATACGCATGATTGAAAGAGACTCTTGATCCCTTTTCTCTTCATGTCCCTCAGAGATTCCAGTTGTGAAAACAGCCCGTTCTCCGTGTGTTCTGCAGTGCGAATCTGGATCAGGCACTGTGTATATGGGGACTGAGGGGAACCCATAATTTACATCTGACTGTTGTTTATTTATTGTCTGCCTTTCTCACTGAAACCTGAGGCTGATTCCACAGTGCTAGTGACTGCAATATAATCAACAGCCAGGCCATTCACTGAACAAAATAGGATTAACAGGACATTCAATGAACAGATACAATAGGATAGAGTAGCAGAAAATTTGAAAACAAGCATAAAGCTGAACACAGAGATTAAACCTTTCCAAAACAAAGCATAACTAATTAACATGACATCTTTAGCAATGTGGAAACTAAGTACCCAATAGGAGCATATTTATATCAGCAGACAGTACCCAATAGTATAGTCTAGGGACCCTGTCCTTTACCAAGGTATCTCTTTGAGCTATTTATTATAACACAGACCTATAATCTGAGTAGAAAGTCCTCTTGAATAATTTTGCACAGTTTGTGGAAAGCCAGGAAAGTGGGAGCTTTCCTGACCTACTCAGACAGGCCTTTCCATAAGGTAGGGGCTACCGCAGAGAAAGATAGTTGTTAATTTAGCCCAACTGCAGGGAGGTATCATATGAGTGATGCTGCCATGGCAGAAGATAGGGAGAGAGGCGCTTGCACAGATATGAGGGGCCAAGATATGAAGGGCTTTGAGTGTGATAGTCGTGAGCTTGAATTGAGCCTGATAACTGATGGGAAGCCAATGGAGTGACTGCAGAATGGGAGTGATATGCATGCTCTGCCTAGCTCCTGAGAGTAAATGAACTGCAGCTTTCTGCACCTCTGGGACCAGAAAAACTGACCCGGGGGGCATTGTTCATCCTCCACGCCAGATTCCCCAACTCCATCCCTGCCTCTGCAAACAGCGAGAAGGACGGTGGTCTGTCTTCTCGGGGGAGGAGCCCCAGAGATCCCAAGATGTCGCTCCACATCCCTCCTCTCCCACCAGCAACATCACCTCCCCGCCCCCCGCCCCCCGGCATGCAGTGGACATCTGCCTGGCTTATCAGATGCCACCAGCTCTGTCCGTCAGAGAATGAGAGTCCACAGTGGTGCTCCCCACCATCCCACTGCCTGCTGTTACAATGAGGGGGGGAAGGGGGCAGGGAAGCTGGATAGGGCCCCCAGGTGCCACTGGACACCTGCTTCTTCTGGAAGCACAGTAACGCTAAGGCACGAAGGCTTCTGGAGCTGCTTTGGACCCACCCCATCCATCCCAGCCCTGAGCCAGGAATCAGTCGCAGGGATATGTGGAAAGACAAGGAGGTGGGAGGAGGGGACTACTGTCATCCACTGGTAAGCAAACAGACAGGCAGTGAGTTGTTTTTCAACACACATTTTACTGAACTGCAAAAAGTGAACACGTGTCTTTCCAATGTCCCTCAGCCAGGAAGGGAGAAAAGGCAGTTTGTGCAGCAGTTGGATCCACGAGATCCAGTCCTCCTGCTGCCCTCTGGTGCTACACCTCTGAAGATGCCAGCCACAGCTGCTGGCGAAACGTCAGGAACTACAATGCCAAGACCACGGCAATACAGCCCGGAAAACCCACAACAACCATCGTTCTCCGGCCGTGAAAGCCTTCGACAATACATAACAACGGGTTCTTGATCGAGTTTCTTCTTGAAGTTCAGAAGGTTCCCTGTGGATTAAAATTAGCAAAAGTTGGGAATATTTGCTTGGCCCTCGTGGTTTAACATCTCAATTCCTTTTCAGACACAGATGGAATTGTAATATATGAAGCTGCGAAGCCTGCAGCTTTTATTGCTAAGGTTTGCACTACAGTTATCCAGAACAAGAAGTTGAGTCACAGAGGTGACAGGTTGCCTGGAATGATTCACTGTTTGTTTTTTTATGTTAAAGAAAAAAATTCCGTATTATAATTATGCTGAATGTCATGAGACTGGAAGTTGGGTTCACTCTTGGAAAGTCTGCACAACTGGTGTGCCAGGGGTCTGTTCCCTTTGGGTACGGAGTTCAGCCAGTTTGGTGTAGTGGTTAAGAACAGCAGGAGTCTATTCTGGAGAACCGGGTTTGATTCCCTACTCCTCCACTTGAAGCCAGCTGGGTGACCTTGGTTCTGTCATGGCACTCTCAGAGCTCTCTCAGCCACACAGCGCGATTGTTGTTGTGGGGGATAATAATGGCATACTTTGCAAACTGCTCTGAGTGGGCATTAAGTTGTCCTGAAGGGTGGTGTATAAATCAAATGTTGTTGTTGTTATTATTTCCTCTGTTTTTACATTGGTAAATCAAACAAACACCTCAGAAGAAATCGTGCCTTCCCTTATCCACAGAAAAGGGTTAGTCAGGCAGTCCGGTCTGTGGAGCTTCTCATCCTACACACCACTGGGTGTGCTCTCAGGCCCCCATGGCAGCAACCTCTGGAAAGCTCATTCAGAGATTAGGGCAGCAACTCAAAACAGGCCCCCTGTTATTTAACAGGACTTAAGTAGTAAGTCAGTCACATTTTAGTCACTGGGGGTGACTCCAAGGAAAGTGTTCTTAAGACTTCAGCCTATGATGTATCTCACTCCCCAAAATCCCAGTAACACCCACCCCCCCGCTCTGCCCGCTGCAAGCTAGAATAGCTATCTAGGCAGGAGCACCACAGGTGAAAGCTTCTTTTCCTCAGGGTTGATATATACTACAAATGTATATTGATTTTATCCCATCTTAACTGTCATAGCTTTCCACAAAGAATTGGGGGAATTATAGACAGGTGGGAATGTCAATAGCTTTGTTAGAGATGGCTGTTCTCCATCCCACCACCTCTTTTCACAGAACTGCAGTTTCCAGAGGAAGATGGAAGGAGAGTTAAACTACATTTGTGTCTTGAGTACAAAAAAAAATGCTAGAATATCCGTGACTGAATCTTCCCAGTGCCTTTTGAAGCTCTATTTAACTCACACAATTTATTTATTTAGAGATTTAGATTATTTTTGCTTTGCTTTTATTCACTATGGAGACCCGAAGTGGCTTCCAATAGCCTTCTCTTTTCCTCCATTTCACCCTCACAACAACAGCTCTGTTAGGTAGGTGAGACAGAGAGACAGAATGTCTTCCAGTGAGCTTCCATGGGAGAGCCGTGATTCAAACCGGCTATTTCAGATTGTAGTCCAACTCTAACTACACACTGGCTCTCTCAAGGCCCCAATTTGGACTGGAGACACAAGGGCAGGGGAGAAGAAATTTAACTCTTTCACCCTCACACAGTTTTACAAACTGAAACTAGGCTGTGTAAGCTATTATAGCACAGATACCCTTCAAAGGGCTGATTATACCACACACACCTATTTCAATAAGCAAAACTGTTCAAGTGTGTTCAGAATTAAACTGTGTCCCCTTCCAATGCAGTCCTGATCCAAATTAGGGGACTCACAAAAGATCCACAATTGGTGTCATTTTTTTTTTACTCTTATGGGGCTAAGAGGAAACAAACCTCACAACTCTCTTTCTGTTCATAAACCACAAATTACAAGCTCAGGCAGGGTGGAGAGAAAGACGCTGGTCAGTATTCAATCTAACTCTCCTCCTTCTATTAGCATTTTAAAGGAGAAAATATGTGATTTTAAATCCGTATCTTTCTTCCTTTAAACTGCTAATGACAAACCAGGAATCTTCAGTTTCAAATATTAAAACCAAGTGGTTTTAATATTTGAAAAGTTAAATCCCGCCCCCTATACTCCTTGCACAGCCCAAAGGCAAATTGAGCATTTTGGGTCTAACCAAGACCTGTAACCTTTGCCTCACCTGTCTGAGCACTTAGATGTAGACAGATCTCCCAAGGCTGAACCACACCTTAAGAGTGCAGCCTTGCCCCATCGTCTCCAGCTCTCTTCAGCAGAGTTAGAGCTTTCTAAGAGCGGAACTACAAGTGACAAAAGGCACAGGTTGGACACTTGTCAGCTTCCCTCAAGTTTTGATGGGAAATGTAGGCATCCTGGTCTTGCAGCTTGGCTCTCTGACTGCTGTCCAATGGACTTTTCAACTGTCACTTGTCCAACATTCCGCCAAGCTGCCTACATTTCCCACCAAAACTTGAGGGAAGCAGACAAGTGTCCAATCTGTGCCTTTTGTCACTTGTAGTTCCGCTCTGTCCACTGAAGTCTTAAGAGGGTGGAACTTTGCTTAGGATTACTCTGTCATCTGCATTTCAACTTGCTCTGAGTTGCACCAGGAAACTCTCTTTGCTTTACCAGCCTCATGTTTAAATTAAACGTTACCTTTCCTAATTGGAAGGAAGGAGGAGTGTTATATTCCTTGTCTTAAAATATGTGTATACACAGGAAATGTTACTGTGAAATTGCTGGATCGAGATTCATTAACAGGTTTCATACTCACCCCCAACCTAGAACAAAGACTTGCTATCTCTTGCTCATTATAGGCGTTAACTAGCCCAGCGTCGCTAGTGCATGGTCTCTGTATTTATTTGAATTTTGCTTCATTCCAGTATGGCCAAGGCGTCTTCCATTTTATGGCCCTTTCACCTGGTAGGGGCCCCACCTCATACCCCATAATTAAAATGACTGCATACTCATTGCATCCAAAGACGTGGGTTCTAGTCCACCAAAGCTGGAAGGAAAGCTGGTGAGTCTTTGGTCTGTTCCACACAGCAATGCTTTCCTGTGGTTTCTTGATTTTCACTGAGGCTACTGATGTACCACAGTTGCCGTCAGGGCTTCCACATCATGGGCTTCCTCACATTTCCAGTGCCCTGTGAGTGGCCACTCCCTCTCCCTGCACCACAGGTTCACCTCTGGGAGTGGTACCATTATATCAATATGACAACCCATTTTATAAAATGAAAAAGACCCTGTTGTGGCACAAGGAGAGGATGGCTGCTAAAGGGACTCTGAAAGGGAAATGGTGTCAATGTGGGGAGGGGGAGGGAACCCACAGACTTTCCTGCTCACGAGGCAGCCAGCTCAACTTTGCTGCAATCCTTCCCAACCCATCAAAACAAAATGAGAAAGGTGGGGGAAACATGGGAGGTGCACAAAAGTGCCATTATGTTGTGGGGAACCCTCCCCCCCCCCCTTTACAATAGCTTCCATGTTGGGGAAGACAACCTGTGTGGAAATCACCTTTGAGCTCTTTTCTGCAACAAGAGATGCAGCTCCACCTTCTGGAATGACAAACGTTAGTTATCCTGTCCCATAAGCCTGCATGCCTGTGAATGCAACTGCCAGCACACTATTCAAGCCAGGCAGAGTTTTTAGGCTGTCCTGGACCACATCTGTGAGCCCATCACATCTGAAAACAACCGCATGAACACACAGCAAGCTGCCTTGTCCTGTGGCAGACCCTTCTTCTGTCAAGACCAATCTTGACTACTCTGCCTAGCAGCCCCTCTCAAGTGGAGGTCTTTTACATCACTGCCTACCTGACACTTTTAAATAGAGATGCTGGCGTTGAACTTAGGACCTTCTGCATGCCGAGATGTTCAACCACTGAGGGCCAAGCTACACATGACGAATGACACTTGAACAGCAAGTGTATTTCTCCCTGTTCACTTGCCCTCCACTCAATCCACTTGCCGTTCAAGTGTCATTTGTCATGTGTAGCTTGGCCCTGAGCCACAGCTCCTTGCCTCTTAGTGGTACCCACCAGGTATAGACCACATGGGTGAGGACTCCTGCCTTTTCCATCCATCCAGGCACTGGTCCTCTGGGAGGGCTATTTAACAAAGTTTGTAGGGCTTGTGCTCTGGCTTTTTTAAAAAAAAAGACTGATGTAATTGATGGTTTACCTTTGGGCAGAGCGAATGTCTGGTTTCATGTATGATGTTTACTATTTTGTTTTCTTTTGCAAGTGATTTCTGATTACTGTATGCTACCCTGAGTATGAGTCTCTCTACACAAGACATCTTTCACAGGACGCTCAAGTGACTTCTGTGTGGTCTTAGATTCAAGTGTACTCTGTCTCCTTGGCAATGCATGCGTGTCCACAATAGGAAAACAGGTGTAAGGTCTTTCACTTGAGCACCCCCGTGTAAGAGGTCTTGCATAGAGACTCTAAGAGAAAACAAGACCTCCGGGTTTTTAAAGCAATAAGAACACCCAAGGTTCTCTTTCAGGTCAGGATAAAGGGCGGCTTTTGTACCGAGTGTTGACCCCAAGGAAAGAAAGTTGCCTTTCCATTGACCTCGGCAGAAAAAATAGGGGTTTTCCAGGGAAGTGTCAAGCATTGGGCAGAGTTATTCGGGAAAAGTCCCAGGGACGGCACGTTGCAGTCCTCGCTTGCGCAGGAAAAAGAAACAGCAACTTCCAAGCCAATCGGACCGGCTTTTCGAAATCCTGCCGAGGAGCTCTTGATTGGCTGCTCGGCGGCTCCTCGGGAAAGCAGCCAGTGAGGGGTGGGCACGGCCGGGGGGGGGTCCTTCTCTGCCAGCTGATGCCCCGGGGTGTGCCCGGCAAGGATGCTCCGGAGCCAGCGCCGCCCCCCTCCCGCGTGAAGCGAGCAAGCGAGGGAGGGGAGCGGAGCGGGGAGGGAGGGCGAAGGCAAGAGGAAGTGGGTTGGAGGCGCCTTCGCCCGGCTGGAGGGTCAGGCCGGGGACGCAGACGCGCGGCCACACGCGCGCACCACACGCCCCGGGGCCGCCGCCGCGTTGCCGGAGGGATCGCCGGCCCAGGAGCGAGTCCTGCAGAAGAGGGGCGCCGGGGCAGGAGCGCCCGGCGGCCACTGCTGCAGCCCAGGCACCGGACCGGACCAGACCGGCGGGCAGCCCAAGGTAGGCGGGGGCCTCTGGCGCAGGTCGGCGCGCTCCGCCTGGGACCGGGGCTGGGGCGGCCCAGGCTGCAGGCGCCTCGCTGGCCCTGGGGCTGGCCGGGGAAGGCTGCGCGGCGGGGCCGGAGGGGAGCCCAGGCTCCGGGCAGTGGGCGGAGGCGCGAGGGCGAGGCGGGGAGAGGCCGGGCTGCTGGGGCGGGGGATCTTTGCGGGGTCCGGCGGAGCGCTCGGAAGCGCCGCTGGGCGGGCGACGGAGGACGGAGAGGCGCTGGCGAGCTGCGCCCGCCGAGGGGCTGGGGCTGGGCCGAGAGCGAGGCGCGCCTTCGGAGGGGCAGGTTGACTCCTCTCCCGCGCTCCCTTCCTCCGGTGCCCTTTCCGCGCTCGGGCGGCCAAGCAGAAGGACCCGCCCGGGCGCCGCGCTCGCCCACGCCCGGCCTGGCCCTCCCTCGCCGGGCGCCGTCCGCCGTCCGCTGCAGCGTTGAGCGGGCCGCGCCTCGGGGCCCTTCGGGGCCGCTTCCCGCCACACGCACCAGACCGGGATGCAAACGCCACGTCGGGGGGACCGGGGAGCAGCCCGCCCTCGCCCGCAGTGCCAGGCAGGGCAGCGCAGCGCTGCCTTGGCTGGCTCCGCCGCAGCGCAGACAAAGGGGCGAAGGGCCGGCGCCCCCTCTCCAGTGGGTGGTATACGGGGGAGGGGTCTGCTCGCCCTCTCCGCAATTCCGACCCAGGCCCCTGTGACAGGCCAGCGGCGTGTCCGGAGGCATCGCCCTCCTCCTTTTACGGAGCCCCCACCCCGCCCCCTGGCACAGGCCTGCTTGCTGCCGCCACCCACCCACCGACCGACCCCTCCTGCTCAGGCCCGCCTCTCCGCAGGCGCTGGGGACGGAGTTCTTGCGGGCAGGAGAGCCCTGCCGGCGGGGGATCCGCAGCTCCTGTCCCAGCCTGTTAAGGAAGAAGAACGTCCCTTTCCTTTCCCTCTGGACTACCACCCTCACTGCCGCCGCCCCCTCCCTTGATCCCGAGTCAGACCCTTACAGCGGAATCCTTCGCAGAGTTACTCCAGTCTAAGCCCTTTGAAATCAGTGGGCTTAGACTGGAATGACTCTGCTTAGGATTTCACTGTTTATCATGGGCAATAGTGTCTGCTCTGGCTGGCAGTGACTGTTAGGCAATATACCTGTCGGCCATGATGGTGAAATGGATCCTCCATGTTCAGGCGCAGTGTATCACACACAATTTGCCTTAGGTGGAGCCAGGCCTTTGGTCTGTCAAGGTCAGGGCAACTCTCCAGGGTCTTGGACAGAGATATTTTCACAGAACCTGATCCTTGTGACTGGGGGTGGCGGGGGTTGAACCTGGAACCTTCTGCATGCAAGACAGACGGCTGGCTGCCACCGAGCCACAGTTCCTCCCCAAAGCAGGATCTTTCTGTCTTGTATTATTTGGGAGTTGAGGCTTGGGAGGGGAGAACACAAGCTGCTGTGTACTGATTTAGACCTTTGGTCTGCCAGTGGCTCTCCAAGGTCTCAGGTGGAGATCGTTCACATCGCTTGCTTCCTGGTCCTTTTAAGAACCGAAGCCAGACCTTCTGCATGCAAGGGGGTATTGCGGCGCTGAGTCCTGAATGAAGCTGGAGCTTGCTATGGGGCCTGCTGGGGAAGCCCATGTGTATGTCCAGGAGCACATGGAGCTTCCCCAAATGGCACCTCTGGGACTGTTTCAGGTTTGGAAAATGGTTCAGGGGGAAGGTTGAAGCCCCTCCTCTGCATGCACTTTGGTCCTGATCCTGATTGGACAGTGCACATGTGGGAATTGAGAAGTCATATGTGATTGTGTTGCGTCTGATGCAGGTTAGGGCCCAGACCCAACTCATGTACTCTTTAATGTGTGAAGAGGTGATGGACCCTGTTTAAGACAGGCAGCAGCTTTCCAGGGTCTCCGGTGGAAAATCTCGTCACCTTCTGGCTGACACCAGGGATTGAACCAGGGAACTGCTACATGCCAAGCAGATGCTCAGCCGCTGAGCTATAGTCCTATCTGATTGTTCAGTGTCCCAAAGGACAGTTGTTTCCGTCTCTTTCCCGAAACTCGCAGATCCGGGAATTGGCCTCTCCTTCCCTCGGAAATCCTGTTTTCCTGAACTAGGGGATGTTGTGGGAGAAGATGATAGGGCTCTTTGGCAGTGGGGGAGGTGGGGAAGGGGTGGAGAAGGGGTTACTATGACTACCCTTGCACACTGAGTGTTTCCTCCCTAGCTGTTAGCAGAAGAGAGGATTCTTTTTTCTCTCCCTGTGTGTAGGTGTTTGTTTTTGGCTCACAGAAAATACAGTTCACAGGTTACAAAAGGGTGGTCCCCACAGACCGTGGACCGTGGTGAAAGAGGCGCACCTCCAATCCCTGCCAATATTGGGGAGAATTTAAGGAGCAATTTGTGCGTTATGTTGCCTCCCTAAAGTCCTCTGTCCAGCTTAGGTTGCTTCCATACGACAATGATTCTCCGATGTGCATTCATTGCCGCTGCAGATGCAGAGACGGCGATAGAGAGGTGGCTTAAACTTTTTCAAAGGAAATCGGGCTGGCAGAATGCCTTGTGGTGATGCCAGGGGATTGAGGCCACAGAGGGATGACGTCTGTAAAATGGTGCCAGTGTGGGTGAAGTCTCGACTACATGCACCTTCCTGTCTGCGCGGTGTGCCAAGCTGCCCGGACTCTGGTCTTTCTGGAGATATTGTAGCAAAGCAGTGGAGCGAAACATGGCAGCAAAGGTGGGGGAAAGCCAGAAAGCACACAAAGGGAGCATGTGCGGATGTTCTGAAAAAGGCAGCAACGTCCAGTTTGAGAGCCAAGGAGGGGTAAAACAGCCATGTGTTGTTTTCCTTAAGATTTCTTTAAAGATATGCTGTTTGGGGTTGAGAGGGTGGTTTAGTGGTTAGAGCGTTAGGCTAATAAGATCTGGTGTACCCGTGGAGAAGAAAGGGGGGGGTATAATTGAAACTAATAATAAATAACTCTGGTGCAGGGGTTAAGCTGGGGCTCAAGCTGCCACATCACCAGGAATGAACTTGGAAACCAGTCACAGATCTCTCGGCCGAACTTCCCTCGCAGGACTGCTGCAGAGATAGAACAGCGCATGCTGCCCTGAGCTCCTTCGAGGAAGGGCGCAATTAAAAATGAGATAGAAGGAACATGTGGATGGAGCAGGATTGGGGTTATATCCCTGGACCCTGACTTCCGCATTCTCATTGGACCACATGTGTGGAGGCTATCCACCTATGGCTGTCTCCATGCCAGCAGGAGCTCTGGTTTTTTAGTCTTCCCAAATTATGCAGAGGGAGAATACATTCATAGACATTCAATGCACAAAAGTGTGGGTGGAGCTTGCTGCCGCGATCTTGCTCCCCATCTGTTCTTTCTGTTCAGATAGAAAACCGTCTGTTTGGCCCATTTATTCCACATCTTACTCATTTAGATATTTATACCTTGCTTTTCTTCCCAGTTGGGAATACCTATAGCCTTGCTCTCCCGTCCTCTATTTTTTTCCTTACTACAACAACCCTGTGAGGTAGGCTAGGACAAGAAAGAGAGGGACCACCCCATGGACACCCAGCAAAACGGATTTGAACCCAAGTGTCTCCGATAATCCAGTGCTCTGACCACCGCATGCTCTTGTTGCTTAGTCTTTGGTATTTAAAGGATTAGATTTGCCTCTAAACATGGAATTTCCATTTATCTCTTATGGTTGGTGACTATCGATAAACCATATCCAAGTTTCCTATTTTATTCCCTCAACAACCTTGTGAGGTAGATCCTGGCAAAGTGCAGATATGAACTCTGGGCTCCCAGATCTGATTCTTAGCACTACGTCGCGTTCAGCTATTAGGTGTGATTGATTTGGGGGAGAAACCTGGGTTTAGATAATCTGGATTAATTCCAGTGTTTTGAGTCTAGACTAGATTTTCTCCAATTTTTCGAGCATCACCTCTTCTAATTGATTCCACTGTCTCCCTGCGCCTCAACCCAGCTCTAATAACGTGCCACAACTGAGTGTGCCAAAGCAAATGATTAATGAGCTAAAATTATGTCATTGGCTGATTATGCTTTTCATTTCAGCAGGCTAATTTGGGTGACAAAGGTTTAGAATGCCAGTTTAGGCAGAGTTTGAGCGAATCCAAGGCGCTGAATGATTCAGTTCAGAATCCAAAGTTCTGGAAGGTTTTCTTAATGCCAGGGCTGGACTCTGGATGTAAAGAGGAACTTGTTTAATGGCATGTACCAGAAATTAAAGGGCATGTCTGGGACAACACTTGCTGTTAAACCCATTGGACTTTAGAACCTACCAAAACTTCCTTATTTTTAATTGCTACTCTCTTCTGGTTTTGGTCACATTTTGGTCAGAGGGCCAGTAACAAATGCTGGATTAAAATCATCTTACATTTTTTGGCTTTGCTGTTTATTTCTGGTTTATTGTGTTTTTGGAAGCCTCGTCTATCATCATGACTCTTTTCATTATTCTTGGGAATTGTTCTTAATTGGAAGAGTTTTTGAGAGCAAGCCTGGGGGGAAGAACAGCAGTCGAGCATCCTAGCTTGGTGGGGCTGCTGTGTTTCCAGGTGGGGTACAAAGAGAACAATCCCAAGCAAGTCAGCTCAGAATCCTAGTCAGGTGTGTTCAGTGGGGCTTCGCTGAAAGAGATTCACAGTGTAATCTCAAACAGAGTTAGGTTCTTCTAAGGCCATGAGCTTCAATGGAGAAGTGTGTGACTGTGTTCAGAATGGTTCAGGCTCGAGTAGATCTTGTGTAGCGTTGCCAGTCCCCTGATGGGGGCAGGGGATGCCCCACTTGCACCCTCTGCCCCTCCCCACCATTCAGCTTGCCAGCAGGGGGGAAAGGGCAGGAACGGGCCTCCCAGAAGAGATGTCAGTGTACAGGCCATGGGAGTGCTCCTGTGCTTTCCGCCAGGCTAATTGGGGCCCCAAACGGGCTTATTCTTTAAGAATCAGCCCAGTGCAAAGTGTGGGAGCGCTCTCACAGCCTGCACAATGATGTCAGTCCCTAAAGGTGAGTGCCGGGTCACCCTCCCTCCTGCCGGGAGGGTAAGAGGCCCTAATCTTGTGCTCTGTCTGCATGTTGAAGCCCCCCAATTCAGTTCCTGGCTTCTCTAGGTAAAGGGTCTCAGGCCCACATATGACACTGGAGAGGGGCTGCTGGGAGATGGAGGAGAAAATGCTGAGTTGGTTAGGTGGGACAGGACCAGCTGTCCCGGGTTTGAACTAGAAATTTTCCATTAAAAAGACCAAAACAAGCTCTAAATATTTAAATGGATGTTGCCATGCCTCAAATTGAAAAACCTGTTTGCTTTTTAAAAGTTTTTATGGAATGGAATCAGTATTCCTATTTATTTATTTAATTAATGTATAGCCCACCCTCCCCGCAAGAGGGCAGATTACAAAAATAGGTAAAAGCATACAGGGGTGAACAATAAAATCACAAATCTCACAAACACATAACTTTGCAGCAATTCACTTGCTCACCACATATGAAGGAGGGTGCAGGTGTGGATTGGTATCCTGTAGCAGCTCACATGTGTGGGGGTGACAACCAAGGGACCCCCCCAATCCCTGCAAGTAGGAGACCGTCAAGGAGATTCATTTGATAGGTTTAATGTTGGCCTCAACCATATGCCTGGCAGAACATCTCTGTCTTGCAGGCCCACTGGAAGGATGTAAGATCTTGGAGGGCCCGAGTGTCCTCCGACAGGGAGTTCCACCAGGTCGGGGCCAGGACCGAAAATGCCCTGGCCCTGGTCAAGGCCAGTCGAGCCTCCCCGGGGCCAGAGACCACTACTAGATGTTTACCTGCTGATCTCAGCACCCTCCGGGGTGTATACAGTGAGAGGCGGTTCCTCAGGTATTGGGGTACTCCACTTACTGGCTTATTACAGGAGTGGGAGGTGGTACATAAGAACATAAGAAGAGCTATGCAGAATCTGACCAGTGGTCTGTCCTCGAACATCCTGTTTTACTCAGTGGCCCTGGAGAGCCAATGGACAGGGCAAGGTGGCCAAAGTCTTCCCTGATGCTGACTCTTAGGGGGGGAAATGTATTTTAGCTGACCTGGGCCCAGTTCAGAGTGCGGGCAATGACCTTGAAAGCCCCAAATAGCTTAGAGCCAGTCTGCCCGAGGTGTCTCCTCTGTACAGATGAACCTACAAGTAGTCTTCTGCAGGAGCCCAGTCTTGCATGGGACATGAAATAAAAGATAGGGCTTTTTTGCCTATTAATGCTATGAAACAACTTGTGGAACTCACCACCACAAGATGGCTACTATCGAGTTGATTTAAAAAGGGATTAGGCAAATTCATGTCTATCTATACAGGGCTATTGGCCATGATGAAGAGACAGAATGTCCACGTTCAGCAGGAGCATTCTTCAGAGGTCCGCCTTGTTCCTTGCATTCCGACATTCTGTTCCTTTATTTGCATGGCATGGGGTGGCTTAAGCTTTGAGCTTTCTGGTGTGATTGTTTGAGTTCCAGATGGGAAGATGTGGTAGTGTGTGGCAGCAAAATAAGAACACAAATCTTGTGGCCATTTAAAGATTAACAAGATTTATTAAGGCATCAGCTTTGGTGACTCGCCTCATCAGATGTTTAATAGACGATTACTTCATGCATCTGCTGAAGGGAGTTTTGACTCACAAAAACTTATGCTGGAATTCAAGATGGGCATGAACCAAAATACGAACCAAAGTTTATCATGAGCCAGGCTGGTTCAAGGTTTGCAAACCAGTGGTTCATCAAAATTCATTTTCTGACAAACCGCGACAAACCACTATGATTTTAGAGCGGTTCATTTGGTTCGTTTTTCAGTTCGTCACTGCTGACAGCCTGGCGCCGATCAATCGGTTTCCTAGGCAATGGGAGGGGGGAGTGGCTTTCTGCAGACCTGCTGCCCCAGAAGTGACGTTTTCACAAACCAAACGAACCAGTTCACAAACCGGGCAATTTCATGCCGGTTTGTGGTTCATGGTTTGTAAAATGCGACGAACCACGAACCGCAACAAACCGCCATTTTTCCAGTTCGTGCCCATCTCTAGCTGGGGTACATTTTAAGATGTCACAAAACTCCTTTTTTAATTAGACTATTTTAATTGTTTACACTGTTCTTGGAAGGAGAATGAGAGTTTTTGTTGTGATCTGTTATTTACTGTTGTTTTCAGTGTGTACTGTTTGATATTTGATATTTTTAGATTCTGTTCATCACTTCATGTACTAGACCTGTCATCGAAACGTAGGATAAAAATATCCTAAATAAATAAATGGTACTGGAGATATTTTCAAATGGCAGAAAACCAAAAAGAAATTACTTTTTCCTTGCAAAAGGCATCACATAAATCTATCCGCTGCATTTCAAATGTTTAAAATAAATAAATAGAGACTTTGGCCTGACAATACATATGCCTGGCAACCCCTTTTTGCATATATTTTTCAGGCAAGAGCCTGAAGCGAAACATATGCATGCCATTCAGAAATGCCGTTCTGTACCTGCTGGTTGTACTCAGGAAATTGGTCCCGGAGTACAGAGTGTAGCATATGAAGCAGCCCCCGCGTTCCCTGCCAAGACATCCCTCTGAGTATTCAAGGATTTTAATGGCATCTGGGAAGTGTGGGCTACTAGGCTGTTGAATGGATCCATGGGTGGGGGTGGGGGGGTTACTTCCTCTGCTGCACCACGCAGATCTACTTGCAAAAGAAATCTTGATCTATGGAGTGAATATAATATAACACTTAATAAACTTGTCATGTAGAAAGTGTGTTGCAAACCTTATGGTATTAGTCCAGGTATCAACTGGGTATTTCACATGCATGCCTGCGTTGGCGATTGGGGAGCCTGTAATGTTTTTTGGGATGAGGTTTTCAAGAAATGCAGACAGGCAGGGGGGACACCGAGGGCAGTCTGGTTGCCCCAAAAATTCAGTTCTGCAGCACTGAGCATAAACTGTGGGCATAAATTAGCCCTTTTCAAATATTCCAATTTATTCAGGGTTTCTGGACCTGCTGACAGCACCAGTTGATCATTCCAAAGAATTAGAAGCCCTCTTTACATGTTACAGTGAATGCACGTATGTTCTGCAGGCACATGCATAAATCTGTTTGCAAGAACGAGCCTATATGCATTCACTTTATGAATGAAACCGGGGACCACTTCCTGAATACATGTGGGGGTCTCATTACACATTGAGCTGCACAGGTGTAGAAGGTAAAATGAGAATTACTCATCATGTGTATAAAGAAAAACTAAGTACTTGGATTTTATGTGTTCACTGTAACTTTTGAATGGGGCTTATGTGGGTCAGGCTGTCCCTCCCCCCCACCCCCCACCCCGCTTTCATTACATGTGATTAAAACAGCTTAAAAGTGCCAGAGGCCATTATTTGATTTTTATACCCCTCTATTGGTCCCCAACCTCCAATTTATCCTCACAACAACCCAGCAAGGCAGGTTACTCTAAGAAATATGCTTCAGATACTAGCCTGACGCTCTGACCTGTACATCTCATTGGCTCCACTGTAAGTTCTAGCATCTGGAGCAGCAGCTTCCCATCTGGGGGTGCCATCAGAGAGCATGAAGTGTGTTTATGCTCCTGCCGCTTTAATTGGCGTGCTGATGCTGGGAGGTTCTCTTGCAGCCCCAGCACCTGGGAAACTGAGGCCATGTCAAGCTCACAGAAAAGAGTTGTGACAGCAGCCAAGTTGTTGAATTGTGCTTTGCTGTGAACCGTACATGAGCTGTGAAGTGTTATGAACTAACAGTGGAATAAGAAAAGAAAAAACCAAAAAAATTGTAAAAGGAATGAAAAGTGCAATTTTGAAACTAGCATGCATGGAGCCCAAAAATCCAAAGAGCATAAGCTGCAACATTAAAAGTGTTTGGTTCTGAATCTTGCCTTCCTTTCCCCTGACACTGTGTGAAAAATAATTTTGTGTGGTGGGCAGGCTGACAGCAGTCAGACTGTTTCAGTGGACGTGGAGCATATTTAAGCACCTTTTGTCATTCAGTGGCTGGAGTGCTGAGCCTGGAAGGAGAGGGTGCAAAGTAGGGCCGGAAACTAGGCAAAAGTTCTTTGAGCTGCTTTAAGTAGGCAGAACTTCTCTTGCCAAGCAGCAGGTCCTCAATCCTCAGGAGCAGGGAGGACAGCAAAATCACCACTGTGTGCAACCCCAGCTCTGCATCTAGTAGAAGTAGGGTTGCCAGCCTCCAGGTGGTGGCTGGAGAGCTCCCAGAATTACAACTGATCACCAGGTGACAGAAATCAGCTCCCCTGGAGAAAATGGTGCCTTGGAAGGTGAACCCTATTGCATTAGAGCCAGAATTACAACTGATCACCAGGTGACAGAGATCAGTTCCCCTGGAGAAAATGGTGCCTTGGAAGGTGAACCCTATGGCATTATAGCCAGCTGAAGTCCCTCCCCTCCCCAAACCCCATCTTCTCCAGGCCTAACCCCCCAAATCTCCAGGAATTTCCCAACCAGGAGCTGGCAACCCTAGGTGGGAGAGGAGAGTTACAACACCCATCATGGGAAAGATTGTCATAAGGGCTTCTGCCCGAAAGCTGAGATGAGAAGCTTCACTCTTTTTTCTTGTAGAACCATGTTAAGAGGTAGGGACTTGATGGGAACAAGTTACTGTGTTCTGCTACTCTGGTTTGCCTTTAGCAGCATCCCAGAAGACAGGGATGATCAGTTGCCCACTGGCTGGGATTGTGATTTATTTTCTGATTGCAATCAGCACCATCAAACTGTATCCCCGTGCAATCTCACGCTTCCCTTTCTGCAGGTTTTCCATCCAATGATGGCTGTTGCTGCCAGCTCCCATCTTCACCTGTAGTTTGCCATGTTGAGTGAGTATATTCAAGTAATTTACGGTGGTTTACAGACCTGAGATGTCTCTGCGTCCCTTATGATTGCCTTATTGGGATCTGTTAACGTCCGAGACAAGCAAATTATTTGAATGTGGATGAATTCTCATGTGTGTTCTTGTACTGTTTCATAGGAATCGTAGTTCCCCCTCCCCTACATCCATCAAATTTTTATTAGAAGTGTGTTCCAATCACAAAAGAATTGTATTGGAGCAGCATGGCTTGTGTTCTTGGCCTATCATGTCTGCATGTGTCCAGCATTTTTTTAAAAAAAGGGATACTGTTCAGATGAGGAGTATTTTGTGTATGCGGGGACTTCCGGTTTGGGATTCATGGAGGTCTAACGCAGCTCCATTCGTGGAGCTGACCGGACTGCCGTTTTAACCGGCCGGAGGGGTGAAAATAACCCGCGGCCGACTGCTCTCAGGCGGGGAGCAGGCAAAGAACGCTCAAGACCCTAGGGTGAGCTAGATCTCGGACGAGGGGGGGCTCTACGCAAGGAGTCTCCCCCCCGATCCTTGAGGTCCCACCTTGCGACGGGTCGGCTATAATCTCTGCGGCAGTCTTGGGGCCAATTCGGCTGGCATAAGACCTACATACCCAAGCTTCGATCGGGGAGGGAAGTTGAGAGGAGAATTTAAGATCGAAACAGCGATTACAACCCGAGAAAGTTGAAGAGAAGGTAAAGATCGCTATCTCTTGAAACGGGACAGATTGATAAAAACAGAGAGGAAAGAAAGTAGATTTTTAAACTGCAACAGCCTAGTGAAAAGGAGGTGAAGACTCGGCAGGAGTTGTATTTTAAAAGAGACTAAATTTAAAGAAGTTATTGCAAAAATCGGACTATTGTTTTGAATACCTGTGGTTTTGGAGCTGTGGGAAAAAGACACCATCGCGAGACCTGCTGTGGGAAGACGGGAGACAGGAAGTGCGTAACAACAATAGAGTGGCTGGAGGGAAGCGGCCCTTGCCGACGGACAGGAAGTAGGGAATCGCCATTTTTGAAAGGGGAAGGGTTGCGGCTTCAGCGGAAGAGGAAGTAGGCCATCTTGGATTACAATAACATAGAGAAACCATAGAGAAAAGACGCCCGACATTTTGGATACAAAAAAATTAATTTTGGCAAAGATTGGGACATTTGAAAAAAAGGAAAACGTTTAAATATACGCCACGGAGCTAAGGAAGAGAGCAGATTAGTGGGAGCGAGCTAAAGCAAGCCCCACGATGTCGAAAAAAGAGTGGCAATCGGCAATAGAAAACTTGGACAAAAAACTTATAGACATGATGAAAGAACTTAAGGATACGAAATTGGAGCTTATTAAAGAGGTCAAAGAAGTTACACAGACAGTAAAGTCGGAGCTGTCAGAAGTGAAAAAAGGCGTGGAAACGATTAGTAGTGAATTACAAGGAACGCAGCAGAGAGTTAAAACAGTAGAAGACGCGATGGAGAATTTAATAGACACGCAACAAACAGAGATGAGGCTGGTGAAGGGGAGGATGTCAGTTGCAGAAACTAAACACATGGAGAAGCAGCTTCGTTTTCGTGGTCTGCCAGAAGTGGAAGGGAAGTCAGCGCAAGAACAGATGACTGAGGTGTTGGCTGATTACCTGGGGAAGGAGGAGGAGGAAATTGTGGCTATCCTAGATGTGGCGTATCGTGTGAATTCGAGAATTGCAACCCAGAGGAAATTACCAAGGGATGTGATTGTGCAGTTTACAACTAGAAACATGAAAGAGAGGATTGTGACAAAACAATTTCAAGATCCATTGGAGATTGATGGCAAGACGATTATTATAATGAAGGAACTGCCCAGATCAGTGTTATTGGACAGGAAAAAATATAGAGTGCTAATTCAGACTTTGAAGGACATGAATATCAGATACAGATGGGAGTTACCGGAAGGAGTGTCCTTTGAGTTTGGAGGGGCAAAAAAACGCATCAGATCTGAGCGGGAGATGGAGAGATTTATCAAGGACAATGAAAAAGACTTACCAACAAAACCATGAATATGGAGTGTAAAGTATTATCTTGGAATGTAAATGGACTAAACTCACCGAATAAGAGAAAAAATATTTTTCATTGGCTACTAAAACAAAAATGTGACATTGTTTGTTTGCAGGAGACCCATATTAGAAAACAGGATGTAAAATATTTAAAATCTGGAAAATTGGGCAAAGAATTTGTAGCGGCCTCTAACAAGAAAAAAAGAGGAGTGGTGTTGTACATAAAAGAGGAGCTGCAGCCAAAATTTGTTATGAGAGATGTTGAAGCTAGATTTGTAGCAGTGGAATGTAATTGGAATTTAAAGAGAGTGTTGGTAGTCGGACTTTATGCACCTAACGGTGCAAAGGAAAGCTTCTTTGAGGATTTAAGGAAGCATTTAGACGATTTTGTATATGACCAGATAATTCTTGCTGGAGACTTCAATGGAGTGACAGATTTGGAACTAGATAAAAAGACTACAACAGCACAAAAGAAAAGAGGACTATTGCCAAAGCTTTTTTTTGAGTTGATTCAACAAGAGACTCTCGAAGACGTATGGAGGAGAGAATATCCTAAAACCAAACAGTTTACTTTTTATTCTGCAAGGCATCTTACATTATCAAGAATTGATATGATCTGGGCCTCAAAGGACTTAGCGTTATGGACTAAGGAGGTAGAAATAATGCCGATGGTAGGCTCAGATCATAATCCAATTATGTGGAAATTTGGAAAAAGGAGAAAAAGGAAAGCCTGGAGAATAAATGAGGACTTGTTACAGGAAAGTGAGAATATGGAAATATTGAGAAAAGAGACAAAGTTTTTCATACAATATAACGTGAATAAAGAAGTACCAACCAGTAAAGTTTGGGATGCGTACAAGGCGGTTGTAAGGGGCATACTAATGGACTTAAATGGCAGAGCAAGGAAAAAGAAAGAGGAGAAAAGACAAGAGATTGAGGAGAAAATAAAGGCCAAAGAAGCACAGTTAAAAAAGAGACCAGGGAAAAAGAAAATACATCAGGAAATTAAAATTCTTCAAGAACAGTTAACAGCAATGAGCAATAAAGAAATGGAGTGGAACCTTAAAAGACTGAATCAAAAAGCTTTTGAGGGTGCTAATAAACCTGGGAAATATTTGGCATGGCAATTGAAGAAGAAAAGGGAAAAGAAAATAATAAATAAAATTTGTGAAGAAAATAAAACGTACCTGGAGCAGACTACCATTAGTAGAGCCTTTTATAAATTCTATGCTAAGCTGTATAATAAAAAAGAAGTAACCAAAGAATCAATAGCATCATATTTGGAAAAAACTAAACTTCCAGAGATTTCGGAAGCTTGGAGAAATAAGTTGAACAGTGAAGTAACTGATGAAGAAATAAGTAAGGCAATACAATCTGCAAATCTAGGAAAGGCGCCAGGGCCAGATGGACTTACGGCTAAATTTTATAAGACAATGGCCAACGAACTGGCACCATTCCTAAAAGAGGTGATGAACGGAGTTTTCAGGGATCAAAGAATTCCAGATACATGGAGTGAAGCGAATATATCATTGATCCCAAAAGAGGGCCAAGAT
Source organism: Eublepharis macularius (assembly GCF_028583425.1). Taxonomy (NCBI): domain Eukaryota; kingdom Metazoa; phylum Chordata; class Lepidosauria; order Squamata; family Eublepharidae; genus Eublepharis; species Eublepharis macularius. The sequence goes on from NC_072804.1 coordinate 27,386,333, forward strand.
CTGACTAACGTGAAAAATTACAGGCCTATATCATTACTTAACAATGATTATAAAATTTTCGCGAAGATATTGGCGGAGAGACTGAAGGGGTGGCTCTCGGAAGTCATAGAGGAAGAACAAGCAGGCTTTTTGCCGGACAGACAAATAAGAGACAATTTAAGGACAGTGATCAATGCTATTGAATACTATGACAAGCGTTGTGATAAAGAGGTTGGTTTCTTCTTTGTAGACGCTGAAAAAGCGTTTGATAATTTAAACTGGGATTTTTTGTTTGCCACTATGGAAAAGCTACAACTGGGAGAAAGATTCATCAGAGCAATTAAAGAAATTTATAGAGACCAGACTGCAGCAATTGTAGTGAATGATGAACTGACCAAGAAATTGACGATTAGTAAAGGAACAAGACAAGGTTGCCCGTTATCTCCATTGTTGTTTATTTTAGTACTGGAGATTCTGATGATACAAATACGACAAGATGAGGAAATACGAGGAATAAAAATAAAGGACTATTCATATAAGGTTAGAGCATTTGCAGATGACATAATGTTAATTGTAGAAGATCCATTGGAGAACATGCCAAAAGTGATAGATAAGATCAAGGAGTTTGGTGACTTGGCAGGTTTCTTCATTAATAAAAAGAAGTCAAAGATATTATGCAAAAACATGATTAAGCAGAAACAACAATTGTTAATGGAAACAACGGACTGCGAAGTAACTAGTAAGGTGAAATATTTGGGAATTGAACTGACTGCAAAAAATATAGATTTGTTCAAGAACAACTATGAAAAATTATGGACTCAGATAGAGAGAGACTTGATCAAATGGAATAGACTGAATTTGTCATGGTTGGGCAGGATTGCAGCAGTTAAGATGAATGTGTTACCAAGAGTAATGTTTTTGCTACAGACAATACCAATCATCAGAGACTCTAAACAATTTGAAAAATGGCAGAGGAAAATATCAGATTTTGTTTGGGCAGGCAAGAAGCCTCGTGTGAAAGTAAAAGTCCTACAAGATGCAAAGGAAAGAGGCGGAATGCAACTGCCCAACCTGAGACTTTATCATGATGCAATCTGCCTAGATTGGTTAAAAGAGTGGATGACATTAAAGAATAAGAAACTATTAGCCCTAGAGGGATATAAAAAATTTTTTGGATGGCACGCATACCTATGGCATGACAAAGTAAAGGTCAACTCGATGTTCCTGCATCATTTTGTAAGGAGAAGTTTATATACAATCTGGAAGAAGTACAGAATTTACCTACAAGAAGGAACCCCCTTGTGGGTGGTTCCATATGAGGTGATAGATCCGAGAGCTGTTGATAATGAACAACAATGTTTAATGTACAAAGAAATAACTAAAACTGAAGTATCTAAACTCAGAATAAAGACGCAAGAGGAACTGTCACCTAACTATGATTGGTTCCAGTACAGACAGATTAGAGACTTATACAACTCGGACTTTGCAAAAGGGGGCATACGAACAGAGAACTCGGAACTAGAGCAGACCCTTCTTAAAGAAGACAAGAAAAGAATATCCAAGGTATACCAAGTACTGTTGAAATGGTATACTGAGGATGAGATAGTTAAAACACAGATGGTGAAATGGGCTATAAATTTCAATAAAGAAATAACAATGGAGGCATGGGAATACTTGTGGAAAACTACAATGAAGACAACGACATGTATTAATATTAAAGAGAACATTTTCAAAATGATCTATCGTTGGTACATGACACCAAAGAAGATTGCGCTAGGGAACTTGAATACTTCTAATAAATGCTGGAAATGTAAGAAACATGAGGGCTCCCTCTATCATATGTGGTGGTCGTGTGAGGTAGCTAGGCAGTTCTGGGGGGAAATAATAAGAGAAATGAGTGAAATTTTACAGTTTCAAATAAATAAGAACCCAGAACTCCTGCTGCTAAACTTGGGAATGGAGGGAATTCCAGCCCATCATAGGACGTTGATTTTTTATATGACTGCAGCAGCTAGACTTTTGTATGCGCAGAAATGGAAAGTACAAGAAGTGCCAACTATTGAAGATTGGATCTACAAATTGCTGTATATGGCTGAAATGGACAAGATGACAAGAAAACTGAGAGATCTGGACTCAGGGCAGTTTAACACAGACTGGGAGAAGCTGAAACAATATCTGGAGAAGAAATGGGAGGTGGGAGGAAAACTGTGGCAGTTTGAGAACTACTGAAGTATAATAAAAGTATAAAAGAGAGGGGTGACTTTACCGGGGGAGGAAGAGAAATGTGAATTTATAAGCAGTTAGATTAATTGATTGAGATATATATAGATATGTATAGGTTAACTGATAGAACATTGATAGAGAATAATTAATGATAAGGTTTAAACATGAGGATTGAGTAATTAACAATATTTTCTTTCTTTGATAAGATTTATATGCACCAAACTGAATGTACAGAAGAGTTAAATTGATTGAGTATGCGAGGAGTTATATAGAATTACCATAAAAAGATGAAATGAGTAATATATAGAGAACAAATCAAATTGTTTGATTTAAATGTGGGAAATTTTTATGGTTTATGATATATAGGTTTATATAGAAATATTCAAAACTGGAAAATGGGATAAATTGTTTATCTAAAGACGTACAGTTTGGGTGTATAATAAGTAAAGGAGTTAAAGATGTACTGCTTAATATAATGGAGAATGTATATCTGTTTTAGACAGAGGAATTTAATAGAAGTAAGGGAAAAGGGGCAGAGGGTGGGAAAGCTGTTGGAAGTCAACAAAAGGGGGGAAAGGGAGGGGGTTAGAAACGAAAAATTAGGGGAAAATTGATTGTAATGTAAAAATAATAATGTTCTAACCCAATAAAAAACTTTTCAAAAAAAAAAAAAAAGGAGTATTTTGTGTATGCTTTTTGCACAGCCTAATGGGAATTGTAGTTATTTTTTCAAAGGATGATTGATAATTCCTTAGGAAACCATGTGACAGAGCAACCAAATGTCATGACAAAGACCTTCTCTGATTGGCTGCCTTCATCGTGACATGGCATGGGGTGTAGTGGACCGGGATCTGGGAAACCAGGCTCAAATCCCTGCTCTGCTCGGAGACTTTAGGCCAATTGCACCCTCTCGGCCTAATCTTGTTGTGAAGATAAAATGGAGAGGAAAATGGAAGCTGCTTTGGGTCCGCATTGGGGAAATTGGAGGGGCATAAATGAAGTAAATAAATGACCTTGTAGCATACAAAGCAACATGTGCTGTAAGTGCTGCAAGAATGGCTAGTGCACATGTGCAAAGCAGCTCAACGTGGCTTTAGATTGAAGCATCAGACAAAACCTACAAACAATCCAATGAGGGGCTCAGCTCACACATAGATGAGTGCTTTGATCATGAGAAGTTTGAATATTGATCACAGTCATTTTGAAGTTCATATTATCCTTGTCAGAAATTAAAAGGGAGCAGGGTGCAAGCTGCAACATGAGAAGTTACAAGGGTCAGAAGCACATGTTCCCATTGACTGGATTCCTTAGAGACCATTCCTAGTTCCTTATATCTGTTCCTGGTAAATCACTATGTTTTGTCCTATTTTTGCCTTTGAGGAATCTCAGGTTAAAATGTTCATTGTGATGTGTTATTCTTCAAAGTACAATGCCCTCTGTGGGATCTAGCCATTTACATCTTGAAAGAGGACTAAATGCATCACCTCTAACGTCATTGTTTGCACATGAACACGAGGGCCCTGTGCAAAGGTCTCTCTTGAGCACTGCATCACCTATTTAAGGACGATGTGTTTTTCTGTAATTTATTTGTAAACTTTTAATTAAAAGTTAAATTTTAAAAAATTATTTGTAACCTCTCTGTTACAAACGTCTGTTGCAACTTCCAACCCAAATTAAAAGAATACTAAAATACATTAAAAAGATAAAACAATAATCCATAAAACTGCAGCAATAAGACAAAAATAGATGCTGAGCTGAAATAACAGAATTAAAGTATCAGCAAGGATTAAAATAGCAGCGGGACCATAAGGAGGAGAAATAGGGAGAAAATGTGGCAAAATGGTTTAAGTGCTGCAGGAAAACGGATCCGGCAATAAAAAGAATGTGAGGAAACTGGGCAGAGGAACGAAAAGCACAATAAAACAGAAACTTCTGCAAAGGCCATCTAGAGGCCGCAAAAAATAACAGGTGTGGACAATAACAAATATCCGCCTGATGCTTGAAACGCAAGATTGGTTGCCAGGGCAAATCTCTGTGTGGAGAGCATTCCGTAGCCAAGGTGCCGCTGCAAACAAGGCCATTCTTTTTGTCACACGTGAAGCTGCTTTATACTGAATCAGACGATTGATCTGTCAAGGCTAGGATTGTCTACTTGGACTGGCAGTGGGTCTCCTGGGTCTCAGGTAGGGGTTGTTCATATCACTTACCAGGGCTCATTTTGAGGGGAAACGTGCAGGAACGCAGTTCCGGTAGTTCTCCAAAAAGGTCACATGTCAGGTGGCCCCGCCCACCTGATTTTGGGCCTGTTTCGGCCTGGATCAGGGCCGAAACGGCCCAATTCGGGCCCAAGATGGCCAGGATCAGCTCCCAAATAGCCAGGATTGGTCCCAAAACGGCCAGGATTGGGCCTCTGACGGGTGGTGGATCACTGTCCTGCTCAGCAGCAGCCCAATCCTGACCATTTTGGGCCCCTTTTTGGCCATTTTCAGCCCCCTTTTGCTATTTTCGGCCCAATTTTGGCCCTGAATGGCCGGGATTGGATCCAAAACAGCCAGGATAGGTGATGTCAGAGGGTGGGGCATATGCAAATCAGTTATGCCAATGACACAATTCCTGTGATGTCAAGGGGTGTGGCCGATGCACATGAGTTGTGCTAATGAGTTATGCTAATGAGTTCCTGCAGCCCTTTTTCTACAAAATGACCCGTCACCTACTATGTGATCTTTTAAATGGAGATGCCAGAGATTGAATCTGGGGGCTTCTGCATGCCAGGCAGATGCTCTGAGTCATAGCCCTTCCCTCATCTTACTTCAGAAGGGGCTTTAAATGTCACTTGATGGGCAGATTAATAGTAGAGATCGGTGCGAACCGGGAAAATGGTGGTTCGTTGTAGTTTGTGGTTCACAAACCATGAACCAGCATGAAATTGCATAGTTCGTGAACTGGTTCATTTGGTTTGTGAATACATCACTTCCGGGGCAGCAGAACGTCTGCAGAAGGCCCATCCTCCACCCCTCGTTGCCTAGGAAACTGATTGATCGGTGCCGGGCTGTCTACAGTGACAAATCAAAAAAACGAATCAGCCTAAAAATTGTTGCGGTTCGTCAGAAATGCCCTCCAATGAACCACCGGCTCACGAACAAAACGCTCCAAAACCGGCCTGGTTCATGACAAACTTTTTTCGTATTTTGGTTTGTGCCCATCTCTAGTTGATAGTTAACCAAAAGAATAAGCATCTGTTTGGTTTCTAAATGGGCAGAGGACAGGCAATTGCAGAGTGAATGTATACTTGCTGAAAGCAGAGCAAAATCTTTGGCAATATGGGTTTGGAGGTGGGGTGGACAGTGATCGTTTGATATGAGAATTAGGATGTCCTAAACATGTCTCTATATTCATCTCTTTGGAGATGGGGCATAGGATAGAAGGGGTTCAAAGTCTTTCTTTCCTCCTGAAGCAAACATTGGCTGATTCCGCACACGTTGGATAATGCACTTTCAATGCACTTCAGCAATCGTTTGGAAGTGGATTTTTTGTTTCACACATGGAAAAATTCAGTTCCAAATGATCTCTAAAGAGGATTGGAAGTGCTTTATCCAACGTGTGTGGAATCAGCCAGTGGCAGAGGCAGCTGTAGACATTTTTTTTATAGTCAAAATAATATTCCTTGTTTTGGACTGCAGTCTTTAAAACAAAACAAAACAGATTATAGCAGGGATCCCCAACCTAGTGCCCACCAGAGTGCTTCCTGGTGCCTGCACCCTTCTTCCCCAAAATAAAGAGCCAATCTTGGTTTTCCTCCGCCTCAGTGGGGTGGGAGGGGCTTCAGAAGAATCCGGGAGGCATCACCTTTGTGCCTGCCGGGAGCACGCATTTGGAAGCAGTTGTCCTTATCATAGGAGGATGCTTGGCTTGGAGCCTCCGGACGTTGTGTGATCGGTCCCAGAATACCCCACAGCAGACATTTTGTGGTTGACTGCACTCCCCGTCCTCAAAATTCCAGTAGCTCCCAGAGACACAAGTTCAGAAGAAAAAGAATGGTGTTATTTTGGGAACCTGCTGCTCTAAAAAGCAGCTTCTCTTTGCTTTGTTGTGAGGCCAGCCCTGTTCATATGCCACAGTTTCTGATGGATGCGACATTCTGCTCTGGTGACTCTCAAGCACACGGTTGCACAGGAAGCTATGGAGAAGGGCAACATATTCTAGAGCTTTGCTGACTCATACCAGAGCTCTGGGCAAGATGTTTCCTCTTCCTATGGCCCTGATGCCTCACCCTTCCTTTGGGAAACATAGATGCTAGTGCAGTGTCTCCTCCAGCCGGCAGCCCTGGTGGCTGCTGACACGTCAGAGATGGGGCAATCCATGGCTAGAAACTGCTGAGAAACACAGGAGACAGAAATATCATGAGGTATGCCATTGTGGGGGAGGATGTGGTAGTCAGGCAGATTAAACAGCCATCAGCGTTTGCGATGGCTGTTTAATCTGGGTCTTGTGGTGGGAATACGACTTTTGCACAAATAACTGCAGAAGGCTTGTGACTCAACTCTCACACTTATTGATTAGCTCAAAGAAAGCAACATCCAAGCCCCCCTCATGGCCAAATCACGTTAAATAATAGTAGCGTTTTCAATAAACAAAGCAGATCACATTTTCCTGTCATTCTAACAACAGGCTTGTAAAGTAGGCGAGTATCGTTGCCCTCCTATTACAGATTTGGGGGCACTTAGGCAGCGTGCTTGTACGCATGCAGGTGTGCCTGCTGGCATATACAGCAACAGTAATATTTAGAATGCATATAGCATTTTCAGTGTTCTAAGTACTTTATAATTATTGGCAAACTATTCTTTGAAGTAGACTCAGAAGTAAGGCTATTTAGGGTTTTTTTTGTTTAATTATAAGTCTGCCTTTCTCCTGGAAAGATAGGTGACAAAATCAAACCAAACCATCAATAAAAGTGACTTAAAACATTAAAAATAGCTATTAGGGTTGCAGCCTCCTGTAGTTCTCACAGAATCACAACAGCTCTCCAACCAAGAGAAATTGTCCCACGGGAGGAAATGGCAGCTTTAGAGGGTGGACTCATACCCCTGCTGAACGCCTTCTCTGAACTCTGCTCTCCTCAGGCACGGTTCCCCAAAGCTCCAGGAATTTGCCAAGCTGCTGGCTGCTATTCTTCTACTGTACAGGAGGGGCTGAGGCTGTTGGGACCCTCCAGGGCCAGGCTCTATATTTGAGGGTAGGGCTGCCAACAAGCCTTGAGAAAAATGTTCTAACCCTTTAAGAGAGGCTTTGGGTTTGGAAATGGGCCGTTTGAAGCTTTTCATGCCATGGAGGTCGATAATTTCACCATATTTAAACCTCTGTTAAAAGGACAGGGCATTTTTTTGTTCTCCAGGTAGCTGGCAATAGGGTTGCCAGCCTCCAAGTGGTAGCTGAAGATCTCCTGGAATTACAACTGATCTCCAGGCAACAGAGATCAGTTCCCCTGGAGAAAATGACTGCTCTGAAGGGTGAACTCTATGGCATTATATCCCACTGTGGCTCCTCCCCTCCCCAAACCCCACCCTCTCTAGGCTCCACCCCCCCCAATCTCCAGGAATTTCCCAACCTGGACCTGGCAACCCTAGCTGGCAATTTCTGACATCAAAAAGACGACTGCACCTGCCTCTGTTTATGGCTTCTCACAGGATCTTGACCCAACCCAAGTCCTTTCAGGATGAGGTCCCAGAAACGTCCAAGAGAGGGATGGGGCTGCTTTCTCTGGGACCAGTGAGGTCTCAATCTAGGCCGAGAGCCTTGCTGGATTCAACTGTTTTGATTTGATTGGTTTGCAAGTAACCAGTGGTTGACAGGTTTCTTTGAGACAGTGACTGGATCCAGATGTGGAGCGGGTCTTGTTTCTGTCTTTCAGTCTGTTGTCCTGTGGAGTTTCCATCCAGTGACTTTTAGGAGCTTTTCTGCTGTTCCAGCATCCTGCCAGCTGAGAGCAGAACAGAGTCTATGAGACAGTAGCTCATCTCATGGCACCTACTGAGTTGCCGTCAGGTTCCCAGCCAGCCTCACAAATATAGTCACTACCACTGAATACTTCTGTATGTCTCTAGGTGCTGGGGCTGCGGCTCAGTGGTGGAACATCCAACGTTGCGCAAGAAGGTCCCTGTTTCAATCTCTGGAATTTCAGAGTAGACAAGACTGACCTTGACTGGGAGCTGCTGTAGCAGTGGTGGCCAAACTTGCTTAATGTAAGAGCCACATAGAATAAATGTCAGATGTTTGAGAGCCGCAAGACATGATGTATTGAAGTGACTTCAGATGAGGAGGTGGGTTTGGGGGAGTGTCCTGAAAGTGACATCATCGGAAGGGGGAGGGTTTGGTGCAGTGTGTTGGAAGTGACATCATTGGAAGGGGTGGAGCTTGGGAAGAGCCATCACCTGACCTTTGACTTGGAAGTGACATCACAAAAGTGACTTCACATCCTTCCTAGGCTCCACCTCCAAAGTCCCCAGATGTTTTCTGAGTCAGACCTGTCAACCCCAACATTTTAATTGAAAATAAGAAAGTCATAAAGGGAAGGAAGGAAAGGAAAAGAAGAGAGGGAAATAAACTAAACTAAAATAAAATGTATGGCCATGGTGATACTCGGAGACCTCTGGGAGCCACACAATATGTCTAGAAGAGCCACATGTGGCTCTCGAGCCTCAGTTTGGCCACCCCTGTGCTATAGCATAGTGGCTGGGCTGCAAATCAGCACTCTGCTAGTTCGACTCCCATGATTGCCATGAACTCTGCAGGTGGCCTTGGGTAAGCCGCTCCTCTCAGCCCCAACTCCCCAGGTGTATTGTGGCAATAATAAAAACACTGAGTTTGTTCACCGCTCTGAGTGTGGTACTGATCTGTCCAGAAGGGCAGTATATAAGCACACTGTTATTATGTTAGTATTATTAAGGGTTGGAGTCAGTAGAAGGTAGCTTCTTGCATAAGGGGAGGGGCGATGGCTCAGCGGTGGAGCGGAAGGCCCTGGCTTCGATCCTGGCAAGGATCAGACAGAAGTGATATAAAAGACCTCTGCCTGAGACTATCGAGCCGTTGCTGGTCAGACCATGCTGAACCTGTATAAGGCAGCTTCAGGGCTAATTTCGAGGGGGGAACGCACCGGAACACAGTTCCGGCAGTTCCCCCAAGAGGTCACATGTCAGGTGGCCCCACCCACCTGACTCGGCCATTTTGGGCCCGTTTCAGCCTGGATTGGGGCCGAAACAGCCCGGATCCGGCCTCTGATGGGTGGTGGATCACTCTTCCAGTCAGCAGCGGCCTGATCTTGACCATTTTAGGCCCCTTTTTGGTCATTTTCAGCCCCTTTTGCCATTTTGGGCCCAATTTCGGCCCTGAATGGCCAGGATTGGGTCCAAAACAGCCAGAATAGGTGATGTCAGGGTTTGTGGCATATGCAGATCAGTTATGCTAATGACACACTTCTGGTGATGGCAAGAGGTGTGGCATATGCTAATCAGTTATGCTAATGAGTTCCTCCAGCTCTTTTTCTACGAAATGACCCCTGGGCATCTTCATGTGTTTGCATGTGTACAGGTGAAGTCAGAATCATGTGGAAATTAGCATAAAATGAGGATGAGTTGATGCTGCTTTACTATTGCTTCCCATCTCCAGTCTGCATGGGTCAGTCTCTCAGCAGAGGATTGGTGCCAAGTGTCTCCCGCTCAGGGTCAAAGTGTACATTCCATAGAGTTGGCTGCAGGTCACCTACTTTTCACTTTCTCCTCTCCCGCAAAAGGCGACATCCGCATCCACAACGTCAGACCCTTTTAATCAGAACTTTTGAAACTAGATTGTAGGAGGCCTTGTTCACAGGGACGCAAACAGCTTGGGTCCTGCCTAGTTGAAGGACTTCCTTCTTCTGTACCAACCTGTCTGAACTCTGAGGTCAGTCGTCCTGGAGATCAGTTCCCCTGGAGAAAACGGCTGCTTCGGAGGGTGGATTCCATGGCATTATACCCCACTGAGGTCTCCATCCAATCGAAACCCTGACCTTCCCAGGCTCCACCCCCAAATCTCTAGGAATTCTCCAACCTGGATCAATCTGTGATCAATCAATGCTGCCTTCCTCGGGCAACCAAGTTGATCTGAAGTGCGATGGATTGGGATCCATGGGGGAGGTTTTTTCAGCTGCTCCCCCAAAGTCTGGATTTCCTTCTTCAGGAGGTGGGAAGGGCCTCATCCCTACAGATCTTGTGGGGTGAGTTGGACCTTCTTTTTTCTGGAAGTCCTTTGTGGTAAATAGACGCTCGGTTGAGCTGTTTTTGTCATGAAGTTTTGGGTCGTTGATATCTTAATTGATGCAGGTTTTAATTTCACTGCTTTGAGATCTGGATTTTGATTTCCAAAGTGCATGCCTTTCGCCATGGAGGCTTGTCCAAGCCAAATGGTGGTATATAAACTTGCTTAGTTAGTTAGTTAAGATATTCGTATCCCTCCTCTCATAAATACTTGTGAGACCGTTTCCTCTGTAAAAGCAAAATAAAACAAAAATACAACCTCCCAATAAAACTATCTACAAAAGTAACCTTTGTTTACCTAACCCACAAAAAACCGCTCTAAAATAATTAGAAGAGTATAACACCAAACTGAATTGTGTCAAAATATTTCTTTAGAAGCTACCAAGAAAACCATAACTATCAAAATCAGTATTAGTCAATTTTTAAAGAAAAAAATTGAAGCCCCTTATGGAACAATTTCAGCTGCTGGAAGGGAGGCCAAAGCAGCACCATAAAAATCTAGGGGAAAAGAAAGATGTTCACCTGGCACCTATGTCACTGGCTAGGCGAATCACTGTAGGGAAGCAGTTCCTATGGGGCCACTACAGAGGAGGCCGTGTCTCTGGTAACCACCCATCTCACTACAGAAAGTGGGAGTACACTAAGCAGGTCCTCCGAGGTTTTAATTTCAGGCAGGCTTTTAGGAGACTGAGAATTTTTCTCCTGTAGTGCCTTTAAAATTTTCTTTGCTTCACTACGACCTCAGTGATAGGCAGTTTGCAAACATGTGACTGTTTTTCAGTGACTGCATATATGCCTATGAGTAATGTCTATCTCCTCTTGCCCATGCATCCCTTGTGTTAGAAGTGTTGGCAACCTTAATCTTCATGCCATTCAGGAATCTTCCCACCATCCCATTCCAGAACCTGTATGCCAAATAGGAAGGGTAGAAAATGGTGAGGTTGTATTTAACTTCCTTGAGTCGGTGAGCTACGATGTGTGGATTCTGTGTTTTGGGTTGCTCTGTATAAGGTTTTTAAAAAATTATTATTTAATCCATTTATACCACAGTTTTCTGTCCACTGGGGGCCCAACATAGCTTACAACATTGTCACCCTTCCCAGTTTGATCCTAACAACAGCCCTGTGTAGGGCTTTTTTTCAGCTGGAACGAGTTCTGGCACCTCTTGAAAATGGTCACATGGCTGGTGGCCCCGCCCCCTGATCTCCAGACAGAGGGCAGTTTAGATTGCCCTCCGCACCCCTCCAGCAGCGCGGAGGGCAATCTACACTCCCCTCTGTCTGGAGATCAGGGGGCGGGGCAACCAGCCATGTGACCATTTTCGCCAAGGGCAATTTAAACTTTAAAAAACTCCCTCCTTGTTCCACCTGACCCAAAGTAATGTCATTGTGGGGTCCTGAGTTCCACCACCTCTTTTCCCAGAAAAAAATCCCTGGCCCTGTGAGATAGGTTAGACTGAATGGTTCTGAAGTAGTAGTCCTTAGTCTACCCATGCACTAAAATCAGTTCATAACTAGGTGGCAGAGTTCTGATATATTTATTTGTTTACTTCATTTGTACCCTGCCTTTTTCTCTAATGGAGACCAAAAGCAGCTTACATCATTTTCCTCACAACAACCCTGTGAGGTGGGTTAGGCTGAGAGGGTATGCCAGGCCCAAGGTCACCCAGTGAGCTTCCACTGCAGAGTGGGAATTCAAACTCAGACCCTAGTCCAACATTTTAATCACCACACCACACTGGATGGACCCACGTCAGACTTCTGGTGAGAGATGGTTGTTCCAAGTTCTCCTACATGACTAGTTCCCTGTAAATGGAAAACTAGCACAGCATATGAACAGCCAGACTGCAGTCTTTCACCCTGGTTATTTACATTATTTATAGCATGGCTTTCTTGCTGAGATTCAAGGTGGGTTACAAAATATAAAAGCAATGCAGTCAGAGAGTGTAAGACATCCAATAAACACATGCAATAAGATTAAGATTGCAAAATGAGAAAACACAGCAAACCAAATGTATAAAATAACGTACCATAAACAACACGGGGACTTGATTTCAAAAGTAGAAGACAATGTAGTAAGGGCAAGAGAATACATTCAATAAACAGGACAATAGTCTGCAATCTTGCTACCTTTCTAAAAGCACTCTCCTGAAGCATTTCATTTCATTCTGCTACGACTCTATGCAGGAAATTTTTCTGTGTGTGATGAGATGTCTGCCTGGCTGTGTATCTATCAAAACATGACGCCTCCTCCACCTGCTTTCTGGAATGTACCACCTCCGAATTCTACATCTTATCCCACTTCACAGGCAGAAGAAGCCATTCATTATGAGGATCGGGTGCTTTTTTGATTGTGAAAATTTCTAGTAGCATGAATAAGATGGTTTGATCCGATATGGAGATAGCTTCCATGTGCAGTGATTTAAACTGAGCTTCGTAGGGCAGTTGAAATGTGCCACTTCTGAGGGTAGACCACCTCTTCTGGTAGCTTCTACTGGGCATGTAGCTCAAGAGGCTATGGGAACTAGTGTGGTGTTGTGGTTAGGGTATTGGAGCAAGATCTGAGAGACCCAAGATCGAATCTCCACTCTGCCAGGGAAGCTTGCTGCATGGCCTTCGATAACCACTCAGCTTAACCTCTTAGGGTGGTTGTGAGTTAAAAATGGAGAAGAGGAATCCAACGTAAGCTGATGTGGAAGAAAGGTGGGATATGAATGAAGTAAAGAAATACTACGTAAGCCAAATCTCATGCAGTATGCCAAGATAAGAAACCAAAACCAACCCACACACTAGATGTGTCCGTAGTGAATCTGATAAAGATGACGGTTGCTTCCAGACTCCGAATACCAACCCATTTTTAATCCTGCTGTTCCTCTGAGTAGCTTAGGGTGGCATACACGGTTTTCCACTTGCTCATTTTATTCTGTCAATAGCCCTGTGAGGTAGGCTGAAGCTCACTCAGGGAACTTCATGCAAAATGGGGATTTGAAGCCAGGTCTTTCCAGCCCAGGTCTCCAGCGGTACCTGCAATGGCTCTCTGAAACCAAGTATCGCCATGACCCATGAATTCTCAGAATAATATTTTGGAATTTTAAACCCATCTTATACCTAGAATTCTCAATGGTAGTCCTGGATATTTAAGAGGAAAGAGAAATGCAGGCTTTTAGAGAGGGGGCAAAGGCCCACCCTGGCCAAAGAAAGTCTCCGTAGGGTTGAATTTCAGATTTTCTGCTCGTACATCACTCTGTGCCTTGTAGGCCTTTTATGCTAACTGGAAGTGATTGCACCCAAGCTTTCTCTTCTGCATATGCAAATTATATTCCGACTGTGTCATTCTCTTTGGTTGTGTGCTGTGTGCTGTAGTAGTATTGCTGGTGCAAGTGGACCTGTGCCGAGCGTGTTTTCCTTTTTACTCACACTTCCTGCCCATATTCTGCAGAAATAGAAATGGCCTAGAAAGTGACATGAAAAACACAGTATTGAGAAAATCTCATCTTTTGAATGATTTTAGTGGTTATTTTAATGGTGTTTTGTGCAGCAGGAGGGGGCCCTTTGGAGCGCAGAATTTGCTTCCAGCATAGAGCATTGCTCAGAAACACAAGGAATGTTTTTCAGCCCCTTCTGCTCACCTTCCAGACCCCCACAGCCCTTTGCAGGTGTTCACATTCATGCAAACAAGGAGCATGGGGTTCCTATGATGCACTTCAAAGGCAGTCACCATAGCATGTGAATTGAACACTGCATGGATTTCCCATGCATGTGCCATCTCCATTGTGTGTGTAAAAAATTCATGCATTCTACAATTAACAGAATGTAACGATTGTGTATATCAGGTGGACTGCAGGCTCTCAGTTTGCATGAACGTCATTGCAGGAGTTGCAGGCTCCCAGTTTGTGTGAACGTAATGACTGCAGAGGGCTGACCGCCCAGGGCTGAGAGCAAGACGGCCATTGTGAAACGGCAGGTGCGCCTCTCCTTTCACCCGAATCACTACTCCTCTCTCGGCAGTCAGAGAATATAGTTTTGCAGCTTCTCTCCCATCCCCCATCCCAGTGCAATTGCTTTGAGCCGGACCGGAATGTTGTGGCTTCCTGTCTCCGTCCTGTTTCCCTCCAGCAAACGCCCTCCGCTCCCCTCCGCCACTTCCTCCCTTGCTTGTGGGTCAGACCTTCATTCGTCTTTGAGGCTTCTTTGTGCGAGATCCCCCTCTACGTGCAAGAACCGTCAGAGAGGAGCACTGCAAACATTTATTACTTTTGATTACTCAAGGGTCTTTATGATCAGCATGTAACAAACTGACCTGTAAACTCCTTTTTCAATCCCAAGCATTCTTCTGCAAGGCTAGATCAAAACTGCAGAACCAGAGCAGATGAGAAGCGGCACAGGGCTCTCTGGAGCAATGGGGGCATGTCCCAGCACTTGTTAAAAAAGAGAAATCCCTTAAAATAAGGAACACATCTAGCCACAAATATATTTCAGGCCCTTTTTAACTGAGGTTCTTATAAAGTGTGCGAGCCATTCTGTGAGCCAACTGAGCCTGAACTGTGCTGCCAACTTCTCACAGGCTCACCTCGGTCCCTTGGTCCTACCTGCTGAGCCCATGGTATGCTCAGCCCACATGCTGGAGACCCTGCCCCCCAGCTCGAATGGATCACACCAATCATGTATGCTTACCCAGTCTCCTGCTATAGCAGGAGATCACCACCTGCCCACTGTCTGGGTTGCTGCTTGGCAAGGCAGAATGGAGAGTCAGTCTTTGCACTGTTTCACTTCTGGCACCAACCAGGGCATGACATTACCATGTTGACATGATGCTGTAGGATCCCAAAACCACAGAATTTTGGGGAGGGATCCTAGAGCCTTGCAGAGACATAGTGATGTCCCTTCAAGGTTTGTGCCAGAAGTGGCATGTGCTGTCAGTGCAACGCCATTTCCTCCATCCCCACCTCCTCCAATGTCCTGCCAGTTGCAATGGCTGGCAACCCTAGACCAATGTCATGACAGCACCAAATTGTGTCTGATTGCCCACTGCAACTAGCAGCCAATGAAAATGCAGAATGCTGTGATACCAGGTCAAACATCAATTTGACTAGAAGCGTGGGGAGGAGGGAGGAAGCAGCCAAAGTCCGTCTAATTTGGCTCTGGAAGATGGCAAGTTGTCCTCAAGGCTTTGAAGGTGAGAGGCCGACGTTTTGTCTCAACACTCTGGCTGCTGTACCTCATTGACTCATCAAAGGGCATTTTGTCCTCGTTCCCCCTACCCTAATCCAAATTCTTTCAGTGGCTGAATTAGAGAAATTTTTCAGAGGGTGGGGAAATAAGTTGCAATGCAGAGTTTGCTTTTCTTCCAGCATAGAGGATTACCCAGCAGCGCAGGGATGCTCGACCTCAACCACTTCCTTATTATTTACTTGTTTAACTTCATTTGCATACTTTATCTTTCTCCTGAATGGAGACCCAAAGTGGCTTACACCGTTCTTCTTTCCTCCTTTTTAACTTCAAAACAACCCTGTGAAGTTGGTTAGGTAGAAAGTGTGTGTGACTGCCCCAGGGTCACCCAGCAAGCTTTCATAACAGAGTGGCAATTCAAACCTGTCTCCCCAGATCCTAGTCTGACACTCTAACCACTACACCTTCTATATTCCTTCTAATTGTATAGCCTTTTGCAGGTGTTTTTATGCATGCGTGGAGGGGGGAAACTAGCACGTCTTGTCCTGTGCTCCATCCTCTACGGTTTGGGTCCCTGCTCTCATGTTCACACTTGACAAACTGTGCAGAATCCCAGCATCTCTGCTACCCCGTCATTTCCATCTGTCTTGGCATGCAGGCTGTGGTCTCGTTGCCAGGAGCTTGGGATGCTGGATGGAGCCCAAAGACCACTCCGCAGCAAGCTGCTGCCTCTCCCCTCAGAGAAGACCACATCTTACGCAAACAAGCTCCCTGGTAGCCTTTGGCCACAACCACTTCTGGTGCTGAAGATCAGAGTTGCACTTCAGATGTCTTTAATTTCCTTCACAAGCAACCATTATTGAGAAGGGAAGGATTTGGCTCAGAATAGTGACGAACCCTTAAACTCCGGGCTGTCTGGAGATCAGATCACGGACCTTTGGCATCTCCTCTAGTTGTGCCCTTTGGCTGTTTTGGGAAGGGACGCATGGAAGGTTTTTGCACTGCTAAGATGTGTCATTCAGATGCAAAACACTGCATGGGCCAGAATTATTTTTCTCTCTTCCACTTTCAATGCTAGACCTGTGATACCCACACGGTGGCTTGGGAGGCACTTGTGGCTCTTCCATTCCCCAGAGTGGCACCTGCCCCATGTTCTAGGAAAGAGGGCCAGCCTGTTGCCAGTACGGCGTGTCGCTGGCAGGTGGTTCCTCCCTCAGGCAACTGCTGCCAGAGGAACTGGAGCTGAATCCTCCCTGCACTGTGGGCCTCATGCCAGGGGTGGGAATCAAGGGCCTGGCGTTCCCAGCAACTCCACAGCCTTTGCATTCCCATCGCTGCACTCGCACAGCTGGCAGGAAGAGCAAGCTGGCCACGGTGGGGTGGGTGGCGATTTTAACTTTTCTTCGGAGCCAGCTCTTTTTCCACCAGTCACCTAGCAGTCTCGCTCTCTCAGCACTGCCGTACCTCATGCTGAGGAGAGAGCAAGAAGGTAGAGGCAAGCCCTCCTCCCTCCCTCCCTCCAGATACACAAGCGCTGGCAAAGGTGGGAAGAGACAACTCTACATGCACAGAGGTACTCTGAGGCAAATAAAAAAGCTATAGCTATATATTTCATATTAATGGCCATATCTTATATTATTGCATGTGGGTGTTCTGTAGGGCATACAGTGGCCACGTGGATCTTTGGATTGATGGGAAATGCGGGTGGCTCTCTGAGAGCTAATGTGCCCCACTTTTCTCCCCAAGGGAACTCTGAGTGGCTTAATGCTATCCTCTCAACAACCCTGTGAGGTAGGATAGCCTTAAAGTGACTGGCTCAGGGTCACTCAGCAAGCTTCCATGGCAGAGTAAGAATTTGAACCTGGGTTCCAGATCTGAACCGTGGCGTGCATGGAGAAAGGGCTTCCCCTGCACCGTTTCCCCAACCTGAAACAATTTGTGTGCGAGAGAAAGACCCACATATATCTCATATGATACTGTGAGTCCTTTGGTTTCGACCTCCGTTTCCTTGAACACCTGAAGCTGCCCTTTGTCTATCATGGTCAGTATTGTCTGATCTGAGCGGTGGGAGCTCTCCGGGGTCTCAGGAGGTCTTTTGCATCACCTACTGCCTGGTTCTTTCCACCTGGAACCATCTGCATGCAGGGCTGATTCCTCAAATGCATGGCAGAGCTTAGCCTGTATCTGAGATGAGAGAGGAGCCCCACTTTAGAGTCTGCAGGGGGTCCAGCTTGCTAGAAGAATATAACAGAAGTCTCAGGTGCACCTTAAAGACTAGTAACATTTATTTTCTCCGTAAGTTTCAGGAGTCAGAGTTCACTTCTTCAGATGCTAAGAAGTGAGCTCTGACTCACAAACACTCCTGCTGGAATCCATGGTAGTCTTTAAGGTGCCCCAGGACATCCGTTTTATTTTCTACAGTGGACTAGTACAGCTGCCTGCCTACGCTTCTGGAATTAGCACAGCTAGAAGCTCCGCCTGCCTCCTTGAGGTTCGTCTTTTTCTTCACTTTCCCTGGCCGCTGCACCAGGGCAGAGCCTGTGAAATCTTGAGTTTTTGCTTTGCCACTTGTGGGGAGTGCTGGCAGATTCTCTGGGGACAGGAGGCCGAAGGGGAACTTGTTAGTGGGATGTGGGAAGTCAGGCCTTCCTCCTAGCCAGAGGTCACTGGGTTCAGCTATTTTAAACTAGCTTTGTAATTCCTGTGACTGCCCTTTTAATTATTGCAGGAGCAAGCCCAGCTTTGGATTTGGGGCAAAGCGGAACAGAACCCTTTTAAAGGAGATTTCCTTGCTTTGAGTACAGGAGGTGGCATTTGTGAGCATCCTCCTGCAGTCTGCACAGGGCAGCCACAACAGAGGTCACCTCTGTGCCTGGAAAACAGAACTGGAGTCCAGTGGCATCTTAAAAGAGTCACAAAATTTATTCCAGCATAAGAATTTGTGCATCAGAGCTCACTTCATCAGATGCATGAAGTGTACATCCATAGCAAAAAATATTTATACTTACACTTACAAATATGTACCAAATTTAGCTGTGAATCTTGGAGTATGTTCTCCAGTACATATTTATTTCTGGACATCATCTTACAAGACAGTGCATCCAAGGCTATGGGCCCCTAAGTATACCATATAAAGGGCCAAGCTACACAATACAATTTCTAACATGTGATATCTGAATTCCCTAATACCTGACTCAGACAGATACCAAGAATGAGTAAGAAACTTATTTCCCAAGGATGAAGGGCTCCATCTTGTATTGCAACCATGGTGCAGGGGGGAAAGGGGCCTTCACCCCCCCCCTTTCTATTTTCACAATCAAAAACAGCCTGGAGGTGCTTTTGCCCCATGGGAGGAGGGGGGCTATACATGAACTGATAGTCGACATGTTCAGCCCCAGAGTATGGCTCATAATGCTCCCGGGGGATGTTTCAGATCAGGAAAATGGGGAGGGGTGCTGAAGATCCTTATCTCCCCGCTATGCAGTCCTGATCTGAATTGGGGTCTGGAGCGCTTGGGAAACCAATTCCTTCGCTACTAACATCTAGCTGACTGAGTCAGTATCAGGTTGAGGGAACCAGACACTACAAGTTAGGAACTTGCAATATGCTGTTTGGGTTTAAGGAAAAGGGCACCCCTGCCAAAGGCATAGATTTCCCCAGGGCAAAAAACAGTCTTTAAAGTGCCACAAGAATCCTCTTTTATATTTGCTGCATTGGTTACCCTTCTGGAATTATTACTTGCTAATCCAGACTCAGTTTGCTGGGTCCGAAAAAGTGTAGCATTTAAAGCAAGGTTTGTACGGCATCTTGTCAAACAGGAGAATGTGTTTCAAAAGGGATGGGAAAGGTATATTTTAAAGAAATACGTTGTATTTCTGGACCTCATAAAAGTTGGGTTCAAACTAGATGTAACATCTTACATGGGTGAGGACATGGATGCCCTTCCCAACTCATGGTCACCCAGAAGAACGGGTCATTTTACCTGAGCAGTGCTCGGTAAGACTCTGGAGTGCTGCAGCCAGGAGAGGCGGGCTTCTGGCTTCCCTCCCATTCTGTTTTCTCCAGTGGAAATGGCCACGGGGGAGGCCTGTTTGCTCCTAAGAGAGCCAGAGAAAGAGACAAACACCTGATGAAAGCAGCGCAGGAGGGAAGTCAGATGCGCCTCCTCTCTTGAGTTGCAGCACTCTAGAGTATCATGGAACACTGTTCAGGTGCCCTGCTCTTTATGAACAGCGAGCCAGGGCAGGCCACCCCTGTCCCAACCTGCATAAAGTGTTACATCTAGTTCAAGCCTACGTTGCCCCCAAACCACTTGTTTGCAACTCGTAATGTCAACAAGTGTGGTATCTTGGTATAATGGGGACTTCGTGGTGTCCAAACTAGGCAGGCCTTGCAGCCTGCTCAGTTCCTGGATGATAGATTTCATGGAGGGGAACGCCATGTGTTTTTTTCCTAAGATTAGGGTAGAGGGGGAGAGGGAAAGATCTTTGCCACTTGGCCACGACTTAGTTTTACAGTCTGCAAAAAGCCCTCAGGTGCTGGGGGGCGGGCGGGGATGACACCAGTGTGGAGAGAGCCTTCCAAAATGTGTACCTTCCCATCCAGTCTAATGTACTTGGGTTGGGTTCTTTAAGAAAGATCCCTCCTTTCCCTCCCTGCTGAGGGCAGGGAACACTTAGAGCCAAGCTACAAGTGACACCTGACACAGGTTGCACACTTGTCAGCTTCCCATAAGTTTTGATGGGAAATGTAGGCATCCTGGTCTTGCAGCTGTAATGGAGAGCCAAGCTGTAAAACCAGGATGCCTACATTTCCCGTCAAAACTTGAGGGAAGCTGACAAGTGTCCAACCTGTGTAAGGCGTCACTTGTAGCTTGGCTCTTAGAGGATGAATGGATTAGGAAATGCTGATGGATGCTCCCCACCCCCTCAGCACTCTTGGGAAAGGAGTAGAAAAACACCCTTGTGGAAGCAGCCTGTGTTTGTAAGAAGGGCAGAGAATTACTTAATAGGGGTGGGATCTTAAATCGGAAATGCTGATAAGGTCAACATTGGGAGGCTGGTACAGGAGAGGTGAGTTGCGAAGACTGTTTGGAAGCTCTGTAGGGACCCCCAGTAAGGAAGAATAAACTGGAATCAGCATTTTATCCCAGCATAAGCTTTATTGGAAGGGAGCCCACTTCATCCAATGCTGGTAGTAAATTTAGTTTTGTCTTTAAGGTACCACAAAACGCCAACGTATTTTTGGTTACAGCAGGCAAACACGTCCAAAACGAACTTATGTATCGAGGAAGGAAGGAATCCTTAGAGCTCTAGCAGTATCTTTTGGTCTAACAGGAATGTTGATGTCAAAAGTTTGCAAGGAAGGGCAAGGACAGAGGGTTCTAAGAGCAGAGGGTGTGGGAATCAAGCTAGAAAGGTTGATCCAGCCTGTTTGGTTAGAGTTGCCAACAGGCCTACAGAAAAATGTTGGGCTTAATGTGTTGAAATGGGCAGTTGATGCTTTTCATGACATGGAGGAAAATAACATCACTTGGTAAATAACATCCCATTAAGCCTCTCTTAAAGGGACCGGGATAGCCCAGGTGAGCCTGATCTCATCAGATCTCAGAAGCTAAGTAGGGTTGGCTTTGATTAGTAATTAGATGGGAGACCTCCAAGGAAGACCAGGGTTGCAGAGACAGGCAATGGCAAGCCACCTCTGTTAGTCTCTTGCCATGAAAATTCCACCAGGGGTTACCATATGTCAGCTATAACTTGAGGGCACTCTCTACCATCACCAAAGGGACAGAACATTTTTTCTCCAGGCAGTTGGCAAGCCTGTTTTAGATGTTAAGAGCTCCACAACACTGAGCCAGCACCATTTGTTGGAGAACCTCAATGAAGAAATAAGCAGCTTGTAACATTTCAAATGAAAGGGATCAGAGCATAAGTAAATGGGGGTAAACTTTGCAGTCGGCTGCTAAAGGAAAAGCAGCTCCCCTAGACAGGGACTTTGCTGAGCACTGTGCCATTAACAGAAGTGAATTAAGACTAATATCAAAATTTGAAGATGAATTAACACCAGAAGAAAACTGCTACTTTTGCAAAAGACTGTCATATACAGTGTGTTCATTTTTCCCCTCCTAAAATGGGAGCACCTTTAGGAAGGTAATTTTGAAGGACTTAAAGTATCAGAACGTTTGGGCTCCTTAAGCTCAGTTTATATAGCCTGCAGGGCAGAGCCTAGAGCCATCACGAGACTGTTTAAATATTGGCAAGTATGCAAACTCCTTTTCTCTTTCAAACATAAAATTAACACTTCCAGTCTCCTTCCCAATTTCCACTCCTCCTCCTAGTGTAGCTGTTGTGATGGCTTGTGAGAGGGAGATGGGCTGCCTTCTACAACAATGACAACCTCTGTGTGTACCCCAGTGATACTGGGGTTGTGCCAACCCCTCGTGTGCCTGACTGGAGCAGGGCGTGGGAGGACAGAGGAGGTCTTCATGGCGCATTAGCCAACTTAATAGTGGCTCTTGTGTATCTCTCAAGTCTGGGATGCCTCTTTCATATTCATAGCAGGCCCCAGGGGATATTTCATGGGTCAGGGCACCTCACTCTGTGACGCACGTTGTGCTTCTCTGGGGCTTTTGACCCTCTGGGTGAGATGCCAGAGCGCCTAGAGGGCAAGATGGGTCATGCTCTGCCCTGAAGTACAAGCAACCTTTAAAACCACCATGTGGAGCTCAAGCAGACAGTGATATGTATTTCTTCGATCAGTGCTCAATTCTTACTTTTTTAAAAACAAAAGTGAGATCTCAGCCGCCATTTTGGGTTTCCTGAGCAACCAGGAAAGCTGACCAGTGAACTCTCAGCTGCCATTTTGGGCATGCTGTTTTGGGTTGCCTTTCTACTTGTGTCCTCATGTGGTCCTCCTCTTGATAACTTTTCATCCTGGCAAAGTGTGGTCAGATGTCTTTACTCATAAGCAAATTTATGGAGATGTTGTGTTCCTGCTAAATAAAGAGCTTTTGATTTACCTCAAGTCTGAACCCACTATTTAACACTGGCGACGAGGCAATTTAACCCACTATTTAACACTGGCGATTAATATTTCAGCTCAGGTCTTGGGGCTGCATACCCAAGCACCCTGTTAGTGATTTCGCTCTGATATTGGGGCTGCATTTAATCAGAGATCCCATCCTTATCGCCAGTGTTAAATAGTGGGTTCAGACTTGAGGTAAATCAACAGCTTTTTATTTAGCAGGAACACAACACACACTGACAGACTGAACAGAAGCCCTCAGTATATATACAGCAGCTCCACCCCCAGAATAACTGCTAGCCAACGAGAATACATACTTTACAATACCATCATTTGCATAAACTATATACTATGTTTGTTTTTTTAAAGAATTTTTATTGTATAGGTTTACAAACTTAAACATAAAAATTATTATCATTATCCACCCTACTGCATTTTCCCCATCCTTTCCCCCCCACCTTTTCTGGTGACTCCCAGCAGTTTTCCATACCCAACTTAATCTAAAAAGTATATCATATAAATTCTTAAAATCTATAATAATAGTATAATGTATATCTATATTATACATACTAATCAAATCTCTTATCTTAACTATCTACACTAACTATATTACTTATCTTAGTTAAAAATATAAAAATTATATAAGTAATAGGTACATATACTAACTAAAAAAAATTCATATATATATATATATATATATATATATATATATATATATATATATATATATATATATATATATATATATATATATATATATATATATATATAACATACTATTCCTACATACCAATTAACTATATTATCTATATTTCACATATACTCCCTATAACCTTATTACTCATACTTATACTCCCCTGTAAATATACTATACTAATCCAATAAAATACAATAAAGTATACCCCTTTTTAAGCTTAATTGAGTTTCTATCTCCCCTAATTCTCCAAAGACCACAATTTCCCCTTCATGTCCCACTTTTTTTCCACATATTTCTTAAATTTTTCCCAGCTTAATGTATAGTCCAATTCTTCTTGTTCTTTCAATTTCCTTGTTAATTTGTCCATTTCTGCCATATTCCAAACTTTCAGAATCCAATCTTCCATAGATGGTATCTCCTGAATCTTCCACATCTGTGCATAACACATTCTGGCTTCTGTGATCATATAAAACACCATAACTCTGTCCATTTTATCAAAATCTTCTAGGTTCATACATAATGACAGCAATTCCGGGGTTTTATTTATATTCCTTTGTAAAATATCTGACAACTTTAACTATATCCCCCCCAGAACTGCTTAGCCTTGTCACAAGTCCACCACATATGATAGAATGAACCTTCATGCTGTTTACATTTCCAACATTTATCAGACATCTGGCTATTACCATTGGCCAACTTCTTCGGTGTTAAATACCATCTATACAACATTTTATATAAATTTTCACGCACAGTGGTACATGCTGAAATACTTTTTCCCAAGCTTCCATTGAAATTTCCTTATTCCAGTTTATTGCCCATTTGACCATCTGAACTTTAACTTCCTCCTCTGTAAACCATTTCAGTAACTATATATTATGTTTGAAGTAGGCAGGCCACTGACTGGTCTTTATTATAGAGGACTGATAGGCTGCTGCCTTGAAAAAGTAACCTGTGATATTGTAGGGATTAAGGACCAATGAGAATGCAGGCATTGAAAGCCTTGACTGAACCCTAAGCTCAACACAGTATAGTGCATTGCAGTCAATACAGTAAATACCTTAGAGGCCTTGCTCGGCCCAGTACACAACACCCCTTAGTTTGGAACACCCTGTTGTTCGCAGATAGGCTGGGGAAGGTGAGCCAAAATACATTAGAGGCCCTGAGCCCAATACATCACAGGAGACAAGATCTCTGATGTGTTTCTGAGCCATGTTTGGCTGATGGGTCAGACAGCTTGGCTTCTCATACATGACTCATGGCTCTGACGCATCTAACTTTTCCCTTCCCACTCTCACTCTCTCTGGAATCCCTTCTCTGCTGTCTTAGCCACCCTTACTCCCCTACCTGTGACATCAAGCTGTCTTCCTTTGTGCCAGAAGCCCATGTGGTGCCAGGGAAGAGAAGTCCCCGCAGCAGAACACCAGTACAGCAGAATAAGCTGCTATTTGGGAGATGCAGACAAGGATCTCAGCACTGTGCCTGCAGCTGCATCCAATCTGGGCCCATTCATATGTTAACCTGCGCAAAAAAGCGTGCCGGTTCTTCAGGGTAATATTGAATGTCCAGAGACCATGTAGGAAGGGCAGAGGTTATGGTTATCCCCATGGTGACCGGATTAACTCCTGAGGAATGTCCCCATGGGCCATGTGCCTGCCCACTTGGTTTCCAGCAGCATTGGCAAAATTTGATTTCAGTGGGGCCAGTTCTCCAGCAAAATCACACAAGCAATTGTGTGGGGCAGCACAATGTGGTGGGTGCCAGCGCCCCACAAGGGACTTGCTTGCTCTCAGCCACTTGCAGTCGCCTCCTGGACTCATGCCACCTCTAATCTGGTCTAGGCTGAGCCCTGAATCCACCAAGCGCACCTTCTTTGGGATGACAAAATACCTTGAACAAATTTGAATTTGGTAGCACTTTAAAGGTCGACAAAATTTCCCAGGGTATAAGCTTTCACGAGTCAAAGCTCAGGGTGTCAGATGCTGCATCTGATGAAGTGAGCTTTGACTCACAAAAGCTTATACCCTAAAAAAAATTGTTGGCCTTGAATTTTGTTCTGTAACTATAGACTAACACAGCTACCCACCTGAAAATACCTTGATCCTAGGATTTAGAGAAGAAGCAACAACACCACATAGGTAGGAAACATAAATATCAGTCCCTTCTTTGCCTCAATTTATTCTTTTATATACTTATGCCCGACCCAAAGGGCCTTGCATCAGTCTGTCTTTTATCCTCACAACAACCACCCTGTGAGGTAGGAAAGAGAGAGTAATCAGCCTAAGATCACCCAATGCACTTCCAGGACAGAGCTGGGATTTGAACTGCCAAATCATAGTCTGTCTGATATTGTAACCACTATAGTTTCAGGTGGGTAGCCATGTTGGTCTGTAGTAGAAGAACAAGATTCAGGGTATGAGCTTTAAAGAGTCAAAGCTCCCTTTGTTACTTGGGTTGTGGATTTCAACCTGGTCTTTGAAAAGGTCTGGAATGGGAGGCGTGGGGAACCAGCCTCTGGACTACCACTAGGGATGCTGGCTTCTTTTTTATGTTTCTGTTGGGCTGAAATTCAGCCGGTGGAATCTATTCGTCATCTGAGGGAGGGAAAATGCTGTGCTAATTTTCTGCAGTTGTTAAAGGTTTAGGAAACCTGCCGATCGGAGCTGGAGTTGTTTTTGGTTTAATTTTGGAGGTGGCATGTTTAATGTTGACTTTATTTGTTCGTGTTGTTTTTACATTGATACTTGCTATGGGTCCCGCTATGGGTCTTTATTTACATTATTTATAATCTGCCTTTCTCTGTGAGAGTCAACGTGGATTGCACAGTAAGTGAATGCAGTCAGCAGCAGGGACATTCGATAAACAATGCAGTAGGGTATACAAATGCAACATTAGCAGAGATTTGTAAACAAGCAGACATCAATTGCAGAGCTGAAACCGTGCTGAAGCAAAGCATAAGCTATTCTAAACCTGACATATTATAAAATGCAGAAATTGCTCAATAGGATCATACTTAAAACAACAGGCAGTTCGTGGTATAGTCTATAGTTCCTATACCTTTACCAGTGCACATCTTTGAAACTGCTTCCTTACAGTACAGCCCTTGCTGCAAGGTTTGCAGCAAGCTAGGAGAGCTACCCTGACCGCTTCAGCAGGCCGTTCCCCAAGGCAGGGGTCACCCTAGAGAATATGTGTGTACAGGCAGTTGCTGATTTTGCCCTTGTGCAGGGTGGCACCTGTTAGAGGGCCATGTTCAGATGTGTGAAGCTTCCCTGGCAAGGCATAGGGAGAGAGGTGGTCTCATAGATATGAGGGATCGAGACCATGAAGTGATAGCCAATACCTTAAATTGAGCCAGGTAACTGATGAGTAGCCAATGGAGTAACTGCAGAATACTACTACTAACGACAACAGCAACATTTGATTTATATACCGCCCTCCAGGACAACATAATGCCCTCTCAGAGCATGTTATGTTATTATTATGTATATGTTGTTATTATTATATGTTAAGTATGTTATTATTATCCCCACAACAACAATCACCCTGTGAGGTGGGTGGGGCTGAGAGAGCTCCTAGAAGCTGTGACTGACCCAACTGGCTTCAGGCGGAGGAGTGGGGAATCAGATCTGGTTCTCCAGATTAGAGTACCACTACTCTTAACCACTACACCAAATGGAAGTAATATGCAGGCTCTGTCTGATAATAATTGAACTGCAACATTTTGCCCTGTAGTCTCCGAGCTGAGTTTGAAGGGAAACCTATAAAGACTGCCTTATAGTAATCTAGTCTCAATGTTGCCATAGTGGCCAGATCAGCCACGTAGGGGGGCCAGGTGGTAGGATTGCCAGGTCCAGGTTGGGAAATTCCTGGAGATTTTGGGGGCATAGCCTGAAGAGGGTGGGGTTTGGGGAGGGGAGGGGCCTCAGTGGAGTATAATTCCATAGAATTCACCCTTCAAAGCAGCCATTTTCTCCAGGGGAACTGATCTCTGTCGCCTGGAGATCAGTTGTAATTCCAGGAGATCTCCAGCTATCACCTGGAGGCTGGCAAGCCTACCAGGTGGCCAGATCAGCTGTGTTAAAGTAGGGGGGCATCTTCTGACTCTGTAGAAGGCATTTATGCAGCTACATTTACTTGCTTCTCTAGCAGCAGTGCTGGATCCAGTATAACCCCTATGCTCTTAATTGAGTCCAAACGGGTCAACTGAACCCCATTGAAAGTGGGGAGTACAACATCCTTCAATATCTCTGTCTTCTCAACCAGCATTGCTTCTGTCTTGTCTGGGTTGAGTTTCAATTTGTTCACTTTCAGCCACTTGACCGCAGCTGTCAAACAGGGACTTAAGACCTCTACTGCATCACCGGGGGTTTGGATAACGAGAGAGAGAGAGCTGTGAGTCATCATCATATCAATGATACCCAGTTCCAAAGCTATGAATGATTTCTCCTAGAGATTTTACATACAGTTTGAAAAACATGGGGGAATCCCACAAGATAATTCCCATCCAAAAGATGTCGTCTCCAACAGCAACCTTAGAGTCCATTTCTTAAGGAACAATTTAAATCAGTCCCCTGCTACCCACTTCTGCCTCCAAACTCCTCAACAGAATGGCATAACCTACTGTGTCAAAGGCTGCAGATAGATCCAGGAAGAGCAACAAAGAAAGAAATTCTAAATAAGGAAATAAACCTGGCCGGGAAAAGGGGGATTTTTAACCTCAGCGTTTTAAAAACTTCCCTTTTACAAGAGTGTCATTTATTTTTTTGTAGATCAGTATTTTACACTTCCCCCCTCTTCCTCCCTTCTTCGTTCCTTGAGAGAAGGGATTTTTTAAAAAAACTTTTAATTTAGGAGGTGAAATTAGCTAGAGGGCTGCACCATACCAAAGCTTTCACCAGAGTGGGGCCACTGGCCCTGCCTGAGTATTTCCCCCTCAGGAACCATACTTTTAGTTGGCAGTTTCTGTGGGAGGAATGGGAAATGCTTTTTTTCTGGGTTTTGAAATAAAAATCCCCTTTTAGCTACTATGACATTAGCTTTTTAGTGAACTTTTTTTGGTAACTAACATGACTTTGATTTTGCTGGGCATGTTTGGCTGCTGTGTCATTTTGCTAGCTTTCGGCTGTTTCACCTCAGCCATGCCATCACTGCTTTCACACGCACTTCATACCAATTGGCTGCGTAGGCCATAGTCCAGTTTGCGAAGGGTGTTGACCCACCAAATGAGGAAACTGACTGTGGCCCTGGATCAAGTAAGTCATTAGCTGGCCAGTTGACAGTCATGCCTTTATGCAGTCACGGGGCTCATCCATCCTTTTTATACCTCTGATACCCTTTCTTAGGGCGTACCAGTAAGGATATGGGATCCCATCTCCCCTGGATGCTTTTGGTAGTATTAACCTCATGTCACGACTCACAAATCCTAAATTAAAGGTGAAAAAAATCTTGGAGTTGTGAGTTTTTTAAAGCATGGGTGACCAGTGTTACGCTGACCTAGATGGGCAGGTCTCCTTGTGAGTTGGAGGAGTTAGTATTCAAGGAGACAAAGCAAGAGGGGGTACCTGGGAAATCTCCACCCATGTATACCAGGATTATTCCCCTTAGAGAACTCTCAAATAAATAAGCAGATGTTCTATAGGAAAGGTTTCTTTATTAACAGAGCAATAAAAGGCAAGCACAAAGAAGACACACACAGAGCTAACTAAGAAAATGGAGGAAAATGGGGGAGAGCAATTGGAATAGGGTGATTTTTACCAGTCTCAGGGAGAAGGAGGAGGTCCACAGAGGAGCAGCAAAATGACCACAAACAGAAGAAGGCTCAAGTGAACATGAGGGTGTGTGGACAGTTACCAAGGCACACAAATAGAGAGCACATGGTTGGAGAGCCCAATTATAGTGCAAAATGTACCCTGAAGCAAAACTAACATCTTTGCCCCCAAGCAATGGCTTAATGGCTCGTCTGGTGGTAGGAAGGCATGATATGGCTATCTGGCTGGACTCTTGGTAAAAATCTAGCTTGACGAATTGATAAGTATTGGCTAGGAAGGCTATCAGATGTGCTGAATAGCCCCATTAGGTAAGTGGGAGAGGAAAGGTGGAGGAAGGCATTGATGAGATTAGGCAGGGAAGTGTCTAAGGAAGGTTTAGGATTAGGCAGGGAGGTGTCTAAGGGCCATCAGTCAGTCATTCCCCTATGACTCATGTCTTGGTAACTTTCCAGTCTAGTCACCAGCTGGCATCGTCTCTGCCTGGAGCCAGGCAGTTTCTGGGACTTCTGGCGAGGGGTTTCTGATGTTTCATATCCATAAACTGCCCTTTTAAGTATGAGATCTGACTGCTAACATTATGGGTAGTGGGAGTTTGCAGTATTCCTAGATGGTACAATGATTGGACCTAAAGGCCTTCACTCCAGCCGATTTCTCCTGTAGCATGCTATTTCAGTGCAGAGTAACATTATCTCACTCACTGGACTGGACTTGAGTACCCTTTCCAAAACACTGTGGCTGTTGCTTCTTAATGGACATACTATTTCACCCCAGATTAGTGGACTATAAATTAATATATATTGACACATGCATATTTACTCTTGACAAAGTCCTTGCAGCTCTAATCTGGTCTCCACAATGGCTTTTGATTGGGGAGAGGCCGTGGCTCAGTGGTAGAGCATCTGCTTGGCATGCAGAAGGCCCCAGGTTCAATCCCCGGTATCTCCAGGTGGTAGGTGATAGGAAAGACCTCTGCTTATGTCCCTGAAGAGCTGCTGTCAGTCTGAGCAGACAACTGTGATATTGATATGGTGTGATTCAGTACAAAGCAGCATCATGTGTGTTGATTAGGTGGACAATGGGAGCTTGGAATTTAGTTCCCTACTGCAGACAGGTGTTAATCTGAGTAGTTCTTAGTAATGTTAGCGGCTGGCAGTCTGTTTGGATCAGCAGAGTTTTCACACGTGCACAGTTTTGTAAAAACAATGCAAAGGTATTCAGCAGCCATTAGAGGAGTGCGATTCAGGTTTTGTATGCGGGTAAAGTACCCAAATCAGACCCAATTCTCAATGATTCAGGATTTCCAAGCTGGGCCCAATTCGGAAACCCCGAATCAAAGCTTCCCAAAGCAATTCAGGTCGGGGGTTTAACTGCCCTTTTCCGTGCTGCTGCGAAGCTGCGGGGCATTTAAACCCGTGGATCAGCTGTTTGGCAGGGAGATCCCCAAAGCGGGAAATTCGGTTTTTTTAACAGTGCACACCCCTAGCAGCCATGCAAGTTGTTCAATGCCAAACTAAACAGATCTGACAGTCAACTCATGTATGATCAGCAGTCTGATAAGAGGGTAAGTTCAACTGTAGAACACATGGGGAATTTCGTAGCATCCCTATATACAACTGGATTTTCCTATGTGGTCCAAATATTCCAGTTGCAACTGATTGCTATAATGCGATATCCAATGATGTGCAAATGCAGCCTGCGAATAAGACTTGTTAAATACAGTAAGGTTAACTGCTGTGTGAGCAGGTAGAGAATCAGACTACAATCACTGGATTTTATGCTGCAGATTTGTAGGGTTGCAGTATCAAGGTTTTCTCAAGTTGTAAGGAAGAGGAAGAAGCAGGGCTGCTTTCAGTTTCCACAAAGCGCCTTTCAACATCTCTGCCAGAATCCACCATGCTCCAGGCATGTCCTGAGATTCAGAATTTGCAACCTTGCCACAACCCACCTTCCTCTTCCTTTCTGAGAAATGCAAGTCTCAGCCTATAGTAGCCTGCAACCATACGGAAGTGAGAGTTGGGTTGTAACTCAGAGCAATAGACCCACAAGGCCAGCGTCTTCGTTGTGTTTGGAAGTGTCCCGATGCAGGCTCGCACAGGCAGCCGGCAAGGGGAAACTCCCCAAGTTGTCAGAGCAGGATAAATCACAGTTCCAGGGTTCAGGCACCGATTAGACAACACTCACAGCTTCTAGTCCAAGGGGGTATTCCAGAAACAAGTCCACAATAACAGGCCAAGGTCAGAGGCAAGAGACTCCATTCCAACCACAGCAGCAAGGTCAATAGTGAACAGCCATGCTACTTCCACACAGCCACTCCCTTCTTTGCTGCTTTTAAGCCTCTCGCTGCTCAGCCACCTGTGCTGCATCCTGCACCTGTCAGCTGTCTCAGTCCGGCTCCTGCAAGCACTCATCATCACTATTGATGCTGGGCTGGTGCTGTGCTGCTAGCCTGGCACTGCGCCTTCTGGCTTGGAGGGCTCTCCTAGCCCTCCTCTGACGGCGCTTCCGAGGCTCTGGTGATGAAGGGGGAGAGCTGGCCCGTACCTGGCTCTCTGTTGCGAGCCCAGGACTGGGAAGCTGAGGGACCGATGTGCTGGGACCTGGCTGTGGATCTATGTCTGAGTCTTCAGAGACTGCCTCCTCCTGCCACAGTGTCTCTGCCACTGGCTGTGGATCTGGGTCAGGTCCGCCAGCTGCCTCTTCCTCAGAAGAATCCTCTGTGCCTCTCTGCTCTGCTGGGCTGGATTGGTCCATGACCGGAAGGATCTGAGACCTAGGATGGCACTTCGGAGTCTCAAGGAAACCGAGCCAGAGATCCGTGCTCATGTCTCGACATCTAAGTGCACGCTGGTTTTGTAAGGTGACTTTCTCATATCCAAGAGATGCTAGACTTGGGTCATCACCAGGGCTTTTTTTCTAAGAAAAGAGGTGGTGGAACTCAGTGGGTTGCCCTTGGTGAAAATGGTCACATGGCTGGTGGCCCCGCCCCCTGATCTCCAGATGGAGCGGAGTTTAGATTGCCCTTCAATCCAGTGGCATGGAGGGCAATCTCAACTCCCCTCTGTCTGGAGATCAGGGGGCGGGGCCACCGGCCATGTGACCATTTTCAAGAGGTGCTGGAACTCCATTCCACCGCGTTCCCGCTGAAAAAAAGCTCAGGTCATCACAATGGATGACCGCACTGTGGAATACTGTCCACACACCCCTTTGCCTGGTGCCAAATCTTTTCAGTATCAGGTCAAAATGTCATGTGGGAATCCAACAAAACAAGAGGGTGCTGGGTATTTTAAAATCTTAATCGATACTGCTAATTTTAAAGACTGTATCAATGGAAATTTTTCATACTGATTTTATCTAAATCTGCTTTTATCAAAAGCTTTTCCATTTTTTAAAAAGAAAATGTAACATTTGTAGGGCTTTTAATGTTTGAGATGTTAGTAGTGTTTTTATGAATTTTGATGGATTTGTTTGATTTTTATAATTTTGATGCCATGTAAACCATTTTGAGTTCCAGAAGAGGATAAGATTGGGATATATAAATACAAAAATACACATGAGGTGGGGTAGTGGTTAGACTTTTGTGTTAGGATGGGGAAGACCTGGTTTGAAAAACTGATTAAGCCATGAAGCTTCCTTTGGACCAATCACTGTCCCTTGCTCTAGCCTACCTCACAGGGTGGTTGAGTACACAACTAACAGAGAAGTGAGGTTGCAGAAGCAATAACTTGCCCCAGTTTGTGGACATTCTTAGGAACATGCACATAGAGTCTTATCTCATGCACATAGAGTCATATGTATGTATGATTTGTGAATGCACACTGTACGTACATAGATGTTTGCATAGATGTTTGAGCCAGTCGCATTCTTTCAGCTTAACCTACCTCACAGGATTGTTGTGAGGAGACAATGAAGGAGAGAATGATGTAAGCCGTTGGGTGCCCATTGTGGTGAAAGGCAAGGTATAAACGAAGTACAAATAAGTATGCAGAGGCCAAGGGCAAAGCTTTTTATCACGACCTTAGTCCACTCAGTGTGCATTCATTGTATACCTACACAGGCCTCAAATCATGACTGACTGGCAGTGGCTCTTTAACTGGAGATGCCGGGGATTGAACCTGGGACCTTCTGCATGCAAAGCAGATTCTTTATCATTGTGAGCCAAACTAGACATGATGGGGTCCATGGGCATGTGCCGTGGACACCACTGCCATTTTAAAGTGATTTAAAATACTGCAAGGGCCTGATCCTGATTGGCTCCACAGCATGGCAGGCTGCAGCACAGTGGTTAAGTGGTTCGACTGCGAATCAGCACTCTGCTGGTTTGAATCCCACTCCTGCCATGAGCTCAGTAGGTGGCCTTGGGTAAGCCACTCCCTCTCAGCCCCAGCTCCCCAGCTGTATTGTGGGGATAATAATAACACTGACTTGTTCACTGTTCTGGGTGGAGCACTAATCTGTCTAGAAGAGCGGTATATAAGTGCAGTTATTATTATTATTATTGCACCCCCTCAATGAATTGCCAAATAGCGATGTGGTGGCAGGGGTGGGGATGCAGCCCTTTTGTCATTGGAAAACGCACCATGGGGAGGAGGACAAGAGTGCCTGAGCCTACCATGCAGCGTTTTTAAGTTACTGTCAAGGACCCCTGGGCGCTGTCACATCCAGTTTGGCCCGGAGCCACAGCCACCCCCCACCCCCCAGAGAAGGAGCACAGGATATGGATTGAAATGTGCTTGTTTGAACCATGGGAAGTAAAGCCTTTCTCAGGTCTCTTTCAACTCATAAAAAAACCCCTTTGTGACTCCAGGTTCTAAGCAACCATCTGTGGCCACAATGATGCTGGAGTTTTTAAAAAATTGGCAAAATTTCAATGGGGTAATTTTGGAAAGTGTGAAATCATTGTGCGTTGTTATGAGATGAACTTTCCATTTTTTGTCAATTAAACAAGAATTTCTTACAATTAATTAATGGAGATATATATGGGGAAAGCAGAAATCTTGAAGGGCGTTGTGCTCACCACTTTGGTTTGGGTTCAGCTGACCCTTGCAGAATCTGCTAGGAGCCTAGGAGTTATGCATTGCAGCACTGCAGCTAGAGAAGCAAGTAAACGCAGCCGCAAAAATGGTTTTCTCAAACTAGCCTGGGAGACAGCCCCTTACTTTGATATGGCCAATCTGATCACCTGGATCTATGCCAAGGTAACATCAAGACTAGACTACTGTAATGCACTCTACATAGGTCTCCCCTCAAAGACACTCCAGTTGGTGCAGAATGCCTGGGCTCAATTATTATCAGGAGTTATGTGGAGCGTGCATATCACTCCCATTCTGCAGTCACTCCATTGGCTTCCCATCAGTTACCAAGCTCATTTCCAGGTATTGGCTATCACATGCAGAACCTTTCATGGTCTTGGTCCCTCGTATTTACAGGACCGCCTGTCTCTCTGTGCTGCACCATGGCAGCTTAATTAGTCTGAACAGGGCCTTCTGCAGGTGCCAGCCTGTAAATGGGCAAAATCGACATTCTCTGTGGTGGCCCCCATGGCCTGCCTAAAGAGGTATGGAAAGCTGTCTTGATTTTCTGCAATCTATGGAAAACTTCAGGAGGGCTTTTATTCAGGAGGGCTTTTAAAGTTAGATAATAGGGCTGTGCTGTAAGAAACGGCTCAGAGAAATCCTTTGGTAAAGAGTCAGGGATTGTAAGACTATACTAATGCTTTGTTTCAGCAATGTTTCATCTCTGTATTTAGATTGATGCTTGTTTTCAAATTTCCGTAATCCATATCCTATTGTATTGTTCACGGAATGTTCAATATGTTGACCATATTGACTTAACACTGCATAATCTGCCCAGAGTCTCAGTGAGAAAGCTGGACTATAATCACACAGATAGCCAAATAATATTGCAGGCATTGCAAGTGTTTGCTAAATAGATGTGTGGCAGACTGGGGTTTTTTTGCATGTGTGAACGCCTGATTTAACTGTGATGCTGGCAGGCAAGAAGAACGTAAATATTGGGGGAGGGCTGTGGCTCAGTGGCAGACCATCTACTTTGTATGTAGAAGGTCTCAGGTTCAGTCCCCAGCATCGCCGCTTAAAAGGGTCAGACACTAGGAGCCATGCTACAAGTGATGCCTGACACAGGTTGGACCCTTGTCAGCTTCCCTCAAGTTTTGATGGGAAATGTAGGCGTCCTGGTCTTGCAGCTGTAATGGAGAGCCAAGCTGTTAAACCAGGATGCCTACATTTCCCATCAAAACTTGAGGGAAGCTGACAAGCGTCCAACCTGTGTAAGGCGTCACTTGTAGCTTGGCTCTAGGTGATGTGAAAGGCCTCTGCCAGTTGGCAGGACTAATCTTGATAGACCTCCGGCCTGATTCTGTATAAGGTGACTTTATGTGATGTCAGAGCATCTTGCTTACATTGAACCCTGAGCAGCTACTCTGCATACTAGCAAACGAGCCTGGGTGATCGTTGCGTTGATGTGCTAACCTTGCGCTCTGGGCATCTGAGAGCCCAATATGAACACATTTCTGGACACGTGCAAGATTGCAACCAGAGGCACCTGCCAGGATCATGTTGAAACGATGCTTGTGTCTCTGTACCAGTGAGTGGTACGCGTGTGTGTATGTGTGTGTACACATACACACAGTGTAACAGAACAGCTCAGGAAGGTGTTTTTAGAAAGGAACAGGGCTGTACGTCTTACGGCGATCTGACTGCATTGTGTTCTAATTCTGTAAATCCAGTCTCTGTACTGTTTACCTCTCACACCTGATTTTTTTTTTTGCATCCCCCCCCCCCTAATTTTTGGAATCCTAGTCCTATCGCACTGTTTATTAGATATCTCATGCTATCATGCTGTTTGACTGCATTGTTTTATACTGTGTGTGTAATCCACCTTGTGGCTCTGGGAGAAAAATGAGCTAAAAATGAAGTAAGTAAATAACAACATGGAGGGATATTAAGAAAAGGGTTTGTATTGTTTCTTGGTATTGCAGGGACCCTCATTCCTTGGCTTGGTTTAATAGCCAGGCTGCTGTTTGGGATCACTGCCAATCCTTCTTAACTCCCACCCCCCACGCCCTTCTATCATCTTTGCACGCAGGAAAATTTGGACTGATGTGACATCTAAACTGTGTCAGCCATGGGGACTGGGGGTCACACTGCAGCTGAAAGTTCCCTCTGGGAATTCCATTTGGAAGTGCCAGAGAAGCCTGATTTGGGTCAGGACTGTGGTGCAAGGGGGAGACGGGCCTCAGCCTTCCCTCTGCACCATCTTCCTTGGTCTTGAACGGCCTTGGGAGTGTTGTTTGCCATTTGGGGGAGCTACATATGCAGTAATAAGCACATGTGCAGCCCACCCAGGGAGCAAATAACATCCCCCAGGGGCCATTTCAAGTTGGGAAAGGAGCGAAGGGGAGAAGCCGAAGCCCCGTGCCATGGTCCTGCTCTGAACCAGAATGGAGTTCCCACAGAGAGTTCGCAGCTGCAGCGTGACTGCCGGTCCCTTTGGCGCTCCCATTCCATTTGCCGAGCAGAAACAGCAAGTCTCGGCTGTACAGCTGCTGCAGAACTCAGTTCTCCAACCGAGAGAGGGGAGGAGGTTTTTCTATGGCAGACTTGGCAAATAATTTCCGCCGCCCACCTCCCAAGTTGAACAGCGTGACGTGAGAACCCCAGAAGGCACGGCGTGCCGTTTGAGAGTCTCATCTCCCTCTTGCTCCGCCTTTTTTCTCTGCTGTGGACCATCAGAAATGCAGGATCAAGCATTTATGTCTCCTGCGGATGCAGCTGGATGTTTACTGGCTTCCAATCTGAAGTCCAGCCATGATTAAATTCTCCTTCTATTCCCCCGAGGAACAATGCAGGTTGAAATAAGAAATTGGGCTGGCTGTAGCTCAGGAGGTGGATTTTATTGGCGTGAGATGGATTAGAATAAAGGTGACGCTTATTACGTCTGGACTTGGTTATTGTTGGTTGTTGTTTTTTTCTTCCCACCAAAGAAATATTTGGGAATTGCGTGTGAATGAGTAGAAATATTAAAATGCTTGGCTTAATAGGATTTTTCTTTTAACGTTTCTGTTTAAAAGTCATTGTCTAAAGTAGCTTACAGAATAAAAGCTGTAGCATTTTTACCCTGTTCTTCTTCCAAGAAGTTCAGGACACTCTATGCAGTTCTCCCCTCCTCTGTTTCATCCTCACCACAGCCCCATAAGAGTGCATTAGCGGTCCAAGATCCCCCGGCGAGTTTCTACGGCATAGTGGGGATTCGAATTCGGGTCTCCTGAATCCTCGTTTGACACTTTAACACTACACCACACTGGCTCTCAGGTGACCCTGCAGGCACCACTTAGCTTAGCTTCCTCTAGGGGTTTGAACATTCCTGTCCTCCCCTGTCTGAGATACCATTGCATGTGAGTCTGCGCACCTGACGTGGCAAGCTGCAGGGCTTTTTTTCAGCTGGAAGGCGGTGGAATGGAGTTCCGGCACCTCTTGAAAATGGTCACATGGCTGGTGGCCCTGCCCCCTGATCTCCAGACAGAGGGGAGTTGAGATTGCCCTCCATGCCACTCCAGCAATCGAAACTCCCCCCTGTCTGGAGATCAGGGGGCGGGGCCACCAGCCATGTGACCATTTTCACCAAGGGCAATTTAAACTTTTAAAAACTCCCCCCTTGTTCCAGTTGACCCAAAGTGACGTCATTGGCCCTGGGAGCATGCACACACTTTGTTCGTGCGCATGTGGTACCAGGGGCACCACCTCCCGCCAAGAGTTGCCCCCTGTGCTGGCAACCCACTGAGTTCCACCACCTCTTTTCCCAGAAAAAAAGCCCTGGCGAGCTGAAACATGCAGTAGAGAAGCCTGGTGTGTTTGTGGGGGGTGATAGTACTGGACATCTACAGCAGAGGTTGAGTCACATGAGAAGCCGGGTTTTGTTTCCAGCCTGGTGCTTTCTGACAGGAAACGGGGCAGTGAGCCCTGAGATGCAAATTGCAGTAGTACTCATGCGGGTGAAACCACAGGGCTTATTTTTGTGTCATCTTGTCGGACTTTGGCCAAGTTGGTTTCTATTGAAGGAAACGCTCTCAGAATCTGGTTCAAAAGAGGACTCAGTGTGTCATTTTTAGGGGGCTTCCGACTTTTCAAAACCATGGCTTTTCTTGAGAGCAGTTGAGGGTAGCTTGTTCTGTTGCAATAAGACCAAATAGAAAGCAATGGCTTTCCTGCCCCGACTTTCCCGCTTAGGTCATAGGCTGTGGAGGCAGTTACAAAAATGGAGATGTCAGTAGGTAGGGAGTTGAGGAATCTTGATCAGGGAAGAGAGAGTTTGCCGCACTTATTAAACAGGCCTAGACCACACATTGTTAAGGCACATTATGCCAGTGGAGGAACCGTGAGTGGTAGACCACCTGGCATTGCATGAAGAAGGTGCCAGGCTCAGTGCCCAGCATCTCCAGCTAAAAGGGTTTTGGGTAGCAGGGCTGGGAAGGATGACCACCAGTTAGAGGACACAGCCTTGGACCAATGACCTGACTTTGCATAAAGCAGCCACTGGAGTGTTATGGCATCGGTAAGACCAGAAGCACCCAAAGCATCTTGCTAGGACATTCAGGGTCCCGTCCTGTCCAAAGGAATTAAAGCTGTGCAAAGGCCCTGGCAGGCTTTTGCAATGTTTGCCTTCAGAGATATGTTTATATCCTAAGGTAGAGAAGTGTTAGAGAGGACTGTGGCTCAGTGGTAAAGGATCTGCTTTGTGTGTGGAAGGTTCCAAGTTCAATCCCTGGCATTGCCAGTTAAAAGGATGGGGTAGGAGATGATGGGAAAGGCCTCTGTGCTGAGACCCTGGAGAGCAGCTGCCAGTCAGAGTAGGCAAGACTGATCTCAACAGACTCAGCAGAAGGCAAGGCAGCTTCAAGTGTTGATGTATCTGTGCACATACTTCTGTGGGAAGAGAGGAACTGTGGCTGTCTTTGATGGACAAATGGCATGTGTGCTCAACTCCCATTAATTTCAATGGAGAATGGGGAAAAGAACTTCAGTCCTGCCTGCTTTTGAGAATAAGGGCTGTTGCCCCCTTGGAGCATGTTGAATCAACGGACCTCTGAACCCAGCTTCCTGTTGCCCACAGTGCCCAATCAGAAGGACCACAAGTGATGGCAAAGAAGTTAAAGCTTTTCTCTGTTGTTACCCCAGTTGTCATTCAGAGGCACATTTCTTCTCAGCATAAAAGAAGTTCCCCTTATTCATTCCAGCTCGTAGTCTTTGATGGGTTTATTGCTCATGAATTTGTCTAAGCTCTCTTTATAACCATTGGCATCGCCATCACTATATGCTGTGGGAGTGAGTTCCACAAGTTAAAAATGCATTGTTTGGGGTAAAGGTACTACTTTTCATTCTGTCCCGTAATTATTTGGTGTGCCAAATAATTTTGACAGTTGTAGCATAACTTCTCATCACTGCTGTGGTTGTGGAAATCACCAAGTGGGTCTGTTTTTGTGGAAAATCAAGTGGGTCTGTTTTTAGCGCATCTGGGGGTTGACTTACACAGAGCGAAGGAAGTCTGTGCGTGTTGGCTTTTAGAATCATGGCAACCCCTAAACAAGATACAGAAAAAATTGCAAAAATCTGACAGGTCTGTGGATAGATGCATTGGCAGCAACAGATGGTGAACCCAGATAAACATTGCAGCATGGATAGGTCTCCTTGCATGCCGCCCAGTAAAGGTTAAGTTGCTCTGTTTGGCATGGCTGGCTCTGGCTTCCCTGAAGAGACGACTTCTCCCCAGCCCACAATTCTTGCTTTCTAGGCTGCTGTGAAGGACATTCCATGCCTTAGAGCCAGGACATGTCCGCTTGCGTCCATCCTTCTGTGCTGCCTTTGTGTTAGGGCACCCACCATGGAAAATCATTTCACAGCCCAGCCATCAGGAGACAAAGATCTGGACTAACAACAGCATGCCCAGAATTTGGGCCTGATGGTAAAGCAAAGTCAGTGGGCCCAAAGCAGGGGGACCAGCCCCTGGTGTCAGACTTGGGAGCGGCACTTATTTAAGGCATATTGGAGCCACCATTTCCCTAAAAAAAAAAAAAAAAATCAGCCAGAGGCCCAAGCCTAATCTCTCTGGGTTTGCCGTAAACATGCAGCATGGGGCCCCTATCTGTGTGATTTCAGAAATGTCATTAAAACCACATTGTGGTAATGGGCTTGCAGCCTGGCCTAGCCCCTCTTGGGCACAGCAAAACTATTTCCAGGTTCTTCTCCATGCTTGGGCTTGGGTTGCCAGCTCCAGCCTGGGAAATTCCTGGAGATTTAGAAGAATGTGATGTCACAGATTCCGAAGCTGCTGTTTCCTCCGGGGGAACTGATTTCTGTGGTGTAGAGATGGGGTGTAATTCCAGCAGAATCCCAGGCCCCACTAGGAAGATGACAACCCTGGCTTTGGCCAGGGGTGGGAAGTATGTGGAACAGGTTAGCTCCAAGGTTAGCTCATGTTTATCTTCAGTGGTGAATCACATTCCAGACAGTGGGAAGAGACAATCAGACAAGCACCAAGTGTCCACCCCTAGAAGACTGCTCATTTCCCCTGTCTGATTTATTTGCATTTAATCCTGCCCTTCCTCCAAATGTACATGAGGTTCCTTTCCTCTCATTTTATCCTCACAACAACCCTATAATGTAGGTTTATGCTAAGAGATACTGGCCCAAGATCACTTACAGTGCCCATCCTAAGCAGAGTTAAGCTTTTCTAAGTCCATTGAAGTTAAAAGGTTTAACTCTGTTTAGGATAATTCCACGAGTCAAGGGGCACCTTAAAGACTAACCAAAATATACTGCTGCATGAGTTTTCATGAGTCAAAGCACACTTTGCTAGATGCACGTTCTCGAACTCTCTGATGCAGGCGATGAAGTGAGCTTTTACTCATCAAAGTTTATGCTGAAATAAACGTTAGTCTTTAAGATGCTTCTTTTTAATTCTGTGTAATTTTGCTACAACTAGAGTTGTAAAATTTTTGGAAATTTTGAAGCTATTGGGCAAAAAATACCTTGCCAGACTAAGCACGGTAGTTTGAAAGATTTAGACTGGAGTAATTCCTGCCATGGTTGAGCAGGAATTTGACCCTGGCGATCTCTGTTTAAAGACCAGCCTTCTTGGTCACCACACCAGAGGCAACCACATAACTAGTGCTTCATAGTCTGCCCTCCCACTCCTCAGCCACCAGACTGCTCAAACCCTGTTGCAATAGGGCTGGTGCGTTACAGAGATTAATCCCTTCAGTAAGAGCAAACTGGGCTCCGTGAGCCTGGAAAGCTCACGCACTAAGAGCTTGGTGTAGTGGTTCATGTGTCAGACTAGGATATGAGAGACCCGGGTTCGAATCCCTGCCTTGCTCTGAAGCTTGCTGGGTGGCCATGGGCCAATTTTTCGCTCTCAGCCTAACCTGTCTCACAAGGTTGTTGAGAGGGTAAAATGGAGGAAGGAGAACCCTGTATTGCCTCTCTGAGCTCCTTGGAGGAAGGGGAAGATGAACCTGTGTTCGAGACAGAAGTTTGGGACCTGGTGGTGGTCGAGGTGCAGAATTGCATTCTGATTTGTTAAAGATTTCAAGACGGGCGAGTGGCATCTCTAGCAACACAGTAGCAAAATTATTATTAAGAACAAAAAGCAGGACAGTGGACTGGCACCCCTTTTGAAGGCCTGGGCAGTTCAGTAGTGCAAAGCGTTCACTCTCTTGAATGGGATCTTCTGATAGAAGTGTTGATGAATTTGTCCCCCCCCCCACAAAAAAACCCCAAAAAACCAGCAAGACCATGATACCACCTTAACGATGACCTGGGTATTATTTGTCATTCTTTTATGTTGTGTGTGATGGATGAGAAATGAAAGCAGGAACCCGTGTCACAGGAATGCAGCCCTTTGCAAGCAAAGTGGTTCCCCCCCCCCGCTCTTTCCATTAGAGAGAGAAACTCTTAACATAACATAACATTGGTTGTTGTGGGTTTTCCGGGCTGTATTGCCGTGGTCTTGGCATTGTAGTTCCTGACGTTTCGCCAGCAGCTGTGGCTGGCATCTTCAGAGGTGTAGCACCAAAAGACAGAGATCTCCCACACTGAGAGATCTCTGTCTTTTGGTGCTACACCTCTGAAGATGCCAGCCACAGCTGCTGGCGAAACGTCAGGAACTACAATGCCAAGACCACGGCAATACAGCCCGGAAAACCCACAACAACCATCGTTCTCCGGCCGTGAAAGCCTTCGACAATAACATAACAGTTTTTGAAAAGATTTTATGCATGTCTCATTTTTTTTTCTCCAACTGAGAAAACCAGGGAAATTAACACAGTTGCAGCATGAAGGACGAGTTCCCCTCAAATAAACAACCAGTTACTAGGCCACCCAAGGTCTTTATTTTTTATTTATTTTATTTACTTTACCAACCATTATATATAATCCGCCTTTCTCGCTGAAACTAGAGTGTATTACAATAGTCTTAAATCAATACAATCAACAACAGGGACATTCGATAAACAGCGTAACAGGGTATGGAAATGCACATTTGCAAAGTTGTGAAACCAAGCAGAAATCCAATATAGTGCTGAAACAGAGCAGAAGTAATTCTAAACCTGACATCTTAAACAATGCAGAATCTACCCAGTAGGCTCATACAGCAATAGAGAGTACATTGTGCCGTAGTCTATAGTCCCTCCCTATCCCTTTACTCATGTGCAGGCAGTTTGTACCTGCATTCACTGTAAGATGTGAACAGGGTTGGTACGTAAACTCTTAAAAGGGACTGACAGTGGTAGATAATGAAAATCAGAGCTGCCCAGGTAAACAGGAAAAGTTGGGAACATCTGCGCACTTACCGGTAAGGTATGACAGCTTAGAAGATGTGCCCTTTGGTATCTGCCTGACCCTCTGTGTGTCTCTTTTTGTGTCTCCTTCTCTAGGTGCTTGTTCTCTAGTGAGAAGCATGGAACAATAGCATTGAGCTGAAGGGGCATTTTGGTGAGTACAAAAATAATCCGTGGTTAGGAACTGTCAAATGGAGGGCAAAGAGTGTGATGTTTGTAAATAGTCCTGAACAGACTGGGAGTGTGAAGGAAATAAAGGGGGGGGGGGTGGAAGACATCTTTTTCAAATCTCTCTAGGATTCTCCGCTTCAGAAAATGAATGATCCCCCTTTAACATCTCTCAGCTGCCCTCAACTTCTTCGCATTCTGAAGTGTGTTCAGTCCTCTGTAAACCA
Organism: Eublepharis macularius; assembly: GCF_028583425.1. Taxonomy (NCBI): domain Eukaryota; kingdom Metazoa; phylum Chordata; class Lepidosauria; order Squamata; family Eublepharidae; genus Eublepharis; species Eublepharis macularius. Next base: position 27,429,726 of record NC_072804.1, read on the forward strand.
GTTTTCGAGGCAGGGGGAGGTATACAAAGTCAAGATTTTCTGCATACTTGGGAAGTCCCCTGAGTGTGTAGAAACCCTTACTTTGGTTGTGGGGGCCCAATAATGCGGCTTTTGTTACCACTGCAAAGGCCAGCCATTTTACTATTAATTATAGTGACAGGCTGGAGCTTTGTAAGCAATTTAAGGGATCATAAAGAATTTGGAAATTCCACCCAACCCTTCAAAATACCCATCTCTACAATTCTCTAAGTACGCAGGGCTTAAGCTCGCTGACATCTTCTGTCCTCATTTTAAAATTAATACTGAGCTGCCCTCAACATTCTGTTTCTTCTGGGGAATGTTTATTCCTCATTAGGCCAATTTGTAATGGTTTTCCCTTTGGATGAATTTACAACAGTCTTTTTTATGGACTTCCCTGAGTAGACGGAGGTTCCCACTTTATCTGTGGATGGCCCAGTTTTGCTGCTTTGGTCATCTGCACAGGGGCTAACCAGTTTGCTAATACTTATAGGGAAGAACTTCCTTCCTAACAGGGTGGAGAAAGAGCCAAGTGCGTGGGCTGACAATATAACTCCAAAGCAGCTTCTTGGAGGCTGATATGATGTATTTAGCAGGAGAATCCTGTATTGAAGCCCTGGCCTCTCTGGAGCAGCTTCAAAACGATGGATTGGCTGTTTTCACACTGCTTACTGGCCACAGAACATTGTGCTGAGCTCCCGGAACGACAGCATCTTCCTGGCGCGATTTCGCTGTTCTCGCGCGAAATTGCGCCAGGAAGATGCTGTTGTTCCGGGAGCTTGGCACAATGTTCCGTGGCCAGTAAGCAGCGTGAAAACGGCCATTGAGGGGTGGCCTTGCAAGAGAGCAGCAGCAACAGACAAAAGTTTAACCCTTTCTACACTGCTTGCTTTCCCCCACAAATTGGAACCCAGCCAGGGAGAATCTGGAAGGAAGCTTTCTGTCTTCTCCCTGAATGGAGGGGCATTGTCGCCCCCCAAATTATGACCCATATTTTGCAGGAAGCGAACTTGATTCATGAAATGTTTGGCACTCATGCAGACCCTCAGACATGCCTCTCTGCAAGCTGTTGCCGCGGTCGCTTGAGCCTTATAAGGCATGCCCCAGTCTCTGGCTTGTGAGCAACATCCCCCAACACAGTCAAGGATTTTCAGTGCCTGCCTCCGAGAGACCAGTGGCAATGCTCTTCTCCCCCCCCCCGCCCCGATTTGTCATTGGCTCTCAGCTGCCCCACTAACCCAGGGCTGTCAGTGGCAGGTGGCTGGGAGAACTCTTGTCACTCTGAATTACGAGATGTGCCTCCCACTCCCCCTTTTGCTCATGTGCTCTCCCCTCCTACCGATCTTATCCTCTCTTTCTTCCAGCACCAGACGCTGCCCCAGGGGCTGTCTGGGTGCAGCCTGATTCTCCTTGCTTTCTTCTGTGAAGATGGGAAGGGCCTATGAAGATAGTGCAAGAAGCCCAGGGATATTCCTGCTTTTCTCTTTCAGTGGGCAACCGCAGCTTCTACTCCTGGAAGTTTCCATGGCAGCAACATAAGGCCCTGGCATACTTGCCACTAACGGCATGTGTGGAGGCAGCATTTCCATGCCCTGAGTGGGAAGGGGGGGGGAACTCCCCTCCCTTGCCTCTCCCCATGCAGAGGGCATTCTTATAGCTGTCCTATTGGTGGTGGCTTGGGGAAAGGTTGAGTTCTGACCCTGCTCCGTTGCAAGGATATCTGGCACGGCGATCCTGTTCATCATTTGGAGGGCCTGGTGCCTCCTGTCCGATAAAAACGGGAGTCCTGGTTGTGCAGAGGGGGAGGATGTTGTTGCGTAGCCTGCGGGGCCCGTCTGAACCTTTGAAAGCTGACCCATCTATGATCTGCAGGTTTTTAGGTTTCTACCACGCCTCCTGTTACATATGGCTTTCTTTGGCTGATGTACCAACCATGTTGCCATGCAACCAGAATGTGGCAGGAAGAAAGAGAGTGAAAAACTGACAGTCCTTGAGAAGAACAAAGCTGGCAAATGCCCTTTATCCTCCTTCCTTCATGTGGAGTCAGGCACAGTCCCCCTCCCGTGTGCATGCCTGGCTGCAGAACATTCTTGATCCGCATGTGCCCTGCCTTTCCTGATGTGCAGGAGAGTGAAATTGCAGTCTTTTCTAATCAGTTTTGCAGGCTGGAGTGCCATTTTTCAGACCCCATATGACTGTTCTTCAGAACATTGTGTAGTCACTAGCCAAAAAACCTCTTCAAATTCTTTCTTTTTCTTTCTTTCCAATTCAGTCTTGAACAGAGATGGGCTTTTGCAAAGTAACTAGGAGTGTTCCAAGCAGAGCAAACAATTTTCAATATGTCTGGAAGGGTAACTAGTCCAAATAAAGTTACCCTGACCTTTAGCCATGAACCAACTAAGTTAGTTCTGGTCATTTTTCTGGTGCCACCACAAATTTGAAGCAATATTCTGCTTTCGGTGTGCACTTTTCCACACTAGCTGTGTGTTTCTGTGTCCCTGAGGTGGCAAATAACTCAGAAGATAAGCACTCAACAGCAAATTTGTCCAACCAGATTACTTAGCCCATATTTATACCATACTGTGTTCCCTGAGAAGTCCTATGCTTTATAAATTGTGACTCACCCATTCCAGCGATCTTGTATTAGGCTGGTGTCTAGAGTGTGAGAAGAAACAGCAATACTTGTTTAGGCCTAGATTGAGAGTCCAACCTCTTGAATACATTTCCGTTTTATTGCTCTGCATGCCATTCATCTACCTGGGTGCAGCTGCACGTGGCTACTCTGAGGTCTTTGATGAGATGGCTGGGGTAGTTAAAATGTTCAGCCGTGGGCTTTTCTAGAACTCCAGAAAATAAATCCCACAGTGGACAGAGCCCAAAACAACGATCAGCCATCACTGTCACCCTCCAAATGTCTTCCAAAAGACGCTGCCATGGAAGCTGGCTGGCTGTCCTGGGCCAGTCGCACGGTCTCAGTTTAATCCACCTCACAGGGTGATTGTTGTGAGGATTAAATGGGAGAAGGGGAGAAATGTGGGCCCAGAAACAAAACTGAGCTGAGCTGAAGAGCGGCAACAGCAGGCCGAGTCCTGCCATGACTTCCCCCTGCAATCTCTCCCCCTGGCTGCAGTGCAGGGAATAGCTGGGGGGAATTTATACCTGTCGTGGCTGCTGCCGGCCAGCCTCAATGGATCTGCAGTGTTACCACCATGGCTGAGGCTTAGCTCAATATGCTCCAGACTACCAGCAGCCTTCTGGGAAACTAAAACTGCCTTTGGCAAATGCCCTCCCTGTGCGCTCGTCTCACTTCTCACTCTCTCCTCTTCCCACAGGTGCCACCTAGCGATGGGTTGTGTGCAATGTAAAAAGAAGAGGGGAAGCAAAACCCAGAGCAATGGCAGCGACGGGGCAGCCAACACGATCCAAAGCTCCTGCTACGACCCTGACCCCACCCCCCAGAACCCCCCCAGCAGTTTCACGCGTATCCCAGATTTTAACAACTTCACAGGGACACCGGGGCCTTCAACGCCTCCCTTCCTTCCAGGCTCCGGCATCTACCCTGCCCCCTCCGTGCATTCACACGGAGTCGGAGTTGCAGGTCAGTCTCCTGGTCTGCAGGTGGGTGGGCTGAGGGTTCGAGGACTCCAGGGTGGGGCTTGGAGACAGGGAGCGAGCGGTCTTCGTTTTCTTTCTTTTAGTTAGGGGGGTGGGGAAGACTGCTGTGTGTGCTTACAGGTAGTGGCACTGGGGGTGTTGGTGCATTGGCTGATTGTCTGTGGGAGGAACACGGTCAGGAGAAACGACATCCCTTGGGTTTCTTTTTTGTGTGCATGCTTAAATTATTCCTTTCCAACCCGCTGGATGGACACCTGGGTGGTTGGTACTGGACTGGGGCGCAGTTGTGGAGTAGGATCTCAGAGACACCGAAGCTGGGCGTGGAGCCGTCTGCTGGGCTCTCACCGCCCTCCTGCTAATGCCCTGCAGGTGGAGGAGTGACCCTTTTCGTTGCCCTGTACGATTACGAAGCCAGGACCGAGGACGATCTCACGTTTATGAAGGGAGAAAAATTTCACATCATCAACAACACGTGAGTTTCACTCTGAATAGGAGGGGAAGCTAAGACAGTAAGTATTCAGGTATTCCAGACCTGGCACACACTTATTGACAAGGATGTGACATCAGAGACACATGACAGGAAGTTGAGGAGCTGAGTTACGACCTCACTAACGTCAAGGCTAGGACGGTGAGGGACAAATGAAGAGAGTCTGGGAAAGGAAACACGAGCAGAGTGCTGGGAAATGTATCGTAGTGAGGAACGAGGCAAGAGGTGATGCCGCAGAGGAATCCTCTCTGCTGTTGAGTGACCTCTCACCTCACTGCATGCATGCAAAGAGAGGGAGGAGGTGTGGCATCTTTCTCGCTGCATGTGTGCACAAGCAGCCGGTCCTCCCAAAAGGCAGCCAAAAAAGGGCAGCTTTAGAGGGGTTTGAGACCCATCAGTCAGGCCTCTGCGACCCACTAGGGTCTCCTGACACATGGGTTTGTAAAGCCACTGTTCTAACATGCATCTCTGCTGCCACACATGAGATTATCTAATAGTTGGCTAGCAGCTTTGGGCGTTCAAACGAAAGTTGCCAGTAGTATGAAGGACTCCCTCCTTGTGGTGAGATGCGCGCGCTCAACTGGACCTTGTGCGTTCCATTATTGCAGGTGAGGTGGGGTGCATGCAAGGCCACACACACGGCTCATTTCTCAGAAAGCATGAAGAGTCACACTTAACCCTGCTTGACTATCTGCACGTAATGTGGCTGTATATAATAATGCCTCTTTCAAGAAGCCGAGTTCGAGAGCTGGAATTCATTTGCTCCAGCAGGAGCACGCCAGCCTTGAACTCCATCACCAAACCACATTATCAAAATATTCCCTATGATGTTGTCTGCAGATGCACTTTAAAATCAGGGCAGGCTGCTGTGCATGCTTCAGCCCAGCCCAGCTCCCCTGCACCTCCCACTCCCCACCTTGGCAAAGACCTGCCGGTGAATTCAGCATTAATGTGGTAGCTTAACTCCCCACCACCACCACCACCTCTAGTGTTTCAGGAGGGCTGTTGATCTTTTGTTTGTTTGAACAGTTGTTTGGTGCTGCCTTGGAAAACACAACTTGCACACACACACACACACACACATCCATTTTTTTAAAAAGTAGAAAAGCTGCTGCAGGAAAGGGGAGGGCAGGGAGCTTGTGGCGTCTCAAGGATCAGCCAATCAGTGTACTTCGTTGCTGGGTTTGGCTACAAACAGGAAGAAACGAGGAAGGAGAACTGGTTCTCCCCTCCCCCTCCCCCCCGCAGTCATTCTTGAAGAAAAGTCTGCAAAAGCGGTCTTCCCTGCATCCTCTGTTCACGCTGAGGCTCTGTGCCCACGTTGTGGGGAAACCACATATGCAAGGAGCACGGGGCAAGTCCGCTCAGTCCTGTATCAGGGGGGGGCTAGTGTTTTCTTTTATATTTATTTCTTTTAGATATATATACACCACTTTCTTCCCAGTGGCTTACAACATCGTTCTCCTCACCCCATTTTATCCTTGTAACAACAGCCCTGTGAGGTAGGCTAGGCTGAGAGAGAGTGGCCCAAGGCCACCTAGTGAGTTTCTGTGGCAGAGTGGGTTCTTCCAAATGCTAGTCTGGCACACTACCCAGACTACGCTGGCTCTCTCTCCTTAATATCCGGTGGGGATTGGGCCGGCTCCTAGAGTCTCAATGCTGCTCATATATATTGCCTTGAATGCACCTGTGTCGGGTGTACTGGGCTTCTGTGCCTGAACAAAGTGTAGACTTTTGTTGCAGACCCACTGTATAAATTACGTTTGCTTGAACGCAGTCTGCTAGTCCAACCTTCCAGCCAAAAGGCAACAGGGAGACATGGAATAGCCCCATTTCTCTCCACCATGGCGGCTGCACTCATCTGAACAGGGCCTGCTGCTGAAACCACCCTACAGTTGGGCAAAACCAACAGCTGCCCGTACACAGGCTTTCTCTGCGGCGCCCCCCCCTCCCGCCCACACCTTGTGGAACGGCCGGCCTGTGGAAATCAGGGAAGCTCCCACTCTTGGCTTTCTGCAAACTATGCAGAACTAAATTTTCCAAAATGGTCTATAGAAACATATATTATTTAATTTGACTAATTTAGTATAGTTAGCATAATTTGGGGTATTATAGTATATTATTGCTGCTTGGAGGTAACAAAAGCACAACAGCAAATATTGTCAAATACTTTATAATACAATATAATATTTTTAATATTTGATTTAATAGTGAGATATAGTAAAAGAGAGGAAATAATCTCTCAGAATGGTTGCTATAAACTTGAATATGATATATAAATGATACATGGTTGTTGTGTTCTAAATAAACTATAATCCAGAGGAGTTTGCCGTGTTAGTCTGTAGTCGCAAAATAGTAAAGAGTCCCGTAGCACCTTTAAGACTAACCAACTTTATTGTAGCATAAGCTTTCGCGAACCACAGCTCTCTTTGTCAGATGCGGTTCTCGAAAGCTTATGCTACAATAAAGTTGGTTAGTCTTAAAGGTGCTACTGGACTCTTTACTAAATAATCTATGTAATGGGTATCTCAGTCTTCCTTTAGTGTAATGTGTAGCCCTGTTCCTCTTTTTTTTTCTTTTCTGTATCCTCTCTGTTGTTTAGAAAATAAAAAAACCCAAAATAACCTAAACTAAATTATTCAGAAGGGCTTTCTACCCAGAACATAGGACTATGTCATAAGAAATAGCCCAGAGAGTTCCTTTAGAAGGGACAGGGACTATATGCTATGCTATTGGGTACTGTCTGCTGATGCAGACAGGGACTAGAGAGTTTCCATGTTGCTTACCATACCGTGTAAATTAGTTATGCATTGATTCAGAAGTTTTCATCTCTGTGCTCGACTTTATGCTTGTTTTCAAATCTCCTGCTGCCATACCCTATTGTAGCTGTTCACTGATTATCCTAACTGTTGTTCATTATGTTACTTGCTCAGCGAACGTCCTAGCTGTTGATTATATTGTATCTCACTTGCACTATGTAATCTGCCTTGGATCTCAGTGAGAAAGGCGGATTATAAATGAATAAATAAATCATTATCAGAAATCATCATCATTCTGTTAGTATTTGTATCCCTTCCTTCCTCTAAAGTACTCAGCATGGCATTACATGATTCCACCCTTCTGTTTTTCCGTTGCAACAACCCTTTGAGGTAGGTCAGGCTGAGAAAGGAGAATAACTGGCCCACGGTCACCCAGTGAGTTTTAGGGCTCATTTGAATCCTAGTCCTAGTCTGGTGCTAGAGCCATCGTACCACACTGGCTGTCTTGTTTCCTCTTCACGTTCCTAGTTGAGATGCACACCAGAGATGCCGGAGTTATGATTTTTAAAGAGGCGGTTCAAGAGAAGCAAGGGTCTGCTTGGCTGCCCGAAGCAATAGCCGGCTTCATGTGATTTTCTCCTGTTTCTTCAGAGAGGGAGACTGGTGGGAGGCCCGGTCTCTGAGCACGGGAGCGACGGGTTACATTCCTAGCAATTACGTGGCACCTGTGGACTCCATCCAGGCAGAAGAGTAAGTAGCCCCCGGCTTGGGCATCTGTTTGTGTTTTCCAAAAATTGTATTTCTGCAAGGGGTCTCCCCTTACACGTTCAGACAGAAGATCCTAGCGCTTACAAGGCCAGATACCGCACCCTGGGATTTCGGCCAAGAGTCATGTTGATGAAACTGCCTTATACAAAGCCAAAGCACTGATCCATCTAGCTAATGCAGTACTGTTGACCTGCTCTCTGGGATCGCAGACAGAACAGTCTTTCCCAAGACTTACTTCCTACTTATATTTTAACTGGAGGTGCCAGGGATCAAACCTTCTGCGTTCAAAGCAGGTGCTCTCCCCCTGCTCCCTCCTCAAACGGCATGCGTTCAGGTCACAGGAGGGTAATTCCAGCTTTGAGTGTTCCTTGACTTTTTTTTTTCAGAAACCTTTCCTGCATGTAGAAAACTTGCTCAGCAGGGAGGATGGTTCTACCCCCTCTTTGCTTTCTGCACTGGCTTTTTGTTGCAGGAAGTTTTTAGGTTGGGTGGGGCATTCCAAAAATGCAAGCTTCCCCGTGCAGTCTGGTGCAGTCCGTTCTTTTGCCTCAACATCCTGCTTGTGTGAACCCAGATTCGTTAACTCTGCTCGCAGTGCTGTGCTTCCTCACCTGAAGGCATGAAAGCGGATGCTCAGCAAAGGCCTCCATCATAACAGCTGAGTTCCAGTGCAATCCCATGTAGAGTTTCTCCAGTCTAGGCCCCTTGATTTCAGTTTTCTTAGACTGGAATAACTCTGCAGAGGATTTCACTGTTAGTCCTGCTACTTAAGTAGCTAAATGAGTTGGGCTGGCGTCTTCTGCCTTTATGTGGTGTGATGCACCACATATGTGTGGGATGGGGCTGTGGCTCAGTGCTGTGGCATCTGCGTTGAATGCAGAAGGTCCCCTGTTTGATTTTTGGCATCTGTAGTTAAAGGATCAGTTAGTAGATGATAGATCCAGAGGAATTAGCCATGTTAGTCTGTAGTTGCAAAATAGTAAAGAGTCCAGTAGCACCTTTAAGACCAACCAACTTTATTGTAACATAAGCTTTCGAGAACCACAGCTCTCTTCATCACGCACAGAGAGCTGTGGTTCTTGAAAGCTTATGCTACAATAAAGTTGGTTAGACCTAAAGGTGCTACTAGACTCTTTACTATTTAGTAGATGATGTGAGAGACCTCTGAGACCTTGGAGAGCCACTGCCAGTCAGAAGAGAAAATGTTGACCTTGGTAGTCCCACAGTCTGCCTTAGTGGAAGGCAGTTTCATGTGTTCAGTACTTGAAGCGTTTTACGGGGAGGTCCTGTGGCCCAGTGCTGGAGCATTCGCTTGGCATGCATAAGCCTCCCCAGTAGGCATCTCCGATTAAAAGCATTGGGTAGAAGGTGGCGTGGAAAGCCCCCGGGACCCTGGAGAGCTGCTGGCAGGCAGAGGAGTTATTGCTGAGCTTGGTGGATAAAGGATCTGGCTCTGAATAAGTCTAATTCATAATGCAGTTTAAAAAGTATCCTCGAGGGAACTTTATGAATTTTAATAATCCAATTCCGGGCATTCCTTCACATGCAAGAAACGGAACCTAGCGGGAGGCTGTGCCAATTGGAGTCGACTCCGTCGCCAGGCCCTGATCGGGAAGCCGAGGGGCCAACAGCTTGAGTCAGTGTAAAGCAGCTTGGTGCATTCACATGTATGTCTCCTTTCTCAGGTGGTACTTCGGGAAAATTGGCCGTAAGGATGCAGAGAGGCAGCTCTTGTGCCATGGCAGCCCCCGGGGGACCTTCCTGATCCGCGAGAGCGAGACCACCAAAGGTAGCTGCACTCAGGACAGGTGCTGTTCTGGCCAGGGTAGTTTCTGGGTTCTGTGGGGTCAGCAATATCTTCGGGGGCCTCCTAGTCTGGCTTCAGTAGGGGAGTCGATCCCGTGTTGGGGCTGAATGAGACCCTCTGGCATTTCCACCAGAACCGTGTGCTGCATCAGAAGCAGATGTGGGGAGACCAAGATGTGGGCAGGATGGATGAGGGGAAAGATGTTGGAGGAAGGGAGTTACGCTTTTTGGACTGGGATTCCAGATGGGGAGTTCAGCTCTAAAAAGCAGCCACAGAAGGGAAGCCTGATGTGAGATCAAGGCTGTGGATTTGGGGAAGTTGTGGTTAACTCTCGCCTCATTGCCATTCCCCCAAGACCATTAAGTCCAGAGTCAAAATTGACCTAACTGCACCACTGGTGCGGTCCTCTCTCAAGACTCCTATCACTTCAGGATGTGCCTGTGTGAATTGCTTGTCAAAACCTCCTTACCTGTTGGAGGGAGAGGGGAGAGAGAGCAAACACGAGGCAGTTTCTGCAAGCAAGTAGATTTTGACAGGAGAATATACCCTCAAAAAAGCTGTCTTGCAAGTACATCACAGAGATGATAGGACTGTACCACATCCCTTTGTGGAGCTTTGAAGGAGCTCCGAGAAACGTGTCATTTGGAGAGAAGGTTGATGTTGGGGAAGGGTGTTAAGATTTAGATTTTCGCTTTCATTCATTGAGCCCTGACCTCGATAGCCCAGGGGAGCCTGATCTCATCAGATCTCAGAAGCTAAGCAGGGTCGGCCATGATTAGTAATTGGATGGGAGAACTCCAAGGAAGACCAGGGTTGCAGAGGCAAGCAATGGCAAACCAATTCTGTTAGTCTCTTGCCATGAAAACCCCACCAGGGGTTGCCATAAATCAGCTATGACTTGAGGGCAAGACACACGCACATTGTCTATTGCATGTGTTTGAAATACATCATGATCCATGTGGCCTCTTGAACTGGGTGAGTTTAGAAGCCTAACGCTTCAGTCCAAGGCAGAATTGCACTCTTCTCTGATTATTGAAGTCTATGGGCTTAGCCTGTTCCTATGCTGGCTTTGGCCAAGTACCTCTCTCCCATATTTTCCTTTAAAAAATAAAGAATCCTTATCCACTGCTCAAGATCACTGAATCAAAGGAGCTTGAAAGAAAAGGAAAGGACTGGCCCTGTTCACAAGTTAAAGTGAAAGCAGGTACAGTCGATGTACAGTGCACACTTGAGGGGGGTTTGTTGTACGTGCTTTGAGTAATTCTGATGTGACATTCAGTGTGTGTACAGCTGAACATGTCATTGAAACTGCGTATTTATCCAGGTGCTGGTCCCCCATTTCATTTGTAAAGTGAATGTGCATTGGGTCTTTCTTACAAACCAATATATGCACATACATGCAGGATGTACATGCATTCAGTATAACATGTGTACAGGGATTCTGTCCGTGGGATCAGCTGAACAAGGTGGCAAATTATGCCTGTAAGTGACTGTTGGAATGGCAGCAATTGCTGAACTGGATGTTGCCATAAGCAACAGTTTCTGAGTTCATAATAGAGGTGATTTTGAAATTCTCATATCTTCCATTTCAACCCCAAAATCCCTGTTTCGATTTCACTTCCCCCTTGTGTGAGCTGAACCTGTGATTGCTTAGTTGTGCACCAATTTCTTTTTTATACGCACCAGATTTCCACCTCTAAGTGTAAGCATTTTCCAATTTTTGCGTGCATTAGCACATCAGTCTGAAATGTTATCCATGCACATGGAACAGTGGTATCGTGTTTTATGAATAAACACTATACACTTTGCATACAAAGTCTATACAATCTGGATACGTAACACAAACAGATCTATGCAACTAACTGTGAAAAGTGAGCTTTAAAAAGAAATAGTCTCTTTTTGTTTGTTTTGTATATCATCTTGGCTTTTAAAAATTTTTTGCATACTTTTTAATTTTCACACATCCATATATTTAGTAAAAAAAAACCAAAATTCAAGCATATGGCAGAACTGAATGTTCATTTGCAGTCCAGGGATTAAAAACAGAGCACAAAAAAAACCCTAAAAAAAAGACTTAGGCTGCAATAGTAACAATGTTTTCCTGGGAGTAAGATCCATTACATAAAATGGGATATACTTCTAAGTAGACCTGCTTAAGGTTGCAGCACAATCCTATGCAGAGTTACGCCAGTCTAATCCCTTTGAAATCAATGGGCTTAGACTGGAGTAATTTGGTGTAGGAACAGATGAGTGTGCATAGGATAGCAGCCATAGCTTTTCCTTCCCTAGGAATTTTTTTAAAAGCCCACAGCCAGCCAAAGATGTGAGGGTAGATTTTGGATGAACATTAGCGGAAATTTCCTAGGAAAGAGAGAAAGTCAAGAATGGAACCAGTTTGTGAAGGGGGTGGCAGGCTCTTCCTCACTGGAGATCTTCCAACAGACAGGACAGCCATGTGTCAAGGGATGCTCCAGTTTTAGATTTCTTTCAGCAACAAGGGGTGGACTAGATGGCCTCTAAAAAACTCCAACTCTTGGATTGGTTAGTTTAACCAGTCAGAGATGCTGAAGAAGGGAGCTCTGACTCTCAAAAATTTACACTCTGAAAATCTGGTTGGTCTCTAAGGTGCCACTAGATTCATATCCTGCTGTATGTGAACTTAAGGTGGCTAACTGCCTGGAGGGAAAAAACCATCCCTTTAGTAGAGGCTTAGTGTGATATTTTTAGCAGGGGATGTGTCACGGGCTGGGCTTGCCCAAGCTGATAGTCCAAGCACTAACACAAAGCCAAAGGAGCGTTCAAGATTCAAAAGGCAGGTCCAGTCCATAGTCAGAGCACAAGGTAAACACCAGGGGTGTGTCCAGTCAAGTCCAGTCCGTAGGTTGGAGCACAAGAGTGTCAAGTCAAGGTGCAGGCAAGAACAAGATGCAAGGTTCAAGGAAGTGGTCACAGGTAATCAACATGTTGCTTCCACGCCTGGCAGTTTCTCCAGACTGGCTTTTATAGCCAAGCGTGGTTTTCAGCCAGCTGCTGGGGCTCCATCCTGACGTTACTCATCATCGCTCTCCAGCGGCTGGCGTTGGCTCAAGAGACAAGCACTGCGCCTCTCTCCTGCAGTTCCAATCTCTGGCGTTGTCTGCAGCGTTCTTTGGGCGTGGGTGAATCTGGGGATGGAGATCCCTGGATGAGCTTCCCCTGTGGTATTGGGGCCGGAGGGTGCTGGTGCCTCTGCCTCATCTGCTGGCTGTGAGCTCTGATCACCACCGGCTTCCGCTGAGTTGGGGCTAGGGCTGGTTACACAGAACTCCTCTTCTCCTGAGGAGTCCTGGCGGGCTACATGAGGTTCCTGTCCTCCAGAGGAGACCTCACCCTCACTGAGTCCAGACTGGGCCATAAAAGGATGTTACTTACTAGAGATGGGCACGAAATGGGGAAAAAATGAACCCTGAGTTTCATGGGTCGTTGCATAACACGAAACATGAACTTTCACGAAATTGTCCTGTTTCGCAAAACGATTCATTAGTTTAGTGATTCGTCAGATCCCGGGGCCTACAATGGCCCCCTTCATACCCAGAGATGCCAAACTCACATGGAGACTTCAGCAGGCTCTCCTCCAGCCACCCTCCAAGTAGCTCTCTACAGGCTCTCTTTGCTGACTTTTCCCTCTCGTCCTCCTGGCCTCCTGCTTTCTGCTGCTACTGGAAGAAAAGTCAAGCAAAGTGGATCTGCTTGGGTTGTCCTCTCTTCAGGTTCTCTTTGCTGATTTTTCCTTCCTGTCCCCTTCTGCTGCTCTGACATGCCCTCCTCCCTGCCTCCAAGTTCTCAAAGGAAAAACTGAGCAGAGTGGATCCGCTCAAGGGTGGGAAGGCATGTCAGAGCAGCAGGAGGATGGAGGTGGAGAGTCAGGGAAGGGTTCCTGAAGCTGACAAGCAGCGAGCAGCAGCAGAAGGAGCTGCTGAGGCTGCCGCCACCACTACGACTCCACCATCTCATTCTTAAAAACGGAGAAGGGAAACGGAGTGAGGAAGGAGTCTCCGACTACAGTTCCCAGGTAAACTTACGCAGACCCGCATTGCTCAGCTCTCAGGTTGGCAGGGAGAGCTGCCTATCAAGGTTATGTGGGCTAAGATTGGGGTTTCCATGGCAACAAAAGGTCTGCAGACATTCCAGGCCTGTGTTGCCTAGGGAATCAATGGATCGGTGCCAGCCTGTCTGGCATCATGAAGCATTCATGAATTGAACGAATCAGCCCCAAAAGTCATGGATTTCATGAAAAATGCAGCCCCACGAAACACGTTTTCGCGATACATGAATCGGCCCAATTCGTCACAAAATTTGATTCGTATTTCGATTCATGCCCATGTTTATTACTTACCTCTGTCATGAGAAGCTTCCACTACCTGCTGGCAGCAGTATGAGGGTCCTTTTACAACTCCTTCATGGTCAGTCTTCTGTGCAGATCCACATGGGACTGTGCATGCGCAGGCCTGCCAATCAGTAGGTTTTGCAGCTTTAAAATCCTTTAGGGGTTTCCCTCCTCCCCAGAGTGCATGTGTGGCCGTTTCCCACCAAAAAAAGCCTACACTCTGGGAGAGGTAGCGCCCCTAGCTCTTTGTTCCTCTTTCACCACCGATCTAAGAGGTCCTACTGCAGCACGCTCTTCCGTTCTTGCTGCGTTGGACCCAGGTCTTCCGACGCCACTGATCACCTAATGGGGAAAGAAAGAAAGAGTGGGTGGGTGATTGGAGATGTTCAGAATTCTCCAGATTTGTAAGAATGGCTGGGAAAGCCTTGTTCAAAAGATGCATTCAGTGCAATAGCAAGATGGCATTCTCTTTGCCTCATCTGCCTGGGGGAAGAATACAATGTGAACTCTTGCAAGCACTGCCAAAATTTCAACCCTAAGGTTCGGGCAGGAAGAGCCCCTATGCTCCAAGCTGCACTGTGGGAGTGGGCTCTATCGGCCCTGAGCAGCCTGTCCATGAAAACTGCTAAGTCCTCTGCTCTCACGGAGCTAGCTGATCGGTTGGACCTAATGCCACTATCTGCCCCTGCGTCAGGTGCTCTGAGTCCTTTGGAATCAACGATGACGTCTCAAATTCCGCACTAGCACCTGGCTTTGGACACTTCGAGCCCTTCAGATGCGTCTTGGATCTCACAGCAGCATTCAGCCTCAGGCTCTCTGAGCCCGTCAGATCCAGCTCAAGACACCCAGGATCCGACAGCACTCAACGTTGAGGGAATCTTCGGTCATGGTGGCCAGAACCCAGTCCCTGGGACCCATAACTTCAGGTCCACTCTTAGATCCAAACATGGAGAGATCCAAAGGGATGGAGAGACCAACTCCAGAATGACCAGAACTACCCAGGAAGAAAGCCCCAGGTCTGTGTCATGGCACTCTTCCACACAGAAGGAGGCTTCTCATAAGAAGCCGAATATTGAGGTGGAGACAAATGGGGTTGAAATCATTGAGGCTCCACATACCCCCTCTGAATACTCCTCAGAGGAAGAGGCAAACTCCACGCCAGCCTTGCTGTGCACATAGATGCCCATCCTGGTTTCAACAGGTCACGGGGACGAGGTCTAAGCTAATTCCAACAGGTCGCAGGGATCGTTGGCAGTGCTCCCTAAAAGATGTACCCCTGCAAGATACGTGCAGAGCAGCGACATGGACTTCAGCTGATACCTTCATCATCAGACGTTATGCCGTGGATGTACACAACAAGAAGGAAGTGGCAGCGGGTCAAGCAGTCCTACAAACGCTATTCCAGTGAAGAGCCTGACGCTCCTCCTCGGATACGTGGCTTGCTAATCTCCAATGTGGGACTGCAGAAAAGACCGACAATGAAAACAGGGTTGCACTAACCTGTAACTGTTGTTCATTGAAGTCTTCTGTGCAAGCACACCATTCCCTCTCTCCCGCCCCACCGTGTGTTCTTCTCTATTTACCTGGCAAGTCCAGTGGCTCAGGAGAAACTGAGGGCTGAGGGCACTGCCTTCCCCAGAGTGTGGGCTGTTTTGGTGGAAAACAGCCATGCAAACAGTCTGGGGAGGAGGGGCATCCCCTAAAGGATTTTAAATCTGCAAAACCTACCGATCAGCAGGCCTGCGTACGCGCAGTCCCATGTGTGCCTGCGCAGAAGACCTCAATGGACAACAGTTCCCGGTAAGTGCGGTCTTCTTTTCCCGACTTCTCCTTGGCTCTCTTTCACCAACTTCAGGCTGTCTGATCATGATGCAGCACTGGCCACAGAAACCACGAGTGGCAGGATTCTCTTGCCCCAGTCTAGTCTAATGAGGCCAGGCAGGCCCACGTTCAACTTTCCACTCTGCCAGGAAACTCAGGGTGTGATTTTGGGCCAATCGCTCTCTTTTACCTCCATCTAGTTTGCCAGTAGATAAAATACAGGAATGGAGAACTACTGCTGTCCCCTTGAATTCCTTGGAAGGGCAGGTTAAAAACGTAACAGGTAGATACATTCTAGTAGGAGCTGCTCTGTTCTCTTGCCTGCCTAGGGCACCAACCCTCTCATCCCTGGGGCCTGAATGTCATTCCCCTACCCCCAGTCCCACACCCTTCATGGCTCTTCTACAATCCCCCACCCATTGCTTTTCAAATAGTTGCTTATTTAATCCCTTAACCGGTTCAGATGTTCACCAGCTTAGCAAAAGCAGGGAGGCTGCTTTTTCACCAGTTTACTGCTGTTGCAAAATAGCTTTTCTTGACGACGTTGGATATTTCATAACTATCTCACCCTCTACTTCCTGTATTTCACGGCCTTTGGACACTGCAGTTACTTAGTCACCTTACTTCCTTTATAATCTCGCGTATGTGTGTGTAGTGAGAACCCACCACATGCATTTGATACCAGGATGGAATCCAGAGGAGGCCACCCTCTCTAGTTGCCTTAGAGGGTGGATCCAGCCTCCCTGGTGACTACCCTGTGGTCTCATTTAGCCTTTGACTTGTGTCGTGTTCTCAGATCCAAACTGCATGATATGTTTGGGCACCAGTTCATATTTTCCACAGCCAGATGGCAGCTGCGGAGAACTTAATCACACAGGTAATATAAGATCGAGACTATGGGAGGAGTTCATTCTCCCCCCTGTACAATTTCCCTGATCCTAAATGGTTCCAGGGCCATTATTTTCCACACTGGGGAGATGCACTTGAACTAAATATGCCCGTCCCCCCACACCGACTCATGTCCAAACATATTATGCAGTCTGGACCTCAGTATTTAATCCTTTCCTTGGGCTAGGTTAGCAGAAGTACAATACAACACAAGACTAAAAGTCACACTTTCTGAATACAGTGGGTGCGAGAACTAAAAAGGTGTGAAACCGTATCGCACGGGGAGGGCAGCACAACTCAAATCGGGAGGACGCCATCACCGCCAAGAGAAAGAACTTCTATATAACTTCTGACTCCTGCACTATTGCGCCATCTGCTGGCTCCCTGGGTCTCTACATCTAATAATAATAATAATAACTGCACATGTATACCGCGTCTCAAGAGTCGTTCTACCTGGCTGGCAGCATTTAAACAAGGAGGTCTACCAGAGTGCCATTAAATGGCTTCAGCATTTGGCTCAGGGGCAGGGCGTCTGCTTTGCATGGAGAAAACTCCCAGATTCTGTCCCCGGCATCTTCAGTTAAAACGATCCGGTACAAGGTGATGTGAAAGGCCTCACTCTGCCCATCAGAGTGAACAGTGCTGACCCTTGATAGACTAAGGGTCTGATTCAGAGAACAATTGGACTGGGATCTGGGAGATCCGGGTTCAAATCCCTGTTCCATCATGGAAGCTGGCAGGGTGACCTTGGGCCACTTGCTCTCTCTCAGCCTAACTTACTTCACAGGGTTGTTGTAAGGACAGAATGGAGGAGAGGAGAGCAATGTTAGATGCTTTGGGTTCCTATCAGGGTGGAACGTGGGTATCAATGTCGTAAATTATGTTAAATTCTTACAGGCCAAATGACATATGATCCACAACTGGTGGCAGTGGAGAGTGCTGTCAAGTCATAGCTGACCTTCAGTGACCCCTGGTGGGGTTTTCATGGCAAGAGACTATCCGAGGTGGTTTGTCATTGCCTGCCTCTGCGGCCCCGGTCTTCATTGGAGGTCTCCCATCCAATTACTAACCAAGGCTGACCCTGCTTAGCTTCCGAGATCTGACAAGATTGGGTTTGCCTGGGCAACTACATCATTAAATTTGGCTGAATAAAGCAAATTAGCCAAGCAACTAAAAGAGCTAGGCTGGAATGTCTTTCCTTGCTGGGCTAATTTCGTACCGACAGGGAGTTTTTGACGTAAGAATGAAAACTAGACTCTTCCTGCTTGCACCTTACATTTCAGCCATCTCATTCCACCGCTTGAGCAGTTCGGTACCTTAGTCCCATTCCTGCATTAGATGATGCAGGCTGTTGCCTATGAAAGCTCCTTCCGGCACGCATATTTATGGCATGACAAAGTAAAGGTCAACTCGATGTTCCTGCATCACTTTGTTCGGAGAAGTCTATATATAATCTGGAAAAAGTACAGAATTTATCTACAAGAAGGAACTCCTTTGTGGGTGGTTCCATACGAGGTGATAGACCCGAGAGCTGTGGATAATGAACAACAATGTTTAACGTACAAAGAAATAACTAAAATTGAAGCATCCAAACTCAGAATAAAGACACAAGAGGAACTATCACCTAACTATGACTGGTTCCAGTATAGACAGATCAGAGACTTATATAATTCGGACTCTGTAAAGGGAGGTATACGAATAGAGAATTCGGAACTAGAGCAGACCCTTCTTAAAGAAGATAAGAAAAGAATATCCAAGGTATACCAAGTACTGTTGAAGTGGTATACCGAGGATGAGATAGTTAAAACACAAATGGTGAAATGGGCTATAAACTTTAATAAAGAAATAACAATGGAGGCATGGGAATACTTGTGGAAAACTACAATGAAGACAACGACATGTACTAATATTAAAGAGAACATCTACAAAATGATCTATCGTTGGTACATGACACCAAAGAAGATTGCGCTAGGGAATTTGAACACTTCTAATAAATGCTGGAAATGTAAGAAGCATGAGGGCTCCCTCTATCATATGTGGTGGTCATGTGAGGTAGCTAGGCAGTACTGGGGGGAAATAATAAGAGAAATGAGTGAAATTTTACAATTTCAAATTAATAAGAACCCAGAACTCCTGCTACTGAACTTGGGAATGGAGGGAATTCCAGCCCAATACAGGATGTTGATATTTTATATGACAGCAGCAGCTAGACTTTTGTATGCGCAAAAATGGAAAATACAAGAAGTGCCAACTATTGAAGACTGGATTTACAAATTGCTGTATATGGCTGAAATGGATAAGATGACAAGAAAACTGAGAGATCTGGACTCAGGGCAGTTCAACACAGATTGGGAGAAGCTGAAACAATACTTGGAGAAGAAATGGGAGGTGGGAGGAAAACTGTGGCAGTTTGAGAACTACTGAAACATTGAAGTAGAGGGGGGAGACTTTACCGGGGGGAGAAGAGATAAATGCGAATTAATAAGCAGTCAGATTAATAGATTGATTTATATATAGATATATATAGGTTAACAAACAGAATATAGAGAAAATAATTAATTATAAGGACTAAACATAAGGATTGATTAACTAACAATATTTTCTTTCTTTCTGGCAAGTTTTGTACCAAACTGAATGTCTGAAGATATAGATGGGTCAAATTGATTGACTACGTGAGGAGAGATATATAGAATTATTATAAAAAGATAGAATGAGTAATATATAGAGAATAAGTCAAATTGTTTGATATAAACGAATGTATGATCTATATGGTTTATGATATATAGAAATATTTGAAATTGAAAAATGGGATAAATTGTTTATCTAAGATGGAAACAAAGACTTACAGTTTGGGCATACAATGTTAAAAATAGTTAAGGATGTACTGCTTAGAATAATGGAGAATATATACATGTTCTAGATAGAGGAAGCTAATAAAAGTAAGGGAAAGGGGACAAAGGGTTGGAAAGCTGTTGGAAGTCAACAAAAAGGGGGGGAAAGGGAGGGGGTTAGAGATGAAAAAATTGGGGAAAATTGAATGTAAATGTGAAAATAATGGATTCTAACCCAATAAAAAAATTTTCAAAAAAAAAAAAGAAAGCTCCTTCCATAAGATACCCGATAAGATGCCGATTTTGTCTTCTGGAACTCCCTCGAGCATAACCTCTCTGCTCTTCCTTCCGGCAGGTGCCTACTCCCTGTCTATCCGCGACTGGGACGAGGTGAAAGGCGACCATGTCAAGCACTATAAGATCAGGAAGCTGGACAATGGAGGCTATTACATCACCACGCGGGCTCAGTTTGAGACTGTACAACAGCTAGTCCAGCATTACATAGGTAAGAGAGCAGTCTAGGGGTCAGCAGAAGGGTTTGCAACGAGAAGTCTGACTCCGGGAAGCTGCTTCTGGACTCTTGGGGGGAAGATTAGTGATGCTGGTTGGATCAAAGAAATGCTGGCCCGAGAGTTAATGTCCTGGAGCTCATTGGCTACTTTATGGGCGATTGCACTTCCATTGCATTGCAGCGGTCTTCTGACGCTGGATTAACTTGGATGGATAAGCCCAGCCAGAAGGTGAGCAATTGCTATAATGCAGATATCCCCACCATGGTGCCCACCGATGTGTTTTCTGACCTGCTTGTTCTTCCCTAAAGCAGAGAGCCAATGCTGGCTTTCTTCTTCCTCTTTGGATCAGGAGATGCTTTAGAAGTGCCTGGGAGGCATCACTTTTGGGACTTCAGGGAGTACCTGTTTGGAAATAGTCGTCTGCATTGTAGGAAGACATTTGGCTTGGAACCTCCCAACATTTTGTAGCTGCTGTACTGATGGCAGCCATTTTGTGATAGGCCCCACTTCCCATGGCAGCCATTTTGTGATGGCACTCAGTACCCTTTTACAGCAAGGTTTGTTTATTGATTTCAGAAATTTGAAAGAGTCCAGCTCAAGGCAGCTTTTGTGAGGTGTTTGTTCCTGCTCTCTCATTATTTTCTCCCTTTCTTTTGATGTCTCTCTCTCTTTCTCTTTCCTCACTTTTCCTTCGGCAAGAGAGAGCCGCGGGGCTCTGCTGCCGCCTGGCTGTGCCCTGCCACAAGGGGATGCCCAAGCTGGCAGACCTTTCCGTCAAAACCAAAGATGTTTGGGAGATCCCACGCGAATCGCTGCAGCTCATCAAGAAACTGGGCAACGGGCAGTTCGGGGAAGTGTGGATGGGTAGGGCTGGCCTCAAGATGCTGGGAGGGCTGAGTGGGAAGGGAAGGAAGAGGAGGAGGAAGAGGGCACCAGGCCTCTGACCAGCCACTGGCAGGCGGGGGGTGGGATTAGCCGCACCAAAAAGCTGCCACCACTTTGGAGATGGATGTGCTTTCATAACATTCACACTTCTAGGGCAGAGAATCGCTCTCCCATTTCAGTTTGCTTTTTATCCCACATGGATGGATGTTCTACACGATATGCCCAACATGTACCAGCTCAGGAGTGTGCAACCAGACTCACAGACCGACGTACATCAGGGGAAATCACCTTTAAAAGAGCTCGGAGCTGCAAGGGGGAGAGGCAGCTTCCTGTTTCCCTCCTATCCCATTTTTGCCATCCGGGAAACAGGAGGCTTCCCCCTCGTAGCTCCTTTTCCCCCTTCGCAGCTCTGCTCAAAGAAGCGTTTTTAAAGGTGAGTTCCCCTGACATGTGGCTGCAAACCCAGTGTTGCTTCACCCTCAGTTACATCTTCAGCGGCATAAGCTGCCCCTGCACTTGCCACATTGAGGAAAAATATTTGAAAAAGGAAAGACGGGGTTCTCAGATTGGCACCTTCTTGCCTTTCTGCTCTTCTCTTGCATATTTATACACTGCTTTTCTCCGCAATGGGGACCCAAAGTAGCTTACAACACTGTTTTTCATTCCTCTATTGTATCCTCACAACGACAGCCTTGTGAGGTAGGTGAGGTTGAGAAAGACAAGCTCAGGATCACTCAGCACGCCTCTGTGGTGCATGAGTGTAAATCAACCCTCTCTGGGTACATGCTGTGCTATGGCAGACGCAGCAGCATGGAGATTCTCCTAATGGTGCTGCTTACTCACATCTTCTGGCAGTAAATGCTCCCCCCCCCACACACACACACACATACAGGCTGCAACATCACACAGCAGACTGCAGCTCTTCGTCCCAAGTGGCTCCACTGGTAAAGAAAGGGTCACAGTTCCTCCTCAAAAGAAGTTCTGCTAGGAGCTGCTTTGGCCAAAAGACAAAAAAAAGTTCCCTATCTGGGGCCTTCCCCTCCCCTAGCCAGAGAAGTGAGAGAACTCTGTTTCCCTGTCGTAATAGATCATTGCAGGAGAAGGGATTCCCCTTGCTGTTTCCCTGGGGCAACCGGATCCTGACAAAGAGCAGAACCACAAGTGACAAAAGGCACAGATTGGACACTTGTCAGCTTCCCTCAAGTTTTGATGGGACATGTAGGCAGTTTGGCGGAATGTTGGACAAGTGGCAGTTGAAAAGTCCATTGGACAGCAGTCAGAGAGCGAAGCTGCGAGACCAGGATGCCTACATTTCCCATCAAAACTTGAGGGAAGCAGACAAGTGTCCAATCTGTGCCTTTTGTCACTTGTGGTTCTGCTCAAAGCCAACGGACTCTGACACAATCACATCTGCCATTGAAAGTGCAAGAAGGTTGAAACATGAATTTAAATCCATGGCCGTTGATTGATTCCGAAATCTGGAATGTGTACATGTTAGGCACTGTCAAGTTGCCGCTGATTTACGGTGACCCCTGGGGGATTTCAAGGAAAGACTGACAGAGGTGGTTTGCCAAGAGCACATTTAAAACTGCCTTTTTGTGTGCATACTGCACCGTTACAGCTGCCCTTTGGTGTTTCACACCTGCATACCAGCAGTTGGAGAAGGGCTGGAAATATTTTAAGCCACACTTATGAACATGGTGTTTGTAGGCCACAGCCAACCTCTGACTGGCTGGACATCTGACCAGGCAGCCTCAAAACTAGCCACTGGGAAGGGCAGGCAACACAGTGAGCAGGTTGGCAAGGCTCCTCCTACATTTGTTAGGCATTCTTTAATGGACCCGTCACCTTTTTTTTGAGTTTAGCATTCCAGATCTGTTCTACAATTTCCATTTTTAGCCATTCAGTCTAATTACCTCAAAGCTCTACAAAACCAATTATCTGAAGATCTAAGAGGGCCTTAGAAAATAACTAAAAAGTCCTTTCCAAATTCCATTTTCTCCATAACTATATGAAAGGTTAGGCTTGACCTGAGTGTTCCAGGTAGCCTTATCTCATCAGATCTCAGAAGCTGAGCAGGGATTGGCCTGGTCAGTATTTGGATGGGAGACAATCAAGAAAGGCTGAGATTGCTATGCATAGAAAGGCAGTAGAAAACCACCTCTGATGTCTCTTGCTTTGAAAACCCTACAGGATTGACATAAATTGGCTATGACTTGATGGTGTGCACAGGCTCACATGCAAAAGGTTACTACCGCTATAAATGTAAACTGAGGGCTCCATCTGGTGGTTAAAGTTGATATTGCAGTCTGGCAACATTGGAGGCCTGAATTCACCTCCTTGTCCTCCTCCTCTTCCTCCTGGGCTCTTGCGCGGGCGCATGCCAAACTCATCATTCCATTTTCCATCTCGCTCTTTCTCCTTCATTCATCCCACACCCATCCCACCCTTTACAGAGTTCAATGATGGTCTCTGCCACCTACTAACCACGGTTTGCCCCAATATGAAACCCCAGACAATGGGACTGGCCAAAGACGCGTGGGAAATCGTGCGCGAGTCCATATACTTGGAAAAGAAGCTTGGCATGGGATGTTTCGGAGATGTGTGGATGGGTAAGGCAGGGTATATGTAATGCTGACAGCCTGCGCACAGCTTGGAACATTGGCTTAACAGGAGGTGTGGGCTGAGATCATAGTGCGAGATACCTTTTAGCATCAGCCAGCTTCTCCACGGAGACTAGTGGTTGGAGCGGGAATGCCTTAACAGTGACAGAGAACATGTCTTACAGGTGTGAGTTAGTCTCTTTTATCTCAAGATGAACCGGGCTTGGGTAGAAAGGCCAGGAAAGACTTCTGCTGGAATCCTTGGGCAGCTCTTGAGTGGCTCTTTTCAGCAGGACTGGGCTAGGTGAGCCAAGAGCCTCTCTCAGTTTAAGGTAATTCCTCGTGGCTCTTAAGAGGATTTTGTGGGTTCATTGCACTGTGTAGGGCTATACATATTGCATGTATCCAAGATTGCACTTTGCAAACACAGACTGTGGTGGTATATGTGTGTCAACCTGAGAAGATGAGAATTATTTTGGAAAGAAAAGCATGTTTCTAGAGTAGAGATGGGCACGAACTGGGAAAATGGCAGTTCGTTGCAGTTCGTGGTTTGTCGTGTTTCACGAACCACGAACAGTATAAAATTACCTGGTTCGTGAACTGGTTCATTTGGTTCATGAACACGTCACTTCCGGGGCAGCATAAGGTCTGCAGAAAGCCCATCAACCCCACCCCCCCGGTTGCCTAGGAAACTGATTGATCGATGCCAGGCTGTCTACAGTGACAAACCGAAAAAACGAACCAAACCAAACTAAAAATTGTCACGGTTCATCAGAAATGCCCTCTGACGAAGTGCTGGTTCGAGAACCAAAAAATGGCCCAGTTCATGACGTACTATTTTGGTTCGTGCCCACCTCTATTCTCAACCTTAGGATTTCTCCAGCTAGTATTTGAAAGGGTGCAGGTAAGGTGCTCAGTATGAGGGAGGAAGGCAGAGTTTGATGGATAGTCAAAAAGGTGGGCATTCAAAGTCCTGTGTGGCTTCTGCAGACCTTTATTAGGATGATCCCATTGATCTCTAGCAATGTTTTTCTTTTTATTTAATACATCTAAACTCCATACTCTCAAGATAGTCAGCAGTTGTCCTTCAGGAACACCATCAAGTTACCTCCATCAGCAGATCTTTAAAGCATTTAGACATCCATTCTGGAGCAGCAGCGAGGCTAAAAAAAGCCAAACAATGACCAGTTTTCTTAACAACCAGTTGGTGGCACCATCCTGAAAAGCCAATTAGCAATGCAAACCAACAGAAGCAAAACTTAGCACAGAGCATCAGCATAAATTTGCTATAAAAATGCTAAAACAATAAAAGGAGTCTCTTGGCAGCTTAAAGACTAACAGAATTTATTGCCGTGTGAGCTTCCGTAGGCTACAACCCACTTTGTCAGGTACTTGAAACAAAACCTCAGTGCATACGTACGAGCTTGTGCATGCACTCCCACACACACAAAGAGAAAAAGACAGGTTTAGTTTTTGCAACCCAATGCATTGTGTAGTACTGAAAATTCCACAGACCTGGTTCTGGGCACACAGCTATCAGGAGGAAGTTCTGCGGTCAGGGTGCCACAGCGGAGAAAGCCCTGTCCCTTGAAGATGTCCATCTCAACCAGAAGGAAAAATCTGTTAGTAGCTTGTACTCTTGTGTAGTAGCTCCCTGCCCTTGCCAAGTTTTACTTGCTGGTTTTGTGCAACTCAAGCATCTGTTCAAGGCACAGAAGACAGCCAGCTGGGGATAGTTTCTGCCCAGCATCATTCTGGTGCCTTACAAAAGACACTGGACAAACAAGCCTCAAGCAGGTCTCGGAGAGGGAGGGAGGGAGGGTGCTTTTTCCCCGGGCTTGTCCCAGTTTAAAGAGGTCTGCCTTGGGAATTAGACAGATCCATGAAGGAAAAGGTCCTTCAATGGCTACTAGCAGCAATGACTGAGAGCCACCACATCAAGAAGCAGTTAACCTTGGAATACCAGTGCTAGGAGTCGGCATCGGGGGGAAGCCCTTGGCCTCTGTGCCCTGTTTGGTGGCCCTCCAGGGCAACTGGTTGGCCACTGTGTGAGACAGGAGGCTGGCTTAGATGGACCGCTTGTCTGATCCGGCAGGACTCCTCTGAACGTTCGTATTAAAAAGGGGATATGCTAGGTGCCTGGGAAAACTCGTTCTTATCTTCTTTATCCTGGAGGCTTTATTTTCACGGCTGCACATTTTCTCACCATTCATGTTGTCACTCGCACCATTTCAGTCTGGTCATGACTTTGCCCGTCCATCTCCATTTTCCACTCGGGTTTTGGGGAGGGTGCGTGCATGCAGGGCATGCTGCCCATCCTCCACCTCCGTGGACCTGATGCCCCTTTCTTTGCCGGCTCTCAGGCACCTGGAATGGAACCACCAAAGTGGCGGTGAAGACCCTGAAACCGGGGACCATGTCTCCAGAAGCCTTCCTGGAAGAGGCCCAGATCATGAAGCGCCTGCGGCACGACAAGCTGGTTCAGTTGTACGCCGTGGTGTCCGAAGAGCCCATCTATATTGTCACCGAGTTCATGAGCCAAGGTCTGAAACGAGGGCTGAGTTCAAGAGACAGCAATGAACCTCTGGGCTTGCAAATGGCAGGCAGGGAGCTGGGGGTTGCAAAGAGGGGTCTGGATTAGAAACATAGAAGCAGAACGGACTCCAAGGGTCATCTAGGCCAACCCTCAGCACAATGCAAGAAATTCACAGCTCTCCCCCGCTCAGTGACCCCTGCTCTATGCCCAGAGGAAGGCCAAAAAACCTCCAGGATCCCCGGGCAATCTGGCCTGGAGGAAAGTTCTTTCCTGACCCCGAAGTGGTGATTTTCATTACCCTGGGCATGTAGAAAGGGCCACAAGAGCCAAGCACCGGCTCATCCCTTCATGCCCTCCCTCCCCTGATCTGCCGACATTCATATTGAGCCATAGAACCATCATTGCAGCCTCTGCGTAAATACCTCCAACGAAGGCGAGCCCACCACCTGCACAGAAAGCCTGCTCCACCGAGGAATTGCTGCAACGGTCAGGAAGTTAGAGGTTAGGCATACCCCAGATGGAGCTGGGACCTCCTTATAGCGCCCCTATTTATGCACTTGGTGAGAGCTGTGGCTCTGTGGTTATTCACTGTGGAGGGCTCTTCTCTGTGCAGTGGAGGAATGTGTCCTGCTTTTTATCCTTCCCTTCCTCTAAGGAGCTCAGGGTGGCACACGCAGCCCACTTCTTCGCCATTATATCCTCACAACAACCCTGTGAGGTGGGTCAGGCTGAAAGAGACGGACGGCTCAAGGCTGCCCAATGAACTTCAGGGCTGAACCCAGTCCTCTTTCAACACTATGTCACACCACACTGGTTGTCCAATAGAGCTTGCAGTGAAAGTGGTTTAAAGGCAAATGGTTTAAAGTCGTTCCAAACAGACGACGTGTATCCTTGAATAGGGCAGCAGTGGTTCAAAACGGCACTTGCAGCCACAGCTTATGAAAAGGGCAGTTTATGCATCTCACGGCACATGTGCACGTATTTCTTTGCATATGCACAGGGAGCAAAATGTAGCCTGTCCCCCTCAGGTGTAACTTCTGGCCATCTAGAACATCTCAGACATTTTTTAAAGAAGGCCCCTTCCTCAAGGCAACTGTGATTTCCATGGGTCTGGAAAAGAGGGCCCGTCCAGGCCAAATCAGGACCCCCCTGAGTGGCTGGTGGAAAACGCTGAGATCTTCGAAATGGAAAGTTGTGGGAACTGAGCAGTGAGGGTTGGTGGTGTTCTTGGGGCTTTGCTTTCTAACCCGATATAAAACCGAGGAGGACTGCCCAGTTTCTTGGGTTATTATGGGCTGGATCCATCATGCACGGCTTGCCTCTCGATAACGAGAGGAGCAGAAATGGGAACAAGAGGTAGAGAGCGTGGGACAGCCTGGGAAGGACGCGTGGGGAGGGGTTTTCCCCACACACGTCTGTTTTGCTGACCTCCCTGCCCTCTCCTCTACAGGGAGTTTGCTGGATTTTTTAAAAGACGGAGATGGGCGCTTCCTGAAGCTCCCGCAGCTGGTGGATATGGCAGCTCAGGTAAGCAGGAGGTGCTTTGATTTCAAAATCAGACTCCCCCAGCAGGCGTCCGAAGAATAAATAAGCCTGCACTTCGGTCACTGATTAAAAATGTCTCCTCCCCATTACAGTTTGCCCCAACAGATTAATCAACTGACGTGCATGGTTTGAGCAATCTAGCAATTATGTTGATTAAAGCTTCCCGCTCCAGCTACGAACGCATCCCTCGGCCGCTGGGTCACCAGGCCGCAGTGTGAAGAATGTGCCTATCGCTTTAAATTTCCCAGCAGAAGGAGAAACAGCTTTATTTCTGTCCTCTCTCCTCTTTGCACCCCACTGGGTGGTCAACCGAGGGTCCTACTTTGTTGCAGTAGATGGGGTATGCGAAAACAGGTTGGACATGGCCAGGGCTTTTTTTCAGCTGGAACTTGGTGGAACAGAGTTCCTGAACCTCTTGAAAATGTGACCGTTTTCTCTGAGGGCAACCCACTGAGTTCCACAACCTCTTTTCCCAGAAAAAAAACCTCGGACATGGCCAAGGCCAGCTGTATCCCCCGGAGCCAAGCTCCACCCTCTGGTGCCTTCTACAGCTTCCCCCTTTAGGCTGCTGCTTAATTATTTGGGGATTGGCTTTCCCCACTTTGGGTAAATGTGTTGAATTCGGAAACATGATTGTATTGCAAACATTATTGTTTGGGAACTGAGATGTTGTGCAACTAACAAAAATTAAAACATGGGATCTCAGTGTGAGAATAGGCAGGCAGTCGCGGGGGGGGGGGATGTGATTTGTGACAGTGGAGGAATGGGATCAGATGGCAGTACTGGGGGAGGTAAAAAAGGTAAAGCACCGAGTCATTACTGACCCATGGGGGGATGTTGCATCACAACATTTTCTTGGAAGACTTTTTATGGGGTGGTTTGCCATTGCCTTCCCCAGTCATCACACTTTACCCCCAGGAAACTGGGTACTCATTTTACCGACCTTGGAAGGATGGAAGGCTGAGTCAACCTTGAGCTAGCTACCTGAACCCAGCTTCCGCCGGGATCGAACTCAGGTCGTGAGCAGAGCTTGGATTGCAGTACTGCAGCTTACCACTCTGCGCCACGGGGCTCTGGGGGAGAGGCATTCAGAAATGCTCACACCTTTTTTGTGCTGGAAGAAGCCATTTTTTCGGAGTCGTTTGACTTGAAGAAGCCAGTTTTCAGTGCTGCTGATGGAGTTATTCCCCTATGATGTTACCGCCACCTTTTATTCCAAAGCTGTTTTATGGTTAGGTTCTTAAAAAATATTTCCCGAGGGGAAGTGGTAGTTTTAAAATATTAAGGAAGCTTGCATAAATTATGTATGTAGTTTTGGAAAGGATTTTAAATGCAAGCAACCCACACCTGCGTCTATGGGAGAGGACAAGATGGAGGGGTGACCTGTAGTTTAACTTAGAGGCCAGGTAAGATCTCTCCGTGAGGACAGAACTTGCTGAGACCATCGTTTCAGTGTCAGCATCTGTCTTTAACCTCGGTATGGAAGTATGTTCTCAATTTGGCTGATAATAAGAAGACATTTTGTGGTTACAATTCCAGATGGGCAGTTGGGTTGGTCTGTAGCAGCCAAATAAAGCAGGAGCCCGGTGGCCTGTGAGAGACTGGACAAAAATGAATTCAATCTTAAGCTTCCATGAGTCAGAGCTAACTTCATCAGATGTGTAGGAGTGTACATCCCACGATGTCGTTGCATTTATATTTGCCAAAGAAAGGCAGCAGGGAGGGGAGATTTTCCAAAAGACGTTTGCTAGGCTGTTTTTATGGCAGTTTTTCCCCTGGAGAGACAGCAGCTTTTTTTAAAAAATACCTAGACAGGCAAAGAGACAAACCAACAACAACAAAAAGCAAACAAACCTCTGCTGTTCCTGGTTTGCCAAGCTGTGCCTTGCAAGTCCCAGGCTGCAGCTCGTAGGCTCAGGCCTCTGGCCCTGCCCCAGCGAAATCCCTGCAGGAAGAGAAGCGAAGGAAAGTCAGCCAGATGGAGTCCAGTTGCTGCTCACTTTCTGCCATAAAGATCTCCCTTATGTCCCCCCTCTGCTAGGGAGAGAAACGTTGACCATGGACTTCGACTTACTGTGTTCTCTTATCGTGCTGGGGAGGGGGGCATTTGGGTGGAAATTCTTCAGAGGGAAAACAGTACTAGACAGCTGAGAGTCAGCCCCTGGATGACTGATAAAGGTGGCGATGCATTATCCATCGGATCATCGCCTTCTCTTGTCCTGCTCAGATTGCAGCTGGAATGGCCTACATTGAACGGATGAACTACATCCACCGTGACCTGCGGGCAGCCAACATCCTGGTGGGAGACAATTTGGTGTGTAAGATTGCTGACTTTGGCCTGGCTCGCCTCATTGAGGACAACGAATACACAGCGCGTCAAGGTTAGCTTCTAGGCGTGCCCTGCAAATAGGGCGGCATCGGCAAAGTGAGCCTGGAGAAAGAGGGTTGGAGGAGTAGAATTGGATGCTGGTACTGGAGGCTCAAACTGATGGGAGGAATATCACACATCTGGTTCCATCTATGAAATTTAAATTGCTGACTCCTCAGCCTCAAATTGCCTTGGGGCTATGCAGGGAATAATAACGTTTGATTTATATATCATCCTTTAGGATAACTTAACGCCCACTCAGTGTGGTTTACAAAGTGTGTTATTATCCTTACAACAGTCACCCAGTGAGGTGGGTGGGGCTGAGAGAGCTCCAGAGAACTGACTAGCCCAAGGTCACCCAGCTGGCTTCAAGCGGAGGAGTGGGGAATCAAACCCGGCTCTCCAGATTAGAGTCCCACACTCATAACCACTACACCAAATTGGCTGAAGTGAGAAGAGGTTTTACCCTTCATCCTCCACTTGATTTTGTTGTTTGGAACAAGATTCCCCAATTTGTCATCATCTTTTTTAAAAAAGCAATGATTAAAGGACATTCCCCCCCTTTAAAATTCTAATAGCGAAGCAAAGGAGCTGGTTCTGAATCACACAACTGATTAGAAATTAAAGGGTTAAATTCCCCCACATGCCCCTGAGGCAAAATGAGGCTGAACAAGTTTGCAGATTTCATTTAATGGACAAACCAAAACCCGTGATGTTTGTCTCACTTCTTTGAGCCCTAAGGCAAACATAATCCACTGTTTGGCCCTATGGACCATGTCAAAATTAAGACTGCAGGCAAGTTCTGACTTAGGACATAATCACTGGATAAGCAAAGAGGCACTTTTATATTTTTATTTTTGCCTCTAATGTGACTTGTGTTTTGAACTTGTAGATTTTGTTGCTGCAGTGTGCACCATTTCTATTGACTGACTGAAACATTTGTACCTCCCCTCACTACAATGTGGCTCAAAGCACCTTATAAGCCACCTATTAAGACAGAAAAAATAAATAGCAACCTTGAAATCCAGAAGAATAATACTCCAAGCCCCCACCACTCTTGGTGAAATAACTCAATAGTTAAATACCCAGAGAAAGCACAGCTTTGTGCTGGTGATAGGAATATCATCAACGAAGACCTACAAACCTCCCTGCGAAGCCTTTCCCCAAGGACTGGGGCTCTAGCAGAAAGACCCTTGGTCTTACTGAAGAAGTTCATATCTGACAAGCAGATGTTCAAGCCTCCAGAAACTGCTCTGTGGGCCTAAGTCAGTTTGCAGGCAGTCTGTTTTCAAATGCCAGTGCTGAATTTCCTAATGGCTCCCATTTCTCCAGAGTGGCATAAAGCCTCCAAGGAGTGAGCAAGCAGGTCAATGGACAAACGTATGATTGTTTAGGCACACTTCTTTTTCTGAACTCTCATCGTCTCACCTGTCTCCTTCCTGGCAGGTGCCAAATTCCCCATCAAGTGGACAGCTCCTGAAGCGGCTCTTTATGGCAAGTTTACCATCAAGTCAGACGTGTGGTCTTTTGGCATCCTCCTGACTGAGCTTGTAACCAAGGGCCGGGTACCATACCCAGGTAAAGCCATCTTAGCAGTACAGCCCTCTCCTGGGGCCACTTCTCCCTTTGACTGGGTCTACTTTTGAGGAGGGGATTTTTACATTCTCTTCTAGACGCTGAGGGCTCAGGTGATACAGGGATTAAATTTGAATGACAGGGGGCACAACGGTCTTTTAAATTTAGTGGTTTTTATACCAACTCAACTGTCACCATTTCCCCACAAAGGATCTTGGGATTTGAAGCTCGGCAAGGGTGCTGAAAAAATGCTGCCTTACAGAACTACAGTTCCCAGGGTTCCTTGGGACGAGGGAATGACTCTGAAGCCACCCCCTTTTTGTAGTATAGTTCCACCCTGAGACAGAAGTCTTCTTGAGGTCACTTGAACAAATGAAGTTTAGTTGTATTTACTTCATTGATAGTCTGCCTTTCTCACTGAGATTCAAGGCAGATTACAAAATTTTTAAGAGCAGTTCAATCAGAGAGAGAGGATCTCCAATAAACAACACAGTAGGACTAGATTGCAGAACTGGAAAACAGCAGCAACAAAAATTGTCTAGCTGTGACAATGTAAAAAGTGGATTACAAAGGTAGAATATAATGCAGAATGTGCCTTCTGCTGATCCAGACCATTCATTCATTCGTTCGTTCGTTCATTCATTCATTCATTCAAACTTTTTAACCTTGCCATTCCTTGTGGTTCAAGGCAGCTAACAATAGTAGATTAAAAACCTTTACAGTTAAAACCAAAACAGCCCGCAATTCTTTCTTCCCCTACTTCAAAGATGTCTGCCGTTCAAACCTTGGTCTACCAAGATCGGCATTGCCTGTGCTGACTGGTGCGGCTCTCCAGCGTTTCAGGCAGAGGCCTTTCATCTTACCTGCTATCTAATCGTTTTAAGTGGAGATGCCCAGGGCTTAACCTGTGACCTTCTGCATGTTAGTGGACCACTTAGGGCCAAAGTAGACATGATGGCACCCTGGTGGCCACCACAAGGGCGACAATGTCATTTCAAAGTGATTTAAAAATGTCACAAGGGCCCGATCCTGATTTGGCCTGTAGCATTGCACTCTGGTTCCCGCACCCCCAGCCTGTGTTCACCTTTTCGAGGACTGATATAGTCACAAGGAGGAGGGTGCAGCCAGTTTGGCACTTGATAAACTGCGGCGGGGAACAGAATCAGGCCTTATGACATTTTTAAATTACTTTAAAAGGGCAGCAGCATCCCCTTGGCAGCCACAAGGCCACTGTCATGTCTATTTTGGCTGTTAGTGATGGCCCTTTATTAGCATTATTCTTGGTCAACATGTCCCTTTCAACTTTTCTTCGTCAAAAATAATACATTTTAGATCAGTAAGCAAGCAAACATGGGAAGGGAAGGGAAGGGAAGGGAAGGGAAGGGAAGGGAAGGGAAGGGAAGGGAAGGGAAGGGAAGGATGTCTCTAATAATTCAGAATCAGATTGAAAGAAGAATGAGATAAAAACGTGAGATCCAAGTCCACCACTCCCTCTTCTGCTGATTATCATGAGGGCCCGCAAACCTCGTTTGAACTATTAGACATTTTTTGAAATTTTGAAAACAGATTAGATACCACAACAAAATGGCTGCCTTGGAGGGGGGTATTCACAAAATGGCTGACACGGGGGCAGGTTCCAATCACAAAAAGTTGCAGGGGGGGATCCACAATGCAGGCAGCTGTTTTGAAGTTGGTACTCCACCCCCTGCAGACGCAAAGGGTGATGCCTCCTGGGCTCTTCTGAAGCACCTCCTACTCCAGATGCGGAGAAAAATCAGGATTGGCTCTTCGCTTTAGGGAAAAGACATTTTGAAGAAGAAGCAAGTGGGCGCCAGGAGACACATTGGTGGGCACCATAGGGCTCAGGGGCACCACCCTGGGGGCCTTGGCATTAAGAAATGCCATTCTGGTGCTATTGTATGCTTCAGTAGGCTTGTACTCAGGAGATTGTGGTGTGAGGATGTAGAATGACTGCATGATGCATACAGACTAAGGTTCCTATCCCTCACAGCCATGAAATTTAAAAAAAAAAAATCTAAAATCACCTAAAGAGACCTTATCGTAGTAGGTAAGTATTGGTTAGATTTTTATCTCACCTTTTCTTGTAGAAATGCAGGATGCACGTTCTTTCCCCTCTTCTGCACAACAACCCTGTGAGGAAGTTTAGGTCTTTAAAAAAAGAGGCCTAAAGTCGCCCATGGAACTTGAAGCCTGTCCTGGTTTGACCCAGGGATTTGCAACCGTGTATGGCTCAGCATGGAACTAAAAAAAATGTAATGATTCTGCACACGTTGGATAATGCACTTTCAATGCACTTTATCAATTGTTTGAGGTGGATTTTTTGTTCCGCACACAAAAAAACCCCGTTCCAAATGATCTATAAAGAGGATCGGAAGTGCATTATCCAACGTGTGCGGAATCACTCAAGGTCTCTTAGAGGGGTAGGTGGGATGGTAGAATAACCGGTCCATGCATGGGGATTGGCAGGCAAAGATTTTGATGAGACTAAAAGGCTTCTGAGGGATGCTTTAAAGAAAGGGAAACAGAGATGAACAGTTGCCAGGAATCCAAGAGGGAACCGTGTAGATTTATGCCAGTGCACTAAAACAATAGGGCAGGGTGCTCCTCTGTATATTTATGACTTATTGTGAGACATTGTGTGTGCCATTTCCAAATGAAGAACGTGCAGCATCCACCATTTGGGTTATTAATGTGTCAATGGTTAGTTGTGCGAAGTTGTATTGTTTCAGTTATACAAGTGGGATTTATTACTAGACATTGGCACGATCCAAAAAATAATCCCAATTTAGCTGATCGCGGCGCCGAACCCAGGTACCCGAACCTCGCCGATCAAGTCCCGTTTCCGATACAGAATCGGGAATCGGGAAGGCCGACGCGGGAGGGCGCCCCACCACCAACACTCCCCCAGACCAGAGTGACCAGGCACTAGAGTATGTAATACTGTGTGAGCCCTCAGCCAAGGAGGTGCCCACTGAGCTTGGCCCCAGAGCTAGACGGCAGCCCTGGAAGCAGAGAGAGAGAATAGGAATAGAGCCCAACCCCAGCTGCAACACTCCCCCCCAGACCTGAGCCCTCAGCCGAGGTGCCCACCGAGCTTGGCCCCAGAGCTAGGCGGCAGCCCTGGAAGCAGAGGAGATAGCTCCCTAATTCCCTATCTGCTGAAGCCCAAAGCTAAAGCTCCCTCTCCCTCTCTCTCTCTCTCTCTCTAGCGCTTTTCCAAAAGCGGCAAGCGAGAGCTCGCCTCTGTCCCACTCCACCCGCAAGTGGAAAGTGAAATTTTGTTGCGCAGCACATGGCTATTTATAAAGCCTGGGTCTGCTACTCAGGAGGGCTGTGCTTGGCCGTAAGAGCTGCCTCTCAGGCTTTGCAGGGATGAGATTCGAGTGCCCATGGCTACAGAAGAACACCCCCTTCCCCCGCCCTCCCCTCTCTTCTCCCAAATGGACGAGACGGGCGCGCGCTTTTCTGGCTGCTCCATGGTTGGAAGGAAGCCCTGCTGATCAAGGAAAGCTGGGCTTCCATTTGCGTTTCCAGGGCGACAGAAGGAGGGCAAACAGCTCTGGCATTCCCCAGGCTCCGTTTCCACGGGGCTCCATTCCCTCGGGAACAGATGGCTGGCACCAGACTGTCTGCAGACTGCAATCCTGAACGTAAACTGATCGATCCGATCGAGACCCGATAGAGCGCCCCCACCCGAGCGCTGAACCGGGAGCTGTGGACGGAACCGATCAGCCCGGTCCCGATGGCGCAAATGCCAAAATCGGGGCAGTTTTCAGACCGTAATTCCGATTGTGCCCATGTCTATTTATTACCCTAGATCTGTTCTGCCCCCCACCCAGCAGCCAGCCTCCACCTGCCTCACTTCCCGGCCTTGAGTGGGTTGCTAGCTTGTGGCAACAGCTGCTGCCTGCCCTTTGCTTGAGATTAGGGTCAGCCCATCGGCCCACTGAGACTCTTCCCGGGGGCCTTAATGGCTGACCTGCCCCCTGATTATTTATTTATTTACCTCACTTTTACCCCATTTTTCTCCCCAGTGGGGAACAAAGCGGCGTGTGTCATTCTCCGCTCCTCCATTTTACGCTCACAACAAGCCTGTGGAGTAGGATAGGCTGAGAGTGTGTGACCGGCCCAAGGTCACCCAGCAAGGTGCCATGGCGGAGTGGGGATTTGAACCTGGGACTTCCAGATCCTAGTCCAACACTCTAACCACTACACCACACTGGCTCCCTGACGCAGTTCCTGTTTCTCTTCTGCAGGCATGAATAACCGGGAGGTGCTGGAGCAGGTGGAACGGGGGTACCGCATGCAGTGCCCGGGGAACTGCCCGCTCTCATTGCATGAGTTGATGGTGCAGTGTTGGAAGAAGGAACCCGAGGAGCGGCCCACCTTTGAATACCTCCAGTCCTTTCTCGAAGACTATTTTACTGCCACAGAGCCTCAGTATCAGCCGGGCGACAACCAATAATAGTGGCCCGGGATGTCAGCTGGGACTCTTGACTGTGGGCAGCGCACTGCAGCTGCCGGGCCCTCGTTGGGGCTGCGGCATCTTGGGACTGTCTGTACAAGGAAACTGCTCCTTCCCTCTCGGAAGCAGAGGGCAAGGCTCTCTTTTTGTACTATTGGGGTTGAACTCCAAAGTTTTTTTAATACTTCTACTTGGGGGGCGGGTGTTGTTTGTGAATTTGTGTTTTAAATTCTGCCTCTTCCTGGGTG
This sequence comes from Eublepharis macularius, assembly GCF_028583425.1. Classification (NCBI taxonomy): domain Eukaryota; kingdom Metazoa; phylum Chordata; class Lepidosauria; order Squamata; family Eublepharidae; genus Eublepharis; species Eublepharis macularius. Next base: position 27,465,844 of record NC_072804.1, read on the forward strand.
ACTACCATGCCAGTTTGGGGAGAACGATGAGCCAAGGTTAGGGTTAGCAGGGAGAGAACGCGGGTTTTGTATAGTGCACCCCTTCCTTTACACCACTGCCTCCTTTCTCCCACCTTGGCCCGTGCCAATCATTCTGGAAGGTGGTGAAGAGGTCTCAACAGGGACTGCTCTTTTCCTGTCCCTTTGGGTCGCCCTCGTGCCCCCACCTCCCTGCTTACAGCTACCTCCTCTGCCACATCCGTGGGCCGTCTCACGTGGGCCATTGGGCTTGTTGGCATTGTGGCTTGAGGGTACCCATGTAGGCTGCGTTCAGCTCCTGGCATAGCAGTCATCCCACTGGGCGGCAGCATGCCTTCCATATGTGTTGGCAGAGAAATCTTCCCTTGATGCTGGGCATTGAACCTGGGACCTTCTGCATGCAAGGCAGCTTCTCTTCACACTGAGCCACAGCACCACCCCTGCCTAAGTAGCAGAAATGTCATAGCTAGACATTTCTGCACACAGAGCAAACTTGAAAATCAGGGCGAGGGGGCAGCTTACATTTTTGAACAAGGGTGACCATTGCAGTTCTGGGGTTCTCATTTTCCCCATCTCTAGCCCTTGCTGACCCTTCCCCTCCCAGCTACGCCTGGGGTACCTGCACTTGTTACCCTACCATAATAACCACTCGTCAAAACCCACCACTAGCTCCATTGAGGTGATCCATCCCTCCCTCTATCTAATAATGACATTTTGTTTCCCACCCATCCTTCAAAGAGTTCAGGGCAGCACCTGTGATTCTCTCTTCCTCCACTGTATCCTTATAACTACACTGTGTGTCCGGTGAGGCTGAAAGAGAGCCAACGGCCCAGGGTCGCCCACCCAGCATCCTGGCGGGGCATAGATTTGAACACAGGTATCCCCAGTCTTGTGTACTGGGTGGGTCGCTTGCGTGGACTTGACAACCAAGTTCAGATCCAGATCTTGAGCTGCATATCCAACTCCTGTTAACATAATGCACCATTTGGCCCTTAAAATGGGGGGCGAGCGATAAAGACATGCACAGTGTAATGGTGTCATTTCCATCAGACTCACCCAGTTTCCTGAAGACGTCATCCTACACAGGACGGACTGGCCCTTTTACTTCCTGGGAAAGTTCCCGAGCCAGGCCCAACAGCTCTGCCAAGGCCAGATGGGCCACTTGGTTTAGAACCTTCCATGCCCATCATGGTCAGTGCCAGCTCACCAATTGCTTCCTCCCCATTGTTGCTGCTGCTATTTGGCTCAAAGCTGAGTGTCTGCTGGGAGCATCACTGGAGCAGTTCAGGTGGGCTCATTCCAGGGCTGTTGTAACTTCCCTGTCCACCCTGATCACCGAGCTACCTTTGACATGATTGTCCCTTGACCTCATCGATGGGCTGTCTGAGTTGGCTTGGAGACGATCTTCAGGATAGCGAGTGGGCAGGGGGACTTGTATTTCCACTGGGACCGCTCAAGCAGAACAGGTGTTCTCTGCCCCCCAGCCTTGGAGCTGGTAGGCACAACACCAAAGATCTGTGATGAGCTTCTTCTATGTTTTAAAAGGCTAATTATCAGGTCCTGGAGCTGCTATGAAGATCACTGGATGCCCAGTCTCCTGCCCAGCCCCACATCCAGTTGAGAGGAGTGTTTCACATCTTGGGAAAGACATGAGAAGAAAGGTTGAAACCCCTCGCCCCTCTTTCAGCAGCTCTTTGATGCAGCTGCCTTTAAAAAGAGCTGCAGAAGATCCTAATTTCCTATCAGTTTTTGGCTCTGGCTGCGTGTAGACCTCACAACACATGCTGAGTGAGCCTACACCTGTGGTGTTCATCACTGCAGTGCAGGTTCCAGCTGAGCAGTCTTCTGTGCCTGGCCTCCAATCATGCTCCAGAGCTGCAGCCTGCCAGGAATTTCCTGGTAAGTTAAAGCATAAGCCCACCCCGGATTCAAACCACCTTTGCCGCCCTGCCTGAACCGATAAGCCTGACGTGAAGCCCAGATATTTTGCCACCGATCATTTTTGTGTTTCACACCTTCCTCACCAATTGTCCCCCCTGCACACACACCCCACTTCTATGTTCTTAACCAGAGCCGAAATTATTAAAGCCATAATCTGCTGGTTGCACGTTGAGAGAGTGGACAGTGGTGAAAAAAAACGCAGCTGAAATTGGGGAGGGAGGGAGCTATGAGTAACCGTACAAGTCCTGCTCACGGCCGGACCAGGAAAAGAGACTTAGCCTGAGAAGGGAACTTGAGCTGCCATGTAGCTGTTGTATTGTGCCTTCTGATAATGACGTAATGTCCCTTAAAGGGTGGGGCATGCAATTCCCGATGTCCTCCGCCTGATGAAGGAAGCCAAGTCTGCATCTGGATCTCCCAAATTCATATTTGAGACTTCTGGTAAAGTGCCTTACTTGTGTTTACACATGCGCAAGTCCAGTGGCGATCGATCCGTGGTCAGGCCGGTCACAGAACTTGGATTGTGAGCCCCATATAGCTGTCATTTTGCTGCTTCTTGGAAGACTGGGCTGTTAGTGCACACATGCACAAAGCAAGGGCAGGGTCAGGGGAAGGTAGAGTATGGGGAGGATATACCATCACTTCTGGATGACAACCTAGGAATGTCCCCCCAATCTCTGTAGTAAAGACCATAAAGCTGTAGGGAAATTCCTGGAGTGTCATCATGAAGAGCATTCTCAACCATTTGTTCTCCTGGTCTTTAGTTTCACAAGGGTGGGGGATTAGGGCTGAGGGCAAGGGTTTATCTGCTATACGCGGACAAACGGCACGCCTACTTTCTGCCCTATGCTTGCAGTTCTTGGGATCTCATGTAGCCCCCCTTCTAGTTAAGGGTGAGTCCTGAGTCTGGAGAGGTTGGAGACCAGAGCTGTTGACCTAACCACTTTGGAAGGCAGAGAGCTGCAGTCGTTAGGTTTGTGTTCAATCCATCAAGGCAGTGGTTCTGCCTTGCTTTTTTGGGTGGGGAAAGATTCTTTTGTTCACACGATCCAGTGGTCTCTTCAGTGGTTTGGACATTCAGGTGGGTCGTGTTTTGGGTTGCTAGCCCCCTCTAGAGTTACCCCTTTTTTGGTTACCTTTTGAAAGTGCTGCTAGTGAGTATGCGTCAAGAGCAAGCCTCCTGCTTCTCACATGCTGAAAAGAGTAACAGCTTGGCAAGGTGAGGTCACTCTGTTTGCAAAGAGCTCTTCTGTGGCTCTGATCCTGGCTTGTCCCTCACAGGTGCTTGGCTTCTGGTTCCCAGTCTTCGCTGTCTTGGCTTGCTGCCCGCAGTCCTGGTTTTGACACCAGGGAGGGCATAGCTATAGCTCCCCCTGCCCTGTCACGTGACTGTAAGGCCCCATGGTTTCCTATCATGCGCCTGCACCTCTGTGGCTCCCATGCTTGGTGAGTCCAGGGTCTGGAAAGGTGAAAAGCCATTGCTGTACTCAATAGTATTGTAACCCTGGTTTAGGGATGTCAGGATATCCTAGAATTCATTTCTGTTCTGCATTAGAGGGAAAAGTAGGGGGAAAGATCTATACTGCAAACATGCAAGAAGTTGCCTTATGCAGAATCAAACCAGTGGTCCATCGGGGTCAGTCTTGTCCATTCTGACTGGCTGTCCATGCTTGCAGGCAGAGATATTTCATATCACCCACTGCCACCTGCTTTTAACTGGAGAGGCTAGGGATAGAACCTGAGGCCTGTGTGCAAGGCAGAGGCGCTCACACTGAGCCACAGCTCCTCCATTGTGCGGTACTGGGTCCAGATTGGGTCCTAGATAACAATGTGCAAAGTGGTGCAGTTCAGAAGCCAAGTGGGAAGCAAAAAAGCCTAACATCTAAACTGGGTATGCTGCTAGCAGGCTACCCATTTCGAATGTGGCCATTTTCCCCGCATAAGCCATTGGAGGGCACAGCAAGCAGCCAGCAATGTGGCGAAGAGCTGACAGGTTTGAGATCCTGGTAGCAATTGTGCCATGGGCATAACATGCATCCGGCCTCCAGGAAAAGAACTGCAACACACTGAAGAGCTGCTTGATTTAGAGAAACTGAAGGTGCGAGTGCTGCCATACAGCAAAATATTTGGTGCAAGAGGGGAAAGCTCTGTTCCCCCTAGGATTTCTGAAAGTAAATGGAGATGTCTAGCAGAGACTGCGGGCTCCTCTTTGGAATGAAAACTACACGATGGGTTAGCCACTGGAGGCCTCTGGGCCTCATCTGTTGCACGAATGGTGCCAATTGGATCTCCAGGTACCAAACGAGAGGCAAAGGTCCTCTGCAGAAATTGGCATCTGTAGGTATAGAACATCCACCAGGCCGATTAAAGAGAGGTGGGAGGTGGTCGATTGTGCTGGTTCATCATTCATCTCTTGCTTCTTCAAATGCTCTCCCCCGCCATAAAAGAAGTTGCTGGGAGGAGCATCAGATGTGAGCACTTGCAATTGTCACATTCATAAATGTATGCATATTCTACTCCTTTTTGCTCTAGTGCCCCCCATCACTCTTGAGTTAGATCTCTCTACTCTGTTTTTTGTGCTCAGTCCATCCCATCCCATATTCCTGCTGCGGCTTCCACCTGCCCTTTCCCTTGCTGGAAAACAGTATATTCAAGATAATGCTAGCCACTACAGCAATTGCTTTCTTCCATAAAGTGCAGAGTCATTTTTCAAAAACCCTGAATTCTGCACCCAAATAAAAATTCCATCTCCGTGCTGTGTGTGATTGCTGGGCAGGTGGCTGAGTGCAAAGCAAAACAAAGCCTCTGCACTCCCTGGTACAGAAGAGGATTTTGACTGCTGTGTTTCTAACACTTAACAGAAACCAGCTTACCTGCCAAGCAACCCTTTGTCCACACGAAGCAGAGAAACCTTGGTCTCTTTGGGGCATCCTAGAAGCACAACACCTGCTTGCGGAGTTTTGAATTGGACATAGAATTCAGCGTCTTGTCAAATGACCTCAGGGTTGGCTTTGGGCTTGGGAGCCCTTCGACAGGATGAGACGATCCGCTTGCGTGGCCAGAGAGACAGCAGGCAAACGGGGCAAGGAAGAGGAGCAGACCCCACCACCAATCAAAAGGACATGGCAGGAGAAATGGCTCCTCCTCGCTGTTCTAGCAGCTCAAGTGTCCAGTACGATAGTAGATAGGGAGGTCAATAATGGGACCTTCTATAGTAGTTGGCCTTTAGTAGTTGCCCAAGGAGGCTGACACCAGCCCTGAATTACACCAGGCATACTGTGGAATGCTGAAAGCCCTATGCTAAATTTATTTGTTTGGTACATTTGAATCCTTCCCTTCGCCCAAGGAGCTTAGGGCAACATTCTGTACTCTTCTATTTTTACAACAACCCTGCAAGACAAGTTAGGCTGAGAGAGAAAGACATCACCCTGACTGGTGCTTTGAACCTGGGTCTCGCTGACACTAACCACCACACTGTGCCTGGTAAGGTGCCATCTGGAGTTGCAGAGGCATGCCCAGACTAATAAACTAAACACTCGGGCGTTGGGTAATTGGAAGAATTCTTTATGAGCCTTTTGAACAGTGGACAGGAACAAGCCAGAGGGACCAAGCTACAGTGTCTTCCAGCGTGTGAGTATTTAGTATGCTTTTATCCTGCCGTTCTTCCAAGGAGCCAGAGAGAATGCACGACTCTCCTGTCTGTGTTTTATCCTCCCAACACTCCTGTGGGGCCAGATAAGCTGAAAGAGGGTGACTATCCCAAGGTCACGTTCAGTGAAATCCTAAACAGAGATACTCCAGTCTAAGCCCATTGATTTCAATGGGCTTAGACTGGAGTAACTCTGCTTAGGATTGCACTGTTAGCTACATGGCAGAGAAGGGATTCGAGCCCCAGTCTTGCAAATCCTGGTCTATTACTGCTCCACCCAGTTCTCATTCATTATACTTCCCACCTTTCTTTAGCTTTTTAGAAGTAATTTTTTTAACGTTTTTATTTTTTTTGTAACTGGTAGGGGGTACAGAATAGAGGGGAAAGGAAAAAGAAGTCATATATTTGAAAAATTTAACATATTACACCGTTCAGTCTAATATATTTCAGCCTCATAATTCTTACTACAGATCTTTATGTTCAGCGACTCATCTGTTATTTTCTATTTTTCCATTTATTTTTAGTTATTGTCCATAAAGGTCTTCATCTTGATTGTAAGCTAGGTTTCTTCAGTCTTAGCTTTTTAGAAGTAATTTTGATGTTGCATCTAGCACATGTACAGCTGAACGGTTTAGACCCCACATCTATCCAGTTAGTGGATCCTGGTTTTGTTTGTAAAGTGAACATATTTTAGCTCTTTCTTACAGGTGTTCACCCATACATGCAGGATATATTTGCATCCAGTATAACACACCAATCGAGCTTTGGTCTTCGGTTTCTGGGTAGAGATGCTGAGAAAGTTCCTTCCAAAGTTCCACCCTTATTCCCATGGACCATACTTAGATGAATTCTCAGGTTCTGATTCTCCCAGAATCCGATGTGGGTCTGTGCACTGAGAAAAGTTACTATTCACTGCAGCGGTGTGAAATATACACGTCTTCACACCGCTGCAGTGAATAGTAGCTTCAGTAAGGTATAGGCTTGTTTATTTCATCAGGATTAGAACGTAAGTACAGAAGAGGTGCCCTACCGGACCAGCGGTCTGTCTGCTCCAGCATCGTGTTTCATACAAGCCAAACAGTTGCCTGAGAGGGCCAACTAACAGGACATAGAGGCCAAGGCTTTCCCCTAAGGTTGATAGTGGACAGCCAATAGATTTAGAGATTCTCCTTCATCACTGTGGCTAGTAGCCATGGATGGACTTCTCCGTGAATCTGTCTAATTTCCTCTTAAAGGCATCTATATTGTGGCTATCCTATCCACCAACAGCACATCTCAAAATTTACTTCTCAATAAAAAAGTACTTCTTTCTGTCTGATTTTATCAAATTCACTGGGGTGTCCTGGCGTTCCAGTATTAGGGGAAAGAGAGAAAAAGTTCTTTGTAACCACTTTCTGCAACTTGGCCATAATTTTATAAACCTCTCTTCTGTCCCTGCCATAGTCATCTTTTTCCCAAACCAAACTCCAGCCTTTCCTCTTAGGAGAAGTGCTCCATTAGCTTAATCATCTTTTTTGCCCTCTTCTGCACGTTTCCCAAGATTTTAAGAAAACATTTCAAAATGTAATTCGCTCAAGGGTGTGACAGACAAACCACGTGCCAACACAGCTGGAGTACAAGCCTGGCATGATAAAGTTGGCAATATCTTTCTGGTCAAGAGTGGCCACATAAGGAGGGCAACAACTGATTTGTCATGAGAGAAGTCCAGTGCACTTTGGAACTGGGAAAAATTGCAGTACAGACAAACATGAATAGAAAAAAAGGGACTTTGGAAATTTGAAAACTGTGGGGTGAAAGCAGGTATGACATGTTGGAAGCCAGACCCAGAAATTTCCCCGTTTATCTGTATACCTTTGAATTACCTTTTCTATACTACGCTACTGGATTTTTTTTTAAATCTGTGAATAAGGATAAATAAACCTTAGCAAGTATGCACCATGCCAGTTGCATTGTAAACCAATGCTTCTTCAGAATAAAGTCAGGCTGGTTCTCAGAGCTCCTGTTGCCATGGGTCACTCACAGGAATGAAGTTTATAATTTTATCCTAGCAAAAGCATGTCAGTTTGACAATGTGCTTGTCTGGAACAGGAAGATGCTTCTCTCTCTTCCGTGGTCCTTTCCGATGGTCTCTGACTCCTTTTCTTTCCCTCCCCAATGGGATGTGCAAATCCTCTGCTCAGCATAGCTGCTGGAAAGGACATCAAAGCAGCACGTGCTTTAAAAGAGGCCTGGCTGCCTGGGAACCCCACCAAGCCAGACACAGTCGTGGGTAGAGCTGTTTAGATTTAGGACAGACAAAAGGAAGTTGTCTTCATCTGTGGGATACTTAGCTTGGGCACACACTGCCACGGGATACAGTGGTGACCAGCAGGGCTTTTTTTCCGGGAAAAGCAGTGGTGGAACTCAGTGGGTTGCCAGCACAGGGGGTAACTTGGCAGGAGGTGGTGCCCCTGGTACCACATGTGCGCGTGCAAAGTGCATAAATGCTCCCAGGGCCAATGACGTCACTTTGGGTCAACTGGAACAAGGGGGGGAGTTTTTTAAAGTTTAAATCACCCTCGGTGAAAATGGTCACATGGCTGGTGGCCCCGCCCCCTGATCTCCAGACAGAGGGGAGTTTAGATTGCTGGAGTGGCACAGAGGGCAATCTCAACTCCCCTCTGTCTGGATATCAGGGGGCGGGGCCACCAGCCATGTGACCATTTTCAAGAGGTGCCAGAACTCCGTTCCACCGCGTTCCCGCTGAAAAAAAGCCCTGATGACCAGTCACTTCATTAGTTTAGAGGAAAAGTCCCTCCATGGCTATTCCCCTCAAAGTCAAAATTTAACCCCCACCCCACCCCCATGTCAGAGGACGTGTTTCTCTGGATACTAGTTCCTGGGAGGCAACAAGAGGAGAGGTGCCAGCCTCTGTGCCCTTCAAATCTCTGCTTGGTCACTTAAACTCACCAGGTGATCTTCAGCTAGTAGCTGTCTCTAGGCATTACATACCTCACGGGACTTTTGTGAGGATAAAACATAGCCAGATGCTGGACTAGATTTACTATTTTCTGATCCAGGGCAGCTACCCGTACGTTCTTCCATTCAGTGTGGTTAGAAACAAAGCGCTTGTTTCATAACTAAGGATGTACGATGAGTGCAGAGCAGTGAAATGAACTCTACATGTACATTTGTGTGCCCTGAAAGCCCAAATGGTGAAGTTGGTAGGGTGCTGGAGCTGGATTGTGGGCAGACTGGGAACTTAAAATGGCCTGGGAGCCAGACCGTCTGACTGGCCCCAGCAGTGCTGGCGGTGCTACTGGGACACAGCTCTGTTTGCTCCTGGTAGGCAGCAGCCCGCCTGGAATCTTCCCTGAATGTTAAATAGTCAGTCCACCCCTACTCAAACCTCTGCTTCGCCAGTTAAACTCACCAGGTGATCTTCAGCCAGTAGCTGTGTCTCAGCTTTGCATACCTCGCTGGACTGTTGTGAGGATCAGGGCTTTTTTTCAGCTGGAATGTGGTGGAACGGAGTTCCGGCACCTCTTGAAAATGGTCACATGGCCGGTGGCCCTGCCCCCTGATCTCCAGATAGAGGAGAGTTTAGATCTAAACTCCCCTCTGTCCGGAAATCAGGGGGCGGGGCCACCGGCCATGTGACCATTTTCGCGGAGGGCGATTTAAACTAAAAAACTCCCCCCTTGTTCCAGCTGATCCAAAGTGATGTCATTATGCGGTCCTGAGTTCCACCCCCTCTTTTCCCAGAAAAAAAGCTCTGGTGAGGATAAAACAGAAATGGGAGAACCATGCCACCCTGAGTTTCTCGGAGGTAGGGTGGGATTTAAATGCCCTAGATAGATAGAGAAGCTTGGCTTATGGTTGCTGATTTGGAGAGGGAAGGAGTGAGATGCAGAAGAACTCTGCATCATGAAAGCAGTTCCCATCTGTCCAAAAGGATAAGAGATTCAAGGCTCAGAACGTGCATATGGAGGGTCACCAGATTCAGACCAAAAGATGCTGCACCTCTTGTGCGTTGAAGGATCATACAGAATGGCTGTACCCATCAGTCTGGGTTTTCTGGACCCTGCTCTTGTAAGCAGCAGCAGCCAGGTGGGCTGTAACCAGATTTGGGCCACCCAGTGTGGGCCCTGCCAGCTCTCTGCACCTTTCTCTGCCTCTCTCTCCTCCCTTCCCTTCCCTTCCACAGCCAGGCATATTCCCCTTGCTCAAGGACAGAAGCACAGAGAACAGCTTGCGGGAGGCCTGGCACCCAGGATGTCAACATTGATCGCAGTGAGAAAAATGCAGCTAAGCGAGAAACCTCCTAAGCCCCTGCCCTTTTCCCCATCCAGCTGGTGCTCGTGACATGGCCTCCCCTGCCGCAGTCTGAAAACTGGCAGCAGCCAAACTCACGCTGCCAGCCGCTCACAGGATCAGGCCACCAAGCTCTGCCGGCCCATCTCGCTGCTGCCAGCCTGCTAGGAATCCTGCTCCAAGCCATCTGCAGAGGCCATTTGGTGCAAGCTCCCCTTGCAGCCAAGCTTGCTGGGGAGTTGTTTTGATGCTGACCCAGCCAGCGAAGACAGCAGGCTGTGCAAATGTGTAGAAGGGTCAAAAGAAAGAGGGGAGAGAGGTGGCTTTCTCTGGGAGGGAGAAGGAAGGTCCAAAAGGAATGGACTTGCTGGGTAGTCCTGCCTTGGACAGTGCTGGTGCAGTGCAGTGGTGGGCTAACAATGTGGCAGGCACGGAGTAAGGAGATCTGCGAAAGCTGGAAGGAATTTACAGAAAGGTTTGAAAACAAATGCTTGTTTCACAGAGGAGGAAAAAGGTCCAAAATCTGTTGTCCTACAAACCAGTCATTCCCAAGCACGGGAGGCATAGACGTCTACCCCATTTGGTTGACAGAACGTTCACACTCAAACTATGCACAGTAGTAAATATAATGCATGAGGAGAGTGTAAAATGCTGAAGATGTCACACCACTTTACCCCAGTTCATTTCCCTTCTAGAAAAGCAGGCTTTAGCTATCACCTAAAGTTGGAGTGTGAAGACAAGGCTCAGTTTTGAGCCGTTTGTTGGTGCATAAAGCCAAAAAATCATTTGAAACAAGAGACACTGAATGGAGCTGGTATTTTTTAATTTTTTTAAAAAACCCATCAGTTTCTATGCCTGTGCAAGAAGCAGATGTTGCGGTTCAGTAAGGCTACAAGGGGGGACCATTCCATGACATGAAGTCAGGTGCAGGTAGCAGACATGCGGTATCCACAGGGTCTAACTATATGATATGTTGTTCCTTGGTTCATACTGCTGTCTACCCTGGGTCCTGCAGCTCACCTCCCGTGTCCAGGCCCTGGAGCAACCAGTCCCTCCTTGCCAAACCAGGAGGTTGTTTTGTCTGGAAGTAAAACAGCATACTGCAGCTCTTCGCCAACAATGATGGAAGGTTTTTATTTATTTCATCCAAATATTTATACTCCACTTTTCTCCCCAATGGTGAGCCAAAGCAGTAGACAACATGGGTTCTCTCTTTCTGCAGTTTTATCCTTGCAACAGCCTTGGAGGTAGGATAGGTGGGGAAAGAAGGACTCGCTCAATGAGCAGCATGGCAAAGTGGGGGGGCATCAGACCTGGGTCTCCCAGATCCTAGTGTAGCACTCCCAACTGCTATGTCTATTATGTCTTCCTGAGCTTCCCAACTCTGCCTTTCTTATTCTTCCCATTTTGCACTAGATTTTCCAAGATTTCTATTATGCTCCAAAGAAGTAAGTTAGGGATATCCTTATCTGTAGGAAGACGGTGTTCACTGAAAATAACTTTAAGCTTCTGCAGTTAAATTCAGGAAGGGTGTTGCGGGCCATGGGAGTGAAGATTTATTTGCCTCCAGAGAGGCAAATCTCCACCCCACCTATGTTTGAGCTCCAGTCTATAGATTTAAATTATATTAAACTAGCTTGATACCTGTGCTTTGCTACAGTATTTAACTATTTTAAATCCATTTTACTTCAGGACACATTCAATGACTCCCAATAGCAACTGCATACTGTTTAGAATGTGGGGGGTGAGGAGTTGGACCAATCAGGATGCATACTCAAATGACCTCTGTGTTCCAACTGTCTGTGGAGGGAGGGATGAGGTGTGGAATGCTGTGAGCCCCAATCACCCCACATATGCAAATGACCATGAAAGGCTGGCGCAATCAGGGACGAGCTGGTAGTGGGCAGGGGCGCAGGCAGGCAGCAGCTGCCAGCCACACAGGCAAGCTGTATCCCTTTGGGAAAACACATTTTACCCCTTTTTATCCCCTTAGGAGGTGGATTTCTTAAAATCCCTTCTTAGTGAGTCTCTACATCACAAAAGGAATGTTCTCCCCAAATTTCACATTTTTAGGTCCAGGAGTTTGGGCTGGGCGTTGATGAGTCTGTCAGGACACTTCTCTTTATATATATAGATAGTACATTATTTAGAGTGTGAGCCCTTTGGGGACAGAGATGCATTGGGGGTGGGGGAGAGACCCTGGTGTGATCTGCCCTGAGTCCCTGGGAGAGAGAGTGATATAAATAATTTTTTAAAAACTGTTCTTCTCCAACTTGTGGGTTTCTGAAGCTAACACGTCATAGAAAGTACGCAGAGCTACATGGGCCAGGCAGCTGTTCTAGATCATGAGAGAATGGCCTGTTCTCTGTTCATTTCTGTAGCCACATCTGGAAAGGGAACTTTGTGAGCAAGCCTAAGCAGGTCTCATCAGAAGTAAGTTTCACTTTATTCAAGGGGCTTACTCCCAGGAAACTGTTCTAGGGCTGCAGCCGATCTCTCCTTAAGCAGGAAGGCTGGCGGCAGCCCTGGTGTGGCACTCCCGGCAAACAACCCACCACGCCTCACACGCTTGGCTTTCCCTAGTTCCCATAGCTGATGGGTTGCACCAGTTGACTTTTCTGTCTGATTTGATCAGAGTTAGCTGTTGCCTTTACTGTGTTCTCACCTTTGAAGGCCATGCCTGCCTGTTGACTTGAGGCCATCCTGCTTTTGAAAGTCTGAGGCCTGTTTTAGGGATTTGTTCAGCACCCACTGTCTGGCAAGGAAGATGCAAGAGCGCAGCCAGACGAATGGACCATCCTTGTTTTTGCTGCCACAGTACAATGGGTGACTTTTCATGAAGTCCTCAAAACCAGGCCACCCATGGAGAAGAGCTTCTACCTGTTAGTGAGACTCTCCTGGTACACAGAAATCAATCAAAAGAAAAATTAGCCAAAAGAAGAAGAAACCCACCCACCCCCACACCCAAACAGCCTGATGTGGACTGAATATGTTTCTGGCAACATGGAATACTTGGCAGCCACTTAGAGGGCTGAGGAGATTGACTTAATATCACCCTTGAGAGTTCACAGTTGGAGGACAATTCCTTAGTCATTTCTCTTTCCCCAGTGGTTCTTCATTGTTTCCTTTCATTGCTCATGAGGTAAAACACAAACAACGTAAATATATAAAATAAAAAGGGAGACAAGAGTTGCCAGAAGAGTCTTTTGTTGGCCTGACAGGGAAAATTCTGTTCTGTCAAGTAAAGGGTATTGGGTTCTGATCAGGCCTTTTTTTCTGGGAAAAGAGGTGGTGGAACTCAGTGGGTTGCCCTCAGAGAAAATGGTCACATGGCTGGTGGCCCCGCCCCCGATCTCCAGCGGCGCAGAGGGCAATCTAAACTCCCCTCTGTCTGGAGATCAGGGGGCGGGGCCACCAGCCATGTGACCATTTTCAAGAGGTTCCAGAACTCCGTTCCACCGAGTTCCAGCTGAAAAAAAGCCCTGCTTCTGATAAAGTGGATTCTGGCCGGGCGTTGCCCCTGAACCCAGGCTACTGCTATGCTCTGTTTATCATGGTCCCATTCTGCATTGAGATGCATCAGGACTGTATTCACATACTGCTTCAAATGGAGAAGGATGTGAGCTGTTTTGGATCCCCATTTAAGGGAAAGATTGGGTACAAATGAAATAAATGAATGAATAAAAGATCAGTCAACCTTTCTGATGCTATTAGTGTGCATGTGTGGGAAAGAGAAGGGTGGTCTTAAATGCGCATGCCCCAGTGTTCTGAAACAATGAATACAGGAAGGCTGATTTACAGCCTCGTTTCTCCATCCCTGTACTTTCCAAGGCACGGACACTTTCAGTGTAAGACTTCAGGCCAGCCAGCTTCATCAAGGCTGACAAAGTCACAGCCATGATGTTGCAGTCGCACAAATTATGGCAAACGGCGCTCTCGTAAGGACTATTCAAGAAGAGTTTGCCTTCCTGAATACATTCACCAGAAGGGGCATCCTGCACTATAGTGTCATATGGAATATCCCACAGTTCTCCAGTGTTCTTCTGCTCCCTAGGCCATTTCGACATGCCTTTATAGGGACAGCCCACTCACGGAACGCTGGCAGTTTCCCCCCAGAAATCCAGACATCTCCATTTGCAAAATGGTTGCTGGCTGTTTGGCTTTCGTTTTTTTCAGCACCTTTTCTGGGAACACACTTTCTGCAGTCCCAGAAAAGGCACTGAAAAAAACAGAAGCCAAACAGCCTGCAACGGTTTTGCAAATGAAGATGTCACCAGCGTTCCATGAGTGGGCCGCCCCTATAAGGGAGTGTGGAAATGGCCCTTAAAAGGAAGAAACCACTCTCTCTATGAGAGACAGAGGCCGTCGTCACACGGGCATCTCTTCCGTTAAATTTACAGCATATAGCGTCCTACCTGTTATCGGCACAGTAACGTTTCTTTGGGTCACCTAACGGCTCTTCGCGCCACCAGCTGTCCACACCGAAGCACTCTGTTCTGTTCTCTCTAACCGCGCAGAAGCAGCTCCCCCCCCTTTTTTTATTATTCTGGCGTTTAATTCCGCTATAACGGAATAACAGCATATAAACATTCCGTTAGAGCAAAACATTACGACCCTTTTGTTTTTCCAACTTTGAAATTATATAAGTAGCCCTTTGCCAGCAGAAAACTCCCTGTCTGATGTGATCCCCATCGCTGAAGACTCTGCCATGGTGATTGAGTCATTTTTACTTCAGCAGAAAGTTTGCATTGTGTTATGTCGTTATGGCGTTATAAGGACATAATAAAATTTAAAAAGGGGGAGTCGCAGGAAGAAATGGATTCTGGGATTGAAGGGAGGGCATAGGACGTTGCAAGGCGAAATACATCGATATGAGGCATTCACACTGAGGCACAAAATAGCACGACTATCAAGCACAAAGCAGAAGAGAGAAAATCGCTACAGTGTTGGAATAAGGTGGGTGTTTGCCAGGAAATAGCGCCATTTTAGCGCTAAATAAAAGCCCGTGTGACGACAGCCAGAGGCACCCTGGGAAGGGGCAGGTGCCCTATTCTAGTAATGTTCCCATGGGCAAAAATGAAACTGCCTTATTCTGAGTCAGACCATTGGTCCAGCTAGCCACAGACTATCTATTCAGCTGGCTGTGGATCTCCAAGGTATCATTCAATGGCTTTCCCCAGGATCACTACCCAACATACGAGGAGCCCTGTTGGGTCAGACCAGCGCCCCATCTAGTCCTGTTTCCACGATGTGGCCAATATGTAGCAACAAACCTAGCAGAGAGGCTGCAGCCTTCCCCTGAGGCTGCTCCCAGCTGAGTTTCCGAGGCTCTAGACACGGAGATCTCCTTGAGTTACCATGGCTAGTAACCATCGTTGGGACCTCTGCTCTAGAAATCAGTCTTACCCCTTAGAAAACCATATATGTCTGCAGCCATCAATAGATGTCACAATTTAATCACTCATGAATTAAAGAAGCATCTTTCTTGTCCATTCAATGTTCTTTCTCACTGGAAATGGCTGAGATTGAACCTGCATGCAGGGCTAGGGCTGGGTTGCCACTGGAACACCTTAGTAGCAATGGGGGGGGGGGTTAGTTAGCAACGGAGGAAGATGGATCCTGAGCAGCATAAGAAGGAGCCCAGGCAGCACAGGAGAGCAGGGATCTTGTTGAGACTGCCTTTTAGAGTTGCTCAATCGTTGTGTGGAATGTTTCATCTCCGTCATTAACAGCCCTTGAAGTCGCACAGGAGCAGAGCCAGCAACATGAGCCGGGACTGGGAAAGCAAGAAGATCCAGCACTGAAAGGGAATGTCCACACAATGCGATGCTTCTTCCAAGCACAATTTCCAGAAGTCTGGAGGCATTTGCTTTTAACCCAAAGGGGGAAGGAAACCCATTTTAATAAGGTTCAAAGGGAATGCATGGCTTCTTCTGCCACAATGGGGACGGGGACAGAGCTCAGCTCCTATTGTGATAGGGTAAGGGAAGTCAGGGGAAAGGGGCGTTTCAAGGCCACAAGGTCCCTGTGTGATCACCATACATATGTCCTTTGGCACACCTGGCAGGGAGAGGGAGGGAAGGGCCTGCGTGGCAGCAGGCAGCAGCTCCGGAATGGGATGGTGGCGGTCAGTGTTCCCACGCCACTTGCTGCAGCTGTTTTCATACCCCCAGGGGGCAGCAGCCTCAGTTGGGCAAAATCATGTGCTTCCAGCTGCAGAGCTTCCTGGGAAGGCAGGCAGGACGCTCAGCCTGTAGGCTGCAACCACTGCCGTCTGCCTACCTGAGAACTGAACGGCTGCCACTCTCTGCCCCGTCAGCAAGCGGCCTCCCTCCGCCCAAACACCTTGGTTGCCCCCCAAACTCTGCCCAGCTGTCGTCATCTACCAGCTACAGGCCCTGGAGAAACACAAAGGCAGCTTTGGCCTCCCGCTCAGCCTTGGGGGAGTGGATGGGCACGGATCCAGTGGCAGCTCAGGGCTGCTGTTTGAAGTATCTCACATGCTTAATTGCAGCTGGTAGTTTCCTGCTGTACTGAGGAATGAGCAGGCTGGGAGGCCTGGCCCTGCCAGAACGAGGGGGAGGGGAGGGGAGGGAGTCAGGCAGCTGCCCTGTTTTTTCCATGGCTGTGATGGAGTTTGCTTCAGAGAGAGACTCAGCCCTGCTAAGAGCTGTAAAGCAGAAGCTGAAGGAGAGGCAGGCTTTGCCTGGCCGGGAGGGGAAGGAGAAGGGGGTTTATGGCATTGCAGACCTCCTCAGAGCAAAATACCATTGGCTGCATTTGTCAAGGAAAAAGATATTTAGCCTCCTTTGCAAAGAGGTTGCCCCTTTTCTCTTTAGTAAGACTGTAGGTCTGAAAAGCGGGGCCAAGGCGTGTTTTATTGCCTGCGTTCCAGTGCTTTAGCAGCCCAACACAGAAGGTATTGAGCAAATGATGCTTTCTGCTCCATCTGCATGCCGAGAATATGTCACCCGCTACAAATCTAGAGCCTTTGCTGAGTATGGGACTGGGGGCGCATGGGTGCACTGCCCCACCTGGAGCATCAATTCAATCCTCCTGCACTGCTGTTTTTTGAAAAACAGTTTTTATAATGTGGGAGGCGACAACTTCCGATGTAAAGCAGGAGTGTTTGTTTTTATAACAGGAACATTTTTCATTAAAAAAACAACTGCTCACAGTGGTGCACTCCCCAAGTGGAAACCGTACAACCTCCACACCTACCCCTGGATCTGTCCACTTTATTCCCCGTGGCTCACACTGGAGTATCAAGATCAGGGCTTTTTTTTCTGGGAAAAGAGGTGGTGGAACTCAGTGGGTTGCCCTCTGAGATAATGGTCACATGGCTGGTGGCCCCGCCCCCTGATCTCCAGACGGAGCGGAGTTTAGTTTGCCCTCTGCAATCTCAACTTCCCTCTGTCTGGAGATCAGGGGGCGGGGCCACTAGCCATGTGACCATTTTCAAGAGGTTCCCCTGCGTTCCAGCTGAAAAAAAGCCCTGATCAAGATCACTTTATCATTAAAGTAAACCTGTCAATGTAGTAAGTAAAGGAAGTCCTTGCAGATTTCAGGAAAGGGTTCTTAACAAGTTTCTGAATTGGAGAATATTGTTTCTTGGTCACCCTGAGCTAAAGACTTCCAGGGCAACTGTTAAATAATAGCTATAAAATTTAAACAATCCACACAAACCTGCTGTGCCACATCCCCCCTAGTTTGGATGTGCAGTCTGCATGCACCAGGGCTGGGCTGGGCTGGGCTGATTGGCCAATTAGCTCACAAGAAAATTCCCAGAGGCCCCAGAGGACCACTAGTGGTCAGGAGGAAGCAGAACCAAACTCCAACAGCTCTGCCCATGCCTCAGTGGCCACTTGGCTCGGACCTTTCAGCAGCTGTGAACATTGGTGTCCACTCACCAATTGCCTTCTCTCATACAGCCCCCCATTTGCAAGGGGAAGCACTGGGTGAGCATACAACCATGTTTGCTTACAGCACTAAGGAAACAATTCTGCTTGGCTTGCTCTGGGATCATTTCAACTTCTCAGTCCACTCCTGAAGTTACGACTGTCCCCATGTTGAGAACCAACATGGTGCAATGGCTAGGAATCCCCAAACTTGTCGAGTCTGTGGGCACTTTTGGAATTTTGAGAAAAGATATTGACAACAAAACAGCTGCCATGGAAGGAGGGACAAGCCTCAAATTGGCTGCTATGGCTGGAGGCTAAGCCAAGAGTCCTCTTATAAGGGCTGCTTCTGAATGGGTGCTACTTGTAGACATAATGGTGATGTCTCCTAGGTTCTTCTGAAGCACCTCCTTCTGCAAGGAACTACAGAAAAGTCCAATAGGCTCTTTAAGGAAGAAGCACACCTGCTCCTTCCTTAAAGGTGGTCACCCTGGCCACGATGTTGGAGATCACGGGATTAGAGCGTCAGAGGCAGATCTGTCAATTCCCCTCTCAGACACAACTCTGGACCACCCATCAGGGTCACTCTGGTCTGCTTTGACTGGCAGCGGCTCTCTTGGGTCTCAGGCAGAAGTTTTTTCACATCACCTGCCATCTGATCCTTTCAAGTGGAGACACCGTGGTTTGAACCTGGGGACTTCTGCATGCCAAGCAGATGCTCTGTCCCTGAGCCACGGCCCCTTTGGACGAACGAGACAGCTCGCCCATGAAGAGGCGGTGCCCGCTTTCTTAGGGCCCCTTCAAATCCTCCTGTTTGATTCTCCCCCTGCATTCATACGCCCTGCTTTGTTTTTCTCCCCCAGTTCCTGTTCCTGCTCCTCCTGGCATGTGTGTGTGTGTGTGTGTGTGTGTGTGTGTGTGTGTGTGTGTGTGTGTGTGTGTGTGTGTGTGTGTGTGTGTGTGTGTGTGTGTGTGTGTGTGTGTGTGTGTGTGTGTGTGTGTGTGTGTGTGTGTGTGTGTGTGTGTGTGTGTGGGGAGAGGGGGGTAGCCCTTCTCTTTGCCTGACAGCTGAAGCGATAACTCTCTGACCTGCTGCTGACACCCCCCGGCACACGACCTGCTTTTAGCCCACTCAAAAGCCCTGGCGGTGGCAGGAGGTGATTAAAGGGGATGCTTCTGTTAATTGTGCAGCACAGCCTCATTGCTTCCCATCCCTCAGTAAGAGGCTGTGTGGCTCTTTCGGAAGGGTAGGGTGGGGGGGGGATTGATTTTATGTTAATCACCAGCCCGGTGACTAGGGCGGTGTGACTGTGAAATCAAACGGCACTTATCTGCTTTCCAGAAGGACACTGCAGGGAATATGGCTGCTGTGTTGTTTCTCTCCCAGCATCCCCTGCTCCCCTGGGGCAGCCCTTGCTCTTTTTCTGAAGTATGTCTCTCTGTTTATGCTTCAGGAGGGATCTCTGGGGGCAGAGGCAGGAAAGAGGCTGTGCTCCAGTTCTCGGGAACAGATCTGCATTCTCCACCGGAAAGGTCTCTCTGCTGATTTTTGCCCTGAACTCAAGTGTTAAGAGGTGCAGCTTCCTTGCTGCTGCAGAAGTATTTCTACAAGCTGGGGAGGGGAGGGGGAGTTGAAGCCCTACCCTCCGGCTTAATGTTGAACTGGCAATGGCTGAGTGCAGGAGCAAGCACACAGACAGGCCCAGATTTTGTAAAGAGTTTCTTCTTCCCTGGCTGTAGCACTTTGGTACTAACTGTGTACCTGGGAGACATGCCCTGCAAACAGAAGAGGGTTTCCCAGGCAACACAGTGGCCCTGTGCAGTGTGAATAGCACACCCTGACCTTCATTCGATATTTAGTCCACTCTTTCTCCCAAGTACCCTGCTCAGGGCAGCAGGCATGGCTTCGTGCCTTATTTTAACTGGGACTGCTGTGAACGTCGCAGTGAAGATATTCAGTGGGCAAATATGCTGGTGTTGTCAGTTGTGATCACTCGCGAGCTGAGCCTTGGACCTCCTTGCCGTGCAGCCACTCGACCCAGGCAGCTATGCAGTAGCTGTGGAGGCAGTTTCACTTCTGTTTATGCATCCGGTGAAACCGATGCAAGGGTGGTGGATGACTGGGTGTGGCTAGGACTCCCATAATGGTGTGTAGAAGTACGTGTGTGTGTGTGTGTGTGTGTGTGTGCACGCACACACAGACAATCGCCACAAAAATCTTTCTTTGCTTTTAGGCAAATCAGACTGAACTGGCCTCCCTGCAAATCCATCCCAGAGTATGTTATCCCTGTCACGTCCCCCCACCTTGGCTCTCTCTGCCTGCCCTCCTTTGAACTTTCCTCTCCTTTAAAAGCCTGCTGCCGGTGCTGTGCACAGAATCCCAGGCGTGCTCTGGGCAATGCAGAGAGAAAAAGATGCTTGGAAAAAGCAGCCTCCAGTCTGCAGGCGTCTTGCTTCACACATCCCCAATTAGAATGCCTCCTTCTCCCTTTGCCATGTAGGAACTCATCTCCCCTTTGCCTCCCGCCATTACCTTGAAATCGCTCTCCTCATGACCGCCTTCTAATTAATACTCCCCATCTCCAGATCCGCCTGCTATTGATATATCCTTCTTAGGTATCTTTGGCTTGTGCTGAGCCACTTTCAAGTTCCAGTCGAGCAACAGTAAGGTGGTGTGGTAACTACCGAGCACACTCCTACACACACCCGGCATGTGGCACACAGCCGCGCACTCACGGCTGCAGGTGGCTGTTGGATTTTAGATTAGATTCCCCCCCCCCCAGCAAGCTATCACTTGTCATGGCTTCACTGGATGCAGAGAGCCAGCATTAGCATGCAAGTATGCCCTCCTACAAGGCATCAGACCTCGGTTTGCCAAAGTGAACTGGTTTGCACAGCTGTAGCAACCTGCAGGAAAACTATCCAAAGTGATGGCCTACTGCAGAGGCCAAATTACATGCTACAAATGGGAAGCTTTGCATTTCTCATTCTGGCCCAGAAATCCTTACTGAGGGTGCTTGAACACTACAAGTCCCGCTCACATCTTGTTTGCTGTTCATGAACAGAAAGCCAGTTTTTCAACAGACGGTTCACTGATTCATAAACCCATTTGTGGCTGTTCAGTATAGGTTATTTCAAGTATTCCTTAGTAACAGTACACTGCAACCAGCTTTTTGCACATGTGCATTCTCATGCAGCCCGGTGGTGGAGAGTGCCCTCAAGTCATGGCTAACTTATAGCTACTCCTGCCAGGGTTTACAAGGCAAGAGACTAACAGAGATGGTTTGGCGTTGCCTGCCTCAGCAACCTAGGTCTTCACCAGTGGTCTCCCATCTGATTACTAACCAAGGTTGACCCTGCTTAGCTTCTGAGATCTGATGAGAGTAGGCTTGCCTGAGCTATCCAGCTCAGGGCTCTATTGCCCCTCCCCACACACATGCTATTGCTTCACATGGCAGGTGTATGTCAAAGACAAATTTTTATGAACCAGTCATAAGTATTGCTGTGTTGTAATAAAAATCCTGCCATGCTATTTGTCAAAGTAGTCCTTAGTGGCATCAACGGCTGCCAATCTGTTTGGATTGGCAACATTTTTGTGCACACACTGTTTTGCAAAAGCCCAGTGCAAACCCGTCAGTCAGCTAGGTGGGCCAAAGTTCTGACTCAGACAGCTTCACTCGTAACACCCACTATTACAGGCTAATCACCTGCCTAAGGTGTTGGGCAGAGCTCCTGTTATCTAAGATCCATTTCACTAAAAATGGTATGGATTGAAGCTTGTACTATCAACTTGCCAAGTTCTGGCTTCTCCCTCTTGGAAGGTGCCATGCCCCACTGCAACCCACATTGGTTTGCAGCCATTAAAGTACACTGTGTGGCTAGTAGATGTCTTCCACCAGAACAAACTAAAATATATATATATATTTGTAACCTACTTTTATCCCCAATGGAGACCCAAAGTGGCTTACATTTTCCCATTCTTCATTTCATCTTCACAACAACCCTGTGAGGTAGATTAGGCTAAGAGCATGGGACAGGCCCAAGGTCACCCAGCCCATGGGTGATTGGAGATTCACACCCAGGTCTCCCAGATCTTAGTCCAACACTGGAACAATTTCACCATGCTGGCTTTCGGTTCTTAAGCACACACTTCTTTTACAGGTACCTGCAATGACGGATGCAAGAACCCAAAATCTGCATGCCAGAAAAGACCAATAATTGGCCCATCTAGATCACCTATTAATATAATGAGAGAAGTTCTCCAGATGGTCACAGGGAGGATCATCAGCCAGGAAGGACTCACCTGCTGATAAATAATTACCGTCATTGTATTGTCGAAGGCTTTCACGGCCGGAGAACGATGGTTGTTGGGGGTTTTCCGGGCTGTCTTGCCGTGGTCTTGGCATTGTAGTTCCTGACGTTTCGCCAGCAGCTGTGGCTGGCATCTTCAGAGGTGTAGCACCAAAAGACAGAGATCTCTCAGTGTCACAGTGTGGAAAAGATGTAGGTCATTGTATCTACTCAGGAGGGGTGGGGTTGAGCTGAGTCATTCAGCTCAACCCCTGGGAAACTCTTACAGAATGACTCAGCTCAACCCCACCCCTCCTGAGTAGATACAATGACCTACATCTTTTCCACACTGTGACACTGAGAGATCTCTGTCTTTTGGTGCTACACCTCTGAAGATGCCAGCCACAGCTGCTGGCGAAACGTCAGGAACTACAATGCCAAGACCACGGCAAGACAGCCCGGAAAACCCCCAACAACCATAATTACCGTCATGTTTCTGGGCCCAACTCGAAGTGCTGGCTCTTACTTTTTAAGGCTGTACACAGGTGAGTTGCCAGACAAGCACTGGAGACAGCAGGAGGATTTGGGGAAGTAATAACACAATGTCTCTTCCAGTCAAGCAACAGGAAATGATGACATGATGCTCTAAGAATTCCTTGATCTCTTTGGTAAAATCTAGGGAGATATTGAGAATTCCTAGAGTGTCATGACATCAATTTCAGGTACAACTGGGAATAACATTGCAATGTTGATTCCCTACTGCACAGCCTGCGGCTGGGATATCGGGCAGGCTCTCTTCTTCCGTAATGTCTTGCCCATCAGTCATACTCCGGAGACACACTGATCAGCTATGGCAGCGCTGGCTGGAGCGGGCACAGGGATTGGACAGAGACTCTTCACCCTATACTGCTGACACAAGGGCTGAATCGGCGGTGGCAACGGAACAGAATGGAGACAGTACAGTGGCACCAAGCTGTTCAGCAACTCAATTGAGTCCAGAGAACTCCTCCACTTCTCCTAGCAGGGAAGAGGCCATTGTCAATGCTGAGCCATCTGTCTGAGGCCCATCTATAGCAGAAGGGTTGCATAGGTCTCAACGGGCTCGCCATACCCCAGCTTATCTTAGTGACTTTGTCTGCAAGGGGGTAGCCTGAACTTAGGAGGGAGGGGCAGGGCTTTTTTTCTGGGAAAAGAGGTGGTGGAACTCAGTGGGTTGCCTTCGGAGAAAATGGTCACATGGCTGGTGGCCCCGCCCCCTGATCTCCAGGCAGAGGGGAGTTTAGATTGCCCTCTGCCCTGCTGGAGCGGCGTGGAGGGCAATCTAAACTCCCCTTTGTCTGGAGATCAGGGGGCAGGGCCACCAGCCATGTGACCCATTTTCAAGAGGTTCCAGAACTCCATTCCACCGTGTTCCAGTTGAAAAAAAGCCCTGGGGAGGGGTGTTATGTATTGCTTGAGGAGAACGAAGGTTCCTGAGTCCTACAAAGCTATTGGTGTTTGAGTGCCAGCACGGCCAATCAGAACTGTGGCCTTGTAGTCCAGTTGCTGTGCTTCCGTGGTGGCATCATCTACTGGAAGCTGCTGGTATGCTTGTGCCAGGTCGATCTTCGCAAAGATCTTGCCCCCTGTAAGCGATGCCAGGAGGTGACTCATTACCAGCACTGGATAAGCATGCTGTTGCAGTGCCTTATTTAGGGTGCACTTATAGTTTGTGCAGATGCGTACTGCCCCGTTGACCTTGATGGGCGTGACGATGGGAGTCTCCCAACAGGCATGTGACACTGGTTCAAGGACCCCTTGTGCGACCAGCTGGTCCGGCTCCTCATCAATGCTTGTCTTGAAGGGAACATGTCGAGCCTTCAAACGGATCGGCAGCACAGTAGGGTCCAGGTCGAAGAATACCAGTGATCTGGTGTATCGTCCCAAGGAGCTGTCAAATACGGACGGAAATTCAGAGCAGACAGCCTCAATGTTCGATTGGCTGATTTGTTGGATGCTGGTGATATGGATTCCCAACGCTTCAAACCAATTGAGTCCTGGCAAACTTGTGTGGTGCCCCTCAATGACTACCAGGTGGAGGGGGCCACAACAATCTTTAAAACTTCAAACTTGCCGACGCCCACCACCAGAACACAACGACCCTGGAAGTCCATCAAGTGTATGTCGCATGGCTTAAACTGTCGGTCTCTTTTCTTGGGGCACAGTTGGTGGTAGGTGTCTGTTGAGATGATTGAGAGTGCCGATCCGGTGTCAACCTCCATCTTACACGGCGTTCCTTCGATATGCACTGTTACCCTGATCTTCTCTCTGGTAGGTATTTGGGTGTTCAGGACTGTTGTATGGCTGGAGCACTTGGTTATGGAGTGGTACTCTCCGAGCTGGTAAGAACCCCTTTGTTCCAGCCGCTGTCGTCGTGGCTTCTGCAGCAGGGAGCCTCTGCTCTTGGGTGCCCTGCATGCCCTTGCAATGTGCCCTCTCTTTTGGCAAGCCCAGCATTCAGCGTCACAGAATTTGCAGGACTTCCAGTTGTGGCTTCCTCCACAGCTGGCTCAGAGCAACCCATTGGTGCATTGCAGTTTGGATTGCTTGGACGGTACCGCTTGAATCCTGTGGACCTCGTCATTGTCCCCCAAATCGCTCTTGATGCTCTCATGGTGGACCAGTTCCGCCTTTTTTGCTAGGGGAGAACTCCACAACTGGCGCACCTCTCTTGTCGACTGGTCAGCTGCTTCTGCTGCTAGTGCCTCCTCAAAGGCTTCCTTGAACATGAGTTCCTTCTTGGCGAATAGCCATCGTTGCAACTTCTCATCCCGCAAACCACATACTAGTCGATCTCGGAGTGCAGTCTCCAGGTCAGTGAAGTTGCATTGTCGTGCCGCTTGCTGGAGAGCTGTAACAAAAATGGTCATCGACTCGCCATGAGCTTGGTCCCACTTGTAGAAAGCGTATCGGCAGGCGATCTCTGACAGCTGTGGCGAGAAGTAGTTTCGGAGCCAGTCTTTGATGACGTTGAATGCATAGCTTGGAGCTGAGCCGGCACCACGAGTGCCCAGGCTATGTCAACAGTGGACTGCCCACAGATGCTGAAGAAGATCACCCTCTGGAGGTCCGCATCCATGACCTTGTTCGCCTCAAGATAGAACTCGAACCTCGCGATGTATGCCTCCCTGTCCTCGGAGGTTGAGTCAAAAGGTTCAAAATGGCCCTTGGAGGCCATGATTCACTGTCGACGAATCACAACGGGGCAGCTGGGTATCAGCTCTGAGTCGTGATTTAGCTCTCGGTGTTGCGGGGCTGCCTACCCACCTTTGGATCCCATCCTCATTGCCAGTATTGTATATTGAGATTAATAGCTCTTTATTATAATAAACATCTTTATTATAAACTGGAAGCAGACAGACTGAAGACTCAGGTGCAACAGTAACCGATTTATACTTGTAGAAACCACACTCACTTTTCCAACAACCAATACAATGTAAGCAGCTAGAATCCTTCGTTTGCATGAACTCAGGGCCGGATCTACGGTTGCCGGCACCCAGGGCAACCGAAGACTGGCCACTCATGTGCACGTAGGGTTGCCAGGCCCCCTTGATCTCCCAGCGGGAGACTGGAGCCTGGCTCTTACCTGAGGGGGGGCGTGCGTGCGGAGCGCACGCGCGCGCTCCTGCAAGCGCGATGACGTCACTTAGTGACGTCACCACACAGCCCACTTGGGCGTGGATCGGGCCCACGATGGGCTCAATCCATGCCAAAACGGGCCCAATCTGTGCCCATTTTGGCACGGATCGGGTCCGTTTTGGCACGGATTGGGCCCGTTTAAGGCCCCTGTGGAGCATGGGAGCGTTCCTGCGCTCTGCAGGGGCCCACAACGGGCCTGATCCGCGCCAAAACGGGCCTGATCCGCACCCGTTTTGGCGTGAATCAGGCCCATTTTGGCATGGATTGGGTCTGTTGTGGACCCTTGCGGAGCGCAGGAACGCTCCCGCGCTTCACAGGGGCCCTGATCCAGGCCAAAACAGGCCTGATCCTGGCTGCTGCTGTGTGTGGGGGCGTGCAGCAATGCAGGGGGGCACGCATTGAAGGTGCGCGCTCCCCGTGCTGGCCAGGTAGGTGGGGGCAGGGGTGGGAGGGTGGGCAGCCCTACGGGGGGTGGGCAGCCCTACGGGGGCGGGGTTCTGGCAACCCTACGTGCACGCACAGCGTGCACGCAGTCCCAGCACTGCGCGATGACGTCACTTCCGCTTGCAGCGCGCCCCCTGTCCTGCGGGGCAGGCGAGTGACACGGGCGGCCTCCCAGCCACCCACACTGCCTTTCGCCTGCCCCGCAGGACAGGGGGCGTGCGGCAAGCGCGCCCCCTGTTCTGCCGCCTGCGCACTCCTGGGACACACCCGGCGCCCCCTCTTTGGTGGCACCAGGGGCAGACTAACCCCCCGCCCCGCCCCCCTGTTGATCTGGCCCTGCATGAACTATATACAAGTATCTATTTTTGAGCACAGCGATTGGACTACAAGGCCACAGTTCTGATTGGCCGTGCCAGCATTCAAACACCAATAGCTTTGTAGGCCTCAGGAGCCTTCGTTCTCCTCAAGCAATACATAACACCTTCTAAGCCCTGTTCTACTTGCCCCCACCTGCTCAGGAGAGGCGAGTGGTGGCCACACACGGGGCTTTCTCAGTAGTAGTTCCTCGCCTTTGGAATGCGCTTCCCCTGGAGGATCTCTTGGTACATACCTGCCTGTCTTTTAGGTACCAGGGTACAGCATTTTCCAGCTTTTAACTTGTGTTGCATATTTTTGAGCTGGCCTGCTTCTAGCCTGAGTGCCACTTTATGGCTTGTGGGAGCCAGTTTGGTACAGTGGTTAAGAGTGGCAGGACTCTAATCTGAAAAGCCAGGTTTGATTCCCCACTCCTCCACTTGAAGCCAGCTGAGTGACCTTGGGTCAGTCACAGCTCTCTCGGATCTCTCTCAGCCCCACCCACCTCACAGGGAGATTGTTTTGGGGTTAATAATAACATACTTTGTAGACTACTCTGAGTGGGCATTGTTGTGCTGGAGAGTGGTATATAAATTAATTTTATTGTTATTATTATTATTATTATTATTATTATTAGTCTGAAAAATTTGTGGGTTTATTGTATTGTTTTTACTGGTGAGCTACCTCAAGCAGGGCTTCAGGGCTGTGACATATACATTTTCTAAATACACAAATGTAGTACCCAGTTGCTGAGATTTCATAGTGCCCTTTGGTTGTTATGTCTATTGGTTCTTCCAATAAGCTGTGAATGATGTCGTTTTAAAGCTACTTAGGAAGATCAAAAACACATAGGGTGGGCTCGATTCTACAGCTCCCTCTGTTAAGTATGGAATCTTGATCCAGAGGACACCTCCATGCACCTGAGGAAAAAGACTCCTCCTTTACCAAAGAGAGTCATAGACTGCAACTCATATCCGCAAATGAAGCTGCCTTATATTATATCCTTGGTCTATCCAGGACAGTCTTGCTTACTCTGTAGCGGCTCTCCAAGGTCTCAGATGGAGAAAGGTCCTTCACAGCTAACTGATCCTTTTGAAGTGGATACAGAGGAGTTAGCCGTGCTAGTCTGCAGTTGCAAAATAGTCGTCCAGTAGTACCTTTAATGCTAACCAACTTTATAAAGTTAGTTAGTCTTAAAGGAGCTACTGGACTCTTTACTATTTTTAAAGTGGAGATTCTGGGGACTGAACTTGGGATCTTCCACATGCCAAGTAAATGCTCTGCCACTGAGCCACGAACCCACCAATGTTCCACAGATGAAAGCAGGGCCGTTTCCAGACGGCCGACCAGCATGCGCGACGTCGCGCCACGTTTCGGATTGTGCCGGGGAAAACGCGAAATATCGCGTTTTCTCGCGCGAGTTTTGCGCGACATCGCGCAAAACTCGCGTGAGAAAACTCGATATTTCGCGTTTTCCCCGGCACAATCCGAAACATGGCGCGATGTTGCGCATGCTGGTCGGCCGTCTGGGAACGGCCCAGGATCCATTTGTAGGCCCTGTTCCTCCTCCAACTAAATGAATGGAGAATGGTCTGCAAGCTTGACATTAGGATCAGACTTTGCCTCCTGTGATCATGCCCCCCCCGCTTGTACCAGTGTCACATGATACTTTTGTCTGCTCCAGCACTGCTTGCCTGTAGCTTATGTGTCAAGCACGCCTAGAGGATACTCGGTGCTCTTTGCCCCTTCCATGTAACTAACTGGAAGGTAAGCGGAGGGATTGGCAGCGTTCTGGCTGTGAAGAAAGCTGCCTTGCAACAGACAACTAAAATGCAATCAGCAACAACACGTCCCACTTCCATTTCCTTCAGCTGCGTCAGCTGCATTGTGAGAAGCAGCAGGCAGAATAAAAAGTATGCCCAGGAAAGCTTGGGGCATCAGATCACCAAGCCCAAGGAGGTTTGATATGATGATTTCAACTCTTTTTTCCCACAGACGATTGCCAGGAAAGTGATGGTGTGAAGTGGGGGAAGGCCACATTATTTTAGACTAGCAACAAAGCCTATTGTGGGGGAAAATACAATGGGCTCTAGAAAGCTGAGGCTGGGGAGGGCTGGCAGATGAAGGGGCAGACTGGGGAGGGCTGACAGGTGGGCCAGGCATTCCCACTGCCACCGCCGTGCCTGGATCGGGGCTGGGGAGGGCTGGCAGGCAGACTGGGCATTTCCACCACCGTCGCTGCACCCTGATCGGGGCTGGGGAGGGCTGGCAGGCAGGCTGGGCATTTCCACCACCGTCGCTGCACCCTGATCGGGGCTGGGGAGGGCTGGCAGGCAGGCTGGGCATTTCCACCACCGCCGCTGCACCCTGATCAGGGCTGAGGGCTATGCAGGCGCGCCGGGCCTTCCCACCACCTACTCAGCCCAATGGGGGCTGGGGGGTGGAGCCAACGTGCTGCCGGGTCCTTCTGAGGCTGCAGAGGCTTCAGAGGAATGCAGCTACACACGAATAAAAGGTGAGTCATCGCCAATACGGATCACCTTTTATGTAGTAGGGTAGGATTGCCAACCTTCAGGTGGGGATAGGAATTCTTCTGGATTGCCAGACTACAGAGACCACTTTCACTGGAGGAAATGTCGGCTTCAGAGAGTGGGTTCTGTGGCACCACCACCCGGCTGAGCCCCCTCCCTTCCTCAAGCTTTGCATCTCCAAGCACAGTTCCCCAAATCTCCAGGAATTTCCCAAGCTAGAGTTGGTAATAAATCCTATTTTGGAATCCAAAATCCACGTGCCTTTTGCGTCCCGGCATAATGTGCTTGACACATATCCCTCCATGGATACATAGCAGTGAAGAACAAAAAGTATCAGCTTCCGTCGTATCTGAGCTTTCACGTATCTTGGTAACTGAACTTCAAGAGCGTTACAGAAGCGGCTTTTGGAACCACGCAATGTGTGTGTGTGAGGCGGGGGGATCTCTTGACAGAAGGCTCAGGTTAGCCCCAGGATGACCTCGAGGTTGTGCGCAGCCTTATATACCATGGAAACCATGAATTATGCCCATGGGCAAGGACAAAGTTGTACATTGATTTCCTCATACAGGTGCCTGGGAGGCTGCAGTGGTTGCTTGCTCACAGGGCCATCCTTTAGAAAGGCCTCATTATGCCTCGAGGGCTAATCGCCTTGGACTGATCTATGCAGTGCAGGTCTATCCGTCTTCCAACGTCTAGGATTTATGGGCCGCCTTTCCTGATGTCTCTCTAAAGGTGTTCTGAGGCGTCTATCCTGTGACTGAGTGAAGACGTGACATTTTCTGTGCTGGAGAAGTAGATTTCTGCTTCTCCTATTCTCTCCATCCCTTCTGCTCTCTTCCCCCTCCCCTCAGCTTCCTATCTCTAAAGAGTCTTAGGCTAGAAGGAAATGAGAGGTGCTTAAAAAATTTTTCAAAAAGAGTTGAAGCTCATATGAAATAGTTTGTGGAGCATACAGTCATGATTCTCCAGTATCCCATACAGCTGGCATGCTGGGTGGTGCTGAAGGGGCTATTTTAAAGCAATACAATGCTTGTGGCAAGCAAAGTGCTATGCTTAGAGCGGGTAGTGTCAAATGTTTGTCACTGGCAAACAGGTTCAGCAGGTTTTTTGTATTGTTTTCAAAGCATTCAAAAACTATTGGGCCAGAGGCAAATCTATTTACTTACTTCATCTCTCCCCGACAGGGACTCAGAGTGGCTTACCTCACTCTCCTCTCCTCCATTCTATCCTTGCAACAACCCTGGGAGGTAGCTTGGGTTGAAAGCGTGTAACCGGCTCAAGGTCACCCATCACGCTGGGGACTTGAACCTGGCCTCCCAGATCCTAGTCAGACTCTGTAACCACTCCACCACAGTGTCTCTCAAACATGGAATAAAGAAGCATGTCCTTATATCCAAAAGAACTCACCAAACCCCTCTCAAACTATATACAATACTCTTTTTTTAAAAAACTATTATTGGAGGCTTTTGGTGACTGCAAGCCCTTTCATGCATAAGAACCAAAACCAGTATTTCTACAAATGTGAAAAGTCAGCCCCTCAAAGGCAATTTCTTGCCACCTCCTTCTTTAGGTGGAGAGATTGATTTGCATGCATCTGTGTAATATAGTTTCTTTCTAGGGCAGTAGTCGCGGGGCACACCTGGCCAACAACAGCATCTTCCCTTCCCCTTCCCTGTTTCTCAGCCTTCTTTCACCCAGTACTGCTACCTTACAAGAAAGAGAGGGAGGGTATATGACCTTTAGAAGGCTCTGAGTAGCACCCAAAGAAGCCTTGAAGGGCAAAAGAGAAGCAAGAAGCAAGTCACTCCTTTGGCTCCCCATGATCTACCGTGCTCAGTTCAAGGAACTGAATGCCGTACACAGGCATTCTCTGTGGTGGCCCCTACCCTGTAGAACGGCCTGCCTGAGGAGGTCAGGAGAGCCCCCACTCTCCTGGCTTTCCGCAAACAATGCAAAACTGAACTATTCAAAAAGGCTTTTTACTCAAATGGGAGGGCTGTATTGTAGGGAAGGGGTCTCAGATGCTTCGCTATAGCCATAGCAGGCAAGCCATTGTTAGACTTCTTTTCCATTTTGTCAAAATCTCTTTAAAAGCCAACAAAATTAATAGTCATCACTGCAGTCTGTGGCAGTGAGTTCCACAAGTTAACCACATCTTGTATGAAAAAGTGCTCTCTGTCAAGCGTCCTGAACTTAACAACCCATCAATTTTACTGAGTTCTTGAGTCTGAAAAGACCAAAATTATACATATTATTACCCACTTTGCCATGGAAGCTCACTGGGTAACCTTGGGTCATCCACTCTCTCAGCCTAACCTACCTCACAGGGTTGTAGTGAGGAAAGAAGGGAGGAGAGAAGAACAATATAAGTTGCTTTGGGTTCTTACTGAGAGAAAAGGTGGGGTATAATTGAAGTAAAACAAATTAATATGCAGCTTCACCAGAGGGCTAACTGAAAGCATCAAGCTAAGGACTGCTTCAGCCTCTTTCCTAACAGCTCCTAGTATCAAGATGGGTAGCTGTGCTAGTCTGTCTGTAGCTGTAGAAAAGAGCAACAGTCCAGTAGCACCTATAAGACTAACAAAATTTGTGGAAGGGTATAAGCTTTCTTGAGTCACACAGCTCACTTCTTCAGATGCTCTACAGTCCCTAGTATGGAATTTATCGTTCACTATTACTGCAAGTCCTGCAAACTTTGACACTATCATGTTTGCAAGGTAAATATACCTTGGTTAACTCTGTTGATTACATTTCATTGATGGGGTTGCCTCAGTATTACTATTGTTGAACTTCATCTCCAGCAGGTTTGCACCTGCCTAGTAGCTGCTTGTTCTACAGGGCCACGTTGCTGCAACTTCTGGTTGCTTTTGCCCAAGAATTCAGTTTTCTCAATCAACAATTAAGGCATGCATCCCCCTGAGTCATGGGAGTAATTAAAGTGACCTACTCGTATTTTAAAGAAGGGAATTGCTTGCAGTTTCCCCCCTCTTTCACCTGATACCTGCATCCTTAACATGACCAATATCGGCTAGATTGCATTGCCTGTTTTTTTGTGCAGGCACAGAAGAAAGCATCCATCTTAGAAGTGATTGCGACAAATGGTCACAAGATTCGCAGCAACCATGGGCAGACACAGAAAACACACAGAGATACTAATAGTAAGTCTCAGCTTAAAAATGCCAGACTTTTTCCTCTTTAAATGATGTGCCTTTTTAATTTGGAGGCAGTAGATGAGTGGGGGGGACTGCAAAACCCCCCACTAGAACTGAGTAAGAAAGCAATATAATTGTGGGAATGGACTTGCTCAAATGTATTTGGACCCATCCAAACAGTTTGCCAAACAATCGGCTTCCTGCTCACATAAACCAAACTGGAGTTTGAGCATGCTCACTATTTCAGGATCTCTTTCTTGGTCATTCACTGGCAGTTCAGATCACGTACCCCCCCCCCGCAAGTGGATTTGTTCCCCTGAGAATAAAAAACAGAGCTGAAGGCTAGTCAGATCATGAAGATCTTTTACCTCAATAAACTGTTCTGGATGATTGTAGTCAGGCCTGATTCAGATATACAGGGCCGGTGCCAGGGTTTCTGGCGCCCGAGGCAAGATACCTACTTGCACCCCCCCCCCACTGCCAACCAACTTGATATAGTAGGCTTAAAAATGATGGATTTTAAATACATCTCCAAAATTATACCTTTTCCAGCTTTTCCAGCCTGCTTTCTGCATTCTTGGTGATTGGGAGGGGCAGTGGCATAGCGTGGTCGTGGGGCTCCCAGGGCAGGAAGTGGCTACTCTTGCCCCATGCACGCATGCGAAACACACGTGCACTCCGGCCCTGCATGATGATGTCACTTGTGATGTCATCACACAGGAGAGTCCCCCTCACCTGAGGCGAGCGGCAGTGGTGAAGGGGCAAGGAGGCAGCCCGCTTCCCCGCTCGCCTCCCTGCTCGCTGCCGCGCTGGGAGCCAAGCTGAGACAGGCAACAGCGGTGAAGGGTTAGAGAGGAAAGCAGGGACACGGCCCACTTCTGGGTCAGGAGGATGTTGGGAGCCAGCATGGCATCTCCTTCAGAGTTCAGCACTCGAGGCGGCTGCCGGCACCGCCTCCATTGATGCGCCAGGCCTGATTCAGATATAGATGTGCACTTAGAAGCCCTGAGAATCTGGTTAGCTTTCCTATATCAAACCATGGAACTCCCGGCAAGAGGTACGCCACAGATAACGTTCTAGAAGACCCATTGTCTATTGTACACAAGTAATACAATTATGGAATCTCTGCTTCCATTCTAAGCTTTTATTAAAACACGATCATTCATTCAACATTCTTAATATTAGCTATAGCAACAAAAACCATGTCCTCCCTTATAACTACATAGATCATTAAAGGAGAGTAATTACATGAGTCCAAGAAAGCATCTTACCGAAAGATAAGTAGATGAGAGGCAAGGAGTCCCTCCTAAGAAGTTCCCTATCAATTCAATTTCTCATATTTATAGGGTTTCAGCAGGGCTTTTTTTCTGGGAAGAAAGGTGGTGGAGCTCAGTGGGTTGCCAGCACAGGGGGCAACTCCTGGCAGGAGGTGGTGCCCCTGGTACCACATGCACGCGCACAAAGTGTGCACACACTCCCAGGACCACACAATGATGTCACTTTGGGTCAGCTGGGACAAGGGGGGAGTTTTTAAAAGTTTAAATTGCCCTAGGTGAAAATGGTCACATGGCTAGTCTCCCCGCCCCCTAATCTCCAGACAGAAGGGAGTTTAGATTGCCCTCCGTGCCAAATGGCGCAGAGGGCAATCTAAACTCCCCTCTGTCTGGAGATCAGGGGGCGGGGCCACCGGCCATGTGGCCATTTTGAAGAGGTGCCGGAACTCCGTTCCACTGTGTTCCAGCTGAAAAAAAGCCCTGGGTTTCAGAACCATCTCCTAACAATAACTGATGGTCCCTCTTGAGAAGGGATCTCATTCTCGACTAATTATTTTATAACATCTAATACCAGACAAAATTTTCTATATTTGAAACATCTTCTCAATATATGTAAGACTGTTAGTCCATTCTTGCTACATTTTCTCTTAACAAAGTCTGTGTAGAATTAGGGATTACACATTTCTCATGCCTATGAGTATCTTTTGGCCATCGACTAATGTACCCATTCTTGAATCATATCTTCAACTTCTGTGAAATTGTACGTTCTTGTCAATCTCAGATGCTCTCTGTACCTGGGCCTCAACACATAGTATCTATTGATATGGGTTAAATGGCTCTTCTAATCTACACAAGGCCACAGAACTGTATAACTTCTCTGTTCCGTGCCCCTCTCCATGGCGGTTCTGTTCTAGGCCTCCAAGCTCTCTTTGTGGCATACCTTGCTGTGGGGCCAGGCTAACCAGGGCCGTTTCCACACAGCTTACCTTATTCTGCAAAATAGCGAAATCTTGCGCGAAATCTCATGAGAAGACGCTGTTATCGCGTCTTCTCGCGCGATAACAGCGTCTTCTCGCGAGATTTCGCATGAGATTTCGCTATTTTGCAGAATAAGGTAAGCCGTGTGGAAACGGCCCTGGTTTCGGTGTGCAGAAACATCTTCTGTGATCTTGGTCAAATCCAGCAACAGTTCCCTGATATTTCTAGCCTTGGATCTCAGTGAGAAAGACAGACTATAAATAAAAAATAATAACAACAACAAAACTAACCTGAATAACAATCCAGGAGTTGCCAGTTCAAGGCAGACTTTGTCCAAAGTCTTAAATCCAGGCTCATCAGAGATTGTGAAATAATAGGAGAAGCAGTGGGGAAAACGGTCCTAATCCACCAAGGCTCCAGGCATGTCTGACACAAGCAGATTTCCTACAGCCAGTTTTTAAGAGCTAATTCATACAGACCTATGTAACGCTCAATTTCCCCTGGCAGGATTACTTAACAATTGTATCCTGACAGATGAGTGCAAAATGATTCACGTTGCTTCTACATGGACGTTTTTCTGTACCTTTGCGTCCAAAGTGGAGCGCTGTTTTTGACAGCATCCACATTATGTTATCCTCTAATTGGGCACATATTTGAAAGACCTCACCACATCAGTGCCATTTTCCATGCATCAGCCCCTTGCAGCTGCTGTTTTCCTTGCTGCAGCCCCAAAGGGCTTTTTATGTTTTAAAAATGCTATAGCATTATTACACTATAGTGCTATAATACTGTAGCAGTACACCAATTATCAATTTAAAAAAAAAAAAACCAAGGAAACTCTTTGGTTCTGTAGTGGGGAGAATGCAGGGCAAAAGTTGGCTGAGAGAAGAAAGTGCACCGAAAATTCCCAAGTGGAATTCCCATTCCATTACAAATACAAATTAATGTGACTGAGAGCGGAACTACAAGTGACAAAAGGCACAGGTTGGACACTGGTCAGCTTCCCTCAAGTTTTGATGGGAAATGTAGGTATCCTGGTCTTGCAGTTTGGCTCTCTGACTGCTGCCCAATGGACTTTTCAACTGTCACTTGTCCAACATTCCACCAAGCTGCCTACATTTCCCATCAAAACTTGAGGGAAGCTGACAAGTGTCCAACCTGTGCTTTTTGTCACTTGTAGTTCCACTCTGACTCAAGGACAGTCAGCTTCCATCGCTGAGCAGGGTTTTGAACCCTGACCCTGGTCCAATGCCCTAACCACTACACCACATTCACCATTGGTCTGATCCCCAGGATTCCTTTTATATTCTTTAATAAGGTTTTTTTTTAAATGCCACTTTTTAGATGATCTGAGCCTTGGAGTGCCGATCATTACCTGACATTTAGAACTGCTACACAATATCAGGTACCTGAGTGCCTGTTGGATAACCTGTGCGTCCCAGAACACAGGTGATATTGAAAAAAAGGATGTGGAATGAATTAGTGATTGAACCAAAGGGCATGAACCCTATATGAACTTCCTTCGGTCCAGTGATGGGGAATTGCTGCCCCTGGAGACAGGAACTGTTTCCAAGGAGATCTGATCTTTCACTTCAGGTGCTTCCTAGTATGTGATTGCTTGGCTTTGCTTATTAGCTTCCCAATGGGACTCACTCACATAGAAATACTTTTCCCCAGGATGTTGTTCTGGAAATGTACTTTAAAACTGGGTGAAAGCTTGCCCTTCAGCCCAGTTGAGGCCATTCTGCATGAGGCTGTAGGATGGGGGAAAGTTTCAGAGAGAGAGAGAGAGGCCGGCTGGCTGGCCCTTTTCTTCTGTTCCTGAAGCTCTGCAGAATTCTTACAGGTATGTGCTAGAGGAATAGTCATAATGAATGACTTTTGTGTGCAGAATTTCCAAAAGATTGTGGCATCAAAACACAAGCCACCAGAGTTCTGTTGGAACTCACAGTGTGTTTTATTCACTGTAAAAAGCAGATGTGTGGGGGGGGGGGGCTATGTTGGGAAAGGGGAGGTTAACTCTTCACATATGTACTGATTCCATGGTAGAAAATGCCCCTACTGGGCTGCTTAGCCCTGGTGGGGTCAGTGGGGGGAGGGATTGGTTTTTTTCTACTAGAGCAAAACCAGCCCAGGGGCATTTTTGATCAGGGAAATGGTGCAGAAGGGAAACATTAACACCCACTTTTCATTATGATCCATCTAAAAGTGGTTCATATCACCTAGCCCTTAAACTAAAGCCACCTAAAAGAAGGCCCTGGGTCATCTTTGGCCACAGTTTAAGAGTTGCTGCCAAAAAGGATCCATGCCCTAAATACATCCCAGCCATATACAGTAAGTTTCCACAGCAGGGTCAATAACAACTCACTGGGGCTGCTTTGGGTTAGGAAAATGGCCCAGGGGGGAGACTAAGGTTGCCAGGCCCCCTCAATCTCCCCCGCAAAGCATGATGCCGTCACTTCCGGGAAGTGATGCCATCACGCAGCGCCCCCCACCCCGAGTGCCCACACTCCTCAGGGGCTCGTGTTGGGGGCTGCTGTGGAGCACAGGAACGCTCCTGCACTCCACAGTGGCCCAAAATACGCCCGCAGATCAGGCCCGTTTGGAGGCGCTGCGGAGCGCCGCAGCATCCCAAAATGGGCCCGATCTGCGGGAGCGTGCAGCTCTGAAGGGGAGAGGGTGCACGCTCCCCCACCGGCCAGGTAAGTGGGGGTGGGGGGTGGGTGGCAAGGGTGGGGGATCCCGCGCCCCCACCAGGGGTCTGGCACCCCTAGGGAAGGCTGAAGCTAGGAGTGCTAGGTCCCTTGGTGGGGTGGGGGATCCCCCACTCCCAGCCTCTGCCCCCCCATCATTCATGTGGCCAGCAGGGGGGGAAGGCCTGGTGAATGGGCGTGGGAGGAAAAAACCTCCCGAGCCAGTGCGCAGCTGCTTTGCTTCCCCCAGGTGCAATGACGTCACTTCCTTGAGTTATGTCATCATGCAGGCAGCAGGCATGCTCCTACCTTTCACTGGGGCCCAGTGGCCCCTGTGAAGGGCAGGAGCATGCCTGCCGCCAGATACAATAATGTCACTTCCAGAAATGATGTCATCATGCTTGCCGGAAGCACCCAGGTAAATGCCAGGTGTCCCCCCCTCCCACCAGGTGGGTAAGGGGACCTGGCAACCCTAGCTGAAGCCCCTCTTGATAAATAAATTGCATGTAGGCCCCAGAAACCTAATTAAAAGATCCCATGTTTGAGCTGTTATCAGAGTCTATCAGTTGGCTTAGGAAGCATGATTATAGGTGGTTTAAGCTGGTTCTGCTGGCTGGTGTGTGTGCAGGAGAGAAAATAATAAATCATACACTTGCTTTATATTTAGAAAAGAAATAAGAGTTCTTTATTGTAGGAACTCCATACTCTGATAGGAAAGGAGGAGAGATCCTAACTACCTATCTAGTCTAAGGATGGACATGGATGCTAGGTCAAGTCCTGCATCCACGCTGCCAAGATGGAGGGAGGAGAGGAGAGAGATGTTGCCTGGAACAATGCCAGGAAGAG
Organism: Eublepharis macularius; assembly: GCF_028583425.1. NCBI lineage: Eukaryota > Metazoa > Chordata > Lepidosauria > Squamata > Eublepharidae > Eublepharis > Eublepharis macularius. Next base: position 27,503,883 of record NC_072804.1, read on the forward strand.
AAGAAGTGAGAGGGAGGAAGTCAGGAGGAGGAAATCCTGAGAATAGCAATCTACGTATCAAAGGATAATCAGAGCAGTAAACAGTAAACAGAGTGCCCTGACCTCTCTATCTTTCTAACTCTTTGGTTTGTCCCCCCTGAAACCTGAGGAAAGGGACAGCGCTGAATCCTCCTCTTCCAACACTTCTTCTGTGCTCCAAGTTCCATTCTGAATCAGGAACTCCCTTTCCTGGAAATTGATTCCCATCCGTATAATTTCCAGGCCTTATTTGTTCATTGGATCTGAGGTTAAGCCTTGAAAAAGTATAACATGCAGTTAAGTCCTCAGACTAAAATGCCATACAGTCCACTTTCACAACAGCCATTTTCTCCTGGAGAACTGATCTCTGTTGTCTGGAGAACAGTTCTGGGAGATCTCCAGCTCCTACCTGGACGTTGTCAACCCTCATGCTGAGAGCAGTGAGCCTGAGCTGAGCCCTAACTATCAAGAAGCAGGCTGACCTCTATCGATGCCAGAGGAGGTCAACTGAGTCCTAACAGTGGGAGGGAAGGAGGGAGTGTGCTGAATGGAGCCCCAGGAGTGAGGCCAAACCCCAGTGATGCTGATAAGGAGGACCTGATCCCCACTGAGAGCAGCCAGTCCACCTATGGGGCCCAGAGTCTTCTAGAATCACTACTGTTCTCCAGATTACAGCGATCAATTCCTCTGGAGAAAATGGCTGCTCTGTAAGGTTGACTACATCGCATAAACCATACTGAGATTTGTCCCCTCCCCAAACACCACCCTTCCTAGACTCTACTCCCAAAATCTCCAGGAACTTCCCAACCCAGAGTTGGCAACCCTAGCACAGTGATGGCTGTAGAAGGACCACTTTATTCTGGCCACAAGTACCATTCCTCTGCGTCACTGGGGTCAGGGCTGGTGCCAGGGCTTCTGGCACCTGAGGCGAGATACCTACTTGCACCTCTCACCGTGTGTGCGTGCAGAGCTCCCGCACTTCATCCATCGTGCAGGAGCGTCCCCCTCACCTGGGGCAGGTGGCAGTGGCGAAGGGGCAGGAGGGTGGCTCGCTTCCCTGCTCGCTGCTGTGTCACCTGGGCACCCGCCTCAGGAGCCGAGCCGAGGCAGGCAGCAGCAGCGGAGAGGTGAGTGGGGGGACAGCCTGCTTCCAGGTCGGGGGGGGGTAGTCGGGGGGGCAGCACAGTGCCTCCTTCAGAGTTCAGTGCTCGAGGCGGCTGCTGGCACTGTCTCCATGGACGCGCCGGGCCTTCTGGGGTTCAGCTTGCTTCTGGCTGCCAGAGGCCCTGATAAGTGCGAGTCTGAGGAAATGGGATGCGGGACTAGAGGTGACTTTGGTCTGAGCTGTAGGGGGGGAAAGACACCGGAAGGAAAGAGAGGAAGGACCAGGCCAAAGGCCTGTGCTCAGTTTTTGTCAGTGATGTCAACAAAACAGCAGAGTAGGAAAGTACGCTGTGGAAGACTCCGGAGGCTTGCCCTTCCTTGTGTGAGGTAGCAGGCCTAATGCAGGAGAATGGCAGCTTTGTCTAAGAAGCTGGGGAGTGAGGGGAGAGGAAAATGAGCTATTTTTGGCCGCCTCTTTTGCTTCCTGGGATTTGTAGCCTGGAGCAGGTTTGAGCCAGAGGGAATGACGTGCCGGGTGTTAGCAAATTGCCCACATTGCTAATGCAGCCTGCGTGCCTGACCTGGACTCCCAGCTCCCGAGGAGCAGGTGGATGCTCTGGAACACGGGCCCTGAACCTGATGCAGCACTTTAGCGTGACTTGTTTATTAAGCCTCTGAGGAGGTCACTGTTTGCGGGCAGGGCTGGGTAGATTTCTGCCTGCCCGAGCCAGCCAAGGAGGCAGCATGACAGCAGCTGTATTCAGGCAGACTAATGATTTATCCAGCACTGGCTGGAAAATAGAAGAGCGCTGACAGATGGGGGGGGGCACACATTTTAATGCTTTGCATCTAAATGTGGAACCCAGAAAATTCCTGAGAAGCTCAACTGTTGTTTCTAAAAACACAAAGAGCAAGTTCCTAGTCCTCAGGGATACATGAGGGAACTCAAAGGCAGCCAGTTGTCAAGGGCTCTAGAAAGGGCTGCCAACTTATCTGAAATCTGTCATGACTTCCAACCAAGAAACTGTGGGAACTGTGAAGTTCTGTGAAGGGACTTGTACTAGGGACTGCAACACCTTTGGTGATTAAACAGTCAGGAGACATCAAAATTCAGGGCAAGATTTAAGAAAAGAACAAGATGGGTAGCTGTGTTAGTCTGTCTATAGTAGCAGAAAAGAGCAAGAGTCCAGTAGCAAGTTTGGTGTAGTGGTTAAGAGCAGCAGGACTCTGATCTGGAGAACCGGTTTTGATTCCCCACTCCTCCACTTGAAGCCAGCTGGGTGACCATGGGTCAGTCACAGCTTCCCAGGACTCCCTCATCCCCACCCACCTCACAAGGTGTTTTGTTGTGGGGATAATGATAATATACTTTGTAAACTGCTCTGAGTGGGCATTAAGTTGTCCTGAAGGGTGGTATATAAATCGAATGTTGTTGTTATTATTATTATTATAAGACTAACAAAATTTGTCATAGGGTATGAGCTTTTGTGAGTCACAGCTCACTTCATCAGATACCTGAGTTCAACTGAAGAATGAAAGCTTATACCCTACCACAAATTAAGAAAAGAGTTACTGTCAGAAAGTTCATTTGCACGGCTGAAAACAATCAACTTTGTTACTAATAATTGCGTGGATTATACTGAATAACATGTGGATTAATAAGCCATCAAGATTCTGCTGCCTAAACATTGGTTGTTGGGAGTCTTTAAAAGTAACATGCAAACTTCTGGAAATTTGGAAGGCATGAAAAAACATTTTTGAGGAAAATTGAAATATATGCAATCCTTACTGTCCTATCAAACCTAAACTAATTTTACAGCTTTAATAACATAAAACACATCCTTTATAACGTAGTATATAAAATTGCAATATTTTATGTATTTATGTAATTTAAAAGTTATAAATGCCTTAGTTTTCTACAAAGCAAAATTGCAAATATGCCCAATACCTGAGAGAGAACTCCAAGCGAATGCGCTGTATGCTACCTTAGCTACCTTACCTCTTAAATTTTGCTACCTGAAAAGTAGAGAGAAAGGATTCAAACAGAAAACACAGGCTTTGTGGTAAATAACATCAAATGTATTTAGTCAGAAAAAGGATCATTTACTCACAATAAGACAACTAGCATCTTTTGATCTGTAGTTTATCTTAGTTTCAGTAGTGTATTATGGGCATACACATTATAGCATTTTTATTATATACAAAATTAGTCACATTTAAACTTCTCAGCACCTCAAGTCTCTAATCACAGTTTCTACAACTTCAGATTCTGAGCCTTCATTTTTATCCTCATGTAGGTCTTTGGAAAACTTGAGGTTTGTGCAAATTGGAACAAGCTTCTTTAGTCTTTCATATATTCTACATGCAGAAACGCATCTTGGATTTAAGAGCTGCCCACCTTTACCTCTCTACACAGGGGCACCCTATTTTAGCTCATGGTTTAGCTCGTGGATTATTAGCAACTGCTTGTCTCTGGCATTTTGCTTTCTGTAAAACATCTCTAAGAAGCCCTTTAAGCCCCACAGAAATCTTTGCCAGACATTCCCTTCACATCCTGGTTATTCCAGCATCCCACTGACCCTTCTAACATAACTTAAATGTTTGATTTTCTTTACTGAGCTATATTTGGTTCTATACTGAGCCAGATTTAGCTCCAGAAGGAGAGACACAGGTGCCGATCCCTGGTCTAGGGATTGCTAATGAAGTACCCATCCAACGTTACAGTTTCCAGAAGCAGTTTCTCCTGGTATCAAAGTGTTTTAACTTTGGAGTGGGAGCGTGCCCTTGTAGGCTTTCTGAGAAGGGAAGTGGGGGCATCTGGCCTCCCCAAAAACAGATTCACCAAGATTACAGCTAGGTTACATCTTTTTTCCTTAAAGGCATCAGAAAATTTGCCACCTGAGGCAGGTGTCTCCTTTTGTCTCATGTTAAAACCTCCCTGATCCCGTGGATGTGATGCTCAGAGTGTCCCTTTTACTTATTTTAAGGAGAAGGATAGAGTTTTGCACAAGTCCTTCAGACACACACATAGGGCAAGGCTCTGGAGCTCTCTGCACCTTCCTTGGCCGTGCGCAGTTTGCTTTGCTGATGCTGACGAGAGGAGACCTGAGGCACTTGAGCAGAACTAATGGACTTTGGAGTGGCGTGATCTTTCCTGACACCTGCTCTCTCCTCCCTCCTACAGCAGCACAGGTAAAGCATTCCAATAGGGCTTCTGTGTCCTGGCTCAGTTCTCCCCACTGGAAGCCATCTCTTCTTGCCATCAGAAAAACAGCCTCACAGAGTGCCACATATGGTGGCCCCCGTCATTAATGATACAGTGCAATAACGTGCTGTTCGCTTTAGTGCTTAGGAGTGACGCTGGGAGAAATTTACTTCAATTTGTCAGGACAAAGAATTTTTCCCAGACTAACAAATGCTTAGTTTGTATTTATTTATTGACTTATTTTCTGCTTTTTTCCCAGTGGGCACGAGAGATGCCATCTGCCCTGGGGAAAAATATCTTGTCCCTCCCTTTAATAGAGGCTTAATGTGTGAAACGGTTAGCTGAACTTTTTGTGGCATGGAGGCAGGACTCTGTCAAGGAGGCAGGACTTTTTTCGCCAGGCCTTTGCAGGAGACCCAAAGAAGCTTACAGCATCATTCTCTCCTCCATTTTATCCTCACAACAACCCTTTGAGGTAGGTTAGGCTGAGAGTATGTCACTGGCCCAAGCTTCCATGGCACAGCGGGGATTCAAACCTGAGTCTCCTGGATCCTAGACTATCACTCTAACCATTATACTACCCTGGCATGTTTTCAACATAGTAAATTGTGTAAGCTTCCTATCTGCTTCCTCAGAGGCTTAGTGAAAGCAGCTGGCCAGGAAGAGTGGCACCAAGACTGGGGATAATTTCTATCCCCAGGGCAGGCTATCAGTCTTCATACTTCCCTGCTCTCTGCCATCATGGTGATTTCAACAATGCTTGAAGACTTTAAAGAATCCTACTGCTGAACTTAGTTCCTGCTAAACTGCTCCTGTTCCTAAGCTGTTGTGTTAAAAGAAACCTGCCAGCTGCTGCTCAAAATCACACATACATGATTTTCTTCTCCTGCAGGTACAGGTTCTAGCATGCTGCCCTCACAAAGCCTCTGGGAATGCTGATAGCTGGTTTTGTATCTGCTGTCCTGAAAACATGTTTATTTTCTCCATACTGGGGGAAAAATAACATACTGTAGTGTTATTTGACTAAATGCCCCCGTATTTCATGCTCGTTGCCATTTTTCCCACACCTGATGAGAGTACTCAGGGCGTGTGCCCCTGTCCATCCCCTGGGCTAAGCGTCTGTTTGCTACCCCACCCCCACCCCCAGTTGAGATGCCATAAATCGCTCTTTCCTGTTTGTTCCTAACAAAGCATCTTCACGGTTGATTTGAATATTCAAATAAACTTTGACTGGATGGTGATTGATGCATTCCTGCCCGTCAGCAGAACAAACTGGAAAGTGTTCGGAGAAGAGTCACTAAAAAAAAAAAGTTTTTAAGAGGAAAGAAAGCCGATGGAAAGGTTATGGAGTAGGCGTGCCAACAACCTGAAGAAAAAAATATTCTGCCACCTTAATAGAGGCTTCATGGGATGTTATTTACCTCTATTCCTTGAAAAGTTTCCCCTTCCCATTTCTACACACGAAGCCTCTATTAAAGGGACACGGCATTTTTTTCTCCAGATTGTTAGCAACCCTATTATGGAGGGTTTGTCAATCTTGCAAAAAAAAAAATCCCAGCAAGAAGAGGAAGGAGCATAGTTTATATGGGCCTCTGAGGGAAGGACAATAAGCCAGGTTTTAAACTACAGGGAGATCAGTTCAGGGCGGTGTTTTGTACAGGACTGGGCACAGCTCCCACACCCAAGAATCTCCAATGTTGCTTCTTTCCCCCCCAACAAGTTTCTAATGTTTATAGCTGTTGAAGATATGCGGCAATGTCAGATGGAGTCTTGGAAGCCAGGGCTGAGAAGGATTTTAAATAGCCAGAAGCACAGCTGAAACCACACCTGTATTATGAAGCGCTTTTAGCAGCAACTAGAGAATCTCCCCCAACTTCAGTAAAGAAGCCGATTCCTGCTCCCCTCATCTTTAATGTCACCAATCCTCATACTCTTCCCTGCAGTACTGAAGAAGAAAATCTCCATCCCCAAACTGCCCTGAAAACTGGCCCTCACCGCTTTGGATGCCATCCCATAATCAGGGCTTAATTTTTCTGGGAAAAGAGGTGGTGGAACTCAGGACCGCACAATGATATCACTTTGGGTCAGCTGGAACAAGGGGGGAGTTTTTAAAGTTTAAATTGCCCTCTGCGAAAATGGTCACATGGCCAGTGGCCCTGCCCCCTGATCTCCAGACAGAGGGGAGTTTGGATTGCCCTCCGCGCCCACAGAGGGCAATCTTAACTCCCCTCTGTCTGGAGATCAGGGGGCGGGGCCACCGGCCATGTGAACATTTTCAAGAGGTGCCGGAACTCCGTTCCACCGCGTTCCAGCTGAAAAAAACCCCTGCCCATAAGTAAGCTGCAGCTGCTGGAAAGCTTTCCATCCTGTTCTCCTCCTTAGATGTGATACAGGTAACATTTTAGTCAGTTTCATCCAGCCCTGCTTGCTGCTGTCATTTGTTAGCTAAGTGCAGCCAGTTATAGACACCTTTATTATTTTTAAAGGGATTTGTGTGCTGTTGTACTGTTGGGTTCCTTATTTATAAGAACGTAGAAAGAGTCCTGCTAGACCAGACCAGTGGTCCATTAAGCCTAGCATCTTGTTTCATACAGTGGCCACCTAGTTGCCCTGGAGGCCAACAAACATGGTGTAGAGGCCAAGACCTGTTTGTGATATTGTCTCTTGGTACTGGTATTCAGAAGCTGACTGCCTCCGGATATGGAGGTTCTCTTTTGTCGCCAGGGCTAGTAGCTGTTGATGGAGCTCTCCTTCATGAATCTGTCCAGCTCACATTTTAAAGCCATCTATATTTGTGGTCATCTATGCCCACTGGCAATAAATGCCACCATTCAATTTCTTGTTAAGAAGAAATTCTCTGTCCTGTAACTATTGACCATCAACTTCATTGGGAACCCATGAGCTGTAGTATTATGGCAGAGGGACAAAAAGTCCCCCCCAGGGCTTTTTTTCAGCAGGAACGCGGGGAAACGGAGTTCCAGCACCTCTTGAAAATGGTCACATGGCTGGTGGCCCCACCCCCTGATCACCAGACAGAAGGGAGTTGAGATTGCCTTCCGCACCATGCGGCGTGGAGAGCAATCTCAACACCCCTCTCTCTGGAGATCAGGGGGCGGGGCCACCAGCCATGTGACCATTTTCTCAGAGGGCAACCCACTGAGTTCCACCACCTCTTTTCCCAGAAAAAAAGCCCTGGTTCCCCCTATCCCCTTTCTCCATTCCATGCATAATTTTATAAACTGCATTTTTGAGATATTTATTTACTTCATTTATACTGTGCTTTACTCACTGAGAATCAAGGATTCCACAGCAATGCAATAGAACAGTATAATACTTGCGAACAATGCAATGGGGAAAAAAGCACAATTCATACTACAAATTTTGGATTCCAAAATTAGGGGGGAAATGCAATACAAGCAGCATAATACATATAATAGTGCAAGAAGACTAAAAAAAAACTACCTACATTTTTCAGATGTAGGCAGAAGTTAGAATCCTGTCCATTTCATTCTCTCTCACTACAATCCAATTCCCTTTATAAATAACACCCTTCTGACCTTGAAAGCTTAGATTTGCAAGCAAAACAACTATTGTGGAGCTCCTCTTTCCTAATCTTTGTGATTCAACCATTTGAACTTTTTTTTAACATTATCTGTCATTAGCACAATTTCACAGGGCATCCCCGGTGGAACTACAATTTACGACTGAATACTCTTAAGCCTGCTTTTGCTGAGAAGAAAAGACGTTCCCAAGGGGAAAGGGGGCGGTACTTGGATGACTTATAGGACTGCATCTTCTAAACCCCTTGAGTTGAATGGATTTAGACGGATGTAACTTTGCTTAGGATTTGTAAAAATGTATTTTGGATCAAATGCATCTGATAGGTGAGGTGACACCAAGATGTGGTTCTAAATCCATCTTCCACATACTATCACCCGCCAAGGAATCTGGCATTCTGATATAAGTGTCTTTAAACCTGTGGGGAGGTTTTGGTGATGCCTTTCACTCATATATAGCAATAGCAGGAGAGATGCTCCTAAGTACATCAAAAATCGAATCATATGCAACAAATAAAGCGCAAAAATACTGGATAAAGATACATGAAGAGATGCAGAAGATTTTCAAGCTCAGGTTTGAGCTAAATCCAAAAAACATGCTATTAAACATTTTACCAAATAATGTTACAAAAGAACAGGGAGACCTTTTTTGTTACATGGTGACAGCAGCAAGTGTTATATGCAGCAAAATGGAAATCAGATGTGTGCCCTGATGTGTCGGAGTGGATAGATAAGATCTATGAAGATGCATCAATGGCCAAATTAACTACTTATGTACATAATAGACCAATAGCTGCATTTGGGGGGAAATGCAAGGATTTCTTTGACTACTTAGGCTAAAATTAAGATTAATTAAGGTAAGAAGATAAAATACAGGGAAATGATTAATTAAAACAGTGGAAATCAAAGTTAGGTATAAGTAACTAAGGAGAGGGAAGAAGAGTTATTATATAACTGTTACATATTCTGATTGTATTCTTCTATCAGTTTAATCTAATTTCAAATGTAGTGCTTGTATAAGTTTTTATGCACTTTTTACTGTTTTTTCTTTTAAAATATTTTTTTATACTTTAAAAAAAGAAATAAAATAGAATCCTAATATTAGAAGGTACCCCAAGGGTCATCTATTTCACCCCCCTGCACAATGCAGGAAATTCATAGCTATACCCCCCCCCCTACATACACACACACTGCCTCAGTGTTCCTGCTCAATGCCCTCAAGATGGCGAAAAACATCCAGGACCCCGGCCAATCTGGCCTGGAATAGAATATAAGGGTTCATTCTAGGACTTCAACACCATGGCTACCAGAATAATTTAAGAAATTATTTTGTCCCACTCTGATTTTATATTTACAACAACCCTGTGAGAGGCAGTGCAGGCTGGGAAATCATGATCACCTAAGATCGCCCAATGGGATCTGACTCTGGGCTCCCTTGGACCTAGTTAACTACTACAACAGCCTTGTTCAATGTAAATTGGCCTAATTTACACAAAGTACACGTTGTAGATTCCAGCATTTCTCGGTACAAAGTACCAAGCTTTGTTTCAAAAGGTACCCTATACACAGCCCGAGAGATATAAACCTGAGGGAGAGGTTTAAATATCCAGATGTCCAGCCACCACTGGCGATTTCAGTCTGGTGACTGGCACCTGGTATTCTGCAGTATTAAGCTGAGTTGGCTGAAGGCAAGCCTCACATGGAAGTCACTTTCATTTGGGTTGTTTTTCCTGGCTTGTACGCTATTAGGTAAGCCTGAACTTGTCAGATCTCAGAAGCTAAGCAGGGTCAGCCTTGGTTAATAATTGGATGGGAGACCTCCAGTGAAGACCAGAGCTGCAGAGGCAGGCAATGGCAAACCACCTCTGTGAGTCTCTTGCCATGAAAACCCCAGCAGGGGTTGCCATAAGTCAACTCTGACTTGAGGGCACTCTCCACCCCCCCCCATGTTATTAGCTAGCAGTTCTGCCCCCCAGCCCGCTTCTTGGCTTTTCCCAGTCTTTTTTGCAATCTTTCCCCAAACCTGGTGTGCTATGATATTTTGGGAGAGATCATAGCAAAGTTGGGATAGCAACCATGTGCCTGGGAAAGTTTGGATCCTGCTGGACCTGCCTACCTTGGCACTATTTTCCCTTCTCCAGTCTTTTGCACCTGCCAACAAAGGGCTTTTTCTGTTCTTTAAAATCTTTGATCGGCACATAATTTAATGTTATAACAACAGATGTACTAGTTCCTCAGAATTCCCAGCACTCATTTAAACAAAAATATCTGTAGCTTTTTTAGATGTGGAGATACACCTTTCCCGTCTCCACAACGAAAGGGCCTACAGGCTTACTGTAGCTAAGACACAAGATTCCTCCAGAGGCAAAGTTGCCCAGATGGAGGGAAGTCAGCAGGTCTTTGAGAACTGATCTCCCTGAGTAGCACTTTTTGTACCACAACTCCAGCATCATCTGACTTCCCAGGCCAAAAGGCTGCTGGGGACAAACTCTCTCCTGAAAGAGTCTGAAGTTCTTTCCTATGACTGAATGACTAACTAACTATATCTAAACTGGTCCTGGCTGGAAAACCAACAGGCTGGCCATGTGCCTGCACACCCTCCATGCAGTGACACTTCCTCATCACTAGAGGTGCTGTGGGTCCTACATTAGAGGTGAGATTTGGAGCCTCCATGGTGAAGTCTAGTGGGCTGATTTAGGCAGCTTTTGGAAATCACGGGTTTATGGGTCTTCCAAGACTCCTAATGAAAAGTTAGCCTGGCTGCAGGAGGGGTAGGCCTACCCAGATAAAAGAGATGTTTTATCATTCCACTCTTCATTTGAAATGTGGTGCTGGAGGAGTTTTTTGCAGATGCCATGGACAGCCAAAAAGACAAATAAGTGGGTACTAGATCAAATCAAGCCGGAATTCTCCTTAGAAGCTAAAATGACAAGACTAAAGCTATCATACTTTGGTCACATCATGAGAAGACAAGATTCCCTGGAAAAGTCAATAATGTTAGGAAAAGTGGAAGGCAGCAGGAAAAGAGGAAGACCTAAAACAAGGTGGCTTGACTCAATAAAAGAAGCCACATCCCCCAGTTTGCAGGATCTGAGTAGGTCTGTTAGAGACAGAATGTTTTGGAGGTCTTTCATTCATAGGGTCAGGGCTTTTTTTCAGCAGGAACACAGTAGAACGGAGTTCCGGAACCTCTTGAAAATGGTCACATGGCTGGTGGCCCCGCCCCCTGATCTCAAGACAGAGAGGAGTTTAGATTGCCCTCCGTGCCACCAAGTGGCGCAGAGGGCAATCTAAACTTCCCTCTGTCTGGAGATCAGGGGGCAGGGCCACCAGCCATGTGACCATTTTCTCCGAGGGCAACCCACTGAGTTCCACCACCTCTTTTCCCAGAAAAAAAGCCCTGCATAGGGTTGCCATAGGTCGGAAAGGACTTGATGGCACATAACACACACACACTGTGTCTGACAGTCAATGTATTGTGGAAGTATTTAGTTGTGGTACAAAAGCTGCTAGCATGTCATTGGACCTTCATTCTATATAATTTGCTAGTAAAGTATGTAGCTTTTGGATCTTTAGGTTCTTACAGTTACACAATTTCTGATGCTGCCCCTTCCTAAACTGAAAAGAAAACAGAAGGAAAAAAACCTGAACAAGCAAGCAATGGAAAACAGCATGTGCAGTGAAATGTGGACACAGTTTTGAGATCATGCTTTGCTTTAGCTGCGCCACTGCTTGGAGTAATTCACTGGGTTTCAGCCTAACCAACATCAAAGGGCAATTGTGAGGATTAAATTAAAAGCATAAGAAGAATTCAGATGGATCTGAACAAAAAGACCGTTTGCTCCAGATGCTGGGTGTGGAGACAGCAGCACTCCAAAGCTCTTCAACTCCCCCAGACTGGCATTTAGAAGTAGACTGCTTTTGACCATGGAAGTTCCATGTAGCCTTCAAGGCTAAACGCCACTGATAAGACTTGTCCTCCATGAATTTATCTGCTCTTTCAAAAACTATCTAAGCCAGCAATCATCATCACATCATGTGGCAGTGAGTTCTGTAAGTTAATTATGTATTTCTGAAGGGGGTAGAAAGTATTTCCTTTTATCTGTCTTGAACCAGTTCCCAGTCAATTGCCATTTTTTTTTAGAAATTATCATACTTTTGCTGTTGAGACTCTGGGAGAAAAATTTATCTTATTCCACACTACTCAGAATTTTTGTACACCTCTAGCCTCTGTCTTTTCTAATTCTAACAGTGCAATCCTATGCAGAGTTACTCCAGTCTAAGCCCATTGAAGTCAATGGCCTTAGACTGGAGTAACTCTCCATAGGATTGCACTGTAAATGCTTATGGCTTTTCTGCAAAGAAAGTTGCTGAAACCATCGATCATTTTAGTTGCATTTGCTATACCTTCTTGCAGCATTACGATTTCTTTTTTTGCTTTGGGGAAACCAGAACGATACACAACTGTGGCCATACCTCACATTTAAATAATAGAATTTGACTTGCTGATTTAGTATGGTGGTATCCTGTGGAGACCCACCGTTGACCGCGCAAGTCACTGGCTGACCTTGGGCCAGTCACTCTTTCAGCCTAGCCTACCTCACAGGATTATTGTGAGGCTAAAATAGGGGAGGTTGCACACTGTCATCCTTAGTTCTTTGGAGGAATAAAAAAGCAATCAAACATTTTAGAAAATTCTAAGAATAGTGTTTCCTTCTAATAATGAGAGGTAGTTTTTAAAAATTAAATAGTAAAATAGGAGCCCAGCAGCACCTTAAACTGTAACAATATATTCCGGCACTTTAGCTACTAAGAGCTCACTTCATCAGATGCACTGGAGTGTAAATTCATCAGGCTGATTTATATACACAACAGAAAAATGGAGTAGGAAAAATGTTACAGAGAGAGGCCAGTTCAAATCATGGTCCAATCCTAAAAGTAATCAGTTCACTCAGAGTGGATATGAGACACTCCCAATTAGGCAAACAGGCAAATGTAAAACATAAGGTAGGCTGGAATGAGATAAGCAGGAAGTTAGAGGGGTATAGTTGAAGTAATTATCATCCGTCACAGGATAGGAAATCCAAGATATAAGCATATATAGTAAGGAAGAAATGAGAGGTCCCTGTTAAAAGAGAGTCCCCAAACCTAGTGGTGCTAAACTTTGTCATCATTAATTAAGCTCTAAGTTATAGTCCAGTGCTTTCCGAGAGAAGAGAGCAGGAAATCCATGATCAGATGGTCCCCTCTCTTAATGTTCAAAGTGACTGCTGGGGGGAGGCGGCGTATATCCAAGTTGCAGTTCTGGGATTGATTTTTTAATCCCTTCCTCGGACTGCTTTCACAAATCCAAGTAACTCCCATCTCTTATTTTTTTCTATGTGGGGGAGCACACAGATATCACAGGATTTTTTTCCCATGTGAGGCAAATAGCAGATCGAGAGGGAAAGATTTAAATTAAGAAAATAGCCGGAGAGGAAAGGTTTCTTCCCCCACCGCTCAGGACATTAACTTTCCCTCTCCAAGGAACGCTTTGAACATTTTTTTTAAAAAGTGGTCTCTCCTAAGACCCTAACACAGTTGCAGCATTGCTATGGCTTGGCCCTGGCATATCTTCAGGGGAAAAAACAACGTAGGGCTTAGTCACCTATCTTAAGTCATTTTGAGGCAGAGATTGGAAGAGCAACCAGATCACATACCTCCTGCCCTTCCCATCCAGGGAAGCAGACATGCCCCCCAAAGATATGTTTATTGGAGGTTTGGTATTATGCTTATTTATTTTAAACCTATCAGTAAAAAAGGCAGACGGGAATGATTGGCACCCCTGCTTAACACATTGAAGAGATGTAGGGGGGAGGGGGGGAGGGGTCATGAATCGTTCTATGTTCACTCACAGGGACTAAATTCCAGTCCATTCCAAGAAGACCATTTTATGCCATTCTGCTCTTAGTTCTTTAGAAGGGGTTTGTGCCAAACCATGGCATTTTATGATGCCCACAGATATATGCTTCAAACCTGACAGGCAACCTTGACAACGTTAAGGCTCTGTGAGATGAATACTTGACCTTTCTAAACTTGAGATTAAAGTTAATGAAGGCTTTTCCCTTAAAACTTCCATGTGACTTATGGTGCCATCTTCCACCCAGCATTTTCTTCCCTCTTGAATAGAAACCCTCCCCCCATCCTAGTTTCATTTGAATACTCGGTCCCCTTCCAGTAGTGGTGTAGCAGACCTTTTATACACAGGCTCTTTGCCGCTGTTTGGGTTCCTAAGAGCAGTGATTTGCCTCTGAGCTTCCTCACAGCATCAAGTGACGGTTGTCTTGCTGCAGTTTCCGTCAAGGTTTTTAAAGTTGCTTTCCCAAACCACCTTGGCCTCCCACGAGGAAAGTTTTCTGTGCTTCAAAAGGTGCTGCTTCCGTCTTCAGTGCCATTTTCCTTTCATGGGCACCATTTCCCCCAAATAGGAAGGAACAACAGAAGAGATGTTACTGGATAGAAGCCAGGTGTAAGACCACCTAATTTTAATGTTGGCTCAGAGTTTGCTTTCCAGGAGACCCAGGTCTGAATCTTCTCTCTGAGGTCAGCAAGCTTGTTTGATAACCTCAGGCCAGTCACCCTCTCTCTCTGCCCTGGGATGGGCTGGGATGACCAGGGCTTTTTTTTCAGGGGGAACGTGGGGGAACGGAGTTCTGGAACCTCTTGAAAATGGTCACATGGCTGGTGGCCCCGCCCCCTGATCTCCAGGCAGAGGGGAGTTGAGATTGCCCTCCGTGCCGCTCAGTGGCGCGGAGGGCAATCTCAACTCCCCTCTGTCTGGAGATTGAGGGCGGGGCCACCAGCCATGTGACCATTTTGTCCGAGGGCAACCCGCTGAGTTCCACTACCTCTTTTCCCAGAAAAAAAGCCCTGGGGATGACAAAAGGCTCTGGAAAAGGGCCCCTCACAGAGGGAGGGAGGAATTGCTCCTGCCTGCCCACTTCATGTCAAGGGTGGTCCTCTGGCTGGCACCTGCTGCTGTGCACAAAGCGTGAGCTGCCAGCTTGAAGGGGCAATGGCTACTGTCCACCCACCTTGTGCCAGCCTGCAGTAGTGGATCCCACCACCTCATGCAGGGCCATCCTGTGTGAAGTGAGTCTTGCCTTGGTTGGGTGGGGCTGCCCTCAATTGGAGGGGATGTCTCCCCCTGGCCTGTGGTCCCCTGGGACTTTCCCCCAGTGAACTTAATGGCCTATCTTCCCTTGTCTCCATTTAACCTACCTTGCTGGGTGGTTGTGAGGATAAAACCGGTCAAGGAAAGAACACTCCCACTGCTCTGAGCTCCTTGGGTGGGATCAAAATGTAGTCGTTTTCGTGCACGTGCTAAGAATGTCGTTATGTCATATTAATACCATGCAAATGCCCTGAGAGAATGGGAAAAAAAACTATGCAGATTGGTATTGATTTTGACCCGTTTCTAAAAATAGGAACGAGAATTCAAAGCTGACATCATCGGCGACAGGAGGCCAAAAAACCCTGATCCATCTAGTGCTCCGGAGGCACAAAACCAACGCATTGAGAAGCCCAGAGAAAGAACCAGCTGCATCACAGCCCCATCCTATAGGCATTTACTGGGATGTAAGCCTCGCTGGGTTCTGTGAGGTTATACAAAATAAGAAAATGGATGGATTCCCAGTGTGTAATTCTAAACAGATAGGGATTTAAAAGGGAGTAACTCTGTTTAGAATTGCACCGTCAGGCACATAATGGATTCAAGTATGCTAAAGAACAAATCAAGAGAATGCAGGGAGGAATAAAGATCACAGGAATTCACCAAAGCATGCCATAGCACCCTGCCGCAAAGAAACTTTTCCTAATTTTAGGTATGATCCAGCCAATGTTGAGTCCTGTCAATTTCAGCACAAAAGAATTACAAGTGCATTGAATTCTTTTGAGATCCATAGAATTTTTTAAAGGCTGAACTTTGGTGGGATAGCACCCTTTGACTAACATTAAATAGTTCTACATTCGTAAATTTTCAACACACGTTATGCAAAGGATTCAAAGAACTATAGACCTAGTTCTTAAGGGTGCCTTTTAAGGAATCGAGACCGGGGGAGGTAGGATAATGGTTTTATTAGCAGGTTTTAAAGACCAGCTCTTGGACATATTCAAGATTAAACTGCAAAAAATCTTCCCAGCAGATAGGAAGACCCCACAAAAGCAGCGCCCTAATGGAGGTATGTGGCCCAAGAGGCACCCGCCGCAGCCCAAAGGGGACACCCCCCCCAGTGGCAAACACCTCCCCTGGCAAGGGCCAGGATGGCAGCAAAAGTGCTGCCCACATGCAAGACCCCCCCCCCACTCCAAGCCACAGACACCCTTCCCCTGGAAAAGTAAAAATAGAAATAATAATAATAACTGCGCTTATATACTACTCTTCTAGACAGATTAGTGCCTCACCCAGAATGGTGAGCAAGTCAGTGTTATTATTATCCCCACAATCCAGCTGGGGCTGAGAGGAGTGGCTGACCCAAGGCCACCTACTGAGCTCATGGCAGTGGTGGGATTTGAACCAGCAGAGTGCTGATTCGCAGCCAGACCACTTAATCACTGAAGCAAGGCTCAAACCTACAGATGCTGACACCCAGCCCAGACCCCTAACTTCAGCACTAGGAGGGGAGGTTCCCAAGAGACACGCCAGCAGAAATGAGGCACCCCACTGCAGCCTTGAGCTCTCCATCAGTCACAAGGGGCCAGGCAGGGAACATCACACAGGCAGGTGTGGCTCAGTGGAAAGGCACTGGGATAGCGTGACGGGGGGCTCCTGGTTTGAACACTGCTTGGGGAGAGGCGAGAGGCAGGCCAAAGCTCTGGGGCTCACTTTTGGCTACCCCTCTTCAAACAGCCAAAGCCTGTATGGGCTGTCCACTGGGTCACCCTAGAAAGTCAGCAATTTGCCAACACTCTGCCCCACCACTCCCCATCTGCTGCACCCATGGAAGCGGATTCCATGCATCTGCCACGGCTGCCTTGCACCTGTGCTAACAATCTGTGTGGCTTATTAGATGCTAGCAGTACTGTGGGAGAGTGCAAACCCAGAGACCCCGATCCTTCCCAGAGCAGCTGTGCACTGCCTCGGAGCACCCACCCGCCTGCCTGTTCCCCATGCAAGCTGCACACAGCCCCAGTGTATGGGGAAAGGGGGTGGGGACCTCAGTGTGGGCACAGCCTCCAAGGTGGTTTTGCAGCAGAACAAAAGAGAAGTCCAGCGATGCCACAGCAACCTGCCTCAGCCACCCCACATGGCCACACCTGCAACAGAGCCTGCCCTCTCGGACATGCGAAGGGGGAAGTTACAGGGGAAGTTACAGATAGGGGGATGGGGGGGAGTGGTATAGGGCTAGCCCCATCTGCTCACAAACAGACTGACAGGGACACAGTTGTGGAACAACCCGGATTTTACACAACTGCAAAACAGGAAGGGGTCCAATGACTCAAGCTGCCAGCTCCCTCCGGCCAGTATGGCACCTGTGCCTGTGACAGCTGCTCCCAGCCACCATGGAGAACGTGGCTGTGCTGTGCCCAGGGCAGTGTGCTTGTGAGTGAGGCAGACTCCCAGGCCGAACAGCTGCCCAGGGCACGATGCTCTAGGAGAACAGAACTGTCCAGAACTGGAGACAGAGAAGAGGGGCAGGAAGAGTAATAGTTATGCTCTGAGGTCTTCGTGTCAAATCACCACCTGCACAAAAACAAACCACAGACGTGTGCAGTAATGGCAAAAAGCACAGGTGTGTGCCAGCCACAGCCATGCTTGCAGCACCCCAGCAAGATCCACCATTCCATCCTAGGGGTGGGGGATTGCCAGGAGACCCCGAGGTGGATGCTATTGCCATCTGTAAGACTCCCATCCTGTGTGGAAGTGCTCAGCGACTGCAAATGAGAGAGGTGCTGCTACTACAGGTAGAGCAAAGGGCTCTCATCCTGCAAGGGAATGAGTCCCGGGGTTGCTTGGCCAGCTGATCCACTCAGGATAGGGGGGCAGTTTCCATGCAAGAAAGGGGTCTTTGTCAAGGGAGTATGCTAACAGTGCAGGGCTTCACGCATGCCCCCTGGCAGCTCTCCCAGGTACACTTTTCTGGGGACTTGCCCCATCACGACATGGGCCACGGTTCCTGGCGCACCTGGCTCAGGCCACTCCTTCCCCCCCCCCCAACATGCTGCCAGGCTGTGTTAAGGGCAGTGGCCCTGTCAGCTCTGCTCCCATCTCGTGCAAGGGGAACAGGGGAGGTGGAGGAGGGTGGCTGGGCTGGGGCAGCGGGATTCCCAGCTCTTGCTTACCTGCTAGTGAATCCTTGCAGAGCCCTCAGAGACTGGGTACCTGTCGTGTGTGTGTGTGTGTGTGATGTGCCGTCAAGTCGCCTCCGACCTCTGGCAACCCTATGAATGAAAGACCTCCAAAACGTCCCATCATTAACAGACTTGCTCAGATCCTGCAAACTGGAGGACGTGGCTTCTTTGATGGAGTCAAGCCATCTCGTTTTAGGTCTTTAGGGGACTGCAATGAGACATGTTGGTCGCACAGTCTGGACCCTGATCTCCTCCTGGGGTGTAAGTGCTAAGTGCTCACCCATTCTGTGCTTTTCCTGCCACCAAGGTGCCATGCACTCTAAGTCCACATGATAGGGAGCTCCGAGACAGAGCACTGTGCCATGCACCCTGCCTAACGAATTCTAGTGTGTCCTGACCAGGGTTTATGCAGGATGTGTGTGTGTGGGGGGGGGATTGGGTGCTGAGGAGGGACTTGGCTGCTGCAGGGGCAGGAGGGAGATGATTGGCTGCAGCTGTAGTCTGCATCTCGCGCTCCACCAGGCTTTTTGAGCAGGGCCATATGGGTGGGGAGGCAGCTGAATTCTCAGTTTGCATGGGAACTTATGGGCTATTCTGTTTTTATTGGTGACAACTTTCTGCTGCATTGTGAGGGGTGTTCTTGGCCTGGGCTGGCTTAAAGAGCTGACTAACTCTGGTCAGCCTTGGGTCCACGCTGTCTTGCACTGCCACAGGGACATATGTTGGTGTGCCACCGGTGGGCAGTGGCTGTGGGGCTGCACTGGTGGCTGGGTCCAGCACGAAGGCGTTGAGCAAGTCAGCTCCCTAAGAACGTTTGGCCTCCCTCCCCCCAGGATAGCGCTGTCAGTGCACCAAGGCCATAAGCCAAAGAGCAATGCTGAGTAATGGTCAGAGTTCTTGGCTTGTCCACACAGCAGATGTTGCTGAGCTGTGCATCTGGCGGAGTCTGTTCAAGGGAGGCAGAGTGGCTGCTTCACAAAATCCTCATGCACTGATAGACCTTTCCGGACAGATATTGATTCCTGTGGGCGAATTTTTTTTTGGCATTATAATATGCCATCTGTACTGTCTTCAAAATGTGTTTCTCCCTTGCTCCATTTCAGGAGAGCAGTGGCTCAGTGGCAGAGCACCTGCTTGGCATGCAGAAATGTCCTGGGTTCAACCCCCCGCATCTCCAGTTAAAGACTTCAGTGCCAATTCATGCAAAGTCTACAAGGCAGACATGGCCACCCTTTGGGACAGATGTGTGCCTGGAGTTCTGCACTGGAAACTCAATCCCTAGGTAAGCGAGGGGGGGCAATTAGCATCACAGCATGTGGGGAGAGGGGCTTTCAACTTCCCCCCATGTGGTTTTTCCACCTTGAAACAGCTTCAGGTACCACTATTTGCCCTAGAGGTGATTTTTACATATACCAATGGCCACGTGTGATTTGTTCATTGAGGAAATTTGCAGCTCCTGGGGAAAAAAATAGCCCAAAGACCCCGCTCTCTGCTTGTGATGGTCCCAATTCAAACTGAGCCCCAGCAAGCCTGGGAACTGAACTCCCACCACAAAACTACAAAACCATGTCTGTTGACAGCCCGTGTCTCTTCACCATATGGACTTCATAATGTGTGGAATGGTCCAGTGTTTAGATTGTAGGTGTTGAAATGACTCTTTACAGGTGCATCTTTACCGAGGGGCTGTGGCTCATTCCTTGCACATACAAGGTCCCAGATTCAGTCCTGAGAATCTCAGGAAACACTTTTGTCTGTCCTGAAGAACTGCTGCCTGTCATATTTATTTATTTACTTCCTTTATACCCCACTTTTCTCCACATTTATACCCCACTTTTCTCCACATTTATACCCCACTTTTTTCCACAATGGCTACCCAAAATGGCTTACAATATTCTCCCCTTTTTGATTTTGTCCTCACAACCCTGTGAGGTAGGTTAGGCTAAAAACAAGTTAGTGGCCCACAATTGCCCAGTGAGCTTCCATAGCAGAACGGGGATTAGAATCTCGGTCTCCCAAATCCTAGTCCTTCCTACTCAAAAAGAAATCCCAGTGGTTGCAATGGGACTTGCTTCCTAATAGGTGTATTTAGGATTGCAACCTCACAGTGCCATTCTGGAGAAGGGAGCTCTGCCTCTCGAAAGCTTATGCTCTGAAAATTGTGTTGGTCTCTGAGGTGCCACTGGAGGCAAACCCTGCTGTTCTACTTCAGACCAACACGGCTACCCACCTAAAACTAGAGCCATTCTGAGCAGAGTTCATCCTTGCTAAGTCCAGCGAAGACAATGGGGTTTATAAGCATGTAACTCTGCTTATGATTGCACTGTCAATTTCTTAGGGATAGCAGACACAAGATCTAATTTTGTTACAAAAAGCAACTTGGGGTGATGGCGGGGGAGAACATCCTATGGATCTGGACTGGGGAAGGTAGGAGATTTTGTCCTTCTTCCCACAGTATATCCGTGATGGAAAATCAATCAGGCCTATGGTACAGAGGAATTTTTTAAAAAGAAAAACTTCTCCCTCCCAGGCCATTTCCTCAATCAAAATTACCTCCCCCAGCAACTTTAATTTCAGAGAAAAAGACAGTCAATACTGGTACTGGCCTTTTTTCTCTGCCAGGGCTAGACACAGCTGGAGAAGGCAGTTTTGAGTAAGGGAATGAGGTAGAAAGGAGCATTTTTTTAAAAAAACCAATGCCTGTGGCCCTGATCTATATGACTTTCTCCATCCTTCGGCGCTTTTGGCCTCTAACAGGGCGATCCCAAGCAGTTGAAGTCAGTGAGCTTAGAAAGGTGTAACTGCTTAGGATCCCACTGTTAACTACACATCAGGATTTCTGATCCTTTTCTACACTGCTGTTTAACACTAGCTACTCTTTAGGGCCGTGATCTTCAAGCCGTGGATCCAGGCATTCCAGAGGATCACTAAGCTCTATTTAGTAAATAGTTCAGTAGCACTTTTAAGACTAACCAACTTTAATGTAGCATAAGCTTTCGAGAGCTCTGATGAAGAGAGCTGTGGCTCTCAAAAGCTTATGCTACAATAAAGTTGGTTAGTCTTAAAAGTGCTACTGGACTCTTTACTATTTTGCTACTACAGACTAAAACAGCTAACTCCTCTGGATCTAAGCTCTATTTACTAGATCATGCGCCTCTTTGGAGCTACCACTTTTTGTTTCCTTTTGTTAGTGCACATGCATAGAGAAGAACATCATGTCTCCTGCTGCTCTAGGCACACACGCCCAGAGGAGCAGCAGGTCACTCCATGATGGAGTGTATTCGTTTGTGGCTTCGATTTTTGGCTTGTTCCTCACTATGGCACATGGCACACCTCCTGCTGTTCAGCTTGAGTTTCTTGTCCATTGCTCTCCCCCTCTACCACCTATGGCAAAGTCATAACACTGGCCCCTCCTCTTTCTGTCACATGACTGATGCCACATGTTTGCAACTTTGTAAGTCCTAGTTCTGGACAGGTTTGTCCAGGGGCATGCCCGGATAGTGACCTCACCCATCTTGAGTTAGGGTTTGATTTCAAGGGTGAAGGTTTCAACTTCTTTCTTGAGGCCTTCCAAGGGAAAGAGTAAAAACTCAGGGCTAGCAGTCGGGTCAAGGAGCGGGGGGCTGTTTAAGCCTTCTCTTGATGCAGTTTGCATTTATTTATTTATATATATATATATTATACCTGCCTTTCTCCCTAATTGGAATTCCAAGCTGTTTAAACTATAGTTCTCCTCTTCTCCATCTTCTTATAACAACAACCCTATGAGATAGATCAAGCTGTGTTAGTCTGTCTGTAGCAGCAGAAAAGAGCAAGAGTCCAGTAGCACCTCTAAGACTAACAAAATGAGTGATAGGGTATGAGCTTTTGTGAGTCACAGCTCACTTCTTCAGAGTATCTTCAAGTGAGCCGTGACTCTCAAAAGCTCAGGGCTTTTTTTCAGCAGGAACGCGGTGGAACGGAGTTCCAGAACCTCTTGAAATGGCCACATGGCTGGTGGCCCCGCCCCCTGATCTCCAGACAGAGGGGAGTTTGGATTGCCCTCTGTGCCGCTCAGCGGTGCAGAGGGCAATCTCAACTCCCCTCTGTCTGGAGATCAGGGGGCGGGGCCACCAGCCATGTGGCCATTTTCTCCGAGGGCAACCCACTGAGTTCCACCACCTCTTTTTCCAGAAAAAAAGCCCCGCAAAAGCTCATATCCTACCACTAATTTTGTTAGTCTTAGAGGTGCTACTGGACTCTTGCTCTTTTCTACTCCTATGAGATAGGTTAGGCTGATCAAATGCACTGGGCTGAAGGTCACCTAGGAAGCTTTCATGGCAGAGTGGGGATCAGATCCTGGGCCTTCCAGGATCCTAGCCAGACGCTCCATCCGCTATGCTGCACTGGATCTCTTGAGGGCTTTTTCCATTCATATTCTGTGCTGCATAATTCTGAGGCACCAGGCAGAGCCAGGTTCTCTCTTGACACTATTCTGCCAGGCAGCAAACTTTTGAATGCCAGGGCTGCTAGGCAGCAGCAAGGGAGCAGCTCAGCTTCCATGCTCTGTTTGTTGGCCCTGCACGGCAACTGGTTGGTCGCTGTGTGAGGCAGGTTGCTGGTCCAATCCAGCAGGGCTCTTCGTATCTTCTTCTCTGTTCTTTGCTCACCAGGATCAGCCCTTTAGGTTCCAGGCTCCATCGGCAGATCTCGGAGACGTGGCAACCCTCCGCTGGGTGTCCTTGCAGCAGCAACTAAATCGGATTTATCACTTTCTTGCCACAAGTGGAATCCGACAGGGATAAACATCCTTCAAGAGGTAACTCCAGTCATGACAAATGATAAAGTCCTAATATATGAACACAGCTCTGCAAAAACAAGTTATTTCATCTTTTCTTCCCAATGGGGATGATCCCAATTGGGATCCCCAGCGGGGATCCAAAGCAGCTTATAATATTGTTCTGCCTGCCTCCGTTCTATCCTCACTTCAACAGCCCTGTGAGGTAGGTTCAGTAGAGAGGCAATGAATGGCCAAGGTCACTCATTGAGCTTCCATGACAAAGTGGGGATCCAAGCCCGAGTCCTCATTCGGCACTCTGAACATGACACCACACTGCCTCTGTTGAGTTCGTTCAAAAGTAGAAAGTGGTGTAACGGGAACATCCAAGCCCATAGCATCCCCACACTACTCCATTGTGTCATCTTTGGTCAAACAGGTTTTGCAGTTGTTTAAAGAATGCTACAAAAACCTACCAAACCCGTTTGTCAAAGAGATGATAACCAGATAAATGTACACATTACAGGCAACGACGGCTTCCTCTCCAATAACTCGGAAAAAGGGAAAGGGAAAAAGCACGTCTATTGCCAGCCCCAGCCGCCAACATAAGAGGGGGCGTCGCGCATCTTCTCAGCAGCCTGCCCTATAGAAACCGATCCTGCATTTAGGTACGCCGAGCGGAGTAGTTCCGATTCCCACCATCAGAGGGCACTGGTGACACACAAACAGTGACCGGTTTGTTAATCGTAGGTTTGGGGATTTTTTTTCGCCCTTAAAAAAAATTCTGAGCTCATCAAACATTCCAGGCAAAGTATGGTACCTATATCACACGAGCATTTATCCAATGTGGGTGACAGTGCTCCATGCAGAAAGGCCAAACGTTCAGCTGGAGTGCACAAAAAGTCGCCTCTTTTTTTTTATTGGAAAACTTGTAGCTTTTCTTTGTTACGTTTTAAAAGTTGCCACTTTTTTAAAAATCGGGAAAAGTTGCATCTTTGTATGTCTTTATTTTGAGAAGCCCTGCCCGGAAGGACTGGCTCCGAGGCAACTCCCCGGCACCTCCAAGCAGGCCTGGTATGGCTGCTCCTTTCCTTTCCCACCCCCCTCCTCCTAACACCCCCCCCCCCCACAACAAAACCCACCCCAATGCGAGGAAGAGCGAGCCCCGCCACCCCCCCCCTTCCGCTCTTGGTACCTCCCTTAAAGTCTAGCCTACCTTCTTTCCCCCCAAACTACATCCCCCAAGATGCTTTGCAGGTCTCTCCCTGGGGTTCCGGATGCTGGGGCTGCTGCTCGCTTGCTGACAAGGTAAGCAGAGCGCTTTGCCAGGCGAGCGAGAGCGGTTCTTAAGGAGCTCGGCAGAAGGAAGCCTGCGCCTGCTCCCCCGCCTTCCCTTTCCAAGCCAAGCGAGCCAGGGAGGAGGAGGAGGAGGAGAAGGCTGGGGAGGGGGCGCCGCCGCCGCCGCCGCCGCCAGGCTCTGGCTTGTGTCTTGCCTCCCCCCGCCCAGCCGCGGCAAGGAGGGAGAGCCCAGCCGGGGCGCAAATTCTCCCAGCCTTGCACATTTTCTTCCCACCCGCTCCTCCTGGCGCTCTCTTCTTTTGTGCGTCGGAGAGGGAGGGAAGGGAGGAGAGCGCGAGAGGGGCTCGGGGGGCGGGAGGCGGGCAGAGGCAGCCAGCGAGCGAGCGGAGCCGCGGGGGCGTCATGTCCAGCCGAGCTGCGCGAGGATAATGTGAGCGGGCGAGCCGAGGGGCGATGAATATGCTCTCGCTGAAGGTTGGCAGTGGCGCCGAAGGGTCGGGCAGCCTCCCCGGCGGCCAGGAGTCCGCACCGCCTCGCGAGGAGAAAAGTCTCCCCCGGAAAGCCAGCGAGGGGATCGGGGCCCAGCAGCAGCAGCAGCAGCAGGCGGCGGCGGGTGAGTAGCCGAGGCCCCCCTTTTTGTGCCCCCTCCCTCGAAAAGGAAACGCGCCCCCTGCTCAGCCGCCCGCTCCGGCGGGATGCTCCGCGGCTTCCCCTTTCGGGGTCTGGCTTTCCCCACCTTCGGGGGCGAGAGGGAGGGGGAGGCTTTCCACCCACCTTAAGAGCTGCCCGAAGTCTCTGCAGGCAACAAAGTCTCAATGGGGCTTGGCCCAGGAAGGGAGGGGGAGGAGGCTGGGGAGGGGGGGGGGGCGAGAGATGAATGATTTAAAGGGGGAAGCCCCCCCCCCCAGTGTGTAGTCCGTATGAAGCAGCCTTTTGTTTCAAGCCCGGGGGAGCGAAGAGCCCTGGCAGTTGGACCAAGACAGTTGCAGCGCACACACACAAAATGTTTCTTTTGATTTCCTGCGCTCGCTCGCCCTCCTCCTCCTCCCCTTCCCAAGCGACACCTCTTCAGGTCTCTTTTATGTATTAAAAATTTCACCGCCGCGATGTGCTGAGCCGCCGCCGCCACTTTCTCGCCTCCCCCCCCCCCCCCAGCCTGCTCTCTAAATTGCTGCCGAAATCGCTTTCGGTGTAAACATGAGTCGGGATTCACACATGCAGAACGGGGGCCGGGCGGGCTGTGGCGTGGCGCTGGATGCGTGTGCAGGAGTGAGCGGATCTGTTTACCGGCGGGGGGGGGAAGGGGAGGGGGTGCTTTTTGAAAAGGGAAGGAGTTGGGGGTGGGGGCGCCGGAGCTCTCCGGCGAACAACTCTCTTATTATTTCAGTATGTGGGGCTGGCGGAGAGGCGCGACTGGGGACGGAAGCGCCCTGCGGAACCCCCCGCTGGACGAGGGCGAAGTTGCCTCCTCTCCGCCAGACTTTTTTCTTCTCCTCCCGCCCCCCCTCCAAGATCATTTTGGACTGGAGTTGCAAAGGAGCCCCGGATCACGCGGGGTGTGTGTGAAAGGTTACGGAGGAGACTTCATGCACAGGAAAAGGGAGGGGATCTTGCAAAACCGGTCCAGATTGCGGGGGGGGGCAGGGGGGAGGAAGGAGACCTGCGGCACAAGCGGCGCTTCTGCAAAATAATGGTAGGAGAGCAGCAGGGGGGTCTCTTCTCGCCCGCCTCCCATCCACAACAAAGTACTGATTGACAGCTGCCAATCAAGCAGCTGCCCACCTAAAGGCAGGTGGCGTTCAGCTTCAATCGATGAAGGTGCCGCCGAAGTTCCTGATGGGTGATTAAATGTTTAACTTTTGTGCAGAGCGTCCAGCCTGGGCCGGCTGCCTTCTTTGGGAAAGCAGGGCTGGCTTCTCCAGTGTGAGGTTTGTTTGCTTATCACCTTTCCATCCCGCCCCTCCTCAGGGCGGCTGAAATGTGGTGGGGGCCACGCATGGATTTCCTGTTGCCGAGGAGGAACCCTGAGGGTTTTCAAAAGAATGGCATTTTGTTTGTGCTTCTCTCTCTCTCTCTCTCTCTCTTTCATTCTTAATGGGCATTTCACATTTTGTTTTTAATTGCAACCATCTTGGTGTGGCTTCTCTGTGGGGGTCTCCTTTGGGACTTCCCTGTCTAAACTGTGGGGGAAAGCTGGCTTAGTCCTGTTGCCTCCACCTCTGGATTTAGATTTTTTTTTAAAAAAAAAATCTAGGAAATGGAGCTATTTAAAAAAAATAAACTCCCTAAAGGAACAAATTAGAAATGCCGTTTTGGTTGGTGGGGTGTACCGGGTGCTTATTGAGGCAAACCTTTGGGGGATTTCCTTCTCCATATCAGTTGATATCATTTGGCATGGCAGAAGTTTCACTAGCAAGGCAGACGCTGTGCCTGGGTATTGCTGTTTAGCTAACTTGCCTAGGAATTAACTCATTCCCAGGCTGGACTTACTGCCTTGTGGACAGAGCACAAAGCAATGGGGAGGACCAGAAGCTGGGTTCTCAAATTCTGTGTAAGGGTGTAAAATAAGCCTAGAGTAACTCCTGCTTGAGGCTGATGTAGATACAGCATTGGCCTTAATGAGCTCCTGGGTGTCTCCTTACCTATCAACACCAAGAAACGTCCCACTGGGGAGGGGCTGTTGCTTAGTAGTAGAAGACGTGTTGCATGCCCAAGGTTCTAGGTTCAGTCCCCAGCATCTCCTGTTGCAAAGATCGTGGGTGGCAAGCAGAAGACCTCGATCTGAGACCTTGAAAGGCTGCTGTTAACCAGAGACCTTGACCTTGAAGAGCTACCGTCAAGGAAGGGACAGTGGCCTTGACCCTCTGTAAGGCAACCATGTCTGTTTACTGGGCTACCTGGAGGGAAGGAAGGTGTGGCACCCAGTTCTGTCTGATTGCACTTATTCCGCAGTTTGGGTCTCTGACCCCGAAAGAGGGTCCCATTCTGCACTGGTTGAATATAATTTTGTTAGGGATGTTGCTTTCTTTCTTACTCCCCTTTCCCCCTTCGCCTTGGTTTGTTTTAATTTTTTTTAAAAACAGTGGTGTTCTGAAAACACAACGGTGGACCTAGGGTGTTGCGTTCAATATACAAAGCGCAAACAGGCGTGCTCTGATGGGAAGGGTTGTGAGGCTCCTGTAGGGGAATGGGTAGAAAGGAAAACAGGCTGAACATTTGGGAACCGGAGTCTGGCTGAGTCGAGGAGGTGGAAACATGCGGAATGCTCCGGGCGGCCCAGAGGGGCCTGGCTGGAATCCTTGCCCTGGCTGCTTTGGAGGGAGGCTTCGGGGACCTGGGGGCGGTCTATTTCTGCTGAGATCCTGAGGAAAGATCTGGGAGAATGGTAAGCATCTATAAATAGTGTGTGTCAGCCGAGTGGAAGCAGAGCCTCTGAAATGCTCCTGCTTGAGAGACCAGGGCCTTGATAAACAGGGCTCTGTTATGGTGGGGAGGGCCATGTTAGCAGTGAGATCTGGGCCTGAGGAACTTGGGTCCTGGGAATGGGGAGGGGGGGGGAAGCAGGGATGAGCGGCTTCCTGTTGTTTGGGGTGCATGCGTCCAGGCTTTTTTTTAAAAAAGCATAACATCTAGGTCATATTGCCCTGTGTGAGTGCTCTGGCAAAAATGTGGTGGAGGTGGAGCGCCAAGTGACTTGGGAGCCTCAGTCTAAAAACCCCCTCTGAACTGTCACTAGATGGCTGATGACATTTCCCTAAGGGATTTCTCAGCAAGAATTCGATTGGGGGTCTTTGGTAGAGTGGATAGCGGGGCAACCACCTTGGTCTAGCAACATGGAATTTCTGTGGCGGTAATTTCTGAGACTGCTGGGGCTCTGTTGTTTTGCATAGAACATATCCAGATGGCCTGGAGACCTTTTAGAACATTGACGTCGCTTGATGTATGGTCAAAGAAGAGCAACTTTGTTATATGTTGATGCAGGACAACCGGGGGAGGCTCAGTGGTAGAGCATTTGCTTGGCATGAAGAAGACCCCGGGTTCAACGTTTGTCATCTCCTAAAAAAATAGTAGGTGGTGTGAACGACTTCTTGCAACCTCCTTGGAGCGCCACTGCCAGTCAGAGTAGACAAGACTGTCCTTGATAGACCCAATTCAGTATAAGCCAGCTTCACGTATGTGTGCGCATATTTATATGGATCATTGTGGCTCAATGGTAGAATGTCCGTTTTGCATGCTGACGGTCCCCATTCAATCCCCAGAATTTCCAGTTAAAAGGATCACATGGGAAGTGACGTGAAGGACTTTGTCCTGAGAGCAGCTGCCAGTTAGACAGCACTGACCCTGGTAACACCAACAGCCTGATTCAGTATAAGGAAGCCCATGTTATTTCGGAGCCTGAAACAGAAAATTCATATGGTGTCCTCTTGCCTTGTCTCAACTCAACACACCCTAAAAAACATGACGGGCTAGGAATTTCTCCATCGTTTCAGTGTGGTTTATGCCCATGATAATTTGGATCAAGTGCTGCCTCCCACTTCTCTGTCCTTAAAGGTGCCCCCTAAATTCACAACTGGAAAGAGCTGCCTTATTTTACTTTGTGGCACTGGGAGAAGGTTTGGGGCCTTATATGCACATTGGTCTAAGATTTCAACTGGTGAGGATGAAGGGTGTTTGGGAATTCTAGAAGCGGATGGTAGAACAAATAATACATGTGTTACACCTAGGCCTGTGCAACTTGTGATCTGCTAAGCTGGACATAATCCACCAGCCGTGTCTGGCATCCCATATGGGGCTTTCTAAATCTCCCCAACTTTTTATTTATTTATTCGTGGGGGGCGGGGATGCCTGGAAAAACTATGAAAATATGGATAGGGCTTGTTGAACATGTGGCTGGTCTGAGGTTACATGTTGTGGAGGCTTGAATGGGGGCTGCTGGGGGACAATTGGTTGCCTTTGCTGGTTACTTTGGAAATATTGTGCCTCTCTGCAAGTGTCCTTAACTGATGGCTTTTCTCAGGTATCAGTGAAGGAGAGGACTAATACCGTGATTATTTCTGTTTGTTTTTTTCCATCCCCAGGAAAAAGGGTTAAATTTAAATTTGGACAAATCTGGACATCCATGGAGCTGGATGGTCATTGAAATGATGCCGGTGGTGGCAAAGGGGTGTTAATGAAATACTAATTTGCATGTTTCTCTGAAGCAGCTAATCAACCTGTTTCATTCTAAATTTGGCTTTTTGTTTTTTGGAAGGAGCGTGGCAGTCTCCCGGACTTATGAAGATCTGTGGAATATATGCCTAACCTTATTTGTTCTTCCCTGTTGCTGAAATATCTCCCCTTACCAGAAGTGGGACATTCCTTGGAGTTCCTGGATCTGACAAGAAACTTTTTTTTTCTTGGCATGGCTCGCAGCGGTGCATTGACTCCAGGAGAGCGTTCTGCAGTCGGCTGGCATGTTGCTTGTCTAGTGCAAGTCTTATTTGCTGTGCCATAAACATGGGGTTGCATGGTTTGAGCTGCGTGCATAATCCTTGGGACTGGTCAACTCTGCATGGCCGTGAGTGTAGAAAGTGTGTCTGCTGGAATGCTGTCACATGCAAACAAGTGTGAGTGGTTTGCATGGACTTTTTTGACTCTAGTTAGCATGCATGCGTGTCAGGAAATAATGACCACTGCAAGCATGCATGCATGTGACACCATGTTTGTCCCATTCTTTGACACTTCATTCTATTTTGTGATTTGCAAGAACCACGTGTCTCAAAATAGAAAAGAGTCCAGTAGCACCTTTAAGACTAACCAAATTTACTGTAGCATAAGCTTTCAAGAATCACAGTTCTCTTTGTCAGATGCATGCATGCATCTGATATAGAAAACTGTGATTCTTGAAAGCTTATGCTACAGTAAAGTTGGTTAGTCTTAAAGGTGCTACGGGACTCTTTTCTATTTTGCTACTACAGACTAACACGGCTAACTCCTCTGTATCTATGTGTCTCAAAGTCTCCCTTCCATGCCTAAACGATACAGTATACAGTACATGTTCTGAAGGACATCTCTTGCGCTCCTCCTCTAGTACCACATACGATAAATTGCAGATTTCTCTGAGATGAGTGCTATCACACTTGTGTATTGCATTCCTCTGCCAAGACACTTCCTTACAGGTGTGCAAATATGCTTAGAATGTGCCTTTCCCCTCTTCTTTTACAGTAGTAGGAGGTTTTTAAAACCAAAACTGTTTTGCAAAATCTCAAGCAAATAGGATCTCCATTTTCCGAAGAGACACGATGGACAGCGTGCCTCATTTGGTCACTCTAATGATGCGGGTTCAGCTTTGGTGTCCAGCATTCCAGCTCTTCAGCAGAGGTTTGAATAGACTTGCAGTGATAAAACTGGAGGCTTGACTTTGAAGACACTTATGCCTTAGCTGTGTGTCTCCTTATGGCTCTTGGCAAGGTGTGTGGTACAGAGGGTGGCAGTCAAGGGATAGAGAGCTCTGAAATGGTTTTTCTGATCCTGGTAGTTGAAATGCACAGAGCGCTACTGCTTCTTGGCATCTACGTGACTAGCACTGACCACAACAGCTAGGTTGGAAAGTCTCTACTTGAAACACATGATGCTGTTTTATTATACGGAGTCAGGCCATTGGTCTGCCATAGTCAGTACTGTCAGTGCTGTTTTCTGACTGGGGTTGACTCTCTCAGGCCTTCATATAGCCTGGTTCCCGATCCTTTTTATTGGAGAGGCTGTGGATTGATGCCCGGGACCTTCTCAATGCCAAACAGATGTTCTGCCATTGAGCCACAGCCCCACAACTGGCTTCCTGGAGGGGTATCCTGAGGCAAAAGCAACCTGGAATGCTTTTTGGGACGGTGATGTTCCAACATCTAGTGAAGTCTTGAGCGAGCATCTGCCAACTCTGGCTGGCACAACAAAAGTGACCGGAAGCATCCGGCTATGCAGCATGGAAACACGTTACCAGTCGGTATTTTAAGCTGGAATTTGGAATCTCTTTTGCATGCTGGGGCTTGAAGCAGGTGAAATACTCGTGAAATCCACTAAATTGGGCCCCGTGTTACGGCAGTGGCTCTGTAAAGGCTTTTGCTGGGAAAGGCCTACCTTTAAGCGATACAAAGCGAAGGTCTTCATCTGTTGTGCCATACAGGCCTCTTCCCAGAATGGGTATCTCTTTGAACTGTTCTCTGACTCACTCCAACTTTCTCAGCCCAGCTGTAGGTAGATACCCTGTCTTGCAAGTTTTGTGGTGCTTAAATGCAAAGGGAGAAGAGGGCTGCCACTCCTTTGTATTGTGTTGTGAGAACTCTTGGAAACTCGTCTTGAAGATATCCTGTGGGTTCTGAGGTTCCTGAAGCAGGGTTCAGGATACCCTTCTGCCTTATCCCAAAATAGTTGCATCTGAGTTTTGCCCCTTGGTAACTGCTCCACTTCTTGTTTCCTCTCTCACTCTGTAATTACTGCAGTAAATAATTGCTGTAATTATGAGGCTGTTTCAGAAAGCGATGTCAAAAATTGCTGCATGTGGGGAAAATTGATGTTACTTTCTGAAATGCCCTCCTACTTCTGTGCTCAGGTGTGTTTTGAGAAAAAAGGTTGGGCAGGTGTCAAAACCAGGGATTTTGCAGCAGAAGGGCTCCTGTCCTCCAGTCCGTGAGCCGGGAAGATAGCCTTGAAACTATCCTGTGTAACTTTTTTTGGGGTCCTTTTGCAACTTTTGTCTCCCCCGTCAGGCTCCTTGCCGAGCACACCTATTCTATGCATGCAACAAGGAAGCCTGGAAGGTGTTGGCATTGTACAAGGAAGTTCTGGCCCACCGTTCTTGTTTGAGAAGGCAAAAGAGCTTAAACTCTGGAAGGCAATGCGAAGTGTCCTCTGAAATGGCTTAGTCTGTTGAGAACGGGAGAAATAGCTGCTCAGAAACGTGGAGTGGTGTGTACCTCTTGTCTTCTGTTGCCTGCTGTGCTTGGATCTTCCTGTAATAAATACATCCGGTTTAACCCTGAATTACTGCTAAAGGAGTGCTTCATGGGCCACTTCCAGGAGGAGAGCCAATGCTAGGGGTTAGTGGCAAAAGGCTAGTAGTCTTTTGGATCTGACAGTGATAGAACCCGGTTCCTTATTTCCTATGTCTTAGGTACACAGTGGCAGTTCCTAGATAAATGTTAGGTGGGAATATGCGTTCTCCATTTCATAATACTTGATGTTAGTGCTTTTCCTACAGGCAAAGTATTTCTCGTATGTTGCTTTACTTGTTTACATTTTATTTTAAGAATCTATGCACTAGTCTAAAAAGGTAGGGAGGGGATTGTGGAGATACAGTGGCCATGACTAAGGCTGAGTGGAGATCTGACCCAGCGACTTACAGCGCTGGGGGGAAGACAGCAAAGATCATGCAATAATTTGGAGTGACCAAACGGATACCAGCACAGGGTGGCACAACTGGCCCATCTCCTTTTGACTGGCAGTTGCCCTCCCAGGTCTCCTTGCTACCTCAGATCTTTTAAGTTGGAGATGCCAGGGGTTGAACCAGGGACCCCTTGCATGCCAAACATGCATTCTGCCACTGAGCTGCAGCCTCTCCTGGGCAAAAGGAGCTAGTCACTATGAGCGTTTATCGACGGTTGTGCCATTTTTTCCTTATCTGTTTGCTTGCAAGGAGGTCAAGTAATTTAAGTATGTGGATCCCCTTCCCTTAGGGAAAACTGGGTTTTGGTAAGGTTGATTTGATGGCTCTGATCCCATACCATGGATTTTCTGTCTGCTCTAGGGAAGCATCTATTTTCTATATACTTTTGTGTCATTGGGGGTGGGGAGAGAGAAAAAATTTCTTCAGGAGGCGGAGGAAAGTCTGCTTGGGTACAACAGTCTCATGACCAATATAGAGCTATACTTTCCTCCCTCTCCCTTCCAAAACGGGAAACTGTGCAGAACACCCTGGCAATATCTAACTGCTTCCCACAGCCTTTCAGTTCTGCTGGTCAGCAAATTTGCTGTCAAAGGTGATGAAATTCAGGTTTGCGAGGCGAGGCTGGACGTGGTATTGAGAGGTCAAGAAAAGAGAGTACTGCAAGCGTTTTTAAAAAAGGAAAAACCATGGTAGGATTGTGCGTAGGTAGGAGCAGGGCTTTTTTCCAGCAGGAACGCGGTGGAACGGAGTTCCGGCACCTCTTGAAAATGGTCACATGGCTGGTGGCCCCGCCCCCTGATCTCCAGACAGAGGGGAGCTGAGATTGCCCTCCAGCGGAGGGCAATCTCAACTCCCCTCTGTCTGGAGATCAGGGGGCGGGGCCACCAGCCATGTGACCATTTTCTCCGAGGGCAACCCACTGAGTTCCACCACCTCTTTTCCTAGAAAAAAAGCCCTGGGTAGGAGTATGTGTAGGTGAGAAGAGAGTTGCAAAATCCAAGCGGATGGTGGGATAAGAAGAGTGCAGGAAGTCATAATGGGAATAATAACGTCCTTGGGAAGTGTCAGTGTCTGTTCCTTAAGGAGGGGAAATGGTGAGAGAGACTACTAGTAACTCCCAGATGGGACCCACTCGTTGATTGTTGGCAACTGGTGTTTGGTTGCACAGCTGCCCTAGAGGGAATGTGAATGGGATCAGCAGGTGGGAGGGGGGTTTCAAAACAAGTCAAAATTCCACAAGGGAGTTGCAACTCAAAAGATTTGACAAGCTTTCTTCTAGCACATGTGCAGGGAGCCCACAAACAAACTCGGCTCCATTGGTTTGAGGAGAATGGAAGGCTCAGTCTCACGGAAGGCTCAATCTCATGGTGTGTTCGGGGCCTGATGTCTCTATTAAGTCAGATAGTTCCAGGAGGGACATAATGAGAAGATTCATTCTGAGTGCAAGGTGCAACAAACCTAGTTTGATGCCTGTTTGTGGAGAACTGGGAGTCCTCCCAGAGAAGTGATTTGGAAATAGAGGAGTCCTAGGCCTGTGCTTGAAGGCAAACCAAGCAAGTGTGGCAGATCTCACTCCCGAGCAGACACACAATTGCAAGGGATTTGGGCACTACAAGGTTTTGTTCTCTTCACCAGGTCAGCTCGAGTAAACCCAAAGATGCAGGGCTGGCAGGAGCACAGAGAAATTGGGCGTAAAGTTGCCGGTGTACACTGCATACTATGCAATTGTGACATGGAAAGAGGTGTGCACGAGCTTTACCTCTGGGTTTTCCAAGAGTAGAATTTGAATTTCACCATTGGGTTTGGGTTGCCTTAACAGATGGTGCAGAGAGAGAAACACATTTTGCAACATCAAAACCTGAGTTTTTCAGAATTTGCCACAATAGCTTGCAGTTTGAAATGATTACATTTGAATTCAGGAAACTAGTCAAGTTTGATGTGTGTGTGTGTGTTCATCTCAGCGCTGTTGCTTTTGTGGAAAGAAATAATGGGTACAATATTTGTGACTAATGTGGTAACCTAGAAGTGATACTGGCCTGTGTCCGCTTTTTATAGCAAAAACTGGCACTGCAAGGGTGAAAAGTCTCCTGCTGCTGTGCAGAATGGAAAGGGTATGCATCTGTTCCTGACCTGCAGGACATGAAGCCCAAATACCTGGGTCACAGAAGGGTTGGGGAGGTCAGTTATGTTTTGGGATACTGCAGTCTTTAATGGTGAGAAAGTCCAAAAACTATGCAATCAGTTCTTAAAGCTTTTAAGGAATTGAGTAATTGGTTTTTGTTGCCTTCCCTGTTTTTTCCCTATATTACCCGTGATGTTCTTAAAAAGGAGTTTTTAGGGCGGGGGGGGGGGGAACAGCAGAGATTAAATGAGTGGAACTTGGCGGGTGGGTGTGGAAAAGGGTTTATTTATGGTAGTGGCTAATGGGGGGGAGGGAGGAATTCAGCTGGATTTGTGGAAGGGATGGATGAGCTGACAGGCCGGTGAATGCATGGAATGAGCTTTGTTGCAAAGGGGCAGAAAAGCCCATTGAGTGGAGACATTTTGTCCCAGACTGCACAAAATATGAGTTGGAACGGGGATACTAAGCGGGCATATGAAGGAAGGGGTGCTTTGTTGTTGGTTTGTGTATTCTGATAAAGGAGGAGATCCTCGCAAAGGAAGTGATGTGGGTTCCCATAATGTGGTCAGTAAAAAGTGACTGTGTGCCTGTCTGAGGAGAATCCTAATGAACAGGTCCTGCTAGCATTATGGCTCCTAATGTCAATTTCTGTGAGATGTGGAACTAATTTCACCTCTAACCTTCTTTCCCTGGTTTCCTTTGAAGTTTTGCCTGGTCCTGGTCCTGGGTACTGTTTTCTCCATGGCTGTTTTGCTGGGTTTGGATGGGGAGCATTCTGTTCCATTGTGGGGCAGCTCTTTAGGAGTAGGTGCTAGCTGCCATTTTAGAGCTCTGTCCCACCCACCCCCGCCCTGTTCCTTTTCACATGTATAGCAGGTAAAGGGGATGGATGTGCTGCTGTTCAGGGCCATGCAGCCCCATAAGCACGTGGCCTTGTAGTAAGACATCGGGCCTGCCCGTTGCCATAGTAGCCACGAAGCCTGCGGGAAGCACTCTGAGGGAGAATGAAGGTTGCCATGCCTGAAAGGAATAAATTGTCGTGAAATGCTGGATTATCTATATCAGTGGGGTAAAAATGAGTAGGACGTCAAGGTGGTGGATAATTGTAGGCATCTAGTCACATAATTTTGTGTCTTAAATAAGGAATTAATTGGGAAAACAGGTCAATTACATTCCAAATGGCTTCATCGGGCCTTTCTTCAGAATGGACACAGCAAATAATACTGTATGTTGGAATGCCACAAAACAAAAAGAATGCCCCCCCCCCACCCTGCCGCCAAGCTTGTTCTCTGCTGCCTCCAGAAACTAGGGAAGGGCTTTGGAAATTCTCGGTCCTGCCTTTGCAAGTGACACCTTGGTTTGGTTCTTTTTTAAAATGTCTCGGCACTGTGAAGGAATGAGCAGAGAATGAAAGGGTCAGATTCCATATTAGATGGGGTAGGGGTGAGAAGAGAGCAAGGGCAGACTTTGGTACCCCCCCTCCCACCACCAGTGCTTATTTAATGGGCTAGTTTTTTTTTTTTTAAAGGAGGTATGGCCCTCCTTTTCACATTGGCTATTGAAGTGTCACAGCTGCTTGCCATCCCTCGGGTCACTCCAGAGCCATTGGGCAGCTGGAAGTTAACTGTGTGTGCACAGCAAAGTCAGTGAGGAATACAGATTGCTGGGAAGGGGGGAATGTGAGGAGGAGGAGGAGGAGGGAGGGAGGGAGGTGTCTGCTGTGAGCCTGACAGGCTGGAGTGCGTGTGGGGGCGGTAGCATCCTGAAAATGCCTGATGTGAACCGTAATGGAAGAGGATCTGAGCCTGGAAGGTACCTGCTCAGTGTAACTCAAGCACCAGCACGAAGGGGGAAAATGCCTAGATCTTTTTGGGCTCCCTGGAGCGCAAGGTATGTGACTCCTCAGGGTCAGTGCGCTGGTGTGCGTCTCAACACATGGATAGCATCCCTGCCTGACTGATCAAAGATAAATTCCACAGCCCCTTTCTTTCTCCCCCCCCCTCCCAATCCTTCAACAAATGTGTAAATCCTCAATGGAGGCCTCCTTGCTTCCTCTCCCCACCCGGGCAAGTCAGAGGCTTTCCAGGTGCGATTTATGGAGGAGTCATGTGCTATTCCAGTCACACATCCAGACCCCTCTCCTATAGACAGACCTGGTTCTGTTCTTTCCTTCTGGTTGCCACCATATCTGTTCCTCAGCACTAACAAAGCCGACAGTTAACCAGAGGAGAAAACAATGCACAAAGCTTGCTCTCACTTCTCCCTTTCACCATCTCCCCCCACCCCATACTCTCCTTTCTTTTTGCTCTCTGGTGCTTCAAACACAGAGAGACCCTAAAGGCGGGCAGAAACACCTTGCAAGCACACACTAAATATTTGAACGTAACTGGGTGGGTTGGAATTTTGCCGTCTGTTTCTTTCTCCTCACCCCCCTCCCCTTTGCATTGATTTCCTTCTATCCTCCTCTCTCAAGGGGTGGGGCAGAAGGAAGCTTATGTAAAACAGAGACAGATGGGGGCAGCCAGCTAGTAAATACTCTCCACAAGTGTGGGATTGTTCCCCCTTCCCTCCCTTTCCTCCAAATACCCCAAGGGAAGCGCGGATGCAAAGCTCTGAGGAAATGTTCACCTCTCCTCCCGATTCCGCAACCCTTCTAGAAGCCAACAAGGCATCCAGTGATGGGAGGAGAGAAATACCCTCTCCTAGGTCAGCTAGGAAATATAGGGTCATTTTAATATGAACAGTCCCCTTTTTAAAATAATTTCCAGGAGTCTGCAATCAAGCACTTCCTCTGAGTACTTGATCACTCCTATTGCAAAATGGTTTGGAGGTGAAATTGGTGGTTGGCTGTACATTCCTGGTGCGCACAACTACTTCTGCCAGTGCATAACTTGCCTCCTGTGAATGTATACTCTTCTCAGATTTACACTGATCTCTGTTCAGTAAATAAATGTGGCTCTTAGTTACATGGTGGCAGGTCTCGAAATCCTCTCCAGCACCGCTAACCACCTTCTCTCCCCCCAAAATCTAATCAACAGTCAAACAAGGATAAAAATGCTGTCTTTCCCCACCACCCCACCAGCCCAAGTTTGGGCACAACTACTTACTGAGGTACCTGATCAGTGTCCTGTCTAAGGGATAAAGAAGTGGTGTGGGGAGAATTCTTAAGAAAGGGCGAGAGACATGAGTTCAGATCTCTGCTCAGCTGTCAAACTTGCTGGATTATCTTGGGTCAGTCATTCTTGTTTAGTCCAACCAACCTCATAGGGTTATTTTGAGAATCATATAGGGGAGGAGAGTACCATATATGCTACCCTGAACTCTTTGGAGGAAGAGTGAGATAAAAATGTAATAGTCCTCAAAGGGCTGCATTCCATGAGAGATGTTTCTGGATGCTTGTCATATGGATAGGGAGCACCCTGCAGCAGCAGCAGCAGCAACCCCTATATTGGAGGGAGTGTCTATGCAGCTGTCTCCAGAAACACCTGTGCCAGATGCATGAATGAGTATTTAAAAAAAAAAAAACTTGCACTCATGCTGTCCCTCAAGTTGCCAGGTCATGACCACAAATGTGTGCTCAGGTTTTTCTCCTGAACCCGCCTGAGCTAAAATACTTTCTCCTATGAAGTATCCCTCTCCTTTGCTGCCCCTCAGCCAAAGCCCTGGGGGGGGGAACTCCCCCCCCCAGCATTCCATGTGAATGAAACACGAGCGCTGGCACAGACCGAGTCTCGCTCTTTCTGGCCCATTCTCCAATTCCTGAACAAAGCCTGCCCTCGCTCTCCTGGGAGCCAAGCCTGAAACGGGAGAGGCCGTTGCTGCCTGGAATGGCGATTGCTCCTTTAGGCCCCCTTCGGGTTTCCATTGCAGGAGGGAGCCTGTCGCTCAGGCTGGGGGCTGGGGCGGGCGGAAAGGCAAGGATTGCAAGATTCTTGTGGCTGCCCTCGGGCAGAGTCCTCTGCCACGCCCCTCCAATCCTTGGCAAGGTTGACTTTGGGGTTTTTTATGAAAGTGCAATAAGGCCCCTGGATGTGTTGTGCAGCTGTTGCGTCCTCTAGAGGCCTCAGGGTTGGTATCGCCCCAGCAAGAATATTATTGCAAGGCTACACCTTTGTGCTTTTTTATTAAAATGCTGGCCACCTTCCAGGTCACATCAGTTGGTATGTAAAAGCTCCTCCCAGCCAGAGAGAACTTGCACCAGGTTGTTTCATTCAAGCTACTTGGAGTTTATGCAAGGTTTGTTGAGTCCTCTGTGCCAGCCAATTGAGGTATGCTGAACCACGTTTAGACTTCCTTCTGAGATTGTAGTGACAGTTGCGTGGCATCTTTGGGCGTACCCTGCTGACTAAACGCTAGGCACCCTAGTGTTGAGTTGACAACGCTTAGGGCTCTATGTACTTTGTGACTGCCCCATACAAGTAATGCACTGGGTGTCAAACTTGGCATGTTGAACCTTTCTGCTTACGGCTTCAATATCTCTATATAAGCATGTTGCTAGCCTTTGCAGTAATAAGCTTGGAAATGCATGCAAAACACTTGGGAAGGAAGCAATAGTAACAGAGGAAGAGTTAGTGTAGGATACTGATTGGAGAGAGATGGGTTCAAATCTCTATTGAAGCCACAGTGTTCACTTGAGCAATCTTATTTATTTGTTTATTTGATTTATACCCCGCCCTCACCATGAATGGAAGGGCAGCTCACAACATCCATAAAATACAATAAATTAATCATAAAACTATAAAATCTTGGGGCCACTTGTTCTCTCCCAGCCTAACCTATCGTATAGGGTTGTTGTGAGGATAAAATGAGGAAGGGGAGCTACATGTAAGTCGCCTTGGGTTTCTCTGAAGGATGGGAAGGAGATGATTGTGAAGGATGAATTAAACTGAACAGGAATTCCAGTGAACTTGCAAGTAAGTTTGAATGGCTCTTTGCTTCTTCCCATAGCTATAGGAAACATTTGGTCAAGTAAGTCAGTTCAGGCTGGGGCCTTCTTTTAAAAATTGCATAATATATTCAGATCCAATTATTTGGCATTTCTTGGTCCAGAATTTGTGGTTAACTTTAAATACAATTTGATGATGCCTTCCCCACCCGTGTGGGCTAAGAACAGTCCACTTGCAATGGCAGAGAATGCAGGAAGTCAGAGAACAGAATCAAATCACTGGTGGTCAAGTGGAACAAGAGATGCTAAGTGGACCCCCTTTTAAGTCTCTTGCCATGAAAACCCTGCCAGGGGTCACCATAAGCCAGCTATGACTTGAGGGCACTCTCTACCAACCCTTGAGCCATACTGGATCTCTTTTTCATACCACGACTAGTCCTCTTCCTAGGCCTCCCTAGGAAGCTAGGCCGGTCCAGTTTCCTCTATGGGCCGTTGCATGCTGATTTCTCTCTGTGGCTGCCTTGTGGCTTCTGTGCATGCGCTTTCTAAAGCCCCGTTCCCCCTTTCCCTGCTTTCTGTCCCCTGCTGATGCCAGCCCCTTGTGGGAACATGGTCCCCGACAGCAAAGGTTATTTTAATGGATGCATTACTTTAAGTGAGCCCTCTGCCATCTGTTCCACCCCCACCCCCAATTACCAGTGCCAAAAAAGAAAAAAAATCTCAGCCAGCGCAGTAGAAAGGTAAAGGTATAAGTGATTTAAATGCATGCATCTATAG
The DNA here is from genome assembly GCF_028583425.1 of Eublepharis macularius. Taxonomy (NCBI): domain Eukaryota; kingdom Metazoa; phylum Chordata; class Lepidosauria; order Squamata; family Eublepharidae; genus Eublepharis; species Eublepharis macularius. The sequence goes on from NC_072804.1 coordinate 27,544,351, forward strand.
CTCTATAAGCATCTGGGATGGGAAGTGTTTTCTTCCTTTCCTTTCTCCTGTCTGAGATAAAACATTGTCAGTCTGGGGTGGGTGGGGGGAGAGTAGGAGGAGAAGTCCCCTGCTCTGCAACAGGAGGCTGGGCTTCTCTTGTGAGGGGGGGGGCTTGCTTTGCCCGTTCTTCCTCCAGCCGAAAAAGAAGAGAGCCTTTGCCTCAAGGCTAGATTGGATTTTCAAGCTTTCAAAGTGCAAAGCAGTGTTTGCCTCTTCCTTTGTGGGTGCCGGTGCATTATGGGAATTTTGGGGGTGTGGGGTAAGACGTTAACCATCAGTTCTGTTTTCCATTTCTGGCAGGCCCCATTGTTCTGCTTGCCTTGAAGCACTTTGGTGGCTTTAAAAGCAGCTGATCCCGTGTGTAATTGATCCCTGTGGATAACTTCTTTTCTGGGTGGAGAAAAAAAAAACTCCTTTCCTGGGTAGAAAATGGGGCAGCCGGCGGTGGGGGAGTTGTTTCTAGAGCACTCTAGATGGTCCCTGTAAACAGATTGCCCCGTTTAAGGGATCTTGTTGGTATTTTTTAAGGAAAGGTCTACCAAACAAAGAAGAGAGGGGATGGGTGCAAAGGGGCTCTTAACTGTTGATTATCGTCGATACTGCAACTCTTTATTTTCCTTGTTCTATCTCGCACGCTATTTTTGCCGCTCTGAGCAAAGGTAGACCAGTGATGGACCACTGACCAATTTCTGAGGGGATGCTAAACACTTGTTGATCACTCGCAGTTCCCAGAGCAGTGGCCTTCAGTCCACGGGTCATGGGATCCTGTCACTTGGCTTGTGAGCTCCTACCCAGATCCCACCCCCACTCCACTTTTTGGAAGTGCATGCTGTTCGTGTGCATGTGCGCAGAGCAGGGGCTTCGGTCTTTCTGCACACATGCTGAGCGGGGCATTAGGAAGATGAGCCCTCTCAGCCGTGGAGAGGATTCCTTCTTAGCACAGGCAGGTGCAAAGCCTCTAGCTTCTCCTCTTCCCATCAGATAACTGTGATGTCATCTCAGTGACTTCCTGCCATGTGCTCACAGCCCATTGGGAACCATGCTGCCCTCTGGAGTTAAAGGTGGGCCTAGGTCTGGAAATGCTAACGATATAGAGGCATCCATTTGACTACTGTGGGAGGCAGAGTTTTTATTTTTACTTCATTTATACCCTGTCTCTCTCCACAGTGGGGACTCAAAGCCCCTTGCAGTGTTCTCCGCTCATATTTTATCCTCACAACTACCTTGTGAGGGATGTTAGGCTGAGAGAGTGTGACCGACTCAAGGTCACCCACAAGTTTCCATGGGAGAGTAGGGATTTGAACCTGGGTTTCCCAGATCTTAGTCAACCACTCTGAAGTAAGTTAGGTTTTGCTTTGATCCATCAAGGCAGTATCAATAGTACATATTTAAAATAGATGAATTATGCCTTGTTTGTTAAGAAATCCTGAATATACACTCGTGTGCTTTGTTAAATTAATATCATGTTGTGGACTGAGGGGTGGGGAGAGGTTCTGCTGAAGAAAGAAATGGACATTATGATGAGCCAGAATTCAAAGACCGTTATAACCAGTATCCCAAGCTTGTGCCTTTCTGGATTTTCATGACTTGCTATGCACTAGGAAGGCGTTGTGTTGCTTTATAGGTCATGGATTGGACAAGTTGGTGATTACTTGTGATACTGGGAAGCTACAGAAGCAGGTTGTGAACCATCCCTTATACAGCCAGGGCTGCAATCTTGAAAAATATTTACTTTGATACAAGTTTCTCTGAAATTGATGAGCTTTCCTTTGGAGTAAACAGTTAGGACCAAGCTTCTAGTCCCATTTGCTTGCACAGAGCCTACCAGAATCTCTTGCTGGGTAGGTCAGTTTTGAGGAGCTTAAGGGTGAATGCAAAGAGTGTGACGTTTCTCTCTAGGCCTTAGCCCATGAGTGCACTAAGGGCTGTAGGATTTAATGGCCCTGGTTGGGGAGACGGCAGATAGAATTGCTTGTATCATGCGATCAAGAAAAGTATCTCTGGGAGCCCAAAGGGGTTTACCCTAGCAAGGATTTACATTAGGGGATATATTGTCGAAGGCTTAGGGAAGTTGGGAATTCTCTGTCTGTGGATAGTGTTGGTGCCCCATCGATAAAACTAACATGCACAATGATCTTCTATGAGGAATGCCCACAGAGTGGAAATCCAGTACCATCCATGACATTTTTTTAAAGTTCAGAGATGATCACTGCAGCCCAGCATCTGATGGAAAGCAGCCTTGCAGCCTTCAGTTCAAACATTAAGATTAGTTTGTTTTTTGTTTGGGAAAAAATATTTCCTTAACATTGGGTGGCTCCCAAATCCCTCTTCTTCCACTTTTCAGAAACTGTCTTTTTGTTTGGCTGACCTGACCAAATCTGCATTGAAGCAAGATGGATGTAATGCTGGGAAGCCTTGTGACATTTGGGATATTCCTCCTTGCCGAGGACTTTTTTCCATTTAGGAAAACAGAAAAATAAAGGTGTTTAGGGGGGGAAGAACATGACAGAGGTTTATAAACTTACACCTGGGGCAACAACTGTAGATTGAGATCTTTTCCTTTATGCCCATAATGCTTGAATTCCCGGGGTGGGGAGGGGGACAAATGAAGTTGATAGGCAACAGATTCTGGACAAAAGTATTTCTTGACTCAGTCAGTAATGCATGAAATGCACTGCCGCTGGATGTAAAGATGGCTTTAAAAAGTGGTTGGACAGTTTCCTGAATGAGAGGTCCATCACTGGCTAATAGCCAAGACGATGAAAGGGAGCCTCCACATCCAGAGGCAATCATCTTCTGAATACCAGTGCTAGGAGCAGGGCTTTTTTTCAGCAGGAACGCAGTGGAATGGAGTTCCGGAACCTCTTGAAAATGGTCACATGGCTGGTGGCCCCGCCCCCTGATCTCCAGGCAGAGGGGAGCTTAGATTGCCCTCCGCGCCACTGGGCAATCTCAACTCCCCTCTGTCTGGAGATCAGGGGGCAGGGCCATCAGCCATGTGACCATTTTCTCCGAGGGCAACCCACTGAGTTCTACCACCTCTTTTCCCAGGAAAAAAAGTCCTGGCTAGGAGACTACATCAGGGTAAGGCCTTGGCCTCTATTTCCTGTCTGCTGTCTTTCCAGAGTAACTGGTTGGCCGCTAAGTGGGATAGGATGCTGGGCCACTGTTCTGATCTGGCAGTGCTCCCATGTGTTCATTCAGGTGTATAGCTTGAATTTTAGACCAGTGATGGGGCATGGCAAAGAGAGCCTTTTCACTAATCCCAGCTGTGAAAAGGTTGCAAAGCAGTCTTGCCATTTTTCCAGGGATGAGTAGCAACTGACTCCCCGTGACTAGGATTAGCAGATGTGGATATACAATGCAGTACCACCTGCCTGTATTTTCCTGAAAGTGCCCTGCTGGCTCTTGCTCTTGGTTTTCTAGCACTGTAGAGTGGTATCTTGTTGAGTGCTGATTTCTGGCATGGAAGGACCCATGTGGAACTTGATCACAGAAAGAGATCCACTGCTCGTTCAGCTCCTCAGGTAACCTGAATTTGTGGCTTACTAAGTGCCCGGTGGATATCTTTGTATATATAAGTGCCACATGACAGGGGAGTGAAATCTCCTATATATTAGACTACACCTATGACACTCACAAGAGGGGCATGTTCTTGAGGAGCTATCCTGGCTGTGTTTTAATTTTAAATGTATCTAATGTAAATCATTATTGTGTGCTTTAGATGTATGTGATCTGCCCTGAGCCTGCAGGCTGTGAGAAGGGCGGAATACAAATTGAAATAAATAAATAAATAAATGTGTGTCTTTGTGCTTTAGTTTTTCAATAACTGTTCTGGGTTTGTGCATACCCCTCCCATCTGAACCACAGGAAACTTTTCATGCATTCTGTCTGATTACCCATCCCGTCTGTGCACTGTTGTGACTTTATTTAGATAATTTTTTCTCTCCAATGGGGATACAAAGCAACTTACTAAGGCTTTATCTTTGCAACAATCCTGTGAAGTGGGTTGGGCTGTGTCTGGCCCATGGTCCCTCACCAAGCTTCCATGTCAGACTGGGGGTTCGACCCTGAGCATCTGGCACTGTAATGGGTACACCAGGCTGGCTGATCTTCCTGATGGCTATCCAGTCTGATTCTGCCCATTATAAACATCTTTCTGGTAAAATCCAGTCTTTCTAAGGTGTCTCCTGTTGCGGGATCTTGGATTACTTTACAGGCATTAAAGGATAAATTCTGTCAACTGTAGCCACAGAAGTACAGGGTACTTATTATTTTTACAGACAGAGGGACACAAGATCTAATGCTGGTGGCTTTGACAGCTGTTGGACTGCTAGAATCCTATCTGCCAAATTTCTGCAAAACCTGCTTAGTGTTACACCTGTTAAGCTGTTAGAGGAGGATTTTTATAGGAAAATCTAACTGGGGTTCAGAGTGGCATGTTTCTATTGCCAAACAGCTGAAGGTCTTGAACCTAGGAAAGGCAGGTAGATGGGAGTTATATGGATCCCCCCCTCCCCATCTTGTGGAGCTGCCTGGTTCATGCAGCACTAGGAGAGGAGTCGAGTACAGAAGCTGTCGAGCCAGACTTGTTTCTCTTTCTCCTGTTCTTCTGAAAAATTCTGCATGTCTGTTTCTGGTTGCTCCAGCGTCCCTGTGTTCAACTGCAGCAGATGTACTACCACTGCAGGAAGAAGGGAATTAAGTTGGGCTGGAGGAATTTTTTTTAAAGATTGCTGCAGGCCTGAGGGTCTTAGACACCCCTGTGGAGATGGGCAGTCATGCAGAATTAATCCTATCGGCATCCTTGCCTAGCTTGGCTTCAGCGGGTACAGATCTTCAGGAGAACAGATTTGGGGAGGGTGGGGGAGTGAGAAGGGAGGGGGAAACAGGCAGCTCTTTGGTGTGTTTGTGTGAAATTTATAATGAAAAATTAAAGCTTGAACACTGCCTTGCTGGGGCTTGCAGGAAATGGGAGCTGGAAAGAAGAAGAGGAGCCGGGTTCAACAAAGAAGAATCTGTTTGCACTATTTATTCTTGAAGTGTGTGTCTTGGGCATGTTTGTGTGCCTGGGATCATATTTTGCTCCACTGGAGCAAGGCGTCCTCTGCATTGATGAGAAATCAGGTTCTGGCTACAGGAGTGTGGGATTTGGCACCTTCCTTGTTTTTGCCTGCTGCTTTCCCCTCCTTTTTCTCTTTTCCATAGTGGGAGGGCATAGGAAAGGCTGGTTTTTGCACCCTATGGCACAGGCGTGTGATACACTGGAGAGAGTTGGTGGTGAAGTGGGGAGTTGAGTTGTCGGTACCCCAGGCACTAAAGAGGGCTTTCTGTACAGGGCCTCTGGGTGACCCATGACATGTGATGGATCAAAATTTTCATGCTTTTAACAGGCAATTGGATAACTCCCCTCCATCCCTGGTCATGTGGTTTGCAAAATCACCATCATTTGACAAAGGGTTCTCCTGAGAGACCAAGAATCTTAAGACGTGGCCTCCTCCCACCACGCTTCTCCCTCCGTGCCCAGACCACAGGAAGGCCGTGAGAAATGCCCGCCTGTACTGTGAAGTTGACGTGCATGTGAGAGAGGGCAGAAAAGGACAGGGCTGATGCACCAGCAGCAGAGAGAAGTCTTTCTCCCCCCCTCCCCCCTCCGCCACATGCCCTGTGGTGTCATGGTGTTTTAAAGCTGGGCAGGGCTGCCGTCCATGGAGTGCTCTGCAGCTGTTGCCTGGCCCTCTGCTCCTCTGTTTTATAAATAATGCAGCACAGAGGCGTGTTGGCAGAAAGCTTCACAGACAGTTGGATCGAAGGAGCCTTCAACACATAGCAGCAGGCTGGGTTGGTGGAGGGGGGGGCTAGTTAGAAATGTGCGGGGGGGGAGCGGTGCAACTCTAACCTTGTGGTCGCTGAAGGCAGGAGGATTTCATGTGGCTTGCTCTGTTGGCAAGAGGGCAGGCGTGGCTGTTGGGTACTGGTCAGGTGGTTCTTCTTTACACTGGACCCCAGAGGGGCTGCTCTCTGGAAGGGAGTTGGCAGCTTCCTCCTTAATAATTGGGGAAGCTGGGCGAGTTTCTTTCGCCTTCGCTGTGGTACATTTCACCAGAGGATCTCCGAACGCCTTCCAGACTTCAATTTACGTCTTTTCTGCCTCATTGGGGCGGCTGCATGCGTTTTTGTGAGGGTGGATGGATGCGTGCAGTTAAGGAGGGGGTTAGGTTGTTGTTGTTGAAAAGAGAACCTGTCCAAGACTTCACACAGTCTGTTGCCAAGGTGAAAATTGGAGGCAGGTGTCTTGTCTTAATCATCCGCCTTGACCACTGGTGAATGCTTTGAGTTCGGAATCAGACCCCAGAGAGCTGACACTCGGTCTTTGTCGCTTCTGGCTTGGGGGGGGGGGGAAACCCACTCCTGCTGGAAAGGCAGGAATAGAACCCCGATACCACTGACGCATGCACACAGGCTTTGCACCTGTGCCCCATAGTTTCCCTAGGACCAAGGCATTTGTATTCAACGGAGGAGGCGGAAATGCAGTCTGAAAAGTAGGTATGTGTGAATACCAAAGGAGGGGGGATTTAAAAACCTTGCCTCTTGTGAGCACCCCCCCCCCAAGTATCCAAGGTGACACCCACGCATGGTGGGGGCCATTATCGTCCCCTCTGCTCTCCCCAGCTCAGCTGGACCCAGCTTGTAAAGGTTACCATGGCAACCTGCAGTTGTTAAACTAGCCTGAGTAAACATTAACGGGGAGAGAGACCCCCTGCGAGGTTCAGGGTCAGAGGCCTGGGTGCTTGCTAGGAGAGGGGATGCTGGCTCTAGAAACCAAGGCAGGAGAGCAAAGGTACTCGGTTACTCTTCCACACATTCTTCCTGTTGGGTGCCTGCAGCTGGGGATCTGGCTCATCCACAAGGAAAACCAGAACTAGGCATGCAGTCAGTGATGGTTGCTTTTTCAAAGTGCATGCCCAACTCTTTCTTGCCATCAGCAGAGATTGTATCCCTGAGCCAATACAACTATGCCATGAACACCATGTTGATTATCATAATTTTTATCAGCGTTTTTGTTGGGGTGGGTGGGATTTCAGTCTTCTGCTAAGAGAACTGAAGTTAATTCATTGGGTTTTGGACTGCAACTTCTAGGGAGCATATAGCAGAAAAATTCTAGGAATGGGAGAGTCTTGGGTTTTGATTCCTTTTGAAAAAGTATTCTGCCTCCCTGTTTGGAGGGGAGGGCAGAGCTAGCAAGCTAGAGACAGACAGCCCCCACTGTGTTCCTTGCCCGGCTGTCCACAGAGCCAAGAGGATTGGGGCAGCCAGCCTGCTTCTATCTCAGGAACAAGCAGAGTGCGTCCCTGGGGGTGGAGATTTTGCACAGAGCCAGGAAGTTACAGAGTCCTCTGTGAGAAGCTGAGGATTTTTTTTCCAGCTCAGGGCTGCCTGCGGGGGCTGTCAGTCTCGTTTGATGGGAGGAAGATGGCTTCGTGGGCAACATGAGAATGTGTGGTGTGCTCTGGAGAGGGGGGGGGGGAAGAGAGTCTTCGGAATGATGCATCTTTCAAAAGCCCTGTGTTGACTCACAGCATGTAGGCTAAGGTTATCAACAGCTGCCCTTGAAGGGGCTTCTGTGCTTTTTAATTGCTGCATCTTTGGGGAAAGCTCAGCAGCAGGTAATGGTTGGAGACTCTGCACTGTTGTAGAAGTGCCATTGCTTAAGAAAAGGTGTTTGCTGCCATGTAATTCTTAAAGCCACAGGAGCTGCCTTTGAGGAGAAGGTTGGCAACCCAAATGTTCCTGCTTTTAGAAACTTCTTGCATTAGAGTCAGTGAGTGATTCCGCACACGTTGGATAATGCACTTCCAATCCTCTTTATAGATCATTTGGAACGGATTTTTTTGTGTGCGAAACAAAAAATCCACCTCAAACGATTGATAAAGTACATTGAAAGTGCATTATCCAACGTGTGCGGAATCAGCCAGTGACTCACACTGTTTAAAAAACAACAGGTGAAATCTTTAGATATCTGTAACCTGCTTTTCTCCTCAGAAGGGACCAAAAGCAGCTTACAAGATTGTTCTCCTTTCCTCTATTTTAGCCTTATGACAACTCTGTGAAGTAACTTAGGCTGACTGAGTGACTGTCCCAGAGTCACCTAACAAGCTTCTAGGAGATTAGAACCAAGGTCTTCCAGAACCTAGTCCAGTTTTTGAACCACTCTACAAAAATGGAGGTAGAGGATGGTTTCTGCCAACGAGGGGTGGGGCAGTATCTGTGGAGGGATCTGGGTTTTTTTTGTTCTTTGTCTATTTTGATTTTATTTTTAATTTTTTTTATTTTTAAAAGAAATTTACAATTCAGTGCCAAATCACATTACCATAATCAATTCTTTTCATTTTGAACCAATTCGTCTCAACAAGAGTATTTTTTTATTTTGCTTCATGTATAGCTTGCTTATTTCCCCCATGGAGATTCGAGCAGCTTACATCGTTCTCCTTTTATCCTTGCAACAATCCTGTGAAGTAGGTTATAGTGAGAGCCTGTGACTGGTCCAAGGTCACCCAGCAAACTTCCGTGGCAGGGTGGGGATTCCAGCCTGGGTCTCCCGGATCCTAGTCTAGGACTCTACCTGTTAACACCGCGCTGGCTTCCACTGTCTAGTTATTGGTGACTGGTTATAGTGATAGCGTTTTTTGTTTTTTAAGCTGTGCCACTTCCAATTATTCATTAATCCCCCTCCTCCCATTGTGACTTTGCCCATGTGAGTTGCAGAATCTCCATTTCCATGGTGAAACAGCCCTTTCAACCAAAATATTGGGTGCTGTACCCAGACAAAGGGGTGGAGAACTCCAACTATAGTCTGGTTCCTCACCCCCCAACCCTCCTGGAGGAGCCAAACTAAAAATCAGGAGAAATCTACCCAGCTGCATCTCTCACTGGTGCAGGTGCGCAGCTTAGATAAACAGGGTGGCTTCTGCCAAGTGGCTGGTAGCAGCAACAGCTCAGCATGGGGGCAAGGGGGACTGTGCTCTCACTGTTCTTTGGACGCGAAGAAAGATCACAGCACTTGGCCTGCAGAAGTCTTTTTCTCCCCCCTCCCTCTCCAACATTGCTTTCTGCAGTCTTAGGAGCTGGAGCACAGGCCCCACCTGTCATGTCTTTGCTTGGCATGTGTGGTTTTTCTGAGCCTCTTTTTGGATCAGCAGCAGAGGTCTGGGTAATGATCTCAGGCCAATTAAAGGACATTGCCTTTTTTTGCAGCAGGACGCTGGACTACAAATGTGAATTAGGTTTTAAATCAGTTGAATTGTTCCTCCCACAAGGAATCCTGGGAACTGTAGTTTTGTGTGTGTGTGTGTTTGTGTTGTTGAGACTTCTCTGTTGAAGACTCCTAGTTATCGTATAGAGTTCCAGTGCAGGAGACAGGGGGAAGAGAGAGATGCTAGATCACTTTGAAACTCTGCCTAGGTCTATAGGGAAGGGTGTGTGTGTGTGTGTGCACATGCGTGCATGCATGGTTCTGTCTCCTGAGAGAGCTTGGTTTCATGCATGTGTCTGTTCTGGAGTGGCTGTCTCCTCCTTAAGACTGCTGCTCCCAGATTTTCTTCAGATCCTGTGTCTGCTGCTCTCCCCGCCATCTGGGAGGCTGAGCAGTGGCTGGCTTGTTCTGATCTACACCCTCCCCACATCCTTGCTGACATTCTGAACCCGGCCTTCCAGGAGACGGCATCCACCCATTGTGGCTGGCTTTGGCCATGAGCAAGTGTCACGGGGCTGAGGCAGAGGGGAGTGTTCCTGGGGCGGTTTCAGCATGTTTGTGGTGAGGCTGGGGTGTTTCTCTGCAGCAGCAGTTGCTTCTCTGCCTCCCCCAGACTCTCTGCCATGGCCACCGATGAGTCAAAACAGAGCTTTCCCTCCCTTCTGGCCGTTGTTATCCCATTCCAGGGTGTGGTGACCCAGAGAGCATCGTTTGTCCTCTTCTCTCCGCTTCTCAGCTTTGAAGCTCCCTTTTTGGATAAACTGTTGAGTTCTTCTCTGCACTTTGACAAAGCTGGTTCAGCTTGCGTCCTCTTTGCCAGTTGCAAACCAGGCACCGATTTCCCTCCCCCCCCCAATGATCTATTTGACCTGAGTGGAGTTGTTGGGCAAATTGTATCTTCTATGGTTTCCTTACGGTACTGCACAGTAAGCTTTTTGCGCATGTGCATTCTCTCACAGCCTGGTGGACTTTGTTTCTCCTTGTCCTTGCTGCACAACTGGTCTGGTCGACTGGCAATAATTTAAATACACAGTTAAATCACTCACAAAGCATATAAATCGGTACTAAATACTTTTAAAAAAAAATCCCAGCATTTGGTGTTTGAAGTCGTTTTTAGCAATGTTAATGGCTGCGTTTCTGTTTGGATCGGCAGCGTTTTCACACATTTGGTTTTGCAAAAATCCAGTGCAAACCTGCTTGCTAGGTTTTGAGTGGTTTGATGCCGAACCAAGCAGACTTGGTGCTCGGCTCATGTCTGGTCAGGTGCTCAAACATGGCACGTTCCAACTGTTGATCACATTTCGCAACTAAATCCACAGCACCCTTACTCTCAACATATGCGAGGCCCTTGTACCCTGGACGTCGGTGTGTGTGTTTCTCCCACCTCAACAGCATGCACAAGCCAAGTTGTCAGCCATGGCTCCCTGCGAGGGTGGCAAAATTGGGGATGATGGCTTTGCAGCGCTCTAGCATCCACGGCACAAAGGGTCCTCTGCCCCTTCATTTGTGCTCAGGGCTTCAGGACGGTAATGGAGCTCATTAGTTGGAGGTTGCAGGTGCCCTGGCCATCCTGCTCGTCCCAGAGGGCTGTTAATGAGCAGCCGTTAACGAGCAGCTCGGCTCTGCACTCTCGCTCCTGAGCAAGATTTGAAGGCAGAAATCCCAGGGCTGTGTGTGTATTGGGGTGGGGGGGGTGGGATTGCAGGATTGTCTTGTGATGGAGAGGAGTGTGAGAGTCATCAGGGTTTGCTAGGAAGAAGTTAGAGGCAGCCTGCTCACCCCTCCCAATTCACAAAGGAGGGTCTTTCCCCCCATCCCCAAATTTCATATTTGGTGCTGGTTTGTGTATGTGACCTTAACATTCCGTCTTCCACTACGGATTGTCAGAGAGAACTTTTCAGATTTGCTTTCTGGGTTGCTGAGGGCTATTTTGTGCAAATGAGAGCCTGCCCTGCAGCCGAACAGTCTGTGTGCGTCACGGGGCTTCTCGTGTGCAGTAGTGTTCTAGTAGGTGAAAGAGAATTGTACAACATGACAGCTTTTTCATGAGTGTGCCTAGTGTGCAGTGAGGGTTTGGGCAAGGTACGGGGCAGCTGTCCCTTTGGCAGCAGTGCCTGGGTGTTGTGGCTGGAGCTGTACTTGCGCACCCCTTCTCCGGGGCTCTGGTGCCGCTCCACCTACTCCTTCCCACTGCTGTGATTGCTGTTGGCCCCAGCGGTTAAATGCTGATTGCACTTTCAGGCCTTCTGGCCTAGTTGTCTAACAGCCTGAAACCTGCAGGAAGATTGAGTAGAGACTCCCTGCCAGCAGTGCTCCTGCAGCCGGCTGATTTCCCCTCCTTATGTGCTGCTACTTGCACCTGATTAGCTGAGCCTGCTTTCTGCTTCTTCTTCTTCTTTTTTTTGCCTGCATTCCCCCCCCCCCAAAGCCCCATCTGCTTTCCCCCTTCCTCTTTTGGCACAGTCTTCCACCCAAGACTGAGTCTAGCATTCTTGGGGCACACTGCGAAATAAGAAATCATTTGTGGGGCAGCCTGATTTCGTGGATCAGCCGTGGAGAAGCAAGATAAAGAGTCCATGAGCCCTGTTTCTCCCGTGATTTCCTCACTGCCATCAGGATTGACTCTCTCCTTTCCAAATTTCAGAAAATGTAGTTGAAATTGTTTGGTTTCCTCTTTTGGTCCTCCCCCTTTTTTCCAAGACAAATTTCTAGTCCTCATAGTGGTAGAGATCCTGTTGGAAGCGATGGGAGATGCGAAGCTTCAGTCCACTCCAGAGAGACTTGGTCATGTTTCTCTGATCTTCATGTTGCTTTTGTTAGCTTTCTCTGCAAATGCCAAGTTAATAAGATGGGGTGGAACCCCTCTCCGATATGACATTTCAACTTAAAGAATAAACTTTTGTGCAAAATCAGCAAATGTGCGCCAGTCCAAATGATAGGCTGCCATCAATCTGAGCACGGAATTTTGGATTTATTGATGTGGAATCTGGCTCCTTATGGGCCAGAATATGAGCAGACCTCCATGTTCCCATCCTTGGAGTGGGTCAAGGTATATGTATGAGAGGGGGCTTTTAAATCTCAATTATATCGTTTTAAAAAATAACCTGGGTTTGAAGTGAAATTTGAATTGTTAATACAAACACCCTGAAGGGATATACTTACAATCTCTTAAAACCAAATCGTGGCCACCTTGAGATCAAGGCCGTCTTCTGCATAAGAAGAACCATAGGGGGAAATAGATCAGAGAAGCTGAGTGTTACACATGATGTGAAAAGTTGTGTATTGTGTGATTGTGGCAATATGGGTTTCCTTTGGATGCTGGGACTATCGAGGCATTCGAGGTGCTGGGATGCAGGGGGTGCCACCCTGTATCTCAAGAGGGATCGCCTGCAGAGCCCCATAGGTAATTTTGGCCTCATGTTCTGTCTTCCCATTTCTTGGGCCTCTGCAGTGTTCTACAGTCATTTAATGTTTGACTCTACTAACCAAGCAGCACTGATGTTTAATCTCTTTGAAAAATGCTGTTTTCCCCAACAACGGCCAGCCCTTGTTTCTAAAAAGCTCTTGGCCCTCATACCTTGATCCTGTGCGTGTTTTTACTCAGAAGTTCAATTTTATTCAATGGGGCTTTTTAAAAAAAAGCATGCATAAAATTGCAGCCTGGGGTTTCAGGAAAGTGAATTTTTGGGGTTGTTGCTGTTGTTGCCTATGTCCAGAGAGAGCCACACAGCCATCCTGTCTATGGTCTTTAAGAAGGTATCGTTTCTCCAGTGCAAAAGTTCCTTGGGCTGCATGATCTAGTTTTTTTTGGATTATGCTCCTAAGTTGTATAAAGTTTTAGTTGCAGACCAATATGTTTTTTTAAAAAAAACTTCATAGCAAATGGTTGGCATGAATGCTTGTTCAGAAAATATTTCAATTTCAAAATGCAAAAATTGATTTAAAACACTGATTTAAATGCTGCCTCCCATGAATGCAAGAGCATCCACTGTCTTGACATTTCCCATGGTAGTCCCTTGATGTCTGGTCCCACTTCCAGTGGTGGTCAATTTGTGGTGACACCCACTACTCTTTCTCATAATTCCAGAGTGCCCATAGGCTCAACAAATTTTGGGACCACTGACTCGAACTGAGAAGGCCAGGGCTCAACTCACTTCTCAGCCACGGTACTCATGCAATCCCTCAGCCTAATCTACTTTGCAAGGCTGTTGTGAGAATGAAATGGAAGATGGGAGAACCACATATGGTTTCCTAACATTTTTGGAGGAAGGGCAAGATAAATATGAGGTAGCAATGCCCCAAACATGTGCTTGCAAACGCCTGTCTCATATAGGAATATTTTGAGCTGGGGAGGGAGTTGGATTTTGATCCTGATTGCTTCCTAGTTGGATTTTCCCATTAATACCAGTGGCAAAAGGAGAGATTTAAAGGCTTTCCTTTCTCCAACTAGAGGAACTTCTGGAACTGGCTCCTCCTCCCATCAGATGTCATTAAAGTAGGAAACATTTTAAACTGTGGTGTGAGTGGAAGGATTTTGTGCATTTTCTCCCCCCCCCACCTCCTAGTGGCAACTTTAATGAACAGTGACAAGCCGCACAACTCTCAGCTGGTATCCCTCCACCTAGGACACCCACACAAACAGTGTCTATGTTTAACAGAGCTAAACCTGTTAGATATGTGTGTGTATGGGGGGAGGGTCTGCTGTGGCAGCAGGCACGGGGGTGGGGGGGCAGAGTCGGCTCAGCCCTCCTGTGATGCAGCACAAGGAAATGTTTCTTGAATCGCATCATCTGGCAAGGTGTGTTCTGGCTGCGACCACATTCAAATGATGCCTTGTAAGCCTGGGCCAATGTCTCCCGCCTTCCTGTTCCCAAACGCATTTGCTGGTGGGCCTGGTGTTTGTTTCAAGGGAATCTTAGAGAAGCCACATGGCTTGGCTTTAATAGGAAGGTAGCTGTGAGCCTTAGGAGCAGGTGTGAGACTTGGGAAGTCTTTGAGTTTTGCAAAGCTTCTTAAGTATGGCTGGGAGGAGGAGGTGTTCTTTGGTTTTTGCAGTTTTTGCTGCTTTGGTTTCCTGGCAGCAGGGCAGCTGAGTTTGGGGGTGAGAGGGGGCTAGGTGTACAAAATTCCTGGCACCCAGGCTGTACTGAAGTCAGAGAAGCTGGGGGGGTTCACCTGCCTCACTTTGTTCTGGTGTGCAAGTAAGGGAGGAGCCAGCAAGAGACTTCTTGGTCCAGGTGGATAATTGAAATCCTGGGCCTTTGGTGGCAGCTTGAGGCCTTTGTAGGGATCCCAGATTGTTCACTTTAACTTTCTGCTTGGTTTGAATTCCTAGGAAGTGTTGTCCTGCTGGCAGGAGGCCATTTGTTATCTTATATACTAATAGCCAAGTGGCCCTGATCTGTGGATACTTAAATCCAGAGATTGGAGCTAAGGACAGACAAGATAGATCTTCCCACATGCCTGAAAAATGCCTCAGGTTTGCAGAAAAATCTGAAATATTTTTTTAAAAAAATATTTTTAAAAACCTCAAAATGATAAAAGGAACACCTGTTGCTTTAACCAGTACCCTCAGTGGTTAAAGCTACAACCATAGCTTTATGGTTACGCAACCATAACAGTTTAGCCAGTATTCCAGGCTTGGTTTCTGTCAGAAAAAGGCAGGCGGAGGAGGCAGAGCCCATTCCAGGGCTGTTTTGACCTTTGAGGGAGGATTCATAGGGGCCAGGCCCAGAAAAAACCACTGGGCAACTTGATACCACATGACTCACCCAGGTCTGTTTGCATGCTGCTGTTCAACAGCATTCTCCCCCCCCCAAGTGTAGTGTAGTATAGTAGTTAGAGTTTCAGAGTAGGCTGTGTGAGACCCTGTGGTGGAAGCTAACTGGGTTACTTTGATCCAGTCACACACACTCAGCCTAACCTACTTCTCAGGGTTGCCGGGAGGATAATATGGAGTCAAGGAGAATGCTGTAAACTGCCTTGGGTCCCCATTGTGGAGAAAGGCAGTATGTAATTGAAGTAAGTTAAGAAATATAGATGAAGCGGGGCAGATAAAATGTAAGTTACTTAGTGGATTTGAAAGAAAAAGACGTAGGGAAAGCTGAGCACATGGAGGCTGCTTGGAGGAGGGAAAGAAGAAAAAGTATGGGGAAGGGGGAAGTATGGAGAATGAGATACCCCCGCAAGTCCTTGTGGCCATCACTTGTATTTTCCAAAGAAACAAATGCTTAACACCAGAGAATCTGGATTCCTAGGTAGGCTTTTTCTGTGAGTTCCTTCCCTATTGTGTGTGTACTTTTTCCATTTCCCCAAACATTGTGTTCCTTAAAATATGTTGGGGGGTGGGGGGACGACGACAGAGGGAATTTGTCCGGGGGCACATGGTGGTTCTCAGCAGCCCTGCCTGGCAGGATGCCTGTGCTCTTAGTGGGCGCAGATTTAAGATGTGCAGCTGTTCCTTGCAAGGATATTCAGTAAAGGGAGACTTAACCAAATTCTGTCAGATCCTTGGAGGCAGAGTGACTCTTGTTTGGACTCTGGTTCAGACCTCCAGGTCTGCTGTGGCAGTTCCTCAGCCTTTATGTAAAAAAGGGGAAACAAACGTTGCTGGGTAGTAGTGTTAATGAGCGTATGAAATGTTAACATTGTGTGCTTTCTATCTAAACCTAAGTTCAAACCCCCACTCTGCCAATGGGCCAGTGGCTGGTCAGTCTCTCTCTTTCTCTCTCAGCCCGACTTGCCCTGCAGGGTGGGGGTTATGACAATAAAATAGAGGAAAGAATGATGTTGTAAGCCGCTTTGGTTCCTCAGTGGGGAGAAAAGTGGGATATAAATAACTGAGGTGCGGCCGGGCCAGCAACTTCCTTTGGGAGTTGGGGGAGGGGCAGCAAGCAGCTGACAGGGATATCTTGTAGGCCTCCCTCAACTATTCCTTTCCCTCCTGATGATTTTGTGTTTTAATGAATAGCTCTTGGCTATTTCAGGGCCTTCTGTCGCTATCTCTTCGGAGGGGATTCATCACTAGTGGGAGTGGTTGCTAGGCAAGGGCAGCCATCTTGCCCGGCATGTGGCCTGCCACTTCTTCAGCAGGAATCAGCCTCATCTCATGGTTCTGGTCAGAAGTTGTAACTGAACCCCTGGATCTGGAAGAACCAGGCTCCCCTTTCCACTGCGGAGGGCCAGACGTGCTGCCTCCTCCTTGAAAAGAAGCGATAATGGCTGCCAGGCAGGTCAGATTGTAGCTCTGGGCAGGCATTTCTGGCGATCAAAGGGGATTTTCTGTGGAATGTCTGTGTCAGCTTAAGCAGCATGTGGGGGAGAGCAAACGTGCTGGAGCAGGCAGTGTTTCGGGGGGGGGGGCAGGGTGAGAGAGGCTCTCCTTGCCCCGTCCTCTGGATTCATGGCAACCTCAACTGGTCTGACCCTTGTAGGGGCGGGGGGGGGGGCTGGGTTTGCTGTGAGAGAGGAAAATTGCTGAGCTGTCCAGGAAAGGGAGGGGCCACAGGTATAATTCTTCTGGTTCTGCACAAATCGGAGCTAGTAGGGAATAAGGAAATAGTGTCTGAGAGACATTTCTGGTGCCATGCCTGCTGGTGCCATGAATGTGTTCCCATGAAAACAATGGCTTTTCTATCTGAGGTGACATGAAATTCTACCAACTGTTCAAGGGGAAAGGATGCAGATACCCACCACAGGCCTCCCAGACAAAGATTCCCTCTTTCCTCCTACTCCATCATGTTGCGTCACATTTCTGCCCTAGCTGATTAAGACATGTGCACTAATATTATTCTCTCCTTTCTCCCATCATCCTGGGTGTCTGGAATTTTATATCCTTAACCCTTTTCTCTCTCGATAGCCCTCTGGAATTTTATATCCTTAACCCTTTTCTCTCTCGATAGCCCTCTTTCAAGAGGTGGATGCTGAATCTGTAAGGACTACTAGACAAGTATCAAAATTTCTTTTGATTCTGAATATTTCTCAACGTTCAAGGTGAAGTGAGTCCCAGTGTTTTAGCGACGGGTGACCTATATACCCTTTATCTCTTGGGAGAAGACCTCTTTGCCATAAGTATACATGAGAGGTCATTTTCACTCACAATACTTTAACATATTATGTTAGCCTAATATTTAAGTTATGATACAAATGCTTTAGGGGTCAAACCTAGTGAGCAAGTAGGATGTCTGCGGGGCTTCCATCCGCTTGGACCTAATCTCCTTTCCCTGTCTGTTACTGTTCCAACCTGCTTTTCCAACCAAACTAGCTCAGTACTCCTTTTTTCATTTGTTTGTTTTTCAGGCCTTTCAGCCAAAGCATATGGTCAAAGCCATAGACAGTGATAAAGGCCGATAGATGCTGACTCTTTACATTCAAAGAGGTTTTTAATACAAGAGGACTTCTCATTTGATAAAAAATACTGCTGAAAAGATAAGTAGCCAAGAGGGGGGAAGTTTAGCAGCAGAACTGGGGTGGGTAGGGTTGCCAGATCCAAGTTGGGAAATTCCTGGAGATCTGGAGGGTGCAGTGGGGAGAGAGTGGGGTTTGGGGAGGGAAAGGACCTTGGCATGACATAATTCCATAGAGTCCACCCCCCAAAGTAGCCCTTTTCTTCAGGTGAACTGATCTCTGTGGCCTGGAGACCAGTTGTAATTCTGGGAGATCTCCAGCCACTACCTGGAGGCTGGCAACCCTAGGGGTGGGGCTCATTCATCAGAAAAAAAACCCAGAAATGTGTATTTACAACAAAGTCAACCGCCTCCCACATGCGAATTGAATTTTTAAAAAAAGTCACTCTAAGACTTGGTATCAGTAGTATTTCACTGCAGTGAGCATTAGTAAATAATAAAAATTAGGTAATGCAAGATGCACCAAATTTGGAAATAGCGGGACAGACCTTATTCATATACAAGGAGTTTTTTTGCGGGGGAGGTGTTTGGAATTTTGTTTTGACAGTTCACATTTATTGAGAAGATTGGCTGTTTAAACCCAACCAGTGTGCTAGAGCTGTTTGAGTATTGAAGCCAGGTGCTAATCCCACTTTGCTTTGAAGCTGATTGCAAAGTATTGGGCCAGTATTTCTCCACCCAGTTTACCTCATAGGGTTGTTGTGAGGACAGACTTGGATGATAGGAGAATAATGTCTGACATCTTGGAGACCAGGTGGGATGAAAATGGGATACTCTTTCTCCTTGGCTGCTTTAATGACTGTGTTGGAAACTCAATAGGTCCAGCATTGAAAATATCTTTAACAGCCAGGATGTTGGTGTCAACAAAATAGATATCTGCTTACTAGTGGAAGCTGGAAAGGGATCTTCTGTCACTCCCTGCAATCAAGGCACAGGCCACTTTCAGTACTTGATACGTATCGCTCTGGCCTAGCTCCTGCATGGTTGAAAACCCGTGTCAGGTCTGTACCGCTTCAGATTACACATGCCACAGCCTGGGCCAAGCAGACACTGGCAGCACTGCAGGATCACAGGGGCTGCTTGGCTGCCCTTGCTTTTGGCTGCCCATGGCACTCTCTTGCAGCGGCCCTTCAGGAGCTTTTCCAGTAAGTTTAAAGGCCAGTCTGCTCCAGGGTTGCCCACCTCGTTCATCTGTTGTTTTGAGTTTGTGGGATTGGGAGAGGAGATCCTACCGATAATTTGTTTGCATGGAATTGGGCAAGAAGTTGCACTTCCACTCTCTCTTATAGCACCGGGTCAGATATTGCTTGAAGGGCCGTAGCTAGGTATTCTCAGAGGACGCAGGTCCCACGTGACAGATGCCGTCTTCCCGTTTTACTGGTGGAGAGACGAGCACTTGGGAAGGGGCACGTGGGGCCTCATGGGGAGCTGAGGACTCTCGGAAAGGCCCTTTCCCTGTTGCCTTCTCTAATGAGCTGCCTCGCTATCTTCTGAGACTTCTGGGGTGGGATGCACAGAGCATTGTTGCTATGCTGCTTGCGCTGTGACACTAGGCACCAAACTCCTGCGGTGGGTACTTCATTGCGGGGTTTGCAAGAAGGGTGTGTGTTAGCCACGGCCTGGTTTTTTTTTTTTTTTTGCTTTGCTGTTGCAAAACTTCACAGAAATAGGAGTTGGGGTAGACCATTGCACACTTCTCTCTTCTCTGTCTCTCTTCCCTCTCTTCCTCCCGCTGCAGGGAAGTTCCGCCTTTGTCCTTCTTTCTTGCCCTACACTCAGCTGCTGTCCACCCCCACCCCCCATTCCAAGAATCTGAGCTCAGTTGACAAGGGGTTAACAGCACTCCCTGCCACACACACACACAGGTGTATCCGGAGGCTGGAGGAGGGGGGAGGGAGGCAGACACTGCTGGGAACAGGGGTGTGTGTGGGGGGAGATTGTGTATCTGCTTTAAAGCACTCTCTGTGTCCCTGGCACATCATTAGTGAGTCAGAAGCACTGAGGGGAGAGTAACCTGGTGGAGCTGGAATTAACCCCGTGGCGGCTGATGGATGGCAAGGGGGGAGGGGAGGAGGAGGGGGGAGGGAGGGTTCAGACCTTGCTCCTGCAGGTTTACTGCTGGAAGGACCTGAGGGTGGTGCAGGGAATGTGGCTCGCTCTTGGGAAGGAGTGTGAAGGAGGTAGATGGGGGGAGGGAGAAGAGAGGCTGTAGGAAAGAGCTTGCCCATATCAATCAGAAGTACTCTTCCATACATGCAGTCCTGTCTTTTTTAGCAGCCAAATTTAGCTCTCTTGCCAACTATTGATCCCTGCAGGACTAATGAGCTGCAGCCGCATAACCTGGCTCTGGTGCATGGATACCGGAGGTGTGGTAACATGGAAGAAGACCTGCTGTTACCTTCCTTTTTTGTAGCCAGTCGTCCTCTGGGCCTTGGGCCTTGAAGAGCATGCTGGAAATGAGGTTTACAGGCTAGGGGGCGGCAGATCCAAGCTCTGCAAGTGTATCTAGGCATATGCACAGACAGGGGCACCTTGTGGGGGAATTTGAGACTGCCCAGAGGCCGGGTATGGGGCACCAGCATGGGGGTTTTCTCCCTCTTCTCCTTGGTCCTTGTTTTTCATGGCTGCTGCCCGTTCTTGCTTGAACGCAGGATGGCAGTTGCTTAGCGCTTCATCCGCGGACTCCTGCTTAGTACCCAGCTGAAGTCCTAATCCTCTGTGACACTGCGACCATCTCTGCAGCAGCTAATTGTAGCGTCCCCAGCAGCGGATTACAGTTTAAAGTGGGGAATAAGCAGTGGGAGCAGCTGAGCTCCTAAGCAACAAATCTCCTGTTTTTCATGCAAGCAACTTTTTATTATTAATATAATTAAGATGCTTGTGAGGGGGGGGATGTAAGAAGGGCTTGTGGGAGAGCCACAAAGTTACCTCTTGGGGGTCACCTTAGGAGAGTGGAGGTGGGGGCAGGCAGAGGAGAGCTGTGGCTGTGCTCACTTCTGTCGGTCCGTGGGGGTGTTGGGATCGCGGCCCCTGTGCTCTTTTCTCCACAAGCGTCTTTGGCTCCTGCCTCAGCTGTGCTTCCCCAAGTGCTGTTCTTTCATTGTCTTCGGAGTGTTCCATTTTGCAGATGAGAAATGGAGGTCAGAGGCAGTGAGTGTTTAACGGAGGGCTGCCAGGAAGGAATCCACTTGCCCCCTTTATCCCGGTGGCGACCCAAAGCCTCTAACAGCATTGTTCTCCCCCTTCCATTTTATCCTCAACAACTTTGCGAGGTAGGCTAAGCTTCCATAGCAGAGTAGGGATTCCAACTCAGGTGTCCCACCTCTGAGTCTCGTACTCTGACCACTACACCCCGCTAGTGGGTGTGTGAGGGCTTGCTATGCTCATTTAGTGTTCTCAAGGCTATGGAAGCTTACATGAGTGCAAGCTAAACTGGCCGTGGTGGGGGTTTAAAAGGTTACACGGTTAGTTTCTGGAATGGGGGGGGAGGGGGCTGTACTTAGACCACTTTCCAGGAAGAGACACAGAACCCAGCTTTCCGAGCTGCCTGTTCTCTGCTTTAAGATCAGAAAGGAATTGCTTTGCTGTATTTGATAACACAGCAAAGTCCCTTTCTGGAATGATCGCCATGCTGTGTGGCTCCAGTCAGCTCCTCATGAAAGGGTCTTTGTATCCTGGGGGGAAATTTGTCCCCCTCCTCCCTGGCCCATCTTACAACTCAGTCCCCATCCCAAGTTGTCGCTGTGCCCAGAGTCCATCCTCTATTACCAGTTGCTTGGGGGCTGGGTGTGGGAGGGAATGATCTGGTCAGCACCTGCATCTTTGCTCCCAGCTTTGTGCGGTTATCTAAACAGCTTGTGATAAGGGAAACCTTCCTTGGAAAACCCTCTGGGATGCTTGCATGTGGTTCTATGCGCCTCTGTGCTTCAGAGATGATCTGGGCCATTTGCAAGGAGAGAGGAAAACATCTCTCCTTCCAAAAGTAACTTGCATTTCAAGCACTGGGGTTTCATCCTATACCTCTTTTCTACGGTTGAAAAAAGGGGAAAAGAAGCTGGACTGGCGCACGTTTGTAAAAATGACATGAACAGGATTTGGGAGGAAAGGTGATGGGATGGTGGTAGCAGCTTTTGCGGAAAGCATTGGTCTGTCCCAAACAGCTACTTTTCAGGCTGGCCAAGTATATACTCTGTCTCCTTGAGCATAGATAGGGATGTGTTTGTTTGGAAATGTTACATTTGAATAGGGTTGCCCGGTCCAGGTTGGGAAATTCCTGGAGATTTTGGGGGTGGAGCCTGGAGAGGGTGGGGTTTGAGGAGGGGGAGGGGCCTCAGTGGGGTATAATGCCATATTCACCCTTCAGAGCAGCCATTTTCTCCAGGGGAACTGATCTCTGTTGCCTGGAGAGCTGTTGTAATTCTGGGAGATCTCCAGCTACCACCTGGAGGCTGGCAACCCTACATTTGAAACATTGAAATTCATTTGCAATGCTTTTAAAAAACGATTAAATTGCCAGGTGCTGAACAATGCTCACTCCTGTCAAATCCAGATCTATAATAATTCATTATCCCTATCCTCAGATGAGAAAGGAATGCCTTCCTCTGTGCTTCTGGTTGCCAACTCTAGCTCAGAAAGTTTCTGGAAATTTGGGGGTGGTTGCTGGGGAAGGTGGAGTTTGGGGAGGGAACTTAGTGGGGATGCGATGCCATAAAGCCCACTCTTCAAAGCAGCCATTTCCTCCAGAGGAACTGATCTCTATGGTCTGGAGATCACTTGTTATTATGGAGGACTCTGGGCACAACCTGGAGGCTGGCAACCATTGCCATCAGTGAGACTAAATGAAAATGCACATACCTACCTTTAGAAACTCTCTGCCCAAGGGTATCTGCCCGGTGACTTTTTTCCCCTGCTTCCCACCTATCATTTCTCAGCAAATATTTCACAGGCTGCTTCTGTTGGTGTCTGTATGCTTTTCTTTGGCATATAAGTGCAGTTGTTATTATTTGGCTAGTGTTTATTGGCTTAAACAGTGTATTTGTATTTTTTTTCTGAATATGACATTGCGTTCTACGTAATTTGCTTTGGAAATGTTTGTGTTGTTGAACATTGTCCAGTTTTATAAAAATGAAATGTCCGCATGGAAGCCCATTTTTGGTGGTTTGGGGTATATGTTGCATATGAACATTTCTTTGCAGGGCTGGGGCCTGCCCAGCCCTAAAGGGGGGCTGGGGCTGGGGCAGCATCTTCCCACTTACGGAAGAGGGGTTAGTATTTAGCAAAGCTTAAGGCAAGAAAAGGTCCACTTTATGTTTCTTAATTTTAGTTATTTGGCTTGAGGAAGTGAGCTCCAATTCCCAATATCTTACGCTGGAACAAATTTTGTTAGTCTTTAAGGTGCCGTAGACTCCTGTATGTCTCTCTGTGCCTCCCGCCTCATTTATGAACCCTTTTGAACCTCTTTGTTTCATTCACATCCCATTTTTATTTTCAATGAGGACCCAAAGCAGCTTGCATTGTCCCATATTCCAATTTGTTCTCACAACAACCCTGTGAAGTAGGTTAGGACCAAGGTCATCCAGCAAGCTTCCAAGGCAGAGTGGGAATTTGAACGTGGGTCTCTCAAATCCTAGTCAGACTTGAACCACTACACCACTCGTTCAACCACTACACCACATTGCTGTTAGCAGTTTCCTCCACGTCTTTTGTTTCTTGCTTCCTATTTAAAGTCTTGTCTTCCTGTCCACTCTTCAATACAAGGGTAGCTGGGTATGGCAGACAGCAGGCCTTGCACAGAAGAGGGAATTTCAGTTGCTCAGCTTATCCTGTTGTGGTGTTGGGGACGGGGAAGAGAGAAACTACACCACCTACACAAATATGACAGTAGTACCCCATTCTCTGTTGCAATGTTACCCTCATACCAATTGCTTAGGAGTTGTCGCATGTAGATTAAACACTTGCATTTGTAATCCATTCAAATGTACAAAGACGAACACTGCTTTGTGTTGGCTTAG
Source organism: Eublepharis macularius (assembly GCF_028583425.1). Lineage (NCBI taxonomy): Eukaryota > Metazoa > Chordata > Lepidosauria > Squamata > Eublepharidae > Eublepharis > Eublepharis macularius. The sequence goes on from NC_072804.1 coordinate 27,568,062, forward strand.
GCCCCCCGGTCCTCAAAACAGACTGTAAAATGGGGACGTGAATGTAGATGAGTCTGCAGCAGAGGGGAATTCCGCAGGAGAAGGATGCTTACCTATACCCGGTATACGGAGGGTGACCTCCAAAAGGGCACGCAGAGTTTATCACACTAATTCTTGGGATGGGAGGAGACAGAAGATGATTTCTTGGGCATTTCTGGGCCAAATTGCTAATAATCTCCACATACTGTTCTCGTAAGCCCTTCCCTTCCGTAGTGCAGTTCCTATTCAAAACCAGTGTCATCTCTCTTAAATGAGATGGACTGGATTCAGCTTTGTGTGCCATTTGAAAGTGACTGCCAAGCAGGTAGGATGCAACCTGGGCAGTAGGCTGATGAGATCCCGAGCACAGAAGTGAGGGAATGTGGGAAAAGATCCAGTATTAAAGTCAAGATGCAGACCATGAGAGATTCCGCACACGTTGGATAATGCACTTCCAATCCTCTTTATAGATCATTTGGAACTGAATTTTTCGAGTGTGAAACAAAAAATCCACTTCCAAACGGTAGCTAAAGTGCATTGAAAGTGCATTATCCAACATGTGCGGAATCAGCCCTTGGCCATTTTCGCACTGCGACATCGCGCAAATCTTGCGCGAGAAAATACGATCTTCCGTGTTTTTTGTGCAACGTTCCGGGTCCTTCCGAGGGAAGGTAAGCAGTGTGAAAATGGCCCATATCTCCCACACTGAGCTTTTCCAAAGAGGAGACCTCTCTTTTATAGTATCTTGGGTCCTTGTTATGTGCATTTTAAAGAACAGTGGTGAATAAAGACCACTTTAGTAATAAATTTACACCTGAAACAACGCAAGTATAGCACCAATGAGCTAAACGGGTGTTTGAGTGTCCGTGTACGGAGGGTATATTCACTGGGAGATGGACTGTACTGCATTTCCATGTCTCTTGTGCATTCAGTGACAAACCCAGGTTTGGTATTATGTAATGTGTGGAATGGATTGAGCTCGTTTGGGGAGGGGTAATTGTTTCCTAAGCAAAAAGTTGTTCTAGTGACAGAGACAGCAGCTCAGTCTGAGAAAGGGTCATGATTTCTTCAATCTGTGTATGCTATGGAGTGATACAACTGGTGCTCTGCAGGTTTTTCTCATTAATGAGCTAAAATTTAACATGCCTCCCATGCTTCCTTCATTCTCCTTGCCTGGTGCACACTCCATTGGTCAAGGGAGAAGGGTCAGGAGTCCCAGTGTACCCTCCTTCCCTCTCTCTTTCGGCTGTCCTGTCGCTTTATGCAGAGTCCTTGTCCTGATGTTTTATTTTCCTCTGTTCTGGCATACAGTGCTGGGGTTGTCCTCTCCCCGGACAGGAAGACGAATGAATTCCATTACGGGATCGTGATTTTATTCCACGTGTCAGGGAGTCTGAGATTAACTTGCTCACCAATCTGTGACAAACCCAGATACGCACATGTGCCTGTACTCCCTCCCCTCCTTGCCTCTACCTTTTTGCTCTCCTTCACATGACAGCACTGCTATGTTTGCAAAGCAACCTTGGATTTCTTTGGAAGAGCCATAGGCACGTTGGGCACCCCCCCCCACCCAATACCTCTTGCTAATAAACAGTGGTGAGAAGGCTGAGTTTGACAGGCCAAGCTGTCTCATTGAGCCATGCCCTAAAGAGCGTTCAGTTCTTTGCTTTCTTGGCTCTGTTTGTGTTGCTATTATTGGGGGAACATGCTGAGTAATGGGCATAGAATTTGACTGCCTGGGAGTTTTACCATTCATTTTTGAAAGTCCAGCAAGTTTCTAGTCCTTATGGATGTGAATGTCTAGTCATGCTTGGAAATGAAGAATTCCCTGGGAGAAGGCAGGGTGGGGGGGTGGGGGGGACTGAATATAATTTTCAGTAGATCAGGAAAGAAGGGAATGGGGTAGCCTTCAGCATACCCTGCATGGTTCCTTGCCATTCCTTCAGAATAAATTATACAAAATATGTACATGTGCTCATTTATACTAGTACCAACATTAACTCTTTTATACCAGTACCAACTGTCAACTCTCTTATCAATGGTTGTTGTGGGTTTTCCGGGCTGTATTGCCGTGGTCTTGGCATTGTAGTTCCTGACGTTTCGCCAGCGGCTGTGGCTGGCATCTTCAGAGGTGTAGCACCAAAAGACAGAGATCTCTCAGTGTCACAGTGTGATCAAGACCACGGCTCTACAGCCCGGAAAATCCACAACAACCATCGTTCTCCGGCCGTGAAAGCCTTCGACAATACATCTCTTATCAATGTTTAACCTGTTTTACATAGATGCTGTTTGGTAGAGGGGATGTGCCCAGGGCACACACGCGTGCACACACACATGCGCGCGTGTGCGCACACACACACAGAGATTCTTATGACTTGCTATTGGATGTACTCAAGATTAAGCTGCAAAAAATGCAATGTGTTTTAATATGGTCTACTAGTGGTTTACTTTTTTAAAATGCACCATGTCATAACAGCAAAAATTTCACCAACCCATAGGAAACAAACATTCCCTACTCTTTACTTATTGGGAGAAATACGGGAAAGGTAAAGGGGTTTCTACTTTGGGACAAGGTTGTGCATATATCATTCTGTGGGTGGCTGATTGAGAACTGTAGGCATTCAAAAAGAGTCCAGTAGCACCTTTAAGACTAACCAATTTTATTGTAGCATAAGCTTTCGAGAATCAACAGACACTGTTCCATGCATGACCAGTTTCTGTTCCATGCATCTGACGAAGAGAACTGTGATTCTCGAAAGCTTATGCTACAATAAAATTGGTTAGTCTTAAAGGTGCTACTGGACTCTTTTTGATTTTGCTACTACAGACTAACACGGCTAACTCCTCTGGATCTGTAGGCATTCAGACTGTAGAGCTGGTGAGAGGGCCAGAGATCTATGGAGTTTTCTCAAAACACAGTGGCAGGTAGTTGGAAATACTGTGATGTCTTTGTGAGGCAGTGGCTGCAGGCACAACTGCCAAGTGCAGAGGTGAGCACAGCTCACTCCTCGATGCTACAATGTCAAATCAAGATGGCGGAAGGGAACACTGAGTGAGGGGTTTTTTTTTTCCTGGCGATGCCAGCCCTGGCAACATGATGCCTTGCTCATAGAAGAAAGGTCTGCTGGCCCAGAATGCTTTGCTGGCACAAAACTATCTTTTTGCAGGGGTAGGATAGGCTGCCTTCCCTTCCATCTCCCTTTGACTTGGTGTTCCTCAACGCCCCAATCTTGCCAGCCCTGTGCTCAGCCACATGGGATCAAATGAAGACTCCATTTTTCTTTTCTGCAGAGGGCAAGGAAGAGAGGGGCAGAGCAAAATAAAGAGAAGAGGGTCTGGCACGGCCGCTAGCTAAGGAAAGCAGGAGGGGGCTGGCTGGCTGGGGCAAAATGCCCTCTGAGTCTGGCACATGACTCCTCAGTACCTGGTGAAATAGCAGCCAGACCGGGGGCGGGGGGGGGGGAATGTGCGGTCTGCCAGGATCTCTTTTGTATGCCTCCAGTCTGCAGAACTGAAGAGCCTCAGCAAGGCTCAGATTAGCTTGGCTAGCAAGCCCAGAAGTGGAGGGGGTGTGTGTTTTATGGGGAGGGAGGGGAAGCCAGAGGTATGTGGTGTACTGAGCCGTGGGTGGATGTTGCAGCTGACCCTCCTGGGGCAGCCAGAGGCTCACACTCCCTCCCTCGTGTTGATCTGGGTGCAGGCATCTGGACGTGTTTGCTAGAGGCTTTTGAATTCCAGTTCTTGGGTCACTCGCTCGCCTTCCTGATGCCCTTGGGGGTGGGGAGTAGGGGAGGTGAAGAAGCTGGCCTGAGCACTCAAACAAACAAGCTGTGTCTTGGTGGGGGACCTGATCCTCAGTGTCTGAACCCTGAAGATTTTATGTGTGGGCGTTTCCTCCCCCCCCCACGCCCCCCAACCATGCAGTGAAGGAAAGTGGGAAATGTGTGTTCAGAATGATCCTTGGAGGAGGCAGCGTAGCTCCTTGGCTCTGTGTCTGCATGCAAGGACTTCTGCGAGAAAGGACTGGGGCCATTGGAGCACGTTGGCTCCAGTCCTGCTCCCCCTCCTTGGCTGCATTATCTCCTGTTTTCCACGCTCCGCCCTGCTGGCATCTGTGTCCTGTCACTCAGGAGTAAGAGGCTTGGCTGTAGACTGGCGAAGGAAATGCACCTCCAGATCCACTTATCTTCTACAGGCGGGGCCGGGGTGGGTGGGGGGGAGGACTTAGGAGTTCAGAGGGCCCACACTCTGTGCTTTGGAATGATTTTGTTTCAGTTTCTCCATTTCTTATTGGCCCACGTATCAAATTCGATCCATGTGTTGGAAAAAAAAAGGTGCTTCCCAAATTGCACAAGTGGGTTTGGGGTTTTTTTTTTTTTGCTGAGCAACATTGTTGAATAGGAATATGTGATGAGACCCTCCCCTTTCTCCCAAAGAACTTGGCCTAACTTTCTGCTTAGCCTACCTAGGAGGATTAGAGTCAGTGAGTTGACTAAGGCCACCCAACAGGATTTAAAACCTGCTGTGAACTTCCTTCTGGATTTCCACCACCCGTAAAGGCAACTGGTTGAAGGTACATACTTGGTGGAAAGGTACGCTGAGCACTGGAGCTTTGCCTGTGACCAAAACAACTTTTTGACACATGTGGTCTGATTTTCTCTGCAGCCATGAGGACATGTGTTCAAGAGATGCTTTTTAAAAATCTGGCCACTTCTGCATACGTAGAAGAAAGACAGTATGGCTGGGGATTTTCACTGACTGCCAGCTGTGAACCTTCTGGTCACATGCCAGGAACGAGAGTTACACTACCCGGTTTAGGGTGCCCCATCGCCAAGCAGCAACATTCAGAGTCTGTTGGCATGCTGCTTACTGAATGGAACAGAGGCAGGCAGGGGCTGGGCAATGCAGTATAGCCAGGAGGAGGAGGCGGAGCTGGGTGAGCTCTGAGAAGGATGGGACTGGGCACCATCTGGTTGTGCGAGCAGCCTTGCTGAACGGGGAGGAGCTGGGCAGATTTACAAGCCGCCATTGCTGAGGTCAGGGTGGGAGGTGGTCCCCCCTCCATTTCTGGGCATGCTTGTCAAGACAGAAAAGAGGGAGGGGGAACACTGGCCGCTATTCTTGGTATACACCCGTGGCAGCCAAGTTGGGCGGGTTGAGCTCCTTGGTTGCATTGCTGGCCAGGGTGGAGGGCTAGGAGAATGTGTTTCCTGTGTGGAAAATGGGATTTGCAAAGAGTGGCTTGTTCTGGAAGGGCAGATCCTTTCTCCCCCTCCCCAGCTCTGCCCATTGCGCTTCCCATCTGAAGGGCAAAGGGCTAGGTGAAGCCTTTTTTTCCTGTTTTGTTTTCTGAGTCTGCCCAGTGGAAAAGGCCTTCTTCCCATGTGTAGTGGAATGTGCTCTAGAATTCTCCCTGGGCAAATCCAGGCTTTGTCTGTCCAGAGCACAACATCATCTGGGGTGGTTCTGAAGGCCATCAGTGGTGGCCAGTGGGAAAGCAAGGGATGATTTCTTTGGGGAGTATATCTAGCCTGGTCCTAAGCGGTCCTGTCACTCCCCCCGCCACCCCCCCCCCCCACAACTTCGCCTGCGCTGCGTGCATTAATGCAAACACACAGGCCTGAGAGCTTCATTAGTGGCATGTGGAATGGGGTAATGCATCCGCATCCCATTAGTCTAATGAAAGAAGTGAACAGGCACCTGGAACAAAGCTGCTGACTCCTGGCGAGTGTCTTGGGGCTGGCGGCCTTGGGGCGGCCTTGGCCCCTGCTCAGGCGGGCTGCCTAATGTTGCTTGGGGGCAAGGGGAAGCAGCATCCCCTGAGCTATTCAAGAACAAAATAAGCCCTATGCTGTAGGGGATGTGAATGAGTTGGGGAAGGAATGTGATCCGTTCCCTAGGGAAGAGATTAGGACTGCCAGCTCAAAAAAAGGGGAGGGGGGTTCTAATTTAAAGAATTCTGTGAAGTTAAGTGTTTAGCTGTCTTTAGAAGGTGTTGATGGAAAATGGGTTAAACCTGTTAAGCGAGAGGCTGCGGGAGTGACTGGGTGCTTTATGGCACACCTGCTCATCTTTGTTCATTGAACGGGAAGCACATTATTTTAAATCTTGACAATCCCGGAAATACTTAAGATGTTTATACCCTTTCCTCCCCAATAAGGCTCGAAAGCAGCTTATGACGTTTTGGTCCTCACAACCACACCCTCTGTGAGGTAGGTCAGACAGAAAGGCCAGGATTGGCCCAAGGCTGCCCACTGAGCTTCCGTGGTAGCATTTGAACCTGGCTCTCCCAGATCCTAGTGACGGCACCATGCTGATGTAATTAAAATGGTGGTTCTTTTTTCATTCTCCTCTTCCTGAGCGGTTAGTATTGTGTCTGCAACCAGGCCACCGAGCCCGGGTGAAGCCAACACTGAGTATCCACCCCTCCCCCCCCGCCCTAAACCAGCTGGCCCCATCCTGACCACGATTGAGGGATTATGCTGTCAAATGTTGCTTTTGTTTTCCTTGCAGTTTCTCCTGAGTGTTGGCGGGGTGGAGGTTCCCGGAGGACAGAGAGCAGTGGCTCCAGATCTCTTAGCTGTGTTCTCTCTGGAGGAAGCCGAACCAGATAGTCAATTTGCTACTCAGAAATCTTATGCTGTGGGAGCTTTGAGAGGAGAATTATGCCATCAGTGGGTTCCATTAGGAAAGGCATAATTCTTGGACATGGGAAACCTGACCTGAAGACTGATGGTAGTGTGTATGTGGTTTTTCTCCCCAGACAGTTGACAGCAGTTTGAGATGGTGGCTGGGGCTTTGCCTCTGGAAATAGGCTTTCAAAGGTCTTCCATGCCTTCAAAAACACGCAGACTTAATTTGACCAAAGGCAGTAGTAGAAAAAAAGAAACTGGGAGCAAACCCGTTTTGGCGCTCTCAAAAGGTTTGAATCTCCATTCTGCCAAGGCATCGTCCTGGTTGACTCCTGAGCCAGTCACTTACCCAAACCTACTACAAAAATGAGAACTGCTGTCCTACCGACTAGGAGAAGCAAGGTCTGATTGATGAGATATAGAGGCTTTTGAATTATACTGAATTCTTTGTGGGTCACAAATTCAAAGAGCTCTGTGACTTCTTTAAAGCTTGCAGACTTTCATGCAGACAGAGACTGGTTCAGCGAGCTTAGTTCAAGTATTTTACCCTAAGTCCTCAACCTGAGCCTCCCTCGGGTATGACATCTTGCAATAGCTCCCATCCTCGGTTTTGTCAAAATAATTCAGATTCTGTGAGGAACAAAATATGCATTAGAGAAGCTTAATGTGCACTTCCTTCTTTGCAGTTTTTTTGTCTTAACAAGGGGACCTTTCTTAAGAACGTGGAGACCCTGCAGGCTTGGAGGGGGGGTGAGAGTGCTGTCTAGAAGGCGGGAGACCTTCTGACATGCGGAGCCCTACAAGAAGTTCCCAGGCCTCCTCCACTCTGCTGCCCCCCCCCCATTCTGCAGTCCCCAAGGCCGTGCCTTTTCTCCGTCACACCTTTCCTTTGAAATGGCTGCCAGCCAGCCTGTCCCCATAGAGAGTGCTGAGTTAGGGCAGTACAGCAAGGAAATTTGGAGGGTGGGACTGGGGTGTTTGCAGCCATCTTAGCGGTGACACACAACGGATGGTGGTCCTTGGGAGAGCAGCTCTTTGACCTTTTTCTCTTTCCTCCAATTTGGTGCTGCTGGGTTTGTGGGCATGAAGGCTGGGGTCGGTTTGTGGGCATGGAGGCTGGGGGGTAGTGTGGTGTAGTGGTTAGTGTCAAACAGGACCATGTTTCCATGGATGGTGGCTGTCTATGAGGGCAAAAGTTGAACCTTTGTATCCAGAATGGCAGGATTTGAGTCCACTGGTACTGTAGAGACCAACAAGAACCAAAGCTTCCTTCTTCAGAAGGCCTGCTCTGACTCTCCAAAGCTTATACCCTGAAAATCTCATTGGTCTCGAAGGTGCCACTGGACTCAAATCCTGCTGTTCTACTGTTCAGGCTACCTGGACTCAAATCCTGCTGTTCAGGCTACCTACCTGAAACTGTCCCTATCCAGAGGCAATAAACCTCTGAACCCCTTTATTGGGAGGCAGCAACAGGGGGAGGGCCTTTGTCTCCATGCTGTTTGTTGGCCCTGCAGGGCAAATGATTGGCCACTGTGGGAAACAGGATACTGCTGTAGATGGATCACTGGTCTTGATCCAGGAGAGCACTTCTTATAGTTAAACTAGGGCCTGGGTTCAAATCTCTGTTAAGAAACTTACTCACTACCTCATATGGTGGTTGTGAGGTTAAAATGGACGAGGGGTATATATACTCCCTTGAACCTTAGAGGAAGAGTGTTTTTTAAAAAAACATAACAGCTATGCAAAGTCCCACATGAATTTGTTTCTCCAGCATGTAACAAAACCAGGACTTTCCTCCTAGTCACCCTTCTTTCAAACTGAATGTTCGGAATCACAGCCACTTACTTCATTTGTGCTGTGTTATGGCAATAGGCAATAGTCACATTTGCCACAGAACCTTTCATTTCCATCTAATTCTGAGGGTGTTATTAACGTTCCGAACTGGTGTTTGAATTCAGTAATGAGGGTGAACAAGCTGGAGCTTAATCCTGAGAAGACAGGGTCTCTGGGTTCGTAGAAAGGCTGCCCAGCAACGTGAGATCTGCCCTGTTTCGGATGGGGTTACGCTCCCCTTGAAAAGCCAGGTTCTCCACTTGGGAGTGCTGCTTGACACAGCAGCTGTCTTAGAAAGCCAGGTGGCTGTGGTGCCTCAAGTGCATTTGCCCAGATTTGGCTCGTGTGCCAGCAGTACCCGGGGCTGTACTAATACGCTTTACTTGGGGCCGCCCTTGAAGAGTGCTTGGAAGCTACGACTAGTGCAGAATGCTGCAGCTAGACTGCTGGTCAGGGCCAGCTACCGGGAGCATGTAACCCCAGTATTACAGCAATTACACTGGCTACCAATCTGTTTCCAAGCCCAATTCAAGGTGTTGCGTCCATCTTTTATGGCTTGGGACCAGGGTATCTGAAGAACCCTCATCTCCTATATGTTCCTGCCTGGGAGTTAAGAACACAGGAAGAGGCCCTCAGTCAAAGAAGCTCAGTTCATGGGTACATGAGAGGGCCTTTTTGGTGGCAGCCCCACAATCATGGAACAGTCTCCCCAGGGAAGTGTGTCTGGCCCCCTCGCTCACTATCTTTCAGGAGGCAGCTGACGACTTTTTAAAATTTAGGATGGCTTTTGTTCAGGCACTTTTTAATTTGAGTAGTTTTTAACTGTTTTTGACGTATCTTTCTGTTTTATATTGTAAGGCACCTAGAACTAATTGAGGTGGAAAGGTGGCTAATAAATGTCTTAAATAAACAAACCTTTGCTCCAGTTCTATATTTCACACGTTGTCTTGTTGTCCCTTTAGCTTGAAGGCCCTGTCGAAGGGGTACTCCAGTTGAGCGAGCTCCTCTTATAAGAAACCAAAAAGTGTTGCCCAACCTGTAACACAACTTGAAATTGGATCCTTGACCAGGGACATGACCAGGGATGAGGTGCAGACCTCACCAGCTGCTAATGGTGTGTTCGGAGATGTGCCCTTTGCAACAAAGAGGCCATTGTTGCATGGTGCCAGCAACCAAGCTGCTTCAGAGCCTTTCCTGCTTCGCAGCCAGTAAAGAAAAGCAGTCGAACCTGCTTACCTTTTCCCTGTTCCCAGACTGCTTTTGTTCCCACTCTTCCAATTGGCTTGGAATCCTTAAAAATCCTGGATCAGATTGACTCTTGTCCTGTTCTGCTGGCGAGCTGCTGCCACTAGGGAGGCCGAGTGGCCCTGAGCTTCAGCGGAGGCTTGCTGATTGGCTAGCCCTACAAACAGACCAGTTGAGTGGCATCAACCCAGTCTAAGTTGCTGCCTTTAGATTGCAGTGAATTGGGCAGCTGTTAATCAGCTATTGGCTCTCTTTTACTGTCCTTTATTTTTTAATTTTTTTTTGAATGCGTGCTCTCTGGGATGCAGGTGCTGCAGGCAGCAAGAGCTGGTAATGCACCTGGACTGGAACATGAAGGTGTGTGGCTATGATGTCCTCAGGCCAGGGCTTAGTGGTAGTGCCTTTGCATGGAGAAGGCCCTGGGTTTAACCCCTGCCATCTCCAGGTAAAAGCATCAGATAGTAGGTGATATGAAAGATCTTGACCTGATTTCCAAAGAATTTCTGCCAGTCGGAGCAGGCACTTCTGACTGTGATAGATCCATGATTTGATTTGGTATAAGCCAGCTTTGCATTTTGGGGAGGGGGCTTGACCTAAGGGTACGACATTCGCTTTGCCTGCAGAAGGTGGTCCCACGTTCAGTCCCCAGCATCTCCAGAGAGGAGGTGATGGACAAGACTTCCACTTGAGATCCTGGAGTGTCACTGCCAGTTAGAGCAGACAACACTGACCTTGGTAGACCCCATGCCTGATCACTATAAGGCAGCGCCATGTGTTAATGTCAAGGCTGTACTCTTACTGATTCTTCCCAACTCGTAAGGCCAACCCCCCCTCCCCCCAAGTTATGAAAATGTATACGTGCTGTGTACTCTCTCGTTCTCTATACTTGTCCCGGGAATGAAAGCAAAGGGTCTGGATAATGTCACTTAGTGAGCCTGTTCAGACAGACTGCTACAGTGCACATAGTCCCAATCCAGAGGTGGTGGACTATTAACTTCTGCTTCAGACCTGGCTTCAAATTTCTGCTCAGTCATGAATGAGTTTACTGGTTTGCCCTCGGGCTGTCACTATTTCTGCCTAACTCTACCCTGCAGGGTTGTTGTGAAGACAGAACCAAGGTGGGAAAGTCCATGGAAGCTGCCTGCACTCCCTGAAGGGAGGGCAGGATTTTAATAAGTGACATGTGAAGCGTTGTTCATCCTCACCACGGGGGTAAGAAAACCAGAGGAGGATTTTGTGTGGCTGGTGTGGTGGGAAAACAGCTTTCCACGGGCCCCACATTTTATAACAGCCAGAGCAAAAATTTAGAGGGAAAGGGGAGATATGGCTGCTTTTCCCCCAGAGGGGAGGGTGGAAAGCTGTAAACGTTGCAATGCAACATCTTTGCAAACTGAGAGACTGGAATGAAGGATGACTATGGAAGCCAGGCTGGTACAGGCCTGAGAGGAGCTTGCTTTTGTGCTGTGAAGCAGCTGGACTCTGGGAAGAAGCCTGGTGATAACTACATCGGGCCACATGCGGAGCAGCGGGGCTTGCTTGAACTTTGGACATGGAAATGCCAGGCATTGCCCTGCGGACTAGAAACTTGAGGTTGGGTGTTGGTTGGGCATTGTGTGGGGAGAAGCTGGAAGGCAATGTGTGCAATTAATTATAGGAGATGGACCATAACAGCTCCACTTAGCTCAGTGCCCGCCTTCCATGATCAAGAGCCAGCATGGCGTAGGAGTCGGTGTTGGACTAAGAACTGGGAAATCCAGCTTCGAGTATCCAGTCTGCCCTGGAAGCTCGCTGGGTGACTCATCCTAACCTTTCCTACAGGGTGGTGGTTAGGATAAAATGAAGGTGGAACAGCGGTGTGAGCCACTTCGGGGCCCCCATGTGGGACAACAGCTGGGTTTAAATAATCAGAATAAAGTGGAAGGAAAGATGAAATGATGCCGAAGACATACCTCAAATTTGCATCCTGCCCGACGATTGCAGAATTGGGCTCAGTACAGAGTTTTGACTTAAAAGGAGCCCCCCAACTCTCCCTTTCAGCAGTGGGTGGGGAGAAGAGACGGCTCGCCCGCCACCCCCTGCCCAGTCCCAGCTATGCTTTGCTGCCCCCAGCTGGCTCGCTCCGTACTGGTGGGGTTCACCCAGGTCTGACCGCGCGTCACTCGGGAAGCCTTTGGGGGCAGTTGGGAGGGCTTCTTTTTGTTTGGAAGGCGCTTTTTTGCTCGCCGCGTGTCAGCCGGGGCTGCGTCCGGGGCTGCACGGAAGGGGAAGAAACCCCCCCCCCTTTCCCCCCTGCCCGGGCCAGCATTGCAGTGGCTGGAGCAGGCTTGAGGAAGCGTGGCCAAGCAGAGCAGGCTGTTGCCGGAACCAATTAGCCTCCAGCCAGCAGGCCGACTTGCAGCCCCTGTTCTTTTTTCCGGCCTCTCCTCTCGCTCGCTCTCTCTCTCGGTGCCCCTTCTGCCTGCCTCCCTCTCGCTTCTCTTTCTATCCCCGCCTCCGGGCTCGCTCCCTCCGTTCCTTCTCCTTGTCGGAGCTTGTTTTGGGCAACATGGGGTTGCGGTGAGTCACGCCGCGCGTAGGGGATTTGAAAAAGCATTCTGGCGGCGCTGGGGGCGGCCCCGCTGGAGCTCGCAGACCGGCTTGGCTGGGGAGGGCCGCGTTTGCAATGGCCCGTGGCTAGCCCCGCCCATCCCGGCAAGAGACACACCGCTCTGGGAAGGAAAGGGGCAGCTCTCCGCCGACGCGGGCAAAAGGGCTCGGCTGGGGCGGCCTTTGCCGTTTCCCCCGCCCCCGCCTGCCCGGCAGGCTTCCACGCAGAGGGGGGATTCGAATCTGGGTCTCGGAGAGCCTAGCCCATCCACTCCATCGCGCTGGCTGGCTAAAAGACAGGCGCGCACATGCACGCGGTGGATGGGTGGTTAAATGACGATTCCATGACTCAATGTGAATGTGGACAGATTGGGAGAAGGAGGGCAGGAAGGAATGAGCCGCTGCCAGGCTGATGGACCTTATATGCCCAGGGTAATGATGATGGCCACTTTGGGGGAGATAGGCTGGGGATCCTCCGGGTTTTTTGCCTTCCTCTGGAGGAGAGCAGGGAGGGGAGAAGGAGGTAGCTGTGAATTTCCTGCATTGTGCAGGGGGTTGGACTAGATGACCCTTGAGATCCCTTCCAGCTACAGTTGCCAGTTTCCAGATCTCCCGGAATTACAACTGATCTCCAGGCTGCAAGAGATCACTTGCTCTGGAGAAAATAGCTGGTTTGGAGGGTGGACTTTAAGGCATTATAGTCTGATCTCCCCTCCCTCTTCAAAACCAACTCTTCCCAGGCTTCACCCCATAATCTCCAGGAATTTCCCAAGCTGGAGTTGGCAACCCTACTTCCAGCTCTATATTTCTATGGCTATAAAGATTTCTCTTTTTGGCTGGGGGTGGGTAGGTGGGAATCAAGGTTTCTGTGTATTCAGAGAAAGATGCGTCCTGTGTTGTGTTCTGTTGATGTTTGGGGCCCAGAGAATGCAGAATTCATGTGTGCTCTACATTTGTGTGTGTGGGGGGGGGGGGCGTCTCTGTGTGCATTACTCTCTGCTTTGTCTTACTGCAAGAGCACTGTTGCAGTGGGAGTTGGTCTGTGGTAGCACAACAAAAGAGTTTTCTGGCCGTTTTAAAAACTAGTAAAGACTTCAGTCGCTCCAAAAATTGATCTTGTAGTACCTGAAAGGCTACACATGATTTTATTCTAGCATAAGTTTGCACAGGCTACTGAGGAGCCATTCCAGTCTGCAAAAGCTTATGCTGATATAAAATTCTTGTTTTTCCACCAGACTTTGTTTAAAAAAAAATTATTGCAGCTGGTGAATACCACACATGACTCTACCCAAAAGGCCCAGAACCAGTTTTCACTGCAGAAGAATCACGTGGCCACCCCCTGGAGCAGGGTTCTCCAACATAGTGCCCACGAAAGCTGTTGCAGCCACCAGTGCTTCGCTTGGCACTGGCCGAGCATTTCAGAAAGTGGGCAGGGCCATTGTACGACAGAGCTTTGTTAGCGGCCCTCATCCAAATACAACAGTTTTCCATCAGAGGATTGGGATTCGTAAGCACCTGGGCTTTCCTTGGTCAGTGTGTGGTTCCATAACCTTTCCTTCTTCCTTGGAGATGTGAGAAGGAGGGGGGAGTGATCCTTCCTGCGGAGGCCATTTTGGATTTGGCTCTGCCTCCTGCTCACCCCCACCCCTTTCAAAATTCCGGGCTCAAAAAGGTTGGGGACCCCTGGCCTGGAGATGTTCTGGACATTGCTTAGTCTTCAAGATGCTACAAGTCTCTTTTGGTGGAGTTTTAGTGTGTTGAGTGCAAAAAAAAAAAGGATAGCGCAGGATAACGCCAAAGAGACTGAGTGACTTGGGGGTGGGTGGGAATGTGTGCCTAAGTGACTTGATGCAAGCATTGGAGGCAGGGGAGGCTAGCTGTCTACTGCGGCTACACAACCATGATGCAGTAGATTGAAGACATAATAGATGTTTTTCTTTCAACACTCCTAAGATGGCTTTCTTGGATGGATGGATGGATGGATGGATGGATGGATGGATGTGTTTGTGGGCCAGATAAATTATATTTCCCCCCTGGTGCACTGGAGCCCCCACCAGCACAGGGCTGTTGCAAGGATAATAACAGGGTTAAACCTAAGGTCATGAGTAGGATCTTCTGGATTGGGCCAGTGGTCCATCTCGTCCACCATACTGTTTTGCAGAGTGGAAGGCCAACAGACAGAACATAAAGTCCGGGGCCCTCCCAGCAGCGATCTTCACAGGTTTTGCTGCTTCTGTAGATTGAGTATCACTTTAGTCCCCATAGCTAGTAGCCATCGAAGAACATTTCCTCCATGCATCTGTCTAACCCCCCTTTTAAAGCTCTCTGTGCTCATGGCCATCCACTGGGGCGAGCTCCAGGGTTTAATTACTCGTTGATAAAATGAGTGTTTACTTTTGTCTGTCCCGAACCTATTCTCAACAACTTCATTGAGGTCTAGTATTATGGGAGAGGGAGGCAAAGCTCCCTTTGTCTGCTTTCTCCACCCCTTGCATAATTTTAGAAACCTCTGTCATACATAACAAGGTTGTTGTACTTTTTTTTATACTATACAAGGTTGTTGTAAGGCTAACGGCACCACAGTGTCTTACAAAGCGGTTGTAAGGGTCACAAGGTAATGTAACACAGGCACACACATTTTTTTCCCTCTAGCGCTTGGGCAGGGCTGTCGTCCGGCCAGCCAGCTCCATCTGCAGATGGGGACTCGAAAACCTCTCTTTTTTATTTTTTCCATTTCCCTTGTGGGGTGGGTGTGTGTGTGGACAAAAGAGACATGCTGTTGGCTGAAGCAGGCAGCCGCTGAGTCACCGATGAAACTTTAGATCTCTTGGAACTTCCTTTGTGCTGGTGGGGGGGCGCGCGGGAATTTATCAGAGAGATTGGGGCCGGATGTGTGGTTACCCAGTTTTCAGACGGTGGCGCAGAGCCAATGACGACAGATGATGCCTTGGGCCATGAAAGTTACAAATTTATTTTCCTTTTCTCCCCTTTCTTTTATGGGGAACTGGGGGTGGGGGGTGGGGTTGCCACGTTGGGGGCCAGCCCCCTGTTTGCTGTCTTCCTCTCCTCCTTCCTTGCTATGCCTTGAGCTGTGCTGGAGAGACATTTGCAGTGCCACTGGATCAGGAAGGAGAAAGATTTAGGTCAAGCGCCTGAGTGAGGAGAAACAGCCATCTGTGAGCAGGCTGAGGAAGGCCAGGCTGCCCAGCAGTGAGCGATTGAAATGGCCTGCTCTGTAAGGGGGGGGCACGGAGAAATGGTTGTGGGTGGGGAAGCACTGGCTCACAAAAATGCACCATGATAGGGAAGGACGCTTCCTCCCCCCCCACACACACACCTGCAATCTCTTTTCTAACCACCCACCCCAGACCCTCCCACCAAATCCTCTCTCCCCCTTTCCCCCTGACCCCTCCTCACTGGCAGGGCTGCTGTCAAATGAAGGAGAAATTGTGTTGGAGCTGCCTAGGCAAAGATCCAAGATCATCCTGACATCTCACAGGAAGGTGTGTGTGTGTGTGAGTGAGAGAGAGAGTGTGTGCATGTGTGTGGTGTGGGGGTGGGGAGTGGATAAAATGATGCTCAGCCAGGGACAGAATTAGGCACTTGGAGAGTGGTGGGGAGGGGCTGCTGCAAAAGTTAGAGCATGCTCTCTCTCTCTCTCTCTCTCTCTCTCTCTCTCTCTCTCTCTCTCTCTCTCTCTCTCTCTCTCTCTCTCTCTCTCTCTCTTGCCTGTGGCAAATTCAGCAGTCTTGCTGCTGGTGCCCTCTGTGGAGAGAAAGGCACCCTCCAAAAAGACACTGCCACTAAGAGTAGGAGAAGATGGAGTGACAAGCTGGCCCAAGGCATTCAGCCATTGGATTGAGCCTCCCCGAGGTCAAGGCAGCAGCGGCTGGAACCTTTACAGTTTATAGCTAAGACTCCCCTCAAAAGAAAAAAAAACCTCCCCCCAAATATTATCAGTTTGGTCTTTTCCTTGATGTGTGTGCAAGCAGTTTGCTATAAAAAGCAAGAAGCTCTCTGTATGGTCCCCGTGGCTAGCAAATTGAATGTGGGAGAGTCTCCAGTGCCCACCTTGGCCATGGTATTTTTTTTACTGTGTCAATCCCTGAGTAAGTCATGGCCTCACTTGTGCATCTATGCCAGAGCACATTCAACAGTTTCTAGGGGCTGAGGGTGGAAGTCCTGATAGGGAGGGCTGGTGGCTCGGGGATCAAGCAGCTGCTTTGCACGCTGAAGAGCCCGGGTCCAGTTCCTGGCATCTCCAGCTAAGAGCAGGTGATGTGAAAGCCCTCTCCCTGAGGTGCCAGAGAGCTACTGCCAGGTAGAGTAGACAAGACTGCTCTTGGTTGACCAATGGCCTTACTCAATTGAAGGCGGCTTTGTATGATCGTCCTTAAAAGATAAGACTGTTGGGAAACGGACATGGATTGGGACAGAAGCCAGGATGGTTTAACACTCGTGCCTCCAAACTTGCACAACACAAGCACTGAGGGCAGAGGCACCTTCTGTGTCGGATTCTCGCCCCCCCCCCCCAATTCCCCGAGGAAGCCTTTGTTTTGCTTTTTTAAGAACTGTTGAGATACAATTAGGTTTAGATGACTTGAACGCCAGAGTTTCGTTTTGTCACAAACGTCGTGCAAGTTGATTATTTTTGAAGTGCAAAATGGGCATGATGATTGCCTGTTGCATGTGCAAGAAAGAAAAATCAATGAGTCAGGATCCTTCATGCACACGCACACAATAATTTGTACAAGTGAGACAAATAAGGAAAGCAGGGGTTCGGAGGTGAGGTATGTGAGTGTCTCCTGCAGTGGCCAAAATATGCTCTGGAAATCTTGCCTCTTGCAAGCCACTGCTTGCACCTGTGGCTCAGTTGCCCCACTTGCAGGTGGCACACCCTTTTCTCTTCTTTGCCAGAGGGTGGCTTCACTCTGTTTGTCATAGCTGGGGCTGCCCCACCTCAAACTCAAGTGCAGTCTGGGCTTTCTGTCTCATGTTATGGCAGATCTCTGGGCATGGAGTTCAGTGTCCCTAAAGTCTTTTTTCAGACTGTTGAGTAACTGAGGAACAAGACGAACAGCAACTTTTGTCCAAACGGCCTTGTCTTAGTACAGAGCATGTTGGTTCATTTCCCATATGGAGTGGGTTTGCACACACGGCTTTTCTCTTTAGAGAAGCAGAGGTGCTTTACACAGAGAGCAAGCCTGTTTGTGGCCATTGAGCCTCAGTCCTGCAAGTGACTCTTCACTGACAATAGTTCAAATCTTTTGCATGTAATAGGTTTGAGGATCTGTGCCTCTGGAAAAAAGAAAGAATAACCTTGGTGGAGGCACCATCTTCCTCAGGAGAAAATCCTACAGTTCAGTGTTGTAGCCAGTGTACAGCTTAGGGAAGCTTTTTCACTCCTCAGAAGTGAATGCGCACAACCTATGGTAGAGCATGAGGTTTGCATGACCGCGTTTCCTGTGGCAATTCAGAACAGCAACAAATGCACTACCCTAGAGTGGCAACATCCCATTTTCACAAGTATAGCAGTATGAAATTACAGTCTTGCAACCACAACCTTGTTGAAAGGTGTGCAAAAATATTTACAACAAATAGGGGGCAAGTGGTATATTTATTGTGCAAACCGCAGTAGTGCAGGAAGGCTTTATATTGAGGCTAAGACCATAGCAGTATGCTTCTCCATTTTGTTTTCTGGTCCTTCGCTGGTCCTAAATCTTTCTGTGTGCGCATGCTGGTGCGTGTGTGTGTGTCGTGCAAACACATTCCCTCCTCCCAGAATGGCATGCTTGGGAGGTTGTCTAAGTAAACGCAAACTACGCACATATTTATTACCTTTTGTTTAATATATCCTGCACTTCTGACAAGCAATCAAAAACAAAAGTTAGAAAGTAATATCTACAATTTGGAATAATTCGAAAATGACAAAAACACTTTTAAAAACAGTGAAAAGTATCAATCTCCCACACCACTCCTTCAACTTATAATTTTGTCAACAGTGTTGCATGTTCTTTCCGAAATGTCCCCCCCCCCCGCCCTCAAATGTGGTGGCTTAGAAGGGAAGAGAAGAAAAAGTAGTCTGGAGAAGACACCTCATGAGTGATTTTTTTCCCCAGATTGCAAAGGAGCTGGTCTCTAGGATCCCAAGTTTTTAGCTTGTCCGGAAAGAAGCTGAATTTTCAGTCGCAGACACTAAAATATGTAAAGATTTCTTGCATCGAAATGAGATATGATGTAAAGATGACAATTTAAAATGAATAGTGGTAATTATTTTCCTGGATTGGAATGATTATAATGTTCGGAGGTTTTTTGCAACATCTATGTGGATTCTGTTCGTAGTAATTTTAATTAAGGCTTTTGGCTCAAATGATAAAGGGAATAGTAGCGTGTGTGTGCGCGCGTGTGGATGTGCATGTGTTTTTAAGCTTTTGTAAACACTTAAACACTCTTGGTTCATCACTACCTAGGTGCAATCCAAATTTGCTCCAACTTTTCAAATTAAAAAAAAGGCTTGGCTAGTGAAAAAAGAGAGAATCGGGAAAATATTTGATTAGGTTTCTTATCCTCCACATAGACTTCTTATTTCAGATAAAAATATACCCAAAGCATCTTACTATAAGATCAGTAATAATATATTGAAAACAATAATATCCATAAAATCAAGTGACTGTAAAAACAGAATTTAAATAAGTAAAAACAGCATAAAAAGGCACAGTAAACAACTTTGATAAGGTTGGTTAAAAAATACCTTTCAACTGTTATCAAAACCAGAAGTATCTATAGCAACAAAGTCTGGGGAAATGGGAAGAGTTTTTTTTTTATAACATGGCACCTAAATGTTGAGAGACTCCGTGCCAAGCAAATCCCTTGTGCAGAAGGCATTCTACCCCCAAGGTGCCATCATAGAAAAGACCCGGTCTTGTTGCCATGCAGAAGCACACAGAGCAGCTGTCAGATGTCAGTTTAACAGGCAAGGTCCACTCCACATAGCCCTTCTGCAGATCCAAGCTGCACAAGAGGATGATAAAGACAGGGCTGCAGAAAAGATGCATGTCCCTGAACTATCCTGTTGAGGGGCGAGAAATGCACAATGCAATAACATTGCAACAACTGGAAGGGCGCTGCCTGAGTTACTGAGAGGGAGAGATATTAGCCAAGATTGCCAGTATCAGCATCAGACTTGCATTGAGAATATTGCGTATGCTGCACCTCAAAAAGATTTGGTCTGTGCCAACCATGCAAACTTTTGCAGCTCTGAATAAGAGAACGATGGCTTTGTGCGCAAGAATCAGAAAGTGGAGCAAAAACCTTATTGGCGGAGGGGATAAGAAGCATCCCTTCCTTGTGCAAATGCCATCCTTGAATCACGTGAAATATGTCTGGTGTGGACACTGCTGAGCATTGCTAACAGTAGAGCACCTTATTTACAGGAAGCTGTTACACAGGAATGAGCAGTTCTTCAATCCTTAACTCCCCCCCCCCCCAAGGTTTTGTTGTTGTTCTTAGAGTTTTTATATATATATATATTGCAGAAGGAAACTTGGGGAGGGAGTGTAGAGTAGTGGTACGTACTTGTTTCTTCATGCAGAACGTTCCAGGTACAATTCCTGGCATCTCCAGTTAAAGGATCTCAACTAGCAGGTTTGGGGATAGACGTTGCTGTAGATAACACTCATCTAGATGGATCAGTATAAGACATAAATGAGCTTAGTGGTAGAGTGCATGTGCTGCATGCAGCAGACCTTCAGATCTCGGATAGCAAACATAAGGGAAGGATCTCTCTGTTTTTAAGGCGCCAGAGAACCACTCCCAGTCAGGGTAGACTATACCGGGCAAATGAAATAAAGTACCTTTATAATGGCCACGATTTCATATTGCTTGCTCTGAACTACACACCAAGTTTACTCCTTGAAGTAAAATGCAGGAACACCTCTTGGTCTGCAGAGGGCGCTGACACAGTCAAAAATCCTTGTTATTCCTAAAGGTAAGAGGTTTGCAATCCCACCCTACCCACCCCTTTTTTTTAGTATGCTTGAGAATCACAAAGCACACATTTTTCTGTGCTGTTCCCTGTTATCCGCAAAGTCTGCTCACTATTATCTGCTGGATCCTGCAACCCACCCTTAACTTCTTTCCTTGCAATTCTTACAGTTTAAGATGCTTTCTTTGATAATCAGCCCATTTTCATTTTCTAGCATTAAATGTTTTGTTAATGAATCATTTAAAAAGTTCTTTGGGTTTGTAGAAATTGTGAGCGGTAAATGCTACGGATAAGCCTGGCTATCATTCTGGGAACTAAAGAATTCTGTGTGTGTTATGTTGAGAGCACCTGATTCTGACACTGGCACCTGATTCCTGATGTTCTTTCGGGTTTTGATCTTAGCTGGATCCTTACAGCCATGCTGAGACCAGAGCAAGTTACGGTCCTCTCGTCGTATGATTTTTTTCGTTGACGTTACCCTCATAAATATAATACCATCAATGAGTGGTACAAAATCCTTTGTAAATTAACAAAAGGAGTTGCTTCTCCCATTTTCCATCTTCTTTTCCCGCTGCACGTGCATGCGCGCGCACATGCGCACATGCAGAGATGCAAGCCATCCCCTGGGTAGCTCTGGATGTATTTTTGCCCAAATTTTCTTTTGTTATTTCCAATGAGTTGCTTGCAGCTTTGCAAAATCTCCACTAGGAGGTATTTTTTTAATAAAAATTTTCCAAGCTGCCTTCTCTGCTCTTCCTCCTTCTGTACTCTGTCCCACAAGAGTGAGATTTATTTGAAGTGTGCTTGAATGCCTGATGGCGCTGCTAAGGAAGGCTGCTGGTGTTTGGACCACCTAAAGGGTTCAGAGTTTGGGGTGGTAAACATTTACGTAGCTTAATGGGTTTTGAAAGGCAGGGGATGGCCACCCCGCTTCGGTGGGCGTGGGTGCCGCTATCTGGGATTGGAGAGCTGTAGTAAAATGGAGGGTATACGTTTTGTTGCTTGGATTTGGGAGGAAAATAGAGGGGGGAGAAGACTGTCACCAGTTTGCTGGGGCTGGCAAGGGGAATTCAGTGACTGGATGCTGCTATATCTTTCCCGCCTCAGCAGGTTCCGTTCACTCTTTAAATAATATCTAGCCATACCAGGTGGTTTTTTTTTTTAAATACTGGAAATTAATTTCCGGAGCTATTTTAATTTTGCAGTATTTAATTTGATGCTTACTTTAATTAACTACTGGGTAAACCTTCTCCCCAGCTACATTCTTATGTCTGTGGTTGTGGAACTCGAGTGGAAAAGAGAGGCTTGGGGAGGGGGGGGATTTAGGCCAGTGGGGGTTGGGGCAAGTGGTAGGCCACCTAGGAGTGTCCAATTCCCAGTGGCCTTCTTCCCTTGCTCTTGGTCTCACCTGTGCATTCTGTGCTGAACAGAGGCATTGGGTGCCAGTTGGTGAATCTTTGCCTGGGGGAATGGTGGGGGCAGGGGGGGGTTGCTTTCCCCTTTCTTGTGCCTTGCCCCTGTTACTGGCTGCAGCGATTTTGTAAACAAGGCCTGTGGTCTCTGAATCATCACAAAAAGTGATGTTCCTTTCTCATGCTTTACTTACAAGGTTCCCTTTTGTTTATGAGCCTAGTATCTCCTGTTTAAACTAGCCAGGGGTTTATTTTGTGCTGAGGTGATACTGAACATGTAAAAACTGAGTTCTTGAGGTCATTTTAACCCCTATTTTGCAGTGTCCTATGAAATTGAGCTCCACTTTTGAATTTTCCTGGGGTGGAGGAGCTAGCTCTCACACACCAGGTCTGTAGAGTTTATCAACCTCAACCCCACCAAGCATCTCCCCTTACACTAAATTTTCTCCACTGGTTCCTGCGGCCTGACCCTTGAGAGGCACGGTAGTGAAAGGCCTGTGACTCCATTTCTTCACTTTGGTTGTCCTTGCACAGTGCAAAACCAAGGGCCGAAAGAGTGGCGCTTGCTGCGCTAAGGGCATACAAGTAGAATGGAGACGGGAGGTATGTGTCTCCCTAGGAGACTGGCTGTGGTCTCTTAACACATGCCCACTGCCCTTTTGGATACAGCGTGCCTCTCTTGTAGTGAGCTATTTCCAGACGGGGAGCCATGTTAGTGTGTTGCAGCAGAAGAGAGCTGCGTTAGCACAGTGGTTAAGTGGTTCGGTGGTGAATCAGCACTCTACTGGTTCGAATCCCACTACAGCCATGAGCTTGGTAGGCGGCCTTGGGTAAGCCACTCCTCTCAGCCCCAGTTGTATTGTGGGGATAATAAGAACACTAACTTGTTCACTGCTCTGGATGGAGCACTAATCTGTCTAGAGCGGTATATAAGTGCAGTTGTTGTTGTTGTTAATAACAAACCATATTCCAGCACAAACTTTTGTGAGTCAGAGCTCACCTCATCAAATACACATGGTCAGTCAGGCACATTTATATATACAACTGAAAAGGGAGGTAGGAATGCAACAGAGAGGCCAGTATGAAGCAGATTCCAATCCAGAGAGCCATCAGTTCACATGCAGAATGTGAGTTGCTCCTGACGTGTTAGATAGGCAAAACCTAAAACATAATGCAAGGTGAAATGAGAAAAGCCAATACACTAGGAAGTTAGAGAGAAAGTTGAAGTTCATCTTCGTTCTTCTGTGCCTCCACACATGGGTACTGCGCACGCGCAGGCCAGCCGCCGGAAGATTTTTTTATCGCTTTCCCAGCTCCGAAGGGGCCGTTTGCCGCGCGCCTCAGCGACCGTTTCCCGCCCAAACGGTCACATGCTCCTCAGCGGCCAACGGCCCCTTCCCTCAGTTCTCTTCTTGCCGCCGCTTGAGGAGAACGTTCGCTTGTAGCTCCGTGCTTTTTTCTTGTGCTTTGGATTGCTTTGGATTGCTTTCTCGTGACTGACTTGGACTGGATTTGACTTCTCTCTGTTTACTGATTTGGACGGACTGATCTCGGTGAGGTATTTGACCCGGACTGTGTGACTTCGCTTTTGGTTTGCCCCCTGGAATGGCTTCTACAGCCCTGTTTAAGCACTGTGCCCAGTGCCGTGCAAAAATGGCCCAAACGGATGGACATAGCCTTTGCCTGCTTTGTCTGGGGGAGGAACATGTAGTCCCCACTTGCAAGATCTGCCAGGGCTTTACGCATAAAGCCAGGCAGGAGCGGTCCGCCCGCCTCAAGGCTTCACTGTGGCAGCGGGTCTTGGACGCCCCTGGGCCCTCCGAGGCGGAGAAACCTGGGGCCGTGGAGAAGGCTGGTCGAACCTCCACCCATGTCGGGAGCCGGTCGCGAGCGGGCTCTGTAGCCTCTTCAAAATCGGTGGCTACATCCCGCCCGGCGGACAAGCCTGCATCGAGGGCAAGCTCGGTGGCGAGGTCTGCGAAGTCCCCGCACAAGTCGGCGTCGGTGAGGTCGGAACCGGGGAGGTCGACTCCGAGGCCGGAACCGGGCGAGTCGGATCCGATACGATCAGCCCCGGCGTCGATCGAAAGGCCTGCGTCAGTCCCGGGACCGGAGGCTGCGCGAAAGGCGTCGACCAAGAGGACATCGGTTCCGAAAGCTTCCTCCGAATCGGTGCCGAAGAAGAAGGCTAAGAAGACCAAACATCGTTCTCGGTCCCCTCGGCGCCGGCCTGCAGAGGAGGTGGTCCTGGTGTCTCCACCTACGCCGTCGCCTCACCTAGATTCCCCTGACCTTCCCCTCCTTGAAGAAGAGGTGCCGGATCCCGGGGCCTATGTGGTCCTGTCGAGTGGGCGGCGTTCGCCAACACCGGAATCGATCCCGGCTCCGCGTCGTCGGATCCGAGAGGCGACCAGGGATCCTTCGCCTGCACAGTCTGCCCGTAGTCAGCGGTACTGGTCGGAGGGGAGTGTCGGATCCGAGCGAGTCGGATCCGAACGGTCTGTGGCTGCGCGTCATCAACAGGCTACAGATCTACCTGAGGCCTTTCGGTGCCAGTGGAAAGGGGCTCCGCCTGGCTTCAGATCATCGGATCCGGGGCCGTCGTCGTCTAGCCGTCGTGAGTGGTTGCCCCCACCCTTCCCAGGAGACGAAGTATCAGCTCTTCCGTCTGATGAGGATGACGAGGATGTGGGGTCCGGCTACCGCTCTGAGTCGTTCTCTGAACCATCCCCAGACGACAATGTTGGCCCATCCACCAGCTCTCCCTTCGAGGACCTGCGGATTTATGCAGACCAAATGGCCCGCATGTCCAAGGCCTTGGAGATTGACGTATCTTCCGTGGTCCCGAAGACGAAAGACAAGCTGCTGTGCAGAATCTATGGAGAGAACCCGGCTACAGTAGGTTTTCCTATGTTGGAGGGCTTGGAGGAGATCATCGACAAGGTCTGGAAGTCACCATCTGACCTGCCTGCCACGTCCAAACGCATCGAACAGATGTATAAGATCAAACAAGGGACGTGGCAGTCTCTCATCAAGCACCCTCCACCATCATCCTTGATAGCCGAGGAGATTCAGCACAAGAGGTCGGGGTCCTCCTCCGTACCACCGGATAAGGAGGGAAAGAAAATGGACGCACTGGGTAGGCGTCAGTACTCAGTCGCTGCTTTAGCCCTCCGGATAGCCAACTATCAAACAATTATGGCGGGCTATCAGCTCTACCTATGGGAGAAGCTAGCCAACTATGTCACTGACCTCCCTGCTGACAAGAAGGCGGTGGTGTCGTTGCTGCAGACGGAGGCAGTACGATTATCAAAACAACAGATGAATGCTGGAAGTCATGCAGCTGACACGGCGGCTCGGGGTATGGCGTCAGCGGTGCTTCTGAGGAGACACTCGTGGTTGCGGTCAACTGCCCTCCCGCAGGAGGTGAGGGCCAAGATTGAACGTCTGCCCTTCGAGGGTGACTCCCTCTTCTCTACCACCACCGACGAGGCGCTTAAGAAGAAGAAGGAGGACCGGCAAACAGCTCGCTCCCTGGGGGTCACTCCGACGGACAGGTCCACGTTCAAGTCTCGGTACTCGTCGAGGTATAATCCCTACCAGTACCGCAGCAGATACCAACCCCGTCCGTACTATCCGCAGTACCCTACTTCGCAGCGCCAGTATACCCCAGCTCAACACCAGGGCAGGAGGCGTAGGCCGTTCAAGCCCCGCTCGTCTCAACCTCCACCCCAGCAGAAAGATCCGCAAGGGGCTGGAAGGCAGTTCTGAAGACCCGGCCCTGCGGCAGCCCTGAACTTTTCGGACAGACTCAGTCCTTTTTTGTCTGAATGGGAGTCAATAACATCTGACTCATGGGTCTTAACAATTGTTGATAAGGGGTACGGGCTGGAATTCACTGAACTGCCGATGTGTACTTCACCGCTGAGTGCGGTGAATAATACCTTGGTTGAGCTGGAGGATGAAATTCGGTCCCTCTTGGCTAAGGGTGCTGTGGAAGAGGTGCCCTTTGTGGAGTCTGTGAGGGGTTTCTTTTCCCGGTTCTTCCTAGTCCCTAAGAAGGATGGGGGTCTACGTCCGATTTTGGATCTTAGGGGCCTAAATGCCTTTCTAAGGGTCACCAAGTTTAGAATGATCACACTGCCTGCTATAATTGCCCTTTTGAGGAAGGGGGATTGGTTCGCTGTCCTGGATTTAAAGGACGCGTATTTCCACGTGGGGATCTTGGAGGAGCACAGGAGATTTCTGTGCTTCGTTTACAAGCAGCGGGTATTCCGTTACAAGGTTCTCCCCTTCGGCCTTTCCACAGCCCCACGTGTGTTTACTAAGTGCGTGGCTCCTGTGGTTTCCTTTCTTCGAGAGCAGGGCTGTACCATCTATCCCTATCTCGACGATTGGCTCATAACGGCGAGCTCGGAGGCTAAGCTTCTGCAAGATGTGGCATTGGTGCTAGACACTTGCGAACGCTTGGGCCTCCTGGTTAACTTTGAAAAATCTAAGCTGACACCTAGCCGTGTTGTGCCTTATATTGGGGCAGTGTTCGACTCAGGGGAGGCCAAGGCTTTATTGCCTCCAGAGCGGGCACGTTCTTTGAAGAGACTGGTAACCCTGTTTAAACGGAATCGCTATCAGCCAGTGCGCATGATTCAATGCTTGTTAGGGCATATGGCTGCTGCGACTCCGGTGGTCCCTTTTGCGAGGCTGCGGATGCGCCCGCTTCAGAATTGGTTTGTGAGGAGATACAATGCTTTACAGCATCCTCCGACTGCTAAATTCTCTGTTCCCAGAGCCGTTATATCCTCTCTGAACTGGTGGTTGTCGGATGTTAATTTGTTTAAAGGGACCCCATTTGGTTTCCATCATCCCGAGTTCTCCGTAACCACGGACGCCTCTCTGCAGGGGTGGGGGGCTTTCTGTGGGGAGCTATGTGTTCAGGATGTGTGGTCTGAGAGAGAAAAGGGTCTCCATATTAATGTGCTTGAACTGAGGGCTGTTCGTTTTGCACTTATGTCGTTCACAGCAATCTTGCAGAACCATCAGGTGCTGGTGCAGACGGACAACACTACCGCTATGTATTACCTGAACCAACAGGGCGGCACGGTGTCCATGATCCTCTGCAGGGAGGCCACGCTCATTTGGGAATGGGCAATCAGGAATGGGGTGACGCTTCGCGCCATTCATGTAGCTGGGTCGGACAATGTGCAGGCGGACACTCTCAGCAGGGTGCACATGCTGAATCACGAATGGGGGCTCAACGCAAAGTACGCTGGGCCGATCTTTCGGAAGTGGGGTCGCCCAAGCATAGACGTGTTTGCGACGTCGTCAAACACCAAGGCCGAGGTCTTTTGCTCTCGGGCAGGGAGCGATCCCCTCTCTATTGGGGATGCCTTCCAATTTACTTGGGCCCGGGGACTACATTACATGTTTCCGCCCGTCCCTCTCATACCCAGAGTGCTGTGCAAGGTGGAGAGGGACAACACGGACTGCATCTTAGTGGCTCCGTTCTGGCCACGGCAGCTCTGGTTCCCGAAGCTGCTGGAGATGTCCGGCCGAACTTACGTGGCCCTTCCGCCCCGGAGGGATCTCCTCCTACACGGGGAGCTCTTTCACCACGAGCCCAGGAAACTACACCTGACCGCTTGGCGGATTCGGCCCCGTCCCTAGGTTTCTCTGAGCCCGTCAGGAAGGTCCTACTGAACGCTAGGAAGCCCTCCACACGCCGTGCCTACAAGGCGAAGTGGAGTAGGTTTGAGGCTTGGGCTGCCTCTAGGAAGGTGGCGCCTCTCGATAGCCCCTTGGGGATGGTCTTGGATTATCTTTGCGAGCTGAAAGACCAGGGCCTTAGTGTAGCATCTCTGAAGGTGCACCTTGCGGCCATCTCTGCGTTCCATGATCGGGTGGATGGCTGCACGGTTTTCTCTCACCATAAGTCTCGCCAGTTTTTGAAGGGGATGCTTAATCTTTACCCGCCTGTGTCACCCCCTGTGCCCCAGTGGTCTCTCTCCCTGGTCCTGGCCAGGTTGATGTTGCCCCCTTTTGAGCCTTTGGCTACGTGCCCTCTGGACTTGCTCTCCTACAAGGTGGCATTCCTCGTGGCGATCACTTCTGCCAGACGGGTCAGCGAGCTGGCTGCTCTTAGGGCAGACCCCCCGTTCCTTCGCTTTCATGCGAATAAGGTGGTCTTGCGACCGTGTCTTTCGTTCCTGCCCAAGGTGGTGTCAACCTTCCACCTTTCACAAGAGATTTCTCTGCCTGTATTTTTCCCTGAAGCTTCAACTAAAGGGGAAAAGGCCCTCCACAGTTTGGATCTGCGGAGGGCTTTGGCTTTCTATTTGGAGAGGACAAGGGTGTTCAGGAACAGTCCCTACCTTTTTGTGTGTTTCGGGGCGAAGGACAAGGGCCGCAGGGCGTCTGCACAGACGGTGTCCCGTTGGATTGTGACAGCCATTGTGAAGGCCTATGCCACGGCTAAGGTGGACTGCCCTTTGGGTGTCAGGGCTCACTCCACACGGTCCCAGGCGACGTCTTCGGCACTGCTCAAGGGTATACCTTTAGCTAATATTTGCAGGGCTGCAACTTGGTCGTCCGCCGATACCTTTGTACGGCATTACGCTGTGGATGTAAATGCCAATGAGGATGTAGCTGTTGCAAGGGCTGTCCTCCATTCCTTGTTTCCCTAGGAGTATGCTGGTTAATATACTCCAATGGGGAGGTGAAGTCGCTGTATATGGTGTATATATATATATATTGATATGTATTTATACTTGCTGGATGTTGTGGGGTTGATATATTTTCTGTGGTAATATATGGGTACGTGTATATATGTTGTTTTGTTCCTTTCTTGTTGTATAATAAAATTGAGTTGGATTTCACCCCACCTTCCTTATTGTGTGAAGCTTGGTACTCTCCCATGTGTGGAGGCACAGAAGAACGAAGATGAAAACAGGGTTAACATACCTGTAACTTATGTTCATCGAGTTCTTCTGTGCCGACACACAACCCTCCCTCCTACCCCGCTGTGAACTCCAACACAGATCGCTGTACTATGGCTGGGCTATGGCTCTAGTCTTATCGGGGCTATGGCTCTGTGTGTTGGTTGAGCGGCGGCAAGGGAGAACTGAGGGAAGGGGCCGTTGGCCGCTGAGGAGCATGTGACCGTTTGGGCGGGAAACGGTCGCTGAGGCGCGCGGCAAACGGCCCCTTCGGAGCTGGGAAAGCGATAAAAAAATCTTCCGGCGGCTGGCCTGCGCGTGCGCAGTACCCATGTGTGTCGGCACAGAAGAACTCGATGAACATAAGTTACAGGTATGTTAACCCTGTTTTAGTAACATCAGTCAGGTAGAATATGCAAGTTATTAGCACCTATGGTGATATAAGAATCTCAGATCCCTATTAAGGCGCCCCCCCCCCCAGGCATACCGAGTGTTGAATTTGTGAATGAATTTTGAATTCTGCAGTTTTTCTGTGGGTTCTCCAGTTGAAATTCCTTTGTAAGAGAATTGTAATTTCTAGATCAGTAACAAAAGGAGGTCAGTATCCCCAAACAAAGGCAACCAGGCAGTTTTATTTCTCTTTTTTTTTCTTTTTAGGACTGTGTTTAGTATTACTGCCAACAAGTATTTCATAGGCCTCTTTCCCTCCACACCCTTAAAGAAACTAGCTTCCGGTCACCTGTAAATAGTTTTCCACGGTTTTGTGTGAATTAGGTTTTTGTACATATTCAGGCCCAGAGGCACTTCAACCATTTCACTCCCTCATTTAAAAAAAAAAAAACCTGTGATTTTTAAATTGTTGGAAAGTTGAAATGCACAACTTTTTTTAAAAAACATTGAGCCTTTTCACCTGTATTGCTAATATTGGATGGTGGTGTGTGTGTGTGTTGCGAGTGTGTTTGTGGGTGTGTGACGGAGAACACTGTTCTCTCTCTGGGCCTGAATCTCCTCTCTTCTCTCCCTCCCCTCCCAATTCTGCCTGAAGGCAAGCTAAGGAAAAAGTTGGACATAGGCTAACTGCATGACACAGCCGGAGCGGGCGGCTTTGCCAGCTCCTTGCATGCCTGAGAGAGACACAAGGCAAGATCCAGCCCAGGAACAGACGCACAGCACAGCTGCTCCAGGACCAGCCATATCTTCCCCTCTCCTCCCGCATGATTTGGGGTGCCTGGGAGCCATTTCTCTTGAATCTCTCAGCAGGGATAGAAAGCTCCCCACGCCTTTTCCATAGGGCTGAACGAGCTGCAAGGAAGGGCGGGCGAGCCAGAGAAGCAAACCCGTATGCGGAAGAGATGAAAGGCACAGATCTGGAAATGGGCAGGGGATGGAAGCGGAGGAGCACGGAAATTTTCTGGAAGGGTTGACTTTGGGAAGCTCCAACAAAACGATCCGGCCTCTGGCAACCGAGACAAAGAACGGAGAGGGGTTTCTTTCCCCCCTAGCCCAGGCCTCTTCAAGCTGCTTCTCAGGCACATGAAAGGCAGGCAGCATATGCGTGGGCAGCACACATGTGACTGTCCCAGATGTAAGAATACACAACAACATATAAGCATGTACCGTTTCCCCACACGACAACCTCCTTGGGGGTTTCGTGGTGTTTCCTAGATGCACTGCAAATAGAGTAAATGGGTGGAGCAGGCCCTACAACCCGATTTAGTTGTTAAGAAAAAGTACTTCAGAGTGCCGGCAAGAGGTTGCATTTCCAGATCAAAAATTCCTAGCTTATTACAGGTGAAGGCCTTCTCTCCATCCTGACAGGTGAGGGATTGCATTCTGGTTGTATCTTTAAATGCTATGTCATGTTGTTCTTGGTGGAAAGCAGTTGTGTCTTACAGATGGCTTCTGGCCAAAAGCCTTCTCCTAACACGTCTCTGTTTGCAACCTGTGTTTGCCTTTGGATATGGTACCTCTCTGTATTCTGAAGGGAGACTGTCTCCTGAGAGGACTATACCATATGAAAATACTTTATAGCAAGTGTGATTCTTCAAGGTTTGAGCTATTGCAGAATCTGTAGGTTGCTATAATACTTCTTTTAATCTTGTTACTGTAATGTTCCATAATGAAACGGAGAGGTGCATGTTTAACTCAGAGGTTCAGCATTTAAAATCAAAGACTGGATTTGTGCACCG
This sequence comes from Eublepharis macularius, assembly GCF_028583425.1. Lineage (NCBI taxonomy): Eukaryota > Metazoa > Chordata > Lepidosauria > Squamata > Eublepharidae > Eublepharis > Eublepharis macularius. Next base: position 27,598,893 of record NC_072804.1, read on the forward strand.
GCTGGATTGCTGGACTTCGATCAGGGATGTATGAGTTCAAATCCTCACTCCTCCAGGAAACTCATTAGGTGATGCCGGGCCAATCAGTGTCTTTCAGTTGTAACTTCCTTCACAGATTGTTGAGATGGTAAAATGGAGCAAGGATATCATTTACACTGCTTTGATCCTTCCAGGGCTTTTTTTCAACTGGAACGTGGTGGAATGGAGTTCCAGCACCTCTTGAAAATGGTCACATGGCCGATGGCCCCACCCCTGATCTCCAGACAGAGGGGAGTTTAGATTGCCATGTGGCGCGGAGGGCAATCTAAACTCCCCTCTGCCTGGAGATCAAGGGGCAGGGCCACCGGCCATGTGACCATTTTTGCCGAGGGCGATTTAAACTTTAAAAAACTCCCCCTTGTTCCAGCTGACCCAAAGTGACGTAATGGTGCAGTCCTGAGTTCCACCACCTCTTTTCCCAGGAAAAAAGCCCTGGATCCTTCTATCTGCTCTTCTGGATGGAAGATATGCTTGCATTCCGTGTGAGAAATGTCTCCGTCTGTGCCACTCCGGTATGGTAGGAACAACTGAGCAGGTGCTCCTATACTGTCGGTTTTACCAGAACGTTCGGAATGTATATATTAACCCACTTATGCACAATTATCCTGGTAGATCAAATCAGATTTATTTCTCTCCTCCTTGGTGATTGTTGTATTGAAATCTCTTTTTTAACATAGCTAGATTTTGTGCCCTGGCATGCTTAATTAGGCCGAAAAACATGGCTTCGCTTTAGGAAATTTTAATTATGAACTGTATTTTATGTTTAGTATATTTTATATATTTATGACACATATTTAACGTATATGTCTGTAGACGATTTTGATTCCGATTTCTGATCTTGGATCATAAGAGTAAATACATACATACACTGCCTTGAACTTCCTTGGAAGGAGGGAGGGAAATAAATAAAATTAGATCTTAGGTTAAAGTTGATTGGTCCACCATTCAGACTTTTCAGACCTTCCTTAATTGTATATACCTTTGAAGGCGATGGAGTGGTTAGAGTGTTAGATAAGAATCTGGGAGAGTCGGATTTGAATTGCACTCTGCCAGGGAACCTCGCAGAGTGACTCACTCTCAGCCTCAGCCTCCTCACAGGGCTGTTGTTGCAAGGATAAAATAGAAGAGGGAAGAATGATGATGCAAGCTGCTTTGGATTCCTATTGGAGAGAAAGGCAGGATATAAAAGTCTTCAAACCCAATCCCCCCTTGCAAAAAAACACAATAAAGTTGCCTTTGCCCAATACTAAATTCAGACAGACCATCCGGGCTATTTTCAAGTAAGAAAAGCAGCATTGGTGGCCATCAGGAAACAGGCCCAGGCCCAGGGCTTTTTTCCTAGGAAAGGAGGTGGTGGAACTCAGTGGGTTGCCCTCGAAGAAAATGGTCACATGGCTGGTGGCCCTGCCCCCAGAGGGCAATCTCAACTCCTCTCTGTCTGGAGATCAGGGGGCGGGGCCACCAGCCATGTGACCATTTTCAAGAGGTTCCGGAACTCGGTTCCACCACCTTCCAGCTGAAAAAAAGCCCTGCCCAGGACAATGATCCAGCAGCATTTCAGGAACAGCTTTCCTTAAAAAAGAAAAAGAAAAAGGCACATATATTAAGATTTCAGCTGTGTTCAGATTTATTGAAACATAATTGATTTAAAAGGCAAGTGACTGAAGACTTGTTTTTGGTTGACTAATCAGCCCTCCCTAATTGAAATGAGTTAATATATGCAAATGAGCAGTGTGGGGGAGGGTCTATTTCCTTCCTCTGAGACAACACTGCTTCAGGAGAAAAGGAGGGGGGTCTGCCCTCCTCTCATGCATTCTTATACTCTCTGGGCATTGGTGGTGTTTATGTACTGGCAGGGACCCTGCCCACATGAGCCCTCCCGTTCTTCTTTCTGTTAAGCTCTTAAGTATGGGAAACAGTACACTGGGTTGGAAGCAAGGAAAGTCCCCCAAGTTGTGTGGGATGGGCCTTTCTCTGTGTTAGCCACAACCCCGCCCGCCCCGCAGTCTACCATGTGGATTCGTGCGATCATTTTTGTGGTTTTGCAGCATTTAGATGAGCAAAACCCGGCACATCCTAGCCCTGCTGGTGGTGTAGGATATCCAAAGAGGAGGGGAGAAATCAAGCGATTGCGCTCTGCCACCTTGGGAGGGCCATCTTGTTCTTCCTGCCTTGGCTGTGTTGAATTGGAAGTGGGTGCTTGTTTTTGCAGCCTCGAGCTCTGCAGTCGGTGCTGGTCTGGTGGTCTTGAAGGGCTCCTTTGCAGTCTAAGAAAGATATATGGACGGGGAGGGAGAAGGGCAGGTTCACAGGCCCAAAATAGATGGGAGAAGAATGAAAGAGAGGAGGGGGGTTAAAAGGCAGGAAGAGCAAGATTCGGGTCCAGTAGGACCTTAGAGACCAGCTAGGTTTCCAGGGTGTGAGCTTTCGAGAGTCAAAGCCCCCTTCCTCAGACACATGGAGTGGGAAAAGGTAGGAGTCTTTAAAATCCAGGAAGGGGGGGGGGGTTCAGAAAAGCAAGGTAGGTGTTAACCTCAGCAGGAAAGGGTATCCAGAGGCAGTTGATCTACAGGTAATGCACGGAGACAGCAGGGACTCGCCCAGCCCTGTCTTTGTAGCCCTTCAGTTTGTAAATCAGATTTGCCCCGTATGGATTTTTTCCAGCTGTGTTCCTTGGTAATATTTTGTTTTTTGCATTTTTCCAAAGTCCTGATACTTTAAGTTTTGTCATAAAAGCCAGGCATCACCATTGTAGAGAGAAGTTGCTGGTGTGGGTCTGTTTTAACCCGAAGAACCTCAAAACAGAACCTTTGTGGCAACGTTATTTGATTTTAAAGCCAAAAGTGTGTGCAGTTGTCTCTGGATGTTTGACTTTTTGTGATCTCATGTAGGCTATTAACCATCAGTGTAGCAGACCTCCATGTTTAAAATTGTTTGTTGGAGGGGGGGGGGGGGGTCTGTTCAGGCATTACTTTGCCCTTGGGTTTCTGGGTCCCCCTCTGGTCCAGTAAGGTTGGCGGAGAAAGCGAGTAGATCTGATGCTTGTTCCAGGTAGAATCCTCGGTTTGGAGTAGCACTTGAAGAGGCTCTCAGTCTGGGGGCCTTTTGTATATTCCTCTTCCAAGGAACTCCTGGCAATGGATACAGCTCTCCCTTCAGGTCACACACACTGCAATCCTAAACAGAGTTACTCCAGTCTAAGCCCAATGGATTGCACTGACAGTGAGCTTCATGGCCAAGTAGGGATTTGAACCTCTGACTCCCCGGACCTACCCTAACATTCTGTCTACTGCACCACACTGGCTCTCGTCTGGCATTTGGGGTTTGCTGGCGCAGCAGGAGAAGCCGTTGTTCCCTTGAGGTACCTTCACCTCCAGCTTGAACCGTCACTCAGAAACAGATGAAGTTGGAGAATGAAACCACTCGTAGGACGGGTGTTGTTACTAGGGGACAGATAATGTCCATCATTGTGCTGCTGTGAGCACACCCTTGCTTTACTGCTGGAGTGACCGCTGAGAATGTGCTTATCCTTACAGGCTTCTCCAGCATATGAGAGAGACGGCTAATCCAGAACCCTTCTCGATGACACCTCCTTTCCTGTTTGCTGCTTGAGAATTTGCCCTCTTTGTGTTCTGCCTGGGTGTGTATCTATCTATCCATGATGGCTAAATGGAGTCTCCATGGCTGGAGGGAGGCAGCAATAGGATGAGACGTTAGTCTGCTTGTCCTGCTTGGAGGCCTTCCAGAGCTTTTAGATTAGCCACGGTGGGGAAAAAGATACTGGGCTATATAGTCCATTGGTGTGAAGTATTCAGTGTGCTAAACTCTGTGCTGTCATTTTTGTGTGTGTTATTTACGTGCTGCCTGCTGTAAAAGGGGACGAATAGTGAAAGAATGGATGTTTTATGTTTGTGTTCTCTGTTTTAGGTTTGTTGACTGGATTATTTGGCCTATAGTGTTTCTTATCTGTAAAATGGATACATATTTTCTGTGCACTGAATGCCTTGACTACATGTTTCATACGTTTGATCTGTGGCTTGGCTCACTTGCTTGATCCAACTTCTGTTCAGGAACTTGGAGTTCTCCACCATGCCTCTGGCTGGCCTTGAGCATAGTCACAGAAGTTTGTCCATGAAGGGCATGAATGTGTATTGCTGTGCTTGGGAGCTCGCCTCAGTCCTTCTCCCTCCCTCCCTCCCTCCCCTCCTCTTGCTGTTTGAAGCCTTCCAGCTTTGGGAAGCCTTGAACTGACACCCAGCTTCCATGATGCTGGCTTGTAGGCACTTCGTGGAATTGGAGTTTGGTTCCCCCAAATCAGGATTCTGAAGTGAGATTTAGAAACCCAGTTTGGTGGCGGTGAGGGGGAGCTTGATTTAGTGCTTGATGTCAAGGTTTTTCCCATACCAGGAAGATTTCTGTAACTGTTGGTGCATAGAAGTGGGGAGGGGCTGAGTGTGCAAGCACAAAAAGCAGCTGTTTTTATGTCTGCCATAGGCATGTCTCTGTTTCCCATGATGTCTGAAGGCAGCCTTGGCCTTGGCGTTCCTCATTTGTAAAACATTCTCTAGAACATCTCAGAAATGCTTTATTCTTTTATGATACGCTGGGTACGCATAGCTCAATGTGTAACCATACGGATGTGTAACCATACGGATGTGGCTTGATCCACCTACCCAGTGCTCTGCGCTTTCATGCTCACGACACGGTTGTTGTTGTCCAGATTGCGTGGTGGTGTGATTATTGATGGCCTTGTATCATCTACATATGGTACTGTTTTGGGGGCAGAGGAATCGTAAAGCACGCCTTTCAGGAAAAAAAAATATTTCTCTGGGATCTGTCCCAGCGGAGACCAGTAACAAGGGGTGGGAGGGTGGGTGAATGGGGTGTGTGTGTGGGGGGGAGAATTGGCTCAGGTAAACTCTGGTAGCCGCAGAAAGGATATAGGTTCATATAGGTTCATTGCCATGATGAACGAGGAAGGAGAGGGGGAAGAGACCAGGTTAATCTGTGTGCCTGCTACCCGAAGCAGTGTACGCTTAAAAGCATCCCAAGTATATCAGAATGCACCTATAGATAGATACCCTGCAGTGAGACAATAAGCTGTAACATCTAGTTAGCTATCTAGTATACTTTCAGCTTTCCCATCTTCTGAGGACTGCAGGGTGGCTTACATGTCCCACTCTTTCTCCTTTTATCCTCACAACAACCCTATGGGCAGGGCTTTTTTTCTGGGAAAAGAGGTGGTGGAACTCAGTGGGTTCCCAGCACAGGGGGCAACTCTTGGTGGGAGGTGGTGCCCCTGGTACCACATGCAGGACTGCACAATGACGTCACTTTGGGCCAGCTGGAACAAGGGGGAAGTTTTTCAAAGTTTAAATCGCCCTCTGCAAAAATGTTCACATGGCTGGTGGCCCCCGCCCCCTGATCTCCAGACAGAGGAGAGTAGATTGCAGCGCGGAGGGCAATCTACACTCCCCTCTGTCTGGAGATCAGGGGGCGGGGCCACTGGCCATGTGACCATTTTCAAGAGGTGCCGGAACTCCGTTCCACCGTGTTCTGGCTGGAAAAAAAAGCCCTACCTATGGGTATTAGGCTGTTTGAGACAGTGAGAGTATGACAGGCCCACAGTCATCCAGCAAGCATCATGGTGAAGTGGGTGTTTGAACCCACAACTCCCACATCCTAATTCAGCACTGTAATGGTGACACCACACCAGCTGTCTGTTTAGAAGAGATGGAATTGTTGTTCCCAAACAGCCAGTTTCTAGAATTTAAATCAACAGTATTTTTTAAAAGTTTGACAATGCCCGCTTTCTACCATCTTTAACATCTTCCAGAGGAATTTCAAAGGTAGATTAGAAAGAGAGACTGCTGAATTGCAACTGATAACGAAGCTCAAGACAATGCATCCACCTGGACTGAATCAAGACATAGGCTTCCTGTCTCATTAACAGTGCTGATTTCTCCACAACCACTACCCCTCTGCATACCCCACCCTATTCAATCACACCTGCCATTGTCATGCACCAGATATTATCATTGAGCTTCTGCAATCACGCCACTCTCCAAGATATAAGGACAGATGGACTCACATTCTAGCTGTATCTGAAAAAGTGAGCTGAGGCTCACAAAAGCTTATACCTTACCACAAATGTTGTCAATCTTACAGGTGCAACTGGACTCTTGCTCTTTTCTACATCTTCCTTCAAATGAAATCAGTCTCGGGGAGGGGGGAGTGCACACCTGGGCTCTGTAGGTGTTTGGCAGCCACTGGCATTGCTTGGTTGTGTGATTTCGGTATGTTGGTGGCATGAATCAGTCTAGGAGAGCGTGACAGAGATGCTAGGGAAGAGGCGGTTGTCCGTGTATGTGTGTTGGGGGTAATGACCTTGGCTTAGGTCGCTCTGCCATTGCAAATTCTAGAAGTTAACCCGGTGGGCCAGGATTGCAAAGGACGTTCTGCCTCTTGTTTATGCAGATGGTTTTGTTTGAAGGGACCTTTATTACCAAAGGAGTGGAAAGGCTTCTGCTGGTTTTAACAGAACAGATGGGGTGGGGGTGGGGGGCAGCTGAAGACTTCATGGGGGGAGGGTAGAAGAATTGGATGTCCTTGGAATTGCGCTGATACACCGTGGAATTTTTCATACAGAGGTATGAAGACTACAGCCCCATTGTGGCTTGTACCACCTTAGAGCACACACCGAGCACCAGCCTGTCTTTAAAACATCTGTAAAAACACATAGGAAGCCGGCAGATGTGATGCCTTTGCCTTCATGTGCCAGCTTTCTAGGGGGTGGTTTGTCAGGAGGGCACCTTCGAACAAACAAATTGTCCTTCTCTTGAGGGAGGGTGTGTTAAAAATGGAGGGCTGTGTGCTGAAGCTTCTCTGAATTGGCTTTCAGTGGTGAGTGTGTGTGTTTTTTATCTTACCCTTCCTCTGAGCAGCGCAGGGTAGCTTATGTGCTCCCCTCCATTTTATCCCTACAATAACCCTGTGAGGTAGATTCAGGAAGGCTTTTATGCTCCATACAACCCTGTGAGGTAGGTTAGGTTGAGAGGGAGTGACTGGCCTGAGGCCACCCAGTAAGCTCTGTGGCAGAGTGTGACCTTGAAGCTGGATCTCCCAGATCCCAGTCCATGGCACTAACCACTACACCACACCAGCTCTCTTGATTTGGCATTCAGATAAATGCAGGGACTTCCAGTGCAGTGAGGCAGAGAGGGAGCAGGCAGCCATTCACAAGGCTGAGGTCTGCTGTTCACCTCACTGCAGGCAGAGGTAAGGGGAGGGTGAGACCAACTGGCCCTTTGTCAGCCATGCTGCACAGCGAAAACAGAAAAGCACGTCTAATTGTAAGCCTCCCTTATATAGGTGCATTGCAGGCTTTTTCATGGGATTCTTGTCTAAAAAATAGGTACGGAAGGGAACAATGGTAGTGACTAGAGTAGTTCATTCCTTCTGCATGATTGTACGGAGCCCTTTAGGGGCTTTGATAGCACAACAAACTTGTTTTTCTTAACTGCTCTATCACCACTACTAAGAATCCCATTGATGACATGTAATGGGATTACACACTTGTATAAGTAACTTCCTTACTATTTTTTTCCCATCAAAGTTCCTAGACCTGGTGGCAGCAGGGAAATTAGGAAGTGAAATGAGTGATTGTGATAAACTGCAGAGTCTCTTACGGTTTCCAATAGCCAAGTGAGCACTTTTACTCCTTCATACCTCCAGACGGACCAACCTTCCCCTGCCACAATCGGCCCGGGTCACTGTTATCCTGGGGTTCTGCCCTCCCCATTAGTCCATCAATGTACCAAGCATTTTTGGAAGAAGGTGACCACTTTTTCTGTTGTCCTAACAATCTTTTTTTTTTAATCAATGCTCACCCCTCATATATAAATCTATGATATGTGTTTTATTTGATGTCTTGAGTAAGTAAGGAACTTATTTGTGTTAACTTTTTAGAATTTACAGTGCTGTTGCATCTTTCTAGTGTGTATCAAACTTCTCCAGCTTCCCTGTGCAACCTGCTCGCTCGCTCTGCCTGCCTGCCTGCCTATCTATTTGCAGAATTTATATTCTGCCATTCTCCCCAGTCGGGGCCACCAAGGTAGTTATGTATTAGGGCCACTTTCTATACACACTCCGTGTTTACAAATATGCAAGAGCAGCTGAAGTGTAATTTTAGTTTCATTTTTAAACAGGTTTTCCCCCTAGTAACTAAAGAGTACAGCTGAAGGCCAGGGTGGGTGGGAGGAAATGCATGTTATGCAAGTATAGATTGGAGAATCCCATTAAACAAGGGTGGGGGTGTTGAGGCTGGGGAGGTAACAAATGCGCTGGGGGTTGGGTGGGTTTCAGGCAACTACAGCTGTGTCGACCCTCCTGTGGGGCTGAGGGACAGCACAGCTGCAACAGAGTTCCTACTGACGTGGGGTCTACCAGAGTTGAACCATCCATTGTTGGGGGAGCTGGCTTGCACGACCTGTCTGTATGGTCAGCTATGCCCAGGACTCAGGGCCCATCGTGCCTACAGCCCAGTCAACTGTTCTCTGCTGACCAACTTTATTATGCTACATGCTTATGCTACAATAAAATTGGTTAGTCTTAAAAGTGCTACTGGACTCTTCACTGTTTTGCAACTACAGACTTGCACAACTAACTCCTCTGGATCTGTTCTCTGCTGGACATGGCTAGGAAACTCCCTGAAAGTGCGGTTGGTAGGGTGAGGCGTCCCTGTGGCTTCCATTAGGACCTTGATGGACTGTATTTTTCGAATTAGATGACTTTCTCTTGTTTGCTTCTTCTTCCCAGAATGCAAGCGCTGCAATCTGACACCTACAGCAGTTGAACGGGGAGGCTGTCAGCATCTGACACCAAAGGCGGTTAAGCCAGGGCCTTCAGGCCTTGACCTGGGAAATGTGGGTTTTTTTTTTCCTCCTTCACCCTTTTAAAAAATTTCATAACATCTAGCCGGTTGGCCCTAATGCATTAATTTTGTTTCTTGTTCTGGATTTTGTGTGTTTACAACTTTTGTTTTGCGTTTTTCAGCAAACTTGGCCTGTGTTGAGTGTACTTCATTTCAATGGGGCTTTGCATTTATGTCTTTAAGACCCAACCATGAAGAGAGAGAGAGTGCCTTGGGCACTCAACATTATTTTAAAGGCAGTGTCTGGAGACACACATAAAAGGCGATATACTTGTTTGTTCTGTAGTCTGGTCCCATCTGGAACATCCAGCGTGATAAAAAAGAGTCCAGTAGCACCTTTAAGACTAACCAATTTTATTGTAGCATAAGCTTTCAAGAATCACGTTCTCTTCGTCAGATGCCCTCCATGCATCTGACGAAGAGAACGTGATTCTCGAAAGCTTATGCTACAATAAAATTGGTTAGTCTCAAAGGTGCTACTGGACTCTTTTATTTTGCTACTACAGACTAACACAGCTAACTCCTCTGGATCCAGCGTGAGAAAGAGTTCTGTGTAAACCAAAAGTTTGCATATGGCCATTTTAAAGAGAGTTCTACTAACAGTGCTTTTCACAGAGTCTGGGGGAATGCCTAGCTCCTCTAGGATCTGGATGTGAGTGTGCGCCTTATATAAATTTGCACGGATCTTTAAGATGCGCACCTTTCCCAAAACTCTGCCATTGCCTTGAGGAGAGGGAGGATTCTGTTTTCTCCCCTGCAAGTTTTGCCAAGCAGTACTGAATCTGGAATACATTATTCTCTGGCTGCTCTTTATCCGGGAAGAGGATTCTTTTTGTGTGCAAAAAGTGGGTTTACCCTCCACAAGGACACGGCTGCTGGGATGTCGGGTGGCTTCCGCTTGTTTATCTTTGCCTCGGGTCAGCGCATGCAGTCCAGCTGTTGACTTGCCGTTCTCCTCCTTTTGTTTGCAGTACACCTTTTGCAGTGCATGCTGGGAAGCCCATTCCCACAGTGCCAAGCAAGCTCTTGAGAGAGCCGAGGCTGCCTCCTTTTCCCAAAGTAAAGCGATGGAATGTGGAACTGACTGGATACAGAGGGCTGGTGAAATAGAAGGCAGTGGGGGGAGTTGTGGGTTGTGCTCAAAACATTCACAGCTGTGTCACACACAAAAAGCCCCTTATGGTGTATGCAGCCAAGGCAGATCCAAAACAGAATTTGCTGTAGGCGGTCAGGCAGGCCAGCCAACACCTAGGCTGTTTTTTTTACCACCGGATTAGGTTCCCCCCCCCGCCCCCCAGCATCGAATGAGGTCTGCAGTGTTGCTGCAGGGTTTGCACTTAGCCAGGGTGCTTCGGTGTTTAAATTAGTATTTTGTTGTTAGTTAGATTATTTTAGAAATAATCCTGCCGCGTTTCTCCATTTTGGAGGCCGGCCTTAAAGCAAGTAGTTGTCGTTCTAAGCATTTCTGGGGATTCGTATTAAAGTGGCTCTTTGGGAATGGGTTCTGTCCTCTGTCCTCCCAAATCTACCCAGTCGGCTATTATTTTTGTTTAATGTTAACAATTTTTACTCTGCATTTTTTTTTAAAAAAAGCACCTTGCAAGGTGGCTTCCAACTACACCATTAATAATCTAACAAGATAAAAGCAACAATGTTAGGTTTAATAATAAAAGCAATGTCAGTAAATGGGCCAAAAATCCAGCATAAATACTACAGATTCCAATCTGCAGCATTTTTAAAAAAAAAAACCAAAGCAGCAGAACTGTGACTGAAAGTGTGAGTAAACAGAGTGGACCTTAGCAGCTGATGAAGAGACATGTATGTGCATGCCAGGTGCATGTGATGGCAATTGCACACAGTCACAGAAAAGCCCCCTGCCCATCACAGTCCACCTCACAGAAGATGGGCCTCTGGACACAAATCTCAGTTGGCAGGCAGTTCACACAGGAACAAGTGGTCCTTAAGATATCCCAGGCACACAGTGGCACAGCTAGGACTTTTGGGCCCTGGGGCAAGGCACAATATTGGCTTCTTCAAATCCTTCCCCCATTTTACATCTGTCCAAAACAAATGTACTTTTTCAAAAAAGGAATAAGCTTTCAAAAGTCAAAGCTCCCTTTGTCAAATGCTGAAGAAGCGAGCTTTGGCTCTTGAAAGCTGACACCCTGAAAATCTTGCTGGTCTTTAAGGTGCTGCTGGGCTCGAATCTTGCTCTTCTACTGCAGACCAACATGTCTGAAATTATCATCTTTCCATAATTTTCATTTCTACTGAAATTCCTAGACATTGTGATGATAAAACTGAAAGCTGCAAAGTTGCCTTCGCTACATAATTCACTATATACAAAGAACAAATGACATGTGAGCCTCTTTTGCAATGTAGCTAAATACTTTGCAATACATTGAATCAGTCATACCTTTTTTTAGCATGCAGTTCTTTAGTCCCCTCTGTAACACAGGCTGACTTTTCACTGGGAGTCATGAATGAACTTTAGGGTTCTATGCTGCCACAAGTGGCTAGGATCAGCCCACCAGGGCCGTTTCCACAGGACTTAACCGGCCTTCAGAGCATAGTGCAAAAAACACGTGGAAGATAGCATCTTCTCGCGTGAAATCGTGCCAGGAAGATGCGATGTCATGCAAAACTCCCGGATGATAGTGTCTTCCTGGCGCGATTTTGCACGAGAAGATGCTATTTTCCACGTGTTTTGCGCAATGCTCCGGAGGCCGGTAAGTCCTGTGGAAACGGCCAAGACCTGGCTGCTGCTTGGAATCTCACCTCTAAGGCAGCCAGGGCAGCACTCCTAGTGGTAGGGAAGTGTTACTGCAGGGTATAGATCAAGATGAGTAGCCCTGTTAGTTTGTCTGTAGCAGTAGAAAAGAGCAAGAGTCCAGTAGCACCTAGAAGACTAACAAAATGTGGGGTAGGGTATGAGCGTTTTGTGAGTCACAGCTCACTTGAAGATACTCTGAAGAAGTGAGCTGTGACTCACAGAAGCTTATACCCTACCACAAATTTTGTTAGTCTTATAGGTATCTGAAGAAGTGAGCTGTGACTCACAAAAGCTTATACCCTAGGACAGATTTTGTTAGTCTTATAAGTGTCTGAAGAAGTGAGCTGTGACTAACAAAAGCTTATACCCTAGGACAGATTTTGATAGTCTTATAAGTATCTGAAGAAGTGAGCTGTGACTGACAAAAGCTCATACCCTACCACACATTTTGTTAGTCTTATAGGTATCTGAAGAAGTGAGCTGTGACTCACAAAAGCTTATACCCTAGGACAGATTTTGTTAGTCTTATAAGTATCTGAAGAAGTGAGCTGTGACTCACAAAAGCTTATACCCTAGGACAGATTTTGTTAGTCTTATAAGTATCTGAAGAAGTGAGCTGTGACTCACAAAAGCTTATACCCTAGGACAGATTTTGTTAGTCTTATAAGTATCTGAAGAAGTGAGCTGTGACTGACAAAAGCTCATCCCCTACCACACATTTTGTTAGTTTTATTGGTGCTACTGGACTCTTGCTCTTTTCTCCTGCAGAGTATAGTTGCAGGAGTACAACCTGGCTGCCGTTTTTCCATCTGGGGAGGGAATTACACTGGGTGCAAACGGGCAACCCTAAGCAATGCAGCCTCTTAGTGATATGCCAAGCCAAGTTACCAGAGAACAGTGGCAAGATGGCTTCTGTGATCCCCGACCCCTGTTGCAACCCTCTTCGGAAGACCTCGCCCCCAAGTGAAAGCGATCCTCAAGATAAATAGTAAGAGGGGAAGGGAGAAAAAAAGAAAAGGCAGGAGAAGCCAGAAGTACCTCACAAGCTGTTGGTAAGGCAAACGAAAACAAGTTTTAGGGGACTGCACCTGTGTGGTGCAATAGTGAGAGTGTCAGACTAGGCTCTGGGAGAGCCAGCTTCAAATCCTCACTCTGCCATGGAAGCTTGCTGCTTAACCAAGGGCAATCATACACTCTCAGCCTAACCTACCTTACAGGGTGGTTGTTTTGAGAGTAAAATGGAGGGAGGGGAGAATTCTGTATACTACCCGGAGCTCCTTGTATAAAAAACTGCCCACTAAAATATTAACTGTTGTAATGTAAAAAATGGAGTTACTGATTTGGGGTTGGTTGAAGGAAGATCTGCTTTGGGGCCCTTCTGTGGTTCATGTGCAGCATCTACCGGCTGGGGAGCAAAAGCACCAGGCACACGAGAGGGAGGGCTTCTTGTTGACAAAAACAGGAACTGTTTTTCCACCTTCTCGTCTCCCCACAGCTGGCACCTCCACACAAAAGGGATTAGAGTCTGGTTGGGGGGTGATAACAAACAGTAGGAGCCGAGGGATACTTTAAAAAGCACCTTTGCCGTGCTGTGTCCTCCTTTGCCGTGGATACAGCAGGGACGATGGCTCCTGTGTGAGAGGAAAGGATTACCAAGAGGGCCTGTCTCACCTCTAGGGAGAGGAGGAGCCTCTGCTTTTGCCTGGGATCTGGCAGCCAAGCAGGCTGTGTCTTTTTGCACTTGGGATCCAGGGGAAGGTCAGGAATGGTTTCCCCTCTGGGCTGAGCAGAGCAGAGCTCAGCCCAGTTGACTATCAGAAGAAACTGGAAAGTCTCTGAGGTTACACGAGTGGAGATGTGCCTGCGATGCAAGGAACATGCTGAACTCGTGCTACAGCTAGAGGGCTTTCCTGCGGTGGGTTTCCACCAATTATTAATAATGGAAGATCCTTGTTGTGGTGCTCTTCTCAGATCCATAAAAGTCTTTCCTTCTATCAGTTGTGTGAGACGAGTTCATTCCAGTTACACACGCAGCCCTGTACTAGAAAAGAGCAAGAGTCCAGTAGTACCTATAAGACTAACAAAATTTGTGGCAGGGTGTGAGCTTTTGTGAGCCAAAGCTCATTTCTTCAGATACCTGCACTGTATAAGTGGCAAATATCATGGAGGGGTGATTCTGTGTCCCCTCTCACCTCCCTAAATTAATTGAGCTAGCTCCGGTGGCCCTTTCAGCCGTTCTTGACAGCTCCAGAAACTGAATCTCTGTTGCCTTGAAATGCTCACCTGGAAATAGAGGTGACTTTTTATAGCTCTGGAAGAGATCGGAGAATGTTTCCCCCTACTCAGGGTAGATCATCTTCCCATCGGTTACCTAAAGAGGAATCTAGATCTTAGTATACCGCAAGAGATAATATAACATCTGCCAAGAAGATAGGTCAAGGTGACTCTGGCATGGATACCAAGCCATGTGTACAGTGCCCAGAGGCCAAAATCCAAATCTCACTAGCTAGTCTGATATGGGAAGGGGTATACACTAATAGTGAAATCCTAAGCGGAGCTACTCCAGTCTAAGCCCATTGAAATCAATGAGTTTAGATTAAAGTAACTTTGCTTAGGATTTCACTGTAAATCTGTTTGAACCTGGTAACTAATTTGTGGTAGTGCTAGCCACCCTATACAGAACTGGACTGTTTCGTGTACCACCGTATGGGTACATTTAAGATGGACCGTCTGGCATCACAGTTGCTTAGAATGCCCATAGAGTAGAAGGAAATCTCTTACAATGCTTGCAAAAGGAAACTTTAAAAAAAACAGCCTAAATTGTTGGGATCTTGGTGGTCATGTAACCAGTGTTATCTGCCATGAGCTACGTGGCAGAAGATAAAATTGAGGGTGGATTGGTGGAGAAAACTACATAGTAGTGATTTGTTTTTTCATTTTATTATATAATATTTATTGTTTTTAATGCTGTAAATTGCTTCAGCGCTCGTTCAAGGGAGAGGTGGTATAAAAGTCTAATAAATAAATAAATTGCTAGAATGAGCTACTTACATAAAGGAGCGGATTTAAACTTATTTATTGTTTCCTTCCTCTTCATGTGAATATCTACAATACAGCTCTCAGTGTTGCAAATAACAATACTACATCCAACACAATAAAGCATCATAAAAATATAAAAAGAAGCAGAATAGGGGAGGGGTTAAAAGCCAGTAGCAGTTGAAACAACATCAGAGAAAGAGAATGTTTTTAAACTGTCCTAAAAGCAGCTTACCATCAAACCTGACGGTGCAAAAATGGTGGAGGCATAAAGCTACGGCATAAAGCTCTGTATTGGATTCTTGCTAATGCTTCGTCTTTGTAAACTTGTGTTTATTTACCCTATGGCATTGTTTATGGAAGTGTCCCTTGATACTGATTGTTCTAATCTCATACTGTGTAATCTGCCTTGAGTCTCAGCAAGAAAGGTGGACTATAAATTACATGAATGAATAAATAATTCCACTATAGAGGACCTTGGAAAATAAAATCTTCTTTGCCTGGTGCTTAAGAGATTGTAATTTGGTACCTGGCAAGGCTCTATAGAGAGAGAAGGCCAGGAGTCTGGGTCCTGCTACTGAAAGAACTTACCTCTAGTGCTGCTCACCCATTTAAGCTGCTGCAGAGTAGGGCCTTTGATCTTATCCAGAGAGCAAGGTTCTTATGGGAGATCTCATTTCCTGCCCTTATAATTCCCAAAGGTACACAGTACGGATGCCCATATTTTTGTTGGAAATATCTAATGAAGAAGACGCTACAGTTTTTCCAGGCAGGACCAGCTGTTCGTTCATGGCTTTGCTCTAACTGTTGGGATATGTTGCCTGAAGTTTTCTTCTCTTCCTTACATCAAAAGCTCGTTCTTGTCCTGCAGGCTTGCCCCATTCCCATCCTCTTGGATATATTAAAGACTCCAGGAGGACTGTGATCTGATGAAGTCACGCTCTAGGGAATAGGGCTTGAGTTGGACCTTTGCTTGATGTGTTGACGGTGTCGCTCCTCAACTGCTTTCTGGTGTGATGATGTCACTTGCAGGAAGTGATGTCATTGTACAAGGCGGGGGAGCACATGCTTTGCAGTGGGGCCCAAATTGGCCCGCTACAAAGCAAGGGAGCGCTCTCGGGATGGTGCGATGATATCAGCGACATCATCACCCGTTTCCCCCCCCGCCTTTCCCCTGCCAGCCAGGTTAGTGGTGGCGGGGGACAAAATGTGGGAGCAGGGGATCCTTGCCCCCGTTGAGGGAATGGGACCCCTACTCTGTTCCTTGGGAGGGACTTGATTGCTTTTCAAACTCGGGCACTGTCTGTGGCCAAGGGCTTGTGGTGGATGGACCCAAATGTCCTGTATTCTGAAGAAAGGAAGCCCGCTTTCAAAATTGTGATTATGTTCTTTTAATGAAGGTGCTGATTTCACCCAACAGTGCAGTCTCACTTCCCACTTTTGGACTTTGGTGTAATGCCTGCAGAAATCAGCTCCCCAAGAATCCGGAGCTCAGAGTGTGCTGTCGGTGGAAAGAAGGTTGGAGGGCCAGTGTGGCGTAGTGGCCAGATTGTTGGACTAGGGCTTGAGAGACCTGTGTTCGAATCCCCACTCTGCCATGGAATCTTGCTGGGTAATCTAGGCCCAGTCTCACACTTTCAGCCTGACTTACTTCGTAGGACTGTTGTGAGGGTAAAACGGAGGACGGGAGACCTCCACTGCAGGGAAAAGCAGGGTATAAATAAAAATAAACAAAAGGTTGGATTGTGACCTGGGTTCAGATCCTGGCTCAGCCAGGGAGTTCACTAGAGAGGGAGGAGGGGCATTGGACCCTCTGAGATGTTAAAAAGAAAGTAGTAGGTGATGTAGGGCAACCTGAGCATCAGCAGAGTGCCAGTGGTCACTTACCTACATGTGGGATTAGGGTTAAGCAATCCTAAGAGGGGTGAGCGCATTGTTCTATATCAACAACCCTTTGTTAGAACAACTCTCCCAGGCCAAGGAAGGATGAGCCATGTATGGGCCCAACCACCCTGGTGGAAAGTTAGGAAAGTTCAAAATCAATATCTGGTGTTTGTTTTTCAGCTGGAGACACCAGAAATTGAACCCAGGACTCTCTGCAGGTGAATCATGTGCTCTGCCACTGAGGCATAGCCTCTCCCCAGCATATTGTGGTGCACAGCACTGTCAGGCGTGACCCGGCCAAAACTGAGCATTTTGCCCACCCAGATCAATGGAATTTATGGACGTAAATGTTTGAACAATACTGATAATTTTATCAGCTTTCCCCAGACCCTCGCCTTATCACTGAGGGTTGCTAGCTATTATCTACATCTATAGGAATATATATTTGCATACAAAGTATAACTTGCAGTTAGTCCCTGAAACCGTTCAAGTCAGTAAATCATACATTTGGGTTAAAGTGTGCCAGCTCAGCTACTGCTCTGGCCCAGCATCCCAAGCCATGATGTTTCAACAACAGTGTGGTGCAGTGGCTAGAGTGTCTGGTTAGGGTCTGGGAGATCCAAGTTCGAATCCCCACTTTGCTATGAATGCTTGCTGAGTGACCTTGGCCAGCCTTACCTACTTCATGAGAGTAGGGAGTGGTTGTGAGCATGAAATAGAAGAAGGGAGAGCAATATTGTAAGTTTCTTTGTGTTCCCTGGCTGGGGACAAAAGCTGGTTATAAATATCTTAGTAAATAAATCAGTAAAACAATACCAAGGTGAAGCATTAGTAAAGTATTTTGAAATGTTATGGGTTTTTATAATGCAATGATTTTTTAAATCTGCACATAAGATTATGCATGCTTATTTGTGCAGTATCCTACGGTTACTACCTGTGGAGGGAGGGAAAAAAGGATGAATGCTCCATTGAGAGCTCCACTCTGGGGTTGTTAACAAGAATGACTGATGAACTAGCATTTGGGGTAGGGTTGCCAACAATCTGGAGGAAAAAAAATGTCCTGCCTCTTAATAGAGGTTTATTGGAAAGTTATGTGATGAGATTTCTCCTTGCTATTGAAAAGCCTTATCTGCCCATTTCCACAAATTAAACCTATATCCAAGGGCCAAGACATTTTTTTTCTCTAGGCTGTTAGAGGACTGAAGTTGTCAGGCAGGAATGCCCTGGTTTGAGAAGGAAAGCAGAATTTCATATGAAAGAGGTTTTCTTGGGTGTATGAATAGGCATAGTTCCTGGTGCTGGTTGTACTGAGAGTTTTATCCAGTCTGAAGCCACAAAAGAACCAGGTACTTTAAATATGAAAAATTGTCAAAGCCAGGTTGTGTCTCAGATCAGGTAATTTATTTTGTTTTTTTTGTCTGGAAACACTTTAAAAAAATTATTTATTTTGTTCAATCTATATCCCGCCCTCTTCCACAAGCAGGCTCAGGGTGGGTCACAACACCATAAAACCCACAATTTAGATACAATAGTTAAAATGATTTTTTAAAAAGCTCTGAAAGAGGTAGCATAGTTGTTGGTAATGGCAGACACGCCTCTTTCCCCCTTATGGCATTCCCTGTGAAAGCACGGGTTTAGCAGGGTTTCTTTTACTTTCAAAAAACTCACTGAACTTATTTGACTAAGCAATAGGGGGGAAACACTGTGGAACCTGCTGGCCAAAGGTGATAATGAGCAATGATGCTTGACTTGTAACACTTCTGACCAGGGCTTTTTTTCTGGGAAAAGAGGTGGTGGAACTCAAGACCGCACAATGACATCACTTTGGGTCAGCTGGAACAAAGGGGGAGTTTTTAAAAGTTTAAATTGCCCTCGGTGAAAATGGCCACATGGCCGGTGGCCCCGCCCCCTGATCTCCAGACAGAGGGGAGTTGAGATTGCCCTCCGCGAGGGCCATCTCAACTCCCCTCTGTCTGGAGATCAGGGGGCAGGGCCACCGGCCATGTGGCCATTTTTAAGAGGTTCCGGAACTCCATTCCACCATGTTCCCGCTGAAAAAAAGCCCTGCTTCTGACACCGTACTAGGAGCGGGGTGGAGTGTAACACTGTCCATCTCCAGCCTGAAATGGTGCACCCGAGAGTAGTGGCTTTGCTGAATCAAAACAAGGAACCATCTAGTCTACCGTTTCCAGCAGTGGGCAGCCAAGTGCTTCCAGGATGTGAAGCCACAAGACTTCCCTCCCCCAGAAAACTGTCTTCAGAAGTGCGGTGCTTTTGAACAGGGAGGCTCGCATCCCAGCCATGGCTGCCTCTGTATTCCGCGAATGGATCTCTGTTAAAGCCCTTGTGGAAGCAAGTGCTGCGCACTTAATTTATATGTTGCTTGAAGTGCTGCTTTTTGTTCCATATGTATGCATGCAGTAATAATCCAAACCTCCAACATGTTTTTCTACTCAGCGTATTCTGAAAATATATGTGAAGTTCCATGGCCTGCCATCTCATTGGAATGTTATTGTGCCTGCCTCCTTGACACAAAGGGAAACTGAGGCAGGCGGCTGTATTTTTAATTTTAGAAATGGCAAGGTTAGTACCTGGGGGTGGGGGTGACTCTTAAAACGGCTTCTCTCCCCCATATATTTTTTTTGTTTTTAATTTTTCTCTCTTTGCCTGAAGTGCTGGCTTTGCTTACTACATTGTGTCCAGAACTACAGAAAGCTTCCGCACATTACTGGAGCATGGCAGGCAGGGGTGGGGGGAGCAGGGGGCATCATCCTTTATGAGGCAGCAGCATTTAGCTATTAAAAGTACGCAGCTCATTTTTTTTTATATGAATGAAGATTGTGTGGGTCTCTCTTAAAAGCATTGTAAGTTCCCGGGAGTGCAGGGATGTGGTTAGACTTGGCCGTTCTGGGTTCCGTTGCAGGGTTGTTTGTTTGTTTCTTTATCCCTTGATTGATGATGGGACTTTGGGCACAGCCATCTCCTGGAAAATTGGGGTGAGGGAAGAGTGATAGAGTTCCTCCTCCCTCCTGGCAGAGGTGCTTGGATGCTGATATGCATTTCCAAATTAATGAATGTCTGCAGAGCACTGTGGGATGCCCAGATGAAAGGCAGCGGAGAAGCACAAAGGTATTATTATTGTCACTTACTAATTAAAATGTTCCCCCCACCCCCTCCCCTGCTTTTTTTTTTTTTGGAAGCACTGCAAATCGGTATCAGGTTCTGAAAAGCGTCGCTTACCCCATCTCAGCAGGCAGCAGCAATCTTCCAGGGGAGAGAATCTCGTTCACTGTTTTTCCTCACTTTTGCTTTTCTCAGTGGAACAGGGGGCCAGAGCGCCAGAAATTAAGGCGGGGGGAGAGGGAGCTGGAAGAGAGCCTCCCTTAAAAAAAAAAACCCTAACCTTATTTTCCCAGGTCTGATGCCAGTTTCCATGGAAACAACAGCCAGGAGCAGAAATAGGGGGAACCAGAATCCAGAATTGCAAAGCCTATAGCTCCTGTTAATTTCACTCACTGGATTCCAGTTTCCCCTTTTCTATTCCCCCTAAGGAAACTGACATCAGATGGGAGAAGCTTTGTAAAAGGCTTTTGGCTTCAGGAGCGAATTCTCTCATTTGGATTGTGTGTGTGTGTGTGTGTTGGGGGGACTGGCAGAGAGCTTTAGGCAGACCTGAGCCCAGTTCTCCCCCCCCCCCCTTATTGCAACCCCTTGTTTCTGGAAAACAGTCAGGGAGGCTTGTTGCCAGCCGGGCGCAGAGCTCCTCCCTTGGCTATTTCAGTTGCTGGCTGACTTCTGAGGGATGCGATTAAGTGTCGAGTTCCAAAACCAGCTCCACATTTGGACCCACCTTGGTTTTCAGGCAGCAGCTGGGCTGTGGTCTTAATGAGCTAACTTCTTCCAGACAGGCTTGCTCACAATTCTGTTCTGCCCGGGCACCGCAGGGAGGCTGAGCGGCAGTGCCGAGGTCGGAATTTTTCGGCAGCCAATCACAGCAAGGGTTGCATGGCAGCCATTTTCCCCCCTCTGTTTAAAAAGCCAATCAAGTGGCACCGTTGTCTTAAGTTTAAGAAACCTGAATTTGACGATCTGACTGGAAAAATCACCTCTGATAACTAGCAACTGATTTTATTTTTTAAAAAAACAACATGTTTACAGAGATTTTCAGTGTTATGTGTATATTAGATGGAGAGATGCAGAATGCCACTTTATATCCATTTTTTAAAACAGGGATGCCTCTCAGTTTTAAAGAAACCTTGGCTGGTTCTGAGTCTTAAACACTGTTGATCTGTATGAAACATGCTGATATATAAAACAGTTCTGAAATGGAAACCTCTCTTTGTTTTTGAGTGGTGCAGTTTGTATCTGTCCAGTCCATTTTTAAACCATCCTTCCTCCAAGAAGCTCAAGGGAGTTTATGTGGGTCCCCTTTCTCCTATTCTGTCCTAACAACAGCCCTGTGAGGTAGGTTAGGCTGAGAGTGAGTGACTGGCCGAAAGTTACCCAACAAGCCTCATGTCAGAGTGGAGATTTTGAACCCGGGCCCTGGTCTAATCACTACTTTAACCTGGGCGCTTTTAGGGTTCTCCTCTTCTTATACTTGTAACATTTTAATGTGGCCATATCCACATTTCACTGTATAGTGTTGTATCAGTGTAGCCCTCTGTGAAACATAAAAATTAGAATTTGGGATTATCCAGATAATTGGGGGGCAGGCTGCCCCACAAGTAGTGTGAGAGCTTCTGGTGGCAAACCCCACCCCCCACGTAGTTCATCTGGTCTTAATGATCCTGTAGTTTTAAGGCTTCAATGATTCCCCCCCCCAATCCTGTCTGATTTGGACAAATGCCACAGTGGAGAAAAGAGCAACTTGCTCAGAACCCGCCCCCCATCCAGACTGACAGCAGATTGGCTCAATGGAGAGTGCTGCTGTGCAGTGGGTCAGGCTAAGCATGGAGACACCCGGGATCAAACCCTTATTTGGTCATAAAGATCACTGGGTGACTTTGGGTCACTCTTTCTTTGCCAACCTCACCTCATAGGGGGTGTGTGTGCATGTGAAAAGTAAAATGGGAAAGAAACCCACGTATATTTATTTCTTTGAGGTGCTTATGCCCACCTTTTCTTCCCAGAGGAGACCCAAAGCAGCTTCCCGCATAATTTTATCCTCACAGCAACCACCCTGTACGGTAGGCTGTGCTGAGAGAAGCAGCAGCAGCAACTGGCCTGATGTCACCAGGGGATCCGTGCAGAGGGGGGAGCCTGTTTCTCTCAAATCCATCGCTCTGGCCACTGTCTCTTTCTGCCCTCCTGAGCTCCTTGGTAGAACAGTGGGATAAAAACGTGCTAGATTACCTTTCCGTCGTGTGAAATGCTTGTCCGAACGTTCCTTTCAGCATGTCTTTCTGCTGCAGATTCATTCTACAGTGTAGTTGAGTTAGTCGGTTGCAGCCAAAGCAACTAATAAAGGAGTCTTGTAGCATCCTCCAGATTTATTGTGGCACCACCGCTTCACATCGGACGCATTCCTCCAGTTCCGCAAAGCTTGCACAACAATAAATCAGTCAAAACTAACCCCCCCCCCCCACACACACACTGCCTTTTGCCAGTTGGTAGCTTCTCACCTAAGAAGAAGGAACATGTGATAGTAACTCACTACTCCACTCTCAGCGGAGGGAAGAAAACGTGAGTTGTATCGGTACCATCATGGAGAAGGGGTTGCATGGCCAGATTCAACATGGGCAGAGTCTGCAAACCACAACGCTTATCACAGAAAATGAGTTCCTCTGCTTCTAGATCAAGGGTTGTTTTTATGCCGGTCTACTGGGTGTGTGTGTGGCGCATCAAGGACTTCAGTAGCTGAGCTTTGTGGCTGTATTCTGAACCTTTCTTTTCCCACCCTTTTTGCGTGTGTGAATATGTAGTCAAGTGGTATCCCGATAGCCTAATCACTGAATGTCTCTGTCCCTCTGCTGCCATCCCTAGACAAGTATTAAGATTAGTTATGGATAGTTCATGCAGTGGGGAGGGGTGGGGGAGAGGAGAGAGATGCTATTAATAATACAGACACATACAGAGGGAAGAAAAGTGCACACTTGATTCTCATGCTGCTACCAGGAGTTCTGAAGCTGGCGCTGGCTGCTTCTTCCCACACGTGACTGCAACACAGTGGGTAGCTTGACAGCCCAGAGAGACTGGCTCGGGGCCAGGGGGGGAAAAAGCAGAAAACACAATGTCTGTGCATATCCTCTCTCTTAAAATAACACTCCCCAACACCGTCTGAGACGAATTAAAATAAGATCAGGAGGGATCTCAGAAAGAGAGGTGGCGGGGAGGCAGAGAAAGAAATTGGGGAAACGTACAACGCTGGTTTTGCCGATGCAGCTGGTTCCAAGGCTCTCTGCCCTGTGAAGGGGTTGGTCTCTCTCTCTCTCTTTCTCTCTCTCTCAGACTGAATAGGGCTTGTGGCTTTTTTCATTTTTCGTTAATGGGAGAAAGGAAGGTAGAGAAACCAGATCTGCGTCAGGAAGCGAGGAGGAGAAAGCAATCACGACACCGGGTGTGCTCCAATGCCCAACACATGTCCGTCCTTTAGGGGAGACTTGGCGGGGAGTTATTTGCAAGCCGACTTGCATGATGGAGTGCATTAGGAATTTCCTGCAGCTGAGAACACACCAAATGCCAGAAAGAGACAGCGAGAGAGGAGGGAGGTTGCTGGAAAAGGAGGGGAAGGACAGCAAACTTTAAATGATCTGTAAAGAAAACAGCACACTCTTGCTACCACTAGGAGCTTGTGGGGAGAAGTCACGGAGCAGGAATTGGGAATTCTTGGGTGAGAGGATCTGTGCTGGTTTTTGCCTTTTTGCTGCAAGCCGTGAGTCTCTCTCCATTGCCCCCCTCCCCCCTCTCCTTTTCGCCCTCCCCTTGGACGTGAAATGTGTCTGGGCCTCCTCTTCTTAAGGTGGTTCTGTTGCAGCATGTGACCCAGCGTTCAGTCACTCAGGCTTGTGGCGTGGCTTACTGCCGGTGAGCAAACAGGCACAGGCAACAGCCTTCTGGGGGTTTTGTTTCATCTTCCCCAAGAGGGAGGGGATGCATCCACTTCTTGCCCCCCCCCACTCCTTTTTGTAAAATGTTCCTTGGATAGGTTCTGCTCAGCTGTGCACTCTGCTGCCTCTGCCTACTCGTGCACCCTGTTGCCTGGACCCTCCGTCCCTTTTCTTGACCTTGCCAGGCAAGTCAGCTACGCTTTGGTTTTGTGTGAGTTTTGGATGAGCTGGGGGGAAGTGCTGGGGAGCTGATCCCAGAAGGTGCTGCCTTCCAGATGGTGTCCTCGCCATCCTCCCCTTCCAGGAACGCTCTTCTTTCACGGTTTCACCCACGCTAAGAATTCATGACCTCAGAGCATACCTGGGAACCGCCTGCCCAGCCATTTTCCAGTAGGATGAGTAGCTTGATACACAGGACTGTACTGCCTCATGCAAAATCTGGATTGCTACATTGTTGTTGTTTATGTTTCTAATCCTCCTGGTTGTGTATTTCTCTCTTGCACATTTTTATCTTACTCTTCCTTTGAAGACCTTGGGGCAGTTTCATGTCATTTTCTTCCTTTTCACTTCACAACAACCCTGTGAGGTAGGTAAAGCTGATAAAATGATCGGCCCAAGATCACCCAGCTTTTGTGGCAGTGGGGGAGGGGGCAGATGTGAATCCAGATGCCCCCAGTCCTCTAAACATGACACTCTAGGGGGAGAAATGCAGGTGGAGCTTAAGGGAGAGCCCAAAGATGATGTCACGTATGAGCCGGTCCTAAGCAGGTCTACTCAGAACTAAGCCTTGTTATTCAGTGGGGCTTACTGCCATGGAAGCGTGTTTAGGATTGCAGCCTCAGTCACACTGCTGTTGTGTTATCTATTTTGATATACTTTTCTATGCATCCTAGTAAAACGGTGCCAAAATACTTTAAAATATAGCCTTACATCAGTGTAGCATGCCCATCCTGCCTCTGTCACGGCACTGCAAGGCTTGGTGGGAGAATACCCAGAATTGTACAGAAACTTGCGTTTGGGCATCACCTGGCAATTTTGGAAGCCCACAGAAGTCATTGGCTGGGATCCAGAGGTGGGACCTCGGTGCCCTTTGGAGCTTTTCCTCAGCAGGAGGAGAGCTACTTATGCACGATGAAGCAACGATCTGCTTGATTTGCAAAGTTCACATTCCTGCATGCAAAACTTAATAACAACAACAGTAACGATAAACGGCGCTTACACGCTGCTGTTTTAGAGAGATTCGTGCCAATTTGATTATTTCCTTGATTTCTACCCTGCCTTTCTCCCTCACAGGGACCCAAAGCAGCTTACGTTGTTCTCCTCTCCCCCATTTTATCCTCACAACAGCCCTCTGAAGTCAGGCTGAGAGCCAAGCCACAAGTGACGCCTGACACAGGTTGGACACTTGTCAGCTTACCTCAAGTTTTGATGGGAAATGTAGGCGTCCTGGTTTTACAGCTTGGCTCTCCATTAAAGCTGCAAGACCAGGATGCCTACATTTCCCATCCAAACTTGAGGGAACCTGAGAAGTGTCCAACCTGTGTCAGGCGTCACTTGTAGCTTGGCTCTACATCTCCCGGCTGAATTGTTTAATGGAAGGAAAGACATTTGCAAAGTGGTAAAAGAAGTCAGCTTTGACCATTGTCTACCCTGCCTGGCAGCAGGTCTCCAGCATCTCAGAGCCAAGCTACAAGTGACCCCTTACACAGGTTGGACACTTGTCAGCTTCCTTTAAGTTTTGATGGGAAATGTCGGCGTCCTGGTCTTGCAGCTGTAATGGAGAGCCAAGCTGTAAAACCAGGATGCCTACATTTCCCATCAAAACTTGAGGTAAGCTGACAAGTGTCCAACCTGTGTCAGGCGTCACTTGTAGCTTGGCTCTGTGTGTGTGTGACTAGCCCAAGGTAACCCAGCAAGCTTCCGTGGCAGAGTAGGGATTTGAACCCGGGACCCAGGTCCTAGTTTGACAGTCTAACCACTGCACCACACACACACACCACACAGAATTTGAATTATGTTGGCAGGGAATATTCCGCCCCCCCTTCCAAACACACACTTTGTTTTAAACGCCAGGGCTGGTTTCTGTTTTGATTTCTACTTTGGATTTTATTTGTTTGCGTTTGGATAGCAGATGTGAGCCACCCAGGAAACTTCTTACAAGGCAGGGTATACATTATTTTAAAACACGAAATTCGTGCAATGACTATTTCCAACGTCACAGTGTGGCAATTTTAAAGGCAGTTCAAGAAAGCAACTTCCTTCTCTTCTAGCTGCCTGCTAGCTTGGAAAGACGTCAAGTGCAGCCTGTTTGCAATGGCCAACTTTGGATGGCGCTTTGAATGTGGCCTGCGTGATGCAGATGCGTGTGGGACATGCATCCCTTTTGCATGGAAAAGAAGGGTGAGAGGAAGGGCTGGAGGTAGCCCAAATCCAATTTGAGTTTGCGCCTAGAGCAAAAGGCCATTGATTTGTGTGTGTGTGTTGGGGTGGGGGAATCAGTGTGTCAAAACTAAAGCTGGAATGCAAATTTGGAACAACCAGAATATGCTGCAAGTAAACAGTTAAAAGGATGGAAGAGGCTGATACTGGCAAGATTCGCTTAGATTGGGAGGAAGCAGTGTTTCCTTTTGCTCCCTGCCACGTAGGGCTGGTGGCCCCAGTGGCCCAATCTCCTCCCCCTTGGCTGCGATAAGGAAATTGGTGCCTGGATCTTTGCGTGACGGGA
Organism: Eublepharis macularius; assembly: GCF_028583425.1. Classification (NCBI taxonomy): domain Eukaryota; kingdom Metazoa; phylum Chordata; class Lepidosauria; order Squamata; family Eublepharidae; genus Eublepharis; species Eublepharis macularius. The sequence continues at coordinate 27,625,331 of NC_072804.1, forward strand.
ATCTTCTTCTGCCCCTCGCTTGCTGATCTATGCGATGTCCCTTTGATCTCAGCACTGGCGAAGCTGTGGCAGGAGTGAGAAGCGCTTCGGTTTTTTCCCTCTTTAATTGCTGGCTGCCTTCTGCCATTCCAAGGGAGGGGGAAGGAAGGGAAGAGGAGAAGGAAGAAAAATAGTGTGTGAGGGGGAGTAGGGTGTGCAGAGAGGAAGAGACGAAGGCTCTTTTACAAAGAACGGAGAGTATTGCAGGGGTTGGGAAGGAAATTCTCGCTGCTGGTGACATCCAGGCTTAATTTTCCGGACAAGCCGCCCACCCACTGACAAAGACCCTCCCTCTCCTCCCACCGTTGGGGCTGGTTGCTGCTGGGGCTTAGCCCGGTCTGAAACCTGAGTTGGCAGGGCCACTGTAGTGCTGGGTCCTGCCTTACTAGGCAGGAGGAGGAAGATACTTGCCACTGGTTCCAAGTGAAAGCATCTTGTGGTCTTGCTCCAAAATTCCGTTCTTGCTGCTTCTGGTTCCTGACTCTGCGAGCTTCATACTGCATCATTGCTTGGTACCACATAATCCAACCAGCAACAGCTCTCTGAGGTCAGGCTTTGCACTGCTGTACAAGATCTTTTTCATTGGCGATGCCAGGAATGGAACCCGGGCCAACCAGTGCCTTCCAGGTGCACTGCTCCGCACCCTGCCCTTCTGTGTTTCACAGCTCCATTCCCACCTTGACCCTCACAATGATATAATATCTGCAGTTTTTACTTTTATTCCTGGTGCTTTTGTGACTTTGCCTTTTCAGCCCCTTGGTGAGGAGCAAAGCCAACTAACTGCCTGTGTCCTGCTGGGGGAGAGATCAGAAGTCCATCTTTTTGCCAAAAAGGGTGTTTGTGAGAGAAGGGTTCCAAACTCCTGGGCTTGGTTACACTTCCATTCTAGTGGTTAGAATGTTAGACTAGGATCTGAGTTCAAGTCTCCACTCTGCCATGAAGTTTTTTCAGTGACCTTAGGCTACCTCTCTCAGCCTAACCCACCCCCTCGAACTGTTCTTAGAGTAAAACAGGGGAAGGAGGAAGCATGTATGCTGCCCTGAACTCTCTGGTGTAAAACTGGACAAAAATGTGTTAGAAACAAATAAAATAGAAGTATCCAAATCTGGTCTGGGTGTCACATATTGGTTAAGAAAACCAGCATGAGTTCAAACGAAGCCTCTCTTACCAACTTCTTGAGCAGCCTGAGATTCAGACTTGGGGCACTGCCTGCTCTAATGCGGTGATACTAGCCTGCCTTGCACGATTGTTGTGACATGTCCCTTCCTCAAACAATGATAATATTACTATGGCAATGATGCACTCCCATTGGAAATTCTTAGTGGGGGGAGGGAAGGGGTGTGTTTGTCAGATGGTTGGTAAGGCAGGTGTGATCCAAGGAAGGCCCCTCCACACCTCACACTTGGTGGGTGAGGAAGTGGTAGTAGGGATGGTGGATTTCTGCAAGGCTACCCGCCCAGCATCTGTCGAATGTCACCTTCGTCAGCCTGTTTCTTCCTTCTGTCTCCATATCAACCGTTCTGCTCGATCCACCTGCACAGTGGGGTAGAGATGCAGGAAGGATGCTATTTAGTGGCTGGAGCTCCAGAGCCATGAGGTGCAAAGCATGAATTGTTTGCAGGCATCCGTCTCCTCCGCCTTCATTCAAAGATGCAGGGCTGGATTTTAAACGCAAATACCTTCTCGAGCTGGGTTCCCTAAAAACAGCATCCCCTGCGAGGACAAGCTCCTTGACGAAACGGTTTTTGACAGGTTCAGCTTTTCTCACCTCGGCATCACAAGTTGCAGCTGCCAAAAGTTCTGGGAAGGTTAACATCCCCATCACCCACCACAAAGAAGGGAGGTTTTGTGTGTGTGTCCTGTAACTTGCAAGCAGAGTGGCAGATCAGACAGGAGCCCAATCCTACCAACATTCTAGCAAAGAGCAATCTTTGTCGTGGCTATCCACAGTGCCAGTTCAGTTTAAAAAGGCATCTCTTCCTGATGAGACTAGGAATACCATTCTAGGTCTCGATCTTTATGGTTTGGTACCCCACCTGCCCGAGCTCTGAAAAACCAAAGTGGTTTTGTGGTAGAGCTTGGGTTTCAATGCAAGGCTGCTTCTGGCTTCTTCTGTGGAAGTCACTTTGGGGTAATAAACAATATACAAAATCAACATGTAGATCACTCTCTCTCTCTTACCCATGCTGCTGCATGTACCCACATTGTGTCAGTCAAATTGGCTGCAGTTCCGTGACTTGTATGCACACTGGGAAACACAGAGGTTTCATGTTATTTCCCACATGGGAAATAATTTCCATTTGGATACAAATAGAAAATTCTGCAGCAAAGGAAGAGAGATTTGTGTAGGTTGCTGGTTTCTTATTTTGAAAAAAGCAAGATGCCAACATGGCTAAGCCACAAGGAAAGAGATGTATGCTATTGTTGTTTCTTCTGGCAATCATTCTGTCATTTAGTCTTTTGTTAACGCACTGCTGCCATTGCAAGGCTCTTTCCTCATTATGCCTGTTATTTGGGTTCTGTGATCTCTTCTCTCTAGAGGTCTTTCCTATCGTAATACTGTAAGCCCCTTGGGGCAGGGTCCTTGTCATGGCTGTGTCTTGTATACCACTATGAAAAGTGCTGACATGAAACAAAGGTGTGGGGGCTAATAGGGACTACTAATGCTCTTTGGTTCTGTTTTCTAATAGAAATATTAGGACCTTTTATAGTTCATAAAATGTACACGTGTAAAATAGTGAAGAATATTACAGTAATGATGGCTGTGAAAGAAGGAATAACTCATAGAAGAGCAAGGAATGTGTCTACCCTACAGACGCGAACTGTTTTGACTGTCACTCCTTTTCCCCTGGGAATTGTAGTACTGTGAGTAGGGCTAGGGATTTCTAACTAAGAATTCTTGGCACTTTACCAAACTACAATTCCCAAGATTCTTTGGGGAACCATAGACCTTAAAGTGGTACAAAAGTATATTGGGGAAATTGTGTGTGCACACACAATTTATTTTAAATTAAACAAGATTTTGTTTTGTTGTACACAAGGAGTACGTTCCATTGCATATACACTGGCACTATAGGTATGCCCTGTTGGTCTTGGGCAGAGAGCTATGAGTTCAAATCCAAGCAACTTACTAGATGAGCTGAAGCAAATAGCACTCTCCTGGCCTGGCCTACTTGACATAGCTATTAAGGTAGAAATAAGAATGATCCTCTGGGCTCTTTGGAGGAATTGCGGCAGTCACGTACCTGTCACCTACATTGCCAGCATGGTTATGAAAATGGCTTAGTTATTGTTGCCTTCTATATTTAACAGCTCCACCCCAACCCCAAAGTATTATTTAAAATGCTCAGATGGAGCAGAGGGAAGCAATCCATCAAGGAGTGCCAGAGAAGGAGAATCAGACAAGATAAGGGGACTGATGGAGCGCAGATACCAAGTGTGCCCAAGTTTTATTATTTTAATGTTTTTAAACCCCTGGATGCTTTTTATAGCCCCAGTCTTGGCAGGGACGCCTAAAGAGATTCTGACCTGACCTGCCCGCCATTTTTGTTGCAGGCTGTGACTGGATGGGAGCCTCAGCTGATTTTCCCAGGGGGAAGGGTCTGAGCTCTGCCCTCTGTGATTTGCACTGATATGCACTCAGGCCCCTGTGTGCTTGCACCAGTTGAGTGGCTTTGCTCACCCTTCCTCTGTGTGTGTGTGTGCACATGAAGACACTGTATATGAAGGTGAACTCCACCTCCTTGGCTGGGCCCTGTGGCCAGCTGATGAACACTTGTGCTCTTTCACCCAAAAGTACTTTGAAGTCCTGCCCACACTCAAATGTGTTCCACAATCTCCCGTGTGTCTTTGTGCTTCTGCAACTTGGAGTGCATTGTGAAGATGCAGCAGAGGAAAACAAGGCCTCGAAAACCTTTTTCTTCCTAGCAGCGTAATTTTACCACGGTGCCTAAGCGAGGGACAGAAGAAAATTGACCTTTTAACCCTTTTTCCTACCAAGGGATTAGAACTTGTTTCCTGTTAAATCTCCTCCAGAAACCAGTTCCATCCTGTTTTAACAGGGGAAGACATCTTTGCGGGGGGGGGGGGGTTCTGTTATTTAATCTCCCCCCACATTTTGTGTTCCTTCTCTTTTTTCTTTCTTTGGTAAATTCCACTTTGAATTTCCAAATATTAGGGGATGGGGGGTGGGCACGATCTGTATATTTTAAGCAGTAGCAGGGAAGGGGCCGTTTTCCTGGCTGACAGATTGTCATACCTCCAACTGGAGCCCCGGGAAAGGGGCGGCGCAAAGTGGGAAATTGCTAACAGGAAGGAGCCTGAAGGCGTGGAGCGATAAATATTGAAAGAGTGGGATTTAGATCAGCGCACCAACAGCTGCTGTGGCGGGAATGTCACACTATCTCTCCACAGGTTTACTGACCCATTTCCATTCACACGGCTGCCAGTATCTTAGCAACTGCAGCTGTCCCCCAAGATGGGGCGTAGTGCCTCCTCTTAGCAATTGCAGCAACTGTGTCAGGGTTAGCCCACACCCTAAAAGGCCCACAGGAACCCCCCCCCCCATTCTGCTCTGTTTTTCACGACTTGTTTTTGCACGTGTGCCCAGACAAAGGTTTCAGTCTACGCATGCACAGTGGGATGAGCTGGGGGTAAAGAGTGGACTGTGCTACCTCAGATTAAAAGAGATCACTTTAAAAAAAAGCTTTTCTGTCTGGAAAAAAAAAGCACACAGCAAAAACCAGGCAACCCTTTTATTGCCTGTTATGCTGGCTTTCTGTTTGCAGGGAGTTTTTAATGTAGTGGTGCATTCCAAAATGTTGTTCACACATTTCACTAGCAGTCTAGAGTGGTATAGGATATTTTGTCCCTTTGTTGACTGTGCGGAGATAAGTACACACAGGCAAGATATTTGTGCACCTGGAACATGCAGAAAGAGCAGCTCCCTCCAGCTGGTTTCGGATCATCAACAGTCCCTATGAATGTCCCCCATCTCCTTTGTGAGCTTGTGCTTAGCAATGCGTGGGGAATATATAGTGCATTTTATATGCATTGCATGAGGAATATACAGTTTTATTTGTATTTATTTATTTATTTATAGTCCACCTTTCTCGCTAAGACTCGAGGCGGATTACACAGTGTGAGATTAGTACAATCTCAAGGACATTTCCATAAACAATGCCATAGGGTAAATAAATACAAGTTTACAAAGACATACCATTAGCAAGGATCCAATGCAGAGTTGAAGAAATGCTGAAACAGAACATAAGCAATTCTACGACTAACATGAGACAACATGAAGCACAGGTAGTACATAGGAGTACATATTTAAAGCAACAGAGAATATGTAATTGCATGTCGCCTATACAATGATGGGGCCACCGGCCACCTTGGGGGCAGGTAGATGCAGCACCTAAGAGCCACTTCCCCCAAATTCCTTTCCCACGTCCACGCCAATCTCACCCTGCTGAAATAAGGCACTTGAAAAAGGGTTCTAGCTATCCTAGTCCAAAGGCTGTTTGTTAAAGCCCTTAAAGGTCAACACTAGCGCATCCAGCTGGGTCAGGAAACAAATTGCCCCCTAGTGTAATTGATGAAGCAACTAGGGGAGCCCAATCCCCACAGCAGGAGAGGCAGTCCTGTGATTTCTGACATGATCCCACCAACGTTGTTGGGCAGGGTAAGAATCATAGAATAATCATAGGGTAGGAAGGGACATCTAGGGTCATCTAGTCCAACGCCCTGCACAATGCAGGAAATCCTCCCCACATCCCTGGTGACCCCTGCTCCATGCCCAGAAGAAGGTAAAACACTGTCAGGATCCCTAGCCAAACTGGCCTGGGGAAGATTGCTACCTGATTCCAAGGTGGAGATGGGCCTTGCCCTGGTCATGGAGGAAGGGGCCACGAGAACTAAGCACTCCTGCCCTCCCTCTCATGACCTGCCCAGGTTCACAGAATCAGCATTGCTGTCATATGGCCATCTAGCCTCTGCTTAAAAACTTCCAAAGAGGGAGAGCCCACCGCCTCAAAGGTCAACACTAGCGCTTCCAACTGGGTCAGGAAACAAATTGCCCCCTAGTGTAATTGATGAAGTAACTAGGGGGGGGGGGGGTTGAGAGAGAGAGAGAGAGAGAGCTCACCAACAGAGCCGGATCTAAGGTTGCCAGCACCCGGGGCATCCCAAGTCCAGTGGCGCCCCTTTCACACAAGTGCGCTCCCAGGAGTGCATGATGACATCACTTCTGTGACATCACATAGGGTGCCCCCCCCTGGAGTGTGCTGCCTGCGCAGCTGCTGGAGGACCAGGAGTACGCAGCAAGCTGGCCACCCGTCAGTGCTGCAGGCGCATGGCGTGGGGGATGGCTTCCCAGCCCTCCCGTACTGCTGCCTGCGCAGCTGCTGGAGGACCAGGAGTACGCAGCAAGCTGGCTGCCCTGTCAGTGCTGCAGGCGCATGGTACGGGCAGCTTCCTAGCCCTCACACGCAGCTGCCTGCACGGCTGCTGGAGGGCTGGAAGCACATGGCAAGCCTTCCGCCCCATCAGCAAGGCATGGGGGGGGGGCTTCCTAGCCCTCCCATGCCACTGCCTGCGCTGCTGCCGAGGGCCGGGAGCATGTGTTCCTGGCCAGCCGCCGCTCAGTGCCCTCTGTTCAGCAGCTCCAGGGGCAGGCGACCCCCCCTGCCTCCCCGTAGATCTGGCCCTGCTCACCAATTTAAAACAGATTGCCTCCCATGATGCAAAGAAGAGCTTCCAACCTTTGGTGCCATAGAATACTTAGGAGAGTAAACTGGGTGTACCTGGCCAGTTCTGGCCTTTGGTGACAGAGAGGTTGTGGCTCAGTGGTAGAGTTCTGCTTTGAATGCAGAACGCTCTGGGTCCAATCCCTGGCATCTCCAGCGGAAGAATCTCAGGCCCTGATGTGGGAAAGACCTGAGGCGTTAGAGAACCGCTGCCTATCAGAGCAGGCAATTCTGAGCTGTGGGTATCAACCGTCTGGTTTGGTATAAAGCAAATTCAGAGGTTCCTTTTTTAACCATGTAGAAGTGACTCACCTGAGCAGAATTTTAATGTGGTATAAATGCACTGTGTCATTGGTCATGATCCAGGAAAACTGCCTTGCACATTCTATGGGACCCACATTGAATGGTAGAACTTCCTGGTGAATTGTACCCCGTGTTAATTAGCGTGGACGGAATTTTCGGTGCCTGCAATGAAATGTTGGGAGCTGGCTTCTCTTGGTTTGTTAGAGTGGTTCTGTTACAGGTACAGATCCGCTGCCCTGGGGACTAAAATAAATGAAGGAAATCTGTGCCAGACTGTTGTGCATATTCTTGGGGAAAGGGAGTTGTGTGCTGTACAGTTTGCTGTACTTGAGAAAGATTTGTCATTCCTTCTTCTTTACGACCCTGGATGTCCCTTCCAACTCTATGATTCTGTCGGTTTATGGGCATGAGCCTACTTCAAGCACGCCTACTAGGCTGGCAAATTCTTGTTGAGGTTTTTTTGAGGGGTGGGAAGAGCTGTTCTTTCATTACCTTTCCTTTTTTTGATGGCAAAGAAGAGCATTGGAGAGACAAAGGGCCTGGGAACGGGGAGGCGAGGGGCAGCTAGTTCCTGCTTCTCCTTTTCTGGAATGGGGGGGGGGGGACCCTCAGGCTACAGAAATCACAAAACTATGGCTTATTATAAATTTCTCCCCCCTCTTTTAGTAGATGCAAATAGTCTTCCATGTCATGATCAAAATAGGTAACCTGCTTCCCATTAATCTATCAGAATTCTCTCAGACGTTGACTCAGTTTTCTGATATTTGGTAATATTATGTATGCTTTGTTTAAAAGTTATTGTAATGTTCATATTCTTCAAAACTTGTAAACTATTATTGATTAGTTGTTGTGTAACAGTTGATGTTCATTGTTGATTTCTATTTGTTGTATGTTATAAAGCTTAATTAAAAAGTAAATTAATTTTAAAAAATCTATCAGAATTCTTTCTAGGAATAGTTAAGAGATTTCTGAAGATCATTAATCTTCGAATATTCATTAGCGCATATACCTGGGAGGAGACTTCTCATTCAAACCGTGGCTTTCTCCAGACTAAAACGCTGAGATGAGCAAACTTTGGAGTTGGTGTGAGGGGTGGACATTTCATGGTGAATCTTGTTTAGTTTAGTGTCTTCGGGAGGCAAAAAGCCTGTCATGAGTGTTTGCATTTTCACATGGATGCAGTTGTGTGCTCTCAGTCGCATGTTTTGACACTTGTGAGCCTGGGATACTCTGAATCATAGAGCCAAGCTACAATAGACGAATTACATGAGAACATGCACGTGAAGAGAATCTCAATGTTAGCCGGGAAGCTGAGTTTTAAAAGAGATCCGAAGGCTTTGTCAGTTTCCCCTCTCTACAGAGCCAGGGAGATTGCTCCTCAGAGGGCTTGTTAATTTCCTCTTGCCTCCTAGAAACAAAGGTGAAACTGACAGAGCCTTCAGGAGGCAAAGAAGAAATTAACAAACCCTCTGAGGAGCAATCTCCCTGGCTCTGTAGAGAGGGGAAACTGACAAAGCCTTCTGATTGCTTTTAAAATTCAGCTTCCGGGCTAACATTGCAACTCCCTTCACGTGCATGGTCTCCTGTAATTTGTCTCTTGTAGCTTGCTTCTCAGGCAGGCTGCCTTCTCTGGCTGGCTTCTGAATCCTGCCCCCGATGGTTAAGAAGGGCTGTTGTGAGTGAGCAGAGATGGTTGTGGTCAGCAAATTGAGCAAGATGTTGGCAGCCACTGGTAACCTGGGGCTGTGGGGAGCAGCGGGGACTAGGCAATCAGTTTCCCAATCAGGGAAACTGAGTGAGTGATTCTGTCACTTTCCCTGAGTCTAACCTACCACATAATGCTTATTGTGAGCTGCTTTGAGTCCCCATTGGGGTGAAAGCAGGGTATAAATATCTGAATAAATAAACGAAACTGTAATTTATAAAGCAGTAGCAAAGAGCAAGAATCCAGTAGCACCTATAAGACTAAGCACATACCCTACCACAAATTTTGTTAGTCTTAAAGGTGCTACTGGACTCTTGCTCTTTTCCACTGCTACAGACAGATTAACATGGCTACCTATCGTAATTTATAAAGACAGTTGGTACTGACTCATGGTATGTCTCCATCATCCAGAGACCTGAACCTGGTACAGTGCAGTCCAATATGACTGGAAATCTGCCAGATAGATGTTTGTATATCTGTCCCACCAACCAGTGGCACGAATCGTGCCATTGTTGAATGCTTCCATGTTAGCTAGAAAGCTGAAACTTGGCCCACCCAGATTAATAGAAAAGGTTGAAAATGGGACATTCAAAAATAGGAGTATTAAAATTATGGGATGTGACATTTTTTTCTTGATATTTTTCTGTTTGTGAATCAGCCCAAATCCCATGCAGGATTTACTCCAGTCTGATGGGTTTAAACGGCAATAACTTGGCACAGGCTTGCCCCAGAAATATTCATGTGTAGGAAAGGATTCTTGTTAGCTGACTGGAGCTTTGCTGTTTTAAGGTGGTTTGCTGTGTTAGCCTTTTTCCTGTCTGTTCGTCTGAGTCCATTCATGTGGCCTTAGCGTCATCATGTGCCTTGTAAGGTGCAGGAACCCATGTGCAGTTAAAATCTGAGCTATCGGGATAGGTGGGACATCAATGACTTTTTTAAAAATGATACTAAAGTTATGTAGAGCCCGGATGTTGACTGAAATAAGCCAGTTTGGAGTTATGCCGCATTTCCTTCATGGTCTTCATTGCAGAATACTTTTGGCCGCTGCTGGTATGTAGGAGGAGGAATGCTTCTTGCTTACCTGGTTGCATTTTGTCCATTGAGAACACAGCTCTCATCATACTTACCCATTCCTAACAGAGTTTAATGGAAGAGTCCAGAAAGTTTGGAGTGGTTTCCTCCTTTCCCCTTTCTATCTTTTGAAGTAAAATAGAAAAGAGTCCGGTAGCACTTTTAAGACTAACCAACTTTATTGTAGCATAAGCTTTCGAGAACCACGGCTCTCTTTGTCAGATGCATCTTTTGAAGAGGCCCAAATAAGTGATGGTGGGAGAGCAGGAACTGGTACCCTGAATTAATTGGATAGTATGCCATTTTAAACTGATCTTCAGATAAGGAGGATGTAGTCAGGGCTTCTGTTTGGGGGAAAAGAGGTGGTGGAACTCAGTGGGTCGCCAGCACAGGAGGCAACTCTTGGCGGGAGGTGATGCCCCTGGTACCACATGCACGCATGCAAAGTGCACGCAGGCTCCCAGGACTAATGACGTCACTTCGGGTCAGCTGGAACAAGGGGGGAGTTTTTAAAAGTTTAAATCGCCCTCAGCAAAAATGGTCACATGGCTGGTGGCCCCGCCCCCTGATCTCCAGACAGAGGGGAGTTTAGATTGCTCTCTGCGCCGCTCGGAGTGGAGGGCAATCTAAACTCCCCTCTATCTGGAGATCAGGTGGCGGGGCCACTGGCCATGTGACCATTTTCAAGAGGTTCTGGAACTCCATTCCACCACGTTCCAGCTGAAAAAAAGCCCTGGATGTAGTGTAAATTTTAGAAGTGCTTACGGGCACTACGGGCTAAAGCTTTCAAGGAAGAATCTGAGTGTGACGTTGCCTTATCTCTCCCTTCCTTTATAGCCAAGTTCTACTACCCTGTTACGACAAACTTTTTGCGCTCAACACCATATCTTTTACTTTGCTCCACTATGGGAACTACACTTTTGGGGAAAGGCCACATGCCGTTTATTAACGCGAATTACCAAGGGAAGGCAAACCTCCTGCCAGCCCTGCCTCCTTCAGCTCTGGCCATTAGGCATACTTAATCTCACTCCTGCTACTTCACATCTGGCTACCCCATTAACTTTTTTTTGGTGGGGGGGAGATGAAATAGGGCGGATTGCCAGAGGGAGATGGGAGGGCTGTGTGGCTGGGGGAGCAAAACAAAAGGCCGGGTGATTGATTAGGTCACATGCCTTAGATTCAACTTTGCTGAGATCAAGTAGATGAAAAAGAAGGGGGGTGGGTGGGATGAGGTGTCTTTCCATGAGCAATGCAGCTTACCTTTTTTCCTTGGCACCCAAGGCAGGGCAGGTATTGCAAGACCTCAGGAGCAGAAGCCGGGAGCAGCCACAAAGATGATTTAGGGGGCTGACTTATTAAGAATAATTAAAAAGGGCTAAATACGCTTAACTCAGCCAAACAGCCACCTCTAGGGGAGGGGGAGGCACGGCCCATCTGCCACATTGAAAAAGCTGGGGAGGAGACGCTGTCTTTTAGCCTGGGAAGAGGCGAGGCAGAGAGAGCAGCAAGAACTAGGGCTGTGTTTTTACCTTCCCAGTTTACCAGTTTTTAGCATTGAAATGAAAAGCAAAACAGCAGGAGGCAGTCCCTTTGTGGGGTCTGCCCCCCTTTTTCCTGGCCCCCTTTTTCTTAAGGGCTCTATTTCTTCCCTTTCTCTGCTGTGCAAACTGTTGAAGGAGCAGTGTTGCCTTTGCTTGGGCGCTGGGTGGCTTGATGCATTGTGCCAGCGTACTGCAGGCAACATCCATGCCACTCTGCCCTTACTTGATAATGGAGAGACCTCCGATACTGGAGATACTGAAGCGCCTCCAATAGTGGAGATCAGCTTGCATGGGCCATTAGGCCCAGAGGCAGGAGAAGGTAGGGCAAGTGGCTCATAGACGACTGGCTGTTCTACTCTGTATTTGGCTTGAGTTCGCTGTGATAACTTGGAGGCCTCAGCTTTCTCTCTTTCTACCACCATTCCTTTTAGTACTGAGGCATGTACATCTCTGCCTGGTTTTTAAAAATGTACCAGCTCATTTTTTTTTAAAGTAGTTGATGTCTTCTTGGCCCACACACACTCTAAACTGGAAAAGTTTTCCTCTGAATTTCATATTGGCTGGGTGTTGGAACCTCACATACTCTATAGCAGTGGTTTCCAAAGTTTCCAAACTGGGGATGCATTAGCGTGCAAACATGTAGCAGAAAGTAACATGACATCAGAGTCACGTGGCAGGAAAAGGGGGAGCCAGAGTTATGACCTCACCCGTGTTCAGACCCGGAGCATGGCCAGGAGACCAAAAGAGCTGGAGGCAGAGAAAATTAGGCAAGCACCAGAGGTTGTAGCATAGTGAGAGCCAGTTTGGTATAGTGGTATAGTGGTTAAGAAAGAAAGAAAGCTGTGCTGGATCAGACGAGCGGTCCATCTAGTCCAGCTAGGGTTCCCAGCCCTGTATTAGCAAATGCCAAGAGATTTTAGGGGTGTTCCTGTGGAGGGCAGAGTTTAAGGGGAAGTGATGTCACTTCCAGATGATGCTCTAGGAATTTCCACCAATCTTTACAGAAGAGGCCACAGAGAATGGGGAAATTCCTAGAGCGTGACCCTCAACTCCATCTCTCCCCCATTTTTCTCCTGATTCTCAAATGATCATGTGCAGGGGATTGAAGACGGGAGATTGTCTGCTGCCAACAAGCAAATGGCAAGCCTAAGCTGAGAATTCTGCTTAGTGGCCAAATGAGTTGCCTGGAGAGCAATAAACAATAAACAGGGCGTATATGCCAAGGCCGTCCCAGTGATGTTGCCTCCTAGCCACTGGGTTTCAGAGGAATATGGGCCAGAGGCATGGAGGAATAATAACAGTGATAATAATAACTGTGTGCTCATGTACTGCTCTTCTAGGCAGATTAGTGCCCACTCAGAGTGTGAACAAGGTCCGGGTTGTTATTATCCCCTCAACACAGGTGGGGCTGAGAGGAGGGGCTTAGCTAAGGCCACCTGCTGAGCTCATGGCAGTTGTGGGATTCGAACCAGCAGAGTGCTGAAATGCATCCCGGCCACTTCGCCATTATACTACAGCACCATCCTCTCCACCTCACCTTCCTACTGTGCAGCATGTTTGCAAAGAGGGATAGGAGGTGTGGCACCTTTTCTCACTAGGCAACAGCTCTTTCCAAAAGACTGCAAAAACAGAAGCTCTGTTGGGACTTGCAACCAACCTGAGAGGGCTGGCCCATGGGCCAAAGACCACTGCTCCAGAACATTTGGTGTCTTGGTTGCCCCGGGGCATTAGAAAAGGGGTGGCTGGGGCTAGGGGAACGCTCACTCGGATGAAATCCTGGACAACAACCAGGGAAGAACTTGGCAGGGGCTTGTGTGCAAGTCTTCCTGTTGCCCAGAGCCTCTTCAGTTATGCCTCCAAGAAGCGGATGGAAAAACAGGTCTTGTTTTAGTATCACCAGTGGGGGCTGGCTCCGTGCTGTTGCCAGAAGCTTCTAGCTGCTGGAACTGCAGTGCTTTGAATTGAATGGGACTTGGAAATCGAATTCTCGCTGCAAAAGCCCCCCCTCCCCCCAGCCTGAATTGCCATCACCAGCTTTGCCTTACGGGTGCTTCACTCTCTCCCCCACAGAGATGCATGAGCTCTGGGCAGCCTGCAAATCTCACACTGTCTGTTTTGCACGTGAAGCAGAAAGAATGAAATGAAGTTGCCCGTTGCTTTCCCTGTTTTTGCGTGAATGTTTCAACCCCTACCTGGTGGTCTTTGTGGGATCTGGGGAGCAGAAACTGGCCTTTGTAGTTTTGTACATCTTTGCTTTTGCGCTGTGCTGACTGCAGCGTGTCTGGCCCCATGTGCTGGAGCAGATGCACGAGTGAGCTCTTCCCTTGTGTGAACTTACTGCAATATCTTCTCTGCCCATGAGAGGGCAGCACCTCTGCCTGCTTTTGTCGCTTGCTACTTTAATACCACACACACCTCTAGATTATGAGCGCAGACAGGCACGCAGCACTCTGCATGCAACCGGCCTTCTTAACCCTATGATACCTGTCACTTGCATGCAGACGTCATGGTATACTTCTCTTACTTTCCTTTTCCTTTCCCTCCTTGCTTAGTCCTTTGTGCAAGCATCGTGTCGCTGTGGCCTCTCTTGAAGCCAAATGTAAGAAACGGCCACTTGGACAATAACTTCTCGGCACTGGGTATTTTAGGGAGCTACTGTTGTTTTTAAGGCTCTCGGGGAGAATCTGCTGGTGAAACTCGGAGGCAGTTACCATGCCCCTCACCTCTCCTCCAGCCACCTCCAGGTAGCCATTTAAATACCAGATTTGGAGTGTGAAAACTGTATGAAGGAACATCTCAAACCTTGTGTGGGCAAGCCCAGCCACATGACAAAGAATCCATTTTTGTTCTGGAGGTTTCTCTGCAAAACACTGGTATCTGTCTTTTTGGGCGGAGGGTAAATCAAGGTGGAAAGGAAAAAGTCCACCCGAGGGCTATTGTCTGAAAGTTTGGTCCTGCTTCCTCAGACCTGAGGGAAGTGGACCTGGAGATGGCCACCGTGACAGTTTTCCAGGTGGGGGGCAAATTTACAAAAAAGGCTTTTCTTGTATTGTCGAAGGCTTTCACAGCCGGAGAACGATGGTTGTTGTGGGTTTTCCGGGCTGTATTGCCGTGGTCTTGGCATTGTAGTTCCTGACGTTTCGCCAGCAGCTGTGGCTGGCATCTTCAGAGGTGCAGCACCAAAAGACAGAGATCTCTCAGTGTCTCAGTGTCTCAGATCTGTCAGAGACAGAGATCTCTCAAAGTCAGAGATCTCTCAGGACACTGAGAGATCTCTGTCTTTTGGTGCTACACCTCTGAAGATGCCAGCTACAGCTGCTGGCGAAACGTCAGGAACTACACTGCCAAAACCACGGCAATACAGCCTGGAAAACCCACAACAACCAAGGCTTTTCTTATTCTAGATTAGCTGTCTATAACCACTCCTCACTTATTCTGTGTTCCAGCAGTAATGTGGACTATGAATTTAGGAAATGGTGCAATGCCAAGTCAGTCTATTTGTTTATTTAGCCTGGGAGTGTCTAATCTGCTTGGCAGCAGCTCACCAATCTCTCTAGCTGAGGTTTCCACTTCAAAAGAGGAGGACGTCCTGGGACAGTTCGGATAAAATGAGGAAGTAATCCAAACATCCAAGGAAGATCTCCTCTTTTTCAAGTAAAAAAGAGCCGTCTGGATAAGTCCAATATTCCTTCTCCAAACACCTTATATTTGTTTATTGGATTAGATTTCTATTCCCCCCTCCCTCCAGAAAGCTCAGACTGGTGTGCATCATTCTTCTTGCCTCCATTTTATCTTCACCACAACAGCCCTGCAAGGTAGGAAAGGCTGAGAGACTGGCTGGCCCAAGGTCACCCAGCCAGCTTCCACAGCAGATTGGGATTCAAACTCCCAGATCCTAGTCTGACACTCTAACCTCTATACAGTGCTGGCTATGTGTAACCTCTTTACAAAAACCCACAAAAATGGGAGATGTCAGGGTTTGAACCCGTGGCCTTGTGCACACAGAGCATGTGTGTTACCACTGAGCCATGACCCATCCCGAAAGTGACAAAGATAGTCATTCCGCAACAGAACATGCTCACCATGTTTAAGACTGCTTAAGTATTTTTTAAAAAGAAGTAACTAAAGGCAGACAGATGACTTTTTAATTAGAATTACTGTTGATAGGGGAGGAGCATTACCCCATTCCCGGCGAGCCACCAAAATGTGGCATGGGAAGAATCTGCTGGCCACGGAGTTGATTTTGATCAGTGCCAAGCTGAATCAAGTCGCTGAAGTGGTTCTTCCTTTAGAGGCTGCGTATTCCAAAGGGAAGAATGAAAACAGTTTTGCATGGGCCAAGTGGGATGCAATGAGTGGTCTCCTGTACCTCTTCTAATGACGCTCTCTCCTCCTGGCTTTCCCGCTCGAAGTTTGCTATCAAGAAGGGGGAAGAATAGATTTGTTGGCTAATTAGAAGGTGTTGGTTGATTAGTCATCAGCCTCTTAATGGATTAATCAGTTGACTATATCATTTATACATTAAATATGTTTGCCTGTTATCAAGTTTCATGAAAATGCCTTTTTGAGATGTTGCCAGAATGGCAGAAAAACTTGCTATTTTTTAAACAAATGCAAGTTACTGTCCCTTGTTATATGGAATGTTGGTCTTAAATGTTCCCTCTTCCATTCCCAGCTCATACACAAATATGAAATTCCAGATGGCGCACACTTGCATCTTTCATCTCTCCACCCTACCAGGTTGCCATACATGGTTCTCTCCTTCCACATTTTATCCTCACAACCAGAGCTTTTTTTCAGCTGGAACACGGTGGAACGGAGTTCCGGAACCTCTTGAAAATGGTCACATGGCTGGTGGCCACGCCCCCTGATTGCCAGACAGAGGGAAGTTTAGATTGCCCTCCATGCCACTGGAGCGGCGTGGAGGGCAATCTAAACTCCTCTCTGTCTGGAAATCAGGGAGCGGGGCCACCAACCATGTGACCATTTTCGCCAAGGGTGATTTAAACTTTTAAAAACAACCCCCTTGTTCCAGCTGACCCAAAGTGACGTCATTGGCCCTGGGAGCATGCGTGCACTTTGCGTGCGCACATCTGGTACCAGGGGCACCACCTCCTGCCAAGCGTTGCCCCTTGTGCTGGCAACTCACTGAGTTCCACCACCTCTTGCCCCAGAAAAAAAGCCCTGCTCACAACAACCGTGTGAGGACAGTTATATTGAGAGAAGAAAGACTAGCCCAAGGTTTCCCGGTGTGCTCTGTGGCAGAGTGGAGGTTTAAAACTGGGCCTCCCAGAACCTAGTCCAACACTCACTGCTGCCCAACACCGACTTCCTTAATTAGGTCCTACCAATCTGCTGATTAACCTTTGCACTCCCTGGGGGAAAGACTTGCTTTGTTAAAGTGTAGCCATGGATAGGAGAATTTCCTGCTGCTATAATAATGTGAGCCAAGGTGAAATGTTTCGGGTCGTTTCCTCGATGTAACGGTCAGGGAATCCCCAGCTTTCTACCTGGAGCTCCAACTGCTGGAAAGATGGGATTGAAGTTCTTTAAGTTGTCCTTAATGGAAGGAAGATGCCCTTCCTTCCCACCTTATGCCATACTTAGTTCTTATGGAAACTAGAATTATTTGCTTGTGTTCCACTAATCTGGAAAGAGCTTGGTGGTTATCTTTTGGCGTCAGCTGGTGCCTCTGGCTTGCCAGTTTGGGTCCTTGCTGTTGCATCTATTGCAATAACTGCTCATGCTGTATTAGCTACCAAAATGCATATTAGCCTGTCCCTAGCTATTGGCCTTTTCCATTAGAGTATATTCATCACGAGACAGCTTGCATGCAGGGAAGCCTCATCACAGAGCAGACCCCACAAAGAGGTTCTGTGTCTCCTCTTAATGTGCTCATTTTTGGTGGAGGTGGGTCCCTCATCTGTAGCAGCCCTAACAGCCCAGACTAGCCCAATCTTGTCAGAGCTTGGAAGCTAAGCAGGGCCTGTACTTGGATGAGGGATCGCCAAAAAACACTGGGGCTGCTATAATAATAACATTCGATTTATATACTGCCCTTCAGGGCAACTTAACACCCACTCAGAGCAGTTTACAAAGTGTGTTATTATTAGCCCCACAACAATCACCCTGTGAGGTGGGTGGGGCTGAGAGAGTTCTGAGAGAGCTGCAACTGACCCAAGGTCACCCAGCTGGCTTCAAGCAGAGGAATGGGGAATCAAACCTGGCTCTCCAGATTAGAGTCCTGCTGCTCTTAAGCACTACATCAAACTGGCTCACAAGAGGAAGGCAATGGCAATTCACTTCTGCTCATCTCTTGCCTTGAAAACCCCATGAGGTAGAACTTCATGAGGTTGCTATGAGAAGGTTGCAACTCAACAGCCCACTTTACCTTCGGTCCCACATTCAATTGAAAGTCATCAAGCGATGGGCAATAAAATGCTTTGCATGTATAAAACCAGGCTGGAGTGTCAGGAACGAGGTCTGAAATGATCCGACAGCTTTGATGCTCACCTTTTAAAATTACTTTTTCGCACACTCTTCTTGCCAGGTCTGTGATGTTGCCATGTAACCACGTTCAAGTACTTTGGTGCCCAGGGAGAACGAAACATTATTATTGGGAATGAGTGTGGCAGTGTTTGGGTACAGAAATGAGTTTGTACGATGGACCTGGTGCTCTGCAATATGTTTTCAAGCAGATATTTTTGTTATGAAACTATTTCATAGCATTCTCCAAAACATTCTCCATTTCCTGTCCCTGCACTGCTGCTCACCTTAGTTGCCATGAAACCAGTCAGCATTTGCAAAGTGATATCGTCAAGCCAGTTCAGAGTGAGGGAAGGAACCCTCTTTCAGAATATATATTAAGAAGGGAACCACATATTTGCCCCACTTAGAAGCCTCTCTAAATCACAGAAAGGGGGGGGGGAGCATTTCTTGAGGAATGCAAAAATGTTCATGAAAAATACCCCCCACTTTCCCATTTTGGCTCAGCCCCAGTTGGTACCCCAAGTAACACCACCCTACTCTGCCATGGTTGCCTTAGGGAGATCGCCAGTTGCTGGAATAGTGAACCTGAAAGGTGATTGTACCCAAGATTATCCGAGTTCCGTAGAAGAAGGCTAACAATCCCATCCAGAGTCATTTATTTGGAGGCCAGCGCAGCACAGTTATATAGGGCCCCGGAAGTCCTTGAGTCAGATCTGCCCGAGGGTGGGGTGGGATTTCTGGACTGAAAATCATATTGTCACCCAGGGCTTCCCTCTGCTCGTTGCCAGTTTAAAGCAAGCCTTGTCCCCTGTCTCTGAACTTCCTTGCACTCCAGAATTGCGTAGCTTGAATAAAGCCGCGGGCCTCAGCTGTGGCCTGGAAGCTGTTTCTTTTCCATTCCCCTTTGTAGGCTGCGGTGGTTTAGAGGGTGAGGGAAAGACCTCCTTGCAGTGACTTGCCTGGGTCTAGGGCTGGTCCAATGAAATTGTCCTTAGCTTGGGGAACCTGTGTGTGTGTGGGGTGGTGTGTGTGTGTGTGAAATTCCACAACTGCTTTTGTCTAATTAAAGCAGCCCTCCACCAGGCTATTTCATTATGAGATCTGGATGCCCACTGGGGCCAAAGGCCCGGTAGCCCAAACCATATGCTTTCTCAGTTGTGCTTTGGGATAGTGAGAACGCTGAGCTCAGCAAGGGCAGGCAATGATAGAGCAGCATGCCCTTGCAAAGAGATTAATCCGGCCAAGGCCAGATTCTCGTCCCCTTCCACCCTTACTTTCTCAGGGTAGCGTCATCCTCCATCCTCTGGGTTTTAGGAGAACTGGAGGGAGTCCCCATGCTTCCTCGGGTGGCCAGAAAAGGGGAGGCTGCTCTTAATACAAAGGACAAGAACAAAATGGGTAACAGCAAAGAGCTGCGCCGAGCAGAACCAAAAGTCTCTCCGCTTCACCCTGGGTGTCCCATACCTATTTCTGGGGATCAGCTTGCTTTTCCCTAACAAAGTGAGGTATGAGAGCGAGATGGGGAATGCAGTTTTATTGTTTCACTAAAGTGCCTTGGGATATAGCTGTATTTCTCCTTCCTGCTTTTGTTTTTGGGTTTGGGGGTTTTTTGAGCAGGGGAGTGAGTGTGATTTGGGTTTTCCTTCTGCTTTCAGGTTTTCAGACTTTTGACCTTTAGAGAACTGTATCAAGCAGTTAGACCAAAGACTTCTGCATGTCTAAGATGCAAACTATTTTCAAGCCTATAGGGCCTCGCCTTCCCTAGGGCAGGGCATTTGGTCCAATATTAGTCAGAGAGTTTGAAAACATTTGATTGTATTAAAAGCAATGGGAAAGAAATGTTCATTATCAATGGGTGTGATGCACGTGCAATGCTAAGTTCAGTCCCTGGTATCTCCAGTTAACAAAAGTATCAGGGTGATGTGAAAGACTTCCACCTGAGACCATGCAGAGCTGCTGCCAGTATGAGTAGACAGTAGTTACCTTGATAAATCAATGGGCTGGCTCATTATAAGGCACCAAGGCAGGAGGCGTGGCTCCGTGGTAGAGCTTCTGCCTTGCATGCAGAAGGCCCCAGGTTCAAATCCTGACATGGTCACATTAAAAGGAGCAGGTCACAGGTGATGTGAAGGGCCTCTACATGAGAACCTGAAGAGCTATTGACAGCATAGCCACCACAGACCTTGACTGACAAAGCATCTGGCTCAGTATGAAGCAATGTTATGTGTGATACATGCATATGAACGTACAAGTTCCATTTAACCTTCTTGGCCAAGAGATAGCTTTATATGGTGTGAGAGCTCTTGTGTCAGCCAGAGTACTGACCTTGAAAGGCCAAGTGTCTAGCTGTTAGTAAGCATCTTCACATGTTCGACTGTTATCGTGGAACAATGAAAATTAACTCCTAAAACATATCATAATGAATGATGACTTTTAACAACGTTAGGTAAGTTTTCTAGAAAAGTGAGCCATTCACTTGAACTCTTCTATTCTTTGGTTTTGCTGAGCGCTAGCCTGTAGTTTCATTTTTGTAAAGCAAAATAATGAGGGGAGGCAGTGTTTGAAGGCAGTTGGGTTAAGTAAGTGTCGGGCCAATCCTTCCTGTGCTGAGATGCCAGCCATTATAGCAGGAGGCCAGATGGAGAAACTTGGCTGTGGCCCAGACTACTGCAGGGCTGAAGGGGCAAGCAATTCTCCCTCCTGACCTTGATCCAAACTGACCCTAATCCTGTTATATAAAAGGCAAGCCGTGTTGCTGACGACTCACTTTTTATCCTGGTGCACCTGTGTAGGAGCACCAGGATAAAAACTGGGCCATTGGCAACACAGCCTGCGGAGGCCGTGGTGGCTGTGGTAAGACCTGGTGCATCGGCGTGTCCCTCCAGAAGCTGCGGTGGCAGGAAGGCCTGGCAAGGTGGTGCGTTCCTCCAGAGGCTGTGGCGGGAAGGCCTGGCAAGGTGGTGCATTCTTGCGGAGGCCACCGTAGCAGTAGGAAGCCCGGCGCAGCAGCATGTCCCTCATGTGCAGCAGCACAGCCCACTGCAGGCCTCGAAACAGCTGCGGTGGTAACAGGGCGGCTCAACGTGGCACACCCCTCCCAACTGTTTGCTAGAGCCCGTTGTATTTTTTCATGCAATGTGTCTTGGATGCGCGTCCTCAGCCCTCCCTGACTGCTGGGGTTTCAGGGGGAAATGGAAAGCTTCCTGGCAGCGAAGTAAATCTATTGTTACCAGTCTCTTTTGGAGGACCATGTTTGACTTACTATTTCTAAATAATCAAAATTGGGATGTTTAGAAAATCTGAGCGCAAAAGGAAGTGTGTGAAGGTAAAGTTCTGTAGCAGGCTGGTCGGGTCAAGAGTGCTGAACTGAGGGATGAGTTGTTGGCTTTTGCACTGGCGAAATTAATGCATGCTATTTTCTTGCCACAGGATATAGCAAAGGCCATGAGTTTAAACTTCTAGCTAATGCTGTAAAAAATTCTAGGCAAAGTCCAATAAAAAGCTCTACAATAAATTCATCCAAATAATCAATGGGCAAAATAACATGCTCTAGTGTTTATGGGACCTAAAACCCATAAAGTATCAATCCTCAGCAAAAAACTTGCTTAAATAAAAATGTCCAGCATGTTATTCACTGGATGCTTCTAGTAATGGGAAAGGGAGCATTAGGGCTATGTCTGCTGTATTTGGAGCTTGTGTCCTGTTCCTTGTGAGCCGTGTAAATCCACAGAGACTTAAGGGAATATATTAGACTTACACCATGGCGTCTTCACATACCATACAAACTAGTGGAATGGTGATATCAGGCTAGAATAGGTTTCAGAGCAGCAGCCAGCCCAGTGAATTTCCCTTTACAGTGCATTGGGAGGAAGAAACGTAATGTTTGTAGGGGATGCTACCTAAATAAAAGCTTCTTTTAGTCACCCCCAAGTCTCTGCATCTACAAGGCTGGTCGTACTTTGGGCAAAAGCTCTTGGAAAAGGTTTCTTGGCAACATACACAGATCAGCATCCTGTGCAAAAAGAAACACCACCAAAGTCACCATTCACCATAGGTGATATGAACATAATTATTCCACACTGAATACTCTCCAGTCTTTGGCTGGCTGCAGGTTTGGGAGCAACAAAAACAGGAATGTTTCCAGGTTTTGCCCACAGCCCCTAAAATGCTGCTCCGAGGTCTAATTTAAACATGATGCCACCAGGACGGAGGAACTTGCCTGCAGAGCTTTATGCAAGTCCAGGTTTTGTTGTTGTTGTTTTGCATGCCTCATTAGCACACCAGAGATCCATAACCTAGCTGAGTATTGTGCCTGTGGCCATAGCAGCCCAGTTTCAGTGAGGTGCTGGCCACCCACAAAGCCAGCATGACTTTTGTCGGACTTCTTGTCAGACCAGAGAACAAAAGTTGATGTACTCCTAGTTGTACTGGCAGTGTAATGGGAGGGATCCCCATCTCCAGGTGGAACCACCTTATCCTGAATCCAGCGCTTGGTCCACTAAAGTCAATACTACTACTCAGACTGGCTGTGGCTCTCCAGGGTCTCAAGCAGAGGTCTTTCCCATCCCCTCCTGCCTGGTCCTTTTAGCTGGAGATGCCGGGGATTGAACCTGGAACCTTCTCTCCGCAAATCTTGAAAGAGAGGCCAAGCCCATCCAGGGCAACTTCCTAGTTTCTCCTAGTGGGGCATATTTACAACGGCCGCAGTGCTGCCTTAGAGAATAAAGCAGTGCAAGGCTGTAGTGACTCACCTGGAGCAATGAAGGTCCCGACTCCTCAACAGTGAATGAAAGGAGAGTCGCCTCCTTTCTGTTCCAGGCTCATTACGATGATGCTCTGCTTTGCAGCAAATGGAGGACAGCGCTGGAATTCCTCTCTTTTTATCCTTGCTTTGAGTTCAGTTGTGTGTCCTGCTGTGGATTTTTTAAAAATACCCTCTTTTGGTTCTGCATACTTTCAGGCACAGGTGACTAAACACCTGTGGGCTTCATCCAGGGGTCATTTCGGAGAAAAAGAGCTGGAGGAACTCATTAGCATAACTTATTAGCACAACTCATTAGCATATGCTATGCCCCCTTGCCATCGCCGGAAGTGTGCCATTAGGATAACTGATTTGCATATGCCACACCCCCTGACATCACCTATCCTGGCTGTTTTGGACCCAATCCTGGCCATTCAGGGCCAAAATTGGGCCCAAAATGGCAAAAAGGGGCTGAGAATGGCCAAAAAGGGGCCCAAATGGTCAGGATTGGGCCGCTGCTGAGTGGGAGAGTGATCCACCACCCGTCAGAGGCCTGATCCGGGCCATTTTGGCCCCAATCCTGGCTGAAACGGGCCCAAAATGGCCGAGAGTCAAGTGGGTGGGGCCACCTGAAATGTGACCTCTTTGGGGAACTGCCGGAACTGCGTTCCTGCGCGTTCCCCCTCGAAATGAGTCCTGTTTGTGCCAATTTTTTAATCATGGTAGGAGGGGACACCTCATAAGCAGCTCTTCTTACAAGCTCCACCTGTGACAGTTCCTCACGACTGGATTCAGCTCAGCTTGGAATCCCCTCCCCCACACAACATTTCTGCCCTTCGTCACGCATTGAGATTCTGGTGAGCCAGTTTTTGGCTGAAAGGCAAGAAATGAGTACTGGTTTTCCAGACTCTGTTGCTGCTTGCGGGAGGGCGTTATGAGCAAACAGGCGGTGGGGTTTTCCTGGCACAGCCCTTGTGGCCTGCTTGCTCATACCCGGCACAGATGCAAGGCTCCCCAGTGACCCTGGAAGATGACTGCTTGGCATGGAATTTGCCATCCTGACAAAAATGTGGGGTTGTATCGACCGTTTAAAGTCCCTTCTTGATGCGTGCTGTTGTGACCCAGGTGACCCTTTGCATGTGGGAACTGAGAAACCTGCATATCTCGCTGATGAAGGAAGCGTGACTCTCAAAAACGTCTGCCCTGGAAACTCTTGTTGGTCTTCAAGGTGCTACTGGGCTCAAACCTTGTTCATTTGCTGCAGACCAACACGGCAACTCACCTGAAACTCGTATCTCCCTGTTACTCGGGGGACAGGGTGGGGATCCCAGACCCAACGTCCATATTTCATAATGTGTCAAGAGGCCTTTAAGATAGCAAATATATACTCCTCATGGCTGTGAAGAAAAACTTCAAAATGAGGGGACCTTGTCAGAATCCAGGGGGTAACTAACCAGGACTTTGGTAGTCCGGAGGTGAGGTGTCAGTTCTCAACTGCATTGCCGCTTGTCCTTCCTTTGTTTAGCATGACCTCTCTCTGGCCTTGCTGTTCACATAAACCCAGATTCTATCCTGCCAGTCTTTCCATTCATCAGTTCATTGCTCCTAAATAAACAACATACTAGTTTGTGGACATCTCAGACTTGGAAGCAGATCAAATGGATGCAGAATAATCTAATTGGTTTAACAGGCATTGACTTCCAAATGGCTGCAATTTTCAGATGGGGAGGAAAATGGATGGCCTCGAGCACAGCTGCTCACCATGCTCAAATATTTTCCTTGCTGCTTGTCCCTCCTCATGTGTGCAGAGCATGATGGAAGACTTCCTGGTTGAGGAAGACTTCGATCATGCTGCGTGATATGTGAATGGAGGCCCTTGGGCAAACTGAAGTTCATTTCCTTCCCACACACACAAACCCAGTTTCTAAAGTGAGAGGTTTGGATTCTGGTTTATCTGTTTGTTTCCATAGGCGGGGTGGACCAGTTTGCCGAAGCACCTTCCCTTGGAAGTCATACAGGGGAAACTTGTGTCAAAGCTTCCCAAGTCCTGGAAAGCCTTCAGTTGCATTCCACATGCAAGGAAAGGGGGGAGAGTGAGGGACATGCTTTTGTCCCCCCTGCACTCAAGCAATTGGTTTGGCTTCTGTGTGAAACAGGATGCTGGACCAGATGGAACACTGGTCTGATCCTGCGGGGTTCTCCGGATGTTCTTGTGTCTCAAACCCTAACTCAATACTCCGTTACATTTGTTTTCGGACATTGTGCTCTGTGGCACTTGGTGACCTTTTGTGGGTTAATACATATCCATATGAAGAGCCCCGTGGCGCAGAGTGGTAAGCGGCAGTACTGCTGCCCGAGCTCTGCTCTCGACCTGAGTTCGATCCTGGTGGAAGCTGGCTCAAGGTTGACTTAGAGCAGAACCACAAGTGACAAAAGGCACAGATTGGACACTTGTCAGCTTCCCTCAAGTTTCGATGGGAAATGTAGGCAGCTTGGCGGAATGTTGGACAAGTGACAGTTGAAAAGTCCATTGGACAGCAGTCGGAGAGCCAAGCTTCAAGACTAGGATGCCTACATTTCCCATCAAAACTTGAGGGAAGGTGACCAGTGTCCAATCTGTGCCTTTTGTCACTTGTGATTCTGCTCTTAGCCTTCCATCCTTCCGAGGTCGGTAAAATGAGTACCCAGTTTCCTGGGGGTAAAGTGTAGATGACTGGGGAAGGCAATGGCAAACCACCCCGTAACAAAAAAGTCTGCCAAGAAGACGTCATGATGCGACGTCTCCCCATGGGTCGGTAATGACTCGGTGCTTGCATAGGGACCTACCTACCTATCCATATAATATTTAATAAATATTCAAAGCATTTATTGCTACAGTCTGTACCTCTTTGTGTCTCTCAGCCTTTTCGCCCTTCTATGCCTGTCTGTCTCTGCCTCTCTTTCCTCTAATCTGCTAGCTGACCCATTCATGTGACGAAGTGAACTCTAGTTTACTACATGAATCCATTCGGCTGAATTCTCACCTGCTACCTAAAACCTTTTCCAGCCCTTCTCTAGCTGTTGTTGTGCATGTGAGAAAAAACAGGCCCTCCTCGGTGCATGAATATCAGGTTTCTGGCATGCGGAAAACCAGACAGTATTAAATGTAAGTTTCCCGATCAATTGGGGATTTTTTTTGTCCAGAATCACACATGGGTTATCGGGATGGATATGGCTCAGTGGTGGAGCATTTTTTTTTTTTTGCACAAAAGGTCCCAGGTTCAATCCTCAGCACCTACAGTTAGGTAGAAGGTGATGGGAAAGACCAGAAACCCTGGAGATCTACTGCCTGTCAGAGTATGCAATACTGGCATTGAAAGACAATGGGTGAAACTCAAGCAGCTTTATTGGTATTTTGATTTCAGTCAGTCTCCAATATGTGTCTAGAACAATCCCCCCCCAATAATCAGTTAGTTTCCTATTCTAGGACAACACACACCCCAAAGCACTAGGGGGGAATCAATTCCCAGACTAGGATCTGGGAGACTCAGGTTCAAATTCGCACTCTGCCATGGCAACTTGCTAGGTAACCTTGGGCCAGCCAAACCCTCTCAGCCTTAACCTACTTCACAGGGTTGTTATGATGATAAAATGGAGGCGAGAATAACATTGTAAGCGCTTTGGGTCCTTTTCTGGGGAGAAACGTGGGGTAGAAATGTGGTGGTAGAAAGTGCCATCAAGTCATAGCTGTGGTTTTCAAGGCACAAGACTAGCAGAGGGGGCTTGCCACTGCCTGGTCTCCCCTGGAGGTCTCCTACCCAATTACTAAGCAAGGCTGACCCTGCTTAGCTTCTGAGATTTGATGAGATCAGGCTTGTCTGGCCTATCGAGATCAGGGCAGGGGATAAATGTAGTAAATAAATAAATAAATCTGTCAAGCCCATGTCTTCCTTCGTGACCCTGAGGCATTGTGTTTTTCTGTAATAGTCTTCTGCTTCCCCCGAACCACAGTGCCGTTTGGTTTTTCAGGTTGCTCGCAGAGCCTTTGAAAGGCTGGGGCAGGATGCGGCTCAAAATGCTCTGCTGCCGCTCTTTTAGAGCTTTCCTCGGCAGCGGCGCCGGAAGGGTTAATGGCGGGTTTGCTGTTCCTGCAGACAATTAGTGACATCTCGCTGACAACGCCACACTGCGCGGCCTCCCCCGCCCCCCACTCTCCTTCCTGGCCATTTCAGCTGTTTATTCGGAGACTTAACAATTGGAATTCTAACTGGAGGAGCTGGCTCCCCTCTCTGGCCTTTGACCTTCGGTTGCCATGGAAACCGGATCCCGTGTAGGACTCTGATGTCAGGATGGCTCAGTCTGAATTCACAATCTCAAAACTCCCTGAAGACAGTTTAGATGGCTTCCCCTCCCCTTCCCCCCCATTTCTCTTTCCTGTGGAAAGCAAGACCCCTCTCCTATTTTGCAAGAGGCGTCTTGCCCCCTTCTGAACCCCAAACCCATCCGTTCATGCAGGTTAGTGGCCAATGGCCTGAGAAAGCATCCCCTAGAACTAAAAGGTAGTGGGGGTTTACAACGTTTTACGAGCCAGGGATATACTTAGATATCTCCCTTTAGGGAAGGGGTGTCTAGCAGTTAGTGCAAGATGGTGACGTGGTATGTGGGTTGGGAGTTTTCTCACTGAGACTGGATTATACGTTCTATGTGGGCAGCTGTGCCATAGTTTTGATTGTGTTGTGTGGTTCACAGCCATGGCGTATCTCTATTTCATGGGGTGCATTTTCCTCATAGGGCCTGGATTGTGCCCTTTCCTCCTTTCTTTTCTCAGATGTGTAATTAATATATCCAAAGCAGGCATATATGTGTGTATGTCTCTCATGTTGACAATGCGGTGTGTATGTGACAGTTTCTAATATCACATACCTATTCAACGCTCAGGTGTAGCTGTACATACACACACCTGCTTGTTTGTCCCCCAAATATGTCCCTTGGCTCATTCACTTTTTCCTTTGCCCTTTGGTTTAACACATAGGCGACTATTTAATTGTTTTTGGCTGATTTTAAAAATGAATTAGATGGATTTATGGCAGACAGGACTGCTGGTGGATATTAGACACAACAAGACAAATGTTTCAAGACAGATAAAGGAGGGGCTGTTTCACACCATGGGTAGCTGGCTTTTGGAACTCACTGCCACAAGATGTGGCACTAGCCACTGGCTTTGATGCATGTAAAAGAGGGCTGGACAGATTTATGGAGGATATGTTGATTGCTGGCTATTAGATTGATTGCTAGCATGCATGATAGCTGAATGGGACCTCCAGGGTCAGAGGCAGAATGCTTGTCAAATAGTAAAGAGCCAGTTTGGTGTAGTGGTTAAGAGCGCAGGACTCTAATCTGGAGAGCTGGGTTTGATTCCCCACTCCTCCGCTTGAAGCCAGCTGGGTGACCTTGGGCTAGTCACAGCTCTCTGGAGCTCTCTCAGCCTCACCCACCTCACAGGGTGTTTTGTTGTGGGGATAATAATGGCATGCTTTGTAAACTGCTCTGAGTGGGCATTAAGTTGTCCTGAAGGGTGGTATATAAATCAAATGTTATTATTATATTATTATTATATGTCAGGGGGCGGCTGTTTTCTGCAGACCCTATTTATTGCCTTCCCTTCCCCATCTAACTGCCCACCGTTGGAAGCAGAAAGCTGTTGTAGATGGAGTTTTGCTTGGATCCAGCAGGGCTATTCTTATGTTCACGTGAACTTCCAGGATTAGAAGTAGTGTCCTTTTTGCTTGCTGGAAACAAACAAAAGGTACGCCCTGAGCCTGCTGGAAATATGAGGAGGGCAGAATAAAAATCGAAAATAAAAAATAAGTAAATATATGCTGATAAGATGATGTCCCTTCTGGGAGTCTCCCAAAGGCGTCAGGTTGATATGAGAATGGAGCAGTGGTGATTCTCATGCAGGCAGTAGCTCTGCCTTGTTGGGATATGTGTATGGCACAGCTGACTTGCCAGGTCTTCACTTGGGGTGGTCCTATATTATATCTTTAAAGGCTGCAGAGCACAGGCTGAGGTTGCAGCCGCTACGCCTTCTCCCACTGCCTCCCAAACCCAGCTGTCTTTCCTGCCTGCTTGTGGCCTGAGGGACTTTAATGTCCTTTTGACTTGCACTACGTAATCCACCTTGAATCTCAGTGAGGAAACACGGGCTATAAATGAAAGTAAATAAATAAAAATAATACCAAGGTGGGAGAGGGGGGCTGCTGGAGGAGTGGAGCAGGAGGTTTCAGCTGTGCCTTCTAAAGATGCAGGAACCATTTATTTATATACAGCACTATTAACTCTTCCAGTGGGTGGCTTACAAATGCTTTCCAAAAAAAAGCAATAAAGGTTCTTTTAAAAACACCCATTAAAATAACAAACAAAGCAACCAATAAAATCAAAGCAGGTAAAAGCTACAGAGATTGAACCAATGTTAAAACCAGTAAAACAGTTGGATCCAGCTACAAAACATCCAAAAACGGATGGGTTCAGCTCCCAAAGGCTGATTGGGAAAATACCACTGTCTTTATGGAAAGCCAGCAATGAGGGAGTCGACAGGTTTTGGGGGCAGGGATTTCCAAAGTTTGGGAGCCACCACTGAAAAGGTCGTATCCCACATCGTCCGCATCCTAACCTCAATTGTAGTAGGTACGCACCAAGAGAGCCCCAGAAATCAAACTTCAGTTAGGGGCAGGTTTGCAGAGGTGAAGGTAGTAAAAAGTCCAGTAGCACCTTTAAGACTAACCAACTTTATTGCGGCATAAGCTTTCGAGAACCACAGCTCTCTTCGTCAGATGCATCTGACGAAGAGAGCTGTGGTTCTCGAAAGCTTATGCCGCAATAAAGTTGGTTAGTCTTAAAGATGCTACTGGACTTTTTACTATTTTGCAACTACAGACTAAACACAGCTCACTCCTCTGGATCTTTGACCATGGAGAGGTGAAGGTGGTCATTCAGATATGCAAGATGGACAAGGGATTCAAAGGTCAACTCTTTGAACTGGATCAGAGGACAAACTGGTATCCAGTATAAGAAACACAATATAAGGGAAACGCAATACCCATAGCAGCTCGGGGCCTTGCAATGATACCATAGGTGGTCCTTGATACTGAAAAGGTGCAGCTTCTAACATGGTCCCACCAGTGCTGTTGGGTAGGATCGAGAGAGTACGCTCACTGACGTAAGACTAATTTTCAGTGTGTAGTCTTGATGTAAGGATCAGCTCCCCCTCCATGCTGAAGCTGAATGCTTGGGACAATAAACATGGTATATATGACCTGTCCTGGGTTTTTACTAGGCCATGCATGCGCCCACCCACCCACCCACCCACCCACCTATCTATCTATCTATCTATCTATCTATCTATCTATCTATCTATCTATCTATCTATCTATCTATCTATCTATCTATCTATCTATCTATCTGTCTGTCTGTCTGTCTGTCTGTCTGTCTGTCTGTCTGTCTGTCTGTCTGTCTGTCTGTCTATCTACCTATCTACCTACCTACCTACCTACCTACCTACCTATCTATCTATCTATCTATCTATCTATCTATCTATCTATCTATCTATCTATCTATCTATCTATCTATCTATCTATCTATCTATCTATCTATCTATCTATCTATCTATCTATCTATCCCTGCAAGCGGGCTCAGGGCAAGTTACAACAGTAGAACATAATTTACATTAAAAACTTCAATAAAACCACAGAATTAACACCCACCCCCAGACAGTGACCTTACACCCCATCCCTGCCAATAATACACAAAGGGGTGGGCAAAAAGGAGGGGGGACAGGCCTTTCTCTCAGCTGTAACTCATGGGGGGCCAGATGATCACATGGTCCCTGACAGGAGGCCGGTTGGGAGGCTTTCCGATGACTGTTGGACTGGCCTCAATCATACATGCCTGGCGGAACATCTCAGTCTTGCAGGCCCACCAGAACGATAGAAGATGTGGGCCCACATATCTTCTGATAGAGATTGCCACCAAGCTGGAGCCAG
The DNA here is from genome assembly GCF_028583425.1 of Eublepharis macularius. Taxonomy (NCBI): domain Eukaryota; kingdom Metazoa; phylum Chordata; class Lepidosauria; order Squamata; family Eublepharidae; genus Eublepharis; species Eublepharis macularius. The sequence goes on from NC_072804.1 coordinate 27,655,984, forward strand.
GCCCAAAAAGGTAGAAGGCCTCACATTCAATTCCCAGCATCTCCAGTTAAAAGGACCAAGTATGAAGTGATGTGGAAAAACTCCACTCTTCCAGTCAAAGTAGGCCGTACTGATCTTGATGGACTAAGGATATGACTCAGGAGAAAGCAGTTTCACGCATCGAGCTTCATGTATGGAAAGGGTTGCTGTTGGAGACCAGGGCCGTTTCCAGATGGCTCACCTTCTGCCGCTCCATGCCGCAACGTCGCGGCTCGTCCTGGGGCGAACGTGACATATCGTGCGAGTTTTGTGTGACGTTGTGCAAAACTCGCGCGAGAAAACGCGATATTTTGCGTTTTCCCCGGCACGAGCCGCGACGTTGCGGCATGGAGCGGTAGAAGGTAAGCCATCTGGAAACGGCCCAGCTGTCTTCAGGTGGGAGTTACTTTGAGGGAGCAATCTTATCCTTCATGTTATTCAACCTTTATGTATTTTTATTTATTTTTATTTTTTATTTATGTCATTTGTAGTCCACCTTTCTCACTGAGACTCAAGGTGGATTACACAGTGTGAGATTAGAACGTTCAATTTCAAGGACATTCCCGTAAACAGTGCCATAGGGTAAATAAGCACAATTTTACAAAGACATAGCATTAGTAAGAATCCAATACAGAGTTGAAGAAATGCTAAAACAGAATGCAAGCAATGCTAGGGTCGACATTAGACCACATGAAGCACAAGTAGCTCATAGGAACAAATATTTAAGATGACAGGGAGTACATAAGGCAACATAGTAGTGAAGTCTATGGTCCTTAACTCATTAGCGAAGCATCTGAGAGCCCCTCCCTACATACAAAAGCCTTTTTGAATAATTTAGTTTGCATCATTTGTGGAAAGCCAGGAGAATGGGGGCTCTCTTGACCTCCTCAGGCAGGCCATTCCACAGGCTAGGGGTCACCACAGAGAAAGACCGTGTACGGGCTGCTATTGATTTCACCCATGTGCAGGGTGGCACCTGCAGGAGACCCTGTTCAGAAGAGTGAAGCTGCCATGGAAGAACATAGGGAGGGAGCAGTCCCATAGGTATGCTGGGCCAAGGCCATGAAGAGCATTGTATGTGATAACTAATACCTTGAACTGAGCATGGTAGCAGATAGGTAGCCAATGTAATGTAGCCTTTAGGAGAGGTAATTTGTAGCTATGGAGTTGGATGTCATCAATATGTGGATGACACCCAGCTCTGTATCTCTCTATCCAAATCCCATGGTTATGCAGTAGAGGCCCTCAGTCACTGCCTGACAACTGTGGTCAGTTGGCTGAAAGCAAACAAATTGAAACTGAACCCAGACAAGATGAAAGTGGTGCTGGTTTAGAAGATGGAGATATTGGAGGACATTGTGTCCTGTCCCGTCCCCCCCCCTTTCAATGAGACTCAACTGACCTTTGCAGACTCGGTTAAGAGTCTAGGAGTTATACCGGATCCAGTGCTGCTGCTGCTAGAAAACCAAGTTAACACAGATGCAAAAAATGCGTTCTAACAAGCCTGGAAGATAGCCCCCCGTACCTTGACACAGCCAGTCTGGCCACCTGAATCCATGGCACAGTACAATTGAGACCTGACCACTGTAATGCACTCTATATCAGTTTCCCTTCAAAGTCAGCTTGGAAACTGCAGTTGGTGCAGAATGCTGCAGCTCAATTATCATCAGTATCCTGCATGGAGGATGCATATTATCCCCATTCTGCAGTCACTCCATTGGCTACCCGTCAGTTAGCAGGCTGAATTCAAGGTTTTGGCTATCACATACAAAGCCTTTCATGGCCTGGGTCCCTCATAGAGACTTCTGTCTCTATGCTCTGCCACAGAAGCTTCACACATCTGAACAGGGTCTTCAACAGGTGCCACCGGATCCAAAATCAACAACTGGGGCAAAATCAACAACTGCCCCCACACATGCATTCTTTGTGGTGCTTTCCACAAACTCAGATTTTCTGCAACCGTAATAGAGAAAATGAATTCCTTTTCCCACACTCTGCTCCCAGCCATCTTGCTCCCTATGTGTGCAACCTGAGCCCGAAGCATCTGCTAGCCTCTTGCCCACAGCTGACATTCCAGCTTTCCTGGCCCCCACTCTCCCCCTCCCCCTTTTCCTCTCTCATCTTCTCCCCCCCCCTTCCAACCTGCTCACCATGGATTTCCTTCAGGGCTTTAAGCCTGATTTGGCTTCCAGTTTCCCTTTTGCAGACTGGGCATCTCTCTCTCTCTCTCTCTCTCTCTCTCTCTGGCTCTTGCCTGTCCTCCTGCTTCCTCTTTTCTGAGATTTGAAACCTGGGGGAGGAGAGGATTTTTGTCCAGACACCAAGCCCTTGTCTGGCTTTCGGAAGACAGGAGAAAAAGCAGCCCCCACCCACTTGTCGCCAATTTTCAGCAAAGCATTAGTTTTGCTCTTAGATTGAAGCCCCACTCCCTATTTTCCCCGCTACCTTAAACTAGCACCTTTTTTCTTTTTTCCATCACAGGTGATTTTCTGAAACATGCAGTACTGAACCCCAACTCTCCCCCCCCCCCGCCAATTGCCTTTCAGGAATGGAGGTGGGTGGGTAGCCAAGGGTGCAAGTTCTTGTGCTGCGGGGACAAACATGGCATTCTCCATGGCGATGCGTTGGCATCCCACAGTGCTTTGCCCAGGGGCTCCAGTAAAACTGGGCAAACTGTGGAGCAGCTTGGAAAATTTTCCACTAGAGTGAAATTCAGAGGGAAGGTGGAAAGTATTTGGCATGAAATTGCCCTCCCTTCTCCTTCCCCTCCTTTCCCAGGTTCCCCTCCCCTGCCTGTGCTAGACAGCTTGCGCTTCTGCTCTTCCTTGCCATGTGCTCTTCCTGCAGCAAACACCACCCTCCTTTGCCTCCTAATCCCCAAACGATATCACATCATGCTGTTCTGCACCCAAGTGCTCTCGTCTCTGTCCTGCCCAGAGCTGAATCCGGTCTCTGAATCCAGAGTGCATTGGGCTGCGGCCAGCTAAGTCCGCAGTACAGTAAATATTGCTGTTGTATCCTCCAAGGAGAGGATGCTGGGCTGCAGACAGCTGCCTCAGTGCTAGACAAGACTCAGGGGGCTGAATCTTCCCTCTTAAAAAGAAAATCAGCAGCTCGATAGTGACCTTGGATGCAGTTTCCATCCGTGGGATACGTGATGAAGTTTTGACAGGCAGTGTGGGTTAAGGTTTCAGTCCAACAGAGGTGTGATTGTGTTGTCCGGCATAACTCCTCCCTTTTGGGGTGATGGGCTCTGCTGGGTAACACGTGGGGGCAGAGCTTCTGAGAAAGGGGGCCGCTACCCTGGTCCCTTTTGCCAATATGCATTCGGGGTGAGGATATTGTCACAACAGGATTAACTACATTGGGTGTATGTCGACAGTTTGGTTTTTTTTGTAGGCTGCCTTTTGTAGGCTGCCTTTTATCTCCCGTTTTCTTCTTTGTAGCCACTGCAGAGATTTCCTTAAGTCGCCCCTTTTTCTAAGGGCAAGATCTAGCTCGCTTGACACAGAATTGTCAATTCAGTTTTGGCACAAGAGTATATCTCACATACCTCTCGGAGATTTTGGTGCCCAACATTGAAGAGAAGTTGAGCTAAAGCGCTGGGACACGCCTACGCGGCCTTCCAGTGAGGCCTTATCGAGACCATGCTGATTATAATAGCCATTCCTCCTCCCTTGGAATTCCTGGGGACTGTAGTTCTTCGCGGAATGCGTAGCTTCTACCAGACTTCTCAGTATTTTTCCTTTACTACAGTTCCCTGGGTTATTTGGGGGAAGACAGTTTAAGTAGTTTGTAAGTTTGTAATAAAGACAGGGACTGAGCTTCATGTCCAGCAGGGGACTGGAACTTGTTGGAGTGGGCCTATGGCTCAAAGGCAGAGAATCTGCTTTGCATGAAGGTCCTAAGACCCCACCCTTCCCCCAGAATCTCCAGGTTAAAAAAGATAAGGTTACTACCTCATGGGAAAGACTGCCGCCTGAGATCCTGGACAACCTCTACCAATCAGTGTGGACAATACTGAGACTGAAGTGAGACTTGGTGGCTGGCTAGGAAGGTAGCAAGCCCTGGTACCTCCAGTTGAAAGGATCAGGGAGCAGGGTGATGTGGAGGCGGTGTGAGACCCTGGGAAGCCTCTGCAAGTTGAGTAAACCGTGATGGGCCAACAGGTGACTCGGTAGCAGGCAGCTTCACGTGTCACTCTGACCATTGGCTTCTTCTCCTTGTCCATCCTCACTCTTGGTTGCAGTTACAAAAGCTAGACCCTCAGTTTTTAGCCTCATTCCAAAGATCAAGGTGGCATCGTTCCACTGCTTGCTTGGGACAAGCAAAACTTTTCCTGTTGACCACCAGTGGTTGCTACTCTGCAGCCTCAGTCCAACGCTGTATTTTGATTTGGTGTGTTGTCGGGTGAAGGGTGTTTTTTTTAAATCAATAATCTGTTTTACAGTTAAATAATCCATTGCTCAACAAAGGCGATCCAAGTCTTGCGTGATAGAGAAAATGCCTGAATTTGTGTTATGTGATCATTCTTTGAGTGTTTTTTCAAATGGTATGGAATTGTTTCCGTGCATCTTCAGGAGATTTTTCTTTATAATTATCTCAAATAAGAGATGCTAATATGTCCATTGCTGTTACAAGTCCGTGACTTCTTGAGTATAGATCCATGTAGTCTGAGATCTCTGTTTTTGCCAGTGCTGTCTTGACAGCAGCTAATGTTTCTAGCAACGTTGTCGCTACCTTTTGGAAACAAAAGGCCAAGGCTATACTGGAAATCTGTGATCAGGTGTAGCCCCAGCCCAGGTGCGCAGTTTACCCACAAGAATGGTCATAGCCAAGGAAGAAGTGCTGGGGAGGAATAAACTTGCCTCTCCGTACCATTTTTGTGACTGAAAATGCTTCCGCCTTTCCCAATTGCTTTAAGCCGTGGTAGCATGATCTGATTTAGCATGTTTATTTTTACTTATAAATAAGAAAAATTAGGAAGTATCCTACATTAATTTTATGTCCCAATAGTAACAACTACTTAAGCTTTGATTTTTTGATTTTTTTTAAATCAAGCATGGTTTAAAGCTTATATTCATTCAGATCCAAAAACATATGGAAATTATTTTTATTGGAACAATATTCATAAAAATGTAAAGATAATATAACCTGTATTTTGCTTACATTGGCAAGAGGTAACCTCAATAACATTTTAGGTTCGCTACTGGGTATAGTACACAAGTAAATACTATTACAGAATCTCTGCTTTTATTAAAACATGATTATTCAGTGCTCTTAAAATTAGCTAAATCCACAGAAAATCACACCATCCATCATTGCTACATAGATCAGTAAAGGAGAGGAATTACATGAGTCCAAGAAAGTATCTTACCCCAAAGATTAGCAAGTCACAATCCAGGAGCCCCTTCTAGAAAGAAGCTCATGGTCAATCCAGCATCTCATATTTATAGGATTTTAGTATCTCCTAACAACAACTAACTTTCCCACTTGATAAGGGCTCCCATTCTTGACTAACTAATTATCTTATAACTTCAAACACCATACAAGGCTATCTGTACTTGAAGTGTCTTTTTAAAATGTATGAAAATTGTTAGTTCATACTTGCTACTTTTATCTTAACAAAGTGTATGTAAAATTAGCTATTACAAGTTTCTCATACATATGATATCTTTTGGCTTTCAGCCAATACACCTATCCTTGGATCACGTCTTAACTTCTGTGAAATTGGACAGTCCTGCCATTCTCAGATGCTCTCTGCACCTGGGTCTCAACAAATAATATCTATTGATATGAGTTAGACAATAGTTCTAATCTACATAAGGCCATACAATTGTGTTACTCCCCTATTTCATGCCTCGCCCCAACATGGTTCTATTCTGGGCCTTTCGATTCCCTTTGTGGCATGTCGAGCAGCAGGGCCAGGTTAGCCCTGATTTGTGTGCAGTGACATCTTCTTTGATCTTGTTCAGATCCTGCAACACTTCCCCTATATTTCTGACTATATCCATACTAACCGGAAAGAACTTTCTGTGAGTTCTCTTGGACATGGACATCCACTCATCGGTTTCAACCTCGCGTTCATGGAGGGCCCTGAGGCAAATCAGTTAGAACAGAAAAGGTGTTTTGCTAGATCAGACCGATGGTCCATTGAGCCTAGCATCCTGCTTCACTCATTGGACAATCCGTTGACCTGGAGGGCCGACAAATGGGCATAGAGGCCATGGCCATCTCCTGATGTAACTTAGTTCCAGGTTAGATGGGTGATTTCAGTATCCCTATGCAAAAGGATGTCTTCATAAATGTTTTGATTTGGTATTCGCAGCTATTCAAGTGCATTCATTACTCATTTTTTCTCTCTGTGTGTTTGTGGTTCTGTTGGGGACCAAGGGGTGGCTCAGTGGCTGAGTATCTGCTTTGCATGTTGAAGCTCCCAGGTTCAATCCCCAGCATCTCCAGTTCAAAGGAGATCCGGTAGGAGGTGATGTGAAAGGCCTCTGCCTGAGACTGTAGAGCTACTGCTGGTCTGAGAAGACAATATTGACCTTGATGGAACAAGGGTCTGGTTCAGTACGGGGCCGCTTCATGTGTTCATGTGTATTTCCTCCTACTGCCCGTTTAGGGATCATCACCTGAAAAACATTAATTATAACTCTGAACCGCCAAGCTTGCCTTTTTGTTGTTGTTGTTGTTGTAATGGCTTTCATTCATTGTTGTTTTTGTGAAACAATGAATTGTTAGAAACGGAACATTATCAGCCGAAAAATAAAGCACTCGAAAATTTTCTGTTCCACAACTCGGAGGATGATGCCAATTTCCCCACCATGCACACAGGGGCTTAAAGCTACCAGGAGGACACTTCCCCAAAGGGAAAAAATTACCCCCCCCTGCTTTCACCAACGGCATGGCCATGATCCATCTAGAGGGGGGATCCTGCAGTTTTGTTTGCAGCTATATTATCAACTGAGGGCTCTGATCACAAGATGCTCCGGCATCAAGCATGGCTGCACCAAATGTTCAACATTTTCATTTTTGGGTGGTTGAAAAATTAGTGATTTTGGTAGGTTAATGATATTGAATCCCTACCCCCCAGCTGCTGATACTTGCCTGCCTTCAATACTGCTTGATGTTATTTCACTGGTGGCTGCTGTTTCCTCCTCCTTGAATTATTCACATGAGTGATTCCCACCTAATCAAAGATCCTGTAGCAGACACGTTGATATTACAACTTCACAGCTGGCATGTGTGACTTCACCAATAAATTTAAAAAAGAGTGGGGGCCAACACAGCCAATAAGATCTGGCGGTATGGTTATATCACTGAAAGCAGCGGAGAGCGAGGGTAAGTGAGGGTAATTCAAACAAATAAGCAGATCTTTTGGTCAAGGCAGTGCTGAACAGTTGCTGAAAAGGGAAGGCATTGTTTTAAAAAATCACTGTGGAATGCATTCTTGCAAAATGCTCTATGCAGTATTTGCAAGGCACCTGCCTTACAAAAAGCTATTTCAAGAAGCCTCCACGTGGCCACTGTAACATGTACACAGTTTGAAAAACAATCCTTTGGGCTTGGAAGGGTATAACTATGTTTAGGGTGGCATTGCAAATCAGGAGATGTACATAGGAGTCAACAAGTACAGCTCATTACGGTTGTGGAGCTCTCTGTGGATCAAAATCCATGTGAATTTTCCTAATTTATTCTAATTGCATGCGTACTTTGGGGGGAGGGGAAGAGTTATGTTGCACTATTTGCTTTTCTATGTGCACAGCTCACATACCTTCAAATATTGCATCCCTCCCATATCTCATACAGTGGCTTTTTGGTTTCAGTGCAGGTTTTCCTCTTGCAACCTTAGTTGAAGCTCTTTTGGAATTTTATCTTCAAATATCAACATAAGCTTTCTTCTTCTTCTTTTGAAAGCCATTCCGCCAACACCCTTCAGCGGCTGCATTCTTCTCAATTAGAAGAGGTAATGGAGCAGTTTATGGGCTTCCACGAAGTGATGGTTGATTGACAGGTTGCATATGATTGGCATAGGGCCTCTGGTTGCAACTTGTATTTTTCCGGTCCAAATCGCTAGAGAGCTCTTCAGCAAAAAGAAAATCTTGTTTGTTTTAATCTATCAGGAGAAAGATGGGGGAGATGTAATGGGCTGAAAGGTAACAACCCTGTGTGTTTATAATATGCTTGTGAATGATTTTGCAACTTAAATGTCTTGTCTTCTAAAGGATGATGCACATGGACACGTGATGCTGCCCCATATTGAACCAGACCCTTGGTCAGTACTGTCTACTCAGACTGGCAGCATCTCTGCCAGAGCTCAGGCACATCACCTATGACTAGGATTCCCAGGTTCCCGCCAGTGGCAGGCAAATTCCTGGGGATTTGCACCCTTGCCCGCCAATCTACTAACAATTGGCGGGAGGTGGCAAGCCCCCCAGAGGTTGCCCACCACTAGCCGGCACTCCAGGAACACCCGTGACGCGAGTGCTCCCAGGGGGTGTGATGATGTCACTCCCGGAAGTGACATCGTTGTGCCAGTTGTGGGAGTACGCCTGTGCTTCATTTGGGCCCAATTTTGGCCACAGATAGGCCAAATCAGCCTTGCACAGAGCGTGGGAGCGCTCCCATGGCTGGCACGATGATGTTACTTCTGGAAGTGATGCCAGTGTGCAGACGCCGAAGACAAACGGGCGCCGCTGGGAGGGAACAGGGACCTGGCAAACCTACCTATGACCTGATACTTTAAACACTGGAGATCTGCTGCTTGCTAAACAGATGCTCTATCACTAAACCACAGCCCTCTGTGGAAAGCTGTCATGCTACAGTCTCAATTGGAGGCTGTGTAGACTGTTCTGGATGGTCACAACTTATTTATTAAGATCAATATGGTGCCCACCAAATATTGTTAAAGTGGGTGGGGCCCAGTGGGGCTTTCCCCAGCAAGGCATCTGATTGGCCATTGAAGATTTGATTGGCTGTGCAGATTTTTTTAAAAATATGGCTTTGGCAGCAGCTTCCACCACAGCACAGGGATCTTCACTGTGTGACTGAAGGGAAGCTGTGGTGGCCATTTTGTGGCTGGCATTGTGTGGCTGTGTGTCAGAACTCCGAAGGTGCCCACAGGCTCAAAAAGGCTGAGGACCCCTGATTTAGATGTGTATACCCAATGGGGTCCCAAATAGACTCACAACAATGTAAGGCAGGAGGACTGCTGTGAGTGAGGAAAGTGGGATGTGAACTTATGAAACCGCCTTTGGACCAATGATCAAGCAGAGAAAAGCCTTTCCTAATGCCTTCTATTTTTATCCAGAGATGGGGATTGAAAGCAACCTCACCCCCCAAAAATGGTCTGTGCATGTAAAAAAAGAAAGTTAGAATGAGGAGTTTATGCCTCACCAGCGACAGCTGAAGGCAACAGAAATAAGATACGAACTCAGCTCTCTAGTCTGTAACATTTGACACAGGCCTCGTCTTTAGGATAATGCTCTCTTCCTTCTACAGAGATAGGATTTGGGGGCCCAAGAAAAAGGCCCATTCAGGGGTCTACGTACTGCCTACCTTGAATATGCCCTGTATAAAGTATTATTTCAAACTAGGCTTCCCAGGTGCCTGCTGCTGGCAGGCAATCTCCTGGGGGTTAGCCCCATTGTCCACCAATCGCACGCTACCGCCCCGGAGTTCGTCCACCACTGGCAGGCAACCTGGAGAAGTGCACACTTGGGCGTGATCCTGAGAGGCATGATGACATCACTCCCAGGATGTGACATCATCATGCCTGCCACAGGTGTGCTCCCATGCTTTGTGCGGGGTTAATTCTAGCCCATTTGGGGCCAAAATTGGCCCCAAACAAACCACAAGAGCATGCCCACGGCTGGCATGATGACATCTCTTCAGGAAGTAGGGTTGCCAGGTCCAGGTTGGGAAATTCCTGGAGATTTGGGGGGTGGAGCCTGGAAAGAGTGAGGTTTGGAGAGGGGAGGGGCCTCAGAGTGGTATAATACCATAGAGTCTACCCTCCAAAGCAGCCATTTTCTCCAGGGGAACTGATCTTTGTCACTTGGAGATCTGTTGTAATTCCAGGAGATCTCCAGCCACCACCTGGAGGCTGGCAACCCTATCAGGAAGTGTCATCATTGCATTCCACCAGGAGTGCACCCGGTGCGCACTTTCCCACATTGCCTGCCAGTGGAGATCGCCTGCAACCAGCTGGCAACTGATAAGCCTACGGGGAACCCTATTTCAAAAAAGGCCTGTAGGAATTCATCTTGCCTGTAACCCTTTGAAAGACAGGCCTTATTGAGAGGTTAAACACTTGGCTCCTCAGCTGAACAGAAATTTTGGGAGTCTGTTTCCCCCCCTGCTTTTTTTGCTCGATCTCCCCCACATTAATCTGCCTACCAGTTAAGAGGCAAGGCAATATACTTTCTGAGGCAAAGTGATGGGTGACCAGAGATGGGGCCTTTTCTGTGGTAGCACCTCTGCTGTGGAATGCCCTCCCCTATAGCAGTTATTCTGGCTCTGGGCCTTTTAAGCTTTAAGTGCTGGGGGATACGTTGGGTTAATTTGACCCGTACTCCTTTGCACGTTCCTTTGTGTTTGATTCTTTCTGCTGATCCTCATGAAAATTGTTTTATGGGGCCATTTGCCGTTGGTGAAATTGTATATTGTTTCTCTTATGCTGCTGTTTTATGGGGGGGGGGAATAATGTTATCAGTTGCAGTAGGCTTATAATGTACTTTGTTTTAGTGTATACTGCTTTGGATTTTTTTTAATGGAGAATCTGGCTAATAGCTGAAATGAATAAATACAGGGGTTTTTTTTTCAAAACAGGACCGTAGTAGACATAATGATGGCGGGTCTGATTCTTGAAATCCATGCCCTTATTTGGTAAAGCAGGGTTGGGCGGCTGACTTTTAGAGCAAAAGAGGTGTGCAGGTGGGGGATATTAAATCCTTACACAGCTGCAATGTTCCACCCCTTAGTCCGACACCCTGCTGTTTATATCTTATGCCAAGTTCTGATGCCGCAAACAAGGCGAGCTGGAAGAAACTGGCCGGGGGTGGGGGGTGGGGGGTGGGGAGGAAATGAGGAATTAAAGGATAGGTAAGGGGAAGCTTTCTGTTCTCACACAAGCACCTGTTTTTATACATGACAGGAGCAGGCCCTGATTTTGACAAATTGGATTTTGCAAGATACTTCCGTATCACCTTTCCCCTCTAACATCATCACCACAACTGGATCTGTTGCTGTCCTGCATGAAACGATTTGCATTTGTGCTGTAGCTCTGAATTAGGAAACCTTTTTTTGCTAGTGGTTTGCAACTGGAATTATCTCTGGAGTTTTCCCTTCCACTGTTGTTACGTATGGCATTTTGGTCCTGTGTCCTGACCTAGTAATCCGGCTTCTTGGTACCCCTGTGAATATGAGAGTGCGACAATTTACTTATATTACAAACATAGAGCTTATCTCTTTTAATCTTCACAACAATCCTGCAAGGTAGGGCACTCTGAACACAGACACATCCCCAATTGGCTGAATTTGAAACCCAGGTCTTCCCGTACCAAGTATGCACTTGGTCCACATTTGGTTTTAGTAGCTGCCGCTAGGTTGGTTATTCCCAAATGGTGGCTTGTGACCCCAGAGTGGGTTATGATTCCCCCACTGTTGCATTTTAAAACTCATACCACTGAGTGGGGAGAAGCAGCTCCAGGGCCCCTTATTCCCAGTTGGTGGAAAAGAAGACTGCATTCTCCCCTCCTTTACTTCGCCTACATTTATTCCTAGGAGTTTGGCTACTACCCATTCAACAGCAGGGCAGGGGATGATGAGCAGAGCCAAGCCAAGCCCAGCTGGTGATATTGCTGACTTACTTCTATCTGGCAGCGATCTCGGAGGAGACCAGCAGAGGCTTCAGTCCACCAGAGGACTTCTGCAGGTTCTTAAGAAATGCACACTGTAAATGCTGTAAATGTTGTAAAAATAAGGAAGCTCCCAGGAACTAAATGAGGAGGGAGTTGGAGGTCTCAGAAGGACAAATAAGTTTGGAAGTGGGCCCTACCTCCAGCAGCTTGTATTATCTGAACTGTGCCAGGTAATACAAGATCTTGGGTTTCTGGTTCACCCAGCACTAAGGGGTCAGTCCAGAAGGCTCCGGGGTTTAGACATGAAAGCAGCTAGAGAAAGACGGAATGGTATAGTCTGAGGGTTGTGGGAGGCCCAATAGGAGCTGAACTCTCAAAGGTTCCATTTCTTAGGCAGGGCAATAGGGTCTGTCAGGAAATCCCCCCAGGATGGGAGCAGTTCCTTCAAATCTTCAGGAGGCTGGCATCACCCAAGAGAATCAGCTTTTTAAAAAAGTTGATCGATTGCTGACATTTTAGTTAGCTTTTGCCAGTGCTTCCAATCAGCAGCAATGTGGTTCATCTAAGAGGCTTAGAAAGTCTCATGTTTTTAGAGAATGGAGGAACATGGACACCCCCTACCAAGAATGTAGATTTTATATGTCAAAACCCAAGCTCCACATCGGGAAAAGCCAAATCAGGAGTGTTCATTGGAAGCAGGATAACTAAATAACACAACCTGACATATTTGTGTTATTGATTTTCTTGGTAACGGTGCTGCTAATCTCTCTTCTCCAGCAGTAATAGTAACAATTTATTTCAATGAATGCTCAGTAGGCTCAAGTGAGGCACTCTCTCCTTGTGGTGGGCTTTTAAAAAACAGAAAAGAACAAGAGCCAAGTAAGCATGAGAGCGCTTTAAAGAGTGACTGTTTTCTGTTCTGGACCTACCCAAACCCTTTTGCATCTTTGGTCCTTTTTGCAGATTCTGGGGTCTTGCTAGACAAAATCCTGGAAACGTGATGACTGGGTTATCCTAGCCTTTTGTAAAAAGAAATAATAGTGGCGAAGGACCCCAGTTCAGATTGTGGCTACGGAAGCGGGGAGAGGAGATACAACTGTCTTCCATCACAGCAATTTTAGAACCTGAACCTGACCTACTCTATCCTCTTTGGGGAGAGGGGAGCATCCATCTTTTGCCCCCTTTCCCCCACCTTTCAAAGCCAATAACAACACAAAGAGTATATCATGACATTTTGGCTCTACGGGCAGAGAAAAGGGCTCAACTCTTGCTAAACTCGTACGCTTATGGGTTGGATCCAGCCAGCTTTTTCATGGTTGAAAAGGGAGGAGGGGGCCCCTTCAACCATCCCCAAAATGCTATGCTGCAGCTCACGGGACCAACAGGGACAAAAGTCATGTTGGACAGGGAGAGGGGATTGGGCAAGAATGAGTGAAAAGGGGATCCAACCCGACATCTCAGCTTTACATTTGCAGGCACGCATGCTTCTCTCTACAAAATGTTCTCTTCATGTAGTCTAGCCTCCTCCACGATGGGACAGTTTTGCATATGTTTTTGCATGGAGGCGTCTTCCATTGGGTCCGCAGCACCGTCTGCCATGGTACAGCCCAGCCGCAGTCTTACCGCTTCAGTTGGGCTCAGCGTGTGGCTCAAGAAAAGCTGCAGAGAACGAGCAAGCTGGACTTCTCAGGGGTCTGATGCATCAGGGGTCATGTAGGATATCGGGGGCCAGGCTTCACTGCTATGCACAAAACCAGTGTCTCCCCACCCCTTTCCCAGACACGCTGCAAGGATGTGAAAGCAAGGACTGCACTCTGAACATCCGTTCTCCCCCAGCCCCTACACGCACACACTTTTGACTCTCCTGGCTGGTGCGGAACTGTCACTTGTGTGTGCCTTACTGCCATAATCCCTTATGTGTAATGCTCTCCCTGGGTGTTCGCTTCTCCCACTGCCTCCCCGCCCTCCCTCCCTCCCTCCCCCTCTGGTTCCTGTGCATCAACACGTCTCTGCTGGCAGCCTCGTCTCTGTCCCTGCAGGCCGCTCTTAGCCTTCTGCGTGAATGTCTGGGTCTCCCAGGAAGCAGGATCTTCAGCCAGCAGTTTCCGCTCCACTAATGTGCCTCTTGGAAGACGGGAGGGGGTGAAGTGGAGAAGAGCAGGGAGAGAACAGCCAGTGGTTGGGTCATAAATCCATTCTACCAGCTGGATCCTACCTTTCTTGTCCAGCCAGTTTCTAAAATTGGCACAGGTCTTGCCACCCCTGTCCTTGTGCGCCCTTCCTGTCTGCTGCTCCCTTCCCCCAAGGCCCCTTTCTGTGGGCTGCTTGCTGGGAAGTCACCGAAGCAGCAGGAGCATTGGGGAGGGGGGGGGTTAAAGTAGGGCTTGAAATCTCCAGCAGGCCCGCTCTCATGAAGGGATTTATCCTGCTCTCAAAGCCCAGGGGACCAGGTTGTGGAACAGCCAGTCCTCTGAACTCACTGACAGGAACTTTCCATGATTAAACCCTCTCATAGAGGGAGGAGGAAGGGAAGAGGATATTTATTTCCACAAAGGGGACCCAGAACAGCCGACCACCTCCTCGTCTCCGTTTTATCTTCACAACAACCCTGTGAAGTAGATTGCGCTGAGTGTGTGGGACTGGCCCAAGGTTACCCAGCAAGCTTTCGTAGCAGAGCGGGAATTCGAACCTGGGTCTCCCAGATCATACTGCAGTGTAACCACTACACTGCCTTTTTCCCCCTTCTAGCATGAGGGGTCCCAGAGAAGAGACAGGAACTACTTTTCAATATTTATTTGGTGCTGGAAAACAAGAGAGGGGCCTTTCATTTCAGTTTCTCAGAAACCTGCTGCCAGACCTTGGCAATGCTGCTGTGCTTATATGGATCTTTGGTTCTGCCTGGCAGAGCTTATGCTGGGTATTGGCCCTAGAAAAAGCAAGGCCTTTGACAGCCCCTGTGAGATCTGCTTATACAGCAAACCCCTTTCTAGGGTCCTGCAGTGACCTGCTGTAATGTTTAGAAAGAAGAAACAGGATTCTGCAACCAGTAGACAACTGTATGTAAATGAACAGTGTATTACTTTTGCTTGAAGTCCTGCACACAGCTAAAACTGTGCCTCCTAACCTCCGGAAATCTTCAGTCCATTCCTCCGCCCTCACACACACACACTGCTGCCCTTCAGCACTTCCCTCTAGCTCTTGTTTACACACTCCTTAAAGCTGTCTTAAGGACCAGAAACTTGTTTGTGAGCCACAGTCCTCAGCACACGACATTGCAATCCATGCGCCAGCTTCTGTAACATGATCTGCCTGCTTGGGCTGCAGCCCACCCCTGTAGCCAGCTAAGGCCTTCCCTCATGCCTCTAGTGCTACCCCCAGGAGGGAAGTATTTGGAAACTCCATTGTGATGTGTATTCTTACTACCCTAGTTCTGTGTGTCCCTTGGAAAGTGTTTGCACAGCTTCAGCAGTTGCGGGGGCAGGGGCTTGGACTGAGCCCACAGACCGGAGCTTACAGCAGGTCTTGAACTGGACTGGAGGGATCTTTGGCCTGGCCACCTCCAGCCAGCACAACCTAAAAAGATGGGATCATCAGACCAGCTGAGAAAGCTGCCTGGCACAAATCAGCCAAGGTGGGTTGGGTCAGAGGTCTTCAGCCTTTCCGGAACCAGCACTCACTGAATGGCAAGCAGATGGGATGAAGTCTCAGCTCATCGTAGTCATGTGACAGGAAGGGAGGCGGTGTTGCAGCCCAAAGCAGCAGGGGGATCAGAAGGCCAGGGACTGTAAACCCCAGCTGAGCCTCAGTTGGTCTAGTGTAGCTAGAAACACACTCGGGGACAGAAACATGGAGAAATCCTCTCCCCTATGTTTCACCGTCCTAATACTGATGGAAGTGCAAGGAGAAGCAGGGAGTGTGACAACCTTGTTTTCTGCGCATGTGCACTAAAGGCAGCAAAACCATGGTGGGTCTGGAAGGTCTGGCAACCCACTCGATGGAAGTCAGGGATCCACCTGAGGGCTGAAGACCCCAGTTTTAGGTGATACTCCAACCTGTCCACTGGGACCCCCCCCCTGGAATGCATGCCACATGAGACTGTTTTGCTCAGCACCGAGAGCCGCTTCTTGGCCCAAGTGTTTGAGGCGAGCCCCAGAGGTGTGGGCAGTGTGCTTAATGATCAGCTGGCTCCTGTTACGTGCAACTCTCTCGTGCCTCCCCCCTGCCCCTTTTTGTTTGTCAGCACACCGTCTTTGCAGGTAGATGTTGCAGAGGAGGGGAGGACTGGCACCGCGGCCAGAATCTAACACCAGCAGCAATTCGAACTGACAAGCTTGCTATGCCTCACAAGGAATGCCAACAAGGCCAAGAAAATATGCCCCCCCCCTTCCAGGTTTTTTAAAAAACGTAACATCAGGACTGATGAAGAGTGCTGGGGAGCGTGAACGTGGTTTTGAGTCACTTTGGGTCAGTCCCACAAAAAGCGCTTCCTTGTTGCTTCGGCTTTTGCATGGGCCAGCGGGGCTGGTGGCACCTCCTTTTCCTGCCTTGTCTCTGAACCAAGGGGGCTGCTCCAGCTGGCCCTGCAGACGCGACAGTGCGGGCCGGGCTGCTGCTGCTCCACGGGTGGGGAGGTCATGGACCAGCTCTTCCGCTCCCCCTCCGCCTGGCCAGCAAAACTGCCCGGAGGAGATGGGCCTGTGCTCTCTTCCCAGGCCGGGGCTGCTACAGCATCCTTTCGGCGAGCCCGAAGAGAAGCCGGCTGGGTGGGCTTCGGGGCAGGGGCGAAATTCCCCACGGCCGGCGACCCCCGCCTGACTCGGCCTGCGCGCCCCCCGCGCGCCTTTCCGGCCTGCTCCTCTTCTGTGCGCTACTCGTCCCGCAGACCCCCCCCCCTTTGTGCCAGAAGTCGCGACCCCCCCTCCCCGCCTCCGGCTCCGTCGCTTTCCTGTTCAGGGCGAGCGCAGAGAGGTGCCCGCTTCCCAGCCCGCTGCTGCTCCCCCGTCCTTTACCACCCTTGCAAGCCCCGAGCAGCTTCGGCTGGGGAGCGCCGTGCCTGTTCCGCTCCTCAGACCTTGAGCTGGGCAGCTTTCCAGCGAGCCCGCCCAGCAACCGGCCGGGGCTGCAGCAAGTCGCTCCAAGCGTCCTTCAGCCTCCAAGATAGAAACGCGTCGGGGAAGGGGGGCGAGGCAGGCTCCGGTTTCTCGAGGGAAAGCGCCAGCGCGCCCCAGCCAGTTTGGGCGAAGCGGCCTCCCTGCCGGTGGCATCCGCGCCTGGCGCCGCCTCCGGTCCGGCGGTGTGTCGGGCGCAAAGCGGAGGGGAAACGCGATGCCCGCGCACCCCGCAGTTCCCGCTCTCTGGGAGGGGCAGTGCCCTCTTGCCCGGTTCCAGCCTCGGCTTGGCAAAGCGGGGCCTTCGGGGTGGTGGAAGGGGCCCTCCCCTCCTCGCCAAGCACGATGCGGCAGAAGCCCCGTCCTTGGCACGGGACAGCAGCGGCGCCCGTGGGGAGGCCTCTCGTCTCGGGGACGGGGCGCTTGCGGGAGCCGAACCCGCCCGGGGAAGGCCCGGTCCTGTGGAGGGGACGGGGGGGCAGAAAGGCTGGAACGCGCAGCCAGCTCGGGCGGCAACGTGGCCCTCTCCGAGGAAGCCGGCGCAGCCTCCCTCGCAAAGCACGACGGGACCAGGGGCTGCCGGCCGAGAAGCACACACCATAATGGGGGGGGGGGGCGCAAAGCTGGCCCTGGGAGGCGGCTAAATTTAGTCCCTTTTCCCGCTCGCTGTTGTGCGCTCTGCGGCGTGGTTGGTTTCAGCCGGCCGAGGCGCGCCGCTTCTGCAGTCCATCTGGCGGCTGATTTCTCCAGCCCCCCCCCCGCCGTCCCTTCTCACAAGGTGAAAAGGCGGGCGGAAATCGCGGGGAGGGGGGGCCTGCGCGCTAGGGGCGTGGAAGCCTTGCGAGGCAGCGCCCCCCCCCCGCCCTCTCGCCCCGTTTTGGCTTTTAAGCGTCTAGTCCTATTTGTGGGAACAGATCCGTGCCTCCTTCCCGCTGATCACAGCTAGGACTTCGTTAACTTCCAGTCCCAGGACTCAGGACGTCAAAGTCCAGACTGGTGGGTGGAGGGCTTTCTGCTGGTTTGCAAATGCAGGGTTTTTGGTGGGGGGGGGCGGTCATGCAAGAGATAT
Organism: Eublepharis macularius; assembly: GCF_028583425.1. Taxonomy (NCBI): domain Eukaryota; kingdom Metazoa; phylum Chordata; class Lepidosauria; order Squamata; family Eublepharidae; genus Eublepharis; species Eublepharis macularius. The sequence goes on from NC_072804.1 coordinate 27,674,043, forward strand.
TTGGCCTTAAGACTTTGGATAGCAGAAGCTGACAGCTGTTGCCAGTATCTTGAATCTGGTCAGCAAGTCTCCCCTACCCCTCTGTTTTTCTTGCCTGCAGAGCTTGACAGAGTTACTTGATAGGGAAGAAGCAGGTCTCTGGCTGGGGGAGCATAACAGTGTTGTGGCCAAATCATGAATGGGTCTTCCACCTGGTGGATTAAACTAAACAAAAGCAGCAGCATGGGTGACGGGAGGATTGGGGCCATGGTATTGGAAAAGGGTTTAACCCTCTTCCCTCATCCCATTTTCCCAATAGAAAATCTCTCCTGGTTGCTATTACAACCAAAGCCAAAGGAAGGGGGAATAAGTTCAGTGCAGGTATTTGTATTGTATGTCTTCCTCCTCTCCATCAGAAATAAAGGAAACTGAAGTGGCAGTGGGAATTGATGTCGGAGAAATGGTGTTGGGGGTGGCCTGTTCCAAATCTACCATCAAATACGATTGTATCCTGTTCTTCCTCCAAGGACTTTTAGAGTGGCAGACTCAGCCTTTCGTTCCCCCTTTTATCCTCACTACAGTCCAGTCAAGTAGGTGAGGCTGAGTGATCCAACGTCACTTCATGAGCTTTATGGCAGGGGGCGGGGTTTGAACCCGAGTCTCCCAGATCCTAGTCCAACTGTCTTGTCACCGTGCAGCAAATCCCCTGGGTATGCAGCTGCATGATGGAAGATCCTATGAGAGTGTATCATTTGGCTGTGGATTTCAATGGAGGGCAGACAATAGATGGAGGAATAAGAATTGAGATAAGCCAAAGAGGATTATTTTTTTTAAAGTTTAGTTTTACTTCGTTTATACCCTGTCTCCAGAGGGAGATCCAAAGTAGCTTACATCTTTCTCCTCTCCTCCATTTTATCCTCACAACAACCCTGTGAGGTAGATTAGATTGAGAAAGTGTGTTCGGCCCAGAGTTGCCCAGCAAACTTTCATTGCAGAGCGGGGACTCGAGCCTGGGTCTCCCAGATGCTAGTCCAACACTAGAACCATTGCACCACACTGGCTTATATGCAGCTGCATGTTTCATTGTGGGTGAAGATTTAGGAATTTTGCCAAAAGTTTGTCTGAAACTTCTGGGACCAGCTTTGATGGATCAGCATATATTGCAGCAATGCTGTGGGTTCCATAATGGTGCTGAAACACCTATTTAGATGTCACAAACAAACCGAGAGTTGGTCTGCAATGAGCACAGACTTAAGTTTGTCTGGGAGCTTGTACCTCATCCCCTCTCCCTTCTTTCTCATGCTATGCCACAACTGAAGACTGATTAGTTTCGATCCAATTAGTTTGTTGTGATGTTAAAATGGAGGCCCTGTGACACATTTAAAGCAGGACTGGACTGTATTTAACACATGGGGGAAGAAGCAAACTCTGTTTTTTAATGTTTGAGCACATCAAACTGCCTTCTACTGAGTAAGACCCTTGACTGGTCAAGGTCAGTCATGTCTGGTCTGATTGGCAGCGGCTCTCTAAGGTCTCAGGTGGAGGTCTTTCACATCCCCAGCCTTTTACCTGGATATGCCAGGATTGAACCCAGGCCCTGCACAGTGAAGAGCTGTCTCGTCTGCAGCGAGTTCTGGACTCCTTTATCTGGCTAGCCCATCTCTGTTCCTTTCACATGCTGCTGTGTGTTGTGTTTGGAAATTAACCTGAAATTGATTCCGCTCAAAGCCCTTGTCATCCCAGAATGCACTGCAGCAAAACCATGGACATGAAGCTCTGGGTCTGAGTGGATGTAATCAGAATGTTTCCTTTGGTGGCAGCGTTGCCAGAACCTTTCCCCCCTCTTTTGCTCCTTGGGGCATCTCCCACACTTCACATCACCCTATATCCATCACCACGGCCAATCAAATAGAACGGTGCATGTGGTGGCCTCAGAGAGTCTCCCCAACCAGCTGCTGTCTATTTCTTTTTTGCTGGGTAGCAGTTCTTGACTAAAAAACCCCCCAAAACACCCCCACAAAGTGCCATCGAAGACAATTGAAAGTTATAGGCTCCAGCACAGGAAACCCAGCGGTGCTAAGGGACTCTTGTGGACCCATTACCTAAGATGAATCACTTGCCATCTGTTTTGTCTCCTAATTATAAATGCAAAACGGGAGTTATTCCGGCAGAATGTAAGAAGTGGTGGGATAATGTTGGAAGGAGGCGAAGGTTGCCATGTGGGGTGGCGAAGGCGTGCCCTGCAAAGGATTGCCTCCAAGGCGTCCCTCCATCAGGCTGGGCCTTAAGTATTGCGTCATTTCACATCTTCAGATCTCAGCATCCAGGTTCCCTATAAAGAGAATAGCCTCCGAGTTTAGAGCAGCTGAGCACCTTAAGAATGAAAAGAGACTGTGTACAGAGCTGCAGCCACCCCCATTTTAGACAGATTTCCAAAGTGATTCAAGCTAGGAAGCAGCCCATTCTTCCTGTATCCTGAGAAACTGGCTGTGCAGCGCACTGATTGGCTGGACCTTAAAGCAGTCACGAATCCCTCTCCCTTCCGGCTGTGCACAGCTCTGATTGCCTGTTACTTGTGGCGATTGCAGAAGTCTAAAAGAGCATTAGTGGGTTGACTTTAAAAAAAGGGACAAATCAGTGATTTAATCAGCCAAGCTCCTGAAAAGAAATGTTTTTAAAAATCAAAAAGCAGCACCTGCATAAAGTGTTAAGGAGGAGGAGAGCAAAGCCCAAGTTACTAGTGGCAATAGAGGTGCTAAGACAAACGTTTTACCATCTTCCAGCAAAACACATACCTACCCTGCAAGAAGATACATCAATGAGCAGTGGTGGATATTGACGTGGTAGAAGCACATTCTCTTCCTTGGAAAAATGTGTGCCAGAACCATTTCCTCCACTCTTGAGAGCGTGTGTCAGTCTTCATGCTTAAGGTTCTCTCCGTAACCCCAGTTCTTGAACAGTGTCCTTTTCAATCACATGATGGGCGTTCGTCACACTAGTCAGTGACAAAAGCCCCACAGCTAAGAGGTGTGTCATGAAAAGAACTAAGCAAAGAAAGGACTGAACCATTCAGCAGGATACACCAGAGGGGTTGTGGCTCAGTGGGAGAACCTTCTGCTTGCAGAAGGTCCCAGGTTCAGTTCCTGGCATCTCCAGTTAAACTGATCAGCCAGTAGATCATGTGAAAGACCTCAGCTTAAGACCCTAAAGAGCTGCTGCTAGTTAGAGTAGGCGATACTGACCTTGGTGGACCTTGATGGGTCTGACTCAGTCGAAGACAGTTTCGTTGGGGGCAGGGGCTGTGGCTCAGTGGTACAGCATCTGCTTTGCATGCAGAAAGTCCCAGGTTCGATCCTGGTTAAAGATCAGATAGCAGAAGGGATGAAAGACATCCGCTTAAGACCCTGGAGAGCCAGTCAGCATAGGCAATGCTGACCTTGACCGACTGATAGACTGATTTCGTAGAAAGGCAGCTCCCCACAAGTACAGAGTAACAAAACAGAGAGAAGCGGATCCAGGAGCTC